>NC_044033.1:338506467-339706467 GCF_901765095.1 Microcaecilia unicolor
TGTCATGTGGCTTCTGTCTCAGCTGCTTCTCTTCTTATGCTGTCTTCTCCTTCTTCTGTCTGTTCCTTCTGTCCTTCTCTTTCTTCTGAGCTCCTTCTGACGTAAACTGCTTCTGCTCCTACTTAAATAGGGTCCTAAGCCTCCTCCTAGCCTAGCCCCCTTTACTCCCAATTGGTTAAGAAATTGATTGGCTACCTTGCCTCAACCAATCATTACTTTTGAAATATCAGTTACATAGGTTCCAGACATCCTAAACTGACCTCTGACCTGGGGCCCCTTAAGCCAGACATTTGGTCTCCAGTCTCTTACATGTTATTATGATTGATTTCTCATATTCCTAGTACTAACTGCTAACTAAACTCTGGCATTCATTAAAGGGGTCAAAAGCCAATCTTACTTAATAGCATACATATCAGGTTATTACTTCCAGGAGGCCAGTCCTACACTTAGCTATAATTAATCAAGGAGAAGAGAGCTGACTAGTTCTGACCTCTTCACCTATCAGCTTATACATTGAACCAGCCAGAACTATGGCTAAGTCAAACCACATGTTGATCTCCTCAATGCAGTCCTTGCTTGACCTCTTAAACAGCAGACAAAGAGTAATACAGAATTTAACAGATATTCTACACAGACACAAACCTTATTAATTTACACAGAATCAGTATTTCTTATAAGACATATTCTAAATATCAAAAACTTGTAAATACTAATCTATTGCCTCTCTCTCTCTAAAGTATTTTCTATCTAAGCATTTTAAACTACAATTAATCATATGTCTGGCTCATTCCTTTATTCATTCATAATAGTTTACAGCTGTGCCAGCTAGCATTGGCAATTCACAAGGGACAGAGTTTCATTTCTCACTGACCTTTCCTAACCTTAGCTCGGCCAAGCTAGACATTGAAATAATATGAACCATCTGGCATACCTTCACTTTAGTTGCAAAGTAAAAAGTTAGAATTCTAACTTCAAGCTTTTAACAGAATTAACCCTTCATATGATTTCTTATATATGATTATGCCCATGGCTGCTTCAGCTTGAGCCCCCCCCCCCCCCCCCCAAGCTTCTTGAATGCTCTCTGTGCTCCAAACTTGCTATTGTTGGCCAGGTCATTCGTCTCCAGGTGGATTTCAACATCAGTATTAGAATCCTTACTTTGTTCTCGGATCATATTCAGTATTTGGTTGGTACTTCTGGTAACTGAGGATATTCAGATAGTGGGCTGAATATTGCTAATCTGGATAATCTTTCACTCTGCTCATGCATTGCCCTGGTGCTATTTGGATAGCACGGATGTGGTTTGTAATGATTTTCCTACCACCACTGAAAATCAATGCATGGCACCAGTCAGCAGCACTTTTCCAAGTGGCAGGTGTCTCAAGGATGAATATGCCCTGTAGGCAAATTCTAAGTTTGTACAGCCATTTCTGCTTCCTTGGCATGATACTTTTGGTTCTGCAGCTGTAGTTGGTTCTGCTCCCACGATTGTTCTTTCACCAGTCTTAGTCCCCAAAGTGTTTTGTTCTGTTTTTACTTTTCTTTGACCTCCCATTGGGGTCTGTGGACCACAGGATGGGAACCACTGTTAGCTCATCTCTCTGTAACTCCAGTCCTGCCCTCTTTTCGTTCGGGTCACTATGTTTACACACAGGAAAAAGTGAGAGATATTTTTGATGGGCCATTTTTATGCAGCTGAAAGCTGATTTTACTTGCATAAATCTTTTGAATATGGACCTAAGTGAAGAGGCATTTCTTTTTCTTTACTAGAAGACATTCATGAATAGGACTCAGAGTAACTGACAATCAAATTTGAAATGACCGTGGCAAAACATAAACATGCTTGCCAGATGCTTGCTTGTTTGCATACTACTTCTAGCTGTTCTCAGCCTCTTTATGGCTAAAACAGGCATAGGGCTGATTTATGAGCTGAAAAATGATCCCTTCTTGGCCTTTTTCCACATACATTGAGAATTTGTGCACTGTTAGGAAGGGAGAAGGGGCACTAAGGTTAACTGCCTATTGTACCTCATTGGGAAACAATTAGATTACAACCATTGCCAAAAGAGAAGGTGTGACAAAATAGTGGGTTTGTAAGCCTGTAAAATGGGGCCTTTCTACTAAGGTGCGCCGAAAAATGGCCTGCGCTGGTGTAGACGCTTGTATTGGATGCTCGCAGATCCATTTTTCAGCGCGCCTGCAAAAAAAGGCCTTTTTTTTTTGGCCGAAAATGGATGTTCGGTAAAATAAAAATTGGTGTGTGTCCATTTTGGGCCTGAGACTTACCACCACCCATTGATCTAGCGGTAAGGTCTCACGTGTTAACCGGGCAGTAATAATCTATGCGTGTACAATGCCGATTACTGCCTGGTTAGCACTGCATGCCGGAGCGCTTATTGGACGCACAGTAGCTGGGCGGTAGTTCAAAATTGATGCACCTAAGATGCGCCTACGTGCCTTAGTAAAAGGGCCCCTGTATTATTTATTTCTTGAAGTCTATTTCTCTAGTTTGGCCAGCAGGTGGTGCATGTTTTTGTTTAAAGTTGTTACAGAGAAATGACCCTTCACTGCAGGAAGTAACCTGCAGTGATGTGGCTAGCTACTTTAAAAAAAAAAAAATGTTGTTCTGGGCTCTGGAAATACTGGATTTTTCTCCAGTCTCGGTTTGGAAGTAGAGAGAGAACCCTCTTTACTGAGACCATTTGAGCATTTATATTCTGTAACCTGTGAGCAGCTATATTTCCTGTACTTCCCAGGCACTATTCAGGTAGTGACTAAATGTTTAGATAGTTTTAATATTGATCCATTTTCAGTTACCTGTTATTGTGTGCTGTTTTTGTTCCATCTGTTTAATGGTTCACTGTTCAATATTTTTAAGACAATAAACCTTTTGTAGTTTGTTGTCTCTGCTTGTCTGGACTGACATAAGAATTCTGGTGGTTTGTGTGTTGGGTCTGTGAGTGCTTTCGAGGAACTGTGGGACCACTGGGAGTGTGGCCCCAGTAACCTAGAAATCACCGGGAGACTCGCCCAGAGGTGGTTGGGACCCAGTCGGTGGGAGGAGGGTGCTACTGAAGAGCACATGCCCAGGTGCAGGCAAAACTGAGCTGTGCTGGGGATAGATTCTCTAGGTGGCCGCAGGGTTAGCCCCAGGCGAGTGGCTAGGCGTTTTATGACAGGAGATTTTAACCTCCTGCATAAAAAAATAATAAAAACAGATCTAGCAAACTAATTCTTAAAACCACACTGCTCTAGTCATCCCTAATTTTTTTAATGGAGCCGGAAAACAAATGTTATCAATTTATTAAATTAATGTTTTTTATTTTTCTCTTAGAATGTGGAAGGTTGAGGCACAGCCTACATCTGCATTGAAAGTGATCCCACATCCTTCGTTTGTTTATACGGCCAAGTACCATCCAGTTGCTGGGCATTTGGTGGTGACAGGATGCTATGACTCGGTGATTAGGGTGTGGAATGTAAAAGTGAAGGAAATACATGGTCAGTTGCTACAAGAATTTGATGGTCACAGAAGTTTCATTAATACACTCTGTTTTGATGCCGAAGGTACGTTTAATGTAAAAAGTGACCTTATCAAAATCCCATTAAGGGCTACATTATGTGCTAAGACTAGGTGAACTGAGATGAGGCTTGTGTTGAAGTAGGATGCTTTTTCTCTATATTGGGAGGGGAAAAAAGCAGCAGAATTGAGAATTCAAGACATTTAAATACCTCTGTGGCATAAATGCACAGGAGGTGGTCCTATTTCAATAGAAAGGAAATTGTGGAAAGAGAAGTCATAGGGTGAAGGAGAAAAGGGGTAGAATTGAGTAATCTAAGGAAGTACTTTTATGGGAAGAGTAGTGGATGTGTGAAATGGCCTTCCAGTAGATGTGATGGAGGATTGTATGTGAATTCAAGAAGTATGGGACAAGCATAGAGAATCTCTAATGGAGAGAGAAGGATTGCTCAGATGAATCCCAAAATGCTTTACTGTGATAAACACAGTACAAGACTATAAACTGCAGTTCTTAAGTAGCTTAACATGTAGCTGAGCACTTAAAATTAGGGTATTTAGAAAAATGAAGAAATATTTTCTCAACAAAATGTAATAGTTTGTAAGACTTATTTTGTACAGAGTGGAGGAGTGGCCTAGTGGTTAGGGTGATGGACTTTGGTCCTGGGAAACTGAGGAACTGAGTTCAATTCCCACTTCAGGCTCAGGCAGTTTCCTTGTGACTCTGGGCAAATCACTTAACCCTCCATTGCCCCATATAAGCCGCATTGAGCCTGCCATGAGTGGGAAAGCGCAGGGTACAAATGTAACAAATAAAATAAATATAAACACATTTGCTTTAGGTAATACTATGCCTCTTTACTAAGCTGCATGATGCATGAAATTAGTAAATATATGCTCTATCTATTGGTTTTGTGTGTTTTCCTAACTGGAAAGAAAATCAGGTGCAACTTGAATTAAAAAAAAGAAAGAGCATTATCACATGCGCAAAATGCAAGCAGAACTGCTTGGTATTATGCTATAATTCATCCTAGATGAAATCAAGGACTGCTTTATGGAGCAGCTGGTTAAGGAACCAACAAGAGTAGGAGCAATTCTTTATCTAGTTCTTAGTGGACTGCATGTTCTGGTGCAATGGGTACCGGGACCACGTGATAACAGTGATCATTAACATGGTAAGATCTGATTTAATAACCCAGAGTAAGTCCACACAGGAAATCCAATACATTAGCATTCAACTTTCAAAAATGCGAGTAAGATAAAATGAGGAAAATAGTCAAAATGTCTTAGAGGAGCAGCTGCAAATGTCATAAATTTACATCAGGTGTGATGATGGTCAAAAATATCCTCTTGGAAGCCTGGACCAGATATATTTCACATATTAAAAAAGGCATAAGGAAGCCAAATGACTGCCAGCATGGTTAAAAAGTGATGAGAAGGAGGCTGCTTGAGCTGAAAGAACATCCTTCAGAAAATGGAAGAAGAATCTGACTGAAGGTTATAGGAAACAGCATAAAGAATGGCAAGTCAAATGCAAATCTCTGACAAGGAAAGCAGTCCAGCATGAGTGAGCTCTCTAGTTACAAGCCTGTAGCCTCAATCCCTATATTGGTGAAGGTGATAGTCCATAAGTTGATGAGTGCCCAGTCCTTCTGTTTCAATTCCTTTTCGATCCTACATGCTGATCAATCCGGTTTCAGACCTTATAGTCCAGAGACAGCACTAATAGCAAACTTCAGAGCAGAACTCAGTAAGGGTAGAAAAATTATAATTTTACAGTTCGATATGTCCAGTGCTTTTGATACAGTTGATCATGACATCCTACTTAACCTACTAGACCACTTTGGAATATGTGGTAATGTACTTCAATGGTTTAAGGGATTTCTCATCTCAAGATACTACCGATCAGGCCTCATCTCCTCCCCTTGGTCCTCGAATTGTGGTGTACCTCAGGGTTTACCTCTTTCTCCCATTCTATTTAATATAATATGGCACCATTAGGTAACTTACTGGAATCAAACAGATTTCACTCTTTTATATATGCCAATAATGTCACAATTTATATCCCTTTTTCTAATTACATCATAGAAATCATAAAAAAAATCAAATCTGGACCAGACCTAATGGAAACATGGGCCAACAATTTCAAATTTAAACTTAATAGAGGAAAACCTAAATTTCTAATAATAACAAATACTTATCATCCAACATATTCCAAAAACTTCACCATTGACAATGTAATTTACCCGTTGGAGTCCAATCTGAAAATCCTAGGAATAACAATTGATCAACAACTATTGTTTGAGCCACAAGTATCCAAAGTGGTGACCAATGTCTTCAAATCACTGTGGAAGTTAAAAAGATTCAGATCATACTTTCGAAAGTCAGGGTCTATCTTCATCTTATTTGCAGAACCTGATTGAGTTGCCAATGTGTAACACTAAGAAATCCTCCAGAGACTTCCTTGTCTTACACTTCCCACACTGCAATAAAATTAAATATAAAACCATTCATTTTGCTGGATTTGCCTATCAATGTACTAAGAGAGAACTCCCTGCCTAAGCTATTACATCACACAACTGAATATTTTATTCTATAAATTGCTAAAAACATAATTGTAAGATCATTGACGGTAGCAACCAATCTAGTATTTAATCTACTGTTTGTATATTCATGACTACATTGTACTCTATTCTTGCTATTACAATGTTTGTCTTATAATTTGACTGTATACTTGATGCTATTTGGATTTGTTAATATTTGTTCTATTTAACTAGCCCCCGCCCCCCCCCCCCCCCCCCCGGTTTAATTTGTGCTAGTGGCTTCCATGCGCTAATACTGACACAGCCCAAGGCTTAGTAAACATTAGTAAAAATATCATTCCTCTTGCCTTCCTCTGGATTGCTTCCTTACATCTTTACGGCCTCCAAAACTGAACACAATACTCCTCACCAATGACTTGTAGAGGGGCATCAACACCTCCTTTCTTCTGCTGGTTACACCTCTCTCTATATAGCCTAGTATCCCACCATCTTGTCACACTGTTTCGTCGCTTTCAGATCCTCAGATACTATCATCCCAAGATCCCTCTCCCTGTCTGTTCATATCAGCGTATCACTGCCTAATGCATACGTCTCTCTTGGATTTCTACTTCCTAAGTGCATGCATCACTTTGAACTTCTTAGCATTGAATTTTAATTGCCAAACATTAGATCATTCTTCTAACTTCTGCAGATCCTTGTTCATGTTGTCCACTCCGTCCGGAGTGTTCTCTCTGTTACAAATCTTGTTTTCATCTGCAAAAAGACAGATCTTACCTTCTAAACCTTCGGCAATGTCGCTCACAGATATATTGAACAGAATCCTAGAAATAAGTGTATTTTACCAAGTTCATCTTACAGTAATAACGGCTTATGGACTTTTATTTTAGGGAGCTATCCAAACCTTTTTTAAACCCCTAAGATAACTGCTTTTACCACATTCTCTGGGAACAAATTCCAGAGTTTAATTACACGTTCAGTGAAGAAATATTTTCTCCAGTTTTTTTAAATTTGCTATTAGGTTCATTTCGTGCCTCCTAGTCCTAATATTTTTGGAAAGAGTAAACAAGCAATTCACATGTACCTGTTCCACTCCACTCAGTATATCATGTCTCCCCTCAGCCTTCTCTTCTCCACGCTGAAGAGCCCGAGTCGCTTTAGCCTTTCTTAATAAGGAACTCATCCATCCCCTTTATCATCCCATCCCCTTTATCATTTTTGCCGCCCTTTTCTGTACCTTTTCTAATTCCACCATATATTTTTTGAGATGCAGTGACAAGAATTTCACACACTATTTGAGGTGCAGTCACACCATGGAGTGATACAAAGGCATTATAACATTCTCATTTTTGTTTTCCATTCCTTTCCTAATAATTCCTAACATTCTAATTGCTGTCTTTTAACTTCTACTGCACACTGAGTAGAGTTTTAACATATCACCAACGATGACACCTAGATCCTTTTCCAGGACTTTGACTTCTAATATGGAAACTTGCATCACGTACAGTGGTGGAAATAAGTATTTGATCCCTTGCTGATTTTGTAAGTTTGCCCACTGACAAAGACATGAGCAGCCCATAATTGAAGGGTAGGTTATTGGTAACAGTGAGAGATAGCACATCACAAATTAAATCCGGAAAATCACATTGTGGAAAGTATATGAATTTATTTGCATTCTGCAGAGGGAAATAAGTATTTAATCCCTCTGGCAAACAACCTAATACTTGGTGGCAAAACCCTTGTTGGCAAGCACAGCGGTCAGACGTCTTCTGTAGTTGATGATGAGGTTTGCACACATGTCAGGAGGAATTTTGGTCCACTCCTCTTTGCAGATCATCTCTAAATCATTAAGAGTTCTGGGCTGTCGCTTGGCAACTCGCAGCTTCAGCTCCCTCCATAAGTTTTCAATGGGATTAAGGTCTGGTGACTGGCTAGGCCACTCCATGACCCTAATGTGCTTCTTCCTGAGCCACTCCTTTGTTGCCTTGGCTGTATGTTTTGGGTCATTGTCGTGCTGGAAGACCCAGCCACGACCCATTTTTAAGGCCCTGGCGGAGGGAAGGAGGTTGTCACTCAGAATTGTACGGTACATGGCCCCATCCATTCTCCCATTGATGCGGTGAAGTAGTCCTGTGCCCTTAGCAGAGAAACACCCCCAAAACATAACATTTCCACCTCCATGCTTGACAGTGGGACGGTGTTCTTGTGGGTTCATAGGCAGCATTTCTCTTCCTCCAAACACGGCGAGTTGAGTTCATGCCAAAGAGCTCAATTTTTGTCTCATCTGACCACAGCACCTTCTCCCAATCACTCTCGGGATCATCAAGGTGTTCACTGGCAAACTTCAGACAGGCCGTCACATGTGCCTTCCGGAGCAGGGGACCTTGCGGGCACTGCAGGATTGCAATCCGTTATGTCGTAATGTGTTACCAATGGTTTTCGTGGTGACAGTGGTCCCAGCTGCCTTGAGATCATTGACAAGTTCCCCCCTTGTAGTTGTAGGCTGATTTCTAACCTTCCTCATGATCAAGGATACCCCACGAGGTGAGATTTTGCGTGGAGCCCCAGATCTTTGTCGATTGACAGTCATTTTGTACTTCTTCCATTTTCTTACTATGGCACCAACAGTTGTCTCCTTCTCGCCCAGCGTCTTACTGATGGTTTTGTAGCCCATTCCAGCCTTGTGCAGGTGTATGATCTTGTCCCTGACATCCTTAGACAGCTCCTTGCTCTTGGCCATTTTGTAGAGGTTAGAGTCTGACTGATTCACTGAGTCTGTGGACAGGTGTCTTTCATACAGGTGACCATTGCCAACAGCTGTCTGTCATGCAGGTAACGAGTTGATTTGGAGCATCTACCTGGTCTGTAGGGGCCAGATCTCTTACTGGTTGGTGGGGGATCAAATACTTATTTCCCTCTGCAGAATGCAAATAAATTCATATACTTTCCACAATGTGATTTTCCGGATTTAATTTGTGATGTGCTATCTCTCACTGTTACCAATAACCTACCCTTCAATTATGGGCTGCTCATGTCTTTGTCAGTGGGCAAACTTACAAAATCAGCAAGGGATCAAATACTTATTTCCACCACTGTAGCTATAGTTTGGGTTCTTCTTTCCCACATGCATCACTTTGCACTTGCTCACATTAAACATCATCTGCTACTTGGATGCCCAGGCTCGCAGTCTTGTAAGGTCCTCTTGCAATTTTTCATAATCCTCTTGTGAATTAACAACTTTGAATAACTTTGTGTCATCACTAGTTATTCCCATCGCTAGATCATTTATAAATATGTTAAAAAGCAGCAGTCCCAGCACAGACCTCTGGGGAACATCACTATCTACCCTTCTCCATTGAGAATACTGACCCTACTGTCTGTTTTCTATCTTTTAACCAGTTTTTAATCCAAGTAGGACATTACCTTTTATCCTCAGGAGTCTTTCATGAGGTAAGTTTTAAAGAATAGGACTGAGTTTTAAATTTAGCCCTGTAAGGTACTGGTAGCCAGTATAACTTTTGCAGGAAGGGTGTGATGTCACGCCACTTGCAGCCTTCTATCAGTCGTGCTGTAGCATTCTGAATTAGTTGGAGCTGATACAAACTCTTTTTGGTTTGGCCAGTATACAGGACATTACAGTAGCGTAGTCTTGATGTTTGACAGTGATGCATAGCCACATGATCAATTTGGATTTGGGAAAAATCCACAATTCCAGGAATAACTTGTATAGAATGTTTGTACGTTTGGGAAGCTCGCCAGGTGCCCTTGGCCTGGATTGGCCCCTGTCGTGGATAGGATGCTGGGCTCGATGGACCCTTGGTCTTTTCCCAGTGTGGCATTACTTATGTACTTTTAGGCAGCTGGTGAACTGCTGTTTTCATGGAACATGTGATAAAGGTAATTAGCTTCAGTTTTTAATACCTACTTTCCTCCTAACGCCAAAACTGCCAGGGATGAATGAAGCTGCAGTGTTTGAGAAGTCTTTTGCTTATAATTATTAACTATCAGCCATCAGTGTTAATGATTATTGTGTATCACAAGAAACCACTAAAACCAAGTATATAATAATCATAACCTAGACCATCTACTTAACTGTTTTGCAGTGTTATTGTACTCAAAAGAAACAATTCAACATCAAAGTTTGCTATTACTTTAAAATTTTTCCATGTCCCAGTTTCGGTCAGATTGTTAACTGGATGGCAATTTATTGTATAGGGTTTCACATGTTCTCAGGAGACAGCACGGGACTGATAATTATTTGGAACACATTTGTCAATAAAAGTTCTCAACATCATCCTGTTCAACAGTGGAGCATTAAACAGGTATATAGTCTTGTTTTTCTTCTGCTTTAACTGATGACATACTGTATTTTTACATATAGAATTATAAATGTGTATGAAATAAAGGTATGTAACTTTTTTGTAATGTGTGATTGTAAAACTAATTCCCCTAGAAATTTGTGCATAACTATGGTTCCAAAATAGGGTGAACAATTCCCCAGTTTTGGACAGTGTCTGGAAGGCAGCTGCTGTGGGCCTGTATGGGTGGCAGTGCCGCAGAAGCAGCACACAAGCACATGCACACTATCTGCATCAGTTGTGCCACTATATTTTCCCTGTGCTGTTGCAGCCTGCTCTTTTTCTGTTCCCACTTCTGGGCTAGATGGTAGGCAGTGGTTTTTCTGCTTTCGTGATCTACCAGTTCCCAAACCCAACAAATCACCCTGCAAGCTACTAGTGGTAGTAAATGCTATGCTGTTCAGACAGTGGGCTTTGGTGCTGTTTGGGAGGAGGGAACAAGGAGGTGCGGCCATGGTCCCAATCTCTCCGAACCATTAGCTGCAGGATCCATTTTAGACCACTTGGGGCCCAGGGCAGAAATTAAGGAGGGGTACCCTTCCCTCTCCTTCCTGCCCCTCCCTCCTGATCTCTCCAACCACCATTACTACCATGTGCTGACTCCTCAACTGGATCTTTCTCTGGTGATGCTTCGTGCTTGCTTTGCAGCTACTTTAGTCTGAACCAACCAATCAGGCTGCAGCATAGTACATGTAAGAAGCACTCTGAAACACTTCCATTCTTTAAACTTTGCGCTGGGCTGCCCTAGCTTATTGGCTTTGAAATTCAAAGTACTCAATGTCTCCTTCCCTCTCCCTCCCCCTCCCTATAGCTTATTAGCTTTGAAATTCAAAGTACTCAATACCTCCTTTCTCACCCCCCCCCCCCCAGCACATTGCTGTGTGTACCTGTTGGGGGATGGAGGAGGATGGCATGAGTACTTTCAATTTCAAAGCGGACTGCCACACCACTGCACCAGGGCCAGCACATATAAATTAATAATGCAGCCCCATTCTTTTGTTCTGAAATTAAAAGAAATCATCTCTGTATACCTATCGTCCATTCTGATTCTTTGAAGTGTAATAGGGCATTTAAAAAAAACAGCAAAGGGGATCACTTATGTGTTCTTTAATCATAAGCCATTGGGGGGCTGGCTGGCTGGCTGCAGCACAGTGTGTGCAAACTGCAAAGCACTCCCAGTGAAAACTCTCTGTAATTTAATTAGGGCTCTTCCTGTATCGTACCATAGGGACTAGCCATCCATACCAAAGCAAGCAAGCACTTTGTAATTAATTGGTATTGAAGAAAACTAAGTGTAAGCAAAGGTGTCATTTACTTTTTAATAGAATTGTCTGTGGTTCTTATGATTAAAGAACTACTACTACTACTAATAGCATTTATATAGTGCTACCAGACGCACGCAGCGCTGAATATTTGACATAGAGAGACAGTCCCTGCTCAAAGAGCTTACAATCTAGGTAAAACAGACAGACAAGACATTACAGGCAAGGGAATTACAGGGTAGAGAGGAACAGGGAGGAGGAGAGCAAATGAGTAACGGTTAGGAGCCAAAGGCAGTAGTGAAAAGGTGAGCTTTCAGCATAGATTTAAAACAAGTAAAGAAGGAGCTAGACGTATGGGTTCGGGAAGACAGTTCCAGGCATAAGGTGCCACAAGACAAAAAGAACGAAGTCTGGAGTTAGCGGTGAAGGAGAAGGGGGACACCAAGAGATTTGTTCAGAGAGCGGAGTTCACGGGGAGGAATGTAGGGAGAGAGAGGTAGTGACAGTCCTCCCTTTCACCCCCCTCTTTTCTGTCTACATTGTAGTTCTTAATGATTAAAGAACGCATAAGTAATCCCCTTTGCGGTTTTTTAAAATGCCTTTTCTATAGCCAGACCTGACATGGGGGGCACTAGACATATAGGTGTGAGTAGAGCTTGATAATACTCCTAATAATGCCTTAGAGTGCACTTGATAAACGGATTTCTAAGTAAACAGTCTGTCCTGCATCAACATAAACCACATGCACACTTATGGAAACCTTGGACATTTTTAAATGAAGTTGCATTATCCCATAATTTAAACTTTGCCATTATGGTAGACTTGAGTCTGATCAACCTCTCAGCACACATCACAGTATCCTGGAAAATAATTACTGCGGTGGCACATATCCCTCAACTTTACTTTATAACAAATATAAAATGCTTTATTAAGCTGTATTAATAAAATAAGTCTTCTTGTCCCTTTTTCTAGTTATACTGCTTTCTCTCCTTTCTGAAGCTGACATTAACCCATTAGTGCCCAACGTACCCATATGGGAACAAATCAATTTGTTCCCATATGGCTTATTATGGGAACATTGGGCACTAATGGGTTAACCAGTTCAGGTCCCTGGAGTTTCCTGACAGTGTTCCTTCCACCCCCTTCTCCATATGAAGGGGCAAACAAAGAAACATCTGCCAAATTAATTCATGAAGTAACATTAAATCCTGCAATAACGCTTCTCAGAGCCTATGTAGCAAGCTTAACAGCACCAATTCTGAACACACAAATATCAGTAACTGTACCAGTAAATATATAAAACCACAATATGCTTCCTATTGGAAAAGCCAGACAAGTCAGACTCCTATAGATCTACAAATTTTCGATATAATACTAGACCCAGCTAAGAAACAGGTTATTTTGAGTTAGTCTTCATAGGACCAAACTTGCTTTCCTTGTGCCATCACCATGGGATAGGCATTGTCTTAAAGTGGAGGATAAATGATTTTTTTTTTACATTTATATCCCACATTATCCCAATCAAACTTGGGTTCAATGTGGCTTACATTTGAAAATACAGTGAGACAGAACAATAGAATTCAATTATATCATGGGAGCAAGTAGAAGGATATAGCTGAAACATTTAACAACATTGAGATTAGCATGTATACCCAACTGGGCATTTAAAAGTCTGTCCTTTAATGATGTTGCATGTTCAGAAATCATAGCTCTGTGTATATAGTTATTCAAACATTATCACATCACACACCAGAACAGGCATCCATACACACATTGTAAAAGTAAACATCTACAGAGTACATCCAAAACTTAATTTTTATTTTCTCATTTCCATTTTCCAAAATTCTAGACAGCAGATGTACGGATCAGCAGGACCCAAAGCAGTCCAAAACAAGTAAAGTCAGAAACAACACAGTTTATAGCTTATTGTTCAACCACCCTTGGGATTCACCTTTGGGTTTAAAAAGCAAAACCATGTGCATGTAAGGACTGGATAACAAATTAAGACAAAGTTTAAAGCAAATGCCTTTAATATGTAATTCTTGGTAGCAATAATTAAACAGTGATGGAATATTCACATAGCAAGCACCCTGAGCCAAAAGATTTATTTTCCACTGAACATAATTAATGTTGTGTGAACTTAGAGACTAATATTGTGCTGAACTGGACAATGTTGCCACATTTAGACTGACTCTGGACAGAACTTCTCCATTATTCAGTACCTCTCTGTGAAGTAATAAAAAGGCAAGTACATTTTTATAATATACCACTGCATTCCACAAAAGAAAAAGTGCAAGTTCTCACATGCCAACTTTTTCTTTTGATGTAGGCACAGGAAAAAAAGATGGTAAATTCTCCCAGGTTTTAACTTAATGTTTTGGGGTTTTTAAAATTGTTTTTATAAATAGTAAGTCTTATTGTTAACCACCGGATTCTCATAACATGATGTCTGTTTTGGTGGCCCTTTACCAGGTGAAAACATCTCTGCATGAATACAGGGAGTCCTTATAACCAGCTCCTCCAAATGACACAATGATTTACAATTTAGATCTAATTACTACTCTAACTGATGAAACCAGTAATGCGTCCGTATGCTTCACAAGCCGGCATGTTTGAAAATATAAGTGAGATCAAATAAAAATGCTACCAACAATAAAGAATGACAACATGATAAGAGCAGCTCATAGATTTGCTTGCTTTTTTTGGGTGAATGGTGATAACAGCTGCGTGGAGGGGAGAGGGAAAGGGAGAGAAATATCATGGACTTCAGCCATCATGCTGTCTCTTGTTCTTAATCAAACCTCCTTTGTCATCCTCTTCTATTCACTCCCGTCCGGCTCCCTGCATCCTGTTCTTCAATTTTCTGGGCCGCCGGCAGTGTCAGTGAGGTAAGCATACTGCCTTCGACGGCCACGGAAGCCCTCCTTCTGTTGCAGCGCCCCGCCTATGCATGACAGGAAATTGTAGCAGAAGGAAAGCTTCTGTGCCGCCAAAGGCTTTGTGCTTACCTTACTGATGCTGCTGGTGGCCTGGAAAATTGAATGACAGCGGTGCAGGAAATGGGAGGGCAGCCAGTAGTGCCCAAAACACAGGCACTTGACTAGCCACCAGGGTTGGGGGAATCTGAGGCTGTAATGGGGGGGGGGGGGGGGGGGGGGGGCCCTGGGCCTCCAAGGCCTCCAAGGCCCCCTGTAGCTTCGGCTGCCTATTATACTTCAAAGCATTCGCAGTCCACAGCAGTGAGAAGGAAGGAGAAAGACAGAAAACTGAAATTGAGGCAGCAAGTTCAGTTCTCTGACTTCCTCCTTCCTCCCTCTCACTGCTGTGGTCCATGGAGCACCACACCAGGGCAGTCATGTGTAAATTAATTTATGCTGTGTTGCCTGCGTTCCGCTTCTGATATGATGATACTGCTGGTGGACTAAAGGTAAACGGGAGCTTTTGAAGTTGTGGGGCCCAGGGCAGCTGCCCTGTTTGCCACCCACCCCCCCCCCCCCCCCCCCCTACCAACAACAGCCCTGATTAGCTGTTGTGTTGAGAAAGACATGGATTAGAATATATGTGTAAAATAGAGGGTATAATTTTATCTCCCCAGATCCATAACATTTCTAACCTACTTTTACTACTTCCCCTGTGGGTGGTTAAAGCTACAAGTCCTAGTTTTATGTTTTGGGTAAAAGCAGAGAAATCTGCTTTTGGTCCTGGTGCACTCGGACTTTGTAGGATCTCCTCACAGGAACAGCTGTAAGAAATGATAGGGGGCTGCTCTGGATCTTTCCCCACTCCATTCTTAGCTGTTTCTAGAGAAAAATGGGGCAGAATGCAGATGTATAAAGCGGATATAGATCTGAGTCCACCAAATGCTATCTTACCTTCCTCCTGCAGCTACTTCCTGGTTTTATATGATTGTGAAAATGGATGAAGCTACATCATTCCTATCGTGATTGGTTTTGCAGAATCTTCTCAGGTGCCGAAAGGTCTGCTTTTATATGTTGCATTTCTGCCCCCATTGCCTGTACTCTAGAGCTCATAGTTATGAAATCGAGCTTACACACTAAGAAGTCTATAGAATTGGTTTGTCCAAGTTCAGTCCTCAAGGGCTGCAATCAGGCCAGGGTTTCAGGGTCCCTATTGAATATGCATCAGAACATTTGCATGCCCTATTGTATGCAGATGTCTCTCATGCATATTCATTAGCTAATTCCTCACTGTAATCACTCTTAATTTTTTTTACAACATCTTTTTTTCAAATATTTATTCAAACATATTTTCATTATTGCACAGGCAAAACATTTAAAATTATCCTAGTCCTTACTTTCATTCATACCCACATACACTCCTAACACAAGCTGTGTAAATTTATTTTTTATTTAATTTTTGTTACTTTGTACCCCGCACTGTCCCACTCATGGCAGGCTCTATGCGGCGGGCAATGAAGGTTAAGTGACTGCCCAGAGTCACAAGGAGCTGCCTGTGTCGGGAATCGAACTCAGTTCCTCAGTTCCCCAGGACCAAAGTCCACCACCCTAACCACTAGGCCACTCCTCCATTAAATAGACAGCACAGTTTTGTCCAATGTTATTACAGCGGAGTTAAACGCTAACGGATGGTGGTGGAGGTCCAGGAGAAGGGCTACTTTTATTCGGGAGGGGGGGGGGTCAGAGGAGAGCTGCTCCTGTTTGGAGGAGGGGGGGATTAGGGGCTGCACAAATTTCAGGGATATGGCACTGTTTTGGTTCAGCTGAAATCACTCTTGTATTTCAACCAAAGCCAAATAAGCCTGAATTCAGATTTCAGGTTGGTACCCGGCCTCTGTATAATATCTTTTGGAAAATGCTTTTTCAACACTTTGTCAAGCCAATGACACGGCCAGGAAGGAATAAAAATATTTATTGCAGAATGTTAATGCTAATTTCCCATCATAGTTCAACTTTATCAAGGGATTTCTTATGAGTACAGAATAGGATGTTCTCACTGATGAATCAGCTTTATCAAATGACTTTATAGCCTCATTTCTGTTAATACAGCTTTCAGATCCTTGAGAATACTCGGTATTATTTGTAATCATAAATGTCAGTCAGGTAGGTTTGTAGCATTCTTTTTCATTTCATGGTGCAAGAATGTGGAATACTTACCGGTTGAGATTCATGTAATTTCACCTTACTTTTTGTTTAGAAAAGTTCTTAAAACGTATTTATTTTCGTTCTATGAATAAGTTTATATGTCTTAATGAATTTGAATTGTATCTGTTTCTCTATTCTGATGTAATTTCTTCCAGCTAAGATTGGGTTAGATAAAAGCGGAAAAAAAGTCACAGAATAGAATAGCTTATTATCTGTTTTGTGACACAATTTATATTTTTCTTGAAGGAAGTACAAGAAAGTGACATGAAAGGCGTCTCAATAAATCACTTGGAGGTACATCCAAATGGAAGGTGTTTGTTAATTCATGCTAAAGACAGTACTCTGAGAGTTTTGGACCTTAGAATGTAAGTTGGTCTCTTCTGTTAATTATTTGTACATACAAAAGATGATTTGTAACAGTGTACGTAAGTTATGCACAAATAAGGTCTGTACGTAAAACACCAATTCAAAGGGAAAATATGTGCATATTTTCCTCTCTTAGAAATGATTTCACTAAAAATACCTGCACATATCTGCATCTGCTGGAAATATATATTTATTATAGATACAAAAATAACAATAGGGCAAAATGCAAAGCAGGTTACAAAATCTCAGTACATTACCAAAATATCCTGAGAAAAGATTACCAACAGCAGCCGATCCTGGAACAAACCAGTCCTTCATAGGCAAAACCAAGAATAACTACACCTGAAGCATAAGAGAAATTCCTGCTCTCATCCTTGTGGTCCTTAGGTCCCTGACTTCAGGTGATGTGATCCCCACTAGGCTCCAGCTGATACCTCCTGCGAGCCTGTCCAGTTCAGGAAAGTTACCTGTGTGCAGCTGGTTACTCAGTTCATAGAAAGCCACAGAGCTGTTTTTTTTTTTTTTTTTTGCTGTGCAGGAAATGTTTTCTCCAAACTGTTACATGTTCTGCATTTGGCACATAAGAGGACTTTGATTTTAATGTTCCTTGTCTATGAGCTCAGCCCTTTATGTTTAATCATTTTTATTAAATATCACACAAATATTATAGAACATAGTTACATTCTCATTGCAGATACTCTCTAAACATTAAAAATGCTAGCAACCATTGAATACAAATCATATTGACCTTTATTCCCCCCCCTTCCCCCTCCTCAAACCTCCCCCCCAACTCCTCCCTCCCTCATTGATTCAGCTTCTTTCATTATGGTACTTTGTAGCTTTGATACTCCCATTCTCCCTTCCCTCCCTGCCCTCCCACACAGGTGAATTCATTGAGCCTACCACACCTCACCAGTACCAATCTATCGACGTGAGTGAATTAACCAATAAGCTACGAGCTCTACTTGAGAGCGCCTGCACGTATGGTTCCCAAATCTCCCAAAAGTGTTGTCTACTTCTAGGACTACTGTGCACACTATGTGCCTCCATCGTCGCCAGAGAATGCAACATGTTTCTCCATAGCCAATATGAGGGTCCCACATCCTGGGTCCATATTGGTAATATACTTTGTTTCCCAATCAGAATAGCCTTATAGATGAAACAATCTCTCCTTATGTCTCAAATCCCTCCCGCTCCCACCTAGTCCTAACACTATGTTTCGAGGGCGCAAATTTATCTTTTTATGTATCAGTGTCTCACAAAATCCCATAATTTTACTCCAAAACTTCCTAATTTCAGGAATTCCCATAACATATGATATAAGGAAGCTCTCTGGAAATTACACTTGATACACTTTGGCTCTTGTATATTGCCCGTTATAGTATGCCTGTATGGGGGAGAAATAGCCTCTCAAGATTATTCTAAATTGTATCTCCCGATGTCGAGCACTGGTCACCTTACATGTAATCTCCTTCAGAAACTGGGCAATGTCACCACTACTGACCTCCACCCTCATATCCGCAGACCACCTCCGAGCCACCTCTCCATATTCTCGCTGCGCAGATATCATACCCAGCTGTTTATAAGTACAGACACCGAAGTCTGTTCTCTGCCCTGAGGCAAGAATAAGTTCGACATTAAGGCATATATTCCTCTATCATACCTGCCTCTATGCAAGCGCATTATATAACTATGTAGCTGGAAATAGTCATACCAACTCACATGCTCTGTTCCCACCATATCCACTAAGTCCTCCCGAGTAATAATCTCCCCCAATTCCTGTATCACATCCGCCACCAACACTACTCCTTCCTGTGCCCAGCTAATTAACCTCTTTTGGTTCTCCCCTTGTCCAAATTCTGCATTCCCCGCTAGTGAAGCATATCTGTACTATGTGGGTTCTTATTCAAACGTTTTAATATATACTGCCAGTACGTCTCATAGGTTGTAATAATATATGTTGACTCCATCCCTTAGGGAGCACTTCACTCTTAGCGTGTAACATATAATATGGATGATACAGCCAAACAATTCTCTCTCATAGCTCCATGCTGTATACTCTTCGGTTTCTAAAATCCAATCCGCTAGATGTCTCGACAAACAGGCCCAGTTATATTGTTTGATGTCAGGCAATCCAAGGCCTCCCTCTACTCTTCTCCCATACAGATATTCCAACTTAACTTTGGCCTTCTTTCCTCCCCAGCAAAACCGGGACACCATTCTACGGAGTTTGTTAAGATCTTTAGTTAGTAAGAGAATTGGCAGCTGTCGCAGAACATAAAGCCATTTCGGAAAAATCATCATGGCAAACAAGCCTACCCTACCACTCAACGATAAAGGCAAATCTTCCCATAAAGCCAACTGAATTTTCGTATAATGTAACAGTTCATCCACATTCCTACTATATAATCGGTTCAAATCCCCAGTTAGAGTGATTCCCAGATATTTAAACTCCTTATCCGCCCACCCTTAACGGGAACTCACACCTCCATTTCTCCCTTACTTTACTGGAAGTGGGCAATCCCTCTGACTTTTGGGTGTTCAATTTAAAGCCTGAAAATGCCCCGTATTCAGCGAAGACCTCCATCAGCACCGGCAATGACTGCTCTGGTCTAGCCAGATGGACTAAAATATCGTCCGCAAAGGCCGAAATCTTAAATTCTCTGCTACCCAATTTCACTCCTTCAATCTCTGGGTTCCCTAAGATTTCCCAAATCAAGGGATCCAATGTGATGGCAAAAAGTAGAGGGGACAGGGGGCATCCCTGTCTTGTTCCTCGGTTAATCACAAAACTTCGAGAGTACGAACCATTAACCACACTCTCGCTGCTGGATTCTTATACAATATTGAAATCGCTTGAGTGAAATATCCCTCAAATCCATACGCTCGCATTGAGGCAAACAGAAATTCCCACTCAACCCTATCGAATGCCTTTTCGGCATCAAAACTTATTAATAATGAATCCCCTCCTTCCTGCGCATCCTTTCCATCGTGGCTAAAATCATCTTAATGTTTTTCACACTCTGTCTTCCCTGAACAAACCCGACTTGAAGGGCTGCCATTATCCTAGGTAATACTCTAGCCAATCTCGTTGCTAGTATCTTCGCCAATAATTTAGCCTCGTAGCTAATCAAAGATATTGGTCTATAGGAATCAGGTAATGTCGGATCCTTCCCTGGCTTCAGAAAAAACCATAACATCCGCAAGTCGCAAGGACTGCGGGAGCTTCCCCAGTTCTACAGAAGTATTGAAAGTATTAGCAAGGGATTCTCCTATGTCTAGCATTAATATTTTATATAGTTCGGCCCTAAAGCCATCCGGCCCCGCCCGCCTTATGTAGTGCGCTACCTCTTATTTCTCTAAGGATCTCATCCACTTCTATCGGTTTGTTTAGCTCCCCCCTCTGTTGCTCCGTAATCCTGGGCAAAGTGACATTCTCAAGATACATATCTGGGTCTAGATCATCAGTGTCATTCTTAGCATACAACCGCATATAATAATCCTGAAACACTTTCTGAATCTCTGCATCCGTATTGACCAGTGCCCCCCCCTGGGTCCGGATCGTCATCACTCTTCTCTGCCCCCTCGCTCTTTCACTAATCTTGCCATCATTTTCCCTGGCTTATTGCCGAACGTATGTAATTGTAATCTATAATAGACAGCGGATTTACTTGCTCGCTGATGCAGCAACTCGTTTAAGGACGCTTGTGTAGCCAAGAGTTGCTCCCGAACGTGATCTGCAGAATGTTGCCCATATGCCCTCCTTAAGTGTATTAACTGTTTCCCCAGTCGTATGATCGCTTGATTCCTCTGTTTCTTCTTCCTGGCACTAAACGCTATTATCTCGCCCCTTAAAACAGCCTTTCCAGCTTCCCAGTACAGGATCGGTGTGTTTACATGGGATGCATTATGAATTGTATATTCTTTCCATTTCCCCCTGATATATGTCCAAAATTCTGGATCGTAATACAGATCCAAGGGAAATATCCATCTAAACTGTCTGCTCTGTGGGTTCTGATCCCTATATTTGATATATATAGCCACATGATCCGATATTATCGTAGGATCTATGTCGGCCTCCAAGATCTCTGCAAAGCTCTCTTCATCAATCAGTAAATAATCAATTCGTGATTGTGTGTGATGGGCTCTAGAATAATGAGTATAATCTTTGGTGTTTGGATGTAATAACCTCCACACATCTACCACCCCCATTGCACCACATATCAGGTTAATGCCTTTATGAGCTCCCACTGCCATTCCCGCATTTGTATGGGATCTATCCATATTGTGATCCGCTACCACATTAAAATCTCCCCCTATTAACTTATGCTGGGTATTAAACTGCTGAATCTTGCTTATGATGGTCTGATAAAATTGTTTACTGTAGGGCATTAGGAGCGTATACATTCCCTATTAGACATCTACCACCATTCACCTTTACCTGTGCCAATATGTATCTCCCTTTCTCAAGACATAATTTTTCTACCTCCACCTGAAGAGATTTATGAAATAGTATCATCACTCCTGCTTTTTTCCCCACCGCTGGGGCTTCTACTATGGTCCCCACCCACCAGGTTTGAAGCTTTGCGTGCTCCTGGGCCGTTAAATGTGTCTCTTGTAGGAGCGCTATATCGGCCTCCTTCTTTTTGAGGCTATGAATTATTTTCTTTCTTTTTATAGGAGAAGATATACCCCCCACATTCCAGGAGTAAACTTTAAGTCCCATTACGTTATACCTACTGGTACTGGCATTATCAAATATATTACATCTAGTGACCAGCAGGCCCGGCGTCCCAGCAGCGCCACTCCTGCTGTTCTTCCCCACCAATTCTCATTAATTCGCTCTCTCACATCCATCTGTGTACACTGTATTGCCAGTTGAGATTCGACTACCCAGGGCCTACCCTTCCCTATCCCCCCCTGTCCCTCCCCCCTCCCATTTCACCTTCCCCTCCCCCCCCTTACCCCTCCCATTCCAAAAACTAGTCACGATATAACACCAACACTCTCCCATTCAACATAACTTCTACCCCTCCATTCCCCTTCCTATCCCAAACATATTATTCAGGCACATCTACCACAAATCAACAGTCATACTAGTCTTTAGCTGTCTGTCTCCCTCTCGGAAGACAGAAGCCCATTTCTGGTACATTAGTCTGTATATAACACCAACTAGGTAAAACCAAACTTATAACTCAGAAATTTGTATGATCCAGTATACTCTTGCATTCTCTGGATTCCAGCTAAAGATCATTCATAGCAGCCGCTATACGATCAACATATTCCCACACTTTACATATGGTCTACTATCAGATTCGTGCTCACTCCGGAGACATGCTCAGAATCCATCTCATCCCCCCCAGTCTCTCAAACAGTAGACTTTCATTCTTTGGGTCTCTCTCTCCAATTCACGTTGATATATGCACAGCTAAAATATCTCAGCTACTATATCAAACTTTATCTGTCTTCCCTCGAAGGAGGAGATGGACTTTCTGGATCAGAGTTCTATGTATACCTCCAACTGTATAAAGCAGAAACGAAACTTTAAACTCAGACGCTTGCATTATCCCATATGCTCTTTCCGCCACAGGCTTCCATCCAGTGCTCAGGTCGCCCGCAAACCTCACTGCGGTTTCAGATGTGCTCTTAGTGCCTACTATCTGGCCCATGCTCACGCTGGTGTGTCACTCAGCACATATCTTATCGATCCATATCAGCTCTATCCGCTTGTTTAACAATCTTGAGGTCTCTCTTTCCAGTTCTCAATAATAAATTTCAGCTCAAAGACTCGCATTATCCAGTAGTTTAATCCTCCCACCTCTGGATCCTGTGATGTCTTTCTTTTTTTATGACGTATCCGTCGCAATCCCTTGTTGCTGTACATATTCTTTAGCTGCCTCCACTTTATCAAAGAATTTTGTAACTCCGTTAATGGAGATACGCAGCTTTGCTGGGTATAGGGGTGCAAACTTTATCTTCCTCTGGAACAGGTCCGTGCATAATGGCTTAAATGTTTTCCTCAGCGCTTGCACCTGTTGAGAATAATCCTGAAAGCATAGGATTTTCTTGCTTTGATATGTAAGGGTGCCTCCGCCACGGATCGCATCCAATATGGCTTGCTTATGTCGGAAATTGAGGATTTTAAATATCACCACTCCTGGCCTGGCCTCTGGTTGGCGTGGAGGTCCTACTCTATGGGCCCTCTCCACACAGATATGTTGTAGTTTGTCCTCTATGTGTAGGGACTGTGGCAGCCACCCCTCTAGGAATGTAGGTAAGTCTTTATCCAGCAGCGACTCTACTGCGATTCTCCAACTCATCAAGTTTGGCCTCCAGGTTCTGCACACGCCTCTCCATTTTCGCAGTGATCTCCTTCTGTGCCTCTGCTGCCTCCTCGATCTCCGATATGCGCTGCAGCCCTTCGTCCAGCTCCAAGCTCATACTGTCGATGCGCTCATGAGCTTCTTCCGTTCGATCATAAAGTTGTTGTAATTTTTTATCCAAGGCCGCCTCAACCGTCGCAGTAACCTCGGCTGTGATCTCCGTCATCCATACAGAGCCTACAGTCAGTTCTCCGATATCCCGCTGGTCGGCCATTTTGTTGTCAGCCTGTTTGAGTTTATCTCGCTCCTTTCTGACTGATTTCGCCGCCATTCTGCTTCCTCTCTCTTACTCTCCGATCGCGGGTCCGTTACCCCAGCTTATAGGATCAAATCTATGCCTTTCTTCTCAATGGGCTCGTTAATATAGCCGATTTTTGGGATAAGTGTGCCCAGAGCTGAGCTTACCAGCGTCTGCCCTGCACCATGGCGTCACGTGACTCCCACAGAGCTGTTTTTAAACTGTCCTTTGTGCAATGCTCAGCACAGAGTTCAGTTTGCAGGTGTTTGAGGCAAATCGGTCTCTCTTTCTTCTCTGAGGCCCTCATGATCAAAAGTCCCGCGCTGTTCCAAACAGCTCTCTAAAATAGCACTGGAACAGCACGGGGCTTTACCGCACCGATGATCAGAGATAATGCATGCAAAGTTAAGCATTTCAATTATCTCTGATCATCGGGTAGAAGTGCAGGCGAATTGTGCTCAGCTGTCAAAAGCCCAAACCTGTCAAACACCCTGCCCCGTCAACTAACACCCTGCCCCGAGGCCCGAGCAATGGGGGCTGGAGGTCCGGTGGACCAGCGGTCCCCCCGACCATCCCACCCCCTCCCAGGTTCACGGAGGGCTGGAGATCCCGAAATTGGTCCCTGGTGGTCTAGTGGCCGCTGGCAAAACACCGTCCCACCCTCCCACCCAGCGAGCGACGGGGTGGGCTGGAGGTCCGCTGGGTGGGAGCCTGGCAGGTTTGCTTTGGGGGGGGGGGAACGGGGGCCTGCCAGCATGCAACTGCATGCTGGACAGGGCTCACCATTCTTCCCCCAATGATCGGCAAACCCTAACGCCAGCTCGGAGCTGGCGTAGGGTTTGCCACGGCCAGCGACCCAATCTTTGGATCGCTGGTCGCTGATCATTGGGGATGAATGCGCCTGAGCCCTGTTTAGCATGCATTTGCATGCTACTTGCGCATGGGGCAGTAGCAAACACCGGCGCTAGTATGGCGCTAACAGCCTCTAGCCCTGGCATTTTGCTTTTGATCATGAGGGTGTGAGAGAGATCCATTCATCATCAAATCTTCATCTTTTCTCCTTCCTCTTTCTCTTCTGCCCAGCATTGGCATTCCTCTGGGTCAGGTGACACACAAGGACCAGTCATCAACCATGTATCTCTGTCCTGATGGTAACAAACTCCCCTCCATGGTTAACAGATGTTCCTGGAGACTCTGTCTCTGTAAGGCACACTTCTACACATGTTCCCAGGAGATAAGGTGGATGGCTAGTGCACATACATATATCCTTGATGAAGTCACTAGCATAGCTATGCCAAGAAGTAGTTTCCTTGAAGAAAACTGTTTTTCTTGTATTCAGACCTCAGAATCCATTTAAATCAGATAAAGATAGTTCTGTCCTAACCAGCGAAGGTGAGACAGCAGGAAAAGACCCCTACAGTATGCACAACATCTCTGTCCATACCTTGACCTGTTTCCACCTCTGGGAACATCCCTTGTTGCCATGGATAAAAGTATACACAAAATGGAATTATGCACGTACTTTTACCTGCATAACGTTTGGTCAGTTTTATAACAAGCCATTTCCACATATTTGGAACTGACTGGTGAAATTTATTTTTTAAAAGTCCCCTTTCTTTTCAGTGCCTGAGCCAGGCTCATGCACTATCTAGAAGAGGGAAATTTTGCAATGAGCTGTGGATTACTACTGTGTGTTTAACATGGCAGTAATTTGCATATTTTTTTTATTGTATACCACGGGGATCTTTTCTTGCTAATTTTACAGTAGAAGCTGCATAGCACTGGCACCTGAACCACTGAACTGGTCCATGTGTATTTAGTTAAAACTAATCAAAGATAAATGATGGTTATAGAACTAGCACCATACTTATGACTTTTGCGTCAAATTGTGGTTTACACATGCTACCATATGCATTATCATTAAAAGACTTTTTTCTGAACTTTAACCCAGGGTACTCAATCATTCTGTTTGAAATTTGGTCTCTGTAAATTGAGATGAGAGTGAAATTGTTTACAAGGAAAAAGAAATCAGCATCATAAGGTCATGAACACACTTAAATGGCCAAATGTGTATCCACAGAGCTGACAAACAGATAAAGTGGGAATAACTAAAAAAAAAAAAAAAAAAAAAGAGCCTAATGAAACGTGTCTTTATTAAAAATGTCCTCAAGAAAAATCAGTATCATCAAAGAGCATAAGTTCAGTAAAAAGAATCGACACAACTGTGTTTCGGCTAGAGTGCTTGCGACAAGGGTCAAAAGATCTAGAGCAGTTATCACTCCAAAAGCACACTTCTCTAATGAATTGATGCAATACGTGCTCTAGAGCATTCTGCCTTTCAACTGTACTGATATTGTGTATTTAGGACAAGAGCAACCTGACAGGTTCTTTTGACTCCTGACATAGGCACTGTAGCCGAAACACGGCCATGTCACGTCTTTTCCTGATCTTATGATGTTTGATAATATTGATACCCTTGTTTTTTTTTCTTGAGAATGTTTTTATTAAAGACACTTTTCAGTGGGATCCTTTTTTGGGTTATTCTCATTTTATCTGTGTTTCGTGGGATTTCTTTTCTTCTTCTTTTGCTGTCTTCGTACATACAGAGCTTACACATTTCAACATGTGTAAGCCATATTGTAAACTTCAAATGCATCAGCCCTAGTATTTGGTCATTATCTGATTGAGAAGTTATTTAATTATATGCTAACCTTTGAGATATATTGCACTGGTTGGTTGAATTATATTCTGTAAAAATTCATGCATCTACCATATTTTTGGTCAAATTCGAAACTGCATTTTTATTATCTTAGATTGGCCACCAAGAAATACTTAGGGACCACAAATTACCGAGAGAGAAGATTCATAGTACCATATCACCATGTGGGACATTCCTTTTTTCTGGAAGCGAGGATGGTATGGCATATGTTTGGAATACAGAAACAGGTAAGACATATATTGGAAAAACGTTCTTTCATAGATATTTTTTTTCTTTTAATCTTACTAGTATAAGGGCCTGCTGCCCTGCAGTAGAAATAATTCCCACCACTTCTTTTCTCTTTCCTCCTTCCTCTCTGCACTTTTCTGTTCTTTATTCTACTCTTCTTCCTTATCCCCTGCCCAAGACCAACCCCAACATTTCTCTGCCACAGGCAGGCCCTGATTGCTTCCCCTTTCCAACCCATCATCTCCCATCACCCCCTCACCTATATCATATCTCCCTCTCCTGCTCTTACCCCTTGGGCCCATCTTTCCTAAGCCCAGTCCACTCTCTTCCTTTTGTCTGCACCCTACCCTTCTGTTTGTATCTTATAGAGACCGACTGAAATCAAATCTGTGGCTGAAATTCACTACTCAGTTTCGGCCAGAATCAAAACCAGGCCCTGCCCCCTGAGCAGCACCCACTGCCTCTCCTTGTGACCAGACAGAGCCTCTCAACTGGATCCACCTGTCAGCCTCCCTACCAGCCTAACTTAAACCCTGGTGGTCTAGAGGCCTAACTGAGGCAGGAGCGATTCCCAGTTGCTCCTTCCTCTGCTGTCTCCGCCATCAAAATGACTGCCTAGACCTTCAGTGGCAGAGACTGCCACGGAAGGTCACAGTAGCTATTTGAGATCAGAGCCAGCTTAGGCAGGAGTGATTGGCAGTTGCTTCTGTCTATGCTGGCTCAAATCTAAATGAATGCAGAGCCAGCATGGGCAGGTGCGACTGGGGATCATTCTTGCCCAAACTATACCTCCAGGGCTTCTAAGGTAGGCCCATGAGGGCCTACCGGTGCTGGAAGGGTGGCACTTTTGTTTGGGGGGGGGGGGGGGGGGGGAGGACAGAGAATGGTCACTACGTTTGGTTGGGGGGGGTTGAGTCTGGAGTCTGTTTCAGCTGAAAATGCATTCATTTTTGGCCAAATCTGCACCAGTGTTCCCAGTTACTTGTATTCTTCTCCATCCCTCCATTTTCCTAGGGCTTTTGCATGCCTACAGTGGGAGCCTTGCTGCAGCCTGCTCACGTCCATGGCTTGCATTTTCCACGGTTTACTGTTCTATGCTGGCTGCCTGCACTCTTCAATGCCTCACTCTTACTTAATGTTCTTTGCAGTACTTTTTTTTTTTGTAGGAAAAAGGTACCGGTACTCATACAGGGCAACCTTAAGGGTGGGTCACCATCTATGGCTCCACCCCTACAGTAGTCACACTCCCACAATAGCCACACCCATTTTACAAGCCACGGAGCTTGTAAAATGGCAGTGACGTGGAGGGGAGAGGAGGAGCGGCTGCAGTGACGACAGCCAATGCCAGATGGCTGTCTACGGAGCCGCGTTTCAGGTTAAAAATCTTTTTTTTGTCTTTTTTTCTTTTTGTACCGGCCGCTGCTGCTCCACAGGAGAAGCAGCAGCAGCCGGACAGCATTAGTATTGGCGGCTGCGGGTGGGCGAGGGAGTTGATGTGCCCGAGGGGGGGGGGGGGGGTGTAGGGGCTTTGGTGATGTGCTGGGGGAGGGTCTTGGGTGATGCGTCGAGCGGGGGGGTAGGGGCTTGGGTGTTGCACCGAGGGGGGGGGGGGGCACTGAGAGCTGATTGGTAGGCAGGGGGAGGAGTAGGGAAACATGCTCCCACGTGTTTTCCCTACTCCTCCCCCTGCCTGGCTCGCGGTTTTGCAGGGCAAGGGCTTGGGTGTTGCGCCGAGGGGGGGCACTTGCAGCTGTTTCCCAGGCAGGGGGAGGAGTAGGGAAACACGCGGAGCGTGTTTCCCTACTCCTCCCCTTGCCTTGGAATCAGCTGTCAGTGACATCACTGACGTCAGTGCATTCTAAATTGCCTAGCAGACCACCTCCGAGGGAGCCACGGTACCAGGCACATTAGAACGTTGGAGGTGAGAATTATTATATAGGATAACACAGATTGCCACCAGAAGTGTGGGTTAAGTAAGGAGACATCTTTCCAATTGGTCAAGACAAGTCTCTGTGCAATAGTTATTAAGATGTCTACCAGTCTTCCTTTATGATCAGGTAAAGTCACCGTGATGTCTGCCGATTTGAAAATAATTAGTTGAGTTGAAAGTGGACTGTCAAGATGCAGTATAGAAGAAATAGTATTCCAGATTGAGGTCCAGAAGGGTTGTAGCAGAGGACAATCATAAATCATATGAAGTAAAGTACCAGTCTTTAACTTGCAGTTCCAACAAGTGTTACATGACAACAACCCTGCAGAATGAAATTTCCTTGGGGTCCAGTTGGTCTTGTTGGTAGAAGAAAAACATTGATTAAAGTATGCTGGCTGAAGATGTAGTAGTAGTGAAGTGTCATTCAACTAAAAACCAGACTCGAGTTCCCAGAAGTTAATAATGGAGTCATTTGCCTTGTGGAAAGGTTTCAGTAGCATCCTATAAATGGAGGACTCTACATGACCTTTATCATATAAAGTGTGTGCCAAAGCTGGTAAGGAGGGTTAACAGTCACGAATCTGGGAGAGAAGCTTAGAAGAGTAAAGGCAATGATTTAATTGCAACCATTGAAAGTAACAGGAAGGAGGTAGAGAAAACTTAGATTGTAGACTCTCAAATAATAACATTTTTTTATGAGTTGGGTCATATATATCTGTGAGTGTCCACATATCTCGGGTGGACCAATTTTTCCAGAAAAATGTAGAATTCTTGATTAGAAGTTTGGGGTTGAACCCAAGAGATGCATGAAAGGATGCAGAAAGGGAGACTCTAAAGTGTTATCAAAATTAATGAGACGCTTGTGTGTGATGGAAAGTATTAAGTTTGCCACGTTAGCTGGAGACATTGTAGCAGTGGACATTAGAAAGCTAGGAATTGGATACTATAATTTTTCTAGAGTAAACCAAAGAGGAATATATTCAGGTATATCAGGAACAAGCCACCTGACGTTGTTGTATTATGAAAGATTTATGATAAAGGAGAACGTCAGGAAAAAAAAGCACATCCAAGTTTTCCTTGGGGACCTTTAATTTGGTTAATGAGATTTTAGGGGGTTTTGAATTCCATAAAAAGGAGGAGAGGTCTCTAACCTGCCCCACCAGAATAGTTGTAAAGGGTGCCAGGTAGATAATAGGGATTTTTTAGAATTGTATCTTGTGCTGTTGTAAATAATGAAATACTAAGATGTTTTAGTTTAGTATGTGACTATAGAAGACCGAAAGGTTTAACCGTATTGGAGTGAGCATGAACATTAAGAGGTAACATTTCAGTTTTAGATTGATTAATTTTGTCATCTGAAAAATTGAGAAGGAGGCTATTAAATCTAATAAAGGGGAAAGAGAAGTAATCGGATTTTAATGTACAGCAGAACGTCATCTGTATAAGCAGTAACTTTAAACATTTCGGGACAAGGTGAGGAAGAGTCAGATTGTAGAGAGAGGCCTAAAATATCATTACGTGACTTGATAGCAAATAACAATAGTTCAAGAACAATATTAAACAAGTATGTGGAGAGGGGGCAACCTTGATGAGTACCTCTATTTAATTGTATATAATTAGAGTAGTATTAGCTATAATTTGTGCAGAAGGGTTGGTATATAAGATTGTAACTTTATCTATGTATTCTGGATGAGCTCCAAACCAGCTCAAGGCATGATAGAAGTATGGCCATTCAACCCTGTCAAAAGCCCTCGCTGCATCAAGCAATAAGGCTATGACAGGATGAGGAGATGTTTTTGCCAATTCAGATAAGTGAAAGAAAAGCTTTGTATTATCTGTTATCAGCCTGCCAGGCATAAAGCCTACTTGATTAGGTGAAATAATTTTGGCGATAGGCAATTAGCAAGTATTTTTGCATAAATTTCATAATCATTGAATAGTGAAATTGGGCGATAATTGTGAACTTCTGAAAGACTTTTGTTTTTTTTTTTTGGTATAACTGTAATGACAGCATCTGTAAAATGATTAATGCTATTATCAGAGTTGGGGAGAGAGTTGAAAAGACTTGTTAAGTGCGGTATTGGAGAATGCTGGAAAAGCTTAAAGAATTCTAAGGGAAAACCATCCGGGCCAGGAGATTTTCCCGAAGGTAGTTGCTGTAAGGCTTATGTAACTTCGCCATCATCACGTTTTACTTAGTGCCAAGTTATCAGATTCAGACCATTGTGATCTGTGCAATTGACCAAGAAATTGGTCTATTTCAAAGTTAGTACAACGAAATTCAGATTTATATAGTTTTGTGTAAAAATTGTGAAAAATATTTAAAATATCTTTATAAGATGTCTTTAAGGGTCGAAATTTGAACTTTGATTCTTTCTTTCTTTCTTTTTTTTTTTCAAATAATTAGCAAGCATTTTACTACTTCTATTACCCTCAAGATAATATTTGGTCTTTTGAACCAAAAGCTCAGAATGGGCTGAGTCACTATATAATTTAATTTAGGGGTTCTTTTACTAAGGTGCGCTGAAAAATGGCCTATTCTAGTGTAGGCGCATGTTTTGGGGGCATGCAGATCCATTTTTCAGTGCACCTGTAACAAGGCCTTTTTTGTTTTGGCAAAAATGGACGTGCGGCAAAATAAAAATTGGCGCACGTCCATTTTGGGCCTGGGACCTTACTGCCACCCATTCACTTAGCGGTAATGTCTTATGCATTAACCAGGTGGTAATCGTCTATGCACGTATAATGCCGATTACCGCCCGGTTAGGGCCAGGTGCCAGAAAATAAAATATATTTTCCGGTGCACGTAGCGGACGTGCGTAAAAATTTAAATTACCACCTGGGCCACCCAGTAGCCGGGCAGTGGTTCCAAATTGATGCACGTTCTTAGTAAAAGGGGCCCTTATTAAATGAATATTTAGATGATATAAGTTATTCTTGAGGGTATTCTTTAGATGTTTACTCATGTGTCAGCACAGTCCAGTGCAGTGATACTGATGCAAAATGTGGTGGTTGCCCTGCTTGTCCTTGGAAAATTCATATTCCCATTGAAAGTGTAATGGAAATCAGATATCAGCATTATCCAAATTTCCTGCACCTTAGCTTACTGCATACATTTTTCTGAAAAAACTAAATTTAATGTATTTAATGTATTTACTTCTTTATATAAGTTTCTTATAAACCGCCTAAATCCCAAAAGCTATTGAAGCAATGTATAGATAGAGTAGGCATTTTTCTGTTCCTGGAGGGCTCACAATTTGATTTCCACCTGAGGCAGTGGAGAGTTAAGGGACTTGCCCAGGATCACAAGGAGCTGTAATGAGATTTGATTCAGGGTCCTGTGGTTCTCAGTCTGCTGCTCTTTTTTTTTTTTTAATATTGCTAACTTTTCAAGAAAACTCTTGATTTGGAAAAATAGAGGGGTTAGGAAAAATAAATTCAAATTATACAATATTCAAATTATAGGATATGTGTTATTCCCCCCTCTAATCTCAAGCCCACAACATTGGAGAAAGAAAAGACAAGGTAGAATTCCAAGAAATATGTTCTCCACTGATACAGCAAGGAAATAATAAGAAGAACTTAGGTGCCTTCAATAAATATTACGGAGTAGATGTTAACATTACAGCCAGCTGTAGGTTAGAAGCAACCCTTGAATCTATAGAAGAACTCAAATGAGTAGGATCATAGAAAATATATTTAGCTGAATTAACTTTCAGTACACATTTACAGGGGAAGTTAAGCCAAAATAAACCACCCAACTGAATAACCCGAGGGCGAAGTTTTAGGAACATTTGACACCTCTTTTGAGTTGCTCTTGCGATATCAGGAAATATTCTAATCTTATAGTTCATAAAAAGTTCATCCCTATGACGAAAAAATGGTCTCAAAATCCAATCGTGATCTGGTTCCAATAGAAAAGTCACTATTAGAGTTGCTGGTATAATACCCTTCTCATCATCTTGAATTATTTGTGTAAGATTCAACATATCAAATGAAACTTCTACTCCTTGTTCAGCTTGATTAATATTTTCTTTTTTTTTCCCTTTTTATATGGTGGAATATAGTATATCTTACAGACTGGCGGATAGGCCTGCTCAGGGATCTTCAATACCTCTGCTAAATATTTCTTAAAAGTTATTAAAGAAGCAATAGATATGATTTAAGGAAAATTAATCAACCTTGGAGTTTTAGCCCTTAGTTGATTTTCTAAGTTTCATTTTTATAATGCAACAACATATTCCTTAGCGTCCCTCCGGACCGGACCAGGATTGGACTGATGGGTTGTGCTCGCCTACCAGCAGGTGGAGACTGAGAAAAAAACTCTGACTCTAGAGAGCCAATAGGAGCCCTGGCCATGTGACCTTAGCCTCAGTATTTTCTCAGTCTCCCAGCAGGTAGGAAGCGAGCCCATTAGTCTCTCTTTTATCTTCTCTTTTAGAGGTTAATAATAAGAACTACAATGCTACCTCTTCTGTGCCTAGGAATTCTCGGTTAGACGCTGGTCAGGTAGAGATTTCTTTTCCTTTCTTTCTTTACAGCCTCTGGGGGTGTTAACTCGGGGTGCCCCCGGGTCCCTCCCCCCTTCCTCCCCATCTCCCATATGTAGCTGGGAAGGGCTACCCTTGTTTAGAAAGGTGTATGTCTTTGGGAGAGGCAGCCACTATAGAAAGTTAAAACGTATAGGTATTTTTTCCTTTCCCAGCATTTTAAAGAGCAAGCTAGCAGGCAGCGCTCAGCTATTAAAAAAAAAAAAAAAAAAAAAAAATCCCCAGGCTTCTAACGAGCAGGCAGCTCGGTGTTATTCTATTACTCTTCAGCAGAGTTTTTCCCCATTACTTTAACGAGCAGGCAGCTCTGGTTGCTGTTTGGGTGTCTATGTTATCTAGCTGTTTAAAAAAAAAAAAAAAAGCAGCAATAATTTGGAGGAGGTTTCTTGACTGGCTTTTTTTTGCTCTTCCCTCCGTTTTTGTCAGTTGTTTTATTTTTAGCGGTTTGTTCGGCAGAGCAGGGCTTCCAAAAAAAAAAAAAAAAAAAGGAGATTTTGGCGCGAATCGGGTACGTGCATGCACGCGCATTACCGTCATGTCTGAGACGCTGCGCTGTATGCCAGCGTCGGGGGATCTCCTGTGCGCCGCTGGGGGGTGCGTCGGGACCTTCTCTTTCGCTGTCTTCAGGGCTTCAGTCGTCAGCCCAGGGTCCCTCGCCGTCGCGGTCTGCTTCAGCAGTTGTGGACGGGTCGGGTGCGCCTCCGGATGCCTCTCCCACGAATTTGGTGCGTGCGGTGCTCATTTTGTTTTCCGCGCGACGTGTGTTTTTTGGGGGGGGCGGAGAGAGCTCCATTATGCAGGAGAGACTGCAGCATGTTTTTGTCAGCGACGGAGTCCATTCGTTTTCGGCTCCAAGTTTTTCTATATTGCAGCCTGCTCCTTCAGAACGCAGTGCTCTGTGGTATGTGTGGCGCTCCATAATTTGAATCTACAACGAATTATAGAAATGAGAACAGACGAATATCATTCTTTCATCTTTCAGGGGAACTAGGTTATCCAGAAGAGAGAAGTAAAAAAAAAAAAAAAAAAAAAAAGAAAACCACTATACTATGCAATCTAGGTGGTACGTGGAAGGCTTGTGTACTTGCACATTTATGCACACCATTTGCACAAATGGTTTGAGGCTGTTTGCTCTATAATCCAGGATTATTTTTCTCTGTGGTTTCCCAGTGTTGCGGTTCTACCATATTTCTTATTCTTTTTCTGCCTTGAGACTATGTAAATTCTGCAAGGTTGTAATTTCAGTTTTAAAATCACAAATTATGATTTTAATTTGTGGATACACAGAGTTTGTTCCTTTTAAGAATTTCTCGCAATGGCTGTGGTATTCTACAGTGTTTTTTAACAATTTAAGAAATTTTCTCTATAGGCATAAAGTAGATTGTTTTTAGATGCCATAAGAATATATATGCTCTCTCATATTCTCTGAGGGACAGCCCTGTCTATCAAGCTCCCAATCACTCAACTGCAGGCAGGCTTGGTTCATGTCTTCTCTTCTTTTCCAACTGCCTTGAAGCCTCTCATACTTCATTTTGGCTTTCTTCTGGTAGTTACAGGACAGATGACCACTTAGAGAATGAGGTCACCTTTTTATTTTGCATATTTCCCCCTTAAAGATAGTGGAAGGTCCTGAAACCATTTTTTTTTTTTTTTTTTTAATCTGTGCTATCAGTTCAGCATTGGCAGATGGTAAACTTTCTGGTTTGGTCCAGTATGCCTATACATACCATCTACTATCCTGAGATCTTATGTTCTTGTTTCAAGCTTTCTTGAATTCATATAGTCTTGTCTCCTCCGCCTTTTCTAAGTAGCGGCGGCACAAATTCTTCTTCTCCGGTAAAAGTATTTTACAAGTCTGTCCTTTTTCATTTTTATTCTATGCGCCCTCTCTCCAGAGCCTCCTTACACTTGGAAGGGATCTCACTTCCTGTGCCACTATGTCTTAGGTAAATAAGTATTGTTCTGCTGTGAAAGACCAAGAGGCCATCAACCCAGCATTCATGTCTAATGGGCATAGGTACATAGGTATTGTCTTCTTGGGAAGGACCAAAAGTCCATCAAACCCAGCATTCGTATCTAATGGGTGTGGGTTTGGTACATCTCAGTGAGGGAGGAGGCATGACCATGGTACGAGGATTGGGGAGATCCATGAAATTACCGGCTGGTGAATCAGGTGTCCATTCTGAGCAAATGGTTGAACTTGCTGAAAAAAAAAAAAAAAAAGCGTGCTTCCATGGTTGTTGGACACCTATATTTAAAGTTTACCCAGCTGTGACACGTCACAGGGATAGGGCTGGGGTATGGTGCCCTATTTAAGTAGTGTCCTTGGTCACCTTTTCTCTCCTCCTCAGAACCCAGAAAATGGCTAGTTTTTGCTTAATGCATTAGCAGGTCATTTTCAGCAGTACTCTTCTTTCCGTTCTATTTTAGCTCTAAAAGGTTGTTCATTGCGCTCTCAGGATCACAACTTTTTGTATGGAGACTCCTCGGTCGATCATAGTGACAGTTCGGCAAGGAGAGTATTTAACGGCCTTGGATATGTCAGAGGCTTATTTACATATTGCTATGTGGCAGGTTCAACGCAGATTCTGGCGCTTTACGATTCTAGGTTGACAACTAGGGATCCTTGTTTCAGCCTTACCTAGACGACTCACTAATTGGGGAAAGTCTTATCGGCAGAGTTCTCAGGTCACGCACCGGGTGGTGCATCTTTTACAGTCTCTAGGTGGGGTGGTGAATGTAGCCAGGCCTCTCTGATCTCTGATCAGATATCTCAAATTTTCTCTTTGTTTAGTCAGGTTGGCGCAGAGTCTTTCATCTCCTCTTCATCTCCTCTGCAAGCATCCCAGTTTATATATATATTTTTCTTTTTTCTTGGTGACCTTGGGCCTTCGGCCATTTCCTCGCTCTATTCTGCAGAGTACAATTTTACTTTCTAGTTTCCCAGAAGGAATTTTCCTTCATCCTTTTTGGAATCTCAGGGTCATCAATTGCGCTCTTTAAGTATCATCTAGTTATCACAAGAACCTTAGTTCCGTCATAGGGATGCTTCGGGCACTACACTTTTTAGCAGAAGCTTGTTTGTATATGTTTTGTTTCTGGGGGACCACAACAATTCGTTTACCTTCGGGTATATTTTGTTCCCCTACTGCTCAGCAAGGCGGGGAGTGCTATTTTGGTTTTTTGCCATGGCAATGGGTTCTGTCATCCGCCAAGGAGGAACTAAGAGTATACTCTTGAGTTTGTAGTCAGTGAGGCTCTTGTCAGGGGTGGACATTTGCTTAACTGCTTTTTTTTTTCAGCGGTCCATGTGGCGGCAGTCGAAACATTGCAAGTCATTTTTTCTTAGTTGTCTCACCCTGCATTCAAGTGAATGGACTCTCATCTTTTCAGCGTTACTGCCTCGCTGCGGCAATTCAGGGATATCTCTTTTTGCCTTCAGGCTCTCAAACATTTCTTACTTCTTCCGTCCAGCAACAGTCTTGACGGAGACAGGGATAGACGCCATCATTTAGCAGGGGTCTTTCAACCTTCTATAAGCATTTCTTCTGTCAACTTACTAGGCGTTGTCTTTCATTTATAAAATTAAAAAAAAAAAAAAAAAAAAAAAATTCCATCTTTCATCCATACCACGCTTTATTTGGTCATATGGTTTGGCTCTTTCGTGGTTTTTCATTAATTAAGAGCGCATTTTACGCTTCAGTAGTTCTTTCTATGCGGCGGTTGCGTTGTTGAGCCCCGTCTCTTTTATTTGTTCTTGGTTCATTTGTTGTTGGTTTTCATAAACGATTACTCTTTTCTTTTCTCCTGCAGATTGCACTTTTTACAGGCTTGTCCTTTTGGAAGTTCTCGTTTACTTTAAGGATCTTAGTCTCCTTCGCCCGACAAGCCGAAATCCTCTTCAAATCACAATGTTAATCTTTCAGCTCTCGTAGGTCCTCTTTTTGGGCTGTTTTCTTCTGGTGTCCTTTAAGTTTTCCTCTTAAACCACTGTTTTATAGTACCCATAGCTTTTTCTATAAAGTTTTCCTATTCAAGCAGGGTTCCTAGTAGCTATTGCAGCAAGTAGGGCTATGGGTGGAGTACTTCTACAGTTGGTTACTCCTTTTCGGCCTAGTCTAGTTTCATGGTTTCACCTTTTCTGATCGGTCTTTTGTTCTTGGGTTTGTCTTTCTAGCCAGTAGGCGTAAGGGTTTGGTTGTTTCTACCCACTCTATCTCGACGGATTAAGGAAATGAGAACTTCTATTTCTCTTCTCACTGAGAAATCTCACTGAGAGGGCAGTTTCACAGAGTATAACAACATATTCCACAAGTTCAGAAGCGGGCTGTATTCTTACTACAGCGCTTTTTGATGCTCTCGATGCTCATTGGTAAGGTGGCAGCCTGGTCTTACCTTCATTCTTTCGCTAATTGAGACACGCCGCATGTTAGTTCTCGACAGGAGGCGGCCTATACAGCATGGATATTTCTATGTACTTTTCATAGGGTCCCTCCCTTCAGATTACTGCTTTGGTACTTCCCATCAGTCCAATCCTGGTCCGGTCCGGAGGGACGCTAAGGAAGGAGAAATTAGATCTTACCTGCTAATTTGCTTTCCTTTAGTCCCTCCGGACCGGACCAGGCCCCTCCCATGTTCTCTCAACTCTTTAGATTCTTTTATTAGGTTTGGACGTGTCTTAGTTCCTTTACCACATGTGGAATGCTTTACAAAAAAAAAAAAAAAACCTTTGCGTGGTCCATACCACTTTTCTGGTGGTTGCTGGTGAGCTCAGTTTCTGGAATATATATAAAACCTTAAATTTGCCATACCACTTCTCTGGTGAGAGTTGCTGGGGAGCTCAGTTGCTGGAATATATATATAACCTTAAGTGAGTCATATCACTTCTCTGACAGTTGCTGGTGAGCTCAACTGCTGGAATATATAGAAGACTTTAAGTGAGTCATACCACTTTTCTGGTGAGAGTTGCTGGTGAGCTCTAATATGAATGGGCCATGCCACTTCTCTGGTGAGAGTTGTGGGCGAATTCTGATACAAATGGGCCATACCACTTCTCTGGTGAGGGTTGCTGGTGAGCTCTAATATGAATGGGCCATGCCACTTCTCTGGTGAGAGTTGTTGGCGAGCTCTGATACAAATGGGCCATACCACTTCTCTGGTGAGAGTTGCTGGTGAGCTCTAGTACTCGGCTTCGCCGACGAATTTGTGGCTGCTAGAATTCCATACGGCACAGAAGGTCTTTCTTTCTTTCCTGCTTTGTTATTCAGATACTGAGGCTAAGGTCACATGGCCAGGGCTCCTATTGGCTCTCTAGAGTCAGAGTTTTTTTCTCAGTCTCCACCTGCTGGTAGGCGAGCACAACCCATCAGTCCAATCCTGGTCCGGTCCGGAGGGACTAAAGGAAAGCAAATTAGCAGGTAAGATCTAATTTCTCCTTTTCCTTGATCAAGTTGGACTGAGTTTGTTGAAGAGATTTTATACTCTCATTATTCGTTTCAATTATTTTCTCAATAGTTAATATTCTTGTTTCCAAGATTGGAATCTTTTCCAAAGGCAATTTTGTATTTTGAGTCACCAGTTGCAATATTTGTGAGAAGGAAGATTCTAAACTCACAAGAGCTTTCCAAATTGAGTCTAAAGTTATAGTGGTTGGTTTTATAGGCAAAAAGGACTTATTGAGCATAGTGAATTCAGCCAAAGTTTCACCCGAAGGCTGCTGCTCCTCTACTGCTCTGGAGTCTACCAAAACATTGGCTCTCTCCAGCATTCCTCCTCCGATGCTGACATCCAGCGGCTTCACGCTGCAATCCGGCCCCGCTGGAGGAAGTGCTCCTTGGTCTATAACACAAGGGGCTTCCCGACCCTGCTGCAGCTCCACTGCTGGCATTCTCAGAGGCCTGCGCTCATCGGGACTAAACAAGATCTCTGCCTCAAGTTGGGGGAGTGGGACACCTCCCACCACTCCCGTCAACAGTGCGGCTCCTGGTCCCGAAAAACGCCCAGGCACGGTGAAGCGGTCCATTGACCCCGAAGGTCTCACAGGTGTCGTGGGGCCAACACGCTGTTTACCCCTTCTTTTTGGCATAGGAACAGGAAAAAAGTTTCAACAATGAAGGTAATTGGGTAGCGAGCCGCCTTGCAGCGTTCTCAGTCTGCTGCTCTTACCATTAGGCTACTCCTTCACTCGATGTCCAAATGGTAAGAAAATGTATTAGGATGCCATAAACTGTGAGACTCTGTATAGATTGTTTAGTAATCTTTATGCTAAAAGGTATGACAAGCTCGGTGGTGGACAGCAGTCTTTCAGTAATCTGTTTTTATTCAAAACTAGAAATAAATCTATTAAGGTTGATCTGCTGATCAGCTATTTAAAGCCCTAGCCCTTTAAGGTAAAATATGGGAAAATTCAGTCCTTAAAAGAAAGAAGATTGTTAGCTAAAATTGTGATGTTTGATGATACGGCAAGTATTGTCCTAATTAAAAGACACAGGTCAGTAAAAACACCTGAAGTTCTCTCTAATAGTTTTTTTTTTTCTTGACCAGTCTGCTACTGATGAATAAACCAGCAGCCATACATCACTGTTACCCCACCCTACTTAGTTGAGTTGCACCAGTAAGATGTTTAAATTTACAGTCACTGTAGAAAGACTGAAGGGCCATTTCTTGTTTGTGTTTGACATTTTGACCTAGTCTCACTGTCACTGTCTGAAAGATGCCTGTTAACTGAGGGCAGGGCTAAATGGCCATTTTTCTCAATGGAAGAGTGTGAATAGTGGAGTGCCACAGGGATCTGTACTGGGAGCTGTGCTATTTAACATATTTATAAATGATCTGGAAAACAGAATGAGTGAGGTGATTACATTTTCAGATGACACAAAACTATTCAAAGTTGTCAAAACACATGTGGATTGTGAAAAATTGCAGGAAGACTGGGCATCCAAATGGCAGATGAAATTTAATGTGGACAAATTCAAAGTGATGTTTATTGGGAAGATTAATCCAAATCACATTTATCTGATGCTGGGGTTCACCTTAGGAGTCAGCACTCAAGAAAAAGATCTAGTTGTTGTTGTAGACAATATGCTGAAATCTTCAGCCCAGTGTGCGGTGGCAGCCAAAAGAGTAAACAAGATACTAGGAATTATTAGGAAAGGGATGCAAAATAAGACCAAGAATTTATTATAATGCCTCTTTATTGCTCCATGGTGCGACTTCACCTTGAGTATTGTGTTCAGTTCTGGTCGCTGTATCTCAAAAAAAATATAGTGGAATTAGAAAAGGTTCAAAGAAGAGTGACCAAAATTATAAAGGAGGTGGAACTCCTCCCTTATGAGGAAAGGCTAAAGAGGTTAGGGCTGTTCCGCTTGGAAAAGGGACAGCTGAGGGGGCATATGATTGAGATCTACAAAATCCTGAGTGGAGTAAAATTGGTTAAAAGTGAATCAAATTTTCACTCTTTCAGAAAGTACAAAGACACGGGGACATGCAATGAAATTACATGGAAATACTTTTAAAACAAATAGGAGGAAATATTTTTTCACTCAGTTAAGTTCTGGAACTCATTGCTGGAGAATGTGGTAACAGCAGTTAGCATATCAGGGTTTAAAAAAGGTTTGGACAAGTTCCTGGAGAAAAAAGTCCATTGTCTCTTATTGAGCTGGACATTGGAGAAGCCACTGCTTGCCCCAGGATTGGTAGCATGGAATGTTAGTGCTAATTGGATTTCTGCCAGCTACTTGTGACCTGAATTGGCCACTGTTGGAAGCAGGATATTGGGCTAGGTGGACCATTGGTCTGACCCAGTATGGCTGTTCTTATGTTCTTACTGGAAATATATGATGGTGTTTTAAAGTAAGAATGCTATTTCCTTATTTGTAACACTAGAGGGCAATAATAGCCTGTAGATGTGACTGTTATGACACATCCTGTTTGTTAACTGTAACGGCTTGTTTTTTTAAAATAAAATTCTAGATGGCCATACTTACAAATAATCATTTTACATTTCTGTATAATTAGTTTTACTGATTTTTGAGCAACTGTTTTCAATTATTGTTTAATTGCACATAAATACAGTACCCTTCTTTGGACTAACACTTCCCCCATTCCCACCATAAATGGCAAGGGCAGGTTCAGAATGGAAAGCTGCCTTGCCAAAACAAATAAATAAAGGGATCCTGTAACTAAAGTGCGTTAAGCACATGAAGGGCAATTTTATAACTGGGCACCTGCATTTACCCATCCCTTGTACAGAATATTAGCACTTAGGTGCATAAGTACAACTTAATCACAGAAATTCTAGTAGAATGCCTAAGAGCTATTATGTAAGTGGCATAGCATGTAAGTGCAAAGAGGTGTATACGTGAGCAGGACATAGGCATTCTGCCACGTACAGTAGTCTCTAAATTACATGTGTAAGTTATGCACATCCCTGCCATTGTTAAGTCAGGTTTACGGCAGGTGTAACTGTGGGCACGTAAATGTAATGTGTGAACATGCCGGGTTCCATTAGTATTCTAGAATGGAATCTGGGGGCCCAAATTCCATTTTAGAATAAGCTCTCACCACAGGGCATCGGGGCACACACTCATAGAATTGCCTCCTTAAATGTGTGAATGAGCATGTGCTGACGCATGGCTGTAGTAAGAGTTACTGTGGTGGCTTGACAAGATGGGTATTAAAAGGGTAATTCTGTCAACCAGAAGCCTGTGTTGACATGCCCCTTGCATGTACAAATGTATAAAATGTTAGGACATACATGTGAAAGTGCCACAGGATGCCTCAGCACTATTCTCTAATGGCATCCTAAATTCCATAGCACATAAATGTGTGGAGCATGGGCAGGATATGGTTGTGGTGCTCACTTACAATGTGGTATGTTATGCATACCCCCTGCTGCATTTACATACCTGCTGTTAAGCCATGTCAATAGCTGGCATAACTGTGGGTGCATAGTGGGCTACACTGGTATTCTGAATCCCCAGGTTCACTTATCGCTGTGGTTTCCAAACCTGTCCTGGGGGCTCCCCAGCCAGTCAGGTTTCAGGATATCCACAGCAAATCTCTCTCATGACTATTCATTGTGGAAATCCTGAAATCTGACTAGCTGGGGAGCCTCCAGATGCTGTTATAGATTAGGCTCCCACTGTATCCCCTAAATGCATAGAAGGGAAAGGGAAAGCAAGTGGGACTTGATATACCACCTTTCTGTGGTTTTTGCAACTGCATTCAAAGTGGTTTACATAGTATATACAGGTACTTATTTGTACCTGGGGTAATGGAGGGTTAAGTTACTTGTGCCCTGAGTCACAAGGAGCTACAGTGGGAATCAAACCCAGTTCCCCTGGATCAAAGTCTGCTGCACTAACCTCTAGGCTACTCCTCCACTTCGGGATGGGGGATGGGTGTTAATGCAGGTCACAGTAACTTGCGTATGTATCATCTGCTGTGTCATCACCTTAGGGAGTAATTCTGTAAAGAACATGTTACCTTTAGGCGCCAGGAGCACACATAAATGACTAGAATAACAATATATGTAAATATGCACATATGTGTGTAAATGCTAATATTCCAGCTACACACTCTTTGAATGTGATAGTATATAGTTGGTGATGGGTGAAGCACATAGTTGCATGCGTACATTTTAATATACTATAATTTGGATGCCTTTTAGAAATCTAGGCACAAGCATTTACATCATAAAGGCTTTGCATTTACTGTGCATTTTTACAACTAATGCATAGTGACTGCAAACAATTACCATATTTTAGTAAAGAGCCCAAAGACTTTCTGTCTATTTTATTTTTCCCAAATTTGTTTTGTTGTGTTTACTTAAATTGATGTGCGATTAAATACATTTCCTTTATTTTTTTCAGGAGATCAAGTAGCAAAATATCCTGACCTATCCTATACATCACCACTTCGAGATGTTGCTTTTCATCCTTATGAGCACATGGTGGCATTTTGTGCCTTTGGACAAAGTCAACCAATACTTGTATATATTTATGACCACAAAGGTCAGTATCCTGATAGAGAAGACATTTCAGAAATCATGAGGAATGTTTAAACTTAAAAAAAACTCAGAACCTGATATTCAAAAAGCACTTAGACGCCAAAAGGCTAAGTGCATTTTAAAAAATATTAGATGGTATTGTAAGGACAATTCTATAATAAGGTGCTTATATTTATGTGCCATGTATATACATAAATGTACAGAATACCACCACTTTCACGGGTAAGTATGCACTTATGCGTTTAAGTGGTAGCAAAGTGACTAATCGCTATCTAATCTGTAGGGGCATATGTAAATGGATAGCGCAGAGTATGGGTAAGGCTCACACATATGTTTGTAATGTATAGAATACACTGAGTTACACGTGTCCTTGCTGCATTTACATGCTCACAGTTATGCCAGGTCTATGGCTGGTATAACTGTAAACATGTAAATGTAAGACATTCCAATACAGGGTTACTCTAATATTCTAAAACAGAATAGAATAGGCTCTCATTGCATGGCATCAAGGCACCTAGTAATAGAATTGCCCTCGAATAGCGATGTAAATGTAGTTTGCTATTTATACAGTGCTGTACATAGAGTGGAGTGGAAGAGCATAAAAAACAGTTATAACTAGGTGTGTTAGAGCTAAACTTATAGGAATAGTGCCTGTATTTGTATTACATGTAGAAGCGCCAATATTTGGCACTTCTATGTATAACTTATACATATACCCCCTAAGTCTATATATATTTCTCAAACTTGCATGTGCAAATTTGGGCATGTGCCCAAATTGTGTGTGCAATTTAATTGCTTAATGAGCCAATTAGCGCTGATTATTGGGAACTAATTATTATTGGCACTAAATAGCAATAATTGGAATTTCCATGCGCATCTTTATAGTCGCTATTCTATAAAGATGCAAAGTTTTCTGCGCAGATCCAAAAAGAGGGTGTGGCCATAGGAGGGGCGTGGGTAGGTTGGGGGCATTTATAGGATTTGTGTGCAGTTATAGAATTCGGGGGATCTACGCTTAATTTAGGCATGGGGTTTTAAACCAGGGTGTAAATCTTGCACAAAATTGGGCATGGATCACGGCACTAAGTGTTACTCTATAAATGGCTCCCAACTTAGAGTGCTGTTTATAGAATGGCGCTTAGCACCTATATTTTTTGGCACCCATTTACAGAATTGAGTCTATAGTGATTATTCAGAAATGCTCACTATACATATAGCACCACTGAATATACAAAGAATTTAAAATGTCTTCATTAGACTTTTCAAATTATTCCCTCAACATCCTGCTAAAAATTGGGCTCTCAGTTTATTTATTAATTTTTTTAATGTATATTTGTACATTTTAATATATTTTGAAAACAGAAAAATACCAGCTACAACAAACTAGTGCACACAGGCACAACAAGCCACTTTCAAACTAGTACATAACATTCTCTCTAACCTTTCCCTCTCTTCATAATAAGAACATAAGCGTTGCCGTACTGGGACAGACTGAAGATCCATCAGGCCCAGCATCCTGTTTCCATCAGTGGCCAATTCAGCTTACAAGTACCTGGCAAGATCCCAAAACAGTAAAATACATTTTATGCTGATTATCCTAGAAATAAAAAAGTGGATTTTCCCCAAGTCTCTCTTAATAATGTCTTATGGACTTTTCGTTTAGCAAGTTATCCAAAACATTTTTAAACTCTGCTAAGCTAACTGCTTTTACCACATTCTATGGCAACAAATTCCACAGTTTAATTACACATTGAGTGAAGAAATATTTTCTCCAATTTGTTTTAAATTTACTACTTTGTAGCTTCATTGTGTACCCCCTAGTCTTAGTATTTTTGGAAAGAGTAAACAAGCAATTCACGTCTACCCATTCCACTCCACTCATTGCTTTATAGACCTCTATCATATCTCTTTCAGCCGTCTTTTCTCCAAACTGAAGATCCCTAGCTGCTTTAGCCTTTCCTCACAGGGAAGTTGACCCATCCCTTTTAACATTTTCATTGCCCTTCTCTATACCTTTTCTAATTCTATTATGTCTCTTTTGAGATGTGGTGACCAGAATTGCACACAATATTCGAGGTGTGGTCGCACCATGAGTGATACACAAGCATTATAATGTCCTCATTTTTGTTTTCCGTTCCTTTCCTAATAATACCTAACAATGTATTTGCTTTTTTAGCCGCCGCACACTAAGAAGAGGGTTTCAAAGTATCATCAACAATGACACCTAGATCTCTTTCCTGGTTGGTGACTCCTAATGAGGAATCTTGCATTACGTAGCTATAGTTTGGGTTCCCCTTACCCACATGCATCACTTTTCATTTGCTCATATTAAACATCTGCCATTTGGATGCCCAGTCTCCCAGTCTCGTAAGGTCCTCTTGTAATTTTTACAGTTCTCGTGCAATTTAATAACTTTGAATAATTTTGTGTTGTTAGCAAATTTAATTACCTTTCTAGTTACTCCCATCTCTATATCATTTATAAATATGTTAAAAAATAGCAGTCCCAACACATCCCTTGGCATAGGTGGTCGCTGGCCCAACTGTTTGGGGAGACTAAAGGGGGCGGGGTTAGGGGTGGTGCCAGGGGTGGGGCTTACATCCATAATTGTCTGACAACACACAGAAAAAGAAATAAGTAGAAGTAAAATAGTCACAATTAATACCTTATATTAAATTTAGATATTAGATGTGTATAATATGTCAAAGAAAAAAAGTGGTTGCTCAAAGCATATATTAACCAATGTATACTATTCAAAAATATTATCAGTTATTAAACACTGCTATTTCCATCCATGGAAAATCCAAAAATCAAATGGTCACATTAGTGAAGTAACATCCGGCGACTAGACTTCACATCATAGGTGCCAATGATCTGCTCAGGGTTAATATCTCCAATAAGATCACTTTCAATGTTTATTTATTTATTTATTACATTTGTACCCCACGCTTTCCCACACAGAGCAGGCTCAATGCGGCTTACATAGTAAAAAGTAAAGATAGTAAGTATCATATAAAGCAAACAATATGTAAGATGTAATAAAGAATAGTTAGTGTCCATGAACTTTGGTAAAAATTAGGAGTTGATCAAAATTATGTTGAACCTGGAGAGTAAGCTCTTTTAAACAGTACGGCCTTCAATAATTTTTTGAAATTTAGGTTGATCTGGGTAGATTTTACTGATTTGGGTAAGGCATTCCACAGTTGAGTGCCTATGAATGTAGCATTACAGTGACCTACAGTAAAACATTAAACACATTACAGGAATCTATCCCAACCAGGCAAGGCTGTCAAAGGACAGAACAGTCTCTATAGTGACCATTTCCCAACATGCACTGCAGAGCTGCTCTCTGGCTCCCTCTCTGACAGAAGCCCTGGCTGTCAGTGACAGTGGGTTCTGCTATTTCTAGGGTGACCATTTCCCAGCATGCACTGCAGAGCTGCTCTCTGGCTCCCTCTCTGGTAGAAGCCTAACTGTCAGACGCTGGATTCAGCTGTTTCTATAGTGACCATTTCCCAGCACCTGCCCCTCCCCTACATCCATCCATGTCCAGCACCTTCCCTCTTTCTCTCCTACCCTTCCATCCAGTGTCATCCCTCTTTCTCTCTCTATCCTTCCACCCATTACCCTCTCCCAATCCTTCCGTCCATTGTCTCCCTCTATCTCCCCTTCCTTCTAGACAGTTCTCTCTCTCTCTACCCTTTTCCATTCAGCATGTCCTCTCTCTCCCCCATCCTTCCAGTGTCTTTCCTCTTTTCCTCTCTACCCTTCCATCCAGCATCTTCCGTCTTTCTGCCCCCTCCTTTCAGCATTTCTCCCTCCTTTCATTCAGCATTTCACCATCTGACAGCTAGGGTCTCCCCCAGTTTCTCCCCAGCAGCTTCTCTCTCTCTCCTGCCCATGTCCCCTCTTTCTCTCCCCATCTTTCCACTCATCTCTCTCTCTCTGTACCCCTCTTCCATCTAGCATCTTCTCTCTGGCTCTCCCGTGCTCTTTTCCATGTCCCCTCTTTCTCTCCCCATCTCTCTCTGACTCTCCCCTACTCTTTTCCACATCCCTGACTCTCCCCTGCTCTTTTACATGGCCCCTCTTTCTCTCCCCATCTCTCTCTGACTCTCCCCTGCTCTTTTCCACGTCCCTGGCTCTCCCCTGCTCTTTTCCAATCTCTCGCTCTCCTCCAGCGTCCTCACTTCCTTACCATTTCCAGCCATGTTCTCTCCCTCCGGGCCTCTCTACAGCAGCGCTGACACAAGAACAAAAAGAAACGCAGGGTCTTCCCCAGTTTCTCCCCAGCAGCTTCTCTCTCTCGCCTGCCCTTGTCCCCTCTTTCTCTCCCCATCTTTCCACTCATCTCTCTCTCTCTCTCTGCACCCCTCTTCCATCTAGCATCTTCTCTCTGGCTCTCCCGTGCTCTTTTCCATGTCCCCTCTTTCTCTCCTCATCTCTCTCTGACTCTCCCCTGCTCTTTTCCACATCCCTGCCTCTCCCCTGCTCTTTTCCATGGCCCCTCTTTCTCTCCCCATCTCTCTCTGGCTGTCCCCTTCTCTTTTCCAATCTCTCTCCTCCAGCGTCCTCACTTCCTTACCGTTTCCAGCCATGTTCTCTCCCTCCGGGCCTCTCTACAGCAGCGCGGACACAAAAACAAAAAGAAGCGCGGGGCCGCAGCAGCCTTCAGGCATGCACTGTCGGCTCTGCCGGTCCTCTGCCCCCGGAACGGGAAATTGACGTCAGCGGGAGCAGAGGACGGCAGAGCCAACAGCGCATGCCTGAAGGCTGCTGTGGCCCCGTGCTTCTTTTTGTTCTTATGCTAGCTGTGGAGAGAAGCGGCGGCAGCGGTTCAGTGTGGTGCTTGTTCCTGCCGCCGCGCAACAGAAGCGGCGGCAGCAGAATTCAGCAGGACTCAAGTCGGGGCTACATTTGGAGGAGGAGGCAGGCGAGGAAGGTCACAGCTGGGCTGGGGAGGCTTAGCCTCCCCAAGCCTCTTATACGGGGCGCCTGTGTCCCTTGGGAACCCCACTATCTACCTTTCTCCATTGAGAATACTGACCATTTAACCCTCCTTTTCTATCTTTTAATCAGTTTTTTATTCCATAATAAAACACTACCTTCTATCCCATGACTCTCTGATTTCATCTGGAGTCTTTCATGAGGTACTTTGTCAAATGCCTTTTGAAACTTCTGATACACAATATCGACCGGCTCGCCTTTATCCTCATGTTTGTTCACCCTTTCAAAGAAATGCAGTAGATTGGTGAGGCAAGATATCCCTTCACTAAATCCATGTTGGCTTTCAGGCTTATTTTCGAAAGAGAAGGGTGCCAGTCTCTCGACACAAATTGGGAGATGGGCGTCCTTCTCTCAGGGTCGCCCAAATCGGCATAATCGAAAGCCGATTTTGGGCATCCCCAACTGCTTCCCGTCGCGGGGACGACTAAAGTTCTCGGGGGCGTGTCGGAGGCATAGCTAAGGCGGGACTGGGGCGTGCCTAACAGATGGGCGTCCTCGACTCAATGGAAAAAAGAAGGGCATCCCTGATGAGCACTTGGCTGACTTTACGACTTTTCTTACGACCAAGCCTCAAAAAGGTGCCCGAACTGTCCAGATGACCACCTGAGGGAATTGGAGATGACCTCCCCTGACTCCCCCAGTGGTGACTAACCCCCTCCCACCCTGAAAAAAACAAACTTTAAAACTTTTTTTGCCAGCCTGAAATATCATACTCAGGTCCATCACAGCAGTATGCAGGTCCTTGGGGGGGGGGGGGGGGGGGGGGGGGGCGGGGAGGTGTGTGTGTATGTCAGCGGAGGCAGTGAAGGTGTGGACGTCCTATTTTCAAACATTTTGGATGTCCTGAACTCCCCCCCCCCCCCCCCCAACAGGGACGGCCAAATTTCAAGGGAGTGGAGTGGAGGAGTGGCCTAGTGGTTAGAGCACTGGTCTTGCAATCCAGAGGTGGCTGGTTCAAATCCCACTGCTGCTACTTGCGATCCAGAATCCAAATAAATAAATAAAGGGGGTGTCAGAGGCATAGCAAAGGCATGGACGTCCTTCTCACAGAAACATCCACATTTTGGACGTCCTCAACTGCCCTTCGCACTTGGACATCTTTAATCCATACTAAAAAAAAAAAAAAGACGTCCCTGATGAGCACTTGAACGTTTTCACCTGGACTTGTGTTTTTTTAAGGTTGTAGACGGCTATTATACATGCAGCTTGTCTGAGTGTATGATGCCGTCTTTGGCATGCGCAGAGCAGCCATGCATAACGCTTGGCTGCTCTGCACTGGCTTCCCCTCCTTAGGAATGCAATTGTGTGCAAATGAGCTAACAGCAAGCAGCTCATTTGCATGCGATTTCCTTCATGCGTGTCCGTTTCTTTCCCAATCGCTAAGGGATCGGTAAGGGAAGGGCTTTTCCCATTCAGTTAGTGCATCAGTTAGTCCACTGCAGTGCCCCCTAGGGTGCCCGTTTGGTGTCCTGGCATGTCAGGGGGACCAGTGCACTACGAATGCTGGCTCCTCCCATGACCGAATGAGTTGGATTTGATCATTTTTGAGATGGGCGTCTCTAAGGTCGACCTAAATGTTGAGATTTGGGCGTCCCCGACCGTATTATCGAAACGAAAGATGGATGCCCATCTTGTTTCGATAATACGGGTTTCGCCACCCTTTCGCGGGGATGTCCTGCGAGGATGCCCTCAGGAAGACTTGGGCGCCCCGTTCGATTATGCTCCTCTTTGTCTCAATAATCCATTCTTTTGAATATGCTCTGTAATTTTGTTCTTTATAATAATCTCTATCATTTTGTCCGGCAACAACTTTATGGTTCACCGGTCTATAATTTCCCGTATCACCTCTGGAACCTTTTTTAAAAATCGGAGTTACATTAGCCAACCTCTAATCTTTTGGTACCATGCTTGATTTTAAAGATAAATTACATATTACTAACGATAGTTCTGCAAGTTCATTTTTCAATTCTGTCAGTACTCTGAGATGAATACCATCTGGTTGAGTCGATTTGCTACTGTTTTGTCAGATTGCCCCATTACATTGTCCAGGTTTACAGATATTTGATTCAGTTTCTCTGACTCATCTTTGAATACCATTTCTGGCACTGGTATCTCTACCAAATCTTCCTCGGTGAAAACCAAAGCAAAGAATTTATTTAATCTCTCCGCTATGGCTTTGTCTTCCATGAGTGCCCTTTTACCCCTCTATTATCACTGATTCTTTTGCCGGCTTCTTGCATCTAATATACCTAAAAAAAAGTTTTTACTATGTGTTCTTCCCTCCTACGCAATCTTTTTTTCAAAGTCTTTTTTTACCTTCCTTATCAGTGCTTTGCATTTTACTTGCCATTCCTTACGCTGTTTCTTATTATTTTCAGTCGGATCCTCCTTCCATTTTCTGAAGGACTTTTTTTTTTTTTTTTAAGCTCAAATAGCTTCCTTCACCTCACTTTTTAACCATGCTGGCAGTTGTTTGACTTTTCCTCCTTTTTTAATACATGGAATATAACTGGCCTGGGATTCCAGGATGGTATTTTTGAATAGCATCCACACCTGATGTAAATTATTGACCTTTGCATCTGCTCCCCTAAGTTTTTTTTTCACCATTGTTCTCATTTTATCATAGTCTCCTTTTTGAAGTTAAATGCTACTGTATTGGATATCCTGTATGTACTTACTACATTGCTGATATCAAATCTGATCATATTATGACCACTGTTATCAAGAGGCCTCAGCACCATTACCTACTACTATTACTACTACTTATCATTTCTATAGTGCTACTAGACGTATGCAGTGCAGTACACTTGAACCTGAAGAAACAGTCCCTGCTCGAAAGAGCTTAGTCTAATCAGGACAGACAAGCAGGACAAATAAGGGATAAGGGAATTACTAAGGTGGGAATGATAAAACATACATGGGTACCATACAAGTGAATAGGGGTTATGAGTTAAAGCAGCATCAAAAAGGTAGGCTTTTAACCTAGATTTGAAGATAGCCAAAGATGGAGCTTGATGTACTGGGTCAGGAAGTCTATTCCAGGCATATGGTGCAGCAAGATAAAAGGAAAAGAGTATGGAGTTGGCAGTGGAGGAGAAGGGTACAGATAAGAGAGATTTACCCAATGAATGGAGTTTCTGAGGAGGAATGTAGGCAGAGATAAGAGTGGAGAGGAACTGAGGAGCTGCAGAGTGAATGCACTTATAAATCAATAAGAGGAGTTTGAACTGTATGCAGAAATGGATAGGGAGCCAATGAAGTGACTTGAGGAGAGGGCTAATATGAACATAGCTACACTGGCGGAATATAAATCGTGCAGCAGAATTTTGAACAGATTGAAGAGGAGAGAGATGGCTTAGTGGAAGACCCGTGAGAAGCAGGTTCAATAGTCTAAACGAGAGGTGATAAGTGTGTGGATAAGAGTTTTGGTAGTGTGTTCAGAAAGGAAAGGACAAATTTTGGTGATATTATAGAGAAAGAAACGACAGGTTTTAGCAGTCTGTTGGATATGTGCAGAGAAAGAGAGAGAGAGAGGAGTCGAAGATAACCCCAAGGTTATGAGCTGATGAGACAGGGAGGATGAGAGTGTTACCCACAGAGATGGATAATGAGGGAAGAGAAATGGTGGGTTTAGAGGGAAAGATAAGAAGCTCAGTCTTGGTCATGTTTAGTTTCAGATGGCGGTGAGACATCCAGGCAGCAATATCAGACAGGCAGGCTGATACTTGGGCCTGGATATCTGCTGAAATTTCTGGTGTGGAGAGGTAGATCTCGGATGAGATCAGAGCACCAAGGGAAGAAGTATAGATGAAGAAAAGAAGAGGTCGAAAGACAGAGCCATGAGGTACACCAACTAAAAGTGCACTTCACTAAGGACTAGGTCTTGAAATTTTCCTCCTCTGGTTGGCTGTTGTACCAACTGCTCCGTAAAGCAGTCATTGATTTCGTCAAGGAATGTTACCTCCCTAGCATGCCCTGATGTTACATTTACCCAGTCGATATCGGGGTAATTGAAATCACCCAATATTATTGTGTTCCCCAGTTTATTAGCCTCCCTAATTTCTGATAACATTTCTGCGTCTGTCTGTTCATCCTGGCCATGTGAACGGTAGTACACTCTTATCACTATCCTTTTTCCCTTTACACATGGAATTTCAATCTATAGGGATTCCAAGATGTGTTCTGTATCCGGCAGAATTTTTAGTCTATTTGATTTAAGGCCCTCCTTAACATACAATGCTACCCCTCCACCAATTCGATTCACCATGTTACTACGATATAATTTGTATCCTGGTATGACGGTGTCCCACTGGTTATCCTCCTTCCACCAGGTCTCAGAGATGCCTTATTATATCTAATTTTTCATTTAGTGCAATATATTCTAACTCTCCCATCTTATTGCTTAGGCTTCTGGCTTTTGCATATAGACATTTCCAACTATGTTTGCTGTTCCTGTTTACATCTTGCTCAGCAGTTGACAGTGATAATTTGCAATCTTGAAAATCTGTCTGCTTTTTATTTAAAGACACCTGGTCTACTATGGTCTCTATTTCAACCTCGCTATTGAGATACCCTGTCTTCCCTGTTTTGGTGATATTTTTGAAAGATACCTTGTTCCAAACAATGCGATTTTGAACAACTGTTGGCCTTCTCCCAGTTTATAGTTTAAAAGCTGCCCTATCTCCTTTTTAAATGCCAATTACAGCAGCCTGGTCCCACCCTGGGTTAGGCTCCTCCTTCCCCAGAATGTTGCCCAGTTCTTTAGAAATCTTAAACACTCCTCTCTGCACCATTGCGTCACCCATGTATTGAGATACCAGATTTCTGCTTGTCTCTTGGGCCCTGCGTGTGGAATGGGGAACACTTCTGCAAATGCTACCTAGAGGTTCTAGATTTGAGATTTCTACCTAAGAGCATAAATTTGACTTCCAGAACCTCTCTCCCACATTTTCCGATGTCATTGGTACCCACATGTACCAAGACAGCTGGCTCCACCCTAGCACTATCTAAAATCATATCTAGGAGATGTGTGAAGTCCGCCACCTTCGCACCAGACAGGCAGGTAACCAGGCCTCACGCCCACCAACCACCCAGCTATCTACATGCCTAATAATCGAATCACCAACTACAACAGCCATCCTTAATCCTTCCCTCCTGGGCAGAAGCTCCTGGAAGACACATTCTCGGTGCAAGAGGGTATTGAATCCCCTGGTGGGCTGGTCCTGGCTACAGGATTATTTCCAGCTTCACCAGGGTGGTGCTGTCCTTTTTACGAGACCTCCTTCTTCCAAGGCAGCACAGGGGCTGCCAGCCTGGAGGTGGGACCTCTCTGCAGCATCTGTATAGGCCGCCTCTATGTACCTCTCTGTCTCTCTCAGCTCCTTCAAGAGAATGGACTCGTTCTCTGAGAGCTAGGAGCTCTTTGCATCGAGCACACACATATAACCTCTCAGCAACTGGGAGATAATCATACATGTGGCACTCAGTGCAAAAGACTGGATAGCATCCCTCTTTGCTGCTGAACTGCTGTCTACATCTTATTATTATAGAGTTTAATTAAAACTTCTTAAGGTTACTAGGCATGAATATAAAGAGATTACATTTTATTTATTTATTTAAAAAATTTATAGACTACCTATAAACTAGGTATAATCATATGGTATAATGTGTAATTTATTTAGTGTTTGCTTCTCAGAAACTAATTAAATGTAATTAAAACTCTAATAAAAATTCTTCTCTTGTTGTCCTACTTAGAATAATATATAAATGAAGAGTTGAGCTAGGGGTGGGTGGGAGCTCCCATTCACATCCATCCCATCTAGCAGAACCAAATATAACAGTTCAACTTCTCAACTCCGCCCTAGAAGTTTGCCCATCTGAGAATCCAGTGCCCTGGTGTGGGTATTGGTGTGATTACATATCCTGGTAAAAATTGCCATCTGCTGAGCAACACTGTTCCTTCCACGCCCAAATGCATTCCTCAGATAATAAAGTTTCTCCGAGGACAAGCAGGCTGCTTGTTCTCACGACTGGGTGACGTCCGCGGCAGCCCCCACCAACTGGAAAAAAGCTTCGCGGGACGGTCGGCATAGTGAGCAGTCTCATACCCCATGTTGTTGCTTCCATTCCTCATTGGGTTTCCAGAGTTGCTCATACTTCTGTAGAAGTTGCTGCCATATTGCAGCTCTTTTTTGCCATCCAGACTATTTTCTTTAACTTTCATAATACCTTGCTTTGGTATCCTTTCTTATTTCCGGAGTCTGGCTAGTGTGCTCCTAGCTGCTGCCAAGTAGAACCATATTTCCTTGATTCTAAGATGCACTTTTTTGCCAGTTTTAATGTCCGTAGAAAGTAGGTGCAGCTTTCATTCATTGGTATCTTAGAATCGAGGTACAAAATTTGAATCACGCACCCTAATTCCTTATTCTCCCCAGATAGCCACCTGTAATTGAAAATAATGTTTGTGCTTTTCCTTCTGCATGTGCTTGTTTACAGTATTTATTTGCTACATTTTTCACTTTTGCAAAATGAAGATGCATCTTAGAATTGAGTGCGTCTTAGAATCGAATGTTTCCTCCTCCCTTATATGCAAATGGGGGAGGGTGTCTTAGAATCAAGGAAATACGGTAGTTCCTTAACCCCAAACACCCTTCTTCATTATCTCCCATTCAACCCCCCCCCCTCCCCCCCCCCAGTAAACAGGACACTGGATCTGAAGTTATTGTCTCCTTCTCTACCTCTTGTGCTAATGCAGTTGCCTCTCTTCAAAACCCTTGCACTCCAGGACATTCCCACCACATGTAGTAATAATTACTCGCACCTAACACTTCCTCCAACATAGCCCCTTCCAGTGATGATACCATTTCTCTAGTTGCACTTGTGTAATGTATGCCCTATATATTTGCATCATCTTATTGTTTATCTTCTCCTATTCCTCTGAAATTAAGTCCCTCCTGAGATACTATTCCCAGCACTTCACAAAGGCTATTTCCCTCCCTCCTTCAGGTCAGTGAACCAGAAGTACAACTTAGGTATTGCCCCCTTTCCACCCTTTGCTCTTGCCACAAACTCTTCAAATTGTGTGGGTTTTATCTGCAAGTCCGCCTTGATCTTGGCCCTATTCATGAAGCTTCTCACCTACAGGTAATGTATAAAGTTCCTATCCTGTAGCACATAGTTATTCTTTAACTCTGTGAATGCCCTCCTTCCCGAATACATTTTCCCTCTAGTAGCTTGTTCTGTACCTCTTTCCAGATTGCTGACATTAACTAGGTTATTGGGTTTGGGGTTTTCTGCTTGAAAAGCATAGCTCTGGGTGTCCATTTTCGAGCCTCAAATGAAATATTCCCAGCTAACTCCTCTTCCATGTTGACCCATCTTTTTTGAGTACAACTTGCTTGCTTTAGAGCCCACAATTAATCTACTCTGTAATATTAAATTAGATTGGGCACAGCCTGACCCCTATCTCCAAATATACTGGCACACTGTTTGTTTTAATGGTATGAAAATTAACTGCATGGGGGATGCAAGGTTTTATGTTTAAAAAATACCCTCTGAACCACATTCTTAAGATGCGGTTTGAAAGATTAAGTCCCATTTACTCTTGGCTTGCCCAAACTACGGTGTGCCCTCTCTATTCCAGACACACACCTGCCCTTTGCCCAGGAGATAGCTCCAGTATATACTGCACATATATTTTGCACTCTTTGTTTGGCATCTGCAAATTTTTCAGTTCCTCTGAGGCCTCTAATCCATATCTTTTCTCCGGGAGCAGTTCTGCAAATCCTCTAACAATGTTTATTTGTTCCTGCTCCCTCTGATCATGCTTCCAGTCTTGGTGCAACAGTGCAGTATCCTGTTGATCTACCTGTACTTCCTTGTCTTCCAGCTTGCTGCCCCAGGTACAAATAAGTACCTGTATATACTATGTAAATCACTTTGAATGTAGTTGCAAAAACCACAGAAAGGCAGTATATCAAGTCCTCTTTCCCTTTCATTTCATGATGCGGTTCATAATTGCTCCTTAATCTCAGTTTTTGCCTCTGCTAGTTCACTTTGCAACTCCCCGAACCATGTCATAGTGTCTTCTAGGCTTCCACCAATGGCTCTTTCCTCTCCTTCTGATTCATCCACTGAACGCTCACTCGCTGCCACTGCCATGTTTGATGACCTCTCTCCCTGCAGTTGCATAAGGGGATATAAACTTTTCCAGTTTTTGCTGCACCAACGTTTTCCGGGTCTCATGCCGTTGTCTGATCACCACAGCCACAGCGAGATGAGCAGTGTATGGTATTTCTTTTCCTTTTTCCTTATTTGTTTTTATCTTACTGGCAACTGCTTTGATTCACATTTTGAAAGGCGGTATATCAAGTTTAAATAAACATAAACAAACATTTGTTCATTTTTATTGGGACTCAACAGAATTCTAACTCAGGATGTCCCTGCACCCTCAATGACATTACTTCCTCCTAATTTTTTATTTGTACTGAAAGCACAAGCCACATTGAGCCTGCAAATAGGTGGGATAATGTGGGATACAAATGCAATAAATAAATAAATCAATTTTAAATACAGTTTTGAATTTGACATGATATACGCCAATTCATGCTCACTACTCCACAAAGGCAACATTTTATTATGCTTTGTCTTAATTATGCTTAATGGCTTGTTTATGAAACTGTTATTCTCCGAGGACAAGCAGGCTGCTTGTTCTCACTGATGGGGTGACGTCCACGGCAGCCCCTCCAATCGGAAACTTCTCTAGCAAAGTCCTTTGCTAGTCCTCGCGCGCCCGCGCGCACCGCGCATGCGCGGCCGTCTTCCCGCCCGAAACCGGCTCGAGCCGGCCAGTCCAGTCTTCTTTCGTCCGCACTCGGTACGGCTGTGTTTTTGTCGTGTCGAGCCCCGGAGAGTCGACCTCGCGCGTCCGTTTTAAAATAGACGTGTTTTTTCTTCGGAAAAGTGCTAAATTTGTTCGGGAAGTGCTCCGGAAACCCCCTTGGGTTTCGTTTGCCCCTTCCCGTATTTCCAGTTTTTGCCCCGGTAAGTTTTCTTTCGTCGTCGGGGTAGGCCTCTTTTCGGCCTCGGTCGAGATTTTTCTCCCTTAAAGTTTTGGTGCTCCGAATTCGTCATTTCGGATTTTGATTTCGCCGGCGTGATTTTTCCGCCCATGACATCGAAGCCTTCCAGCGGCTTCAAGAAGTGCACCCAGTGCGCCCGGGTAATCTCGCTCACTGATAGGCACTCTTCGTGTCTTCAGTGTCTGGGGGCCGAGCACCGTCCTCAGAACTGTAGTCTGTGTTCCCTGTTACAAAGGCGGACTCAGGTAGCGAGATTGGCCCAGTGGAACGTTTTGTTCTCGGGCTCTTCGTCGGCATCGGCACCGGGGTCATCGTGTGCATCGACGTCATCAGCGTCCAGACCTTCATCCTTGGCCGCCAGTGCATCGAGTGCATCGAGGCATCGGCCCTCTGCATCGGCGCCGAGACATCAGATAGCTGCATCGACGTCGGTGGTACCGGGACCTCGTCTCCTGATGTCGTCGGACGGTGGTGCATCGGGTGGAGTGCAGGTGAGGGCTGTCCATTCCCCTGCTGCTGGCGGTGAGCTTTCGGGTGGGTCTCCCCTACCCTGAGGGCTCCTGCGGTACAGCCCCCCCGGGATCGACCTGCTTTGACCTCGGCCCTGAGGAAGCGACGGATGGATTCTACGTCCTCCTCGTCGGTGCCGGGGAGCTCCGGTGACATGCTTCGGAAGAAGTCGAAGAAGCATCGACACCGGTCTCCTCCCCGCGTCGGCACCGAGAGCTCTGGGTCGCCGAGGGAGTCGGCACCCAGCAGGCATTGGCACCGAGAGGACCGCTCACCCTCTGTTCAGGAGGTGTCGATGCGCTCCACTCTGGACAGCCCGGACCAGCCTCCACGCCCGGAACAGGTTCTGACGTCGACGCCTGCATCGACCTCCCTGCCTTTCTCTGCTGCCGCTCTGAACGAGAGCCTCCGGGCCGTTCTCCCAGAGATTCTGGGAGAGCTGTTGCGCCCTACCCCTCCGGTACCGGCGGTGCTTGCGCCTCCGGTACCGTCGAGCGTGGCGCCGGCTGGCCCATCGCCCGGGGTGAGGTCCCCGACGTCGGTACCGCGTGCGGTGCCGACTGCGGCCACCTCCCAGGAGGGCTCCCCGACTACGTCGGCGGAGGGAGCTTCGCCGATGCGGGCAAGGGAGTCTACCTCTCGACGCCCCCATCGTGGACGTGGCTCCACGGAGTCGAGCCGGGCGAGGTTGCAGACACAGGTCCGTGAACTTGTGTCTGACACCGAGGGTGAGGCCTCGTGGGAAGAAGAAGAAGACCCCAGATATTTCTCTGACGAGGAATCTGAGGGTCTTCCTTCCGATCCCACTCCCTCTCCTGAAAGACAGCTTTCTCCTCCCGAGAGTCTGTCTTTTGCTTCCTTTGTCCGGGAGATGTCTACGGCCATCCCCTTCCCGGTGGTTGTGGAGGACGAGCCCAGGGCTGAAATGTTTGAGCTCCTGGACTATCCTTCTCCACCTAAGGAAGCGTCCACTGTTCCCTTGCACCATGTCCTGAAAAAGACATTGCTTGCGAACTGGACCAAGCCACTAAGTAATCCCCACATCCCCAAGAAGATCGAGTCCCAGTACCGGATCCATGGGGACCCAGAGCTGATGCGCACTCAGTTGCCTCACGACTCTGGAGTTGTGGATCTGGCCCTAAAGAAGGCTAAGAGTTCTAGGGAGCATGCTTCGGCGCCCCCGGGCAAAGACTCTAGAACCTTAGACTCCTTTGGGAGGAAGGCCTACCATTCCTCTATGCTCGTGGCCAAAATCCAGTCTTACCAGCTCTACACGAGCATACACATGCGGAACAATGTGCGGCAGTTGGCGGGCTTGGTTGATGCTCTCCCCCCTGAGCAAGCCAAGCCTTTTCAGGAGGTGGTCAGGCAGCTGAAGGCGTGCAGAAAATTCCTGGCCAGAGGGGTGTATGACACCTTTGATGTTGCGTCCAGGGCCGCTGCTCAAGGTGTGGTGATGCGCAGGCTCTCATGGCTGCGTGCCTCCGACCTGGAAAATAGACTCTAGCAGCGGATTGCGGACTCGCCTTGCCGTGCGGACAATATTTTTGGAGAGAAAGTCGAGCAGGTGGTAGAGCATCTCCACCAGCGGGATACCGCATTCGACAAGTTCTCCCGCCGGCAGCCTTCAGCATCTACCTCTACAGGTAGAAGATTTTTTGGGGGAAGGAGGACTGTTCCCTACTCTTCTGGCAAGCGTAGGTACAACCCTCCTTCTCGACAGCCTGCGGCCCAGGCTAAGCCCCAGCGCGCTCGCTCTCGTCAGCAGCGTGCGCCTCAGCAAGGGCCCGCGGCTCCCCAGCAAAAGCAAGGGGCGAGCTTTTGACTGGCTCCAGCAGAGCATAGCCGACATCCAAGTGTCAGTGCCGGGCGACCTGCCGGTCGGGGGGAGGTTGAAAGCTTTTCACCAAAGGTGGCCTCTCATAACCTCCGATCAGTGGGTTCTGCAAATAGTCCGGCAAGGATACACCCTCAATTTGGCCTCAAAACCTCCAAATTGTCCACCGGGAGCTCAATCCTACAGCTTCCAGCACAAGCAGGTACTTGCAGAGGAACTCTCCGCCCTTCTCAGCGCCAATGCGGTCGAGCCCGTGCCATCCGGGCAAGAAGGGCTGGGATTCTATTCCAGGTACTTCCTTGTGGAAAAGAAAACAGGGGGGATGCGTCCCATCCTAGACCTAAGGGCCCTGAACAAATATCTCGTAAAAGAAAAGTTCAGGATGCTTTCCCTGGGCACCCTTCTCCCCATGATTCAGCAAAACGATTGGCTATGCTCTCTGGACTTGAAGGATGCCTACACACACATCCCGATACTGCCGGCTCACAGACAGTATCTGCGATTTCAGTTGGGCACACGCCACTTCCAGTACTGTGTGCTACCCTTTGGGCTCGCCTCTGCGCCCAGGGTGTTCACAAAGTGCCTGGCTGTAGTAGCAGCGGCACTTCGCAGGCTGGGGGTGCACGTGTTCCCATATCTCGACGATTGGCTGGTGAAGAACACATCCGAGGCAGGAGCCCTGCAGTCCATGCAGATGACTATTCGCCTCCTGGAGCTACTGGGGTTTGTGATAAATTATCCAAAGTCCCATCTTCTCCCAGTACAGAAACTCGAATTCATAGGAGCCCTGCTGGATTCTCGGACGGCTCGCGCCTATCTCCCAGAGACGAGGGCCAACAACTTGTTGTCCCTCGTCTCGCGGGTGCGAGCGTCCCAGCAGATCACAGCTCGGCAGATGTTGAGATTGCTGGGCCACATGGCCTCCACAGTTCATGTGACTCCCATGGCCCGTCTTCACATGAGATCTGCTCAATGGACCCTAGCCTCTCAGTGGTATCAGGCTGCTGGGGGTCTAGAAGACGTGATCCACCTGTCCACGAGTTTTCTCGAATCCCTGTATTGGTGGACAATCTGGTCCAATTTGACTCTGGGACGTCCTTTCCAAATTCCTCAGCCACAAAAAGTGCTGACAACGGATGCGTCTCTCCTGGGATGGGGAGCTCATGTCGATGGGCTTCACACCCAAGGAAGCTGGTCCCTCCAGGAACGTGGTCTACAGATCAATCTCCTGGAGTTGCGAGCGATCTGGAACGCTCTGAAGGCTTTCAGAGATCGGCTGTCCCATCAAATTATCCAAATTCAGACAGACAACCAGGTTGCCATGTACTATGTCAACAAGCAGGGGGGCACCGGATCTCGCCCCCTGTGTCAGGAAGCCGTCAGCATGTGGCTCTGGGCTCGCCGTCTGGGCATGGTGCTCCAAGCCACATATCTGGCAGGCGTAAACAACAGTCTGGCTGACAGACTGAGCCGGATTATGCAACCTCACGAGTGGTCGCTCAACTCCAGAGTGGTGCGCCAGATCTTCCAAGCGTGGGGCACCCCCTTGGTGGATCTCTTCGCATCTCGAGTGAACCACAAAGTCCCTCAGTTCTGTTCCAGGCTTCAGGCCCCCGGCAGACTGGCATCGGATGCCTTCCTCCTGGATTGGGGGGAGGGCCTGCTGTATGCTTATCCTCCCATTCCTCTGGTGGGGAAGACTTTGTTGAAACTCAAGCAAGACCGAGGCACCATGATTCTGATTGCTCCTTTTTGGCCGCGTCAGATCTGGTTCCCTCTTCTTCTGGAGTTATCCTCCGAAGAACCGTGGAGATTGGAGTGTTTTCCGACCCTCATCACGCAGGACGAAGGGGCTCTTCTGCATCCCAGCCTCCGGTCCCTGGCTCTCACGGCCTGGATGTTGAGAGCGTAGACTTTGCCTCTTTGGGTCTGTCAGAGGGTGTCTCCTGCGTCTTGCTTGCTTCCAGGAAAGCTTCCACTAAGAGGAGTTACTTCTTTCTGTGGAGGAGGTTTGCCGTCTGGTGTGACAGCAAGGCCCTAGCTCCTCGCTCTTGTCCTACACAGACCCTGCTTGAATACCTTCTGCACTTGTCTGAGTCTGGTCTCAAGACCAACTCTGTAAGAGTTCACCTTAGCGCAATCAGTGCATACCATTACCATGTGGAAGGTAAGCCGATCTCGGGACAGCCTTTAGTTGTTCGCTTCATGAGAGGTTTGCTTTTGTCAAAGCCCCCTGTCAAGCCTCCTACAGTGTCATGGGATCTCAATGTCGTTCTCACCCAGCTGATGAAACCTCCTTTTGAGCCACTGAACTCCTGCCATCTGAAGTACTTGACCTGGAAGGTCATTTTCTTGGTGGCAGTTACTTCAGCTCGTAGAGTCAGTGAGCTTCAGGCCCTGGTAGCCCAGGCCCCTTACACCAAATTTCATCATAACAGAGTAGTCCTCCGCACTCACCCTAAGTTCTTGCCAAAGGTCGTGTCGGAGTTCCATCTGAACCAGTCAATTGTCTTGCCAACATTCTTTCCCCGTCCTCATTCCTGCCCTGCTGAACGTCAGCTGCACACATTGGACTGCAAGAGAGCATTGGCCTTCTATCTGGAGCGGACACAGCCCCACAGACAGTCCGCCCAATTGTTTGTTTCTTTTGATCCCAATAGGAGGGGAGCGGCTGCAGGGAAACGCACCATATCCAATTGGCTAGCAGATTGCATTTCCTTTACTTACGCCCAGGCGGGGCTGGCTCTTGAGGGTCATGTCACGGCTCATAATGTTAGAGCCATGGCTGCGTCGGTAGCCCACTTGAAGTCAGCCTCTATTGAAGAAATTTGCAAAGCTGCGACGTGGTCATCTGTCCACACATTCACATCTCATTACTGCCTGCAGCAGGATACCCGACGCGACAGTCGGTTCGGGCAGTCAGTTCTTCAGAACCTGTTTGGGCTTTAGGATCGAACTCCACCCCCCGAGGGCCCTGTTTGTTCTGTTCCAGGCTGCACTCTCAGTTAGTTGGTAAATTTTTTAGGTCAATCTCAGTTATGTCCTCGCCGTTGCGAGGCCCAATTGACCATGGTTGTTGTTTTGAGTGAGCCTGGGGGCTAGGGATACCCCATCAGTGAGAACAAGCAGCCTGCTTGTCCTCGGAGAAAGCGAATGCTACATACCTGCAGAAGGTATTCTCCGAGGACAGCAGGCTGATTGTTCTCACAAACCCGCCCGCCTCCCCTTTGGAGTTGTGTCTTCCCTTGAAGTGTATTGTCTTGCTACATACTGGACTGGCCGGCTCGAGCCGGTTTCGGGCGGGAAGACGGCGGTGCGCGCGGGCGCGCGAGGACTAGCAAAGGACTTTGCTAGAGAAGTTTCCGATTGGAGGGGCTGCCGTGGACGTCACCCCATCAGTGAGAACAATCAGCCTGCTGTCCTCGGAGAATACCTTCTACAGGTATGTAGCATTCGCTGTGTTTAAAGCAGTTTTTAAAGTATGCTAACAGTGTAATATGTTAACAGTTACCACATTAACTTTTAGTATGTGCAATGTTGAACACATAACATGGAAATTTCTATGGGGTGTGGGGGGTTGCATTTATTTCTCTGTGCTAACTGCATGGCTGTCTTCCCCAAAGTGCTGGGCATGCCACCAACAATTAATGCAGAGGCTTTGTACCTAACCCACTTTAATTTTGTTTGTTAAGATATATTAGGTGAAGAACCTTAGTGCATTGTAGTAAATATTTATCTCTGTGTGTAACTGGCAGGTTAGATTGATGACAGTTCTTTCATTTAGCTACGCCACAAGTGACTATCTTTGGCATGAATCTGGATTAGAATCTGTGAATGTATCCAGATTATCAGTTCTAGAACTGTTGTGGGAAAGTTCTCTGTAAATCTCTACTGGCTGTTGATAAACTTAGATGAAAATGGTGCTATGACAACCTAATACCTATATGGTGAAACAGGATTCTTGCATATAATATTGCTCCTTGTTTGTCTGGAGTTTTATTTCCACCTTGAAAAACTCTTGCTGCTTACCAAGGTTATGCTAAGTAGCAGATGGCCACATTCTGCAGTTACTGGCTGTTGAAATTAAAGGGGTTTAGAGAATGACGTGGGGACAAAGTTTGTTTCCGCGAGCTCTGTCTGATCCCATCTGCACAAGCCTCAAACAGTTATGATTTTATATTTAAATTATTTTGTTAAAGTATAAAAAGAAATAATATTCTGTACAACTGTCATTTTATAAATCACAGCTAATACAGAGCAAGGATCAACAAAATACCTGTCTCCCCTCACAGATATCTCCTCCACTATTGGGAAAACTGAACAAGCCAAATCACTAGAGAGTGCTACATAGAAAATTTATTCTAACAGAATACCTCGGTCACACACACACAGAACACAAATGCCAAATACATAATAGCTGACCAAAAAATGATAAACGTATATTAACCCAAAACCACAAGAAGCCATACCAGAGTAATAGAAAGATATGCATTTCCTCCTGTACCATTCAGAATATAAAGATCACACATGCCAGGGATGGTTTAGGGGAATACATCTAGGACAACTGCCCCCTGGCCAGAGAGAGTCCCAAGTCTGCTGGAAGCTGAAGAAGAAACGACCTGGCAGGATACATCTTTCAAATCAGACATATTCTAATCACAAAATAGAAAATATATTTTTTCTGCATTTTGTTGTCCATTTTATTTTTCAAATCATGTTGGCCCCAGGCTCTGGTTTCTGTTTCCCCTCTGTCTTCTCTTAACTCACTCGCCAGGGTCTCCTGTACATTTGACGTTTCTTCTTTCTCCATGCTCACTATCCATCTTCCATCTCTGTGTACATATCTTTCCCCATGTTCAGCATCTCCCTCCTCTGTGACCCCTATATTTCCCCATCCTTCTCCCTGCATTCATCATCACCACTCTGTCTCTATTCTTGACTCTTGTGTCCAGCATCACGCCTTTATGTCCCTATGCCCCCTATGCCTCCCAGCATCCCCCTTCTGTGTTTCTATTCTCCCCATGTCTAGCATCTTCCCTTCTGTGTCCATATACCCACTTATATCTGCATATCATTAGCTTTGATTATGACCACGTTGCTGTTCTGTGCTAGTACGATGGTGGTACGGCAGTATTTTTATGGTGCTATTCAGAATAGTGCCAGAGTTTTGATCATCGGCCTATTGGTGGGCCTTTTACAAAGGCACGCTAGCGTTTTTAGCATGTGCTAAAAATAAGCATGCGCTAAATGCTAGAGACGCCCATATATTCCCATTGGTATCTCTAGCATTTAGTGCACACTAAAAACGCTACCGTGCCTTTGTAAAAGATCCCCTCATTGAATTGCATGAAAATACTTTTAAAACAAATAGGAGCAAATATTTTTTCACTCAGAGAATAGGTAAGCTCTGGAACTTGTTGCTGGAAGATAAAGCAGTTAGCGTATCTGGGTTTAAAAAAAGATTTGGATAAGTTCCTGGAGGAAAAGTCCATAGTCTGTTATTGAGATGGACATGGAGCAAGCCACTGCTTGCCCTTGGATTGGTAGCATGGAATGGTGCTACTAATTGGGTTTCTGCCAGGCACTTGTGACCTGGATTAGCCACTGCTGGAAACAGGATTCTGGGCTAGATAGACAGTATGGCTATTCTTTTGTTCTTATTTCATAAGGATTGCACTGAATGCAGAAGCTGGCTTGTTGGGGTTTCCAGTTCAGTTTTGTCTGCACATTTTTTTAAAATTTCTGATTTGTAGGCCTTAATTGATTATCCGTGTTCGTCATATGTGACCAATGTGAGGTATTTTGTGAGCATGTACTTTGTGTGGGGATTTCTAGTACTCCATCCAGCTTGTTCTTTTTATCCCAAAAGAACTGTGTACTAGGGACTGGTGTAATATTTGTAATGTTGCCTTCCTGTTAAAATTTCAGAGGGGCTATAGCTATGTTGGGGAGGTTCCTGAGTGATTTATTATTTATTTATGAATTTTATAGACCCTTTTCTTGGCAGAGCCTTTCAAAATGGTATACATATTAAAACCAAAAATATACATTCACTAAAAATAACAGAATACAAACATACTTTAACAAACACTGCCCGTAAGAAACAAATAGGTTATCAAAGCCTTTCTAAAACCTTTTAGAAAAATCATATTTTTTATGTCTTCTGGTGATCACCCCACTCTTTAGAGACCGCTCTGCCAATTGTCCTGATATCTTTTAATTGTAGAACAAATGCACTGGTTTCTCATATTCATAGAAATAACAGATCAACTGTACACATGTTAATTTGTAGGTCACTGCAACTTAAAATACATTTTTGCACATACTAAGGGGTCATTTTACTAAGCTGTATAAAGAAATGGGCTTAGCATGTCCTTATGAGGGTCTTTCGCATACACTAAACCCATTTCGAATTCTGACGTAAATTTAATGTGAGAGTACTTAATGCCTTCACTTTAGAAAGCGCTTAAGGCTCCCACATTATGGATTCGCTAACCAGTTATCATGGCAATAATGTCGGCGCACTAGCTGATTAGCACATCTGTAACTATTCTCTGCCCTGACATGCCCCTTCCCCAAAAACCCCCAAAATAAAATAAATAGTGCACGCAGGTGGCAAAACTCACACAGAACACTTTAGTGTGTCCTATGTTGGGCATATATTAATTCCTAATGCAGCTTAGTAAAAGGACACCTAAAGTTTTTAAGGCATGTTTAGAAAGTGTGTAAACCTTAACTGATGTTTTTTTTCCTCTCATAGTTTATCTCAATTTCCATTTTTCACAAACAGATATTGGTGCTTCATTTCATTGTTTTCCTTCCCATGCACAAAGATAATTTTTTTAATTTGTGTGCTTGCATAGATTTATTTAATTCACATATTAATTGGTTCAGAAAGATGCTACCACCTTCTTACAAAACACAGAGGGGCATAATTGAACGAAAACGTCTATCTCCATGGACGTTTATCTCCGAGAACGGGTCCGTGAAGGGGCGGACCGAACCGTATTTTCGAAAAAAATAGACGTCCATGTTTTATTCGACAATTTGTGAGCTGGGCATTTTTGTTTTTCAGTGATAATGGAAAATGAAAGCGCCCAGCTCAAAAACGAATAAATCCAAGGCATTTGTTCGTGGGAGGGGCCAGGATTCGTAGTGCACTGGTCCCCCTCACATGCCAGGACACCAACCGGGCACCCTAGGGGGCACTTTTACAAAAACAAAAAAAAAGGTAAAAGAGCTCCCAGGTGCATAGCACCCTTCCCTTGTGTGTTGAGCCCCCCAAATCCCCCTCAAAACCCACTGCCCACAAGTCTACACCATTACTATAGCCCTAAGGGGTGAAGGAGGGCACCTACATGTGGGTACAGTGGGTTTGGGGGGGTTGGACGACTAAGCATTAAGCAGCACAATTGTAACAGGTAGGGGGGGATGGGCCTGGGTCCACCTGCCTGAAGTCCACTGCACCCCCTAACAACTGCTCCAGGGACCTGCATACTGCTGCCAGGGAGGTTATGACATTTGAGGGTGAAAATAAAAAGTTGTGAAACATCATTTTTTGTGGTGGGAGGGGGTTAGTGACCACTGGGGGAGTCAGGGGAGGTCATCCCTGATTCCCTCTGGGGGTAATCTGGTCATTTAGGGCACTTTTTGGGGCCTTATTCGTGAAAAAACAGGGTCCAGGAAAAGTGCCCTAAATTCTAGCTACAAACGCATACTTTTTTCCCATTATCGGCGAAAGGCGCCCATCTCTCCTCGGCCGATAACCACACCCCAGTTCCACCTTCGCCACGCCTCCGACACGCCCCCGTCAACTTTGCACGCTTCCGCGATGGAGTGCAGTTGAAAACGTCCAAAATCGGCTTTCCATTATACCGATTTATTCGTTTTTGTGAGATAAACGTCTATCTCCCGATTTGGGTCGAAATCTAGGCGTTTTTCTCTTTCAATTATAAGGTGGACAGTGTCCAATACAGAAATGGGGTTGGGTGACCCAAGGGGATTAGGCAGAAAAGGAATTCTTAGAAGGAATTAGAGAGGGGAAACATTGGTGGAAAGTGCATTTCTTCAGGAATGAAATTATAAAATGTTGTAGTGACTGTATATACATCCTAGCTGGGCCAACAAGGAAGGTATGGCAAGATATTTTGTAGGATTATGTAAAACTAGTAAAAAAGGCCCGTTTCTGGAACGAATGAAACGGGCGCTAGCAAGGTTTTCCTGGGAGTGTGTATGTTTGAGAGAGAGAGAGCCAGAGTGAGACTGTCTGTGTGACAGTGTGAGTGTGAGAATGAGAGTGTGTGACAGGGCCCCCTCCCCCTAATGCCTTCACCTCGTTCCCTCCCCTCCTTTTCCTCCTCCTTCCCACACTTTGGGTTCCTTAAGGCTTTCAAAAGTCTATGTACCCCCGTGGCTCTAACGCCCAGTATCTGGATACCCCACCGCTTTCCTCCTCACCCCTCCCCCAAGATGTAATACTTTAACGTCCTTCATTTTTTTGTAAAAAGTGTCCTATCTACCCTGTGTAGAAATGCTCGGCATTCAGATTCTGTTCCTCTCCTAAAATTTCATTTCTTTCATTCATTCAGAACTTGCCCCCCCCCCCCCCCCCCCCCCGAACACTTTTGGTTCTTTCAGTCTTTTAAAGCTCTCCTATCTACCCTGTGTCCTAATGGCCAGCATTCAGATTGTTTTCCTTTCCCAAATGTTCATGTCTTTCAGTCGTTCAGAACTCCCCCCTCCCCCCATTTAACACTTTCGGTTCCTTCAGTCTTTTAAAACTCTCCTATCAACCCTGTGTCCTAATGGCCAGCACTCGAATTGTTTTGCTTTGCCAAATTGTCTGTCACTGGTGTCACTGAGGTCAGTGCGTGCCTGCCTAGCAGACCACTTCTGGCAGGCACGGTCCCAGGCACATCCTGTTGGAGGTGAGAATTATTATATAGGATGTGCTAGTCCAGAGGGCACTGTTTTGTACATTACATGTGGGAATACTCAAAGATTCGGCAATATTGGAATGAGATATAGATGCAACTAGAGCACATGGCAGGACAATGAATGCTCAAAAAACTGGAGGTGTGCTTTTTGGATATGAGTTGCCTCATTACTAAGAAATGTATGTTAATGGCTTGGATATAGCCAGAATTCTCCCATTCCCTACATTAGGAAGAAATGTAATGCATGATTTGCTATATATGGAAAGATTAACTGCTTTGAGGGAGAAATCAATTAAACATTTTTTGGCTGTATGGGAACCCTGTCTTCATGTCTTGACTACAAGACTGCTTGTTTTGTTTATAAATTATTGCAAGGTCAGTGTTCTGTTTAACTTATTAACTGGAAGGTGTCAATTCTACTCTTCAACAATGTTTTCTTAAGCTATCGTCCCCCTGATAAGTCCCTTTCATCCTTTCTCAGTGACTTTGATGCCTGGCTTGCCTTCTTCCATGATCCTTCCTCCCCCTCTCTCATCCTTGGTGACTTTAATATTCCTGCTAATGATCCTTCCAACTCTTATATTTCCAAGTTACTCGCTTTAACGTCGTCCTTTAATCTCCAACTATGCTCCACCTCCCCCACTCATCAAAATGGTCACTGTCTTGATCTCATCTTCTCCTCCAACTGTTCACCCTCTAGTTTCCTTGCCTCCGATCTTCCCCTCTCTGATCACCATCTTATAACTTTCACACTTAAATCTCCTCCCTCCCAGTCCCGTCCTATCCTATCTAATTTATCTAGGAATCTTCACGACATTGACCCTTCATCTCTATCCTCCCATGTTTCAAACCTCCTCTCTACTGTGGCACCATCCACGTCTGTCAACGAGGCTGTTTCTTCTTACAACAATACTCTATCCTCTGCCTTAGACACTCTTGCACCTTTGATGACCCGCCCTGTAAGGCGTACAAAACCCCAACCTTGGCTGACTTCTAATATCCGCTACCTACGTTCCTGTACCCGCTCCGCCGAACGCCTCTGGCGGAAATCTCGGGCCCTTGCTGATTTCTTACACTTTAAGTTCATGCTGACCTCCTTCCAATCTGCTCTTTTACGTGCCAAACAGGATTATTATATCCAACTGACCAACTCTCTTGGCTCTAATCCTCGACTTCTCTTCACCACATTGAACTCTCTCCTCAAGGTGCCCCCTCCCCCAACTCCCCCTTCACTATCTCCTCAGACCCTTGCTGAATTCTTTCACAACAAGGTTCAAAAGATAAACCTTGCTTTCTCTACCTCACCAGCTCTCCCTCCACTAGTCCGTTCCCCTCTCTCTCCTTCCCCTCATTCCCTTTCCTCCTTTCCTGAAGTTACTATTGAGGAAACTACACTTCTCCTTTCTTCCTCAAAATGTACCACCTGTTCCTCTGATCCCATTCCCACCCACCTTCTTAATGCCATCTCTCCTACTCTTATTCCTTTTATCTGTCACATTCTCAACCTCTCACTTTCCACTGCGACTGTCCCTGCTGCCTTTAAACATGCTGTGGTCACACCTCTCCTTAAGAAGCCTTCACTTGACCCTACTTGTCCCTCTAATTACCGACCCATCTCCCTCCTTCCTTTTCTCTCCAAATTACTTGAGCGTGCTGTTCACCGCCGCTGCCTTGATTTTCTCTCCTCACATGCTATTCTTGACCCATTACAATCTGGTTTTCGCCCTCTCCACTCAACCGAAACTGCGCTTACTAAAGTCTCCAATGACCTATTACTGGCTAAATCCAGAGGTCAATATTCCATCCTCATTCTTCTTGATCTTTCCGCTGCTTTTGACACTGTCGATCACAGCATACTTCTCGATACCCTGTCCTCACTTGGATTCCAGGGCTCTGTCCTTTCCTGGTTCTCTTCCTACCTCTCCCTCCGCACCTTTAGTGTTCACTCTGGTGGATCCTCTTCTACTTCTATCCCTCTGCCTGTCGGCGTACCCCAGGGTTCTGTTCTTGGTCCCCTCCTCTTTTCTATCTACACTTCTTCCCTTGGTTCATTAATCTCATCCCATGGCTTTTCCTACCACCTCTATGCTGATGACTCCCAAATCTACCTTTCTACCCCTGATATCTCACCTTGCATCCAAACCAAAGTTTCAGCGTGCTTGTCTGACATTGCTGCCTGGATGTCTCAACGCCACCTGAAATTAAATATGACCAAAACCGAGCTTCTCATTTCCCCCCCAAACCCACCTCCCCGCTCCCCCCGTTTTCTATTTCTGTTGATGGCTCTCTCATTCTCCCTGTCTCCTCAGCTCGAAACCTTGGGGTCATCTTTGACTCTTCTCTCTCCTTCTCTGCTCATATCCAGCAGACCGCCAAGACCTGTCGTTTCTTTCTTTACAACATCCGTAAAATCCGCCCCTTTCTTTCCGAGCACTCTACCAAAACCCTCATCCACACCCTTGTCACCTCTCGTTTAGACTACTGCAATCTGCTTCTTGCTGGCCTCCCACTTAGTCACCTCTCCCCTCTCCAGTCAGTTCAAAACTCTGCTGCCCGTCTCATCTTCCGCCAGGGTCGCTTTACTCATACTACCCCTCTCCTCAAGACCCTTCACTGGCTCCCTATCCGTTTTCGCATCCTGTTCAAACTTCTTCTACTAACCTATAAATGTACTCACTCTGCTGCTCCCCAGTATCTCTCCACACTCGTCCTTCCCTACACCCCTTCCCGTGCACTCCGCTCCATGGATAAATCCTTCTTATCTGTTCCCTTCTCCACTACTGCCAACTCCAGACTTCGCGCCTTCTGTCTCGCTGCACCCTACGCCTGGAATAAACTTCCTGAGCCCCTACGTCTTGCCCCATCCTTGGCCACCTTTAAATCTAGACTGAAAACCCACCTCTTTGACATTGCTTTTGACTCGTAACCACTTGTAACCACTCGCCTCCACCTACCCCCTCCTCTCTTCCTTCCCGTTCACATTAATTGATTTGATTTGCTTACTTTATTTATTTTTTGTCTATTAGATTGTAAGCTCTTTGAGCAGGGACTGTCTTTCTTCTATGTTTGTACAGCGCTGCGTATGCCTTGTAGCGCTATAGAAATGCTAAATAGTAGTAGTAGTAGTACTATCCTTTTAACAAGTTCGATTTCAACATGCTTGGGATAACACTTTTTCATTCAGTTACATTTTGGAATAGTCTTCATTTGTACTCTTTCAGAAGTACTTAAAACCTTTTCTGTTTCCTAGATATTATGACCTTTAGGTTTATATGACAATTTTTGTAATTCCTCAACATGATAAGTTGACCTCTTGTTAGTTTGTAAACTGCTCAGAATCTATCATTTGAAATTAGGTGGGATATAAATGCTCAGAATAGAGTAGAAAATACTTTCTAGTATTCTTAACTAGTTAAAAATTTAACTTGTTATGAGGTAGGATGGGGATGGGGGAGGGAGGATTAAGAAATACTGTGCTAAATGATGAGGGTGGGGGAGAGAATGTAGGAAGGGTATGGGGGTAGGGGAATTGGAGTAAGGTGGGAGAAAGGTAGGGAGAAATAAAATATAGTAAATAATATGTGATTATGTGATAAATGCTTCAAGGTAGGGAGAAATAAAATATAATAAATAATATGTGATTATGTAATTAATGCTTTCAGTTGTTTAAATGTAATATCAAAAATTGAAAAGGTTTATTGTGATGTAATGTGTCGGGCAACCTGCCATATGCCACACTTTTTACAGTTTCTGCAGTTGAATCTTTTGAGAACTATAAACTGTAGAGTTATCTTCTAAATTAGTTCATGTTTTGGCCCCTATTTGGTAAGCTGTTTTAAGGTAATAACATACATTTGCAGTTTTGCAGCTTAATGTGGGGATTGTTTTTTTTTTGGCAGGTTTAATGCAAGCTGTGTTATTTATTTGACATATTAATAACTCTCAGTATAAATAACTTGCTACATTCAATTTACTCCTATTTAGATTACTTTTATTTTGGTATATGCTTCCAAGAATCTCCTAGACTGAACTTAGACCTAATTGCTGCCTCATTTTATGTTATCTTTTGAGGCCCAGACATATAAGGCAGCTAATAAATACCAGTGAATAAATATTTACAATCTGTATAACATAGAACACTAGTAAAAGAGGCCCGTTTCAGAGGAAATGAAACGGGCGCTAGCAAGGTTTTCGTCGCCAACACCCCCTCCCTCCCTCCCTGGCCAACCCCTTCGTTGTTCTGCCATTGCTCCGCCCCCAATGTCATGATGTTTGATGCGAGGGCGGGGCCCGGAGCGATTCCCCCCCCCCCCGCCTCCCTGCCTGCCAACCCCTTCGTTGTTCTGCCATTGCTCCGCCCTCGAGGGCGGGGCCCGGAGCAATTTTGGTGGCTTCACCACCACGAACCTTCGAACCTTTTTGAAGGAAGTCAGGGCTTGGCTTCACTGACGTCAGTGTCCTCAGAACGTTGAGGGTGAGTTTTATTATAGTAGATACTCCCATATACTATGCCATGCATTCTCAAATAAAGTAATGGTCATTATTGAATCATACTGCATCACATATAAAATCAAGGATACTCTGAGTAATAGTTTCATGAATCATTGACAGGCGACATGTTTTCTGCATTTTCCAAGAATTCTCTGGAAGCTGTTACACTTTGCAAATTAACCATCATGTACATTGTTTTTTTACAGTTATTCACACATATGGAAGTTATTTTCAGTTCATGGCACAAACTCGCCAGTTGTACAAATACATCAGTGATATAATTGTGGCTGCACAAAATCTATAGCAGTTTCTCTAACAACTCCCTATATTATGTAGGACTTGCTATATTTCTGTAGAATTTTCCAATAGACTTCTTTCCCTGTGGATGTAAAATATTAAGTTTCTAATGGCTAACCCCCTTTAAGACTGTTAAGTTCTTTTGGTCAATGCACATGTTCTCACAACCCTTAGATGATTTCCATAGCTTTCTTGTACAGTCATCTCCGTATTCTTTATTAAAGCCATTGGCTATTGTCAAAACAGCACTACCTGTTCTATCATTAGTGTGAATGATTCTATGCTGCTTCTTCTAGTAGTAGTGGCTGGGGACATCACAGAGCACAGAATTTGTGACCCAGTGCGTAGTATTCTTCTAGTAGGTTGTTACCTCCTTATAATTAGAGTTACTGACTTTAATCTAGTGTGTTTTCATGTAGTTTTATCTGTAACATCCTTACGTTGTATCTGAAATGCTTACCTCTAGGACTCTTTCAGGATGTCCTGCTGCTCTTTGAAAAGCAATGGCAGTTGGGGGGAGAGAGGGTAGAGGGAGAGTGGAGATGACTTGTGTTCTTCAGAAAGTCCCATAAGTGCATGTCTGTATAGAAAAGGGGCACAGATATATTTTTATAGAACAATGAGGAACCTCTATGTCTTTTACAGTATATTTTCTTTACACTTGTATTATATCTGTACAGTATGATTACCTGTTTGATGTTCCCTACGACCCCACAAATATCTCAGGCTTTATAATCATTCTTTCTGACTTCCATCTTTTTAGGTATACATGCAGACTTTATATGTCTTAAAAAGGATTGCTGTGATAGAGTTCTTGTAAGGTTTATTTCTTATCATGCTGAGAATTAAATCCTGTTTCTAACCCCTAACACCACTTTATTAGTAATGAGGTGGTGCACGGCCATCCTATTTATGGAGTTTAGAGGCCTTTTTACAAAAGTGTGGTAAATGTTAAATGTTTCCTTTTACCATGCATTAGATACAAAAATTAACATGGGGTAAGTTCAAGCCTGTGGTAATTATTTAATGCAAGGCCACTGTTTGCCCAGCATTTATTCCACGGGGCAGACATATACCATACTATAAGTACATCAGCATCCAGAGTGGTAACTGCATTTGAACTGTTTGCTGATGCATTTACCATGGTCCACTGGGGGGGGGGGGGGGGGGGGGGGGGGAACACAGCCCCCCCCCATCTCCCTTGCACTTGGGGTGTCCTGCTAGGGGTCAGGCTGCCAGCAATATAATAAACAGTCTGGAGTACCAAAATATCAAGAAAAGTAAAACATAAAAAGATGTGTGAAGGGCAGATAACACTCAACTTGCCAGAACAGTACAAGCCACTCAATTTTACAGTTTAAGCCATGTGGGTGTATGGTATTCAAGCAAAAAAAAAAAAAAATCAACCCAAAACATTGCTGCTGCTTGTGGTTTGCCTATAGAGGTACTTGCCATAAGAATAGCCATACTGGATCAGACCAGTGTCTTACTTCCAACAGTGACCAAGTAGCTGACACAATCCCAAATAGAAGCAAGATTCCATGCTACCGATCCCAGGGCAAACAGTGGCATCCCCCATGTCTATCTAAATAGAAGACGATGAACTTTTCCTTCAGGAACTTGTCCAAAGCTTTTTAAAAACCCAGATATGCTAACTGCTGTAATCACATCCTCCAGCAGCGAGTTCCAGAGCTTAACTATACTTTGAGTGAAAAAATATTTCCATCTATTTGTTTTAAAAGTATTTCCATGTAATTTCATGGAGCATCCCCTGGTCTTTGTACTTTCTGAAAGAGCGAAAAATCAATTCACTTTTACCCGTTCTCAATCATATCCCCTCCCCCCTCAGTTGTCTCTTTTCCAAGCTGAAGAGCCCTAACCTTTTTAGCCTTTCCTTGGTTCCATCCTTTTTATCATGTTGATCACTCTTCTTTGAACCTTTTCTAATTCTGCTATATATTTTTTGAGATACGCTGACCAGAATTGAACACAGTACTCAAGGTGAGGTCGCACCATGGAGTGATACAGAGGCATTATAATATTCTTGGTCTTATTTTGCATCCCTCTCCTAATAATTCCTAGCATCCTGTTTGTTTTTTGCCGCTGCACACTGGGCTGAAGATTTCAACATATTGTCTACAATGACACCTAAATCTTTTTCTTCACTGCTGACTCCAGATAACTATGATTTGGATTATTTTTCCCAATGTGCATCACTTTGCATCTGTCCACATTAAATTTCACCTGCCATTTGGATGCCCAGTCTTCCAGTTTACTAAAGGTCTTCCTGCAATTTTTCCCAATCCGAATCTATTTGAATAGTTTTGTGTCATCTGCAAATTTGGTCACATCACTCGTCTCGATTTCCAGATCATTAATAAATATGTTAAATAGCACAGGTCCCAGTATATATCCCTGCGGCACTCCACTATTCACCCTCCTCCCTTGAGACGAATGACCATTTAACTCTACCCTCTGTTTTCTGTCCATTAATCAATTCCTAATCAGAAGGACATTGCCTCCTATCCCATGACTTTATTACTACTAGTTTTTGCTTTTATGGCAAGTTTCTCTTTTAGCCTTCTTTTATCAATGCTTCGCATGTAACTTGTTAGTTCTTATGTTGCTTCTTATTTTCTTCATTTGGATCCTTTTTTACATTTTTTTTTTAGCTCTGATAGCCTCTTTCACTTCTCCTTTTCACCATGCAGGCTGTCGTTTGTTCTTCTTTCCACCTTACCTGGTCTAGGCTTCCAAGATGGTATTTTTAAACAATATTGATGCCTGATTTAAAGTCCTAATCTCTGTGGCTGTTCTTTTTAGCTTCTTAACCATTTTCCTCATTTTATCATAGTCACCCTGATGGGTGTCAGTATCTACAGTGTCATTTTGCTCCTCACTGGTTGTTTTATGTTCTGTGTCAGTACTATTTTTTTTTTATAGTTGCTTTAGATACCACTCATGGCTTGGAAATATATTGTTTAAATATTTTTAAAGCAGTGTTCAAAGACTGTACAACAGTGAACTGGTGTGTTTTTAAAAAAATTGTTTTGTGAATTTTCTGAACTTAGTTGTATTAGCATTTAAAAGAAAATTAGTTATATATATTAAGGACTCAAATACAAATCAGCTTGTGCATCCAGCTTTTCCTACATAAGCTCACAACTATGGAACGCGTTACCAAACACCGTGAAAACAACTTCTGGAAATCACTAAAAACGTACCTGTTCAAAAAGGCATACGCTACCGATCCAACTTAAATGCCTGAACCCTGCAACACAATGAAACCTAAGCTCGTACTAGACATAACCTAACTCTTCCTCCCTATGATTCCCTAATGGGACTGTTACACATGACCTTCATTCTTCCACGACATCACTTTGTATCTGTTCATACCAGAATTGGCGATTGCCTTTACGGTACTATGTAAGCCACATTAAGCCTGCAAATAGGTGGGAAAATGTGGGATAGAAATGTAACAAAATAAAAATAAAGAGCATATTGTATTCTGACAGTACTATGGGGTCCTTTAACTAAGCTGTGGTAAAAGGGTTTTGATGCGCGCCGAGGCCCCCTTTTACTGCAGCGGGTAAAAGGCCGTTTTTAAAAAAAAAAGAAATGGCCGTGCAGCAAGTGAAGCACTTGACACACGGCCATTTCAGGGGGGAGCACTTACCGCCACCCGTTGAGGTGGTAGTAAGGGCTCCCAATGGTAAAATACTTTTGTAGCTCCGGAAATGGTGCGCGCTGGGGAGGGAACTACTGCCAGGCTGCTGCGGTAGCCTGGTGGTACTTCCAGTTTAGTGAGCCGTAAGCCCGCATTGGGCTTACCACCTCTTAGTAAAAGACCCCCTATATATATAATATCAAGGGCTAAGCATCAGAAACTGTACTTTGGATAGGTCAAGGCTTTAGTGACATTGGACATTGTGGAACACACAAGTCATGCCATTGGATTTATGTTTTGAGTGGCTCACTAGTGTAAAATGTAACTGCCAAGAAGGGCTAGCTTAAGCCATGAGCCAAGGTGAGGCATTGGTTCGGGGCACCCGAGATAAATGGCACCAAAATCTCTTTCCTCTGATATGACCAGCTTGACCCTAAGATGGAGAATGAGGGCACAAAAGCACAGTTGGCTTAGGGCACCACAACCTCTTGAGCCTGCCCTGCTGCCAAGCCTGAGATCATTCATTTAGCAGCTGAAATATTCTAGTACAAATAATTCATTGTTTGGGAACAGCTTCTGAGTCAGCCTAAATCCTTGTATGTTTCTACTGTGCAGTAACTGAATTGAACAATTGATCTTTAACCAGTAACTTGAGCAGGAATTGTCTTCCTAATACATGTTTGCATTGTCAATGCAAAGTTCTTTTTCATTAAAAGATACATTTACTAAAGTATGCAAAAATAGTACAACTTTAGCACAGTAAAAATTACCATGGAATGCCAAGGGTTTTACTAACCTACAGTGCCGGATTGGAGACTAGCAAGTTTTCCAGCATTCCTATATCCAGGAAAATCACACATCCCTAGCTAAGTGAACACATGATGGCCCGTTATCTTTTAAAAGGGCCAACCTAATATGAAAACAAATGCACTTCCACCTCCATGCCAGACACTTCCTCATTAACAGGTGTATTTTACTATCATATACATATTCATAGCATTTATTATGATGAGTTAAACTAAGCTTCTGGGGAGACAACAAACATCTTAAGCTAGTAAATTAGAATGTACATACATTCTGATCATTCATACCTTGTATTACTGATCTTGTGTTGTTGTATGGCTAGAAATAGTTTACTTCGTACTGCATCAAATGAACTACTATATGATTAACTCTAATTGCACTTTAGATCAGTGATAATCAACTACTGGGTCGTGAGCAGGCACCATGCCGACATGCAGAAGGTGTGAGATTAAGTAATGAAATAGGTTATGATTACTATACGTTTATTATTTCAAGTATTTACAAGGTGAATATGTGTGTATTTTTTTTAATTGCAGTACAGTATTATACTACAAGGTGCCATATATAAATGAATATTAAAAGTGGGTTCTATGTTACTGTATTAAACTTGAAAGTAGGTTTTGGGTTTGAAAGGTTAAAGACTGTTGTTTCGGATAACACTTGAGATTCCCATGAATGTTTATAGGTACAGTTGTGAGAATGCTTTCTGAATGTCACAATACAAGGTTATATAAGGAATACTCGGCAATAAAACACATACTGACTCATCCCTTCATAATGTGTAGTTCTTTATTTTTCGTGACTTTAATTCTATTGTTAACAGTAAGTCATTGTTTCCAAGGTGCTTAGGGCTGTGTTCAGTATTGCTTTACATACCTCTTGTTTATTATCGAAGCAGTATGGAACAGGTGTAGGAAAAAACAATGTTCAAGACATTGAGATCATGTTTTTCTATTTGTCATTTAAAACATTGCATAAATCAGTTATTTAATTTATACAATTAAAACTGATATACAGTGGTAAAGGTTAACAATTATCTTTTCTTCTAAAAACGAGACTGGGAAATTGGGCATCCAAATGGCAGATGATGTTTAATGTGAGCAAGTGCAAAGTGATGCATGTGGGAAAGAGGAACACGAATTATAGCTACATGATGCAAGGTTCCATGTTAGGAGTCACCGACCAGGAAAAGGCTCTAGGAGTCATCGTTGTTGGTACTTTGAAACCCTCTGCTCAGTGTGCTTCGGCAGCAAAGAAAGGAAATAGAATGTTAGGTATTATTTGGAAAGGAATGGAAAATAAAAATGACGTAATAATGCCTTTATATCGCTCTATAGTGCACACCTTCAATACTGTGTGCAGTTCTGGTCACCGCATCTCAAAAAATAAATAGTGGAATTAGAAAAGGTACAGAGAAGGGCGATGAAAATGATAAAGGGGATGGGACAAATTCCCTATGAGGAAATGCTGAAATGGCTTGGGCTTTTCAGCTTGGAGAAAAGACGGCTGAGGGGAGATATGATAGAGGTCTATAAAATAATCAGTGGAGTAGAACCGGTAGATGTGAATCATTTGTTTACTCTTTCCAAAAATACTAGGACTAGGGGGCATGCGATGAAACTACAATGTAGTAAATCTAAAACGAATCGGAGAACATTTTTCTTCACTCAATGTGTAATTAAACTCTGGAATTCGTTGCCAGAGAATGTAGTTAACGCAGTTAGCGAGGTTTAAAAAAGGTTTGGATAGCTTCCTAAAATAATAGTCCATAAGCCATTATTAAAATGGGCTTCGGGAAAATCCACTGCTTATTTCTGGGATAAGCAGCATAAAATTACAGTTTTGGAATCTTGCCAGGTACTTGTGACCTGGATTGGCCACTGTTGGAAAGAGGATACTGAGCTTGATGGACCTTCAGTCTGTCCCAGTATGGCAACACTTATGTACTTATGAACTTAACAATATGGAAAAGGGATACTCCATGGAGGATTTAATATTTGCAGAGATTTTCTTTACATCTTCTTTATCCTTCTCCTTTTCCTCTTCGCTGGTGGGACCACCAGCTTCTGTCACAGAGCTTGGAGGAATCTTGCAAGCCATTGTGCTCTAGTCATCAGTTCTTCCTCAGTCAGTGTATCAAGACAGGGTTGAAAAACAATCTTTAACCATTACAAGAATAGAGCATAGCTAGAATATTGCCATTTATGCATCTTGGAGGAGATTCTATATTTGGCGCCTAAAAAAATCAGCGCTAAAATCAGTGCCGACTAAGCATATTCTAGGTGCCAATTATAAAATATACTTAGTTGATATTTCAGCGCCGATATCTGCGCGCATCCATTTACACCAATGAAAATCTAGTGTAAATCTCAGCGCGTAGATTTAGGTGCACTGGGCCATATTCAATAACTAAGTGCCTAAATTTTGGAATGCCTATGAAACACCCATTTCTCCATCTATATCCATGCCTCTTTTTGCCTCCGCGCATTAGTTTGGTGCACATCATTACAGAATATGCTTAGTGAGTTCTGCACCTAAATTCTAACCAGTGCCAATTAGTGCTCATTATTAAGTGCTGTTGTCAGTGCTCTTTAGCTTGTTAAGCCAGTTAAGTTCTGCGCCGATTTTAGCGCCTAAATCTAAGTGCACTATATAGAATCCGGGGGATTATGTGCTAATATTCTAGTTATTTATGTGTAGAACTTGGCACCTAAATGTTGATGCCCACTATAGAATTACCCCTTATAGGCTTCTTAACAAACTAGCAAATTTGGGGGTCTCTTATTTGGCTGTGCAGTGGTTTCTGTCATGTTACTTGTTACTGGTAAATTTTCTACTTTTTGGTTAGGATTTCTTATTCAAGTGGTTTATAAATTCCAAATTTATGTATGTTATTTTGCAGGCAGTTAGGTGTCTTGAAAGATTCCTGAAAATAGGTGTTCATTAGTGTTTTCACACTGCAAACTAAGCTGATTCAATTTAAGAAAGTAAGAATTCAACAAAACTTTCCATATTAGTCAAATATGTTAATGGAGGGAAAATAACTTCACTATCTACCAGATATTACAGCTTAAAATATCAATGGTCAATAAAAAAAAACCCTTTATTAAAAATAGAGTGAATATGAACAATTTATGTAAATATCTAAATAAACTTATCTTAAATTCACTTGAGTATTTTTCTGAATGACTCAATAGCTGATCCTATGTTGTCCAAACTGTAGGACCATCATTGGTGAACATGCTAACCAAACTAGGATCACCAACAATGGCCACTATTTCACCAGTATTGCTCAAACTGGTCATGGACACTTTGTTTTCTATCTGATGTGATTTGTGTCTGGCTATTTTTGCAGGTTTATCACTCTGGTCCTGGGCTCCCGATCCTGTGTGTTATGCGTTGTACTGCAGGTTATGCACCTTGGGTGAGCTCCTTGGGGCAAACCCCTGGGCAAACTCTTCTGCATGGTGTCTGTGTTTTCTTTTCTTTTTCCTTTCCAGTGTTTCAACCACGCTCGACTCCTCATGCTCCGAGCTGAAGGGACCATTGTGTCTCTTTCTAGTCAAAGGATTCTATCACATGTGAGTCATAGATCCCCCTCTGTTATCTGGAGCTCAAGTGGCAATAAGATTTCTACATTATCTTTCCTCTTTTCTGGTTACAACATTGTCTCCCCCACTGTCTATAGGGTATCATTGTCTGCTTCTATTCACAGTTCTGTCTTTGGCCCTGCAGCTCTCAAGCCTTTCAGTATGTATGGATTGAAAGTTTGGTCTTGTATGACTGGCAGTCTACTGTCCTATCTGCAGATGGAGTTTTTTTTCATTTAAATTTATTTGGTATTAGGCAGTATATCAAGTTTTAATAAACATAAACATAACTGAAATGTAGGTCACTTTGTTTAAAAACTTCTGCAATCTCAGATCTTCTTGAGGGTGCTGGTCTTCACATTTTATTCCTCATAAAAACTTGGTTAAAGGAGGGTGAGGACACTCACCTTCAGCAATGTCTACTGCCTAGTTTTTCTGTGGTATCAAAAGGAGGGGGTTTGGAAATATTTTTCTCCCAGGTTCTTACTGTGGTCACCCTCCCTTCCGGTACTCTTACCCATAATGAAGTGCTTATCACCAAAATTCTAGGCAGGGTGTTGTTACACTTGCATCGTTAGTACTTTCCTCCCTCCCTGATCTATTATGCGTGGGATGACATTAATCAATTTCTAGCCAATGCCATTGTTGAGTTCTCTAACTATTATATCAGGGGACGTTGACTACCCTCACCAATCTAGAATGTTGTTTTTCAGTTCTATGTTAACTGATTTGCATATTAACTAGCATATTCTTTTCATATCCTGGACTTGGTACTCTTTTGTTTTGTCTTTCTTATCCGCCTCTTGCTGTCTCTTATGAACCTTCCTCCTTCTCTTATTTATCAAAGCAGATTCACCGAATAGATCCCAACTTTATTCCTCTGCTTTTACACAGCTTCACCCGGATTTTGTGATGCATATCCTTGATGATCAGGTGGACTGCTGAAATGTGTTTGAAAGAGACTCTTGATTCTCTTGCCCTGTACTCTGTCTAATTGCTTGCTAGCATGTAAACATCCTTAGTATCATGCGAGTATCTGATTGCTCAGATGTTATGTCAGACGGGCAGAATGCCTATGGAAGAAAAGGCCTTCCCTTCCTACGTTGTGCTCTTGCAAAGTGTGCGGCCAGTTTTATCATTACCGTCTTCAAACTGCAAAGCACAGCTATTATACAAATCTAGTACAGACTTCTTTTAACCTGGTTCATAGTGCTGTATAGCAACCGATTTGTCAAAATCAAACAAGACTAACTCAACGGCTATTATTCCACTGGCAGAACAATTAGTACAGTGTTTTATATCGAAGATTGGCTCTTTGCGGACGTCATTTCTCCAAGGTAACTACATGTGTGCATGCCATGATGTTGCTGCTTCTTGCTTGTCTTCCTCTGACATGGTCATTTTGGAGGAAGAAGGTGCTTCTGTTTAGACTCTTGGTCCAATTGGTCCTCCTTTGACTACCTTGAGTAATCTCATATTTTAAATACATTTTACAAATTGCTTTCTGGGCCAAGATCCTAGGTCTTGGCCTTCTTTTCTTAATCCTTACAAAGGTAAATCTCAGTCTTACAAACGGCTTAGTACCTGCATCCTGTCGAGACCAAGAGGCTCATTTTCAAAGCGCTTAGTCTTACAAAGTTCCATAGTAGCCTATGGAACTTTGTAAGTCTCTTTGAAAATATGCCTCCTAGTATCATCCCTATTTTAAAGATTCCAACTCTGGACCCAGAACTCCCCTCTAGCTACAGACTGGTTTCACAATTGATTTCTGTATCCAAAATAGCTGGATAAAGCTGTCTTCTGTCTGCTAGCAATACAAAATTCTATACAGAGAGAAATAACTCAAAACCAAAAACTAGCTCTCTGTGTGTTCTATATGTGAAACACTGAACAATGTCACTAAATGGTGTCTATTCACCATCAATTAATAATGGTTTTTGAAAAGAGGAATTCTCAGTTAGATTGAGCAGTCTAAGAACACTCTTGTTGCCAAATGACTGCCTCATCTAACAAGCCCTCAGTCTTTAAGGCATCCTTCTTCTTTATAAGAAGCCATACCATAAAATCCTCCTCAATTTGTTCTATTTCATAACAACCATATTATTGACATATATCCATATCCTTGTGAATAATGCTCATCAAAGAATTTATCAAAATGTTTAAAAAAAAACAGACAATAAATGCACTAAAATGTCATCAGACAGCTTATCGTAATTTGACCTAGCAGACTGTTCAGACATGACCTGACAAGGTATCCTGTTTGTACTCTTCATGGACCTTTTCAGAGTTAAGAATAGGCCTTACTTCTAATAGAAAGGATCAGACAGTTTTTTGAAAAAACACTCTGGCATTACACAGGTGAACCTTAAAAGGTTACAGACTCTTCTGAATGTAGCTATTTGTTTTCTGTGTTGGTCCAAAAAGTTTGATCATATCCGCTTTGTAAGCAAAAATATTAACTTCTACTCTATTGTATTCTGTGTGACCTTTAAGGCTTTCCAGAACGATAGCCCATCGTATCTTGTGTCTCTCTTTGCTCCTTTTTGTCTTTTAGACCTACTGGATCATGTAACGCTCATCAGCTGGTCTTCCTGATGCCAGCCCAAACATGTCTTGAACATACTAGGCATTCAGAATTCTTTTATGTAGCTCTGCATTATGAAATTTGCTGCCCTTGGTGATTCAAGCTGAATCATCATTCAAAGCTTTTAGGGTGGCTGTGAAAACATATTTTTTCTTCTGATGTTTGATGCATAGGTTCTGGGACTCGGTGTGCATTGATGGCTGAAGCCTGCATCTCAGTTTGCGTCCTGGAGTTATGGATAGCCTTTGTGTGTATTTGCTCTTTTCCATAGATTGATGAAGTTCTTTTCTTTTTGGTAAATTTAGCTCTGAACTGCTTCATCCTGTTAGTCAGTTGAAGGAGGTATATCAAATTTCAATAAACATAAAATGTTGAAACCATTGATTATACAAATAAGACTTACGTATTTCTATGTGACTTTCAGGCTTATTTTCGAAAGAGAAGGGCGCCCATCTTTAGACACAAATTGGGAGATGGGCGTCCTTCTCCCAGGGTCGCCCAAATCGGCATAATCGAAAGCCGATTTTGGGCGTCCTCAGTCACGGGGACGACCAAAGTTCATGAGGGCGTGTCGGAAGCATAGCGAAGGCGGGACTGGGGCGTGCTTAACACATGGGCGTCTTCGGCCGATAATGGAAAAAAGAAGGGCATCCCTGATGAACACTTGGACGACTTGGTCCTTTTTTTTTTTTACGACCAAGCCACAAAAATGTGCTCTAAATGACCAGATGACCACCGGAGGGAACCGGGGATGACCTCCACATATTCCACCCTAAAAAAATTTAAAAATATTTTTCCAGCCTCTATGCCAGCCTCAGATATCATACCTAGCTCCATGACAGCAGTATGCAGGTCCCTGGAGCAGTTTTAGTGGGTACTGCAGTGCACTGCAGGCAGGCAGACCCAGGCCCATCCCCCTCCACCGGTTATACTTGTGGTGGTAAATGTGAGCCCTCCAAAACCCACCACAAACCCACTGTACCCACATCTAGGTGCCCCCCTTCATCCCTAAGGGCTATGGTAGTGGTGTACAGTTGTGGGGAGTGGGTTTTGGGGGGGCTCAGCACACACGCTAAGGGAGCTATGTACCTGGGAGCAATTATGAAGTCCACTGCAGTGCCCCCTAGGGTACCCGGTTGGTGTCCTGGCATGTCAGGGGGACCAGTGCACTACGAGTGCTGGCTCCTCCCATGACCAAATGGGTTGGATTTGGTCATTTCTGAAATGGGAGTCCTCGGTTTCCATTATCGCCGAAAATCGGGGATGACCATCTCTAGGGACGACCATCTCTAAGGTCGACCTAAATGTTGAGATTTGGGCATCCCCGACCGTATTATCGAAACGAAAGATGGCCGCCCATTTTTTTTAAATAATACGGTTTTCCCCACCCTTATCGCGAGGACGTCCTCAGGAAAACTTGTGCGCCCCGTTCGAATATGCCCTCCACATGTCTGCTTCTTTATTAGCTTAACTGTTTGCAGCAATGGCATCAGTATTTGTAAGATGTAAAGCCACATGATTATCTAAACTAATCAGATGCCAGAATTTTAATCAATCATGTTCCTTGGAAAGCATAGTATGCAGCAAAACAGCGAAGATGACTCAAGAATTAGTAGACGATGTTTCAGATGGTTTAACAGTTTATTGTAGGACAAACGAGGCTCGATACAGTTATGTTTCAGCTGACAAGGCCTGCATCAGGAGTCTCTTGGATTTTATAAAATCATCCACTTGAAATGTTTATTATGGTCAGTTTAGTAAAACGACAAGTAAAGCGCTCCGTGTGCTAATTCAGGTGAAAAAACTAGCAAAATGCTCTGCGCATCAAGGCAAACGCAAACTGACACAAGCTGCTAAACTCCAATGCAGGCCTTGTTGGCCGAAACACAGCTGTGTAGAGTCTAATTTGGCCTACAATAAACTGTTAAACCATCTGAAACATCGTCTACTTATTCTTGAGTCATCTTCGTGCATACTGTATATTCCTGCAGAGATTCTTTTCTTCTGTGTACACATCACTTTGGAAAGCATAACCATAAACTTGTGCAGAGAATTAAAAATTCTTATTTTGGAATACTCATCTTTGCTAATATTGCATTGTAATCCAAAACTTGCAGTACTCACATAATTCAAATAGCCTCATCAGCCAAATAATTGGAAAGCAAATGCCATCAACATCTTAAAACATCAAGATACCATGTCTATTTCCACCTTACAGAAATCAGCAGTAGTGGCTGTTTCACAGATGCTTGACTACAGCAAAAAAAAAAAAAATCATATAGTCATTCACAGCCAATTTCAGGAGCATGACTATAAAAATTACTCATGAACTAAAAAAAAAACCAATATGATGCCATTCTGTCTGGGCATTCAGCTCTGTTGATTGCACAATATTAAGCTTATAAATTCATCATTGTTCTCTCTCATATAATACCAAATCCTGATTACTACCACTATCTGATGGAGGTATGTCATCAATAGTCCAACATTTTAATAAATTGAAAGAATGAAAGAAAGCTACACAGTGTATTAGTGGAATATTGATATTTCTAGTTGCTCTTGTTTTCTGCAATCCTTTGGCTGGACAATCGTCGCCATTTTGCCAGTATAGTTTGTTACATAGACACTTAATACAGACAACAACGATGAACATGTAAAAATCTATTTCAAATATGTCTTATTATAATGGGAAGGGGGGTGAGATTTGATATACTACTACTACTACTACTACTACTACTTAACATTTCTAGAGCGCTACTAGGGTTACGCAGCGCTGTACAAATTAACAATTAAGGACGGTCCCTGCTCGGAAGAGCTTACAATCTAAAGGACGAAATGTCAAGTTGGGGTAGATAAGTTTTCCTGAGAAGAGGTGTAGTGGTTAGGTGCCGAAGGCGACATTGAAGAGGTGGGCTTTCTGTGGTTTAAGTCAAAGCAGTTTACATAATACACATAGGTACCTGTTTTTTTTTTTACTTGGGGCAATGGGAGGTGATAAGGAGCTGCAATGGGAATTGAACCTGACTCCCCTGGTTCTCAAGCCACTACACTAACCATTAAGTTACTCCTCCACTCATGTGGAACAGCATTTTAGAAAGGACATAACAAATTGGAATTGAGATATCCAGGTCGGGATGTTTTAAGTTATTTTAGAGCAGCATCTCCTGAAGTAGTACCTGTTCTAAAATACATTGAAGAATGGACATTCATGCACTGGTTATGTATGGTGGAAGCATTTATTCTAGAACCATAAAGGGGCATAGTTATCAATGTGAATTACCATTAGGTCTTATTATTTTACACTAACATGTTATTTTAGCAGTTTATGGTTACAGTTTACAATTTATTAGGTCTTGACATACCGCTTTATCAATATTGCCACCCCGGGTCTCCCTTCCAGCCGGGGCCCAGGTGACCTCTGCTTGGCTTGCTTCCCCGGGGAGTAGCCGAAGTCCTGTGCCATGATCAGAAGGCCTTCCTAGCCTGCTTACTCCACGATAGTAGAGGAAACCGGTGAGGTTACAGTTCCTTTCCTTTCTTCGTGCCGTCTGTCTTTTATCAGGGGTTTCAGTAACAAAACCAGAAGGCACTGACAGATTCTCCGTCTGTTTTTCTTCAATCAGTTTATTTCCAGAAATCCACTTGACACAACCCTGCTCCACATTGGTAGTGCTAACACAGCTTCATTCCTCCTCTCCTGGTTTAAAGTAACAGTTAACACCCAATACCGCCGCACACAGAGTTTTCAGGCACCACAGTAATCTTGACATTCAAACCCCTGTAGCCTGTCCTTTGGTTCCCTTATTGCAGTCCAATCTCTTAGCAGTGCTCCTTACAGTCTACCTAGATAGTTTGATAGTCAAACTCTTCCACAGCTTCCTTCCAAACGTTATTATCCCTTCTTCCCCCTTTTACACAGGTCCGGTAATAACCTGACCCATAAAGCTTTTACCTTTATTTTGGAGGCTCGAGCTAGAGCGGAGACATCTATCAGCTCTACTTCCTCCCATTCTGCCTATCCCCCACATTCTTATCCCACTCCATAGCTTCTACCGCCCCTGCCTCCTGCAGCTGTTGCTCATCACTTTGATTGGAACTCATTCCCAATCATTCCCTTCCCCCTCTGCTTCCTGTGAGTCATGGGTTTTACCTTGCCCTGGTGGTTTCTGGGGACTGCAGTTCCCTCTCCTATATTGATCTCTTACTGAGCTCTTTTCCACCAGAGGGCAAACTTTCTTCCAGGGGGGAATCTGGGACTTGTGGTCCCTTTCCCTGGGAGGAAGTTCTCCTCCTGCTTCCTCCTCCACTTGTCTAATGTAGTACTTCGGCTACCCTGCTCACAATATACAGACCAAAATGGTTCACAATGTAAATAATAATAAGAAAAGAACTCCATTAGTATAGGGAAAGACCGAACAAGCATCCAGAGACATTCAAAAGATAATCATGCCAGGTCCCTGTAGTGGTGAAAGGGCTAGCCCTACAACCCAAAAGCACAGTGAAAAAAATAGGTTTTCAATTTAGTTTTGAATGTCTTAAAGGATTGTCTATCAGAAGGTCAAAGGAAGCTGATTCTATAATGTTGTAACTAACCAAAAAAAAAGCCCCTTTACAGGTAGAGACCAGGCAAAGATGGAATCACAAGGGCAGCCTGACTTCCAGAGCATAAAGCCCTGCATGGCTGATAGAGAGCATCAAAGCCAAATAAGAAGGTTCTTTTTTGTACAAAGTCGAGATCAAGATCTTTAAGTCAAGATTTAAACTGCACTGAAACTCTACAGGGAACCAGAAAGGAGCTACGTGGTCCTACTTACACACCCTCACCAGCAACCGAAGGCCTGAATTTAGTAATGTCTGGAGGCGTTTCAGTAAGTATCACTAATACCACATAAACCACATTCCCATAGTCCATTTGGATACAAAACATGTAAAAGGGGCATGGGAAAGGGGGGAAAGTCCAGTTTAGCTGTCTATAAGTCAAAACTCAGGGACTACAGTTATCTTAGAAAGGTGAAAAGGCTCTTTTTACTGGCCCTTAACCAACCATAGAGCTCTTTTCATTTCTGGAATTTGACATCTGCTAATTCTAAATCTATAACCTTTTCAGGGTCTCCTGCTGAGACTCTTGTGCTGTATTTTTCCTCAACAATTTCAAACCTAAATTCCTTATCAGTCCCGCCCCCCCCCCCCCCCCCCCCGCCCTGTTCTTTCTTGATCCCTGTCTTCCTGCCATATGCTCTCCATCTCTCTAGATGGCCCTAATCCTTCTGCTAATAATTGCAGTCATTTTCCAGGATTACCTTCTTGTCCTCGTTCAGTTTACAGACTCTGAATTCCCTTTCTAAGACAGTAACATCCATGAGTTATCACATCATGTTCACTTCCGTCTTCATGGATAAAGATATCGGAGTTGGGCCTCTTGCCTAATATCTTGGCCTTAATTAATAAGTCTCTCCTCAGAACAAGTTATCTTTGTCCAATTATCCTCCTTTGTAGAAAAATCTCTGGCCCTTCATCCAAAGCAGTCCTGGCTTCAGAGCCCATTTTAGTACCGAAACAGTCCTAGTGGCTCTCTTTAGTGAAATCTACTTCCATTTTGACGAGCACCTTATTGTCTTGGCTGTCTCACTGGAGCTCTTGTCTGCCTCTGATTAATTGCACTATTAATAAACTTACCTCAAAAGAAACAATATGAGGCAAGAAACTATCTCAGTCTACACCTCCCAAATTGCAAAAAAGTGATCTACAAAACTGTCCACTCTGCAGACTTCACTTACCTAGGAACCAAATAGTGGAATTCCTTACCACCCAAAATAAGGAATATACTAGATTCCACAAAATCCTCAAATGATTCCTATTCAAACAAACCCTCACAAAGAACAACCATATCTCAAACAACTAATTATTATCTGAATTGGTTATTACTCTATTTACCATTAACTTTCTCTTGCTTCATATACAGTTTCTCATGCATAATATATTTTCTAAATGTTAAACTTCCATAGTTATCCCAGTGTGTTTATGATACTGTATTGTAAAATTGGATTCTTACAACAAATTTCTTTCTTATGCTTTATTCATTATGTATCCTATACTGTTTATTGTAAGCCACATTGAACTCAAACTTGTTTGGGATAATGTGGGATATAAATGCCACAAATAATAAATAAATTCACTGTTGCTTTCTTAGTTTTCCTCACTTAGTATCTCTGGCACAATAGGTTCACTTCTTTTCTTTTGGATCAATCTTACAAGGTCTATATGACCTCCTCTTCATCGTCCTTGTGTGCTGTCTTGTGGTATTCCTCAAGGTTCTATTTTTTCTCTTTTTAGTTTTTCAGCCCTCTTGCTTCTATTATCCAGTCTATCAGTATTTCTTGTCATTTTTATGTGGATGATATTTTATTAATTTTTCTGAATAACCCTTTTTGTCCTATGATTGGCCCATTACAAGAATCACAGCCTGGGCCTTGCCCTGCCCCTGACTCACTTGCGGGCCTTTGGGGGGGGGGGCATTCCACGACCTCCACAGAGGGCTCCCAAGCTGGTTCTTTGGTGTTGCAGGCTACTGGCACCATTGCCTCCAGTGCCTTTGGGCACTTGTTAGCTCCTGGTGCCAGTGGATGCCATCCTCATTAGGCGTGCACCAGTGTTTATTGTAAAAGGACCTGTGGCGGGGAGAACTGGGGACGCTGCCTCTTGATGTCATCAGGCAGGCCTAACTTAGGGGCCTGGAACTCTCCTGACATTGCCTTGGCAACAGGTCATCTTGCCTGTGTTGGAGCATCTGTGAGCCCTGCCTGCTGGTTCCTGTCCCCTGCCCAGTCTGTGTGAGCCTTGTCTGTCTTGCCTTGCCTCTGACCCTGCCTAGACCCTGCTGTGCCTCGTCTCCTGCCTTGCCTTGTTTCCAACCCTGCCTAGACCCTACCATGCTTTGTCTCCTGCCTTTCCTTGCCTCTGTCCCTGCCTAGACCCTGTTTTGCCTTGTCTCCGGCCTTACTTCCACCCTCCTTAGTCTCTCTTCTGGTCCTGGTCCTGCCAGGCGTGCCCCCAATGGCTCTTTTCAGAGCCATCCCATGTCTCGGTTCTGCTGGGTTTGCCCCCAAGAGCTATTTTAAGAGCTACTCTCCAGCCTACACTGAGATGGAGACTCGCCTACTGCCGGTAGGGGTCAAACCCAGCCCCTGGTTGGGCTATCCACCATATCCACTGGTGGTCCAAGAGCTCACCCAACCCCGTGGTGACAGATTGTGAAGACCTTGAGCTTGAGTGAGTCATCAGCCATACAGTTGCTTCAGCAGCTGGCCCTCCAGCTGCAGCAGCTCTCAGGTTCGTCTGGGATTTGACCCTGGGCATGGATCACTTCAGATGCCCATGCATCACAGGCCTCTGCGCCTCTCCCCTCTGCTGCCAACACCATCCCAGTAGCTGCATCCGAAATTCGACTTGCGCTCCCTCCCTGGTATGACAGGAATCTGAAGACCTATAGTGGGGTTTCTCAACCAATGCCAGATAATTATTCAATTTCATTCTGACAGGTTCTGAGTGGCCTATATTATCTCCCTACTATCCGCCCAGACCCTTATATAGGCATCTCCACTCTGAGAACGGAACAATTCAGTACATAACAGTCTTATTGGATTCTTGAGTGATTCCAGAGGGTCGTTCAGGAACTGAGGAAAATCTCTTTTGCAGCTGCTGAGCTCCTCAAACTGCTACAAGGGTGACAAATTTTGGGCAATTATGCCATTCAGTTTCACACCTTGGCCTCTGTACTGGAGTGGAACAACAAATGTCTTGTTGCAATTTCTGGCAGGGGCTGGCACCTCAGATTGAAGATGAACTGGTAAGACGGACACTGGATGACCTCATTCAGCTTTGTAACTGGGTAGATATCCGGTTCCAAGAGCAGGCTCGGGAAACGGCAGTCCTCCCATGGAAGTTCCACCTGGCACCATAGTTTCCATCAAGCTCCCTGCTTGGAGCAGGAGAAACCAAGACAATGGTCATTGAATCTGTGCTCCACCGTGGCGAGAGAGGGCACTATGCCCTGAAATGCTCCAAGAGTAGGGAAATTATTGGGCTTAGCCCTGGCCGGAGAAGCAGCATTAGATTCTCCATCAGAATTCCCTGCCTCCTTGAAACTGGACCATGCACCACCACAGAAGCCTTCATTGACTCGGGTACTGGAGGAAATTCTATTTGTGAGGCCCTCATGCGGCATCACAACATTCCTACTGAGGAGCTACCCAAGGCTATTCCAGTTTCCTGACACACAAAGCCTGAACAGCCCCCCCTATGATTAAGAATTGGGGTGCTCCATAGGGAAGCAATCTTCCTGTACCCCCTTGCATGGAATACTGTGGACTGAATGCCATCACAGTCAGAAACAAGTACCACCCTTCCCATGACTCCAATTTCTTCTGAAGTCTTTCATGAGATACTTTGTCAAGCGCCTTTTGAAAATCCAGTTACACATCAGGCTCATTTTTAAAAGAGAAGGACGCCCATCTTTCAACACAAATCGGAAGATGGGCTTCCTTCTCACAGGGTCGAGCACTTGGACGACTTTAACCTGGTCCTGTTTTTCTTACGACCAAGCACAAAAAGGTGCCCAAACTGACCAGATGACCACCGGAGAGAATCGGGATCACCTCCCCTTACTCCCTCAGTGGTCACTAACCCCCTCCCACCCTCAAAAACATCTTTAAAGTATTTTGTGCCAGCCTCAAATGTCATACGCAGGGTCCATCACAGCAGTATGCAGGTCTCTTGAATAGTTTTAATTTCGAAGAAGAAACATCTAATCAGAATTTGGACATTTTACAAAGACGTCCAAATTCCAAACGGAAAGAAGGTCATTTTCGAAAAAGATGTCTTTTGTGTTTGAAAATACTATGGACATCCTATGATTTGGACGTCCTTTTTTTTTGATCCATTACATGCACTGAGGAGGTAAAAGCTTCTGTTGCATTCGGACAGGTAATTAGGGAATGTACACTCTTGCTATGAAGTATGGAAAAATAGCACTCTGGTATTAGATATATGTAATGACCTCCTTTTCATCTACATATCTGAATTCAAAGCCCAAATCTAATAATAAACAATAGACACAAGGCTCAGATGTTATGTTTAAATGTGTTTATTAAAAGACAAAATAGTACAATTTGTACGGCTATAGTCAAAATACATTTTAAGAATATTAACTACAAAACATACAATTAATAGCCTCCACAGTTTCGCCAGTTTTCTCTTTACTTGGAATCTCCCTTTTTCCCCCCATCCTCCCCCCCTCCCCCTCCCTCCCGTCCCTCCCGTCTCTAAAGAGCAATTAGGGATACGGAGGCAAAGAGTCACTATCTAACTTAGCCTCTTATGAGCTATCACACACAAAACTTATGTCTGAGTTACAAAACCTGCCAGCGTTTCCAAATCAGGCCATGTCGGTTAGCTTCCAGAGGTCATTTCCTTTAAAATTCTTAATCTTTAGGGCTTCGAGGATTTTAGACAAGCACCTCATTAATTTTTACTTTTTCTCTACATCATTTCCCTCTGTTACCCACGCCATGGAGAACACCTCCATTCAACCTTTAAGAATTCAAAATCCTACTTCTAGCCACCTCTGTTAATGAGTCCCAAAAAGGGGCCCATGTTTGGCAGAAAGACTCTCCTCTGGGTGAGGCCAGGTCGCCCACCGCTCTTCGTTCCAAAGAGCACAAAAAAATCATTCTCGCTCGCCATTGAGACAGGGTTGGTGAGTCTGGCGTTATCCATAATTGCAAGATAACCTTCTTACCCAGTAAAACCGTTTTTTTAAGAAACGGGCGCAACCCTATAGGTGGTCTTTGTACCAAGTGAAATTTATGGAATAGTAGCTGAGGCTTTTTCCGCCATGTAACCCTCCACATTTCCGACACATGACAACACACTTGCGTCCAAAATCTGGCTATTCGGGGACAAGCCCAGAACATGTGGCCCAGCCCCGCTGGAGAGTGACCACACTTCTTACATCTATCTTCCTGACCTACATGCGCCCTCCATGCTCTATGTGGAGAAAAAAACATTCGAGACAGGAATTTATAGGCCGTTTCTTGCAGCGCCACGCTTTCAGAATTTTGGTAAGTCCAGAAAGCATGCCTTCAAGTGATCAGATTTAACGTTCACTGGTAGTCTTTATTCCATTGCATTGCCAATTGTTCGTAATCAATCTCACCTAATTGCTCACGTAGTTCCGAATGGTAATATTTTAAAGGGACAGACCCTTGAGCATCCAAAGCTAAAAGACATCAGTCGGCTCCATATTTGGGGACTCAAATGTGCGGTGGAATAGATCGTAAATAATGTCTTAGTTGGAAGGAGGCAAAAAAATCTTTTCTAAGTATACCAAATTCTCTGTCTAATTCTTCAGTAGTTTTTAAAATACCCTCTTCTGAGTATAAGTGATGTATATAGCTAATCCCCCGTGTTTCCCATCTAGGAAAAGTTTAGCCGAGCTCCCCGGGGGGAAGTGGTTGTTGCCTCTTATCGGCAATAGTGGAGTGCAAGTTGTAGAAAAAACAAATTTACGGCCCAGCCAACGCCAGGTTTGTCTTAATGGAGACACCACTGATGTGAAATACCGGGTGTATTACTGCCCCTGGCGTAGCATGTAGCCATGCACTAAAATGTCGGGGGAGAACACCATGGTCTCTATACTAGTACACGAAAAGAAACTAGTGCCACGAAACCAATCAGAAGGTGGCGCATATTACTAGCCACAGAGAATAACTTTAGATTTAAGAGTCCCAATCCCCCCTTAGCTCTAGAGAGATATAATTTAGAACTGGTAACCTTGGTCTCTTCCCCTGCCATAAATATTTGGTCATTACCCTCGTCAACGTCTGATCATCCTTATGTTTAAGAAACAAAGGAAGCACTTGCAATACATAAACCCATTTTGGGACCAGAATCATGTTATAGAGGGCTATCCGCCCCATCAAGGATAGGGGTAAAGTCGTCCATGTTTGCAAAGTCTGTCTAGTTTTCAGTTTAAGGGGTTCTATGTTTTGGCTATAAAGGGTGTCAGATCGGCTGTCAGCCATATGCCAAGATATTTCAATTTATCCTCTGCCCATGTTAATGGAAATGCCCCCTCCCAGGTCGAACGTATCCGTGTCTGGACTGGCAGAGCCATAGACTTACTCCTATTCAGGGCAAGGCCCGAGTAGAAGCCAAACTCCTCCAGAATTCCAAATAAATACAGGAGAGAGGATTGGGGTTTTGTTATAGTTACTAATATATCCTGCAAAAGCTAAAGTTTTGAGCTCTCGCAGTGTAATTTAATCCCCCGCACATCTGGGTCCCTTTGATAGTGCATAACAATGGTTCAAGGTATAACAAAAATAAGAGTGGTGAGAGGGGGCAACCCTGTCTCGTGCCACATGCTATTGTAAAGGGGTTTGATTTCATACCATTAATCAATAATGACGCTTTTGGATTAGTGTATAGCGTTACAATAGCATTAAATATCCACCCTCGGATGCCAATATAATCAAGGACAGAAAAAAGGTAATCCCATCTCACCTTGTCAAAAGCCTTTTCGGCATCTAAGCTAACTAGCAGCAACGGTTCGTTCTTGGTAAGGCTCTGTGCAATGGCTAAACAGGCCTTCCTGACATTGTGACAAGGGTGTCTACCCCGCACAAACCCCACTTGACCCTCTCCCACTAATTTTGGTATTAGAGGGGATAAGCGTTCCGAGATGATCTTCGCTAAGATCTTTAAATCAACATTTATAAGAGATATAGGTCTATATGAACCTGGATTTTCTGGTGGTTTGCCCTCTTTTGGAATTAGGGTTATCAAGGCTTCATTAGACTCTCGCCTAAATCCCCCACATTCAATGGACCCAAAAAAATCAAGAAGCGGGCCACCCACTTGTGGAAAAAGCAATTGATAGTACTCAGCACCAAATCCATCCGGACCCGGAGCTGACCCACGTTTTAATGATTTCACTACTCTTTGCAGCTCCTTGGCCCTGATAGGCATATTTAATTGTTCTAGCACTTCAGGGTTCAGACGTGGCATTCCAGAGTCTGCCAAGTAATCTGTTATGGACGGACCGAGTGGCGCCTCCGGGGCTTTGTATAGGTTTGCATAATATTGTTCCAATAATCTGACTACTTCCTCTGGTTGTTTATTTGTCTACCCTCTGCATCTCGAAGTGTTGGTATAAACCTATTTCCCCCCCAGGTCTTATTAGGCGGGCCAACAATTTCCCAGATTTATTACCATGTTTGTGGAAAGAGAAAGATCTATAAAAAAATTGTTTCTTTGTTTCTCATGGATCATTGTATTAAGGGCTGCCAGAGAGGCCAGCATAACCTCCCTGGACTCTTTCGAGGGGCGTGCTATGTGTGCCCGTTTCGCTGCTTGATACGCTACTTCCAATTGTTTCACTCCCTTTGCCAATCTCTTTGAACGAGCACACATATAAGCGATTATATCCCCACGAATCACTGCTTTGGAGGTCTCCCAGAACAATCTAGCTTCCCCCGCATGGCCCCCATTCGTGTCAAGGAAATAAGACCATCTTTGTTTCAAGTAATCCTGGAAGTCTGCGTCCTCTGCCAGATATCCGGAAACCTCCAAACTTGATGACGTAAACTAGTTGCTCCCACTTCCAGTTCAATCCAAATCATTGCATGATCTGAGATTTCCATTACTCCTATCTCTGCACGTGGTACTTGAGGAAACAAGACTGAGGATATTAATATATAGTCTATTCTCGACCATGAGCTATGTGCTCTGGATAAATGCGTATAGTCTTTAGATGTAGGGTGGGTTAACCTCCATGGGTCTATAAGATCTAAAGCGGTACTCAAATACCCCAATCCTTTACCCCTCCCAAACATTGGCTTGTTTGCGGTCCAGAGCGGTCTTGGAGCCCATCCATGACTTGATTAAAGTCTCCTGCCACTATCCATGGGTATGACCATATTGGATTCCTAGCCGAACCAGGTGTTGGAAAAAGGAATGGTCATATACATTTGGGCCATAAACATTAAGTAGGAAAACTTCTTGTCCCATTATGTTTAGCTGTAAAAGTATATATCTGCCCTCTCTATCTTTACAAATTAACTTTGATGTGCATTGCATATTTTTATGAATTAAAATTGCCACCCCTCCTTTTTTGCTGCCCGAAGATGCAAAATAACATTCTCCCACCCAACGTTGTCTAAGCTTTTGGTGCTCAACGTCCGTTAATTTAGTTTCCTGAAGGCATGCTATTCCAGCTTTGTGGCGCTGCAACGCTGTCAAAATCTTTGTGCGTTTTATTGGGGAGGAGATACCCGATACATTCCATGAAATCAATCGGGGGGTTGGTGGCCTAGCCATCCTTTAAATAACTTGGTAACATAAATTAGACAATTTCCATATTTTAGAGCTCCCGGGTGCCCAGCCCCCACCCAGCAGCCTAGTTTGTGTAACAGAGGTGGCCTACAGTCCTTTCCCAGTAACTTCCATTCCTATCCGCCTCAGCATTGCAGCAGGTTTCACCCAAGCTTTGTACTTTTCCAGGTCCTTGCTGTAAAGATAACATTTGCTCCAATCGACAGGACTCCATAATCCAACATAAACAGTGTCTAGTTTTGTGCTTCTCCCTTCCCCCCTCCCCCCCCCACCATGCAAATCTATCTCAATTCTACCCTGCTCTCCCATGTCATCCCTACCCTCCCCCCTTAGACCTACCCTCTTCCCTACTCTATTCCCCATTTAGTCGCACCTGGGCCTACGTCACCAGACGCAACCCAAATTAGCCGCGTCCGGTGAGGGGTCAATAGGTGCCAACAAAGCCCGTTCTCCGTCATTTTTAAATATCAACAAATTTCTGAACTTCCCTCCACCCTCTCCAAACCCCCAAACAACCGGGTTATACATCTCTCATAAAGCTTAGAGCACTTGCGAGCCAAATGACTCTAGTTCACTTATCATCGTTCCAGTCTTAGATTGGCTCTCCAGCATCTGGGTGCCGCCAGTTTTACATCTTGCGTCCATTTTCCACAACTGGGCCACTCGAACCCACAAACCAAGTGATCAACAAAATTCCAAACAGCCAACCTGTCAATCTCGATAATTGTAATCCAACAGGTGTTTTAATCACCTCCAGCCTTTCATGATGATCTCTCAGTAAAGCTGTTTTAATCAGTCTGCTGGCCCTGCTACTGCTTATTCAGCCATTCCACGGCTACTTCTGGTTTATTAAAGGCTTTCCAGACACCTTATCCATGATTTTTAAAGTCGCTGGGTATTGTAACATAAATCTGTGTTCTTCTTCTCCACCAGACTCGTGCAAACTGCCGAAAACGCCCAGCCGCTGCATTGACAAGGCCGCGGAGTAATCCTGGAAAACACGGATGACTGCGCCATCATACTTAGTGGAGTCTCTGCATCCTTTATATGCCCGCAAAACGGCCGCTTTTTGTGAATAGTCGTGAAACTTTGCTATGATCACCCTAGGGCGCTGTTTCTCTGCTGGTCTAGGTCCCACGCGGTGGGCCCGCTCAAGACGTATTGCCTCCCCTCTCCTGCTTCGGGAAAGCTCGCTTGCAACCAAGTTTCAAGAGTAGTTTTCAAATTGGCTTCTGATAGGGATTCCGCAAAGCCCACAAAACGGAGGTTGTCTCGTCTAGATCTATTCTCCAAGTCCTCGATTCTCTCTGTATAATCTTGTATCAGGCGGGACAATTGTTCTAGTTCAACCCGAACTTTCCTGGTGCCCCTCCTCCACCTCTGCCACCCGGGCTTCCAGCTCACCCGTGCGCCGCGAGAGTTCCGAGGTCACCGCCTTTATGCCTGCTATTTGTGTCGATAACTGATCAAATTGTGGGGGCTAATGCCCGCACAACTGCTCCGTAAGCTCCGGTATGAGCGTCTCACCATTATGGCTGGAAGGAGAATGTGCCGGCGAAACCGGCGCCATGTTGGATTCGACAGCTCTTGTTTTGTCTTCCTTTTCTTTCCACTTTTTCGCCGTTTGAGCCATCAGAGATCTCGTAATATACTTGTCCATATATTAAGAAAGCTGTTTTACGCAGTTGGGGAGATTTTCAAGGGCGGGGATCGCCAGTTAAGTTGCTTTTTGAACGAGGCTTTGAGCAGCTAGAGTAGAGCACGTCTTCTGCCGCTCACTGCATCACGTGACCCCCAAGGCTCAGATGTTATAAAAAAAAATAGAAAGCTTGGCATCAGGTTAGAATAGTGGAAAAGTGACATCCCAGGAAAGCACTAGGGCATCCTTGGGGGCACTGCAGTGGACTTTAATAAAATGCTCCCAGGCTACATATCTCCCATTGCTCCCTTACCTTGTCTGCTGAGCCCCCCCAAAACCCACTACCCCCAACTGTACACCACTACCATAGCCCTTATAGGTGAAGGGAGCACCATATGTGGGTACAGTGGGTTTCTGGTGGGTTTTGGAGGGCTCACAGTTTCCTCCACAAGTGTAACAAATAGGGGGAGATAGAAGCCTGGGTCCACCTGTCTGCAGTGCACTGCACCACTATTAGACTACTCCAGGGACCTGCATGCTATTCTAATTGACCTGAGTATAACATCTGAGGCTGGCATAGAGGCTGGCAAGTAATATTTTTAACCATATTTTTTGGGGGTGGGAGGGGAATAGTGGACCACTGGGGGGAGTAAGGGAGGTGACTCCGAGTCCCTTCAGTGGTCATATGGTCATTTGGGGCACCTCTTGTGTTTTAGTAGAGGAGTAGCCTAGTGGTTAGTGCTGCAGATTTCGATCCTGGGGAAGTGAGTTCAATTCCCACTGCAGCTATTCACTATTAAAACAGGTCTAGCTCAAAACATCTGTCTTGGACGTCTTTGGTTTTGTTCCATTATTGCTGAAAGACGTCCATGTCTTAGGAATGCCCAAGTCCCGCCTTGAACACGCCCCCTTGAGATTTGGACGTCCTTCTGATGGACTTCAGAGAAAGACTTCCAAAAAGAGGTTTCAATAATACTGATTTGGACGTTTATGGGAGATAAATATCCAAATGCTGACTGACTTATGTCATTTTTTGGACATGTATCTCTTTTGAAAATGAGCCTGATATTCACCTATTGAAGTCATTCATAAGAATACTGAAGTGAATTTAAAATAGATATATTTTGATATTTTTATAAATTGCTTACGTTCACTCTGTTTCTTAATGGAGGGGGGTTGTTGTTTTTTTTTTTTTAATTGACCAGAGTGACCAACATTCTTTTTTAAGCTGAAATGTCTGGCAGAAACTTCTTCCTCCATTATCTTATTTTTAGATATTTGACAAATGTGGAAGTTTTGACGGTTTTTACCATTATCTTTCCTAGTTCTCTGTTTCCTTTCTATTATATTACTGAATTTATGAACACGAAACTTATATTTTTCTTCAACATTTTAAATGTCTTTGTTAGAAATTAATTAATAAAAAGTTTCACATTTAGCATTTGTGGGCTCATAGCACGCCACTGTCATCCACAGCCAGAAACAGTCCTCCCTATTGTCACTCCAACCCTGATCAAGTACATAATTGGAGCATTCCCCCCAACAGCCCCACCACTCACTATCACTCAGAGCAATACCCCCATAGTTATGGTTGTCACCTACACCCAGAACAGACTATTAGTTGAGAGTCCTTATTACCGAGGCTCTGGAGCGGTGTTCTCCTGGCATTTGAGCTGTATCAGCACCCTGTGGTTGCCATTCTTAGGGGCCCTTTTACTAAGCCGCATAGGTGCCTATGCGCCGCCCAATGTGTGCCAGTTTGGAACTACTGCTCGGCTACTACGTGGCCCAGGCGATAATTTCATGTTTCATTTTTTATGCACACGCGGAAACTTTCTGGCATGTGGTGCTAACCGGTATGGTTCAGATAGAAATTGCTGTTCTAGGTTTATAATAATTTTTCTTTTGGGAAACCTATTAACTGTGATAGTAAATGTTTTATATATTTAAAAAAAAAGGCCTGAAAGTGCATGGTATGTAATGAGTCACTAACAAAGGGCCCGGGCTTTCTAGTTTCTTGAACTGATGCACAGAGAATCCTCATAAATTGGCTAGCGTTTGATTAATCATTTTTTTTGTGTGGATGAATCTTATCTTGGACAGGTTAGGTATATGCATTGTTCCCCACTTGTGGTCTTGGGGTAATCTCCTTTTTCTCATGCATAATAGAATAGTGTTTTTTTAATACTAAAATTAGGAGCAAACTACCTAAAAAACAGACAAAACCAAGCAATATAAAGAGTTTTGCATTTTCATCGCTAGAGAACACAATAGCCAAAGGTAATAGGTGCAAAGAAGAATTTGAATGCAAATAGATACTCTCTCAGGATGTCTGTTATGCAAATTATTGTTCAGCTTCAAGACATTGCATGTCCTGTACTCCTTTAATAGGCAAATAAGACTGCTATACTTTAAGATAACTCCTACTGAAACATGCATTCTGCCATATTTCTACTAGTGCAATATTACTCACATATCTGTATTTTTCTACAAAGTATGAACAGTTTATCAAATTTTGACAGTGGGATTAAATACTGTAGAAGTTGTCGCCTTGTATATTGAAGGTGTTCAGCAGTTCTTATATTTCATGTCCTTTTGCTTCTGGTGGCTGTTACCCATTTCTAGATACATTTAAAATACTTCCTTATTACATACTGTGTTCTTCATATATTTGTATCGTCCTGTCTGCAATTGCTGATTCAAAGACACAAGTCCATCAGATACACAAGTTTCTCAGCTTTCTTCCTGAAGCTTCTTGTGTTACCTCCTGTTTCTCACTGTTTTCCCCCCTGAGGATATATGCTATGGACAAATGCCAGAGAGGGATAGAATAGGATTCTGAGCACATGTTAAGGGGCAGTTATAGACAACCCCCTAAGGGGTGTGAAAGAAGCCAGCAAATAAAAGATAGGTTTGATCTTTTTGCGGGCAATGTGTAGCTTTATTGTTCTTCTTCTAATGACAGAATTGGCAGATAAAATTGAATATAGTCCCAACATAGAAATTCTAACTCCAGTCTGTAGTTTTTTTTTTTCTTAAATGGGGAATGGCTGACAATGGCTGAACCCTTGAGAAAAAATATTTTTTGTAAAGGTCCTTTGGATGGTGTAATTGGGATATAAAGATTTTTTTAATATGAAAAGAATGAGAAATATATCAATTTGGATTCTGATTTATTAGAATGAACATAATCTTTAAAATAGCAGAATTTCCCTTGCAAATTAACCTGTTTAGATTTATTTCAGAATATAGATTCTACCAGTAGAATTTTTGGTGTACTGTATATAAGGATACAGTACACTGGAATATAAGTTTTTATTGCGCAAAACATTTGTGGTAGCTGGTTAAATTACTTCTGTAGGACTGTCTGTTGATATTCGGCAACACAACTGGTTTGTGCTGCTGAATATTGCTACGGGCTGCTAAACTGAAAACCGTCTCCTCTTGTGGGTGGTGTGGAGGCGGAGTCAGCCCTTATGCGCTTAAGTGCTGATATTCAGCACTTGAACTACCTAAAGGGTCCTTTTACTAAGGTGCGCTGAAAATGGCTTACAGTAGTGTAGGCGCGGGTTTTGGGTGTGCAACGATCCATTTTTCAACGCGCCTTTTAAAAAAAGTCTTCAATTTTTGCTGAAAATGGACGTGCAGCAAAATCAAAATTACTGTGCATCGCTTTTGGGCCTGCGACCTTACCACCAGCCATTGACCTAGCGGGAAAGTTTCACACGGTAACTTGGTGGTAATGACCTACACGCGTCAAATGCCACTTTTCGCACGTCAGATACGTGCATCCAAAAATAAAAATGGGGTTTTTTTTGGGCCGTAGCGTATCGGATGCAAGCCAAAAATGAAATTACCGCAAGAGCCACACAGTAGTCGGGTGGTAACTCCATTTTGGCGCACGTTGAGTGCACATAGATGCTTACGCGGCTTAGTAAAAGGACCCCTAAGTTAACTAGACAAATCAGACCAAGAGGAGATGGTAAGTGGTGCCATGCTAGTAACAGACAGGCAGTGCATGTTAGGAGGAGGAGTCTAAGGTAGTAAAATAATGGCAGGCAACAATTCCTGCAGAGGTGCCCCTCCCTTACTCTCCCAGTGGTCACTAACCCCCTCCCACCCTCAAAAATCATTTTAAAAATATTCTTTGCCAGCCTCGATGTGAGACTCAGATGTCATATTCAGGTCCATCACAGCAGTATGCAGGTACCTGGAGCAGTTTTAGTGGGTGCAGAGCACTTCAGGCAGGCGGACCCATGCCCATCCCCCTCCCTACCGGTTACGTTTTGGAGGAAACAGCGAGCCCTCCAAAACCCACCAGAAACCCACTGTACCCACATGTAGGTGCCCCCCTTCACCCATAAGGGCTATGGTAGTGGTGTAACAGTTGGAGGTAGTGGGTTTTAGGGGGGGGTTGGGAGCTCAGCAGGCAAGGTAAGGGAGCTATGTTCCTGGCAGCATTTTTATGAAGTCCATTGTAGTGCCCCCTAGGGTGCCCGGTTGGTGTCCTGGCATGTGAGGGGGACCAGTGCACTACAAATGCTGGCTCCTCCCATGACCAAAGGGCTTGCATTTAGTCGTTTCTGAGATGGGCGTCCTTGGTTTCCATTATCGCCGAAATCAGAAACGACCTAGGTATGACCATCTCTAAGGACGACCAAAATTTCAAGATTTGGGCGTCCCCTACTGTATTATCGAAACGAAAGATGGACGTCCATCTTGTTTTGATAATACTGGTTTCCCCGCCCTCCATCGGAACATTTTGCGAGGACGTCCTCAACAAAACTTGGGTATCCCTTTCAATTATGCCCCTCCTTGTCTTCCAAGTGCAACAGAAACCCACTAAGAAGTAAGGGACAAAAGTCCATATGCCAATTCAAAGTGGTCTATTTTTAGTGAGATTTAACTGAAGAAATGACTGTTCTTACGCCAAATCTCAATGCAAACTTGTCTTTCTGTAGATGATGCAAAGATTTGCAACGGAGTGTAAACTCCAGAGGGAATAAAAAATTAAAATAATACTCTAATGTTTAGCAGTTCAAATTTAATGCAAAGAAATGTAGATGATGCATTTGGGGTGTGGAAATTCAAAGCAGCTCTATGTGATAGCAGATCAGAGGGGGCTATAGTATATGACGATCTCCAGGTGGTGAAAAAAATGTGGCCAAAGCCAGAAGGATGCTAGGCTGCATAGAGAGAGGCATAACCAGCAGGTGGTGGTAATGCCCTTGTATAGGTGATGTAGTAAGGCCCCGCTTGGAGCACTGTGTTTGGGTTGGAGGCTGTGTCTTGCTAAGGACATAAAGAGACATGAAGCAGTTCAGAGGAAGGTGACAAAAATGGTATGGGGTTTGCACCAAAAGATGTATGAGAACAAATTTGAATATGTATACCCTGGAGCAGTGGTTCTCAAAACTGTTCTGGGGGACCACCAGCTAGTCAGGTTTTCAGGATATCCTTAATGAATATATAAATGAGAAAGATATGAATGCCTGTCACCTCATTTGTATGCAAATCTCTTTCATGCACATAGAGATATTCTGAAAAATCCTACTGGCTGGTGATCCCTTAGAAAAGATTTGAGAACCACTGCCCTAGTGGAAAGAAGAGTCAGGGAGATATAATACATACGTTAAATATTTGAAAGGTATTATATACAAAGTCTTTTTCAGAGGTGGAGAAGTGGTAAATCTAGAGGTTATGAATTGAAGTTACAGCGTGGTAGATTTAGGAGAAATATCAGAAAATATATTTGACATAGGGTGGTGATAGATGCCTGGAATACCCTCCCAGTGAGGTGTTATGGACAAAAACAGTGATGGAATTCAAAAATATGTGGGATAAACACAGAGGATCTCAATATAGAAAGAGGTTGGAATCAAAGCAAAACTTGAATTACCTTCACACTTGGGCATAGAGGGGTGCAAGTATAACTCTTGTAGCTTTGTTGGGCAGACTGAATGGATGGACCCTACAGGGTCTCTATCTGCTCTATCATTTGCTATGTTAACACATTTCAAGAGTAAATTAAGTCTTTAAATGAAAGAAGGGAGTAATCCTGCCTTATCAATAGATTTAAACTGTTGTCCCTTGCACACCACAGGGCATTACATTAGATTAAGCTTCTCAGTGCTACATGCATGATTGTCCTCTAGTTGGTGAGATGTTATCTATGAATAGTAAGGTTCATTAGCTTTTGTCAAACCAAATTTGCATTTTGATGGGTGACCACACCCACATCTGGTCATATGATCCGTGTGTCACCCACTCTCCACCCAAGCCTTGCGCTTCCTGCCCTGTTTGAGGATGGAATCCCTAGTGATAGATTTAAAAAAATCTACTGTCATTAAAGTCTATGGACTCCTTCCTTTCCAGGTCTGTCCTGCAAATATGGTAGTGTTTCAGGCACTGTTTGCTCAGCTGTGGCAGATAGTGGCTGACGTTGGAAACTAATGGTTTCTACACATCCTCTGAGAAAATCTTTGGGGATGTATGCAGGGATGAGCAGAGTCCAAAACTGTTTCAAAAGTCGATCACAGCATAGGAGCCAACTTTTCAAAATTAGTGGGGGTGCTAAGCTCAGTAGAAATAACCCTTCCCTGGACACATACAAGGAATTTTCTTAATATTGGGGGTGCTCAAGCACCCACAGAGTTGGCTCCTATGGATCACAGAATGTAGATGTGTGGCATCCAAGAGGGTGTGGGTTGCAGTATTTGGGATTCTGTAGAAGTTTAGAAAAGTTCCTGGAAGAAAATCCATTAAAAATTGAGCTATGAGAAGTTTGATCTACCTTTTGAGATGATCTTGGTAATTGCGACCTGGACTGGTGGACTGCATTCTGACATGCCAGAGAGGTGTCTCAAGCCACTACTGCCATTCTCTAAAGACTATTTTCCTTCTCTCCTATTCTCATCCTCCTCACTTTTGCTAAGAACTGAGACACATATCTTTTAAAGTCCTAATTACTTTTCTGCAGCTAGTTTGCTGTTAACTTAAATCTTTCCTCTGGAGTTCATGATAACAAAATGGATAAAACTGATAGGACGCAACACTGCAGATAAACACAGTGTTCAGCAATAAAGAACAAAAACCAGAAAGCCAATAGGAAAAGTATACATTTCTCTTGCTCAGTATTGACTTTGGTTAATCCTATATGATCTGCAGAGAAATACCAAGGTCCCCAACATAGCTGAGGATCAGTGGGGCAAGGAAAGGGAATATCTTAAATAACTGGCATGACCCTTATCTCAAAAAATCAGCTTTATTATTACCAGGTGCAGAGGAGGGAAAAGAATGGAGCTATCAGCTACAGTGGCTGCAGCAGTAAGATACATTCAGGATACACCCGTATATTTGATCCATATAATTTTGAATATATTTTTAAAAGCTATGTATAATGTTACATTTTGAAATTTTCTGCTGTTAAAATATTTATTCTTTAAACACTGTAAAAATGTGAAAAGGTGCTCTTAGCCTCATGCCATTTGAGATAAAAGGTTAATAAATCCATATCCATCTTCTGGTTTGGTCTGTTCATGCTACTGTGTGAAAAAAAAAATTAAGAGCTGATTCATTATGCTTTTTTTCCATGTTCAGAAGAGGAAAAGACTCTTAAAGCAGAAGGCTATAAATATGCAGTATAAATTATCAGAACCTTTTTTGCAGGTAATAAGCATATTTAAAGACCCTATTTTGCCTTAGAATCTATGTCGTACTCTTATTTTTCTGTATTCCGATTGAACCTATTCCCACATGCAAAACTTAGATACTTCAGTGACTACTTCTTTCAAATTGTAAGATGATGATCTTATAGCTGTCATTAGGAGGCATGAAAATGGAGAGCATTCATATTTGTGTGTTTAATGTTTATGGCTGTTGGTAAGATTGCCCCTGGGTATTTAAATACTTTGGTGACTGAATATGTTACTGGGCAGTTACACTCATCCCAGTTGAAGTTTTGGCTTACCCATGTTGTCAATAATATGTTTAGTCATTACTAGGTGTGGCTTTTATGTACAAGGTCCTATGTTGTGGAAATCACTACTACAAGCTTTGCATTCTGAATTGAACTGTATAGTTTTTCGAAAAAACCTGAAATCTTCCCCCCCCCCCCCCCCCCCCCCCCCCCCCCCCCCCGGTTTACTAAGCTGGGCTGTGAATACTCTGTGTTGGCATTCTTACATTAACAGGGGGGTTAATTATTTAGTAGGGTTGACTGAGCCTATAGAAGGTAGGTATAGGTTAATGTGTGATAGGGAGGGGGTGGATACAGTAGGAATTTTGTATGTCAATTTATTGTAATTTTAATTGTAGCGTACTTCTGTGTGAGATTATGTTGTGAAATATGTAAGTGAATAAATACATTGAAAAAAATAAAACTTCAAATAAAAAAAAAAAGCAAAAAAGGAGCAGAAAAAAAATCCAAATCACACTTTATTACAAAAAAACAAAACATTATTTAAAAATGATAAAACTCAAGATGACTGTGTTTTGACATATTCTGCATCATGGGTACAAATATTCAGTTAATCACAATAATGTTCAATATTCATAACAATATCAAGTTTCTGGCAACACACTAAAGAAATATCAATAAAATAAATCATAAAGAATTAATGAAAAATAATCACTGAAAATTTAACACTCTTAAGCACGATTCTATAAGGGGTATGCATCCTGAATAGATTCACACTTAGCGCATAACTGTTCCTAACTGTAAGTGCCTGCACTTAGACCTGCTATGAGGTATGATTCTATGTGTATGCGCATAAAATTTTGGAACGTCCCTGGAACGCCTTAAAAATGCCCCAACCATGCCCCCAAATTGTTACACGCTTTAGGATTTACACGTAGATTGTTCTAGAATATGATATACACATAAATCCTAATCATGGCCAAATAGTGCTGATAATTGGTTGTCACCAATTATCAGCGCTGATTGGCTCGTTATTCAGTTAAGTTATGCATGTTAAATTGAGCGTTGGCCCCATTTAACTTGCATAATACTAGGCCGTATTTTGTGACTATTAGATTTTGTTGTGAATGGCTGAATATTTGTGCCTCTCATTCAGTGATATAGAGGCATTATAATAAGTCTGTCTTATTTTCTCTCCCTTTCCTAATAATCCCTAGCATTCTGTTTGCTTTTTTTTCCACTGAACAAAGAGTGCGCACACTGAGCAGAAGACTTCAATGTATTGTCTACAATACATTGTCCTAGATCTTTTTCTGGGTGCTAGTGGAACCTAGCATCAAGTAGCTATGATTTGGATTATTCTTCTTAATGTGCATCATTTGCACTTCATGTCCACATTAAATTTCATCTGCCATTTGGATGCCCAGTCTTCCAATTTTCTAAGGTCTTCCTGAAATCTAGCTACACTACATTAATCAGCTTACCTTTTTTCCAGATGTTTATCATTCCCTTCAAAGAAATGAGTAAAGTGGTGAGGCAAGATTTCCCTTGGTTGAATTCATGCTGACTCTGTCCCATTAAACTGTTTGTCTATGTATTTGATAATTTCTTTCTTTATAATAGTTTCCACTATTTTGTCTGACACTGACATCAGGTTTAGCAGTTTTTAATTTTCAGGATCACCCCTGAAACCCTTTTTAAAATTGGTGTAACATTAGCCACCCTCCAGTCTTCGGGTACTACACACAATTTTAATGACAGATTACAGATAACTAATAACAGATCCGCAGTTTCATATTGAGTTTTTTCAGTACCCCGGTGTTTATACCATCTGGTCTAGGTGATCTGTTACTCTTTAACTTGGTTCAGTATGTCTTCCAGGTTCACTGAAATTTGTTTCAATTCCTCAGCATCATCACCCTTGAAAACTATTTCTGGCACAGGAAAATCTCTTACATCCACTTCAGTAAAGACCAAAGCAAAGAATTTATTCAGTCTGTCCACAGTGGCTTTGTCCTTCAAGTGCCCCGTTTACTCCTTGATTATGTAACAGTCCCATTGATTCCCTCTCATGCTCTCTGCTTTTGATATACCTGAAAAAGTTATTACTATGAGTTTTGCCTCTGCAGCAAGTTTGTCTTCAGATTCTCTTTTAGCCTTCTTTATCAATGCTTTACATCTAGCATGCCAGTGCTTATGCTGATCCTTGTTTTCTTTATTTGTATCCTTTTTCTATTTTTAAAAGATGTTCTTTTGGCTCCTTATAGCCTCTTTCACTTTACTTTCTAACCACACTGACTGTCATTTGCTCTTCTTTGCACCTTTATTAATATGTGGGATTCATCTGGTCTAGTCTTCCAAGATGATATTTTTGAACAACATCCATGTCTGATTTAAAGTCCTAACCTTTGTGGCTGCTTCTTTTAGCTTTTCTTTTTTTAACCAGTTTTCTCATTTTCTTAGTGACTGCAGTTATTAACAAATTCGATCATGTTACAGCGCTGCGTACGTCTAGTGCACTATAGAAATGATAAGTAGTAGTAGTAGTAGTTATGATCAGTGTTTCCCATTGAACTCAATACCATTACCTCTCATACTAAGTCCTGCATTCCAGTAAGGCAGGGTCTCCAAACCTATCCTGGGGGAACCCCAACCAGTCAGGTTTTCAGGATATCCACAATGAATATGCATGATATTGATTTGCATACCAAGGAGGTAGTGTATGTAAATTGATCTCATGAATATTTAATATGGATATAGCCTGCCTTGGTGGGATTATGTGGGATATAAATGTTCATAATAAATAAATAACTTTTAAACAATTCCACAGACGCTACAGACTTCACCAGTTTTAAAATGCAAAATAATGAAAAAAGGTTCACCAGAACTTTGAAAAAAAAAAAACCATTTTAACCATAGTCTCAACTGAGTATCAGTTCAGGAATAGAAGCCAACACTTATCTTTGCCTGGAAGGATGACAAATTCCCTACATTTTGACTGTTTTCAATAATATTCTGCCAAAAATAATAAGTTTTCTCTCCGGTAGACAGATCTAAACTGTCTTCAGGTTAAGATATCCTAAGAAAGACCCTTCATTTCACTTGCTGGCTTCTTCAGAGGAACAACAAAAGTATATTCAAAATGCGCTTACTGTTACCTCAGCCGAAACAGCTCACTGGCAGCACACATATTCAAAGTTTTTCAAAATGGAGCTGACTTAAACCTCCTCAGACAGGAAATCCAAAATAGGCCAATGGCAAGTTGGCTGGAAATGCTTCTGCATGCCCCCAGTTCACTGTACAACAAATAAGTATGTTGTGATTGTGTCTCTGTTTCCCCCTATTTTGTTGGTAATTGAAATGCGAGCCAAAATGGACTTAACGCCTGACTGCCGCGTGGCTCTTGCGGTAATTTCATTTTTGGTGCGCTTCTGCTACGCACATCTGAAAAAATATTTTTTTATTTTCCAAGTGGCATCTGACACACTTAGGTGATTACCACCCAAATTCTTTACCACTAGTAAAGGTGGTAAGGTCTGAGACCCAAAATGGATGCACGGCAATTTTGATTTTGCCACACGTCCGTTTTCAGGAAGAAAAAAAGAGGCCTCTTTTACAGGCGCTCTGAAAAATAATTCTGCGCATGCCCGAAACCCCCACCTACACTACTGCAGGCCACATTTTACTGCGGCTTAGTAAAAGGACCCCTACATTTGCTAGCTTCCCTAATTTCTGTTAACACTTCTTCATCTTTCTGTTTGTTCTGGCCTGACTGATAGTAGCTTAACCCTACCAGTATACGCCTTCCCTTCACACATGAATTTCTATCCATAAGGATTCCATATTGCTTTATTCAATTCATCCTTTAACATATAGCTCAACCCTCCCTTTAATTTGATACATCTTATCTTCATGATTTAATTTGTACCCTAGTAACAGTATCCAACCCATTGGTTGGTCTCCTTCCACCAGGTCTCTGAGATGCTTATTATAGCTACCTCTTCATGTAGTGCTTTATACTCTAATTCTTCCATCTTATTTTTTAGGCTTCTAGCATTTGTATACAAATTGTATTTTTTTTCCTTGTATTTACACACTGCTTATAAGTTGAGATGGATAATTTGCAACCTTTACTCTGATCTCCCTTTAAATGTTCCTGGCTTTCTTTCACCTTTATTGAAACCTCACTACCAAAACAGGACATTGTAAGGAATCTTGATAGAATTTTTCAAGGATACCTCACTCCGAACCCTGCATTCCTGAGCGATTGTCAGCTTCTCTTCCCCCCTCCCATTTAAGTTTAAAAGCTGCTCTATCTTCTTTTTAAAGATAACATGTTTGATTGTGTTGGGTTGTGCAAAAGTCATGCTAAAACCTTCATATAACAAGTCTATCAAAAATCTTTATACTAAAGGGTAAGTGAAGATGGGGGGAGGGTCCCTTCTACCAAGTTATGCCACCTGCTGTAGGCTGAAATGAGCCTTTACTGAGTTTTACTTCAATCCAATATTAAACATGAGGTGAGAGAGAACAGATCTGGAATTGATCTTTTTTGCTTCCCTGGCACCATCGAGTGAAGTGAGAGAATTTGGAACAATACTGCTTCCTAGGGGATGACTGATGGCTCCCACTAGTGCAACCTAAGATTCCTGGATACCTGGGAATGAGAAGATTAGCCATCGTTCAAAATCCATGCCATGAGAGCTAGAGATTTTTAATTGGTCTGGAGGAGATGTCCCCTGTCCTGTATCAGAAGAAGTAATTCTTTAGGCAGATGTTAGTGAGGTGAGCCATGGGAATCAAACTTGGCAGTCAGAATTATGTGAACTGAGTTTCTGATCATTTTCTGAATGATCCTGATATAAACAGGATCAACAGGAAGTCAAACAGGAGATCTTGACTAAAGGATATGGAAAAAGGATCTGGTGCAGATCTTTTCACAGGTGGTCGTTGGATGTTTTTGTACAGAGAGCTCCTCTGTTTAGTCAAAGCTGGTAAACTAAACATGAGTTAATGGATTTCTGAGTTTTCAAAAAATATATAAAGCAATTGTTTTGAATGCCTATAAATATTAATAAACTTTTATTTTATATGCCATTCTTAATGTAGTATGGTTTATTCTTATATGTTATTATATGTATTTTGAGTTATGGTAATTGTTTGGTACTTGGGTCAAATTTGTTTTTGGGGGGGAGCTGAATCAAAGTAGACAAGTAGTATCACATAGTTAATGTGGAGAAAGAAGAGAGAATTTAAACACAAAATATTTTCATCGCTTTTGCAGTTGCTCAGTTGGAGGCGGAAGCTGTAAAGGATTTCAGTGGATCGTTAACTTCATCTGTCCTCAGAAGGCCAGAAGTTCATAGTAGTTTGGATAATTCTGTACAACACAATTCATCCCAGTCTTCAGTCGATCAGTTTGCTACTGCTGTAAGGACATCTATGAGGTTGCAGAAAGTAAAACAAAAGCTGGATTCTGTTATGGTATGTCAAACTACTTTCATCCTCCATGTTAAAATTGAGAACTTTTCTACTTGGTATGTTTTGCTATTTTGCCTAACACAATTTTTCCGTCAGTAAGCAGGGTTGAATGAACCGCACAAGTTGACGTTATTTAGTGATACCTGGATTGAACACCTAGGCATCTGTCCTCTCAGTATCAGCATTTGTGTTTTTCTGCTCTGCCAAACAGAAGTGAAAACAAAGCTCTCCCTAAATATTTTGATGAAGAGAATTTTCTTCATTTTACAGGACTGTCTTTGTCTTTTTTCTTCTGTTTATTTGTTTTCATTCTTGGTCTCCGATGCTTATCACTGTAGCTAGGGTTTGTGTCACCAGTGGTTTTCCTGTGCTGGGGATCACTTAGGACTGGCGCATAAAAGGGGGGGGGGGGGGGGGGAGGTGACCGAAAAGGTGTCACTCATGCTGTCACTATTGTTTGCTGCCATTTCTGCTCCTTCACCTACTGCATCACCACTGCTCCTTTTCTTCTGGTGCTCCTTTCTGCCACCTAAATCACCAGCTTCTTCTTCCAGTAAGTCAGTGTGTTGTACTGAAGGGTTCTTTTTATCCATGGGTTACAAAGAGTAGCTTGCATGTAAGCATCCTCCTTTGTAAGGGGTTTCAACCTTTTTTCCACTTGAACATGCAAGGAGTCCACTAACACCAAAACCTTCACTTTGAATTTCTGTTGCTGCTGAAAAACTTTCAGCTTCACCTGTAGAATATTTAGTATTGGGGTGACAAGGCTTAGAATAGTCTTCTGGAACTCCATTCATCCTTGAACTACTTCAGGACATCTATGCCTGAATCTTATTTTTCCAATCCTGACACCTCAGGGGGCTTTTGATACCAATTTTGACCTCCAATGGTATCCATTAGAGGGCTGCCTGTTGCTTCACTAACCTCTCCAACATCAGATAAGTGGAATTTTATCTGATACCAACATCCCGAATGAGTTGGTGCACAGGTTCCCTTGCTGCTTCCTGCATCTCACATATCTCATGCTTAACCTTCAGTGGAAATGCCCTGCTATTTTTCAGAAGTCATCTATGAGTAGCTTCAGATAGGATTGCCACTTTCCATGCTCCGTCTACCTAGAGAACCTGTGCAAAGCATCTGATGCCAGGTCATCACTGCCTTACTTAGGTTCGTCCCATTGTCTGTTACAAAAAAAAATATAGGATGCACAGTGGACTGTCTGAAGCCTACCTGCCAGCTCTCCATCATTCCCCTTATTTCTGTTTATATATGGCTATCATCCCCTGCCTTGGTGCGCAGCGGAGCACACTGGTACCTTGCTGATGGTTCACCCTTGCCTCATCCACCACTGTGTTGTCTGGGAGAGGAAGGCATGTGTTACATTCTAGTCCAGATGCCATTTGTAAAATGCACACTTATACCCTCTGGAGAAATGGCCTAAGGGTTAAAGCAGTAGACTGAAAACCAGGGAAGTCTGGTTCAAATACCATTGCAGCTCCTTGTGATGATGTGCAAGTCATTTAACATGCTGTTGACTCAATTACAGACTTCGATTGTGAGCCCTGTAGGGGCACAAAAATAACTACTGTAACTGAATGCAACTTGTTTTAAGCTGTAACTGAAGAAAAAAAGTGTGAGAGAAATCCAAAATTCCTTAACTTCCCCCTGTCAGCAATGCCTGTGACTGGGCACACAACTGATTACGCAGGCTGGGTATCATTTGCCTTCTGTAAGTTGCCTTACAGGAGGCTAAGAAATGCAGCACCCACTAAAACCCCACATTCTCAACCCCTGCAGGGGCTGGTCATCCAGGACATTTATTTCCCTGATGCACCGTGTCACAGCCTGTGTTGTGTCTAGCCGCTTGCCCTGTGATAGTGCTACCAAATACCACCCCATATCTGCTATGGTAACTTGCTTTGAAATATGTTGGCAGCTGGCTTGCCACCACACTGGGGGAAGAGGCCGAGGTCTCCACTTAGGAAATGGATTTTCTTTTTTCTATTGTTTTCCTACCCTGTTTTTTCCACTGCTGGCTCAAGTTCCCACACTAGCATCAGCATCCTGCCTTGAACTGAGCTGCAAAGGGTGTCATTTCTGCAAACGGTGCTGTATGCTACTGTTGATAAGATGCGTCAACTTCCTTCATACAATAATTGTATCTTGTATACTGCAGATCATTATGCACTTTTAAATGTCCTGCAGCTCTTATTTTTTTTTTTTTTTTACAAGACTTCCTTTTAACTTCATTGGGGGGGGGGGGGGGGGATCTGCTATTGCCACTGCTGGACCTGGGACTGGGGACAGAAGAGAGGATGAAAGGCCAGGTACATCTTTACTTGTGGGGTGCTCTTGGCCCTGGCAATGCCACTATCACTTTCTACATCTTCACCACTTAGCACACTAACAAGAAGATCGTCAAGACCCTTTTAAGCCATTAAAACTTAAAATTTGTGATAATTCTGAGGCAAATCCCGCTCGGGAAGGTGCATCAGATTCTGTGTGTGCTAACACCAGCTGCTTACACTTCTTATGAGGGAATAGGGTATGCCCTTTCTGTGCTCTTCTGACTTTACCTGCTGCTGCTTTTATGTCCCCATCTCCCCCAATCCTGCACTGTCTCTGCTTTCCTTTGCCTGAACCCCCCACCCCTTTATGATCATGGGTGCTGGTACCTGTTCTTTCACATTTGCACTAGATGCTGCAGATGTTGTTACTCCTGTTGAAAAAATCTCTCTTTAGCTTGGTTAATGAACTACAGGAGTGCATAGTCATACTCCTAGAGCATTCTGTGTCTTTGTCTGCGGTCATGCCACTGCTGGCCCTAGATGTCTCACCTTTCTTTTGTTCTTTGCTTGTATGACCGTTTACACGCTTATCCCACACAAGCACAACTATTTATTTATTTAGATATTGCTCACACCTTTTTCAGTAGTAGCTCAAGGTGAGTTACATTCATGTACACTGGATATTTCTCTGCCCCAGGAGGGCTCACAATCTAAGTTTGTAGCTGAGGCAATGGAGGGTTAAGTGACTTGCCCAAGATCACAAGGAGCAGCAGTGGGATTTGAACCGGCCACCTCTGGATTGCAAGACCGGTGCTCTAACCACTAGGCCACTCCTCCACTCAGTGTGACTAGATTGTACTGCTACTCTTTTACCTGTATAACCTGGTAGTGTTTTCGAAATTATTAGTAGTAATGGGAGTGCAATCTTTACTATGATTTTTCACTTAGGCTGAAGTCCCTTTAAGAGCCTGGCAGACCCTTTTTAGTTAGCGGTGCTCTCCTGCTGCTGGTCTAATCAACTGGGAGAAACCTTTCAGTAGACTGCAAAGTGAAATCGTTTCTCAAAGCTCTATTAGCTTTGAGATTAAAAAAAAAGTCCTAAAGGGATCTTAGCTCTTTAATACTATGCTATTGCTATTTTATACTACTCAATTGTTATATTATGGGATGGCACTTCCTTATAGGCAGTGAGTGGGTGAGAGATTTGTTACAAAACACTACTCTGTGTCTCTGCTTATGAAACAGTACTAAGCCATCACTCAATCCCCTCTGTCTCCCACACACACTGGCTCACTTCCCTGTATCAGCTAGCAATGCTGTCAAACTTGGAAAGCAAATACCCATTTCTTTGCTTTTAACAGATGTGTGTCTCTTGCAGACCCTGTCTCCTACTCCCCCTCCCCCAGTCACTGTACTGGTCCCCTCCCCTTACCTCAGCTGACAGAAAGTAAACATTATTTAATAAACTTGGAAAGCCAACATACTTTGCTTCTAACAGAGGTTCATATGCTGGGTGCTCCATAAATTATTTTTTTATATTCCTCTAACCTTTTGCAACTTTTTGCTGTAGCACAGGATATCTGCCCCCCTTTTCTGTCTGAAAGCCTCAGAGAAAGTGGTTCTCTGCCTTGATGCTGTGCTCTATCTTCCATCCCAGTTTATGACATCATTGCCTGTAGGGCTTGCCAAAGTCTGGCAGGGATAGGCAAGTGAAAGAGTTTGAACATAATTGCCTCAAGTAGGGCCGTGGAGAGGGGGTGGGGTGGGGAGGTAAAATTCCCCTGGGCCTGACCTCCAAGGAGGCCCTGGCCATAAGCATCCTCCCCTGGCAGTGTTCCTGCAAGCTACTGGCAGCATCAAAACAAAAAGCAGCCTGCCTCCAGCTGGCCTTGGACGTATTCCCTCTGCTTTATTTTTGGATTTTTGCTCACACCTTTTTCAGTAGTAGCTCAGTCACATTCAGGTGCACTGGATATTTCTCTGTCCCAGGAGGGCTCACAATCTAAGTTTCTAGCTGAGGCAATGGAGGGTTAATTGACTTGCCCAAGATCACAAGGAGCAGCAGTGGGATTTGAACCGGCCACCTCTGGATTTCAAGACCGGTGCTCTAACCACTAGGCTACTCCTCCACTCCACTTTGTCCCGCCTCCTCTGACACAACTTCCTGTGTCTGCACAGGTGGGACACACTGCAGAGGAAACACTTTGGAGGCCAGCCAGAAGTAAGTTGCTTCTTTGTAGATGCTGCCTGCAGCTGGAATACTGCCAAGGGGAGGAGGGAAAGAAAATAAATATTGAGCCAGGTGGGGCTACGGTGGCAGGCAGTGGGGGAGTCAGCAGTGGGCAGGTGGGGGCTGCGGTAGCAGTGGTGGCTGGGGGGGGGGGGGGCGCATTTTTGCCCTAGACCCAGCGGCAACTCTCAGCGGCCCTGGCCTGAAGTACCTTGTGCTTCTGGCTTGTACCCCACTGTCTGTCCTTTTCCCCTGCTGAGTAATGCCCTGTGTCTGTGCCACGTACCTGCCCTCAACAAAAATGAACAAGATGAATTAAAGTCCATGTGAAGACCGTGTTCCTGCCCATTTGTTTCAGGAACTGTGAAACTAAGCAAAAATAGTGATGTTTGCTACATTTTATCATTAGTGCAAAAATGAATGCACATCCCACAAGGAGCATCAACTTAACGGGTAACAGCAAAGGGTCTGAAGAATTCTCCAGAGAATTTACAGTTTAACAAATAACCTCAACCCACATCCACTCAAATAATCAATAACAGTCAATTTGGACTCAAAAGATATCTTTTAAAAAAAGAGGCTTCAACAACTTTCTAAACTGACATTCTCTGTTTGACTAAGGAAAAGAGGTAGAATGTTCCAACATGATGCTGCTTGCTATGATAAAGAGGCCTTAAAAGATTGCAGGACCTTAATATTCTGAACAGAGGGAAAACCTAACAAAAAAGGAAAATGATCAATCAGGTAGGCTGTAACCTCCTCATGAAAGGCCTTAAAGACCAATATAGACAGTTTAAATTGCAATCCGGCCTCTACTAGCAGCCAGTGTAATATTGTAGTAAAAGAGGTTTAATAAATTCATATTTGTTTGCTGCAAAGATTACTCTAATTGCAGCATTCTGCACTCTTTGCAGTTTAACCTTCAAAGCCTTTGAACTGCCAATATATCTATATCTATCTGTCTGAAGAGGAAGTCTTCAATGCTGAAGCCTGCCTGCTGGATCAGTTCAGTCCAGCAGATCATCTTTCTTTTGACATTGCCTCTATCTCCTCATGCAGTGACTAACAGAGTCTTTCTGGCCTTTCTGGTAAAGGGGCCATACTGGGCCCCTTTGGACCTGGTACAAGTCTTGACTGAGACTTGTGAAATGAAAGCACATGATTCCTCTACACTAGCACAATAGTCAGCAGAAACACTCTGAAGTGCATAATTCCAAGGAGGTCTCTAAGTGCTGGTCTCTCAGTGTAGGAGAATCTGAAGTGAAGGAAACTGTATGCCTTCTGTATTGACTCGCCTGTGCATTAAAAACATTAGCACACAGCTATTTGGCACAGTTCATATTTCTAGGCTGGTTATGGTGCAGTGTTCTACATGTCTTGATATAGTCCTCCCAGCACAGGCGTCCTTGTTGCTCAGAAGAGATGCACGTGTCCTTTTCATCTCAATTTTCTATGCAGATCTCTATACTTCCAGTGCCTTCTTGGCATGGTACATAAGTACATATACATAAGTACGTAAGTATTGCCATACTATGCGTCTGCCTGCCTGTGTCCGTAACTTGCTTCACAGATGGGCTCTGAAGCCCCGAGGGTTGGCGGCGGGAAGGGGGCTCGAGAGGGTCACAGCAGGGGGGGGGGGGTCCAGGGGTCAGGAACTCGGGGGGGGGGGGTTCGGGAAATCGGAAGAAGGGGGTCTGCAAATCGGAGGCAGGGAGGTGGGGTCTGGAACTCGGAGAGAGGGGGTCTGGAATTCGGAGGGGAGGGAGGGGGGTCTGGATCTTGGAGGAAGGGATGAGAGGGGAGGAGGGGGGAATGCACCACCTGTACAAAAACTAAAAAAAAAAACTAAAAAAAAACAGGGGGACGACCCTGGAACTCGGAAGGAGGGAGGGGGAACGATGACCCTGGAACACGGAGGAAGGGGGGACACTGGAACTGGGAGGGAGGGGCCTCAGGCACACACACTCTCTCTCACAGACACACTCGCACCCAGTCTCACTCTGTCTGTCACACACACACACTCGCAGATTCACTCTCTCTCACACAGTCACTCTCACAAACACTCTCTCAAACATACACACTCCACGGAAAACCTTGCTAGCGCCCGTTTCAATTGTGTCAGAAACGGGCCTTTTTTACTAGTTTGTACATAAAAGAGGAGTGGGACTTTAGTGTGATCATATGTGATGATCTTAAGGTGGCCAAATAGCTAGAAAAGGCAACGGCAAATGCTAGAATGATGCTTGGGTGCATAGGGAGAGGACTGGCCAGTAGAAAAAAAGAAGGTGGTGATGCCTCTCTATAAGACTCTGGTGAGACCTTATTTAGAATACTGTGTACAATTCTGGAGACTATACCTTCATAAACAGGTTGGAGTCGGTTCAGAGGGCGGCTACTAAAACGGTCAGTGGTCTTCATCATAAAGCTTATGGGGACAAATTTAAAGATCTCAGTATATATATTTTGGAAGAGAGGTAGGAGAGGAGAGATATGATAGAGACATTTAAATACCTACACAGCATAAATGCACAGGAGGTGAGTCTCTTTCAATTAAAAGGAAGCTCTGGAACGGATGGGCATAGGATGAGGTTAATCAGGATAGACTCAGAAGTAACCTGAGGAAATACTTCTTCATGGAAAGGGTGGTGAATTCATGGAACGGCCTCTTGGTGGAAGTGGTGGAGAAAAAAACAGTATCTGAATTCAAGAGAGCTTGGGAGAAGTACGTAGGTCTTTAAGAGAGTGATAAGAAAAATAGATGGCATGGATGGCAGACTGGATAGGCCATATGGTCTTTATCTTCCTACATTTTTCTGTGTTTCTAAAAGGCTACTGAAGAGTTACTCCAGGAGTCGTCATCAAGATCCATCCTAACCTGCATTCCAAGTTTCTCAACACACCCAGAGCGCTCTGGGGCAAAGAGGCATACATTTTGCCTAGAATCCAGAAGCTTCGCTCCTGTATTTATCAGATTTACAGTTACAGAAGGACTCTTTGCCTTTATTCTCGTCTCTATTTACCCAGCCCTATGCTGTTCTGGAAAACTATGTAGATCCACAGTCAATAGTTGGTGACTCCTTCCCTGTTAAAGATTTATTCATATGGCAGATTCTGGTTTCATTACAACTTGTGCCCAAGAAATTAGACTTCAAATAGAAAGCATAACAACACTTAACTTTCTCGTAGTTCCATAGTGAGAAAGCTAAAATGTGCACATATCACTTTTAATACCCCGCCTGGAAAGATTCCGAGACTCCTAGAGCATTTGGGAAAGCCAATTGCCCTCTATAAAATTGCATCCCATCAACTTTACATGGTATGGCATTTGCAGACATTGATCAAAAAAGATTTTTAATCCTTCTTCGTATGCACAAGCCAAACTGAATTCATTAATCTCTGAGGCTGATGAATGTGGTACTCATCCTATTTGGTCAGCATACAATGCAGTTGAAACTGCCTCAATGATTTCTATCTTGACCTGAAGGCATAGGTGCCCGGTATAAGAGGCTTGGACAGGCTAAGCCTCCCCTGTTGTGCTCTGAGAGGTTTAAATTGTTGATTTACCTCCATCCTCACAGCAGGAGCTGCAGTGAAAACCCTCTAGCCTTGTGTAACCAATTGTAGAAATTGGTTTATGGTTTGTTTACCTTACTGCTGGGAGAGGAGGAGGGGGGGTTGGCTGGGTTGCCAGGGAGATATTTAACGAGGATGACTTCCTGACCTGCACTGAGAACAGATAGCAGCAGAATCGGACAACCAGACAACAAAGGTAGAAAAGATCATTTTATTTTCATTATAGTGTTTGGAATATGTCCACTTTGAGAATCAGGTGCTCAACATTAAAAGTTTATATTTATTTACTTATTTATGGCATTTTATCCCACATTAAACATGAATTAGGGTGTTTTGTGGCTCTACATGAGAATTGTGATGATATGATCCCTTGTTTCATATTGTTGACGGTCTGCATTTTCCGTATGGGTGGTATATTGGTGTATTAGGTTCTGCCCAGTGTAATATTTATGGTACAGTAAGGTTCTGAGTGTGTTTTTGCACAAAGTTGTGCATAGTGTTTTGCAGTTGAGCGATTGTGCTTAGAATATGCTTTGAACAACCACTTTATTCTTTGACATATGATACATATCTAATATCTAAATTTAACAAAAGGTATTAATTGTGACTTTTATTTTTATTTATTTTTTTCTGTGTGTTATCAGACAATATGGATTTAAGCTCCACCCCTGGCCCCACCCCTAAGCCCGCCCCCTTTAGCCTCCCCAAACAGTTGGGCCACCGACCACCTATGCCTGAAGGCTTGTTTTAAGTCTCAGTGGTTAGAGAAACTGTGAAACATAAATTGGCCTATGCCCCTTGTACAGGTGACATCCTTTTTTGGAGAGAAGACAAAGAAATCGCTAAGAGCATAAAAGATCTCTACATCTCTCTTCAGCATCTATATGCTGCAGTCCTGGAACCCATGCTTTCCTCTAGATGAACACCACCACTTAATATGAGTCACTGTTTTCCTTTTAAGGAAAAAAGGTTCATTTCTTTTGTGAGACACCACCAGCAAGCCCAACACCAGAGTTATTCTGTTTGTTTATTTTTTCATTTACTTACATTTGCTGTACCACCTTTGTTCACTCATAGATCAAAGCGGTTTACAAAGCCAAATCAATAAAACAGAAAAATTAGCTAGAAAAGAATACTCACACAAGCAGCAGACATTCTAATGACTATCCTGAACTTTTGTCTAGTCAGGTATTTGTTCATGGCTCTCAGGTCTAGGATGGGACAAAATTCCCCTATCTTTTTGTGATCAAGAAGGGCACAGAATAAAGTCCTTGCTTGCTTTCCTCTGGTACAACAGGTTGGACTGCACTGGCCAGTAAATTGGGAGGGATCTGGGGGGAGGAATGAGTTCCTTGTGAAACAATTCCTGATGCTGACAGCTTAACATTGATGCTCTCAGCAGGCAATTTGGAGAAGTTCAATCCAAATTTAAACTCTAAACATCTGGACAAGTTTTAGAACCCACCGATCTGAGGTTATAAGACTCCTTATCGGCAAGTCATTTGGAACAATTACAGAGAGTGAAGTTATGCTTTCCTGAAGCTATTCAAAACCTTGGCCCTTTTTTTGACTGGGTAGCTGGCTGGGGCTTTTGGCTATCTTGGATGAGAGCAAGGTCCTTGAGTTGTCTGGGAAGAGCAGAAAGGGGGAGTATGCCTATGCCGATGAGAAGTTGGACCTCTGTTTCCCTCTGCTAAAATACCTCATGAATGAGGAGGCTGAGCTGGGAGCGCTCAAGGTGGAACTCTGATACCACCTGTGGCAGGAACTTGGGATTTATGTACAGTATCACCCTATTGTGTTGAAAATTAAATATAAGAATGATATAGGTCACTAGGGCTTAAAGCTGATCAATTCTGTATTCTTTAGTGATTTCTTTTAAAACTCCTTTATCTTCTAAGTATGAGAATTAAACTGACAAGATGCTGTCTTATCAGCTTGGCGAGTACTACACTGAGATCCCATAACAGTACAGGTAGGTTAATGAGATGATTCAACTGAAGATAAACGTATATAAACCAAATTAAAGCCTTAGAGAAATGGAGTTTGCTTCTATATACATGTGGTAAGCGTAAACCCTCACTAAAGTGAACCCGACACAGTTGGGTAGGAGACTGAACTCTGAAAAATGTAGGAGGTAGTCAGTTTTCTGTAGGTCAAAAAAGGTATCTAGGGCTTTTTCTTCACATTAAATAGCAAACCTTATTTTATTAGAAGCCAGAAGAACTTCAGATATTGTATTACAAAAATTAAAGAAATGAATCATTTTACTCTCTTCAAATCATGGGAAAGGAAGGCAAAGAGAGACTGAAAAGAAGATTGTATTGGAGGCAAAAGCATATAGTAAAAACACTTTTAGGTATATTAAAAGCAAGAAGCAGGCAAAAGAATCAGTTGGGCCACTAGATGATCGAGGGGTAAAAGGGGCAGTTATGAAAGACAATACCATAGTGCAGAGATTAAATTCATTCTTTGCTTCGGTCTTTAATAAGGAAGATGTGGGAGATGCCGGTGCCAGAAATGGTAATCAGTGCTGATGAGTCAGAGAAACTGAATCAAACTCTGTAAACCTGGTATTCACCCCAGAGTACTGATAGAATTGAAAAATGAACTTGCAGAACTATTGTTAGTAATATGGAATTTATCTTTAAAATCAAGCATGGTACCAGAAGATTGGAGGGTGGCCAATGTAATTCCGATTTTTAGAAAGAGTTCCAGAGGAGATCTGGGAAATTACAGACCGGTAATTTTTGGCTTGTTGTGACTTGGATGAATAGTTCTGTGACTGTAACCATCCTTGAAATCTAGTAAACACATTCAGTCCACCTAGGAATATGATGGGTAAGGTGTTTATTTTGAATTTTTGCATGAAAGAGGTCGAGGTCTCTTAGGTCCAAGATGGTAGACAGTCCATCCAACTTTTTTTGGATTAGAACACTTGAGTTATCTCTTGAGATGGGACTGCTTCTATTAACATTGGCAACTGAAGAAGTTGGGTACGAGACCGATTGCAATGCACAGCTGAGTGGCTTCTCAGAGGAACATCGAGAAAATACAAGAGATACATTGACTTCATGAGCTCAGCACCCAGAAGTCTGTTATTTTCTTTCTATTTCTTGAGAAAGGATTGACCTGATCCCTCACAAAAAGGGCATAATTTAGACTGGCAAGGCAACTTATGGTACCCTCCTGCTTCAGTCAAAAAGATGACGTTTGAATGAAAGGAGCTGTCTATTTAGGTTGTCTTCTCTCCCTCTGAAGGTTTAGTTCCTTTCTTTCTGACTGTCCTCCTTACATCCCCTAGTCTGTGGTATCCCCCAGGGTCCCATTTTTGTCCTTTTTTCTCATTAACTTGTTTCTCAGTCCTCTTGCTACAATTATTCAGTCAGCTGGCATTTCTTGCCACTTTTACACAGACAATATACTGTTGCTTTTTCTGACTAACCCCTTTTCTCCAACTGTAGGTCCTTTGCAAGACTGCCTTGATCAAGTTTTAAATGGTTGTTTGACCATGAACTCATCTTGAATAATCACCGTAAACCTCTGTGGAACTGCAGTGCAGCCAGTAGATTCTTTTCACTATTTAGGTGTTTTTCTTGATTCCCAACTCTCCTTAGTCTTGCATACACTGGATGTGTGAATGTCAGAGTTCTTCTTCGGCAGTTAAGATCAATCAGGTAGTATTTTGATCACAACACCCTACATTCCTTCATTCGCTCTCTGTTGACTACGAGACTAGTTTATTTATGCTGTCCCTGATCTCAGTTGAAGAAGTTACAATCTCTCCAAAATACAACTATTAGACTTCTGTCATGCCCGACGATATGATCATGTTACTCCATTGCTATAAGCCCATCACTGGCTTCCAATCAAATAGGGAATAATATATAAAACTCTTATGCTTGCATTCAAGGCAGTTAGGATAGGTCTACCTCTGTACTTGTCATCGCTCACAATCCCGTTTTCCACTTATTGTTTATTGTGTTCTATTAATGACCACCATTTAGTGCTTTCCGGTCCTAAACAAGCTGAACTAGACATAACCAGACACTGTGCCTTCTTTTTTACTGCGCCGTTTCTGTGGAATGCTTTGCCCTTGCCCATCCAAGTGAAATTATCCTTGAAAATTTTTAAATCAGCTCTAAAAACCTGGTTGTTTCAACAGGCCTTTGGATCTATTTAAATTAATCACAGTTTCTCTTATCACTGGGATGTACTGTTTTTATTAGTTTTCTAAGTTTTTTCTGTTATCCCCTTCCCCCCTCCTTTTCTCTGTCCTGCCTATAGCTTTCCTTTGTTATTTGTCATATAATGTCCTCTGGACATTCCCTCTCAGCCCTCACCAACCCTACCCTGCACTGCATCTCATCCCCTCACCAGTCCCAGCTCCATCCCTGTCTCTACATTCTTCTCTTCCCTCCACACAATGCTTTTAATCTCTTACTCTGTACCCCACTCTTATTGCCTCTTTTACCACCTTTTTAACCCCATTTCCACTCTCACTCAATCCCATCAGAGACCAATCCCCTTCCTCCAGTACCCCTTCTCAGGACTCCAATCCCTTTTCAATGCCTCTTATCCTCTCTCCAGTCTACCAGGTTATTCACATTATGTCTCAGCCTTCCCACACAGTTCATCCCCTCTCTTAACCCCCTCCACATTTCACTCCCTCACTCATTCTCCCAACCCATCAATACACCCTCACTCTTAATAACTGCCAGATTCTCACTATCCTCTCAAAAGTCTCTCTCCATATCTCCCATCCATAGTTCCCTCCCAAACACTCCCCAACTCAGTCCCCAAATCCCAGACATCTTCTGCTCTGTTCCCCTAACCCAGAGTCCCATCTTTTGTCCTTTCCAGGGTCTCCAGTCCATTTCACGTTTCTTCTCTCTCCATGCCCACCATCATTCCCTTTGCATCCTATCCTGTCTAGCACCTGCACACTGTGTCCCCAAGGTGAGGCATCTTCCACCCATGCATGCCCCTCCCTGAACTGGCATCTTCCACCCATACCTGGCCCCCCTGAAAACTAGCATATTCCACCCATGCCCGCCCACCCCCGAAAACTAGCATATTCCACCCATGCCCACCCACCCCCGAGAACCAACATCTTCCACCCGTGCCCCCCCCAGAGGTCCAGCAATTGTTTTATGCCTTTCCTCCTCCCCCAATGCTCTTTCAACCTTCTCATTCAGTACCACCAATGTAAGCAATCAAGAGAGGCAAAAGAGATTTAGGAAAATGTTGAAGTTATACCTATTGAGGAATTATTTGTTAGGTTGATTCTTTTTTTCCTTCTAGTATTATGTTAAGGAGATATTTGTTTATCCATTTACTTTTATTATTTATTCATTTATTGGGATTTATTAATCTCCTTTATGAGCAGGTTCACCCAAGGTGGTGTATAGCAGGTCCAGTTTAGCATAAGACTTACAATTTTGGAAACATAACAATAGTAAAATGACCAACTATAAACATAAATACAATAAATGAGGTAAACTTGGAAATATGATGTCAGTACAATACAAAATACCATAATAGCATGGAAGAATATTCAAATAGCAGATATGATATGATGTCAGCATAATACCGGTGAACACCTAATAAGTATGCAATAGGACATTCAAATAACATAGATGTGATATTTTATCAGAAATGTTTATTCTCTTTTAAATTTTGTAATTTGCTCTAAACCGTTTGTTAAGATGTGGAATATAAGATTCTCTGTATTATACTGTATATCAGGATGGTGTTGAGGTCCCATGGTACAAGAGACTTTTGCAGTGATGGTTTGACATGGAGAAGACTTTCATAAACTGAGAAATGAAATAATATTGGACAGCCTGAAGCCTATGAACAGAAACGTGGTAGACTGTGAAGGTGCTGGGGCATGCTTTTTATGGAAGACATTGGGAGTCACAGATTATAGAGATGAAATCAGTGCAGCCTGTTTCAGGGGACAGTGAATAGGTTCATGGTCATTTGTGAAACACCAGATGGAAATTCCTTTCCGCTTAAGTAGGTGTGTCTGGTAGATGGTTTTCTTTTTAGCAACTAATATCTCCCAGTAGTCTTGGACAGGGCTGTGGCGTCAGTACACCAAACCTTTGACTCCAACTCTTTCTGGTATTAGGCTTTAAATTTGTTTTCTACTGGATCTAAAGTAGTGGTAAATATAGCTTATATTTTTGTCCTGGATCTAAAGTAGTGGTAAATATAACTTATATTTACCACAATACTTTATATCCAGGACAAAAAAAAAAAATATATATATATATATAGTATAAAATGATACATTTGCCATATATTATAAAGTAAGTTTTTATTTTGAAGCTGGTGTTGGTACATTTTACCAACTCCACCCAAAATTGTTTCTGCCTCCGACTCTACAGCCTTAGTCTTGGACCTGTTATAACTGGGATGAAAACAGTAAATGTAGAGTCGATCCAACCTGTTCCGGAGGCGGGAAGGTGGTAGAACTAGAGGACATGAAATGATGAAGGGGGGCAGACGCAAGAAAAATGTCGGGAAGTATTTTTTCACGGAGAGAGTGGTGGATACTTGGAATGCCCTCCTGCGGGAGGTGGTGATGAAAACAGTAACGGAATTCAAAAATGCGTGGGATAAACATAAGGAATCCTGTTCAGAAGGAATGGATCCTCAGAATCTTAGCAGAGATTAGGTGGCAGCACTGGTGGTTGGGAGGCGGGGTTAGTACTGGGCAGACTTCTACGGTCTGTGCCCTGAAAATAGTAGATACAAATCAAGGTCAGGTATACATATAAAGTGGCGCATATGAGTTTATATTGTTGGGCAGACTGGATGGACCATACAGGTCTTTTTCGGACGTCACCTACTATGTTACTATCCTGCTTATTTTCGAACGAGAAGGCCGGCCATCTTCCGACACAAATCGGGAGATGGCCGGCCATCTCCTAAACCCGGCCAAATCGTTATAATCAAAAGCCGATTTTGGCCGGCTTCAACTGCTTTCCATCGCGGAGCCAGCGAAAGTTCAAGGAGGCGTGTCGGCAGTGTACCGAAGGCGGGATGGGAGCGTGGTTAAGAGATGGCCAGCTTCGGCTGATAATGGAAGAAAGAAAGCCGGCCATGACGAGCATTTGGCCGACTTTACTTGGTCCCTTCTTGTTCACGACCAAGCCTCAAAAAGGTGCCCCAACTGACCAGATGACCACCGGAGGGAATGGGGGATGACCTCCCCTTACTCCCCCAGTGGTCACCAACCCCCTCCCACCCCAAAAAAAGTTTTTAGTGGGTGCAGTGCACTTCAGGCAGGCGGACCCAGGCCCATCCCCCCTCCCTACCTGTTACACTTGTGGTGGTAAATGGGAGCCCTCCGAAACCCATTGTACCCACATGTAGGTGCCCCCCTTCATCCCTAAGGGCTATGGTAGTGGTGTACAGTTGTGGGGAGTGGGTTTTGGGGGGCTCAGCACCCAAGGTAAAGGAGCTATGTACCTGGAATCAATTTGTGAAGTCCACTGCTGTGCCCCCTAGGGTGCCCGGTTGTTGTCCTGGCATGTGAGGGGGACCAGTGCACTACAAATGCTGGCTCCTCCCACGACCAAATGCCTTGGATTTGGCCGGGTTTGAAATGGCTGCCATGAGTTTCCATTCTCGGGGAAAACCAATGGCGGCGATCTCTAAGTGTTGAGGCTGGCCATCTTTTGTTTCGATAATACGGTCGGAGACACCACTTTACGGGGCCGGCCCCGTTCGATTATGGCCCACTATGTTACTATGTCTGAGTCCAGAGCATTTCAAGGGCATTTCTTACTATTCAGTCTGAGGATGGGGGTATTAAACAATAGAACAACAACTTTACATTTTTGTTGCTGGTGAACAGGTCTATCTGAGGGGTCACAAAACCCAAAAGATGTTCTGCAGATTTCTCTAATCCTGGGACTTTTTATGTGGTTGAAGAACAGGAGTCTCATAGGAGAGACTATTCATTTTGAACTTTTCTTTGCAAAAAAAGAGGTTGAGGTCTCTGAAGTCTAGTATGGGGCACCAATCTTCTGTCTATTTAGGAATCGGAAAGTACCTGGAGTAGAAGCCTTGGTTTTTCTTTTTTTCCCCTATGGCAGGACTGGCTCTATTGTGTCTGACTGGAGGAAGAGATTGGCTTCTTCTTGAAGTAGGCAAGCATGGCTGTGTGCCAAATTTGCACCTAACCTTTAGTGTACTGTAGAGAATTGGGGGGATAAGCGTGTAAAATGGGGCAGCTAAATGTGAAAGTGGCATCATGCATGGAACTTGTGAAATTGCCATTTCCACCTGTAAATGTTAACATCTCAATGTGGACGCTGCTGGGTTTGTGTGCCGCTCATCTTTTCAACGTGTATATTTGAAAAATGACTGTTCCCTGCTGCATGCCCAGCAAAGACAGATGCACTCCTGCAGATCCTTTTCTAAAATATCAGTGGAATTGAGAATTTTCCTGATTTGGGTGTCAAAATGTTGATCTCTATGTTCTATGTAAAATGGGGCTCCGCTTCTATGTATAAAATGCAATCAGAAAAACAAGCCAAAATCCTAGCTAATATGCAGCTGTGTACACTTATGCTAGTTATGGTAAATTTGTGTGGCTGAAGTGTACACATTGGTGTGTATTTTATAACCAGTGTTTGTACTTTTTGACTCCACCTGCACTCTGCCCAAACTACTCCCTCAAACATGCATACACCCAGGTCATGCACAAGTATGCACATACTTGTCTATACAGCATATTTGTACATTTGGGTAATTTTATAAGAGGCATTATACAGATATATAATAGCATATATGCATGAAAAATCCTTTATATAATTGTCCCCTAAATCAGTGTTTCCCAAGTCCAGTCCTGGAGTACCCCTTGCCAGTCAGATTTTCAGGCTATCCACAATGAATATGCATGAACTTGATTTGCATGCTCTGCCTCCATTATATACAAATCTCTTTCATATTCCTGTTTTCTTAAGAAATTGAATCAAAATGTCCATGCAGGTAATGAGATTAAAACCTGCCCTGGCTCGGTCTCTCCTTACCGACATGTTTGCTGTATGGTTATTCTGTTGCTTTGCTATAATTTTGCTGTGATGATTTTAAAATGAAACTTTATAGAAACATAGTTATAAGACAGACAATTCAGGTTTTGATTGTCTGGGTTCTCTTTTGAATATTCACTGTCCTGTTACAGTACATTTGCCTAAAGGCAATTCTGTTGTGATAATAAAAACTTAATGCAAATTCCTGTCCTAATTGGTTTGTAGGTATCCTATCTGAATAATCAATAATCTCCATCACAATTTGCATACATCCTCTGAACCATATGATTGCATTTGTACAAGAGATTTGAGTAATTAATAATCTCCATCACAATTTGCATACATCCTCTGAACCATATGATTGCATTTATACAAGAGATTGAAATTTATTTGTTACCATGTATGGGGTATTTTGCTTTCTCAGCAAGGTCTTAATCTATTTGTTTACACTGAACCAGGCTTAGTGCAGAATTAAACATTTCTGTGGGTCCTGAGTAGAGAAGTATATTGAGCCCCAGTCCATAATATAAATAAATTTTAAACCCCCCACAAATCACACCATGCCCTCATTCTCCCATGACAATCACATCACCTTTATTAATTCTGCCCCACCCCTTGTATGATCCCTTCCAGCTTAAAGGAATCATCTAACAGCATTTCTTCCTTACTGTTTCCACCTCTGCAGTTGTAACCAAGAGGGATAATTGGGTCTGGGTCTTTCAGGACTACAGGACCTTACATAGTTCTGACTGCAGAGAAAAATTAGCAGAGAAGAAGGCAATACTAGATAAGATTCAGTACTCGCTGATAACTCCTGCAAGCTAGAGAACACCACCAGTGGCGTAGCCAGACCTACGAACTTGAATGGGCCTTTTCAAACCCCCCCCCCCTTTTAGCTCCATATTTCCCCTGTCCTTTTTAACATCCCCCTCTATGAATCCCCCCCATCCCTCCCAGTGTACTGCAGAGGTGTCCTGGCAGCCACAGTGATTCTTTTGCTGTCTGTTGGGGCCCTGCAGGCTTCCCTCTGCAGCATCCCACTGTCTCTGACGTCACTTCCTGATTCCTCACCTGTGGGACGCTTCTGAGGTGGAGAGGGGAAGATGCCAGGCCACTGGAGGAGAGGGAGAGAGATGCCGCTGCTGGGTGGACCAGAGCCGAGAATGAGTGGGCCTGTGCCCACCAAGGCCCACCTGTATCTTACACCACTGAACAACACACAAGAGTTGGGAAGGGAAGAAAAGCTTCTGTCAGCAGCAGCATTCGTAGTCTACCCTAATTTTTCTCTCTGCTGGGCAGCAACTAGCGTGCCAGAAGAAGAATCTTTCTGTATGCTGAGTATATTCCATGGTTTCTGATAGGATCCTGTAAACACTAGGGCCCTAGGCATGTACCTAGTTTTTCCATGTCTTAATCTGTCCCTGACTATACTGCCTGGATGTTATCTCCCATACACACTGCCTGATACTCACCTCACCACACAATACCGATCACTTCCCAAACATCTCCGTCATGAGCACATCCCTTCCAATAACTGACAATCTAAAAATCTTAGGAGTCACTATTGACCGCAGTCTATCCTTCAACAAACAAAATCTCCAACACTACGAAGAAATTGTTCCAAACCTCGTGGAAACTAAAACGCATAAAAAGCTATTTCCCAAGAAATATGTTCCACTTACTAGTCCAATCCACGGTCCTCTCACATGCTGATTATTGCAGTGGAATCTATGCCAGATGCAGAGAACAATTATTAAAGAAAATACAAACAGCACAAAACACAGCTGGAAGACCAATATTCAGAATAAATAGATTTGAAAGCGCAAAACCATTGATCCAAAATCTACACTGGCTACCCATTAAATCACGTATATCCTTTAAGATACGCTCACTGGCCTACAGAATAGTTTTCAGCCTAGTACTGGAAATCATGTCAAACCTAATAGAATTACCTATACACAACGCAGTCAAAGGAGCAAGAACCTACCTCACACTACACTTTCCCAAATGCCAGACTAAAATACAAATCCTCATACTCAACCAACTTCACATACATTTGTCCCAAGATTTTGAACACAATACAAAAATTCTAAAGTGCACAAATGACTACATAACCTTCCAGAAATACCTGAAAGCCCACTTCTTCAGAAAATTTGTCTTCGGCGAACCCACATAGTAGACCTGAACACCATCCAACACAACTCAATGCTCGACCTTTAAGAGTTTATGAACAAAGCTCACATCTACTCCAAACAGCATTGTAACTTGTCTATCCAAAATAAACTGCAATCCACATTGAACCGACAAGTAGACTGGAAAATGTAGGGTACAAATGCAGAAGTAAATAAATAAATTGTATTTAGGGATAAAGCAGTAGTGTTGCAGGAATTACCACTATTGTTAGCAGAATCTATGGTACTTCAGGAGTCAAACACCACACACCAGAATGAGAGAGAAATCTTCTTTATTTGCCAGCAAACAAAGTAGGATATCAGCACTAGGTCTCTTCTTCTCTTTCTCAGCTCTCTGTGTCTTGTGGCTTCTGTCTCAGCTCCTTCTCTTCTTCTTCTGACGTAAGCTGCTTCTGCTCCCAGTTATATACAGTTTTTAAACCCCTCTAGCCCCCCTTTCTCACCAGATGGTAAAGAGTAGATTGATTACCCTGCCTTGAACTAATTATTACTATACATTACTTAAAAATATCAGTTACATAGGTTTGAGATATTTCCCAAACTGACCTATGACCTGGGGCCCCTCACACTAGACAATGTGGCACCTATCTCTTGCATTTTATTATGATCAAATTCTCAGGTTCCCAGCTAACTTCATACTAACTGGGTTCTGGCATTCATTAAGGGGTCAAGGGCCAATCTTGTTTAATAGCACACATGTATGGTTTGTTATTACTTTCAGGACCAGTCCTACACTTAGCTATAATTAATCAAGACTTCCCTGACCTCTTTCACCTATTAGCTTCCTTCACAGAACTCGCTAGGACTGTAGATAATTCAAACCAGATGATGACCTCTTAAACTGCAATCTTACTTGAAAAGTAACACTGAATTGAACAGATATTCTACATAGAAATAGAACTTATTAATTACACAGAATAAGACATATTCTAAAATAAGCAGAAATCAGAATTCCTTATAAGACAAAATCTAACTCATCTAGAATATCTATATCTAAACTATTTTCTTCTAGACAGCATTAAACTAATCCTTTTAAAACTACAGTATGCTTTTCTTGGTGATCCTCTCGAGATTTGAATGGCCTCCAGATGTGGTAAATACCTATGACCTAACATTTAACTCAAAAAGGGATAAAGCAAGTTTCATTTCTCTCTGACCTTTCTAACCTCTAGCCTAGCAAAAGCTAGACTTCTAAATAATCTAAACCAGATGGCATTCTTCCATCACTTGCAGAACTGAACCAAACTTTAAACACCATATAATTTCTCTGCCCAAGCTGCCTCAGTAGGAGATTTAACCATAGATTATCTGCCAGTTGTCACATTGGGTAGGCCTGAGCCAAGAATGACTTGGCCTGTGTCAACATGATAGAGTAGCTCTTATATTTCTGCTAATTTCTAGTTTCAATAGCCAGTCATAAAAGTAGTTATGTGTTAATTCATCACAAGTTATATATGCAGGCTGACTTAAGCAATATTTTGTAAATTTAAATTTGTGTTCATTTGCAGAATTCAAAACATCTAAATACATCAAAAATGGGGAACATGTATGATCAGTCTGGTAAGTTGTAACATTGTTTTCTACATTCTTTTTATTTTTTTTTTATTTTCAATTTCTGTTTATTGTGAGTCATGTAGTCAATCACAGCATAGTAAACATAAGATAGAAACAAAATAGTATACAAAAATTGAACTTCAACAACTAGTACAACTTACACTGGGAATACTTTAAACTCTCACATGTCTACCAATTCTACCAAATGTAAAGAAAAAAGTTATGCTCACACTTTTCTCCCTCTCTAACTCCCCCCTCCCTCCCTCCCTCCCTTAATGGTGAGATACATGGTAGCAAACATATACACTGATTCTCTCACAGGGATTCACATGTTCATAAGGTGTCCTTTCCCGGCTGGAGTGAATGTTTGCCAAAAAGGTGTCCAAACACGAAAGAAGGCTTCTACATTCTTTTTAATGAAAAAAATATATATTTTTGCTATGCTAACAGCATATTTCTTGTCTACTGTAAATATAGGTCATCCTCCTTCCATGACTTGGAGTTTGCCAAGGGAGTCCAGAAGTGGAAGTCCAGTAAACAGTGGATATCCATATTCTGTAAGTGTTGGAGAAAGCTATGCAAAAACTCACCGTAACTATTTTAGGCTCTTTCTTTTAGCATATCTAAATTTTGGAATCCAGCTAAATCACTGGAAATGTGAAAGGTTACTCTTGAACAGTAAAAACATTACACAAAGGGGGGTGTTTTCTACATTATATGACCATCTGTGGGAAAACATGATTAAAGTCATGGATCCAAAGTGTTGAAAATAGCTGATTTACATATCCTAGGTCCAAATCAGATTTGAGTTAATGCGTTCTCTGCTTAGTTTGTTATCTAATCTATGATTTTTCTAGCTTCCTATTTAATAAAAATGAACTCAAAGTGGGAAATTCTATAAATTTTGCTCAAAAATGGGTGCTGGAAAAGATTGGTGCTAAGTGCTATTCTGTAAAGGGTATGCACCCTTTATAGAATAGTGCTTGGCGCCGATTCCTGCCCCCAGCTCTGAACGCAAGACTTATGCCTGCCTCCTGAATCCTGGTGTAAATCCCAGTGCCCAAGTTGGGTGCAGAGACACATTATTCTGTAACACTGTGTCCAACTTTGTGGGACACCCCCTTTTGGTAGCGCACTATCAGGCTTATTTTTGAAAGAGAAGGGCGCCCATCTTTCGATACAAATCGCAAGATGGGCATCCTCCTCACAGGGTCGCCCAAATCGGCAGAATTGAAAGCCGATTTTGGGCATCCTCAGCTGCTTTCCGTCGCAGGGATGACCAAAGTTCACAGGGGCGTGTCGGAGGCATAGCGAAGGCGAGACTGGGGCGTGCCTAACAGATGGGCGTCTTCACACAATAATGGAAAAAAGAAGGGCGTCCCTGATGAACACCTGGACGACTTTACCTGGTCCTTTTTTTCTTACGACCAAGCCACAAAAATGTGCCCTAAATGACCAGATGACCACCGGAGGGAATCAGGGATGACCTCCCCTTACCCCCCCAGTGGTCACTAACCCCCTCCCACCCTCAAAAAAATTAAAAAAATATTTTTTTCCAGCCTCAAATGTCATTCCTAGCTCTATGACAGCAGTATGCAGGTCCCTGGAGCAGTTTTAGTGGGTGCAGTGCACTTCAGGCAGGCGGACCCAGGCCCATCCCCCCCCCCCCCCCACCTGTTACACTTGTGGTGGTAAATGTGAGCCCTCCAAAACCCACCAGAAACCCACTGTGCCCACATGTAGGTGCCCCCCTTCACCCCTTAGAGCTATGGTAGTGTTGTACAATTGTGGGGAGTGGGTTTTGGGAGGCCCAGCACACAGGCTGTCTCTCTCAGGCAGTCTCTTGGATGTGGGCACAGGTTACTTCTCCGACTCAAGCTGACTTTTGCAGCGAGTCTTAGCCTCCGAATTATCCCAGGGCCTCTGCACAAACAGGGTCACAGTCACTCTGGCTGGTACGGCTGAACCAACGCTACTTCCTCCCGATACACAGTTCACAAGACGGTGGGCCTTATCAGGTCTCTCTCACTCGTCTTCTTGTCCGCTTCTACCCTCTTCCAGGGCTTCCGACTAACTGACTTTCTTGTTCCCGCTCTTCCCAGTACCTCTTGGTCAGGTGACTTCAGGAACCAAATCTGGATCTTCCTCAGCTCACTGCATGGCAAGAAGGGTCCGTTGTTCTTGACCTTCAGGTTGTTACATTGTGGTATGCATTTTCTGTTTCTCACCCGCCTTGCTGGAGCCTTCAGCTTCTTGGGGAGATAAAGGGGGGCTGGTTTGCCCACAGCATGTCCTTGGATGTTACATGACTTGCTAGTGATTTTCCAGTAAGCTGAATTAGCTAAATCACTGCTGTGCAGGTCATAGTGTACAGACGCCATCTTGATGTCATAGGATTATACAGGCCAAGACCAGCAAGGTGAGACACACAGGGAACTACCCCTACAGAATACTGGCTCCTCCCATCTCGTTTCTGAGATGGGCGTCCTCGGTTTCCATTATCGTTGAAAACCGGGGATGACCATCTCTAAGGACGACCATCTCTAAGGTCGACCTAAATGTTGAGATTTGGGCGTCCTCGACCGTATTATCGAAACAAAAGATGGACGCCCATCTTGGTTCGATAATTCGGGTTTCCCTGCCCCTTTGCCAGGACGTCCTGCAAGGATGTCCTCGGGAAAACTTGGGCACCCTGTTCGATTATGCCCCTCCACATCACGTAGGTTTCTAACTCTCTTTAATTTGCAGAACACAACACTAATGAATATGGCTGCTACAAACCATGTGGTGCTCTGTGCCACTGGAAATTGAGAGCCACCATGGGATCTCAAATTCCAATGTAAACAACATATCCAACCTCTACCAAAATTTGTCCATCAGTTTTACTTTGGAGTATGCTACAATGATGGATATGTGAATTCAGCCTAACTAGAAGTGTCCCATTTGCTCTAAAATATCACTCTATCCTTATAACCAATGCTTTCAACACCTTCAGGGAGGCCCATCTGTTGCGCCTTCATACCTGGGGAGCATGTCATATGTGTCCCGGCATTGACGGGTCTTTTGGCGGCTGTCGGTATGGGGTCCCATGTGGCAGTGCACTCTGGTTGAAGATCCTCACAGGGTGTCTCTCTCCTGCGCATGCCTCCGTTGCATCTCAGGAGGCTCCACCCTCACATTGTCGACAGCACTGCTCTGGTGGGCAGCTTCTGATGTCAGCAGAGCGTCCCTTCTTTTGTCATCGCTGCGGCTCACTCGGGGCTTCAGCAACAGTTACTGGCACTGTATCTATCAGTTTGCTTCTGCTTCTTTGACTTTCCTGTTCTGACCTGTGCTGACTTCTGACCACGCTCTGCTTGCCGCCTGTCCTGACCTGTGCCTAACTTCTGACCACACTCTGCTTGCCACCTGTCCTGGCCTGTTCCTGACTTCTGACCACACTCTGCTTGCCACCTGTCCTCACCTGTGTCTGACTTCTGACCACACTCTGCTTGCCACCTGTCCTCACCTGTGTCTGACTTCTGACCACACTCTGCTTGCCACCTGTCCTCACCTGTGTCTGACTTCTGACCACGCTGTGCTTGCCGCCTATCCTGACCTGTATCTGACTTCTGATCATGCTGTGCTTGCCACCTGTCCTGACCTGTGCTGACTTCTGATTTTGCTGTTCCCCTTTTGGAGGATCAAGTCCTGCTGGCCGCCTGAACCCATGGGCTCAACCTTTGGAGAATGGCAGTTGGCTTAGGTAAAGAACCCAGGGGCTTTATCGGCTGTCTCTTGACCGCTGTGGACAAGGGCATAAGGCTTACACCTTCCAGCTCCATGGTCGAACGCAGCACCATCTTTCCTCTTAGCTTACTCAGAGAACCCAGTTACAAGCTGAACTGCTCTGTATCAGTCATCTGGACCTCCAAGCGATATCCTACTCTGTCCAAATGTCTGTCTGTCTTCTTCAAGATCACTCAGTGTTAATTCAAATGCACAATTAAATTCCATATTTTTTGTCAGCAAACAGGGAGAGATGAGTTTCCTTCACTTATGGCAGGAACCGGCAAGAATGTAATGTACACAAATTCAAGCCTCTTACATCCTGAATGGTCAGAACCAGATAGACAACAGGCTTAGCAGACTTCTTCAACACCTTGATTAGTCTGCAGACTGTTGAACCTTACAAGACATTTTTTTGACTTTGGAGTATTCCTCGACCTGTTCACCAGCAGCAAAAATATAAAACTGCTCTGTTGTTTAGTGTGCCTATCCACAAATCAGTTAGCAAGTGATGTGCTGGCCATAAACTGGACTTGGCTTCATCTTGTCTTTGCTTATCCTGCCATCCTTCTCATTGCGCAGACTGTGCACACATTTCAAAAATGACCCAGCACAATAATTCTCATAGCATTGTACTGCCCGTGTCAGAACTGGTTCCTTTTTATGAAAAAGCTTACAGTTCTTTCTCCTTGCAGGCTTCAGATACTTCCAGCATTCATAACCTAGAACAGGAACTTCTTTCTGAATCTCGGTCTTAAATTATACTCCTGACAGTTGGAAATGGAAGCTGTAGGACAGAAACTAAGCGCTGTTCTAATGCTTATAAAAAATATTTTGGTCACAGTAAGAAAACCCTCTACCTCTACCCTCTACCTTTTTTTACATCTGTTGCTTTACTAATGTTCATGATCCTGTTCTGTTTTCTGAATACCATGCATTGGAACATTTATCATCCTTGTTGCCTAGGCTTGCAAACATTCTCTGTCAGAATACATCTTATTGCACTCTAATCATAACCTCATCAGTAGACTTCCAGATTTACAGTGTCCATTTATTTGTCAATAGATGAAAGGGCTTCTTCATATCAAGTCACTATTGTAGAAATATCCTGTGCAATGGGAGCTTCAGAATGTCCTTTCCTTTATCATGTCTTTACTCATACTGGGTCATACCAAAGGTCCATCTAGTCCAGCATCCTTTCACCAAAAACAGCAAGATGCTACTTGTCCCCATGGATTAGTAGCAGCTTTCTCCAGGTCTGCCTCAATAACTGTTTATGGACTTTTCTTGCAGGAACGTGTAGATTTTTTTTTAACCCACCTATGGAGTGGAGAAATCGCCTAATGGTTTGATTAGTGGATGAGTACCAGGAAAGCCTGATCCAAATCTCACTGCAGCTCCTTGTGATTTTGGACAAGTCACTTAAATCTCTGTTGCCTCAGGTACAAACTTAGATTGTGAACCCTCCAGGGACAGAAAAATCCCTACTGTACCTGAATATACAACACTTTTATTGCTTTCAGACTTGCAGTAATGGTCTGGAGAGATTCAAGGAAAGAAAATTAGCAGGTAAATCTAATTTCTCCTTATTTTATGTTTTATTTTATGTGTAAATCATGTACACACAGTAATCTTATTTATTTTCTAATTGATTTTTTTTAAATGATTTTTGTATTTATTAATCTTATTCAGACATCCCCGGAAACTATGGCAATCGGCAGTTACAGAAAGCCTTTCCCTCTCCCCATTAGTCGGTCGAATTGAGGGTCAACTGTATTGGTTATACACATCTCAAATTGTGATTAATTGCCATTATTTTCATTACTGTTAAAAAAAAAAATCAGCTGAAAATCTCTGAATTTTCTCTACAAAGATCTGATCATTAAGCAGTTTGTTAAACTTCCATGTCGACTGCTTTTTCAAGTTAGGGCTCAACATAATTTTTTATTATTATTATTATTTATTTCCACTTACTATACTGCCTCTGCTAAAGGCAGACCAAGGCAGTTCACAATCTAAAATTGCAAAACAAAAATTATGGAAAAAGGAACTACAACATTTTGTTCTCTGCAGTTTGATATACTTGTTGTTCTGCTGTGCATGCCTCTAGGCCATTTAGTCTCTGCTGGGATATTGCAACTGCACTGTAATAAATCGCATTTGTCACTTCTGTCAGTTCATTAAGTTTTTCAGTATTTGTAATTCATTATTGAATGTGCTACTATAGCTTGGCTTTTTGGCAAAGTTCAACAAAACCAGGGAAAATATAGTCATCCAAATAATACGCAAAACTGGAGAAGCTCTCTGAAGACTATGACATGGGTGAGTCGTTCATCTAAGTTATAACCGTTAATTGGGTGGATTTTTAAATTACCTTTCACAGGGCAAACTCCAACAAAATGTGCTTAATAATTAGTGCTCAACTGTGTCTTTCACATTCAATGAGTCCAAGAAATATATATATATGTATAAATGTACTTATCTGCCACCACTACTCTTGCAGCCAATTTTTAAGCTGCATCTGCAACTCCAAATCGTTCCCCTTCAAATGCCCGATACCACGGGTTTCGTCTTAGTGAATTCCTCAGCAAATAGTGGATTGTTATAAATTATGTTTTTATTTTTGGCAGCCATCTTTTCTGGCATCTGTAGATCCATTTTGTGGCATTTTAGCCACAATGCTACAGCATATTTTACTTCTGTCTTTGGAGATTTGTTCACAGACTTATCTGCAGCTTCTTTATATAAATGGGATTTTCATCTGCGGTATCTGAGGGGTCCGGTGATCTAGAAATACTTAACAGAGCTCTTATCCCATGCAGCCACTCAAAGTGAGCTCCCCCACTTTTACAAGCTATCTGATTAATTGGTAGAAACCAGTGATGTAGTCAGTACACTCAGCAGTCCTTTTGAGAGAATTTGATAGCTATTATAATTTTAATAACACCTCAGGCAAAGCTCTAATAGATTAGATATTTACTAAAGTTGTGCATTTTCTAAATATATATCTGGACAATATTTAAAATCTTCGAACAGCATGTCTTTTAAACAATGTTTGTCACTTTTAAACCTAAACTTAGATATTCAGTGCCAGCTGCTATCCAGGTATTGGCGTTGACTGTGTGGGTATTATGCATTCATCCGCCATAATCCAGGTAGCAGTGATGTTCAGCACAGATATCTGGATACATATCCTGACAACTTAGGACAGTTTTTGCTGTTCTAAGTTATTGAGATACTTATCCAGATAACAGCACTGAATATTGCTGGTGTCCAGATAATTCCCAGCTCTGTCCCAGAACTCCCAGGTGCTATCTGGGTATCGTCAGAGTGGTCTGTAGTAATTATTAGCATTATTCAGATAATGCCTTTAAAAATTACTGATTGGCCCTGGTCAGTGCCATTTATCCTGGTATCTGCATCTGCTGACCAGATAAGTAACTTTGAATATTGAGCTCATATATTTTTGCCCTGTCAGTTCCATCCTGCTCCTTTTAGTCTTCCAGTTCAATTAGAACTGGTCTCTGCTGGGCTATGGAGCCAAAAGCCTTCATTTGCAATTCCTTGGGGTGCAGAAAAGGCAGGAAATTGCCTGAAGTTTCTGGATAGCTGTACACACCATGTTGGACAAAGGACTCCAGTACTGCAATCAGGAGATCTAGTGCTTGGAAAGATCTTATAATCCATTGATGAAGGATATTGACAGAAGTGGATAAAAGTGTATGGAGTATCTCAACTTTACCCATTCTACTGTAGCTGTGAAACGTGGACATTTCTTAGAATCTTAGTGGCTGTAGGCAGCCATACTTGTTGCCTCAGTACCCATATTCTGGTAACATGATGCTTTTGACCGTTTCAAGGAATCCTCTGCACAAGTCTCATAAATTGACTGAAAAAAAGTGCAATTCAGGATATCAAACAAACAAGGCAAAATACCAACTATAAAGGCCTATGAACAGCAGTAGCAAAAGTGTTGATATAAAAAGGAGAATAAAATCCAGTAAAGCAAAATAATGAAAGGAAAATTTATTACAAATGAAAATGTTTTTAAATGTATATATATATATATATATATTGTAAGGAGGTTGGAGGGTCTAAGCAGGTCAGGAGGAGGTATGGGGCCAGACTACATTCCCCACAAGGCCCTGAGAGAAGGGATAAGGGGGGGTAGGTCCCAAAACCCGGTATGGCCCCCACGTGGAAGGAAAAGGACTGGAAAGAGCAGCTGCTATGGCAGACGAGGGCCAGAAGGGGGAGCAGGGATGACAAAGCTCAATTCCCTTGGGTTAGAAATCAGTACAAGATTCCTTCCACCTGAGAGGGGGACGAGGTCTCCAACTAACAGCCTAGCAGAGAGGCAGAGTTAATGGAGTGCTTGGAGGAAGGAGAGTCTGGAGGGAGCAGCACCCCAGGTTTGGAGGAGTTGACATGGACTGTAATTGTACTTTGGGGCAGAGTTGCAGGGACTGAAGGCAGTGGGTGGTCACAGGAGTCAATTAGCTGTGTTGTGGGTGGTGTACTGCCATTCTGCAACCACCCAAGCGGAAAGACTTTTAAAACTGAAACCCAGGCTGTTGCACTGGGGGAGAACTTGGATTTAAAGGGACGTTTTTTTTCTTGTTGCTCTGTTTTGAAAAATGAATGGGACTTTAACCCCCTTGAACTGAGATTTTGTGGAGGAGGGGAAATAAACTGTTTGGAACTAAAAGCTGTGTTGTCTGGAAGGACTTTGTTTGTGGACTGCTGAAGGGAGCCTACCACCCCCGGAAGGTTTGCTACCGGGATTACAGATATTACTATATATATATATATATATATATATATATATATATATATATATATATACACACACACACACACACACACACACACAGTGCAATCCGCTTAAGTGCAAGGGTCTGGGACCAAAGAAATGCATGCAGTTAACCGGAGCGTGCACTTAACCATTGAGGCATATTTTCAAAGCTTTGGAACTTTGGAAGGCTAAGTGCTGTGAAACTATGCCTCATAGTGACCCAAAGAAGCTTGACATCTGATAAACATATGTACAGTACTGTTTATTATTATACATACAGTATACAGTCTCCGTTAACTGAGGTTAGGCTTACTTGAAGTAATCAGTTATAGGCCTCTGTACACTATTGGGTCTGTGACTATTTTACGTCTGCCAGACAGTAAAAACTGTCATAGCACTGACATCCAGTGGCCTCCAGATAGGCCCGCATGGTGTTGAGACTCTCCAGCGCACTTGCAAAAGGAGGAGGTTGTTGAATTTCGTCAGCATGTGCCTCGCTGCTCATTTCATCTTCTGTTTCATCATCAGCCGTTGTTGCCTGCGTGTAGGCGCATATCTCGACATCAGTGCTGTCGTCAGCTATTTGTAGATCGTAATCAACAGCGATGAAACTCCTCTTCAGTGTAACATGCCTGTGTAACATGATTCCAGGCTTCTTTCTGCATATGTAGGGAATCCAACAGTGATAGATTACAAGCCAGTTCAACAGCATGTTTATCCTTGCCAGTCTGGTCATCCATAACGCTCATCAGACGACGTAGCACAAGAGCCCGATAATGTTGTTTGAAATAGGCTATTATGCCCTGATCCATTGGTTGGATCAGAGAGGTAGTGTTCGGTGGCATGAAGACCACCTTGACGTTAGACAGCCTGACATCATCCCTGTGTGCAGCACAATTATCACAAAGCAGCAAAATCTGACGCTTTTGTGCCCGCATTCTAATGTCTAACTTCTTTAGCCACTGCTTCCAAATTTCCCCAGCCATCCATGAATTTGCGTTAGCCTCGTATGACACAGGAAGTCACTTAACTTTCTTGAAGCAACTGGGCTGTTTTCTTTTTCCAATGATGAAGGGTTCCAACTTCTCACTCCCATCCATATTGTAGCAAAGGAGGATTGTCAGTCGGTCCTTCGTTGTTTTACCTCCAGTAGTTTCGGCATGTTTGAATGCAAGTGTTCCATCAGGAATCGCTCACCAGTAGAGACCGTTTTCGTCAGCATTGAAAATGTCACGAGGTGCAAATTCATTCAAGATGGTAGGAAGAACTGAAACAACCTAATTTTCAGCACCAAAGTCATCAGCGTCTTGTTTCTCACCATGCTGTTTCTTGAATTTTATGCTGTTCTTCTCCTTCCATCTTTCCAGCCATCCAACAGTGGCTTTGAATTCAGTTAGTCCAAGACTTTCAGCTAGCTGGTTAGCTTTCTCCATAAGCAGTGGACCACTGACAAGGAAACTGTCTGCTCCTGACTTGAGAAAACCACCGAAAAAGAGCATCTTCTACCTCCTCAGCTTTTCCCGCCCATTTTCGTTTCTGTTGTGGATTTGTATTGTTTTGCCAGTCTTCCAGAAGCTGGTCTTTCTGCTTCAAGGCACGTGAAAGTTGACTGGGATTGACACCATATTCTTTAGCAATAGATGCTTGACTTTGTTTGTTTTCTAGTTTTTTAAGAACTTCTATTCATTCAGCCAATGTTAAAGTCTTTCAGTTCCGCCGCGACGACCCCAGTGTAAATTCTTTTGCTTATTCTGCCTGTGACAGTTAAAGGGGCAGTAAATTTGAAATCTCGTTGGTTGTCACGCGCCAGTCGGCTTCCATATTCTGTGCGTGTGCTTATGCGGAGTCTTTCCTGCAGAGGAGCAGTCTTGAACCATGCATATAAGTGAATCTTGCACTTAGTGGTGTGCTAAACCGATGTTTGTCCCCATAGAAATTGATGGTGCCAAAAATGGGACCGAAGTACGGCATGCAGTTAAACAGAGCATGCGCTTATCCGACGTGCACGTAAATGGACTGCACTGTATATATATATATATATATATATATATATATATATATATATATATATAATTATTTGTTTCATTTGTATCCCACATTTTCCTACCTATTTGCAGGCTCAGTGTGGCTTATATATTTAACGATTAATAAATAATAAGTTCTTAAGCATGGTATGGTTTGGCAGAATGTCTGCAACTTCAAGGCAATTTATAAAACAGCTTGAAACATAAATTGGATTTTATATACACATACCCCTTCTCAAAAGGGTAATATCTAATTGTTCATAATTTTCTTTGGGGTCCTTTTACGATTAATGCACACTAAATGCTAAGAAGCCCATAGATGTAAAATAGGCTTCACAGCATTTAGTACACCTTAGTAAAAATGCCCCTTCATCTTTAATGCTTTGAGACAAACCATATTTAATCTGCTAATGAACATATGAAGTTTAATTGGAATTCTTATCTTTGGAGGAGTGATATTACTTATTTGGAATATTTTGTTTTGTCATTTATATTTCACCAACTCTTTATAAAGCCCAAAGTGGATTATAAACACAGGGGTCCTTTTATTAATCTGTGGTAAGCACTAGCACATGCTTACTGCAGCTTAAAAGGACTTACCATGGGGTGCACTTGAGGCATCTCATGGTAAGTTTCAAATGTGAGTGTGTTACCCATACACTAAAAAATATTAATGTGGGATTAGCGTGTGAGCCCTTACTTTCTTCAGAATAGGTGGTGGTAAAGGCTCACGCACCAATTTTTGGTAGTGGCCGCACTCTAATGGCAACATTAGCATGTGAAGTAACCAAAAAATAGGGTGGAACCCTGAAAAATGTACAATATATATAAACAGATATTAAGGGTCCCCTTGTGGTCTGACTTACTCAACCAGTAGTTACTACAGGAGGAAAAAAACCTTACGAAGCTCAGTGGTGCTGTGAGAAGCATGAGCAGGGCTGCTTCATCATTGGCTTGATAATTGGTATAAAAAACCTCCTGATAGGCTTATTTATCTAATGTACAAACTGCAAACTGTATTCCACAACAGTGTGAGAGAGTACATAAGTACATAAGTACATAAGTAGTGCCATACTGGGAAAGACCAAAGGTCCATCTAGCCCAGCATCCTGTCACCGACAGTGGCCAATCCAGGTCAAGGGCACCTGGCACGCTCCCCAAACGTAAAAACATTCCAGACAAGTTGTACCTAAAAATGAGGAATTTTTCCAGTCCATTTAATAGCGGTCTATGGACTTGTCCTTTAGGAATCTATCTAACCCCTTTTTAAACTCCGTCAAGCTAACCGCCCGTACCACGTTCTCCGGCAATGAATTCCAGAGTCTAATTACACGTTGGGTGAAGAAAAATTTTCTCCGATTCGTTTTAAATTTACCACACTGTAGCTTCAACTCATGCCCTCTAGTCCTAGTATTTTTGGATAGCGTGAACAGTCGCTTCACATCCACCCGATCCATTCCACTCATTATTTTATACACTTCTATCATATCTCCCCTCAGCCGTCTCTTCTCCAGGCTGAAAAGCCCTAGCCTTCTCAGCCTCTCTTCATAGGAAAGTCGTCCCATCCCCACTATCATTTTCGTCGCCCTTCGCTGTACCTTTTCCAATTCTACTATATCTTTTTTGAGATACGGAGACCAGTACTGAACACAATACTCCAGGTGCGGTCGCACCATGGAGCGATACAACGGCATTATAACATCCGCACACCTGGACTCCATACCCTTCTTAATAACACCCAACATTCTATTCGCTTTCCTAGCCGCAGCAGCACACTGAGCAGAAGGTTTCAGCGTATCATCGACGACGACACCCAGATCCCTTTCTTGATCCGTAACTCCTAACGCGGAACCTTGCAAGACGTAGCTATAATTCGGGTTCCTCTTACCCACATGCATCACTTTGCACTTGTCAACATTGAACTTCATCTGCCACTTGCACGCCCATTCTCCCAGTCTCGCAAGGTCCTCCTGTAATCGTTCACATTCCTCCTGCGACTTGACGACCCTGAATAATTTTGTGTCATCGGCGAATTTAATTACCTCACTAGTTATTCCCATCTCTAGGTCATTTATAAATACATTAAAAAGCAACGGACCCAGCACAGACCCCTGCGGGACCCCACTAACTACCCTCCTCCACTGAGAATACTGGCCACGCAATCCTACTCTCTGCTTCCTATCTTTCAACCAGTTCTTAATCCATAATAATACCCTACCTCCGATTCCATGACTCTGCAATTTCTTCAGGAGTCTTTCGTGCGGCACTTTGTCAAACGCCTTCTGAAAATCCAGATATACAATATCAACCGGCTCCCCATTGTCCACATGTTTGCTTACCCCCTCAAAAAAATGCATTAGATTGGTGAGGCAAGACTTCCCTTCACTAAATCCGTGCTGACTTTGTCTCATCAGTCCATGTTTTTGTATATGCTCTGCAATTTTATTCTTAATAATAGCCTCCACCATCTTGCCCGGCACCGACGTCAGACTCACCGGTCTATAATTTCCCGGATCTCCTCTGGAACCCTTCTTAAAAATCGGAGTAACATTGGCTACCCTCCAGTCTTCCGGTATTACACTCGATTTTAGGGACAGATTGCATATTTCTAACAGTAGCTCCGCAAGTTCATTTTTTAGTTCTATTAATACTCTGGGATGAATACCATCAGGTCCCGGTGATTTACTACTCTTCAGCTTGCTGAACTGACCCATTACATCCTCCAAGGTTACAGAGAATTTGTTTAGTTTCTCCGATTCCCCCGCTTCAAATATTCTTTCCGGCACCGGTGTCCCCCCCAAATCCTCCTCGGTGAAGACCGAAGCAAAGAATTCGTTTAATTTCTCCGCTACGGCTTTGTCCTCCTTGATCGCCCCTTTAACACCATTTTCGTCCAGCGGCCCAACCGACTCTTTGGCCGGTTTCCTGCTTTTAATGTATCTAAAAAAGTTTTTACTATGTATTTTTGCTTCCAACGCTAATTTCTTCTCAAAGTCCTTTTTTGCCCTCCTTATCTCCGCTTTGCATTTGGCTTGGCATTCCTTATGATCTATCCTGTTACTTTCAGTTGGTTCTCTTCTCCACTTTCTGAAGGATTGTTTTTTGGCTCTAATGATTTCCTTTATCTTACTGTTTAGCCACGCCGGCTGACGTTTAGTCTTTTTTCCCTTTTTTCTAATACGTGGAATATATTTGTCCTGAACCTCCAGGATGGCGTTTTTAAACAGCATCCACGCCTGATGCAAGTTTTTTTACTCTGCGAGCTGCTCCTTTCAGTCTTTTTTTTCACCATTTTTCTCATTTTGTCGTAATCACCTTTTCTATAGTTAAACGCTAGCGTACTTGATTTCCTAGTTTCACTTCCTTCAATGCCAATATCAAAACCGATCATATTATGATCACTGTTATCAAGCGGCCCTCGTATCGTTACCCCCTGCACTAGATCATGAGCACCACTAAGGACTAAGTCTAGTATTTTTCCTTCTCTTGTCGGCTCCTGAACTAGCTGTTCCATGAAGCTGTCCTTGATTTCATCAAGAAATCTTATGTCCCTTGCGTGTACAGATGTTACATTACCCCAGTCTATATGCGGGTAATTGAAATCCCCCATTATTATTGTGTTGCCCAGTTTGTTTGCGTCCCTGATTTCCTTTAACATTTCCGCATCCGTCTGTTCGTCCTGGCCAGGCGGACGGTAGTACACTCCTATCACTATCCTTTTCCCCTTTGCACATGGAATTTCAATCCACAGTGATTCCAAGGAGTGTTTTGCTTCCTGCAGAATTTTCAGTCTATTTGATTCAAGGCTCTCGTTAATATACAATGCTACCCCTCCACCAATCCGATTCACCCTATCACTACGATATAATTTGTACCCCGGTATGACAGTGTCCCACTGGTTATCCTCCTTCCACCAGGTCTCAGAGATGCCTATTATATCTAATTTTTCATTTAGTGCAATATATTCTAACTCCCCCATCTTATTTCTTAGGCTCCTGGCATTCGCATATAGACATTTCAAACTATGTTTGTTGTTCCTAAGTACATCATGCTTAGTACTTGACAGTATTAATTGGCAATCTTTTGTCTGATTTTTATTGTTATTTAAAGATACCCGATCTACTACAATCTCTTTTGCAACCTCACTATCAGGATACTCTATCTTCCCTGTTATGGTGATATCTTTGAAAGATACCTTATCCCGAACCATGCTCTTTTGAGCGACTGTCGGCCTTCCCCCCATTTCTAGTTTAAAAGCTGCTCTATCTCCTTCTTAAACGCCGATGCCAGCAGCCTGGTCCCACTCTGGTTAAGATGGAGCCCATCCTTTCGGAATAGGCTCCCCCTTCCCCAGAATGTTGCCCAGTTCCTAACAAATCTAAAGCCCTCCTCCCTGCACCATCGTCTCATCCACGCATTGAGACTCTGGAGCTCTGCCTGTCTCTTGGGCCCTGCGCGTGGCACAGGTAGCATTTCAGAAAATGCTACCCTGGAGGATCTGGATTTCAGCTTTCTACCTAAGAGCCTAAATTTTGCTTCCAGAACCTCTCTCCCACATTTTCCTATGTCATTGGTACCCACATGTACCAAGACAGCGGACTCCTCCCCAGCACTATCTAGAATCCTATCTAGGTGACACGTGAGGTCCGCCACCTTCGCTACACTTAGCTACAAAACTACAAAAATGTATTCCACAACAGTCTGAAAAAGTACTTAGCTTCAAACCGGTCTTCCTTACACTCCTCTTTCCTAAACTGAGGGACTGTGACCTACCGTGTCTTAACGTTTCGTTGCCTGCTTCAGGGTTCAATGGTCAAGAGTTCTGTCAAAAAAGAAACACGGAGTGAGAACTCAGAAAACCCCTTTAGGTGTTCATTTACAAGTTTCAAACTTTCCACATACATCGAGAGAGCATTGCGCATCTCTTCTCAAAATGAAGACAGCAAGCAGGAAAAAATGGCATCACTTTACAGGGATGATGTCAGACGCTCTGAAAAGCAGCAACCAATCGCTCCACAGTCTTAAAGAGACACGACTCAATGAAACCTTATCGTGGTAACCATATGTCAACAAAAGACAGATGATGTTTTAAAAAAAAGTGACACCATTCCACTTTTGCATTGAGGCCCTCTGGGATCAGTGAATTTAATCTGAAGATCCATTGTTGTTCCTTCTGGAGAAGAAAACGTTTTCTGTCACCATCCCCTCTTCTCCTGGGGGGGTTCCTTAATCTGTTGTAATACGCAACATCTCAAAGAACCAAAAAGATGCTGCGCCGCGTTACAGTGTTCCGCCAATGGAGATGTAGATTTGAGAGTTTTGATAGTGCTTTTGTGTTCAATCAAACGTGTGCCCGTCTCTGTTGCCTCCGATGGGTCAGGCAGTGCGGACTTTCAGTGGTCACAGAAAATGTAATTTATTTAGATTTTTGCTAACACCTTTTTCAGTGGTAGCTCAAGGTGAGTTACATTCAGGTACACTGGATATTTCTCTGTCCCAGGAGGGCTCACAATCTAAGTTTGTACCTGAGGCAATGGAGGGTTAAGTGACTTGCCCAAGATCACAAGGAGCAGCAGTGGGATTTGAACCAGCCACCTCTGGATTGCAAGACCGGTGCTCTAACCACTAGGTCACTCCTCCACTCTACTAGGCCACTCCTCCACTGACTGTATAATGTGCCCTCTGATGATCAAAACAGATACGTTTACACATCCTTCTACAGCGCGAGAATATGTTTGCATGTGAACACTGATTGCAAATCAAGGTACGTTGTGTACTGCATCCTATGCCCATGAGTGGAGGAGTGGCCTAGTGGTTAGGGTGGTGGACTTTGGTCCTGGGGAACTGAGGAACTGAGTTCGATTCCCACTTCAGGCACAGGCAGCTCCTTGTGACTCTGGGCAAGTCACTTAACCCTCCATTGCCCCAAATACAAATAAGTACTTGTATACAATATTAAGCCGCATTGAGCCTGCCGTGAGTGGGAAAGCGCAGGGCCGTGCCTAGGGTCTCTGGCGCCCCCCTGCAGACTATCAGTTGGCGCCCCTACCCCCCGTGAAAATGATCACCCCCCCCCCCCCCCCCCCCGGTGAAAATGATCGCTCACCACTTGCCACACTGACAGGAATTGTCAGCAATATTCTTAGAAACAAATTGCTATACATTGCAAAATAAGATAGCAGATGTAAATTCTCAAAGTGGACATATTCCAAACGCTATTTAGACAAAAATTAAACTGAACCCCCAAGATGCCAGACTCTGCATACAATGCAACACCACAGAAACAGAAAATGTCCCCTAGTACTGTGCAAAATATAAAGACTGCAGATGTAAATTTGAAAAAAAACTAACAAGAACCAATCACCACTTTACAAATTAACAAATAGAAATAAAACAAATATAGAAAATAAAATAATACCATTTTATTGGACTAATACATTTAGCTTTCAGAGGCCAAAACATCCTTCCTCAGGTCAATACAGTATAGTGCTGTTACAGTATCCTATCCTGACTGAGGAAGGGGGTTTTGTTCTCCGAAAGTTAGTCAAAATGTATTAAAATTAGTCCAATAAAAAGATTACCTATTATAAACATTTATTAACACAGCTACAATACTACTGTATCCTAAAGCAAAAAAATAAAAGTAAATATTTTATTTACAGTTTGTTGTCTCTGGTTTCTGCTTTCCTCATCTTCTTTTCACTGTCTTCCTTCCTTCCATCCAGCATCTGTCTTTGTTCTCTCTCTGCCATCTAGTGTCTGCCCTCTCTGCTGTCCCCTTCATCCAATGTCTGCCCTCTATCTCTGCCCCCTTCCATCCACCATCTGCCCCTGTCTGCCCTCTCTCTCTCCCCCTTGCATTCACTGTCTGCCCTTTCTATCGCTTCCATCCACTGTCTGCCCTTTCTCTCTGTCCGCTCAATCCACCATTTGCCCTCCCTCTCCCATCCATCAAGGTCCCTCTCACTCCCCCTTCCATCTAGGATCTGTCCCCTCTCTCTGCCCCTTTTTTTCAGCCCCCAGTTCCAGCCCCACTATCCCACCAGTCCCCAGTTTCAGCCCTAGCCCTTTTCTCCCACCAGTCTTGAGCTTCGGCCCCCAGCCACTTCTCCCTGTCCCCTTTTCAGCCCCCAGTTTCAAACGCAGCCCTTTTCTCTCACTAGTCCCGAGCTTCAGCCCCAGCCACTTCTCCCTGTCTTCGTTTCAGCCCCCAGTCCCCACAGTTTCAGCTCTTGTCCCTTTTCAGCCCCCAGTCCCAGTACTAGCCCCCTTATCCCACCTACCCTCCTTTTCAGCCCCCAGTTCCAGCTCCCTTCATCCACATGCCTTGCATTAGGGCCTCCCCTTTCAGCCCCAGACCCCATCTGGGCTCCCCTCCCCATCCCCTTCTGCCATCTGGGCTCCCCACCCCATCCCCTTCTGCCATCTGGGCTCCCCTCCCCATCCCCTTCTGCCATCTGGGCACCCCACCCCATCCCCTTCTGCCATCTGGGCTCCCCACCCCATCCCCTTCTGCCATCTGGGCTCCCCTCCCCATCCCCTTCTGTCATCTGGGCACCCCACCCCATCCCCTTCTGTCATCTGGGCTCCCCTCCCCATCCCCTTCTGTCATCTGGGCTCCCATCCCCTTCTGTCATCTGGGCTTCTGTCATCTGGGCTCCCCTCCCCATCCCCATCCCCTTCTGCCATCTGGGCACCCCTGATCCGACCCCACTACCAGCTCTGTCGAGATGACAGCGGGTGGGGGGGGGAGGTGCTCCGCTCCCGCTGCTCCCACCCTACCTTCTTTTAAAAAATAAATCAGTAAAGCGGCGTGGCAGGCAGCGCAGCTTCGCGTCTGCCCTGCTTGTAAAACAAGTAGATCTCCTCGTTGGGCCTTCGCTCACTGGGTCCCGCCCTCCTCTGAGGTAACTTCCTATTTCCTCGAGGGCGGGACCCAGTGAGCGAAGGCCCGACGAGGAGATCTACTTGTTTTACAAGCAGGGCAGACGCGAAGCTGCGCTGCCTGCCACGCCGCTTTACTGATTTATTTTTTTTTTTTAAGAAGGTAGGGTGGGAGCAGCGGGAGCGGAGCACCTCCCACCCGCTGACACCCGGGGCGGACCGCCCCCACCGCGCTCTTGGTTCCCTCAGTGTCCGCCTTCTTCTGACCTCAGAAGAAGGCAGGACACTGAGGGAACCAATGAGTGCAAGGGAAGGGAGACGTCGGCAGGGCTTTCACCGACGCTACTGCAGCCTGCGACCAAGGTAATTTAAAGTCCTCGGCGGCGCGGGGCGAGGGTAAGCACCGCGGCGGCGCCCTCCAGAGGTGGGCGCCCCCCTGCGGCGCTTACCTCGCTTACCGCATCGGCACGGCCCTGGGAAAGCGTGGGGTACAGATGTAACAAAAAAAATACTATATGTGGGGCAAACCTCGCAGCAGCTGTTCACAAACAAAAAAAAAACAGCAAATAAAAAAGATATGTCTTCAAAGATTTCTGAAAGAAGGAATAATTCTCAGTTCCTTAGGCAAAGAACACCAAGCATGGACAGCCTGATAACTGACTGAACTATCCAAAATCTTCTTATAGTGAACTCCTAGTAATGAAGGAAAGAAAATTAGGCATGAGTTACCAGCTGTTATGATCAAAAATTACTAGGAAATGAAAATAATCCATTTAAGCACTCAAGGCTGATGCCTTGAATAAACTGATTACCTGTCTAATATCAATTCAAGAATGGGCTAAATACAACAAACTTTGCTTGAACCCAATTAACACTGAGTTTCTTTGGGTCCCTAACACAAGTAGATACATACCTGATATCAAAATCTCTTTTGAGAAGTACAAACTCCCTCTCAAATCACAAGTCAAAAACCTTGGAATACAGGTAGATTCAACATTTACTCTGATTCCCCAAATCCAAGCAACCTTCAAGATGATCTTCTACTATTTGTGACTGGTATGCTGCCTCTCTCCTTACATCGAGAATTAAATCTTATCCCAGTTGTACATGCCATGATAACATCAAGACTGGATTACTGCAGTGCACTATACAGATGTCTAACTACAAAGGGCCTGCACCAGCTCTAGTTAATTCAGAATGCAGCAGCGAGACTTATAGAAGGTTGCAAGCGATGTGTCCACATCACACCATTTTTGCAAGAACTTCATTGGCTACCAGTACAATACACAGCTAAATTTAAAACTCTATGTCTGATCTTCAAGGCCCTTAAAGGAAATGGCCCTGAGTACCTGAAGAATAGGATGATACTTTAAACACTAAGGTCCTCTCAAGGACTATCACTAACCACACCCTCTCCAAAAGACATTACGCAATGTGATGTCCGCAAGCAAACCTTCTCCAGAGTAGCCCCCACACTCTGGAATGCACTGCCTGAAAGGCTCCGCTTAACACAAGACTGTCTCTACTTCAGGAAGCAGGTGAAAGCTTGGCTCTTCAACCAGGCCTTTAATGAAAGAAGTAACTAACCTGTTAGTCTCACTCACACACACAAGGAGTGACACAGGCTGCACATGCTGCAGCAGGACATGTTTATCCTCTCCTACCCTAGCTGAGATAATATTTAACCATCTCTCTGACCTCAAGTACAACTTTCTTTAAATTAGTCACCTTACCTTCTAACTCTTCTTACTCTTTTACCAATCTTTGGGATCCTTTTACTAAGGTGCGCTGAAAAATGGCCTGCGGTAGTGTAGACACATGCTTTGAGCGCGCAGAATTATTTTTTAGCGCACCTACAAAAAATGCCCTTTTTTTGCCAAAAATGGACGTGTCCATTTTGGACCTGAAACCTTAACCGCAAGCCATTGACCTAGCAATAAGGTCCCGCGTGGTAACCGGGTAGTAATGGTCTACATGCGCCAGAAAATAAAAAAAATATTTTCAGACATGCATAGTGGACGCTGTGATAACTATGAGGCTGTCCTATCCGGGGTAAGCCACTAGAGGGCGCTAGTAGGAGGATAGGTGGAGGTTGCTAGGACCGGGGAGAGCCCTGGGATGTCCACAGGTGTAGGCTGGGTCCTGTGTAGCTCATTAACCACTTTATACCTCACGTGAGTTGTGAAGGGAAGAGAGGTTAGCTGGCAGCAGAAGAAGAGAGATCCCCCTGGAAGATACTGGCTAACCCTATGGACTTGTGGTGGACTGTGTATCCAAAGGAGAGAAGCAGGCTGAAAATCCTGGGGTAAGAAGTCCCTAAAGCATTAGTGTTGGACTGTGTGTCCCCAGTACTTGTAAAGAACTGTGTGTTCAAAGGAAGGACTGTGTGTCCAGGACTGTGTGTCCCAAGTACTGGGAAAGAACTGTGTGTTCAAAGGGAGGACTGTGTGTCCCAAGTACTGGGAAAGAACTGTGTGTTCAAAGGGAGGACTGCGTGTCCAAAGTACTGAGAGAAGCAGGCTGCAAAGTCTGGGGTTGGGAGTCCCCAAAGTATTGAAGCTAGTACTGAGCCCATGTATCTGTGTGGGGCGGCTCAGTGTGAAGACCTATGAAAGCATAAAGTATTAAGCTAGAAGAAGTGTGCCCACGGGCTGGAATAAAGAGTTGCCTGAGAAATATGCAGTTGGTGAGACCTGTTTAATTTGCTTAGTGGGAACCAGGTCACCCTGAGCGAGAACGGGTAGCACACTAATTTGCATATGATCTGCATATTGAGAACCAGGTCACCCTGAGTGAGAAGGGGGATATCACAACGCGCACCAAAATTGAAATTTCCACAAGGGCCACGCAGTAACCAGGCGAAAACTCCAATTTGGCGCACATTGGGTACGCTTAGGTGCCTACGCGGCTTAGTAAAAGGGCCCCTATATGTTCCATCTTTGCTTTACCATTCAATATCAATTAAAATGTTCTATTACATATTGTGTTGACATTGTAAGTAGTATACTATGCCATGCTTGGTATTGTTATTTGAATATTTTTATTGCTGTAATTGCCTATTGCTCATGTTTGATCTATTCTTACTGTACACCGCCTTTTATTTTTGCATAGTCCCTCCAAGGTGAAACATGAATCATGACTAATATTCCTATACCATTTTTGCAGAATAAATATTAAAGTAAGTAATTACTCTTTATAGCAGAGGAGTGTGGTAGCCGTGTTAGTCCACTCTTAAGCACAAACAGGTTTTTTTAGTACTGCAGTAATTTGGGAATTTTTTCATAATTTTTCAATTTAATTTTTGCATATGTTAAAGCCTTTTTGTTTGACTATGTATTAGTCGACCAGCTTATTTCTTTGCTGATATGGCAAGTAAATTATTGGAATTTAGTTTTCTGTGTCCTTTTCACAAATAATTCTGTCAATTGCTGCAGCAAGTTCCTCCTTTGTTCTGGTCTCACCAAGGTGACCTCTGTCTTTAATCAGTGTAATCTGCAGTGTCACACCTCTGGGATTTTGCCAAACTGATTTATTTTATAGGAAAACTTGAATACACATTATATGTCTTTGTCAGGAGGAGTGGCCTAGTGGTTAGGGTGGTGGATTTAGGTCCTGGGGAACTGAGGAACTGAGTTCAATTCCCACTTCAGGCACAGGCAGCTCCTTGTGACTCTGGGCAAGTCACTTAACCCTCCATTGCCCCATGTAAGCCGCATTGAGCCTGCCATGAATGGGAAAGCGCGGGGTACAAATGTAACAAAAAAAAAAATTCTAATTTGAAACAGACTTTGATATAGAAGATGTCCTAATATAAAGGTTGGGATCTGAAAATGTGTATTTTGGCTCTGGGTACAGAGTGCTAAAGATCTAGATTCCTTATTATTTGGCATAATGGTTCAGTGCAATAGTTATAAGTCTGTCATGATGCCTAAAGTAGTATTGTCAGTTCTTAAGAGGTAAGATTTCCAACTAGTACTGGTGATATTCCAGTTTAGTAACTTCTCTGTTGCGTACTTTACATCATATAAGCTTTGAAAAAGCTCCTCACTGATCTGATGTTTAGAGGTTTAATAGAAATATTTATTCCCAGCTCAGGTGTTTCTTTTACCACTGGATCTAGGAGAATAAAAGGCTCCAGAGAAATTCTTATTATTATTTGTTTTTTTGTTTTTTTGGAAGGATCAGCTGAAACATAACAATACAAGTTCTACAGGTACTCCTTTATTTTGTCTTAGGGTATAATTGTGGTCCATACCTCATGAAGGTGCAATTTTATTTTAGATACAGCCTTATACTAGTGAGTGAACACATTTGAAGGTAAAAGTGAAATAATGTATTTGTCATTTACTTAAATGATCATTGATTTTTTTTTTCTGTATATGGTGTTTATTTTAAGTACCTCAAATACCACTAAGTCAATATGTTTTTGACGAGTGGTGTTTGCATTTCTCTTGTTCCTTCTCTGACTTGTAAGTGGAGTGGAGGAATGCCTAGTGATTAGAGCGCTGGTCTTAGCATCCAGAGGTGCCCGGTTCAAATTCCACTTCTGCTCCTTGTGATCTTAGGCAAGTCACTTAACCCTCCATTGCCTCAGTTACAAACTTATATTGTGAGCCTTCCAGGTACAGGGAAATATCCAGTGTACCTGAATGTAACTCACCTCGAGCTACTACTAAAAAAAAAAGTGAGCACAATCCAAATAAATAAATAATGGATCAGATACACCTCTTGTAGTCTCTGCTGACTGTTCAGTGTTTCCCTCTATTGTCCCTGGTATCTAGAGAAGTTTAGGTTTATTGAACCCATTTCAGATTAATAGCATTTTCCCATAGTGTCCCAAGTACTGCAGAGGTCATTTTTAGCAGCACGTGGTTTAATTTAAATTGATAGCAGTTGGATGAAGCTTGCACTTCTTGAGACATAGATGAATGGCAGGTGATTTCTAACATCAAGGCATAAGACCCTGGGGAAAACTGGAATTAACCAAGAGTAAGATAGGTGATGAAAGGCCCAACACAAGGTTCTTCAAGGCTGACAAGACTTTTTTTTCAAGCGTGGAAAGTGATGAGAGATAAATTGATTCCTAGGAGCTTAAGAAGCGAGAGGGTGGGAAATATTCCATTGGAAACTGAAACATCCAAGGATACAGAAAGGGAAAACGCCTTCCTAAACTTAGCAACCTTATTTGGAAAAGGAAGGCAGATGGTTCTGGAAAGTGACAAAAGGACAGATGGAACTGAGTAGAAGGAATAGATTTCTGAAAGTCTAGAGAGCAAAATATGCAAGTTTGTCCCGTTTTGAAGATCATTGATCATTTTCAGTAGCCATCCTCTAGACCAACTCCATGTAGGTTATATTGTTTTAAAAGATGCAGTATCCAGAATTGCACATAGTATTGCAAATAAGGTCTCACCTGAGGCTTATATAGAGGCACTATCACGTCTTCCGTCCTCTCCTTGTGCTCCCAAACATCCTTCTGGCTTTTGCCGTTGCCTGTGTACCTGTTTGTCTACCTTAAGATCATCAAATATGATCATTTCCAGATTGCACTCGGTTCTTGTACACAGAACTTCATCTGCTGTAGTGCTTCACTTCATTCTTGCAGGCTAGATGCATGAACCTGAATTTTTTTGCATTAAATCTTGGCTGCTTTAGTAGTTCCCTCATGTTATCCATGACTTCCAGGATGTTTGCTCTTTTGCAGATGTTAGGATCCTCCACAACGATGCAAATCTTTTTCGATAGGCCTTCAACAATATTTTTCACAAACATGTTGGAATGAATGCATAATGAACGGATTCCGGTGACACACCATTAGGAATGCCCCTTCCTCTACTCGTATGTACTCTTCTACGTTTTGTCACCTCCCAGACACTGTCTGTAACTAGTCAGTCACCTTGGGGCCCCATACCAAGGATGCTGAGTTTATTTAAAAGTTACCTGTGTGGAATTGTGTTTGATGGTTTCACATGGTGTGTAAGAGTTTTGGAGGATCTCTATCTTGACCTTTTTTTCTAAAGGTGAGGTAAGCTGGTTTCGTTTTTAATCTTTAATGGTCTGGTGTTTCAAATTGAAGGAGCAGCCACCCAAATTTTTGGTAACCTGCAACTCTTTCTTGTAGACAGATTAGTCAACCCTCTTGTTTTATGTTGTTAAATTTATGTGTGTTTTTTGTTCACAGTCCAGATTTGTAGATGGTGTGGAATATAAGATTTTTTGAAAGAGTAAATAAATAAACCTGTCCAACTGCAGAAGGGAGAGCAGAAAATTTTGCAGTAGAGTTTTCCTGATTCCCAAGTAAACCAGATTTGGTCCCATGTAAAACATGAAGAATTTGAAACAATTACTGAAGAAGAAGAAATTCAAGATGATTCTGTAGACACCATATTGCAACTTTTAAATGAGGGAGATTAGCTATGTTCTTTGATCCTCAGGGAAAGGTATACTTGCACAAAAGTATGAATCAGTTGTAACAGGTATGTCAGATTTGTGGTGGGAAAACCCAACACTTCCTGTATTGTGTCCTGCCATTTGGCGTATCTTCTTCTCCACAGGCAGTCACCAGATGTCTGGTAGTCTGCATAGTATGCTTATAGAGAGCTAGAATCTATATGATTTCTTACCTTGTGCTGCTCTTCAGAAAGCTGTTCATAGACCTTATTTTTGTCATTGGGGTCTAGTATCTATTATGTTTGTGTGTGTGTTAACACTTACTGTACCTTTGCGAACAGGGATATTTATTCATTCACTGATGAATGGCAAATCTCAGGCCAGAGCAAAAAAAAAAAAAAATTATAGATCCCCATCCAAATGCTGCAGTCACAGGGGTTCATCAACTTCCCCAAATAATTTCATATGAGGCCATCACTTTGACTTGAGCTCTGCTAAGCATGCTTCAGGCCAAGACCTATCTCCACATCATGAGAGGAGTTAATTTAGAGTCGGCAGACATCAGTCTTATCCATGAGAATGCTGGGCCTCATGAACACACTAATATACTTCACACACTTGTCCATGTGCGACAAATGGATCCTGAAGTTTCTGAACATAGGCCATTCATAAGACTAACAACAATGAAAATGACTGCAGATAAGGATCACAAAACTCATCTAATCTCTTCATCTTTTAATGCCATCTTTTAGTCCTTTTCTTTTTTAGTACCAAAGAGTCTAGTTTATTAAAATACTAGTAAAAGAGGCCCGTTTCTGAGCAGATGAAACGGGCGCTAGCAAGGTTTTCGTCGCCAATGGCCAACCCCTTTGTTGTTCTGCCATTGCTCCGCCCCCAACGTCATGACGTTTGATGTGAGGGCGGGGCCCGGAGCGATTTCCCACCCACCCCTGCCTCCCTCCCGGCCAACCCCTTCGTTGTTCTGCCATTGCTCCGCCCTCGAGGGCGGGGCCCGGAGCGATTTTGGTGGCTTCACCACGAACCTTCGAACCTTTTTGAAGGAAGTCAGGGCTTGGCTTCACTGACGACAGTGTCCTCAGAACGTTGAGGGTGAGTTTTATTATAGTAGATTTGCTAGCCTGCCTTTTAAAAGCAAGCATCAAGGTGGTATAAATATTGAGATTTAATATTTTAGAAAAAGGAAGGAAATAAAAAAATTTAAAATTATATAAAAGTGGAAAGGCAAGGAGACTTCATAAAAAAAACCCAGAGATGAGTAAAAAGTACAAAACAGTGAAAGAAGAGGGCAATTAAAGTGTCAGAAAAAGATCTCAGGCTTTATTCTTGCTTTCCTGCATCTAGAGATCTGTTCTTAACCCATGTTATCGAGGTCATGGAAGAGCCCAAATGCCATCTTCCTTGATGGTTCTCCCAAGCAAATCTGGCCAATATTTATTTTTATTAGGATTTGATATATCTCCTTATCTGGCACAAAGTGTAAGCGGTTTACAATTGCAAAATGCAATTGTTAAAAAGGAACTACCTTTTAAACAGGACAGAAAACTCCAATCACACTATAATCGAAAAAAATGGATTACCCTTAGAAATTGCTGAATACCAAATCATTCTGAATACAGATGCATTCAACCTTGGCTAGAGAACTCCTCTAATGGAATGCTTCCCAAGGTTCCTGCTCATAGGCGGTCGGTGGCCTAACCATTTGGGGAGGCTAAAGGGGGTGGGGTTAGGGGTGGGGCCAGGGGTGGAGCTTAAATCCATAATTGTCTGATAACACACACAAAAAAAATAAAAGTCACAATTAATACCTTTTATTAAATTTATATTAGATATGTATCATATGTCAAAGAATAAAGTGGTTGCTCAAAGCATATACTAACCACAATCGCTCAACTGCAAAACACTATGCACAACTTTGTGCAAAAACACACTCAGAACCTTACTGTACCATAAATATTACACTGGGCAGAACTTAATACACCAATATACCACCCATACGGAAAATGCAGACCGTCAACAATATGAAACAAGGGATCATAATATCACAATTCTCATGTACAGCCACAAAACACCCTAATTCATGTTTAATGTGGGATAAAATGCCATAAATAAGTAAATAAATATTAACTTTTAATGTTGAGCACCTGATTCTCAAAGTGGACATATTCCAAACACTACAATGAAAATAAAATTATCTTTTCTACCTTTGTTGTCTGGTGACTTTGTTTTTCTGATCATGCTGGCCCAGTATCCGATTCTGCTGCTATCTGTCCTCTTAACTCCATTTCCAGGGCTTCCTTTCCATTTATTTCTTTACTTTCCGCCTTTCTTCTTCATTTCTTGTCCTACATCTGTAAGTAAAAGCTGGGTCCTCCGCAGACTTGACTGTCCAGTGGATCCAGCTTCTGCCTATTTTCTCCATCCACGTGCAGTTTTTCTCCTCTTTTCCTTTTCCCTCATCTCATTCCTCTCTCTTCCCTCCCCTCCCCTCTATGTCCAGCAATTTCTCCTCTCTCCCTGGGCCCATCCTCCCATCCATGCTCCTCTCTCCCCTGCCCCCTCCATTCATCCATATCCAGCGATTCCCCTCTCTCCCTGGGCCCTGCTGTCACGACTATACCCTCATACTTACCCTGTTTCAGGGAGTCAGTGGCTGTGCTGGCTTCTGCTTGTCTCTGTCTCTGTCTCTGTCTTAGTTTCTCTCTGGCTCTGTGTGCTGATTGCCCTACTGAACCTCACCTGTGTGGGCTATGCCTCTTCCAAGATGGCTGCCGCCTCTTCGTCTCTGCCAGTATCCAAGATGGCTCCCGCTGTTACTTTCTATGGAATGCCTGCTCTGAGTGTCAAGCCTCTGTTTGGTTGCAAGGTGATTGCTGCACCTGTGGCTCTGGTGTTGATGGGCTTTATTAGTCACCTGAAGACTACAGTCCTGGCCTTTGCATTGCCATTTCCTCTGCAGTGCCTTAGGTCCCGAGGTTAGTGTGCTGTTAGCACCGTTTGCTTTCCTTGTCTATTGTTCTGTGGGCTTCCAGCCCTTCTGTGTTATTTGCTCTGTGGGTCTCCTACCCTTCTGTGGGTTTTCCGCCCTTCTGTGTTTATCGCTTGTGGGTTTCCAGCCCTTCTGTGTTTATAGCTCTGCAGGGTTTCTGCCCTTCTGTGTTTATTGCTCTTTGGGTTTCCTACCCTTCTGTGTCTAGCTCTGCTAGTTCTCTGTGTTTGTTTCCTGTGTATGACTTGTTAGCTTGGGCACAGCTTTGTTGTTAGCTGGTGTATAGCTTTACTAAGTCTTCTGAGTTTGCTCTGTGTATGTCTCCAGTGTATGACTTGTTAGCTTGGGCACAGCTTTGTTGTTAGCTGGTGTATAGCTTTACTAAGTCTCCTGAGTTTGTTCTGTGTATGTTTCCAGGGCATGACTTGTTAGCTTGGGCACAGCTTTGTTGTTAGCTGGTGTGTAGCTTTACGAAGTCTTCTGAGTTTGCTCTGTGTCTGTTTCCAGTGTTTGACTTGTTAGCTTGGGCACAGCTTTATTGTTAGCTGGTGTATAGCTTTTCTAAGTCTCCTGAGTTTTTGCTCTGTGTATGTTCCTGTGTATGTCTGGTTGCCTGGGTATAGCTTTCCTACTAGCTTGTACAGTTGACTATGTCTTCTTGTGTTTAGCCTGCTGGGTTTCCGTGTGTGTTTCTTTTGCTTCTGGAGCTTCTGCCCTTGTTCTACCTGTTGCCAGTTCTCCTTGATACTGAGGCTCCAGCCGTAGTCTTGTTCCTTGTCCTGACCATTGCTTGGAATCTGCCTGCTGCCAGAACACGGACTTTCTCTGCCTTGCCTTCGCCTAGGTGCCAGGGGGCACCCCTGGACCTTCCTTCCTGTTGTTCCTGTAAGTCCTACCGGCTGCCAGAACCTGAGGGCTCAACCCGAGGGGGAGGCAGTCAAGTGTAGGTGAAGCTTAGGTCCAGGGTGTTCCAGTTCCGTTCCAGTGTGTTCCAGTCCAGCGGGTTTCACTCCGGTATGTTCCTGTCCAGTGGGGCCACTCCGGTGTGTCCAGTCCAGCGGGCCCCACTTCAGTGCGCACCTGTCCGGTGCGTTCCAGTTCCGAGTGTTCCAGTGTAGAAATCCAGTCCGGAGTTCCGGTCCAGTTTTGTCTCCTCTCTACCTGGAGGGTGATTTTGCCTTAAAGGACTCACAAACCCCGCGCTCCCGGGGAAGAAGCCTGAAGGTATGCAAAGGACCTCGAGAGCGCGTCCCGCATGGGCGGGCACGCGACAGAATGCAAAGGCCATGAGTCCGGCAAGATCAGCCGTCCAGGTTGGCTACCTGTCCACAGCTTCGTTTCCTATGGACAATCCAGGGTCCAGCACCAGTGCAGTTCCTGATTATGGTGTGGATTTCTACAACCCAATTTTTTCTCTGAACCCTGTTTTGACGCTCCATGATTACCGGGAAATACTTTTGTCTGATCCTGCCCTGAAGGATACTCCTGAAGCAGCAGCTGAAAGAAAGCGTCTCTGGTGGCGTCTGGTCCGCCATAGCCCAGTTTCTGACATGAATCCTGCTATCTCGCTCTGGGATTACCGCCTCAGACTTCTGGAGGAGCCAGCTCTGCGGGATACTCCGGAGGCTGAGGCCGAAAGAAGACGCCGGGGAATTCCTCCGCTCAGACCCCCTCAGCAGAGCAGCCTGCGGTACCATAGCGGGTTAGTTCCTATTCAGGATTACAGTCCACCAGCGCTGAGTCCAGTCCGAGGAGGGTTTCAAGCAGAGCCTTCGAATCCTGTTCGAGTGAAGCCGCCAGCTAAGTTTCTGAGTTCAGCCCGAGGGACGGTTCTATGCAGGTCCATGAGGTCCGGCCAAGTGAGACGGCGTACCAAGTCTCTGATTCCAGTCCAAGAAGGGCCGACACCTAGGTCCCTGAATCCAGTCCAGGGGGTGCTTCATACTGAGCCTCCGATTCCAGTTCAGGTAGCGCTCCCAGTCAAGCCTCTGAGTCCAGTCCGAGGGACGCTGCAAATTGAACCTCCGATTCCTGTTCGAGTGGCGCAGCTGACCGAGCCGCCTGTCCTCCTTCAAGTGGCAAGCCCTTTGAAACCCCTGAGTCCAGTCCGAGGGATGCTTCTGACGGAGCCTCAGATTCCTATGCAAGTGGCGCTCCAGGTCGAGCCTCCCGTCCTCGTTCAAGTGGCACGCCCTTTGAAGTCTCCGAGTCCAGTCCGAGGGAAGCCTTCGATGGAGTCTCCAAGGCCTATGCAAGTGGCACTCCGGGTCAAGTCTCCAGTTCTTGTCCAAGTGACCCGTCCAGTCCAGCCACTGAGTCCAGTGCGAGGGGGGCTTCTAATCAAGCCTCCGGTGCCAGTCCACAGAGTGGTTCAGGTGGCACCTCCGCTTCCAGTCCAGAGGGCACCTCCAATCACGCTCCGAAGGCCAGTTCGAGTGGCGCTTCAGATCGAGCCTCCGATCCCTGTCCAAAGGGTGTTTTCTGCCAAGCCTCAGTTAAAGTTCCATCCCTGCCAGGAGGCAGAGGGCACCTCGAGTTCCTGTGCCAGTCAAGCTTCTGATACCAGTCCGGGTCCCGGTCCCGGTTCAGCTCCTGTCCAGAGTTCCCGCTCCAGTCAAGACTCTGATTCAAGTCCGGGTCCCAGTCCCGGTTCAGCTCCTGTTCAGTCCGAAGCAATAGCTGAGAGAAGATGTGTTCAACGGCTTGGGGCCCGGAGAAACCCATTTTCTGCATTTCAGCCTGCTAGCATGCTCTGGGGATCCCAGGGCCGTCTCCTCTTGAACCCTGCTCGGCAGACGCTGCCTGAAGCTAATGTTAGAGAGACGTCCCAGTCCGGCCAGAGGGGGGCGCCCAGCCTTGCAGCTGAATCTCCTCCGAGTTCCAGTTCCAGCCAAGATGCTGAGCCTGCTCCGAGTTCCAGTTCCAGCCAAGATGCTGCACCTGCTCCAAGTTCCAGTTCCAGCCAAGATGCTGAGCCTGCTCCGAGTTCCAGTTCCAGCCAAGATGCTGCACCTGCTCCGAGTTCCAGTTCCAGCCAAGATGCTGAGCCTGCTCCGAGTTCCAGTTCCAGCCAAGATGCTGAGCCTGCTCCGAGTTCCAGTTCCAGCCAAGATGCTGAGCCTGCTCCGAGTTCCAGTTCCAGCCAAGATGCTGAGCCTGCTCCGAGTTCCAGTTCCAGCCAAGATGCTACACCTGCTCCAAGTTCCAGTTCCAGCCAAGATGCTGAGCCTGCTCCAAGTTCCAGTTCCAGCCAAGATGCTGAGCCTGCTCCGAGTTCCAGTTCCAGCCAAGATGCTGAGCCTGCTCCAAGTTCCAGTTCCAGCCAAGATGCTGAGCCTGCTCCGAGTTCCAGTTCCAGCCAAGATGCTGAGCCTGCTCCGAGTTCCAGTTCCAGCCAAGATGCTACACCTGCTCCAAGTTCCAGTTCCAGCCAAGATGCTGAGCCTGCTCCGAGTTCCAGTTCCAGCCAAGATGCTGCATCTCAGACTCTAAGCCGGCATAGTGGTTGCCCAAAAAGACTTCCTGGTTTCAAGGGCCACTCCTCTTTTCAAGTTCCAGTTGTGCTTGCTACTGCCAGTCCAGTGATTCATGTTGGTGTGTTGAAGCCCATCAGGAGGTTTCACCACACTTACCCTTGGACACCTGAATCCCCTGTGGGGACCGGGAGGGGGTCTTGAGGGGGAGGTACTGTCACGACTATGGCCGTGACTACCCTCATACTTACCCTGTTTCAGGGAGTCAGTGGCTGTGCTGGCTTCTGCTTGTCTCTGTCTCTGTCTCTGTCTTAGTTTCTCTCTGGCTCTGTGTGCTGATTGCCCTACTGAACCTCACCTGTGTGGGCTATGCCTCTTCCAAGATGGCTGCCGCCTCTTCGTCTCTGCCAGTATCCAAGATGGCTCCCGCTGTTACTTTCTATGGGATGCCTGCTCTGAGTGTCAAGCCTCTGTTTGGTTGCAAGGTGATTGCTGCACCTGTGGCTCTGGTGTTGATGGGCTTTATTAGTCACCTGAAGACTACAGTCCTGGCCTTTGCATTGCCATTTCCTCTGCAGTGCCTTAGGTCCCGAGGTTAGTGTGCTGTTAGCACCGTTTGCTTTCCTTGTCTATTGTTCTGTGGGCTTCCAGCCCTTCTGTGTTATTTGCTCTGTGGGTCTCCTACCCTTCTGTGGGTTTTCCGCCCTTCTGTGTTTATCGCTTGTGGGTTTCCAGCCCTTCTGTGTTTATAGCTCTGCAGGGTTTCTGCCCTTCTGTGTTTATTGCTCTTTGGGTTTCCTACCCTTCTGTGTCTAGCTCTGCTAGTTCTCTGTGTTTGTTTCCTGTGTATGACTTGTTAGCTTGGGCACAGCTTTGTTGTTAGCTGGTGTATAGCTTTACTAAGTCTTCTGAGTTTGCTCTGTGTATGTCTCCAGTGTATGACTTGTTAGCTTGGGCACAGCTTTGTTGTTAGCTGGTGTATAGCTTTACTAAGTCTCCTGAGTTTGTTCTGTGTATGTTTCCAGGGCATGACTTGTTAGCTTGGGCACAGCTTTGTTGTTAGCTGGTGTGTAGCTTTACGAAGTCTTCTGAGTTTGCTCTGTGTCTGTTTCCAGTGTTTGACTTGTTAGCTTGGGCACAGCTTTATTGTTAGCTGGTGTATAGCTTTTCTAAGTCTCCTGAGTTTTTGCTCTGTGTATGTTCCTGTGTATGTCTGGTTGCCTGGGTATAGCTTTCCTACTAGCTTGTACAGTTGACTATGTCTTCTTGTGTTTAGCCTGCTGGGTTTCCGTGTGTGTTTCTTTTGCTTCTGGAGCTTCTGCCCTTGTTCTACCTGTTGCCAGTTCTCCTTGATACTGAGGCTCCAGCCGTAGTCTTGTTCCTTGTCCTGACCATTGCTTGGAATCTGCCTGCTGCCAGAACACGGACTTTCTCTGCCTTGCCTTCGCCTAGGTGCCAGGGGGCACCCCTGGACCTTCCTTCCTGTTGTTCCTGTAAGTCCTACCGGCTGCCAGAACCTGAGGGCTCAACCCGAGGGGGAGGCAGTCAAGTGTAGGTGAAGCTTAGGTCCAGGGTGTTCCAGTTCCGTTCCAGTGTGTTCCAGTCCAGCGGGTTTCACTCCGGTATGTTCCTGTCCAGTGGGGCCACTCCGGTGTGTCCAGTCCAGCGGGCCCCACTTCAGTGCGCACCTGTCCGGTGCGTTCCAGTTCCGAGTGTTCCAGTGTAGAAATCCAGTCCGGAGTTCCGGTCCAGTTTTGTCTCCTCTCTACCTGGAGGGTGATTTTGCCTTAAAGGACTCACAAACCCCGCGCTCCCGGGGAAGAAGCCTGAAGGTATGCAAAGGACCTCGAGAGCGCGTCCCGCATGGGCGGGCACGCGACACCTGCCCTCCCATCCATGATCCTCTCTCCCCTGCCCCCCTCCATTCACCCATATTCAGCAATTTCCCTCTTTCCCTGAGCCCTGCTATCCCATCCATGATCCTCTCTCCCCTGCCCCCCTCCATTCACCCATATTCAGCAGTTTCCCTGAGCCCTGCCATCCCATCCATGCTCCTCTCTCCCCTGCCCCCTCCATTCACCCATATTCAGCAATTCCCCTCTTTCCCTGAGCCCTGCCATCCCATCCATCTAACTCTCTCCGCTGCCCCAACTGCCCACCCTCTTCTCCCCCCAAGATCCCTTTACTTTTTTTTTTCTTTCAAATTTACCTCCGAGTCTGGCAGCGCAGCGTCAGTGAAAGCGCTCCCAGTAAAAGTGCTTCTCTTCTCTCAGTGCCCCGCCTTCTTCTGACGTCATGACGTCAGAAGAAGGCGGGGCACTGAGAGAAGAGAAGCGCTTTTACTGGGAGCGCTTTCACTGATGCTGTCTGTCGCTGCGCTGCCGGACTGGAGGTAAATTTAAAAGAAAAAAAGAAAATGGATCTTGGGGGGAGAAGAGGGCGGGCAATTGGTATGAGCGTCGTCGTCATCAGGATCCGATCTTCGGCTGGGGAGGCTCAGCCTCCCCAAGCCTCCGATACCGGGCGCCTATGTTCCTGCTCTCTCCAAAGGTACAAATGATACCAGTCTGACCTCTTAGGCTGTTCTAAATGTTGCAAAGAATTTCAGAAATGGATGTTATATATAATATGTATGCTGTCATGGGATAAACGTTTACAAATATGGTGATTGTGAGACCCTGAGTGGGGTTGGACGTGACCAGAGGAAATAATACAGCTGGACAAAAAGGTAGAATGCAAAAATAAGTATTTATTTTACAAGAACAGAAATTCCAGGATCTGTTTCTTTACAGGGCCGAGTCGTAGCAAAGGCAAATCTCTAAGATTAAAGAACACAGTTATTAGTATTTATGCTCATGTACCCTTGGGCCTGTTTCTTCACAGTGCTGAGTGGTAGAATGGGAAAACCCCAGCGGTTTCTACAAACGCAGTAAGCAGCCTCTGGCGGTAGTCTCAAACACAGTCCTGCAGCTGCTGGGTTTCCACACTCCAAACACAACCTTTCAGTTATATTTTACTTATCAGGTCTGGCTCTGGCCAGACCTCCAGCAAACTTGCAAAAGTTCAAACAGCAGCAGGGGCTTACCTGAACTCCATCAGAGCATTAGGATTTCTTTAGTCAAGGCATACACTGGGGCCTCTCTCCTCTGGGCTCCCCTTCTGCCTGGCCCCTCCCTTTTAAACTCCCCAGTCTCATCTCCGTCCCTCCCGGCTCACTCCTCCTGTGGCGGGACCTGTGATATAGATTTGTTTATATTTGACTTCAGCAAAAAAAAAAATGGAAAATAGACAATGGGAAAGAAAACAAAGATAATGGATATTCCAGACATGTATCTTGGAACATCTTGTAGATCCAACAAGACAGTTTAAAAATAGTACATGCCTTAATAGTCAGCCAATAAAGTTTTATTAAAGTAGCTGTAACATGATCGACTGTTTCTGTTTCAAAATCATCTTTGCTGTGGTATTCTATAGTATTTGTAATCTAGAAATCAATTTAGCCAACAAAAGACAGTATAGATCATTACAATAATCTAATTAGAGAGAACTACCGCCTAAACCAACACAGAAAAATGTTTCTCTTCAAACAATGCACAGATTCTTCTAAGGCCATATAATTTAAAGAAATTAGCTTTGATAATTACATCAATGTGAAACTTTAAAGATAAAGTTGTATCCAAATAAACACCAAGTATTTAGAAACACGGTCAGTTTTTAATGTGAATCCGTCTGGGAAACCAGTTCTTTAGATATCTTATAACCCACTCGATCTAGCCAGAGTAACAGTTTTTTCTCTGTTAAGCTTGAACCCATGAGCTGTACTTAACATTTCCAATTTTTATGTACAAGATAAAATCAAGAGTAAGGGTAATTGTGTTATATCCTGAATCGGTATCAATAAAAGCATATCATCTGTATATGAAAAAAATTGAACACCTAGAGAAGAAAAATTATAACAGAGATGTCATGTATACATTAAATAGCATTGAGGATAAAGGAGAATCTTGAGGTACCCCACAAGGCGGGGTCCAATTAGTTGAAATTTGATCTGCCATTTTAACTCTAATGTCTCAAGGTGAGAAATTCTTTTATCCAAGCCAAAACTTTATCTGTGAACCGTAATGAACATATTTTATACAGTAGACTATTATAATCCATTGTATCAAAAACTGCAGTAAGGTCAAAACTGCAACAAGATAGCAGATTTACTATAAGCAAACAATGTTTTAATCTCAGAAACAATAGCTAGCAGAATTGATTATGTAGAATGATATGGTATAAATCCAAGTTGCAACAGATGTAAATGATCAAATTTAAATTAAAAAAATCTGATTACAGCTCTGCAATGTAAGCCTCCATTAACTTGACAATCCATGGTATGTTTGCTACTGACCTATAATTTACATAAGTAATGCCACACTGGGAAAAGACCAAGGGTCCATCGAGCCCAGCATCCTGTCCACGACAGCGGCCAATCCAGGCCAAGAGCACCTGGCAAGCTTCTCAAACATACAAACATTCTATACGTGTTATTCCCGGAATTGTGGATTTTTCCCAAGTCCATTTAGTAGCAGTTTATGGACTTGTCCTTTAGGAAACCATCTAACCCTTTTTTAAACTCTGCCAAGCTAACCGCCTTCACCACGTTCTCCGGCAACAAATTCCAGAGTTTAATTACGCGTTGGGTGAAGAAAGCTTTTCTCCAATTTGTTTTAAATTTACTACACTATAGTTTCATCGCATGCCCCCTAGTCCTAGTATTTTTGGAAAGCTTGAACAGACGCTTCACATCCACCTGTTCCACTCCACTCATTATTTTATATACCTCTATCATGTCTCCCCTTAGCCGTCTCTTCTCCAAGCTGAAAAGCCCCAGCCTCCTTAGTCTTTCTTCATAGGGAAGTTGTCCCATCCCTGCTATCATTTTAGTCGCCCTGCGCTGCACCTTTTCCAATTCCATTATATCTTTCTTGAGATGCGGCGACCAGAATTGAACACAATACTCAAGGTGCGGTCGCACCATGGAGCGATATAATGGCATTATAACATCCTCACACCTGTTTTCCATACCTTTTCTAATAATATCCAACATTCTGTTCGCTTTCCTAGCCGCAGCAGCACACTGAGCAGAAGGTTTCAGTGTATTATCGACAACAACACCCAGATCCCTTTGCTGGGGGGTTCATTTCCAGAGGCGCTTCTTTAATACGTGGGATCAAAACAATTCCTCTTAACATAGATGGGAAATATCTGTCTTGAAGGAAATCATTTTAAATCATCACAGGCCATTCTATTATTCGAGATGGTGATTCTGTCATCAAATATGATGGACAACTATCTAATAAGCAGGAAGACTTTTTCAATAAGGACCGCTTTACTAATTGTAATAGGTGGAAACTTTGACCAATAGCTATCTTCTGGGGAGACCTCTGCGTTATGGTGGTCAGAATGCAAATTAGGAGGGCTAGATGACCATATTTTTATATATTTTTGTTTAAATTGAGCTAAGTCTGTAACTGAAGGGTACAAAGCCTGTATGTGATATGGATCAGAGGAAACAGTTCTTAATGACTAAAATAACTGAAACAATTTTCTCTGATCTAAATAATTATTTTCTGTTCTAGAATAATAGAATTTTCATTTAGCAGACTGAAGAGCTATCTTGTAATATTTAAAAGCAGATTTCCATTTTAACTGTGCCTCAAATCATGAGATCTCCTGCAAACATGTTCTAACTTGTGCTATGACTTTTCAAATTAGCTAATTCCTTATTATATGACGGTACTTGATAACTTACCTCTAGAGGTCAAAGGTGCCATTTTATCAACTGTTACAGAGAGAATACTGTGCCAAGTATCTAAATGATTTGAAATGTTCTTAAAATCAATTTGTGCAAGAACAGCATCCCAAAATGCAGAGGGTTCAGTCCTTTTCCTAACTTTAGTAACAGCAGCAGATGAAGTAAAAGACAAAGAAAGAAAATACATTCTGCTAAAAAATGATCCAGCCAAGGAACCTGTCTCTATGATAAATCTTTAATTCCTAGCTGTGTTAAAGAACCTGAATAAGTTATTAAACAATCCAGTGAAAGTCCTTTCTCATGGTTAGGTTGAATGGTAGATATAGAAAGTAAGTAAGAATCCAACACTGAGAGAAAGTCAGAAATCTCCTCATTAGTACCATCCTCTCAGTCAAGATTTATGTCTGAGCGAACAGCATATTGGTTTAGAAAATCTATAAATGGTTGTTTCACTTCTTTCCAAGAACCTGTAGGAGGGGCGTCTATAAACCAAAATAAAGCCTACTGAACCTGGAAATGATGAGTCTGAAAGTTTACAAAAAAGCATTTTCTAATCCATTAATATAAAGCAAATCAGTTTTAGAACCATTTTTTAAAAACTTCTAAAAATGAAAGCTAGACTCCTTCCCCTTTCTTTCCCTGTCTGGGTGCACTTAAAATCCTGTACTCCAAAGGGCTCAGTTCATTTAATATAGAAATAGAATCAGTAAGCCATGTTTCAGTAATAAAAATGAATCCTACTTGTAGTTTTCCAATTAAATCTCTTATAATAACTCTTATTACGTGTAGATCTAGTGTTAAAGTAAATACATGAAACTGGAACGAATGAAGAATCCTTTTGCATGTATGGTCTAAGAGGGTAACAGAGAGATTTAAAATTCACATTAGGTCTTACATTCTTTCTATTTCCATTTCTTGATTGGTGACTAATAATTACCTCAATAAGTCTTGGAAGAGAAAAGTTGTACTGCAGTGATTTCCATAGCATCGAATTCTGATTTGCATTAACTTGAAAGTGATCATAAAAATCGTAGTTTCCGTTTACCCACACCCATCCCATAAAGTAAACCAGAGTCCTTTTTATGGACCGTTTTTTTTCAGTGCATAATGTTAGTATTGCTTTTGGTTAGTTTCTTCTTTATTTCTGGAGTTATAGCGCTGTAAGTTTCTTGTGCAATCTTTGTAATGTTTAATTTAAAATTATATTTTTAAAAACTATTTTCTAACATTAATATTAATCCACAATGCAATACTTTGATTAACCTTAAAAAACAATTTTATAGTAAAGTATCCCTCACTCGTTGCTCCCGAAGTTGTGCACGAAGGGAGGGAGCGTTTCTTTTCTGCGAAACGCATCAGAAGTCAGCATCCTTATAACTGAGTCTGCTGATGTCATTGATAGGCAACTTCTGAGTTTGGGTGTCGGCTTCTCCCACTACAATGTCAATTGCACTATTCGCAATCAGGAAGGTGTTTTTAGTGTAGCTGAGCAGCTTCTTTCAGTCAAAACAGGTTGGTAATGGCAACAAGAAGTTGAAAGTCGCCTCAGAAGACAGCGTCCTTATAACTCGGAGCTATTTGCATGCAGTAGAAGAAGTGCAAGCTAATACATCTCCAGCATATTCACTGTGGATATCCTGAAAACCCAACTGATCCTGATTTATGAGATGGCACCAACGCAACAGTCATGGTGTCCAGAAAATACACATTGTGGTTGGTACAGCATCTTGAGCATCTATCTGCTCATATTCAAGGCCTGCTGGCTCTTGCCACGTAAGAATTTCAGCTGCGATTAATCTTTCACAAGCACACTGCCTTCTTTGTCAGTGCTGCATCAGAGAGGGTAGGAAAGGGAGGGAAATAGCTGAACATGGGAGTTGAGGGGGTGGGAGTGAGATGCTGAACACCTCAGGTAGGGAAGGGAGTGGAACGGAATCCGGTAAACACTGGGGAAGGGGGATGCTGGATTACATGGGGAAGGTATAAAAGTAGAGAGATACTGAACACTACGGGGGGGGGGGCAATAGGGAAGGAGAGAGATGCTGGAGTAGGGAAGGGAAGGGGAGATGCTGGACATGGGGAGGGCCTTGAACCATTTCTTGATGGGGGAGCATGACTGACGGTTCACTTAGGATGCCACATACCCTTGGTCTGGCCCTGTGTATGCTGTTTGTCAGATTGGAGGCACACCTTCATGGAAGTAACACTGACCTGCAGAATTATTCTTGTTGGATACTGTATTCTGGGTCCAGGTTAGGACCAGTATAACGGAGGTGGAGGGGGCAGGCTGTTGACAAATTAATCCACACTCCACTCTTTATACCAGACCCATATCCATTTTAGTTACCTACTCATAGTGTTCGTCAACCCTGGGACCCAACCACAGTCTTTCTTATTGATGTCACAAAGAGGGATTTGTGGTAGAGAAAAGCAGAGGGACAAGTTTTTCTATGATAAGACCAGCCTGTCAACATCGTTATCAGAAACATTAGTCTCCATGGGTCCAGGAGCTACATCAGATGCTGGGAATGCATCGGCATCAAGAGTGTCTCAATCACCCTCGGCATTGAACAGTGGTAGATGTCACCAAGAGTGGTTGTCTGATTCCTGTCCAAAGAAGTAGGATTCAACCTAATCTTCTTGAATGAGAGGTCTACTGATCTGTGATGGTGTTAAAGTGGCATTATGGTTTAAGACATTAAGCCACGGGTACTGAGGTCTTTTTTCTCCACGTTTATTTGATTCTCATGAGTGGGCATACTTAAGTAAAAGTTGTATAGGAATGGAAATTTTTGATTTGATTTTTTATTTCAGTTAACCCAATATTGACTGGGTAAATGTAAAATCAGGTCATGTCCTTCCAACTTTATTTTCTAAATCACATGGTCATCGAAGTGAAAGTGCACTTCACGTCTTGGAACTGCAAGAGAGTCTTGGCCTTCTATCTAGAGCAGACTAAAGTCCATAGAAAGCCCATGCAGCTTTTTGTTTCTTTTTACCCAGATAGGATGGGGGCTGCTGTTGGCAAACACATGGTTTCAGTTGACTAGCAGGCTCCATTTTCTTCACTTATAGCAAGGGTGGGCTCTCTCTAGAGGGTCATGTCATGGCTTATAATGCCAAATCTATGGCTGCATCAGTGGCCTACTTGAGATCATCCTCCATAAAAGAGATTTGCAGGGCTTTAACATGGACTTCTATCCATACATTCACATCCCAGCATTTCTTAGAAAAGGACTCCCAATGTGACAGTTGCTTTTTGCAGACAGTTCTCCAGCATTTATTTAGGGTCTAGAATCCATCCATCCTAGGCCTTTAAAGAGAACTCAGAGGCTGCCTTCCTTGAAAAAAGGGGGTGGGGAGAGAAAGAGAAAAACGAATAAAAAAATAATGAATATGGCCTGTTGCCTCTTAATTTTTTTTTTTAATAGTGGTGTCTGCCTTTTGCCGCACTGCTTGTGTTTCCCCCCTTTTCTGTACCTACAGACAAGACTGTCTCCCGAGTGTTCCAAAGCCCACTAAGGCATTCTGGGGCAGCCTGGGGAATGACTTGCCAAGTTTTAAATAGTTTTTAACAGAGGTTGGTGTGGAGCAGGACAAACTGGCATCCTCTCAGCAAGGCAGCATCATGTGACCCCCTCTAGATTATCTTTCTTGTCTGTTATATATGTTTTAAACTTAGTTTAAAAAAGAGTATGGCAAAGGCATGTGTTTTCCACAAAAGCATATAATTTTTTGTGGTTTCTCCTCCTGTGGATTTCTAGCTCTTTCTGAATAATGTCTATTGGAACTACAGCATCATGCACTTTCATTCATTACCAGGTGGCAGTTTTCATGTCTTACCTTTTCTCCTTAATTTAATTGAATACAATTCTAAGTTAAGGAGTGCCTTTGGCATGTTTTGTTCTGGGGTGTGGGGGTGGTAAAAAGGAACAAATTGCTTATCTGAAATTTGTGTTATCTGGTGATAGGAGTGCAGTGAGCCACAGTTCACCTGCCTCTGGGTTTGAAGTTATGGCTTATACTAATTTTCATCACAACAGAGTACTCCTCTGCATGCACCCTAAGTTCCTGCCAAAAGTGGTGTCAGAGTTCCCATCTGAACCAGTCGGTTGTCTTGCCAACATTCTTTCTCCGACCTCATGCCCATCCTGGTGAAAGCACCTTGCATTACTTGGATTGCAAGAGAGCATTGGCCTACTACATGGAGCGGACCAGGCCCCACAGACAATCCACCCAACTTTATATTTCTTTTGATCCCAACAGGATGAAGATCGCCATCGGGAAACACACCATTTCTGATTGTCTGGCAGATTGCATTTCCTTCACTTATGCCCAGGCTGGGCTGGCCCTAGAGGGTCATGTCACGGCTCACAATGTCAGAACCATGGCTGCGTCATTAGCCCACTTGAGGTCAGCCTCCATTGATGAAATTTGCAAGACTGCGACGTGGTCTTCAGTCCACACATTCACATCACACTACTGCCTTAAGCAGGATTCCCAATGCTACAGTTGTTTTGGGCAGACAGTGTTGGAGAGTCTGTTTGGGGTCTAGAATCCAACTCCACCCTCCTAGGCCCGTTTTATTCTGTTCCAGGCTTCACTCTCATTCAGATTGTATATAGCTTCAGGTTAATCTGTGTTATGTCTTCACCATTGCGAGGCCCAATTGACCAGTGTTTGTTGTTTTTGGTGAGCCTGGATGCTACGGATTCCGCACTTGTGAGAATAAAAATTTATTATTTATTTATTTAGATTTTGCTCACACCTTTTTCAGTAGTAGCTCAAGTAAGTGACATTCAGGTACTCTGGATATTTCTCTGTCCCAGGGGGGCTCACAATCTAAGTTTGTACCTGAGGCAATGGAGGGTTAAGTGACTTGCCCAAGATCACAAGGAGCAGAAGCGGGATTTGAACTGGCCACCTCTGGATTGCCAGACCGGTGCTCTAACCACTAGGCACTCCGCCACCCCACTTGGAAATAGGCCTGCTTGCCCTTGGAGAAAGCAAACATACTTACCTATAGCAGGTATTCTCAAAGGACAGCAGGCCTTATATTCTCACAATCCCTCCCACCTCCCCTTTGAGTTGTCTCCTTTATTATTTTTCCTTTTTTGCTGTTATACTCAACTGAGGTGACTTAAGTTCACACAGTGAGCAGGAAGGCACTCGCACATGCGCGTTAGAGCATGTCTCACACTCCACAAAGCTCCTCTTATGCTTGTCATAAAACCTGAACCAGTCAACATGGCCTGCATTACCCATTTGTGAGTATATAAGGCCTACTGGCCTCGAAGAATACCTGCTTACAGGTAAGTATCTTCACTTTACAGGTAAACAGTTTTTTCTCTATTTTTGTATGTAATCAACATACCAACTCAAACATACACACACACAGTAACCTCCTACAGTTTTTTTGCAGTTTTCTCTGATACTGCTTTATGTATTACTATTAAACAACATTTAATTATCTTAAGCTATGTTACTGATATTATAGCGATAATACCTAGTGATTTTTGTATGTTAAGAATGTTCAAGCTAAAACACCGTAAAAATAATGTTGTTCAAACAATATAATTAATGTGACAGAATTTTGCATTTGTGTCGACAAATTTTCTTCACAATGCCCACAATTGCCATTCCGATCTGAAACGCTAAGGAATTATCTGTAAATTATCGTAGTATCAAATACAAATTAATCAAATTTAAATTATTGTTTACAGAAGTCCATGTCGTATTGATGACATTAACAGTAAACTGGTACCCTGTTTTGTTTTCTCCTAATAATGGTAGTTTTACAGGGCAAACATGTTTGACTGCAAAAATGGCTGGGTAGTCATGCTAAAAGTCTGTAACTTTGCCATGGTTAAAGATAATCTCATTCCGCTCAGCACGTAAACGTAGATAGTAACAACAAATAAAGCTGTAAATTTTCACCTTGAAATTCCAAGGGGCTACTGAGAAAACAGCAAAGAAACTCTAGGGGGGTCCCTTTTTTTGCCTCATCCTGTATATATCTACGCTATTCTGAATTCAGACTGAAGCATTACTGCAGATGAGAGCAGTGTCAGAGAGACAGCACTAAAGAGTGGAAATAAAGAGCTATTCTTTGTGCTGGAATTGTATTTCCAGTTTTTCTGGTTCTTAAAATGTGGGTTTGGGAATATTCTCAGAAGAATCTGAAGGGTACAGAGTTTTAAGACAATAAAATGGAGTTTATGATAAATGATGTACAGAGCTAGCCAAAGTAATTTGACTTGGAAGAATATCTGTCAGTGAATGTTATCTGTCACATAAGTCAGGGAACTGAGCAGTAAAGAGAAACATTCTTGTTGCTTGTTAGTTCTTGCAGCAGGCCATTTATTTTTGTCACACATGCAATTCTCTTTATTTTTTTTACATGGAAATAAGGTACCTTAAAATGTATATTTGCATAATTTGCATGGAGCTGCTATTGATAAAACAAAGAATGGAAAGCTGCTTTGTATAAACTTGGCAAGGATTCTTAGGCCAATATTTACATTTCTTTAGCTTCAGACTAACAAAGTTTTTGTGCTTTTTATTTTTGCTTAACCCATGGGCTACAATAAACATTGCCTTTGACAGCGCTGTGGTTTTTATGTGAAGCAAGCAGAAAGTGTTGTAAAGCTGAGTAGAGTGGTGTTGCTTGTCTTAGCTAATATCACATGTTGTAAAGGCGTTAAGCAATCCCTTTCCTCAGAGTGTATTTCAAAAATAGTGATTGCTTCACTTTACTCATGGAGTGGATGACACTTTCCAGGGGTGACAGAAATGTATAGGCCACAGTTTTTCACAATGACACTGCCTTCATAATTCTAATTAGGGATATTTACTGTATAGTAAAAGAAAAACAAGAACTTGTCTCTTTTGTCTTGCCTAAGATATTGAATTGTGTGTGTGTGTTTTTTTTTAATCATGCCCCTTATTGTTTCATAACAATTTGAAATGGGTTGTTCAACAGTTTGTCATTGGAAAGTAGAATTATGAAAATGAATAGGGTTAGACACACAGAAGTAATATCATCCAAAATCTGTTAAATCATTTACTTAAGAAGAGATCATTCCTTCTGGTTCTGTGGACAAGCCCACACAGTTTCCTCCATTGTTTTGGATGGTGCTATTTCTAAGCAAAGGAAGACAGAATGTTCTTATATCTCTATGATAATACATGATGTATTATGTAGCTCTTAATTTTGACGTCAAAATTTAATATATGTGTATATTAGAAGCAGCCAAGTTTCAAGGAATACGGAAGTAAAACTGAAGAATGGATTTAAAAAGAGAAGTGAATATAATTTAATGAGGCACTGTGTATGAAAGCTTTTCCTGACTTCTCTGTAGCTGTATTTTGTTCACCCACAAAGAAGTGTTTAAACTGTCGCCAGGTGAAGACCGTGCTTACAAAAGATTGTTTCAATATGAGGTAGAAAAATATTGCTATATATTTATGATATAATGTAATTTTTTTAATATATGAAACCTTTGATCATTGCCCATAAGTGCTCTCTCTTCATCCTGCACATTTTCTATAGCCATTATTATTTTGCATAACAACAAAGAGCATATTTAAAAAAAAAAAAAACAACAGTCCTGAAATGACATGCAACAATGGCTAGATATTTTTTTTAACTTTGAAGGGTGGGGGGAGTATTAGAAAGAATCCTAAGTTTGGAGATTACAGCATGTAATTATAGACCTCCGGAAAATGGTTTATTATAGAGCACTTATTCGTAAAACAACACTAAGCACATGCTGTAGTATTTCTTTTATATTAGGTTTTGTTCAACTAACAATACAAGTAAAATGTCTACTGCGTGATTTAGATCCAGGACATCAAATTCCAAGACAGAAAATTCAGACGTAATTATTGTAAGCCAGTATTCTTAAACCTGTTCTCTTGACCCAGCAGTAGAGAATGACAGGGGGCTGGAGATCTGCAGTAAACCGCAGTAATCTGTGGTAAATCTGAGGTAAAAGGAAAAAATCTGACTGTTTACCACGATGCAGGAGCAAAACATTTTACCACCCCGCGAGATCAGTACAAAGCTTTGCTCCCATGGTAAAAAAAAGTAGTTGCATCTCTGTGCTTGCCTTCCTCCTGCCCTCCCTCCTGCAGTACCTCTACCTTATGCAACCAGGCAGTGGTGTTCTGGAACCAGCTCACACGAGCCGTTTGTTAATTTTTAAAGAATTTTAACAGCTGGCTTTAAGAATTTGTGCTCAGGTCCCTTCTTGGCATCGTTGTTGGCCTCCTCCTCCTCCCCTGTGGCTTTTTCCAGTGGCATAGCTACAGGGGGCCTCATGCCCCCCCCCCCAAACAGTAGTTGCCAGCCAGGTAGTTTTTTGCTTCCTAAGGCTCCCTGCTCCCTGTCCCAGCAATCAGGCAGCTGAGCTCTCCCTCTCTTTCTTTGGGTCCGGCCGGCTATCTCCTCCATGTCTCCAGCAGTGACCCATGACGCAGGCAGTACTGAAGATAGCTGCTTCCGGCTGCCCTGGTCCTGTCGCTGCTTTATCCCGCCTTTTCAGCTTCCTGTGAGTGGGACAAAACAGCGAGACAGACCGGGGCAGCCAGAAGCAGCTATCTTCAGCCGCTGCCTGCATCGCGGCTCACTGCTGGAAGCAGGAGAGATATCTGGCCGGACCTGAAGGAAGGGAGGGAGAGCTCAGATACCTAACTGACTTCGGGGACTTGGATCAGGGAGCCTAAAAACAAAGCAACCAAACCAAACCTGTGAGCTACTTCTTCCATGTTCTCGTTCTTTATTGTTGGTACCATTTTTTTTTGAGCCCACTTATTTTTTCAAACTTGCCGGCTTGTGCAGCATACAGATGTGTACACAGAGGAAGTATAATAACGAAATAACTTTTCATAGGTAGATTAGTAATTTGCTCTAAATTGTAAGAAGTGTATCATTTGGAGGGACTGGTTATAGGGAGCCACAGAGAGGGGGCACTGGAAATGCAGGAGGGGGTTGCTGGAGTGGACCCACGGAAAGGGAGAGGGCTGCTGGACCCAAAGGGGAAGCTGGAGAGAAGGGAGAAAGGTGTTAGACCATTGAGAGGAGGGAGGGCTGGCTGGAGGGAAGGGAAAAAGAAGTGCTAGACCCATGGGGGGGTAGGGCTGGAGGGAAGGGTGCTGGACCTTCAGGGGAAGAAGGGAGGGGAAGGGACACAGAGGGGCAATGCCAGACATGGGAGGGGGTATATGGACACAGAGGGAAGATGCTAGACATCAGGGAGAATAGGAACACAGAAGGGAGATGCTGGACTTGTAGGGGGAGGCATAGGGACACAGAGGAGAGATGTTGGACATAGGTGGAGGGGATAGGGATAAGTATAGGCTTAGGGCTCTTTGTGGCTAGGGGGCAGATGTCCTAGTTGCATCCTTCTAACACCATTTCGGGCATGTGTGATCTTTATATTTTGCATCATATAGGAGGAAATGCATATCTTTCTATTTCTATGGGGTGGCTTCTTGTGGTTTTTGGTAAATATATGTTTATCATTTTTGGTCAGCTATTATGTATTTGGCATTTGTGTTCTGTGTGTGTGTGACCGAGGTATTCTGTTAGCATGAATTTTCTATGTAGCATTCTGTAGTAATTTGGCTTGTCCAGTTTTCCTGATAGTGGAGGGATATTTGTAAGGGGAGACAGGGATTTTGTTTGCCCTTGTTCTGTATTGTTTGTGATTTATAAAATGACAGTTGTACAGAATATTGTTTTTTTTTATACTTTAATGGAATGATTTAAATATAAAATCAGAACGAGGCTTGTGCAGATGGGATTCAACAGAGCTCGCAGGGACGGGGACAGAGGTTGTGGGGACGGGAATAGATTTTGTCCCTCATGTCATTCTCTACCCAACAGGTTTTCAGGGTATCCACAAAAAATATGCATGAAATAAATTTGTATATACTGGCCCACCACTGTATGCACATATATCACATGCATATTTATTCTGGATATCCTGAAAACATGACTGATAATGTGAGATCAGTAACACAGGTTTCAGAATCCCTGTTATAAAACTTTGGATGACAGAAATAAGTTGTCAAGCCATTTGTCCTGGAGGTAACTGACTGTACATTTCTGAAGTAACAATTTGTAAAATATATTGGGATAGTGATTGATTAAAAAGTTAAACAATGTCTTAAGTGTAGCAACCTACACATATTTTTAGTCCGGAGAACAAAGGGTCTGATTTGCTAAGGTGTTTTACAATAAAAATTGGGAGGACAATTTTCAAAGCCATTTCTATGCATAGAGGCTATTCTGGGGTCTGATTCACAATAACTTGTCAAAAAAACAGAAAGTGGAGAAAAAGACCTCAGTCAAAGAAAGCTTTTTTACAGTCATAACTGGCTTATTATGGCTCAATATATAATCCTTTGTCAGAAAAAAAAATTCTTTCTCCATATATCTATACAAAAAATGGCTATGTAAAGCATATTTCAAGAATCCAAATGTTTACTTGAGCCAGCTTACTAAAGTTTATTAAGCAGTTAATGCACAAATTAGCATGCACTGTTACTCTTGTTCATCCACACTAATTGCGAATAGTCTTAATGTGTGATAAGGAACTTTTCAGAGGGCACGCCCCTAAACAGTTACTACACAGCGTTTGCACTAACCAAAGATTAATATTTGCTGTTAAAAGCTCTGTAAGTGTAAAACCTGACCACACTGTAATCAAAGGGCCCCTAACTCACCATTTGAATAAAATGGTGAGTTAGTCCACTTTTAAAGATAATAAAAAGAAATAAAACAGCAGCAAAAAAGAAAATAAGTTGAAATCTTTTTATTGGACTAACAAAACATTTTTTGCAATACTTTTGTTTTGGAATTTCTTCCTACTCTTTCTTGCAAAACTTTTCCAGCTCAGAAGTATTCTTAGGTCTCTTGCATGTTTGGAATGACCCCCAAATTTAAAAAAATAATCACGTCTGGAGACTGCAAGTGCCATTCCAGAGCTACCACTTTTCTTACATGTAAGTACTTCATGTTTGATCTTGAGGGTATGCTTCAGATTTTGTCTTTTCAGCTTTAGTTTCTTCACCGACTGTGGGACATTAGAATATGCTGAAAATTACTTGAATCCTTTCTTCCTTTCATTCGTGCACTGTCTCCTATGCCACTACTAGCACAGAACCTCCAAAGCATAATAGATCAATCCCCATGCTTAACAGTTGACAAGAAGTTCTTCAAATGCTTCACTCCTTTATCTCCTAATATATCTTGTATGGTTGTGACTGAACAGTTCAATTTTCATTTCATCAGTTGAAAGCACTTTGTTCCGAAAGTTTCAGGCTTATCAAGGTTTTCTTTGCATACTTTAGACAATGCTTTTTGTGATTATGATACAGAGAACGTTTCCTTCTGACAACTCTCCTATGGAGATCATTGTTGTATAAGCAGCATTTTACTGTGGACAAGTGCTCCAGTATCACCTAGAATTTTCAGAAGGTTATTTGTAGATCAATCAGAGATTTTGCCTTGATGTCAACAGTTTCATTCAACTTTCATTGACTAACACTGTTCATAGTTGAAATTGCTAGCTGGAAGCATGTAGAGATTTTTTTACAGGCGTCCTCAGAGACCTGCTTAGAGAACCCATGGTTGCTGAGATAAACAGAAGAATAAGCATAGGCTGAGAGGTTATAATTATTATTATTATTATTTGTTACATTTGTATCACACATTTTCCCACCTATTTGCAGGCTCAATGTGGCTTACATAGTACCGTAGTGGTGATCACCAGTTCCGGTATGAACAAATACAAGGTGTTATTGTGATATAATAAGGATCATGTATGGTAGAAATATAGGGGAACTTAGGAAGGTAGGGAGAAGTTGGGGTGAATCCATCACGATCTTTGTTTTGGTTGTGTTGCAGGTGTTCAGGCTTTTATGTTGGGTCTGTAGGATATGCTTTCCTAAACAGGTTTGTTTTTAGTTCTTTCCAAAAGTACAGGTGGTCTTACATTGTTTTTACTAATTTTGGCAGTGCGTTCTATAGTTGTGCGCTTAGGGAAAGCTGGATGCATACGTTGATTTGTATTTGAGTCCTTTGATGCTTGGATAGTAAAGATTCAAGTATGTTCGTGATGAGCTTGTTGAGTTTCTGGTTGGCAGGTCTATGAGGTTTGTCATGTATTCCGGGGTATCTCCGTAGATAATTTTGTGGACCAGGGTGCAGATTTTGGAGTTAATACGTTCTTTGATTGGGAGCCAGTGCAGTTTTTCTCTAAGGGGTTTGGCACTTTCGAAACGAGTTTTTCCAAATATAAGCCTGGCTGCTGTGTTTTGGGTGGTCTGAAGCTTCTTTATAATTTGTTCTTTGCAACCCGCATAGATGCCATTGCAATAATCTGCGTGGCTTAGTACCATTGATTGTGTCAAGTTACAGTATATTTCCCTTGGGAAGAATGGTTTCACACGTTTGAGTTTCCACATTCCGTGAAACATTTTCTTTATGGTCGATTTTGCTTGGTTCTCTAGTGAGAGGTTCCGGTCGATTGTTAATCCGAGAATTTTCAGGCTGTCTGTGATAGGAAGGGTATAGCCTGGGATATTTATGTTTGTGGGTTTGTGTGTGTTGTATTGAGATGAGATGGTGAGACTTGGAGGCATATTTTCAAAGCACTTTGGGAGGCTAAGTTCCATAGGTTTCTATGGAACTTTGGGAGGCTAAGTGCTTTGAAAATGAGCCTCATTGTGTTTTTCCTGTGTTGAGTTTTAGTTGGAATACGTTAGCCCATGAGTTCATGATGTTCAAACTGAGCTTGATTTCATTGGTGATTTCTGCTAGATTGTGTTTATAGGGGATATATATTGTGACGTCATTTGCATATATGAATGGGTTGAGTCCTTGAGTGGATAAGGACTTGGCCAGTGGGACCATCATGAGGTTGAAAAGGATTGGTGATAGTGGTGATCCTTGTGGTACTCTGCAGCCTGGTTTCCAAGGTGATGATATGTTTGTGCTAGCTTTCACTTGATATCTTCTTGTGGTTAGGAAACCCTTGATCCATTTGAGTGTATTTCCGCTGATTCCAAAGTAATTTAGGAGTCTTAGTAGTATGTTGTGGTTGACCACGTCAAATACGCTAGACATGTCAAATTGTAGGAGAAGTATGCTTTTTTACCTGTTGCTATTTCCTGTTTGAATTTGGCTAAGAGCGTGAGTAATACTGTTTCGGTACTGTGTAGGGGCGGAATCCTGATTGTGATTCGTGTAATATTGTGAATTTGTCAATGTAGTCATTAAGTTGTTTGGTAACTATACTTTCCATTAGTTTGACTACTTTCCATTAGTTTGACTATTAGTGGAATAGATGCTACTGGACGGTAGTTGGTGATATCATTTGATTTTTTTCTTGGTGTCTTTTGGTATTGGGGTGAGTAAGATGTTGTCTTTTTCTTTTGGGAAGATGCCTTTTTGAAGCATGAAGTGGGATGTGAGGTCTGTTATGAAGCGGTGGGGGGCGGATTTCATTAGGTGGCTGGGGCAGGTGTCCAATTGGCAATGACTGTTGGAGTACCTTTTAATCGCCTGGGTAACTGTATTGGCGGTGAGGAGAGCAAAATTTGACCAGGTTCGATCTGCTGGGTATACACCCGGGGATGGGTCCAGATTATTGATGAAAGTTGTCGATGTCCGCGTTGTCCTGTGGTAGCGTTTTGTGTAGGTTTGTGATTTTTTTTCATTGACATATGTAGCAAGGTTGTCAGCAGATGGGATGTCAGTTTTGGTTGTGGTGATCGGTGTTGTGTCTACTAATTTGTTCACGAGATGGTATAGTTTCTTCGTGTCTTTGTAGTCCGTTCCTATTTTGGTTTTGTAGTATTCCCTTTTGGTCTGTCTTGTTGCGTATTTTTATTTCCTTTGTAGTTGTTTCCATGCATTGAGTGTATGTTCGTCTTTTACTTTATTCTATGCGCATTCTAGTTTCCTGGATTGTGTTTTTAGTTTTTTCAGTTCTTCGTTGAACCACGGTATCAAGTTGTGTTTGCGTGAGGTTCTTGTTTGTAGGGGTGCTATTTCGTCTGGTCAGAATATTTATTCAATTGTGAAATTGTCATCATCTGACTAAGTAAAGGCTTACTGGGTCACTAAACGCTGTGGGTCTTATCAACATTTTTTATTTTATTAGAATCAAATATTTTTACAAAGAAAAAACTTTGCAATTAAATATGTCCATACCTTATGGATTCACAAGCAAAGAAAAAAGTTATTATTCAACAAAGCAATAACATGGGAGGAAGAACATAGTCCATAATATAAAGTGATCCCAGAAACAGTTCAGAAGAAGACGAAATTAAAAGAAGCAAAAAAAAAAATAAGAACTAAAGGAAAAGAGTTTAGCTATACATCCTCTTATATACTAATTCCCTCTTATAATTCAAACCTGGGTGGATCTCTGAGAACCCTGAGAGTTAAGAAAACTGCATAATTGAATTGGATCAAAGAAATACGTTCTGTCTCTTTGAATATATCACACATTTAAAATGAAAACAAAGTTGAAAACAAGTACACAGTGATAATACTTCTTGATGTGTTTCCAAACATTTCTACCACCGTTCCTGTCTCTGAGGCACATCTGGAAAGATTTGAATCTTCTGCTCAGGAAAGTTTACTCCAGACATTTTAAAATACAACTGTAGCAAAGCCTCCCTATCTTGGAGGAATATGAAGGAAACAACCAGTGTAGATCTAGAAGTGCTCTCTTCCTTTGTTCTCTCCAGAAAAGCTGAGACATCCAGACTGTCTGTAGTCACATCAACTGGCCCTTGGTCTTCTGTCTTCCATATTAATTTGTGGCATAAAGGTATATAGTATATCTTATACAATGGAGGTAAACTATTATCAGGGTACATAAATACTACTTTTAGCACATAAGCACTGTCACGCTGGGAAAAGACCAAAGGTCCATCAAGCCCAGCACTCAGTCTCTGACAGCGGCCAATCCAGGCCCCAAGAACCTGGCAAAAAACCCCAAATTTAATAATGATCAATGGACTTTTCCTTCAGAAATCTGTCCAGACCCCCTTTAAACTCAGCAAGGCCAGCTGCCGTCACTACCTTCTCCGGCAATGAGTTCCAGAGTCTAAGTACGGCTGAGTAAAGAAAAACTTTCTCCGATTTGTTTTAAACCTACCACATTCTAATTTCATCTTGTGTCCCCTGGTTCTATTATTGTTAGAAAGCATAAACAAACGCTTCACATCTGTCCGCTCTATCCCGCTTATTATTTTGTAAACCTCTATCATATCACCTCTCAACCGCTTTCTCTCCAGGCTAAAGAGTCCTAGCCGTCTTAACCTCTCTTCATAGGGTAGTCGTCCCATCCCTTTTATCATTTTTGTCGCCCTTCTCTGCACCTTTTCCAATTCCTTTATATCTTTTTTGAGATGAGGCGACCAGAACTGAACACAATACTCCAGGTGCGGTCACACCATGGAGCGATATAACGGCATTATAACATCCTCATGCTTGGTTTCCATCCCTTTTCTAATAATACTCAACATTCTGTTCGCCTTCTTAGCCGCCGCAGCACATTGAACTGAAGATTTCAACGTCCTATCCACGATGACTCCCAGATCCCTTTCTCGGTCTGTAACTCCTAACGCGGAACCTTGCATAACATAGCTGTAATTCGGGTTCCTCCTTCCCACATGCATCACTTTGCACTTGTCAACGTTGAACTTCATCTGCCATTTGGACGCCTAATCCCCCAGTCTCACAAGGTCTTCTTGTAATTTTTCACACTCCTCCCACGACGAGACGACCCTGGATAATTTTGTGTCATCTGCGAATTTAATTACCTCACTAGTTACTCCCATCTCGAGGTCATTTATAAATAAGTTTAAAAGCAGCAGTCCCAGCACAGACCCCTGAGGGACCCCACTAACTACCTTTCTCCATCGAGAATAATGACCATTTAACCCTACTCTCTGCTTCCTATCCTTTAACCAGCTCTTAATCCATAATAATCCACTGCCTCCGATCCCATGACTCTCCAGTTTCCTTTGGAGTCTTTCATGCGGCACTTTGTCAAACGCCTTCTGAAAATCTAGATATACAATATCCACCGGCTTCCCTTTGTCCACATGTTTGTTCACCCCCTCGAAAAAATGCAGTAGATTTGTGAGGCAAGACTTCCCTTCACTAAAACCGTGCTGACTTTGTCTCAGTAGCCCATGCTTTTGTATGTGCTCTGTAATTTTATTCTTAATAATAGCCTCCACCATTTTTCCCGGCACCGACGTCAGACTCACCGGTCTATAATTTCCTGGATCGCCTCTGGAACCCTTTTTAAAAATCGGTGTTACATTGGCCACCCTCCAATTATCCGGTACCACACCTGTTTTTAGGGATAAATTGCATACTACTAACAGTAGCTCCACAAGTTCATTTTTCAGCTGTATTAATACTCTGGGATGAATACCATCCGGTCCCGGTGATTTACTACTTTTCAGTTTGCAGAACTGCCCCATTACATCCTCCCAAGTTTACAGTGAAATTATTTAGTCTTTCTGACTCATCCGCTTCAAATACCTTTTCTGGCACCGGTATCCCTCCCAAATCCTCCTTGGTGAAGACCGAAGCAAAGAATTCATTCAGTTTCTCCACTACGGCTTTGTCTTCCCTGATCGCCCCTTTAACACCACAGTCGTCCAGCGGCCCTACCAATTCTTTAGCCGGCTTCCTGCTTTTAATATACCTAAAAAAAATTTTGCTATGTGTTTTTGCTTCTAACGCTTTTCTTGTTGGCTCCTCAACCAGCTGTTCCATGAAGCCATCCTTGATTTCATCAAGAAATTTCACCTCCCTTGCGTGTACCGATGTTTCATTCACCCAGTCTATATCTGGATAATTGAAGTCACCGATTAATATTACATTTCCCTTTTTATTCGCTTCCCTAATTTCCCTTGTCATTGCTGCGTCCGTCTGCTCGTCTTGGCCAGGTGGACGGTAGTACACTCCTATCACCGTCCTTTTCCCCTTTTCACGTGGAATTTCAATCCACAAGGATTCCAATAGATGTTTTGTCTCCTGCAATATTTGCAGCCTATCTGAGTCAAGGTTCTCATTTACATACAGTGCTACCCCTCCTCCAATCCTATCCACCCTATCACTACGATATAATTTGTAGCCCTGTATGACTGTGTCCCATTGGTTATCTTCCTTCCACCAAGTCTCAGAGATGCCTATAATATCCAGTTTTTCATTGTGTGCAGTGTACTCCAGCTCTCCCATCTTATGCCTCAGAGCAAACCAGACCCCTGCTGGAATCCTATCTGTTAAGGTAGGCTTCTCAGCACCCTCTCAGGAACTAAACCCAGGCAGCCCAGTTCTCCCCAAACACAGGAATCACTCCAGCAGAAGGAAAAGGCAAAGTACCAGCACAGCAATTGAACACAGTTTTAACAGAAATTGCTAGCCCAAAAATGTATACTAGCAAGTATAGAATAGGTAAAGAAGCTTTTAAAAATTTATAGAACATATCCTTAGGAAGCATAAAGTTAGAGCATGGAAAGTTTAAAATTCTTAAATTCAGTCCCTTAACAGAATTCTCAAGATTCTCAATATTATGATGTAACTTAAGTCTGTCTTGCGAAACTTGAGCTTGGATATTCTTAAACTGATGACTGAGTTTCCAGCTCTCAAATCTTAGAGTCTAACCAGTGTTGCATTATTCAAAGAAACGGTAATAAAAGATGAACAGACCTTACTTAGGCATAGATTCCAGAAAGGACACCTAAAGTTAGGCACCAGGATACAACACGCTGTGAGGTTTCTTTAACTTAGCTGCGGTAAAAGGAGCCCTGCAGTAGTGGCAGCACCCAGATTTGCTGCGTGCCGAGGCTCCTTTTACTTCAGTGGGTAAAAGTGAAGAAAAATGAAATGGCTGTGTGGTAAGTATGCACTTGTTGCATAGCCATTTCGGAGGGAGCCCTTACCACCACCCAATGAGGTGACAATAAGAGCTCCCTTGTTAACCCGGCGATAACCCCTTGCAGTACATTTTTTTTTATTTATAAGTTTTAATATTACATTCATATAACATAAATGCATTAGAAATATCCACAACAAAAATAGGAAATAATTTTTAACCCTTGAATTAGGGTAGAAAGAAAATTACTCTAAACTTAGTCCACTATAGTGGGACAAGATACAAGGAAAAGGTAAAAAGAAAGTAACTTATAAATTAAATTAGAGCAGTGGAGTGCCGACACTCGAAGCCAATTAACCAGCATATAATTAACATTTGCGAGCATTCAGGGAAGCATCTCTTACACCTTCCTTGGATATTACAATTCCTGCAATTTCTTTGTGTCAAAAAACACATAATTAGTCAGATTAAGGGACACCAAGCATCTGCAAGCAAATTTTAGTACAAATGGTCCACCTAAAGTGAGTACTCTCGGTTTTAAACCCAGGAATTCTCGTCTTCTTTTTTGAGTGTCTCTGGCTTAATCAGGGAAAAGCTGAACCTTAGACCCAAAGAAAGATGCTCCATATGCCTGAAGTTTAAACGAAATATATTGTTTCTGTCTGGTTCTAAGGCAAAAGTTACTAGAAGAGTTGTTCGTTCAGTAACGACTTCCAGAGAGCTCTCCAAAAATTCGGTCAGATTTAGTACAGGTTGAAGGTTCACGATTGGAGTTCTGAATCCACTTATATATTGGGCTCTGAATATGGGTGGAAAACACTCAGCCGGAATTCCCAATATTTCTCCAAAATATCTTTTCAACATTTTTAAAGCAGGAATTAATGGTGATTTAGGAAAATTTTAAAATCTCAAATTATTCCTCCTCCCATGATTATCTAAATATTAAAGCTTCCAAGCTAGAATATCTCTCTCCCTGATGACTGTCGTTGCAAAGCTCTGCAGTTTTTTAAGTTTAGTAATTCAGTTTTAGCTTCTTGAAGATCTATTTTCCCAGACATAGTTTGATGTAATTGTTTTAAATCAGAAACTTCTCCCCTAAAGGAGTTAGTTACCTGGAGAAGGGAAGAGTTCAAACCCTGTATTGCATCCCACAGGGCTTCCATAGTCACCACAGACAGTTTTCTACTTCCCCCAAGACCGATGGAGGCAGCTCCCAGGTCGAAGGAAAAGGAAGGCTTAACTGCCATCATATCCTTAGTTGTTGAGACTCTTGGGGTCGAGGCAGCGGCGGGTCCTCCTCCAGCAGCTTGGGAGAACAACTCCTCTCCGGACGTCTCGCAACACTGTTCCTCAGCCGACGCCAAACTGCTTCCGGGACATGGGGGAGCTGCGTTGGAGGGAGGGCTAAGCGAAACTCCCTCTATGCTGCGATCCGCCGATGACATCGCGGATCCAACTGAAGCGGGTGCCGGCATTTCCGACGTCTGGATGCCGAACCTCTCCAAAGTTGTCTGTTGCAAGGTAGGGTTATCTCCAGGGTTGGAGGATGCTGACCCCTGGTTTTTCCTTTTCTTTTCCCCATGAATAACACGGGGAAAAGCTCCAATACGTCAGGCAGAGTTGTGGGGGGTCAGGAGCTCAGAAACGCGTGACTGCTCAAAACGCCATCTTGCAGTAAAAATTAACAAATGTTTTCGGTCACACTGGAAATGCCACGCGCTGGGGATGGAACTACCGCCAGCGGTATTTCTGATTTCCTACGTGGGAAGCCCGTTGCCACTCAGCAACCCTTTAGTAGAAGAGCCCCTAAATGTGGATTCTATAATAACAATTGTTTGCTCATATACTTGCCTAACTTTAGGCGTGAGCACTTATGGCATAACAAAAGCTAGTATAGGTGCTTACGCCTAACTGTAGGCAGTTATGTGCATAAATACTAGTATTTTATTACATGCAAGCATAACAGCTAAACACGCCCTTGTCCCACCTGTGCCCTCTAGTAGATGTGCACGGTAGAATTTGCGCATGTTATAGAATGCTAAGGGCAGTTGAGCATTTAACAGCTAAATGGTGCCACTTAGTACCAGTTAAGGCCAATTTTAGTCTATTGCTTGTTATCACCAATTATCAGCTCATTGTTAAATTAATTTACATGCGTAACAGATCTTATTCTATAACTTGAGCATGCCTCTTTCCATGTTGTATGAAGTTGGGCACACTAGAATCTGGGAGATAGTGTTGCTAATACCAACCAGATAGAGCCCAATGTGTAATCTCTGCTGGTTTATGTAAACACTGCAGAGCAGAAATACACAGATCCAGTTCTTCCCTAGATAGTTCCAATCCAGCTTCCACTCCAATATCTGAGACCCAGGAAGCTCTTGCCAGTGACTACCAAACCAAAGTAAACCATCTGTTTCCCCTCCGGCTTCAGCATTACCACTGTATTCAAAGCAAAATCTTGCTCTCTCACAAGCAGCAGAGGCATCTACCTCTCCTTCACAGATCCAGCAGTACAACTTCCTATTCCATTCTCCTGCACAATGTCACTGCCACTTCACAGACCTAGAGGGGTCGGAGAGCCTTGCAGACTGAGCAATACCTCGCCCTCCAACTCAGGGCTCTTCTCCCACTCTGAGATCAGCAGAAATGCCTGGTACTTGAGAGGATTGCATAGAGATGGTAATGCAGATTTGCTGACTAGAAGGGACCTTCAGCTTCTGGGGGAGAGGACTTTTCAACTTACTCTTCTTATTATATATTCTCAAGGTAAAAATGTACAATTTTTGAAAGCAAAATGCAATGAAATTGCGGGTCTTACTGATGAATGAAATGGAGTATTCAAACTTTTGCACTCATACTGGGTCCATCAAGCCCAGTATCCTGTTTCCAGTGGTTGCCAATCCAGGTCACAAGTACCTGCCAGAAACCCAAATAGCAAGATTCCATGCTACCAATCCCAGGGCAAATAGTGGCTTCCTCATGTCTGTTGCAATAGCAGACTATGGATGTTTCATCCAGGAACTTATTCTAACTTTTTTTTTTAACCCAGAAGGGGTTCATGTCAATATTATTTCCAGTCTGTTAAAATCAGAAAATAAATAGTCTTTAACTGGTAGTAATAGTGGTAGTAATTATGCATTACAATTTGCAGAAAAATGCCATGTGCAACTTAATACCATATAGAGGATTTCACCTTCTGTTCACTTTGGAATTCATTAAAACTTACAATTTGATGAGGGGTGTTTACATGTTTGCACACAACTATATATAACCTAGAACAATAGTTTGGGAAATCATGTGCTCTGATTGAGTCAAGTGCAGTGGTTTGTTTTTTCTTTTCTTTAGTTTTTTTTAGGACCGTAGTATTTACTAATGATCCTTAGATACACATGGGATAGATTTGCATACTATATACATGAAAGTCTATTTCATACATGTTCATTAAAGATACCCTGAGAACCTGAAATGATTGTGGGCCTTGATGACAAGTTATGAATGCCACTGACTTAAGAGATTTAGGTGCTTATTTTAGAAGCATTATTTTTGTTTTAGATGTGCATAAACCAACATTTAGGGCCCTGTTTACTAAGCTGCGCTGTAGGTGCACAAACATTTTAGTGCATGCTAAAAATTGAGACACCCATTATATTCCTGTGGGTATCTAGCGTTAGCGCGCACTAAAAAGTTTGCACGCCTACAGCCTGGCTTTGTAAACAGGGCCCTTAGATGTGTATGTTGCATACAATCTAAATTCCAATTTTAAAAAGCTGAGACATGCACCTCAAAATCTCTAAAACAACCATTTAGCAATGGCATACGTCGAGAGGTGTTTTGAGGGGGACTAGGGCAGCACTAAAAAATAAATATGTATTCTCCTTTTCAGCAAAGATTGACTTTGAGCTTTATGCCTGTCACTAGGAGCATCTAGGTTTCGAAAAGTGCTTGTATTGAGCACACTCCACTGGATGGATTAGGGGAGGACTCCCCTCAACCCCCTGTGGTTTGTCTCCCCTCACTTCAAAGCCAAAACTTTATGACAAATACCAGGCTTTGGACAGCTGTGACCCACACCATCTACCCAACAGTGTAGGCTGAGGGTTTCCTGCCAAACGCCATTTGCCGAAGAGCAAACCAAAGCCACAAGGCACCGCTTGCCAAAATGTAAGCCGAAACCACCATCCACCGCTTACTGAAGCATAAGCCAAAATCTGAACACTGCTTGCCGAAATTCAAGCCAACTTCACCATCCACCACTTACCAAAGTGTAAGCCAAAACCCAGAGCACTGTTTGCCGAACAAACTGAATCCACTATCCACCGCTTACCGAAGTTCAAGCCAAAATCCAGATCTCCAAAGGGGTCAGACTCAAGTTCCTAGGTCTTCTGGGTCCTCTTAACAGGCCCCTCTTTCTTCTCAGGGTGACATGGGTCCAATTCCAAAACCCTCCTCTGCGTCGCCTACCCCCCCCCCCCCCCCCCAGTACAGAGGGTCTCAGCCCTCCCCCTCCTGGTTCTGAAAGCTGTGAAGTCCAGTTTTGCTTCTCCTGGGCTTTAAAATAGCCCCTACTTTTTGCCAGTTCAAAAATGCAAGTAGGTATGTAGATCAGTGTTTAGGTCAACATTGGGTATCCACATGTTTCTCCCACAATTGGTATTCCATTCCTCACCTTTCAGGACTGGGTTAGTCTGTCCCTGGCACCTCCCATATAGTCTCTACCCTGGACTACAACCACCCCAGCAGGGTCCCAGGTGTCTGTCCTGAGTAGAATGGGAATGGACTATACCCAGGTGGTCTTCCTATATTTGGCTGGAAGTAGATTCTCTTGTTTGGGGAATCTACTTCCCAGTGATGGGACATACATCCCATCACATACCTCCCCCCTTTTCAGGACTGTGCATCCCCCTTTCTGGCCTTCACACCCCTGGACACCACCTTCCCAGGACAGGAAATCCGCGTTGGTATGGGCCCTCCCTGCCCGATGCTGGACCTCAAAGTCAAACACCTGGAGGGCTAAATACCAACTGGTAAGTTGGGCATTATTACTCTTCATTTGGTTGAGCCATTTCAAAGGAACATGATCTGTAACCAGCACAAAATGCCTCCCCAAAAGGTAGTAGCTGAGAGACTGTCCGCCCACTTCACTGCCAAACATTCCTTCTCTATGGTGGAATATTTTTGTTCCACTTCTGTCAACTTCCTGCTCAGATATAATACAGGATGTTCATCTTCTCCTACCGTTTGGCTCAACACTGCCCCTAAACCTACTCCTGAGGTATCTGTTGATAGAATGAACTCCTGACTGAAATCTACATTCTGGATTACTGGGCCTTTACATAAGCGTCCTTCCAACTGCTTAAATGCCCCGACAGTCACCCTATCCCACTTTAATTTGTTGAGTCAAGCATTTTTTAACATTTCAGTTAGACTGGCTGCTAACTCTTCAAACCTGGGTATGAACTTTCTGTAGTACCTGACCAGGCCTAGAAAAGCCCTCAGTTATCACTTAGTTCTGGGTACCTATACTTTCTGGATCGCTTCTATCTTGGAGAGCATGGGCTTCACCTGACCCCCCCCCCCCCCCCCCAAAAAAAAAAAAAAAAAAAAATACAGTGGCCAAGGTACTGCACTTCTGTCTGCCCCAGGGCACACTTTCAGGTTGGCTGTGAGACCCACTCACTTAAGCGCCTCACAGACCACCCCATCTGTGCTAGATGTTCGTCTTATGTCATAGAGAAAACCACCCCATCGTCCAAATAGGCCCGGGCATAGGCTTGATGGGATCTAACTACATGGTTCATCACCCTTTGTGGGCATAGGCCTGATGGGGTCTAACTACATGGTTCATCACCCTTTGAAAGGTTGTGGGTGCCCCATGGAGCCTGAAGGGTAATACTGTAAACTGGTATGAACCCTGATGTGTAATGAAAGCTGTCTTTTCCCTTGACTCCTCCTCTAATGGGATTTGCCAGTACCCCTTTGTCAAATCAATGGTGGATAAATAACGGGCCCCTCCCAACTGTTCTATTAAATAATCCACCGAGGCATCGGGTAGGTGTCAAAGCAGGAGATACTGTTGACTCCCCTATAGTCCACACAAAACTAGGTACTCCCATCAGGTTTTGGTACCAACACGATGGGACTATCCCACTCGCTAGTTGATTCTTCCACTATCCATAACCTTAACATCTCCCTTATCTCCCACTCTTCCTCTTCTCTTTTGGCATGGAGTAAGTGATGTGGCTTTTGTCTTACTATTTTGCTAGGTTGGGTGACTATTATATGCATTCTGATGTGCGTACATCCGAGCAACAAGGAAAACACATCCTCAAATCGGTGAACAAAAGCCTTCAGTTGCACTTTCTGGAAAGGTTGGAGTGATTCTCCTATCTTAACGGAGTGCTTTGCCCTCAGTTTCCCTTGGTCTGGTCCCAAATCTTCCCCTTCCTCATCCACTACATCCATCGTTAACCCTTCCCTTTCCACCCAAGGCTTCAGTAGGTTAATGTGGTAAACTTTGGTTTTCCCCCTGCTTTGGTTAACCCCAGGGGCCAACTCGCCGAGTTATAGGAAAGGGGCCAATAACTTGTTGGCCAATGTGGGATGAAGTACCAGTACTTTATCCTATGCCTTGAACTCCCGTTCTCTGGCTTTCTGGTCACAGTACTCCTTCTTTTGTTGTGCCTGGATTAGGTTATCCTTGGCTATCCCCCTTATTCGTACTAATTTCTGCACATATACTGGGACTGATGTTACTTCAGGGTCCTTCCCTATCCAGGTGTCCTTAACCACGTCCAACAAGTTCCTTTGCTGTCTCCCATACATTAATTCAAAGGACGAAAATCCCACTGAGTCCTGGGGCACCTCCCTGTATGCGAACAACACATAGAGTAGAACTTCATCCCACATGTCAGTGGCTGTTCCTCCACACTTCTTTATCATATGGATAAGGGTATGATTAAATCTCTCCACTAGACCATCCATTTGAGGATGGTAAGCGGCCATTCTTGCATGTCTTATCCCAAATAACTGGAAGATTCCCTCCAAAGTCCATGATAGAAAAATGGTGCCCCTATCTGTCAGCACCTCCTGTGGGAACCCTACATGGCAGAAAATTTCTAGCAACTCGTGTCCTATCCCCGGAATGTAGTCTTTCTCATGGGAGTGGCCCATGGATACTGGGTTGTGCAGTCTACCACCACCAATATGAACCTGTATCCCCTTTTTGTCCGGTCCAGGGGTCCCATAATGTCCACCCACACCCTATCAAGGAGCTGTTCCATAATTGGTAAGGGTACTAGGGGCACCCTTTCTGGCAGTTTCTGGGATACTTTCTGACACCCTACACATGAACGACAGTACTCTCTTACCTCCTTATGAATGCCGGGATAAAAGAACCGGGTCAGTAGTTGGTCCACTATTCCTGCCTCGGCTAAGTGTCCTGCAAGGGGATGGGAATGCGCGAGTATCAGTAGGGTCTTCCTTAAAACCTCAGGCACTATTACCTGCCTCTGTTCCCTTCCCTGGGGTCCTTCAGTTATTCTGTACAACAAGTTATTAACTTTCTTATAAGAAGGATAGTGGTCTCCCTCCTCTGCCTGGGGACCTTCGGTCTTATCCCAGTACATCTGTAATGTGGGGTCCTTCCTTTGTTCTAGGGGGAACTGATGGAACTTTTTCATGACCTTCTCCACAACTGCCTCCACCTGGCCCGAGGGAACCAACCCCTTCCACTTCTCTGCCCTCTGCTGAGCCTGAGATTTCAGAGACTTTCTTGGCTCGCTTATAACCCCGAGTCCCGCAAAGGGAAAGAGGTCCCTGTCACTTGGGCGAGTAGATACCACCCTTCCTTCGGGGTCGGTTCTTCCTGCATTCCTGTCCAGTCTCTGGCTAAAATTAAAGGAAAATGCAGTCGCTCCACTATCACCACCCATAAGGAAAAGATTTTCCCTTCCCAGGCCAGGTCAGTCGCATACATGGTGTGCTGTTTAACATCCCCATGTACACAATGGACCTGGACAGAACTGGTGTAACTTCCCACTCTTTCTCCAATCCCCAACCTCCTGGCTAGGGGTCCTGAAACAAGGGACTGATTACTACCAATATCAAAAGAGTAAGTCTAAGCCCACCATCCTTACTCCTCGCTTTAAGGGCTATTCTACCCGTCCTTCTGGATGGCAAGATCCTGCTGACCCTGAAAAAGAGCAGTCCATCAGGGGGCCCTGTTGTCTGAAGTGTCTTATTTCTCCACAGCTGCAGCACCTTAATTGGGGACCTGACTTCTGGTCGTGGAACAGCCCCTCTTCTCTTACCTCCACCTATCTCTGTTTCAATCCCTGGTGCCCCGTGTTTTCCCTCACTGGGCTTCTTCATTTTGTCTTTACTGGTCTTCGGGGCTTTCCCCAGAGAAAATTCCTGTCTGGCTGAGGTTTCAACTTTCTCAACCCCAATTCTCTCAGCCTCCTCTATTAAATTAATGGCCTACCCTATATTCTTGGTGCCCTGTTGAACTACTGACATTCTGATAGCTGGACCAGTCTACTAAAAATGCTGGCCCCTCCTACATCCCAATGGCTTGATTTTGTATGTTTTACACTTATGTTCAAAACCCTCATCCACACCCTTATCACCTCTCGTTTAGACTACTGCAATCTGCTTCTTGCTGGCCTCCCACTTAGTCACCTCTCCCCTCTCCAGTCGGTTCAAAACTCTGCTGCCCGTCTCATCTTCCGCCAGGGTCGCTTTACTCATACTACCCCTCTCCTCAAGACCCTTCACTGGCTCCCTATCCGTTTTCGCATCCTGTTCAAACTTCTTCTACTAACCTATAAATGTACTCACTCTGCTGCTCCCCAGTATCTCTCCACACTCGTCCATCCCTACAACCCTTCCCGTGCACTCCGCTCCATGGATAAATCCTTCTTATCTGTTCCCTTCTCCACTACTGCCAACTCCAGACTTCGCGCCTTTTGTCTCGCTGCACCCTACGCCTGGAATAAACTTCCTGAGCCCCTACGTCTTGCCCCATCCTTGGCCACCTTTAAATCTAGACTGAAAGCCCACCTCTTTAACATTGCTTTTGACTCGTAACCACTTGTAACCACTCGCCTCCACCTACCCTCCTCTCTTCCTTCCCGTTCACATTAATTGATTTGATTTGCTTACTTTATTTATTTTTTGTCTATTAGATTGTAAGCTCTTTGAGCAGGGACTGTCTTTCTTCTATGTTTGTGCAGCGCTGCGTATGCTTTGTAGCGCTATAGAAATGCTAAATAGTAGTAGTAGTAGTAGTAATAATTAAGGGGTTCTTTTACTAAGGTGCACTGATTTAGTGCACCTTAGTAAAAGGACCTCTGTCAATTCAGTTGAGATGGTGAGGAGGGGATGTGGATTCAGTCTTGTCATGTGAAGAACAACAGTTTATCTATAAATTAAATACAGTAATCCTTTGTGGACTGAATTCAGAGCTCGATCTGAGGCTTCTCCTGTAGAGGCTCTTGATATACATTTTTTTGGGTCCTGTTTATATTCCTTTCCTATCTTTTCCTTCCATCCTCTTCCATTCCCATGTTTACCTCTCCCTCTCCCTTTCCCTTTCTCCTTTCTTGCATCATCTCTTGTAGGGGTCTTTTCCTGCTGTGTCACCTTTGATGGTTAGGCCTGAACCATCTTTTGTTGAACTAAATATGGATTCTGCAGCCTGAGGCTTGAATACATCAGAAACCAGCTTTCTTCAAGGAAAAATACTTCTTGGCATAACTGTGCTACTGACTTCACCATCCAAGGATGTGTGTTTATGTGCACTAGCCATCCACCTTTTCTCCTGGGAAGGTGCATAGGAGCATGCCTTACAGAGATAGAGTCTCCAGTACATCTGTGAAACATGGAGGGGAGTTTGCTACCATCAGGTTTGTGACTGATAAGATATTCTTCCTGGAATCATAGCCCTCATTGTCATGACCGTGAATTCTGCTGGACAGAGGTAAACGGTGTGATTGGTCCATATGTATCACCTGATGCAGAGGAATGCCAATGGTGGGCATAAGAGAGAGAGAAAGAGGGAGAAGAGATGAAGATTTGATGGTGAATGGATCTTTCTCAGAGGAAATAGAGAGACAGATTTGCCCCAGACATCTGTGAACTTAACTCTGGGCTGAGCACAGTTTAAAAGCAGCTCTGTGGCTTTCTATGAACTGAGTAACCAGTTGCACAGAGCAGGGACTGTGGAGTTTTCAGGATCTACAAGGGCTTGCAAGTGCACCCTGCTAGAGCCGGAAGAAATCTGATTTTGCACATCACCTGAACTCTGGGACCTTCAGGACCAAGAAGGTGAGAGAAAGAGGAATTTTCTTCTTATAGCTCAGGTTTTAGTTAGGTTTGGATTTGCCTGTAACTGATTAGTTGTCTCATGACTGGTGGTCAGTAGCCTAATTCTGCTGCAGTTGGTAATCTTTTTCTCAGGATATTATAGTTGTATAATTGTATATATAGATATATATATATATATATATATATATATATATATATATATATATATATATATATATATATATATATATATATTGGTGTAATAATCAGTATATTTTGATAGTGTACAGAGTTTTGTAACTTGCTTTACTTTTTGCCATATTGTTATTTTTATATCAATAATAAGTAATATATTTCCATTTTGGCATTATTCCTTTCATTGGTGCAGCCTGTCAGCAGAGCCTGAGGGCTAATTAGATACTCATATCCTTAGCAAATGAGTCCAGAATAATTGCTATTTAATAATTCTCTGCCCACCTAAGTACCTCTACACTCCCCCCTTCACCCACTTTCCTTCCCTTTTCCTATATTTTTCCTTTCCCTTCCCTCCTTTTTTCTTCCTCCCCCCTTGTTTTCCCCTTTCTTTCCTTTTTCCTTCCCCTCTCCTTCCCCTCTTCCCTGATCCCCTTTTCTTTTCCCTTTTGTATATCTTTTCTGCTTAGGCTCATTTTTTCCATGTTGAAGTTTTAATTTTCATCCCTTTTTAAAGGACCTATATTTATGTTTTTTTTTGTTTTTTTTTTATAATCATTTTTTTTATTGGTAACGTGTTTTTGTATTGGCAGATTGACTGTTCCATAGGTTTTCATGGGTAATCATTGTACTTTCCTTACAGATATGTATGGGTTTTGCAGTTTTTTGACATTTATTATCCTTTATGGATTCATTTTATATGGCAATTTATTGTGTATGACAATAAATATATATTTTTTTAATTAAGAATTTTGAAATACATTTCCATTTACATAGAAAAGGAAGGGAATTCCAAATAGACAAAAAATCGCACATAGTCTTTAATTAGAACCCTCTAGCCCACATCAAGAGAGGTGAACTGCCATAAAATTAACAACAATAATTATAGGAAAAAAATCAAAAGAGCAGCATTGCTTTAAACTCCTATCTAATATACTCATTTTCTATGACAGTTAAGAAAATTTTTTAACTGGATAGATTCCCCCAAAATATATTCCTTCCCTTGATAGGTGTTGATATATTTACAACGGCATTTAAGAAAGAAAAGAGCTCCCAGAGCAACCACCCGAGGCTTCAGGCGTTACTCTGGAAAAATCTGGAAACACATTAATTTTTTCACCACAGAGTGTTTCATTTTTTTAAGGAAATAACTCTTCAAAACAAGAAATTTATCACACTCATTAACAAATGTGACCAAAAGCGTTGCCCTAGAGGAAATTACATCCTGATTATCTTCCAGAAAAGTCGTGAGATCTACACCTGAGGCTTCTAACTGGTCTACTTCTTGTTGATCTATCTGAGTTGTCTTCTTAAAAGGCAAAAGTTAGAAAACCCTAAAATCTCCCTGAGATACTTCCGAAACAGTGTCTCAGGGGACAATAGGTAGAGAGAAGGGAAATTCGAAAAATGCAAATTACAGGCCCTTCTAGCATTCTGTTCAGCTTATAATCGAAAGAGAAAAACGCCTATATTTCGACCCAAATCGGGAGATGGGCGTTTTTCTCGCAAAGGCGCCCAAATCGGTATAATCGAAAGCCGATTTTGGGCGTTTCCAACTTCAGTCCGTCGCGGAAACAGGTAAAGTTGACGGGGCGTGTCGGAGGCATGGTGGAGGCGGGACTGGGGCGTGGTTATCAGCCGAGGAGAGATGGGCGTCTTTAGCTGATAATCGAAAAAAAAAAAAGACGTTTTTACCGCGATTTTGGGTCACTTTTTTTGGACTCTTTTTTTTTTCACGAACAAGTCCCACAAAAGTGCCCCAACTGCCCAGATGACCACTGGAGGGAATCGAGGATGACCTCCCTTGACTCCCCAGTGGTCACTAACCCCCTCCCACCAAAAAAAAAACACTTTAAAAACTTTTTTCCAGCCTCTATGCCAGCCTCAAATGCCGTACCCACCTCCATGACAGCAGAATATGTTCGATCCTCTCACAGCCTTTCCCTGGGTCAGATGTGGCTCTCGGGTACACTACAGGGTCACATCAACATTGCATTGTGGTGGGTGTGTAGGGTATTGGGCTCCGTGATTTCATTAGCTTGTGTTACAGTCTCACGATGTTGGTAGTTGGTAGGCTCTTCTCCCATGGTGCTTTTCCCCCTGCCTACTGGGTCAGAGTGTGTCCAGTTTTGTTTCCGGTAGTCCATGAGGTAGTGGCCATTTTTGTAAGCCAGTTTTAGATCCCTTCCATGTGTTAGCCACGTTAGAGAACTTAGTTCTTACCTTGAATGTGGCTGAAAGAGGGCATTGTACAGCATTCTGCCAGCTCTGACCTGCTAATCTCACTACCAGGGAGACTCGTTGCCAGTGGTGGGGCACAACCTCTGATCTGCAATTAACTGTGAGTAAGCGTGCTTATTCCAATAAAGGACGTTTCAGGTGTAAACTGGTGTGCCAATGTTATACAGCAGTAACAAGTCCTAGAGGCCTGCGTGTATGCAGGTCCCTGGAGCACTTTTAGTGGGTACCGCAGTGCACTTCAGCCAGATGGACCCAGGCCCATCCCCCCCCCCCCCATTTGTAACACTTGTGCTGGTAAATGGGAGGCCTCCAAAACCCACTGTACCCACATGTAGGTGCCCCCTTCACCCCTAAGAACTATGGTAGTGTTGTACATTTGTGGGTAGTGGGTTTTGGGGGAGGGGGGTTGGGAGCTCAGCACCCGTGGTAAGGGAGCTATGCATGTGGGAGCTTTTTCTGAAGTCCACCACACTGACCTAGGGTGCCCAGTTGGTGTCCTGGCATATCAGGGGGGCGAGTGTACTACCAATCCTGGCCCCTCCCACAACCAAATGGCTCGGATTAGGACGTTTTTGAGCTGGGCGTTTTTAGTTTCCATTATCGCTAAAAAAAACAAATGCCCAGCTCAAAAACGTCCATTTTTTCGAAAATACAGTTCGGCCCTCCCCTTCACGGACCCGTTCTCGGAGATAAATGCCCATGGAGATATGCGTTTCCGTTCGATTATGCCCCTCTAAACCATCTCTAATCTGGAATGAACCACATGAAAATCCTTTAAAAAGAACACTGAAGTGGCCGGTAATGTAGAAACCTGAAGCTTTATACCAGTTTCTTGCTTATCTAATATTGCCAAATTAGAGTCCACATTGTACAATTTATCCACCACCTGCTCCGAGAAGGAGACGGTCTGAACTGACTGATTTTAACATCCCTTCCATACAAGTATTTAAGGACCATAGCTACTTTAGGGGCCATTTTACTAAGCCGTGTGAGACCTTACCGCTAGTCAATGGCTGGCAGTAAGGTCTCAGACCCAAAATGGATGCACGGCAGTTTTCATTTTGCCACACGTCCATTTTCGGCAAAAATTGTAAAAAGGCATTTTTTTTACAGGTGCGCTGAAAAATGATTCCGTACACGCCCAAAACAGGCGTCTACACTACCGCAGGCCATTTTTCAGCATGCCTTTGTAAAAGGGCCCCTAAATCTTCTCAGGTATTTTAACAAAGGATAAAGTTTTTAGGGCAGGAGCAACTCCCTCTGTAGGCCCCAAAGGAGAAAGGGGAATCTCTTGGGAAACCCCGGCAAATGGGAGTGATAATAGAAGAGGTGGAGTTCTATCTGGGGGACAAAGTGAAACTTCATTAGGAGAACGTAGTTGTGCTTCCACCGTATCTTTCAATCCAACTGGAGTGGAAACCTTCAGCCTCTCAGACTCATAATGCTTCCCCATAGGCGTAGACTGGGGGGGGCGAGGGGGGGCAATGCCCCCCCAAATGACGCGAGGCGCCGCCGCGCCATTAGTTAAAGAAAAACAAAAAACCACATGCAAGCACGCGCTCCTCTCCATCCGCTTGGCTTCCCTGCCCTCTCTATCTGCGTCCCGCCTTCCTCTGACGTCATTTCCTTTCGGGCGGGACGCAGACAGAGAGGGCAGGGAAGCCAAGCGGATGGAGAGGAGCGTGTACGTCTACCCCTCTCCATAGGCGCCCGGTATAAGAGGCTTGGGGAGGCTAAGCCTCCCCAGCCAGAAGTGCAGCAAGGGCAGGGCAGACTGGACCACCCCGGGTGCAGCTCCCGCTGCCTTGAACATCTCCCTCCCGTGGACCGCGCGATCATTACCGCCACCCCCCCCCCCCCCGACTACTGCAGTATCGCTCTCCCCCTCCGCTCCTGTCCTGTCACGTCGTCTTTGAATGTCAAGGATTCCTTCCGGTAGCATCAAAATTGGCAATGATGTAAGCGCTGCTTTCAGCCTGCCCCGGAAGCACTCTCTGTACAGTTTCCCGCGTAGGAAGGACGCTGTCCAGAGAAGGCTTCTGGGGAGGCTGAAAGCAGCGCTTACATCATTGCCAATTCTGCTGCTACCGGAAGGAATCCTCGACGTTCAAAGACATGACAGGAGCGGAGGGGGAAAGCGATACCGAACTAGTCCGGGGGGGGGGGGGGGGGTGAGCGATGCATCATGCCAGCCAGCTGCTAGACCAAAGGGAAAGGGGGTGGTGAGAGGAGGATGTGAGGTGCCACATCTAAGGGGAAGAGGGAGGAAGGAAAGCAATGGCAGGGAATAGGAAAAGGGGGGTGGAGAAAGGAGTGAGAGTGATGGGAGCAAGAAGGGGAGGGAAGAGAAAGGTGGGATGCATGAGGACGCTGGAGGAGAGAGAGAGAAAGTGGAAAAGTGCAGGGGAGAGCCAGGGACATGCAAAAGAGCAGGGGAGAGTCAGAGAGAGATGGGGAGAGAAAGAGGGGACATGGAAGAGAGCAGGGGACAGGCAGAGAGAGATGGGGAGCGAAAGAGGGGACATGGAAGAGAGCAGGGGAGAGCCAGAGAGAGATGGGGAGAGAAAGAGGGGACATGGAAGAGAGCAGGGGAGAGCCAGAGAGAGATGAGGAGAGAAAGAGGGGACATGGAAGAGAGCAGGGGAGAGCCAGAGAGAGATGGGGAGAGAAAGAGGGGACATGGAAGAGAGAAGGGGACAGCCAGAGAGAGATGGGGAGAGAAAGAGGGGACATGGAAGAGAGCAGGGGACAGCCAGAGAGAGATGGGGCGCGAAAGAGGGGACATGGAAGAGAGCAGGGGAGAGCCAGAGAGAGATGGGGAGCGAAAGAGGGGACATGGAAGAGAGCACGGGAGAGCCAGAGAGAAGATGCTGGATGGAAGAGGAGAGAGAGAGATTAGTGGAAAGATGGGGAGAGAGAGAGAGAAGCTGCTGGGGAGAAACTGGGGCAGACCCTAGCTGTCAGACGGAGAAATGCTGAATGAAAGGAGGGAGAAAGAGGGAAAATGCTGGAAGGAGGGGGCAGAAAGAGGGAAGACACTGGACGTAAGGGTAGGGAGGGAAAGAGGAAAGACACTGGAAGGATGGGGATAGAGAGGACATGCTGAATGGAAAAGGGTCGAGAGAGAGAACTGTTTAGAAGGAAGGGAGATAGAGGGAGACAATGGATGGAAGGAGAGGGAGACAATAGACGGAAGGATTGGGAGAGGGTAATGGGTAGAAGGATGGAGAGAGAAAGAGGGATGACACTGGATGGAAGGGTAGAAGAGAAAGACATGGATGGATGGAGGGGAGGGAAGAAGGAGATGCACACGGATGGAGTAGAAGGGAGAGAGGAGAAATGCCGGACATGGATGGAGGGGAGGAAAGACAGAGGAAGTTCATGCACATGGATGGAGGGGAGACATGCTGGATTTGGATGGAGGGGAAATTGCTGAATTTAAGGGCTGGATTGGAACACTTTGAGGGCAGATGCTGAAACTGGAGAAAGGATAAGGACAGGGCTACAGATGGTAGACAGGACGCATAAGGACACAGGAGGATGGTGGACATGTTGAGAGAAAAAATATCAAATGGAAAGAAGACACTGGGACCAAAGAATAGAAAAACTAAATGATCAGACAACAAAGGTAGAAAAAAGTATTTTATTCAGAATTTATTAACTGGAATATGTCAGCTTTTGGAAATGTGCATCTGTGATATTTTGCATGTAAGTTTCAATTTTTCTAGTATTGCTGCATGCTGAGTCTGACTTCTTGAGGTAACTTTCCAGTTTTGCCTTCATATCTGTTGTGTCATGTGTTTTTCATGTGTAATCAAGGTGCAGTATTCTACTAGTGTGTAGTATTTACAGCCCTTTTTTTTGTTTGTTTCAATAGGTTGTGTACTGGTGTTTTAGAGCCCGGTGTAATTACAGTGCTGCTTTTCCACGCATAAGGTTGTAGCTCATCCTGTCCTTGGAATTAGTGCTGTTATGGTTTGCTAAGGTTATGAGTGTGTTTTTGCACAAGTTTGTGTATAGTGTTTTGCAGTGGAGAGATTGTGTATTGGCATTACTGAGGTGGCACCAAAACATCGGAAAGGGTTTTAGAGCCTAAATCATGACACACTACCTCTTGAAGGATCTATATATAGTTGTTAATAAAAGGAGCTCATTCTGAACACTATCCACCCTAAAAGGGTGTTTTGTGGCGTTACATGAGAATTGTGATATTATGATCCCTTGTTTCATATTGTTGACGGTCTGCATTTTCTATATGGGTAGTATATTGGTGTATTAGGGTCTGCCTAGTGTTATGGTACAGTAAGGTTTGAGTATGTTTTTGCACAAATATGTGCATAGTGTTTTGCAGTTGAGCGATTGTGGTTAGTATATGCTTTGAGCAACCACTTTATTCTTTGACATATGATACATATCTAATATCTAAATTTAACAAAAGGTATTGTGACTATTTTATTTTTACTTATTTTTTTTCTGTGTTAATTGTGGCTATAAGCTCCGCCCCTGGCTCCACCCCTAACCCCGCCCCCTTTAGCCTCCCCAAACAGTTGGGCCACCGACCGCCTATGGCCCCTCTCTCTTCCTCCCTCCCTCCGGCGCAGGCAGCAGTCTTTTCCAGCGTTCCTGGCAGCAGTAGCGTTGTACACGCTGCCTTTGGCTCTGCCCGAAGCCTTCTCTTCAAGTTCCTGTTCCCGCATAGGTGGGAACAGGAACTTGAAGAGAAGGCTTCCGGGGCAGACCGAAGGCAGCGTGTACATCGCTACCGCTGCCAGGAACGCTGAAAAAGCTGAAGATTGTTGCCTGCACCGGAGGGAGGGAGGGAGGAAGAGAGGGGGTAAACGGAGTCACCATCTTGGACCTCGCGGGGGGGGGGGAGCAGAGGGAAGATGGATGGGACTGGGAGGGGTGGGAAGCAGAGGGAAGGAGCAGGAGATGGATGGGTCTGGGTGGGGTGGGAAGCAGAGGGAAGGAGCAGGAGATGGATGGGACTGGGAGAGGAGGTGAGCAGAGGGAAGGAGCAAGAGATGGATGGGACTGCGAGGGGTGGGGAGCAGAGGGATGGACCAGGAGATGGATGGGATTTGGAGAGGTCAGGCACAGCAGAGGGAAGGAGCAGAAGATGGATGGGACGGAGGGATGGTGAGCAGAGGGAAGGAACAGAAGATGGATGGGACTGGGAGGGGTGGGGAGCAGAGGAAAGGAGCAAGAGATGGATGGGACTGCGAGGGGTGGGGAGCAGAGGGATGGACCAGGAGATGGATGGGATTGGGAGAGGTCAGGCACAGCAGAGGGAAGGAACAGAAGATGGATGGGACGGAGGGATGGTGAGCAGAGGGAAGGAACAGAAGATGGATGGGACTGGGAGGGGTGGGGAGCAGAGGGAAGGAGCAAGAGATGGATGGGACTGCGAGGGCTGGGGAGCAGAGGGATGGACCAGGAGATGGATGGGATTGGGAGAGGTGAGGCACAGCAGAGGGAAGGAGCAGAAGATGGATGGGACGGAGGGATGGTGAGCAGAGGGAAGGAACAGAAGATGGATGGGACTGGGAGGGGTGGGGAGCAGAGGGAAGGAGCAAGAGATGGATGGGACTGGGAGGGTGGGGAGCAGAGGGAAGCCTACTAGAAAGAAGACACTGCATAAAACAGAAGACACTGGGATCAAAGCGAATAGAAAAACTAAATGATCAGACAACAAAGGTAAATAAAAGTATTTTATTCATAATTTATTAATTGAAATGTGTCAGCTTTTTGAAATGTGCATCTGTGATATTTTGCCTGTAAATTTCATTTCCTTCCTCCATATTAGCATATTCATTTGCATATGTATATATGCAAATGATATGCTAATATGCTCCGCCCATTCTTTGCCCCCCCAAATGAAACAGTCAAACTACGCCTATGTGCTTCCCCATAGTTAAAAGGAAAGTAATCACCTTCCATGCTGCTCCTTGATGCTCCAAGGGGCTCCTAAGAGGCAGGGCTTGCCCCTTTGGGTATGCCTCTTTGGCCATGGCAGTGCAGTTCAAAGGCGTCTGGTTTTTGTAGCGGGGAGAGGGACCCACGATGAAGTCGGGGGGTAGGCAAAGACAGTGCTTGATTGAAAGAGCGGCACTGGACTCCAGTGAAGGCTTCACCAGTCCCACAGATCTCTCGTACCAAAAGGTAAGACTCTTCCGAACAACATTATTAGAGATCTGTGACACACATTTTTTTTTGCGGGTTTATGACATCATTCAAGACGTTTTTTCAACTAGTTCACAATGTATTTTAAGTTAATTGAGACTGATGGCATCTGGAGTGATTCACCGCTTTTAAATACGTTCTTTTGTTTTCCACAGTGATCTATTCACTGGGCTCTTTTGGCATAATATTCATTCAATAAGTTTTCTTTGGGCCCTGTTTACTAAGCTGTGCTAGCGTTTTTAGCACATGCTAAAATTAGTGAGCACTAAATTCTAGAGTCATCCGTATATTCCTATGGGCGACTTAGCATTTAGCATGTGCTAATCAGCGCGCGCTAAAAATGCTAACGCGTCCTTAACTGTTCTTAGTAAAGAGGGCCCTTTGTTCTCACATTTTATTATGTGCAGTAAGCAGTTTTCCACTTTGGAATCCATTGTATGTTATGTTTGCTAAAATATGATTGAATCGCTTTCATGAACTTTTGGGAAAAATGCATGTTCCGAGGTCAGTTTGTTTTTATATCATTTTTGTATTTATTCAGTCTGTTTTTATAACGTTCCTATACTTACCCAGTATTACATCATATTTTGGTTGATACATTTTTTACTTGTGCTATCATTTCCAATTTGATGTTTAGTAACTTACTTGTATTACTTTATGCCCTTGGTGATTGATTTATATTGTTCCCATATTTATTTATTCAGTTTTTTTTATATTGTTCCCATATTTATTTATTCAGTTTTTTTTATATTGTTCTCATATTTGTCCAGTATTACATTTTTCTTTGGTTGATACATGTTTTTTTCATTTGTGTTATCGTTTATATATGTGTGTGTATGTATATAAGGATTTATTTACTGCCTTTTTGAAGGAATTCACTCAAGGCGATGTACAGTAAGAATAGATCAAACATGAGCAATAGGCAATTACAGCAGTAAAAATGTTCAAATAACAATACAAAGTATGGCATGGTATACTACTTACAATGTCACCATAATACGTAATAGAACATTTTAATTGATAGTGAAGGGTAAAGCAAAGATGTAACATATAGATAGTAAGAAGAGTTAGAAAGTAAGGTGACTGATTTAAAGAAAGTTGCACATGAGGTCAGAGAGATGGTTAAATATTATCTCAGCTAGGGTCGGAGTGGATAAACATGTTCTGCTGCAGTATGTGCAGCCCGAGTCACTGACTTCAGTGGTAGGCATTTTCTGTTAAAGCCCTATCATGGCCTTTCAGTTCCTTCCATCATGTTATTAAATACTAAGGGGCCCTTTTACTAAGTTGCGTAAGCGTCTACGTGCGCCCAACACGTTCCAAAATTGTTTACTGCACGGCTACCACATGGCTCTTGTGGTAATTTCATTTTTGGTACATTCAATACGTTCAGCCGAAAAATAATTTTATTTTCTGCCACGCATATCGGACACGTGGCATTTGGCACGTAGGTCATTACCGCCCGGTTACCATGTGAGACTTTACCAATTTTCATTTTGCCACATGTCCATTTTCAGCAAAAATTTAAAAAGGCCTTTTTTAAAGGTGCGCTGAAAAATGATCCAAAACCCACACCTACACTACCGCAGACCATTTTTCAGTGCACCTTAGTAAAAGGACCCCTAAGAGAAACTTTTTGTGTCAGTCATTATTATTTGATAATGAGTTCCGATTAGTTCTGGAATTAGTTAGACTAGGTAGCTACTGTGGTTCTTCTCATGTCCTGTGCAAGTCAATGCTGCTGGCTTCCTTTATTTTGGTAGTTCACACCTGAGCACCTTTGCTTTCTGTCTCCATGACTATAGCCCATCTCAGGGCTGCTTCTGGTTGCTGCACCCAGTGCAGGGCCATCTCTACTGTCTATCTCATGTTATGTAGGTCAGGGTTCTCAACCCAGTCCTTTGGACACTCACACACCCAGTCAGTCAGGTTTCAAGACATCCATCTTGAATATGCATGAGATAAATTTGTAGATCTATCTCATTCATATTTATTGTGGGTGTATGAAAATCTAACTGGCTAGGTGTGTCCTGGATTGAGAACCCTGCTGTAGGCAGACATTACCACTATCTCCTCTTCTTCCTCCAACCCGGTTTCAGATTAGTGACTTATAGGTCCCTTGTGGTCATAGACTCCAGTATAGTGGTTGATTTTTGTATTAGGTTTGTGTTTTTATTTTTTTTTCTAGTATGCGCACTGCTTTATTGTGCATCTGTGTGGGAAAGGTGATTCAGCAAATCTTTTAATATATATCTAAAAACTAAGTCGAGGGTCAGCCTTTCTCAGTCCCTAAAAATGATACGTACAAAAAAAAATAAATCTTGAAATAGTTTGCATTTTCTGATCAAATTAATGAGATTCTGACGTAGTTATTTTATTTAAAAAATTTCTCATTGATGGTGAGAGACGACAGAGTGATTATCATGAACAGTGTATAAAGTACACTCTAAACCTTATTTGGTCACAAAAACAGCTTCTACTCCTACATTTATTTATATTTTGTTTCAGGGCTGACGTTAGAGAAGCATTTGCATTTTGAGGTAGTTGCATATATGCAAAGATACTATTGTATGAACCATGTTGCGTCTTAAATGGAAATCGGATTGTGTTCTATACCTACCTTTTTATATAATCACTATAAAGGAAGTACTTGCTATTTTTGTTTTTGTGTGCTGTTCAGTTTACACAATATAATTCTTGTTTTAAGAACACAAGTTTTAACTCTTGTTTTTACTTACTGTAACAACAGAGATCTGTGTGAAATGAACTGGTAAATACCACATAATATGTTTTCATTTAGTGGTTATCAATTTCTAGTAAGCAATATATCAAATGAGCTCTGTGTTCTAAAACGATTTCAGTCAGTCCTTTTGGAAATGGGTTATTATTATTATTATTAACATTTGTATAGCACTACCAGCCGCACGCAGCGCTGAGCATCCAACATAGAGAGAGACAGTCCCTGCTCAAAAGAGCTTACAATCTAAAAATAAGACAGACAGACAAAACAATTAAGGACAAGGGAAGTACTGGGTGAGAAGGAACAAGGTTATATTATCTGTTCAGAAATAACAGTTGCACACAAGTGATAAGCATACTTGAGAGTTCAAAGAATAAAATTATATTTTACTGAGAATTCCATAAATTAAGATGGGCAAATGGACCCATTATTGATAGCATTATACTAAGTTTCATGGAACATTTCTACTTGGCTAACTTGACAAAGCAACAGTGTACCATACAAATGCTGCTATAAAATGGATTTGCTTTTGGTTTGGGAGAGTTTGAGAGATAAGGGGGGGGGCAGGGTTACCTGTATTTTATCTGAGCATGATATTTACAGATTGAGAAGTTTAATTTGAAACTGTTTTTGTCTCATTGCTGCAAATTTTCTGTCCGTGTATTCTCAGTGCAAAACTATGTTGGGAAAGAATATATGGGTATTTTAAACTATTCTGACTGCACTGTCCCATGATTCTCCTTTGGATTTTTCTTGTCATTTACAGTAAGCAAATATTTCTCATGCAGTTCTTGCATCAGTGAGTAACCCAGGAAATTACACTGTCCTTTCTGATTTGCCTTTCCTATTACAGACAGGCTCTAATTTCTTGCTTCCTGCACCATCGGTGCTCTCGCCACACTCCAAATTAAGGCTTCCAGGCACACTAGGCACCCAGCTGATCCCACAGCATGCTTCTACCACTCAAGGTGAGCTTCTCTAATTTTATTACTGATGTTTCAAGTATTTGGATGTTAACTTCCATCAGATAACTTCCTTTCCTATGTCATTTGTAATGGGTTTATCTTGCAACCAGTCACAGGGCTCAAATTGTCATCCTTCTCTTTAGGCACAGGGCATTTGTACTACACACAATTATTCCATCTGTACTTATTAATCAGGTGAACAGTTTTATTGCAAAAGGAATGTAAAAAGCAGGTTCTTGCTATCATTTTCTACATAAATGAAAAGGTATCATTTAGGCATTCATGATTTTCATTTTGTAATTGCTGCATACAGTCTCTAATACTATGATTCACTAGAAATCATTATTTAAATTTTGTTTTGGGTGACCAAATAGGAAATAATTAAAAAGAATTAAATTGGATATATAGTAATTCTAAATTCTAAACAGATACACACACACACACACACACACACACATATATATATAATATGCATTTATTTCAGCTACTGAGAATGAAGTGTGATCTGTTTTGAAATCTTGGAGATGATATATGTTCTCCATTTGTGAATTAAGCAGCTGGCCTGAGTTTGGGTCCGGCAACTATTGCCATAGTTAATTCATCTGTGAACACTGGTGTAGTACATCCACTTTTAAAGAAACCTTCAATGGACTCATCTAGTCTTAGAAATTATGCCAATTATGGTTAATATCGTGGAAAAAATTATTTGGAAAAGGCTAATATTTGGAACCTTTTCAGTATGGTTTCCAGAAGTCACACAACACGGAATCATGACTTGTTGTCCATTATTGATGTAATGAGACAAGGTATGGACCATTGTTAGTTATTTTTTGGTTACATTAGATCCGTCAGCCGTGTTTGATATGTTAAATCACTTTATCATTTTAGATGGTTTGAGGTCCTGTGGCTTTTCAGGAGTCGTTACTGGATTAGTTCTCTTCCTTTTTAAAGGGGAGGAAACCAGATGTAGGTATTGGTGAGCTTAAGTCAGATTTGAGGAATCTTTTCACAGGGATGCCTCAGGGCTTTTTCAGCTACGTTGTTTGACATCTGTCTTATTCCATTGTGACATAAATTAAAGGCTTTAAAAGTCCGCTATAAATTATACATGAATGATGTACAATTCTTTTTCCTTTTCAATACTTCAGGTTTCTTTTGTTTCCTTGTTTTAATCTATTACTGTCGTTTTAAATCTTTGATCTATTCTTACTGTACACCGCCTTGAGTGAGTTCCTTCAAAAAGGCGATAAATAAATCCTAATAAATAAAATAAATAAATATGAATTCTGGATTTTTTTATTTCCTCTACTACTGTTAAATTGTGTGAATTTTTTTTCTACTATCTTAACTGAATTGTAAACCGTCTTGCTGTGTATACATGGAATGCCGGTATATTAAACCTATAAACCATAATTGATTGTGCCGTTTGACGTCTCCAATTAGTATTCACTGTTATGAACTGGATGAAGGAAAATAAATTAGTTTTATATATCAATAAAACAAAGCTAATGTTAGTAGAAGAAATATATGAAGAAAGTTTTCCTACAAAAATTGATTTATGCAGTAATGAAATTCAAGTTGCTCAACATATATTTGCAATTTGGGGCTTATATTAGATTTACAACTCACTTTCAAAGTGTAGATTTGTAATGTAGTAATTTTCTTTTTTTAAATTGCAGATGTTGAATGAGTTGAAAGGTTGTATTCCATCGGAAGATTTTAGATCAGTTGTGCAGAGCCTAATAACTAATTAATTGGATTACTATAATGTGTTATATATAGGGTTATCAACATTGAGTTTGAAAGCTCTACAGATTATACAAAATACCACAGTTTGGCGCTTCTCTGGATGTCCACATTTTCAATATATTACTCCATTTCTTAGGGGACCTTTTACAAAGCAGCGCTAAAAAGTGACCTTAGCACACACACCCTTGTGCGGGTCTTTCCTGTGCGCAAAAGGCATTTATAGCACAGCAGTAAAATGGGTAGTTTTCACATTTTTGTATTGATGGCCGTGGGTTAATGTTGCCGTTAGCGTGTGGCCATTAAAAAAGATTAATCAAATGAACAGGACAAAACTTTCAGTGTGCAGGGACACCTATAGCTCCATAAGTAATTTCCCAGCAGCTAAATCATATCTTCTGTCACCATACTCTTAACCATAATATATATCTCTATAAAATAGTAGAATATTGCAGCACTGTACAAATCATCATTGATACAAATTTTTAACTTTTTCATATACTGCAATGCATATTTTAAAATAATAAAGCTACTTAGCTTCCAACAGCAGTCAGAACCTCTGCCGACACAGCCAGGTTTTGTTTTCTTCTTCAGGGTAGAGGTCCACTGAAACATAACGAACAGAAGAATTATCTACTCAGAGGTTTCATAACATCAAGAGAAACCATCATATAAAGCGGTGATAACTCACATTTATTGCATCCGATTTCCTTCTTACCATCGGGAAAGATGGTGGCAGCATTTTTTTTCCAGCTAAAATACTTAACAGCTGATCTAGGAGCACAGCACTGATTGGCTGGCACACGTATCCCCAACAAATCATATGAAAGACAACCACTCTAGCTCCACATTTAACCCGTGGGTTTGCACAGTTCTTAAAAGAAAAAATCCAGTGCTGTTCTTTGTAATTTAAAAGTTGTTCAACATTTGAACCTTATCTAAAACACTCCATTTAATGTCACGTAACTGATGTTGGTAATTATACCAATGTTGTGCCAATGGAGCTCTAAAGGTTTTTTGTTTGATATGTGACTTATATTCATTACATCTTATCTTTATCAGATTACTGGCTCGCCCAACATATACAGTGGGGGAAATAAGTATTTGATCCCTTGCTGATTTTGTAAGTTTGCCCACTGACAAAGACATGAGCAGCCCATAATTGAAGGGTAGGTTATTGGTAACAGTGAGAGATAGCACATCACAAATTAAATCCGGAAAATCACATTGTGGAAAGTATATGAATTTATTTGCATTCTGCAGAGGGAAATAAGTATTTGATCCCCCACCAACCAGTAAGAGATCTGGCCCCTACAGACCAGGTAGATGCTCCAAATCAACTCGTTACCTGCATGACAGACAGCTGTCGGCAATGGTCACCTGTATGAAAGACACCTGTCCACAGACTCAGTGAATCAGTCAGACTCTAACCTCTACAAAATGGCCAAGAGCAAGGAGCTGTCTAAGGATGTCAGGGACAAGATCATACACCTGCACAAGGCTGGAATGGGCTACAAAACCATCAGTAAGACGCTGGGCGAGAAGGAGACAACTGTTGGTGCCATAGTAAGAAAATGGAAGAAGTACAAAATGACTGTCAATCGACAAAGATCTGGGGCTCCACGCAAAATCTCACCTCGTGGGGTATCCTTGATCATGAGGAAGGTTAGAAATCAGCCTACAACTACAAGGGGGGAACTTGTCAATGATCTCAAGGCAGCTGGGACCACTGTCACCACGAAAACCATTGGTAACACATTACGACATAACGGATTGCAATCCTGCAGTGCCCGCAAGGTCCCCCTGCTCCGGAAGGCACATGTGACGGTCCATCTGAAGTTTGCCAGTGAACACCTGGATGATGCCGAGAGTGATTGGGAGAAGGTGCTGTGGTCAGATGAGACAAAAATTGAGCTCTTTGGCATGAACTCAACTCGCCGTGTTTGGAGGAAGAGAAATGCTGCCTATGACCCAAAGAACACCGTCCCCACTGTCAAGCATGGAGGTGGAAATGTTATGTTTTGGGGGTGTTTCTCTGCTAAGGGCACAGGACTACTTCACCGCATCAATGGGAGAATGGATGGGGCCATGTACCGTACAATTCTGAGTGACAACCTCCTTCCCTCCGCCAGGGCCTTAAAAATGGGTCGTGGCTGGGTCTTCCAGCACGACAATGACCCAAAACATACAGCCAAGGCAACAAAGGAGTGGCTCAGGAAGAAGCACATTAGGGTCATGGAGTGGCCTAGCCAGTCACCAGACCTTAATCCCATTGAAAACTTATGGAGGGAGCTGAAGCTGCGAGTTGCCAAGCGACAGCCCAGAACTCTTAATGATTTAGAGGTGATCTGCAAAGAGGAGTGGACCAAAATTTCTCCTGACATGTGTGCAAACCTCATCATCAACTACAGAAGACGTCTGACCGCTGTGCTTGCCAACAAGGGTTTTGCCACCAAGTATTAGGTCTTGTTTGCCAGAGGGATTAAATACTTATTTCCCTCTGCAGAATGCAAATAAATTCATATACTTTCCACAATGTGATTTTCCGGATTTAATTTGTGATGTGCTATCTCTCACTGTTACCAATAACCTACCCTTCAATTATGGGCTGCTCATGTCTTTGTCAGTGGGCAAACTTACAAAATCAGCAAGGGATCAAATACTTATTTCCACCACTGTAGCAAATGACAAAGGCACATGATCATGTACACAACAACCTTAGAGTTACAGGTGGTGTGGGCTCGAGATGTTTTCTGATGTGATGTACTAGGGCAAATCCAATCAATGCCTTCTATACTAAGAGAGCACTGTCTGCATTACCTTATGCTTTGCAAAAAAAAAAATTGTGGCCAGATGCCAGCATTACCTTTTGCTCTCCCAGACACCTTGGGGCTTTGCACAGCATAAGGTAATGCTGACAAGCACCACTGGCATTGTCCACATTTAAAATGTCCCAATCCATCAGTTGACATCATATTGTAATCCAGACATTTGTAGGATAATGCTTCGCCAATTGTTTTGCTATGATGAAATTCAAAAATCGGATGGTCATTAAAACATTCATAGATTTGTAACACATTTCATTGCTTGTGAATCGGATTTACAATTTTAGAACTGAGGGATCCTTTTACTAAGGTGTGCCGGAAAATGGGCTGCGCTAGTGTAGGCGCGTGTTTTGGGTGCACGCAGATCCATTTTTTAGCACGCCTGTAAAAAAAGGCCTTTTGTAAATTTTTGCTGAAAATGGACATGTGTCAAAATAAAAATTGTCTTAGCGGTAAGTTCTCACACGGTAACCAAGCGGTAATTGTCTACGCGCATAGAATGATGGTTTCTGCTGTGCGCAGGAAAATAAAAATTATTTTGTGGCATGCGTAGCAGACGTGCATAAAAAACAAAATTACCGCCTAGGCCTCATGGTAGCCAGGCAGTAACTCCAAATCGATGCACGTTGGGTGCACGTAGGCACCAGTGTGGCTTAGTAAAAGAGCCCCTTAATCTTAAGAAAAGATTAGCACGTGAGCCCTTACTGCCTTCTATTTTGTAAATGGTAACAGCTCATGCGTTAATCAGTTAGCATGCAGCAGTGTAGCTGCACTAATTGATTACCACAAAAATACCCGTTCTCTGTCCCCCAGACGCCCTTCCACTGTAAAAATAAAATGAATTTTTTAGCACATGGTGTGTGTTCGCTAACCTGGAACTTACTGTAGGACGCCTTTTAAGCTGTAGTAAGCACACACTAGTGCTTACTGCAGCTTGTTAAAAGCATCCTTAAACAGCTGTATTAGTTAGCTATCAGAGAGAGAATAACTTTCAAAATATTATTTATGATACACAAAGCACTAAGGGCCCTTTTACTAAAGCTTTGTGCATTCTAAATGCCAAGAAGTCCATTTTATATCTATGGGCTTCTTAGCAGGTGCTAAACTGTAGTAAAAGGGCCCTTAAAACAGGAATCAAATCATTCTCCGAGGACAAGCAGGCTGCTTGTTCTCACTGATGGGTGACGTCCACAGCAGCCCCGAGACCGGAATCTACCTAGCAACAAAAGTTTGCTAGAGCCTTCGATCGCGCGCAGGCGCAGCCATCAGGTTCCTGCCCATCGCACAAGAGTCCCGTCAGTTTTTCTTTTTCCACGATAGAGAGCAGTTGTGTAGTAATAGCCGTCTCTCTCTGTGCCCGAGAAAAGCCTTCGTTTTTTCGTCGCAAATTCACACTTTTTTCTTTTCTTCGTTCTCCTCTTGGAGACAGTTAGTGTACAAAAAAAAAAAAAAAATCTTTCCCTTATTTCTTAGTTGGGCCCTCTTAAGTTTTCTTTCACTGCTATTGTGGCCCTTTTGGGCTGCGCGTTCGCGTTTCTCTTTTTGTGCCCCTTTTTTCTTGGCACCATCACGAATTTTGACTTCGCTGCCGCTATTTTTCCGTCCATGACATCGAGGATTCCCAGCGGCTTCAAGAAGTATGGTCGGTGCAACTGGGCAATCTAAGGTACCGATCCCCATTCGTGGTGTATCCAGTGCCTTGGGCCCGACCATCGCCCAGACGCGTGTAAGTTGTGTCGAGACAGGCTCAGCGGGAACATCTGTTTGGAGCCTTGCCGTGCACTTCCAAAACTGATCCTGGAGGCACCCCAGCCAGTCAGGTTTTCAGGATACCTACAATGAATATTCATGAGAGAGATTTACATGCAGTGGAGGCAGTGCTTCTAATCTCACTCATGAATATTCATTTTGGGTATCCTGAAAACCTGATTGGCTGGGGTGACTCCAAGACCAAGTTTGGGAACCACTGCCGTAACCTATTTGGGGCTAATGAGAATACTAAGATGGTTAGCACTAAAAGGCTACCCAGGGTTTTCTCTGTACACGCAGCCATACGGGAGCTTAACTCTATACAATGGGCATCCCCCTGATACAGGGCTGCTGGTAGCTAGAGTCGTGCAAGACGAACTAGAGCACTTCTGGTTGCCGAAAGTGGTTGCCTTGGTAGCAGCCATGATCAAAAAAACCACTTTTTGCCTTGGTAGCAGCCATGACCAAGACTTTGCCTGTAGAAGGGGGAATTATGCTCAAGGACGTTCAGGATCACAACCTTGAAGCTGCTTTGAAAATGTCCTTGGCTTTGCAGGTGGATATTTGTGGGTCTTACGCAGCCATGTTTCCCTCTCTTTGGTGCAACAGGTGGCTGACTCCTTGTTTGGAGTCAGGGGCTCCGCTGCCTCCTGAGTTCCTGGACACTGAGTCAGGATTGGCCTACTTGACTGACCACCTGTATGACTTAGTCAGAACAGTGGCCAAACAGATGGCCTTGACAGTGATGTGCCATAGGCTCTTTTGTTTGCATTATTGGGCCACTGATGCAGCTTCAAAGCATTGCCTGGTCTGGCTACTCTTTAAGGGTAAGCTTTTGTTTGGAGAGGATTTTGAGAAGTTGGTCAAAGATCTGGGTGACAAGTCTTGGCGTTTGCCAGAGGATAAGCCTTGGCCTTCTTCTAAAGGGACTCCTCAGAGATCTTATTTTTGAGATAGCAGGCGTTGTCACCCAGGTCGTCCCTCTTATGAGGGTAGGTCCCACTATTCCCAGAAACAGTCCTTTCAGACCAATAAGCACTCTGCCTTGCCTTCTGGAAAGTCCTCTGTCCCTTCTCACTGCTCCCAATGATGGGACGCCGGTTCAATCTTTAGTCCCACTTTTACGAGGAGTGGACCAAGTTACTACAGACCAGTGGGTATTGGCTCTTATTTGCGAAGGCTACAGGCTTAAGTTCTCTTCTCCCATCAGAGATTTTTTCTTGGCATCCACATGCATCTCTCCATGGAAGCAGGCTGTGGTGCAGGCTACTCTGCTGCACCTGCAAGGCCTGGGGGCAGTGGTTCCAATCTGTTCTGCAGATCATGTCCAGGGGTGCTATTCCATATACTTTGTGATGCCCTGGAAGGGTGGAGACTTCTGTCCTATCCTGGACCTCAGAAGGGCCAATCAGGCCCTCAGGGTCCATCGCTTCCACATGGAGACTGTTTGCTCTATCATTGCAGCAGTTCAGCCCGGAGAATTTCCTACATCCCTGGACCTCAAGGAAGCGTGTCTGCTTATTCCCATTTGGCCTCCTCATCGGAGATTTCTGTGGTTTGCCATTTTGGGTCAGCACTTCCAGTTTCAGGATCTACCCTATGGGCTTGCTATAGCTCCTTGGACCTTTACGAAAGTCATGGTGGTGGTGGCGACCATGCTGCGGCGCAAAGGGATTTGAGTGTATCCCTATTTGGACAATTGGCTCATCTGAGCATACTCATCCCAGGATAATCTTTGAGCCATGGCCCAAGTGGTAGCTCTTCTCCAGTCCTTGGCTGAGTGATAAACGTACCCAAGAGTCACCTTATTCCTTCTCACTCTTTGTAATAATTGGGAGGATTGGTTAAGTATATCTCCTCAAACTGAGGTCCATCAAGCTCCAGAACCATATTTGGCACTTGTTGCTGTCTGCGCCCCCCCCCCCCCCCTCTTGTCTGGGATTATTCTCAGGTTTTGGGGTCGATGGCTACCACTCTGGATGTGGTACCTTGGGCTTTGGCTCACATGCAGCCTCTACAGCTCTCTCTCTCTCTGCTGAGTCACTGGTCCCCAGTTTTGGAGGACTATGTGAGACATCTGGCTTGGCAGCCTTTGACGAAGCAGTCTGACTTGGTCGCTCCAGGTGCATGATTTGCTTTGGGGTTTTCCCCTACAGACTGCTGACTGGACAGTGTAATCATGGATGCCAGTCTCCCAGGGTGGGAAGTGCATTCTCTCTCCCATTACCACCAGGGCCTCTGATCAAGAGAGGAATCATTTTGGCCCATCAGCTGATTGGAGCTTTGAGCAGCCTGCTTTTCTCTGCTAGCATTTCGGCCGCTCCTTCAGGGATGACTGGTGAGAGTTCTCTCCGACAAGGTGCCAGTGGTTGTGTACATCAGCTGTCGGGGGGGCATGCACAGCCCTTTGCTAGCAGGGGAAGCAAATGTGTTTTTCCAGTGAGCAGAGGCTCACTTGCTTCAGCTCTCTGCGGCTCAAATTTACAGGAGGCTGATTTTCTCAGTCGCACTACTCTGGATCCTGGAGAATGGAAGCTTTTCCCGTCTGCCTGCCAGTTGATAATTTATTTATTTATTTGTTACATTTATATCCCACATTTTCCTACCTATTTGTAGGCTCAATGTGGCTTACATAGTACCGGAGAGGCATTACAGACTCTGGTGTAAACAAATACAAAGTGATGTTGTGGTAAGATAAAGTTCATGTGGCACAACCACACTAGGGAATCATATAGCGGAAGAGTTGTGTTATGTTCATTACGTTCTTTAGTTTTGTTGTGTTGCAAAGATCAGGCATTTATGTTGGATCGGTAGGGTATGCCTTTTTAAACAGGTTAGTTTTTAGTGTTTTCTAGAAGTTTAGGTGGTCGTTTGTGGTTTTCAAGGCTTTTGGTAATGCATTCCACAGTTGTGTGCTTATGTAGGAAAAACTGGACGCGTAAGTTGATTTGTATTTGAGTCCTTTGCAGATTGGGTAGTGCAGACTTAGGTATGTTCGTGTTGATTCGGATGTGTTTCTAGTTGGTAGGTCAATCAAGTCTGTCATGTATCCCGGAGCTTCACCGTAGATAATTTTGTGAACCAGAGTGCAGATTTTGAAAGCAGCGCGTTCTTTGATTGGGAGCCAATGTAGTTTTTTTGCGAAGTGGGTGTGCACTTTCAAATCGCGTTTTTCTGAAGATATGCCTAGCTGCCGTGTTTTGAGTGGTCTGAAGTTTCTTTAAGGTTTGTTCTTTGCATCCCGCATAAATTCCATTGCAGTAGTCTACATGGCTTAGTACCATTGATTGTATCAGGTTGCGAAATATTCCCCTCGGGAAGAATTGTTTCACGCGTTTGAGTTTCCACATTAAGTGGAACATTTTCTTTGTTGTGGATGTCACTTGGCTCTCTAGAATTAAGTTGCGGTCCATTGTAACGCCGAGGATTTTCAGGCTGTCTGAGATAGGGAGGGTGTAATCTGGGGTGTTGATAATAGTGGGGTTGTCCGCGCTGTGTAAGGATGAGACAGTGTGTTTTTTCTTTGTTTAGTTTTAGTTGAAATGCATTTGCCCAAGAGTTCATGATGTTCAAGCTGATCTTGATTTCATTGGTGATTTCTGTCAGTTTAGATTTGTAAGGAATCAGTATTGTGACATCGTCTGCATAGATGAAAGGGTTAAGGCCTTGGTTGGATAAGGACTTGGCTAGTAGGGTCATCATTAGGTTGAAGAGGATCAGTGATAGCGGTGATCCTTGTGGTACTCCGCAGTCTGCTTTCCACGGCGATGATATGTTTGATTTTATTTGATATGTTTTTGTGGTTAGGAAACTCTTGATCCAGCTAAGCATGTTTCCACCAATCCTGAACTTATCTAGTAATCTTATTAATATATTATGGTTTACCGTGTCGAATGCAGTAGACATGTCGAATTGAAGGAGGAGGATGTTTTTGCCTATTGCTATTTCCTGCTTGAATTTGGCTAGGAGAGTGAGTAGTACTGTTTCTATGCTGTGGAGGGGGCGAAAACCTGACTGTGATTCGTGTAATATTAAGAATTTGTTTATATAATCTGTAAGTTGTTTAGCTACCATGCTTTCCACCAGCTTGACTAACAAAGGAATGGATGCTACTGGATGGTAGTTAGTGATTTCATTTGTTTTTTTTCTTGGTGTCTTTTGATATCGGAGTGAGTAGGATATTGCCATTTTCCTTAGGGAAGAGACCTTGCTGAAGCATGTAGTTTAGGTGGGATGTGATGTCTGCTATAAAGTGGTCAGGGGCGGATTTCATTAGGTAGTTGGGACAGGTATCTAGTTTACAGTGAGTGTTGGAGAACCTGCTGATCGCCTGTGCAACTGCATCGACGGTAAGGAGGGCGAATTTTAATCATGTTCCTTCAGCCAGGTATTCTCCCGTGGTTGGGTCCAACTCATTAAGGAAGATTTCGATGCCAGTGTTGTCCTGAGGTAGCGTGTTGCGTAGGTTTGCAATTTTTTAATTGAAATACTTAGCAAGTTTGTCTGCAGATGGGATGTCTGTATTCAATATAGTGACCAAGTTGGTGTCTAGGAGTTTGTTCACGAGTTGGTATAATTTCTTCATGTCTGGAGTTACCTTAGAAGATGTAAGGCCCCTTCTACTAAAATACGATAGCGATTCTCGGCGTGGCAATGCTGACGGGCTTTGTCGGCATTGTCGCATGGGGACCCTTTGGGGCATGTAAGAGAGATGTTTCTTATCGCATGAGCCAGATTATTCCTGTCTCTGTTTTTTCCCCTTATTTATTTTTTAAATATCCTCCTCCTTACTAATATTAGAATCCCTATATTATGGTCGTTAGCTTTCTTACTTTATTTCTGCTTATGCATTTTTCTTTTGTTTCCTATTTTTGATATTATTTTCCTAATGTGAAAGTTTTTCTGTACAAGTTTTCTTTTTAAACTTATTTATATTGAACAATACATGAGAAACTAAGAGCAAAACATTTTAAAAGTATAGTTTTCATCCCTCACCCTTCACCCCCCCCCCCCCCCCCTCCTCCCCGGGCAGTGACTTCAACAGCCCTCCAGATTTAGTTGACTCTTACGCAAGACTGAAGAAGAAAAGAAAAACATCGCCTTGGGTGATATAACAGAAAGTCAAAATCTATTAACAATTCAAAAATCCAACTGCGTTCTCTATGAGACATAACACTCGACAAAGGTTCCCATATTTGCTGGAGCTTTCTCCATCTCGTTGGAACAGACCATGACAGCACATAACAGGTTAAGCCACTGAATCACATTGCTTCAGCATTGTCTGTCTAGCTGTCAAAAAACATAATGTAATAATATCAGTTGAAATTTAAATGACTGAGGTATCAGTCATCAGTTTTCAAACAGAAAAATCTGAGAATGCAGAGGCAAGTGCAGTCAACATAGCCCCCCCCCCCCCCCCAAAAAAAAAAATTAGGAGCAAAACATTTATTTAGATTTTGCTCACACCTTTTTCAGTAGTAGCTCAAGGTGAGTTACATTCCGGTACACTGGATATTTCTGTGTCCCAGGAGGGCTCACAATCTAAGTTTGTACCTGAGGCAATGGAGGGTTAAGTGATTTGGCCAAGATCACAAGAGCAGCAGTGGGATTTGAACCAGCCACCTCTGGATTGCAAGACCGGTGCTCTAACCACTAGGCCACTCCTCCACTCCACTAAGGTGCACTGAAAAATGGCTTGCGATAGTGTAGGTGCGGGTTTTGGGCATGCAAAAAATACAGCAAAGAAAATGTTCTACTCAATGTGGAAACTTAAAAGAATCAAACCATTCTTCCCAAAGGATGTATTCCGCAGCTTAGTACAATCAGTGGTGCTAAGTCATCTAGACTACTGCAATTCCATCTACGCCGGATGCAAAGAACAAATCATTAAGAAGCTCCAAACTGCTCAAAACACAGCAGCCAGACTCATATTTGGGAAAACGAAATACGAAAGCGCCAAACCCCTAAGAGAAAAACTACACTGGCTCCCATTAAAGGAACGAATTGCGTTCAAAGTGTGCACCCTGGTCCACAAAATCATTTACGGGGAAGCCCCAACCTATATGTCAGACCTTATAGACTTGCATATCAGGAATGCAAAAAGATCATCACGCACATTCCTCAATCTCCACTACCCTAACTGCAAAGGGCTAAAATATAAATCCACATACGCGACTAGCTTCTCATACATCTGCACGCAGCTATGGAACGCACTACCGAAAGCCATGAATACAACACAAGACTTAACCATCTTCCGAAGGCTTTTGAAAACAGATCTTTTCAAGAAGGCATACCATAAACACCCATCCTAAATACCAAACAATAGCACTATACATGATCTACACAAAACCGAAGTCTTATCACACGACTGATTAACCTCTTTGATATTAATGATCAAGCACTACCACCTTAAACCTTATGTCAAACAGGGTCTCTCTATAGTCGAGGACCTAATGTATGTTATAAACCAATTTATTACTCAGGAACCTTCATGCAATACCATAATGTATTCTTCTTTACCATGTATGTATACACATGATATATATATATATATATATATATATACCATGATCTGGTCCATATATGTTATTTTCCATGTATGTTACTAAGTATGTATGCACCTTAACGTAATACCTTTTGTAATGCTGCTACCCGGAAATGGCAACCGCCATTACAGCAAATGTAAGCCACATTGAGCCTGCAAATTGGTGGGAAAATGTGGAATACAAATGCTACAAATAAATAAATAATAAATATGGCCTAAGGTAGCCTCTTGCTTAAATATTTGGAGCAACTACTGTGAGGAGCAATTGACATCTGAAATGCCCTCTTTAGGGATATATATATTCTCTATAGTATAATTTCTCCGAGGACAAGCAGGCTGCTTGTTCTCACTGATGGGTGACGTCCACGGCAGCCCCTCCAATCGGAAACTTCTCTAGCAAAGTCCTTTGCTAGTCCTCGCGCGCCCGCGCGCACCGCGCATGCGCGGCCGTCTTCCCGCCCGAAACCGGCTCGAGCCGGCCAGTCTTCTTTTGTCCGCACTCGGTACGGTCGTGTTTTCGCCGTGTCGAGCCCCGGAAAGTCGACCTCGCGCGTCCAAATTTATTTTGACGTGTTTTTTCTTCGGAAAAGTCTTTCAAGTGTCGGGAAGTGCTCCGGAACCCCCCCCCCCCCCCCGGGTTTCGTGTTAATCCTCCCGTACTTCCAGCTTTTTGCCCCGATAAGTTTTCTTTCGTCGTCGGGGTAGGCCTCTTTTCGGCCTCGGTCGAGATTTTCTCCCTTACAAATTTTTTGGTGCTCTTTTTCCGTCATTTCGGACTTTGATTTCGCCGGCGCGATTTTTCCGCCCATGACATCGAAGCCTTCCAGCGGCTTCAAGAAGTGCACCCAGTGCGCCCGGGTTATCTCGCTCACTGATCGACACTCGTCGTGTCTTCAGTGTCTGGGGGCCGAGCACCGCCCTCAGAACTGCAGTCTGTGTTCCCTGCTTCAAAGGCGGACTCAGGTAGCGAGACTAGCCCAGTGGAACGTGTTGTTCTCGGGCTCTTCGTCGGCATCGGCACCGGGATCTTCGAGTGCATCGACGTCGTCAGCGTCCAGACCATCTTCCTCGGCCGCCCCTGCATCGAGTGCATCGAGGCATCGGGCCTCTGCATCGGCGCCGAGACATCGGATAGCTGCATCGACGTCGGTGGTACCGGGACCTCGTCTGCTGATGTCGTCGGACGGTGGTGCATCGTCAGGAGTGCAGGTGAGGGCTGTCCATTCCCCTGCTGGTGGCGGTGAGCCTTCGGGTGGGTCTCCTCCTACCCTGAGGGCTCCTGCGGTACAGCCCCCCCCGAGACCGACCTCCTTCGGCCTCGGCCCCGAGGAAGCGATGGCTGGATTCTACGTCCTCCTCGTCGGTGCCGGGGAGCTCCGGTGACATGCTTCGGAAGAAATCGAAGAAGCATCGACACCGGTCGCCTCCCCGCGTCGGCACCGAGAGCTCTGGGTCGCCGAGGGAGTCGGCACCCAGCAGGCATCGGCACCGAGAGGACCGCTCACCCTCTGTTCAAGAGGTGTCGATGCGCTCCACTCTGGACAGCCCGGAACAGCCTCCTCGCCCGGAACAGGTTCTGACGTCGACGCCTGCATCGACCTCTTTGCCTTTCTCTGCAGCCGCTCTGAACGAGAGCCTCCGGGCCGTTCTCCCAGAGATTCTGGGAGAGCTGTTGCGCCCTACTCCTCCGGTACCGGCGGTGCTTGCGCCTCCGGTACCGTCGAGCGTGGCGCCGGCTGGCCCATCGCCCGGGGTGAGGTCCCCGACGGTACCGACTGCGGCCACCTCCCAGGAGGGCTCCCCGACTACGTCGGCGGAGGGAGCTTCGCCGATGCGGGCCAGGGAGTCTACCTCTCGACGCCCCCATCGTGGACGTGGCTCCACTGAGTCGAGCCGGGCGAGGTTGCAGACACAGGTTCGTGAGCTTGTGTCTGACACCGAGGGTGAGGCCTCGTGGGAGGAAGAAGAAGACCCCAGATATTTCTCTGATGAGGAGTCTGAGGGTCTTCCTTCTGATCCCACTCCCTCTCCTGAAAGACAGCTTTCTCCTCCTGAGAGTCTGTCTTTCGCTTCCTTTGTCCGGGAGATGTCTACGGCCATCCCCTTCCTGGTGGTTGTGGAGGACGAGCCCAGGGCTGAAATGTTTGAGCTCCTGGACTATCCTTCTCCACCTAAGGAAGCGTCCACTGTTCCCTTGCACCATGTCCTAAAAAAGACATTGCTTGCGAACTGGACAAAACCTCTAACTAATCCCCACATCCCCAAGAAGATCGAGTCCCAGTACCGGATCCATGGGGACCCAGATCTGATGCGCACCCAGTTGCCTCATGATTCTGGAGTTGTGGATCTGGCCCTAAAGAAGGCTAAGAGTTCTAGGGAGCATGCTTCGGCGCCCCCGGGCAAGGACTCTAGAACCTTAGACTCCTTTGGGAGGAAGGCCTACCATTCCTCTATGCTCGTGGCCAAAATCCAGTCTTACCAGCTCTACACGAGCATACACATGCGGAACAATGTGCGGCAGTTGGCGGGCTTGGTTGATGCTCTTCCCCCTGAGCAAGCCAAGCCTTTTCAGGAGGTGGTCAGGCAGCTGAAGGCGTGCAGAAAATTCCTGGCCAGAGGGGTGTATGACACCTTTGATGTTGCGTCCAGGGCCGCTGCTCAAGGTGTGGTGATGCGCAGGCTCTCATGGCTGCGTGCCGCCGACCTGGAGAATAGACTCCAGCAGCGGATTGCGGACTCGCCTTGCCGTGCGGACAACATTTTTGGAGAGAAAGTCGAGCAGGTGGTAGAGTCTCTCCACCAGCAGGACACCGCATTCGACAAGTTCTCCCGCCGGCAGCCTTCAGCATCTACCTCTACAGGTAGAAGATTTTTGGGGGGAAGGAAGACTGTTCCCTATGCTTCTGGTAAGCGTAGGTACAATCCTCCTTCTCGACAGCCTGCGGCCCAGGCTAAGCCCCAGCGCGCTCGCTCTCGTCAGCAGCGTGCGCCTCAGCAGGGCCCCGCGGCTCCCCAGCAAAAGCAAGGGGCGAGCTTTTGACTGGCTCCAGCAGAGCATAGCCGACATCCAAGTGTCAGTGCCAGGCGACCTGCCGGTCGGGGGGAGGTTGAAAGCTTTTCACCAAAGGTGGCCTCTCATAACCTCCGATCAGTGGGTTCTGCAAATAGTCCGGCAAGGATACACCCTCAATTTGGCCTCAAAACCTCCAAATTGTCCACCGGGAGCTCAATCCTACAGCTTCCAGCACAAGCAGGTACTTGCAGAGGAACTCTCCGCCCTTCTCAGCGCCAATGCGGTCGAGCCCGTGCCATCCGGGCAAGAAGGGCTGGGATTCTATTCCAGGTACTTCCTTGTGGAAAAGAAAACAGGGGGGATGCGTCCCATCCTAGACCTAAGGGCCCTGAACAAATATCTGGTCAAAGAAAAGTTCAGGATGCTTTCCCTGGGCACCCTTCTCCCCATGATTCAGCAAAACGATTGGCTATGCTCTCTGGACTTGAAGGATGCCTACACACACATCCCGATACTGCCAGCTCACAGACAGTATCTGCGATTTCAGTTGGGCACACGCCACTTCCAGTACTGTGTGCTACCCTTTGGGCTCGCCTCTGCGCCCAGGGTGTTCACAAAGTGCCTAGCTGTGGTAGCAGCGGCACTTCGCAGGCTGGGGGTGCACGTGTTCCCATATCTCGACAATTGGCTGGTGAAGAACACATCCGAGGCAGGAGCCCTGCAGTCCATGCAGATGACTATTCGCCTCCTGGAGCTACTGGGGTTTGTGATAAATTATCCAAAGTCCCATCTTCTCCCAGTGCAGAAACTCGAATTCATAGGAGCTCTGCTGGATTCTCGGACGGCTCGCGCCTATCTCCCAGAGACGAGGGCCAACAACTTGTTGTCCCTCGTCTCGCGGGTGCGAGCGTCCCAGCAGATCACAGCTCGGCAGATGTTGAGATTGCTGGGCCACATGGCCTCCACAGTTCATGTGACTCCCATGGCCCGTCTTCACATGAGATCTGCTCAATGGACCCTAGCCTCCCAGTGGTATCAGGCTGCTGGGGGTCTAGAAGACGTGATCCACCTGTCCACGAGTTTTCTCGAATCCCTGTATTGGTGGACAATCTGGTCCAATTTGACTCTGGGACGTCCTTTCCAAATTCCTCAGCCACAAAAAGTGCTGACAACGGATGCGTCTCTCCTGGGATGGGGAGCTCATGTCGATGGGCTTCACACCCAAGGAAGTGGTCCCTCCAGGAACGCGGTCTACAGATCAATCTCCTGGAGTTGCGAGCGATCTGGAACGCTCTGAAGGCTTTCAGAGATCGGCTGTCCCATCAAATTATCCAAATTCAGACAGACAACCAGGTTGCCATGTACTATGTCAACAAGCAGGGGGGCACCGGATCTCGCCCCCTGTGTCAGGAAGCCGTCAGCATGTGGCTCTGGGCTCGCCGTCTCGGCATGGTGCTCCAAGCCACATATCTGGCAGGCGTAAACAACAGTCTGGCCGACAGACTGAGCCGGATTATGCAACCTCACGAGTGGTCGCTCAACTCCAGAGTGGTGCGCCAGATCTTTCAAGCGTGGGGCACCCCCTTGGTGGATCTCTTCGCATCTCGAGTGAACCACAAAGTCCCTCAGTTCTGTTCCAGGCTTCAGGCCCCCGGCAGACTGGCATCGGATGCCTTCCTCCTGGATTGGGGGGAGGGCCTGCTGTATGCTTATCCTCCCATTCCTCTGGTGGGGAAGACTTTGTTGAAACTCAAGCAAGACCGAGGCACCATGATTCTGATTGCTCCTTTTTGGCCGCGTCAGATCTGCTTCCCTCTTCTTCTGGAGTTATCCTCAGAAGAACCGTGGAGATTGGAGTGTTTTCCGACCCTCATCACGCAGGACGAAGGGGCTCTTCTACATCCCAGCCTCCGGTCCCTGGCTCTCACGGCCTGGATGTTGAGAGCGTAGACTTTGCCTCTTTGGGTCTGTCAGAGGGTGTCTCCCGCGTCTTGCTTGCTTCCAGGAAAGATTCCACTAAGAGGAGTTACTTCTTTCTGTGGAGGAGGTTTGCCGTCTGGTGTGACAGCAAGGCCCTAGCTCCTCGCTCTTGTCCTACACAGACCCTGCTTGAATACCTTCTGCACTTGTCTGAGTCTGGTCTCAAGACCAACTCTGTAAGAGTTCACCTTAGCGCAATCAGTGCATACCATTACCATGTGGAAGGTAAGCCGATCTCGGGACAGCCTTTAGTTGTTCGCTTCATGAGAGGTTTGCTTTTGTCAAAGCCCCCTGTCAAGCCTCCTACAGTGTCATGGGATCTCAATGTCGTTCTCACCCAGCTGATGAAACCTCCTTTTGAGCCACTGAATTCCTGCCATCTGAAGTACTTGACCTGGAAGGTCATTTTCTTGGTGGCAGTTACTTCAGCTCGTAGAGTCAGTGAGCTTCAGGCCCTGGTAGCCCAGGCCCCTTACACCAAATTTCATCATAACAGAGTAGTCCTCCGCACTCACCCTAAGTTCTTGCCAAAGGTCGTGTCGGAGTTCCATCTGAACCAGTCAATTGTCTTGCCAACATTCTTTCCCCGTCCTCATTCCTGCCCTGCTGAACGTCAGCTGCACACATTGGACTGCAAGAGAGCATTGGCCTTCTACCTGGAGCGGACACAGCCCCACAGACAGTCCGCCCAATTGTTTGTTTCTTTTGATCCCAATAGGAGGGGAGTGGCTGTAGGGAAACGCACCATATCCAATTGGCTAGCAGATTGCATTTCCTTCACTTACGCCCAGGCGGGGCTGGCTCTTGAGGGTCATGTCACGGCTCATAATGTTAGAGCCATGGCTGCGTCAGTAGCCCACTTGAAGTCAGCCTCCATTGAAGAAATTTGCAAAGCTGCGACGTGGTCATCTGTCCACACATTCACATCTCATTACTGCCTGCAGCAGGATACCCGACGCGACAGTCGGTTCGGGCAGTCAGTTCTTCAGAACCTGTTTGGGCTTTAGGATCCAACTCCACCCCCCGAGGGCCCTGTTTGTTCTGTTCCAGGCTGCACTCTCAGTTAGTTGGTAAATTTTTTAGGTCAATCTCAGTTATGTCCTCGCCGTTGCGAGGCCCAATTGACCATGGTTGTTGTTTTGAGTGAGCCTGGGGGCTAGGGATACCCCATCAGTGAGAACAAGCAGCCTGCTTGTCCTCGGAGAAAGCGAATGCTACATACCTGTAGAAGGTATTCTCCGAGGACAGCAGGCTGATTGTTCTCACAAACCCGCCCGCCTCCCCGTTGGAGTTGTGTCTTCCCTTGAAGTGTATTGTCTTGCTACATACTGGACTGGCCGGCTCGAGCCGGTTTCGGGCGGGAAGACGGCCGCGCATGCGCGGTGCGCGCGGGCGCGCGAGGACTAGCAAAGGACTTTGCTAGAGAAGTTTCCGATTGGAGGGGCTGCCGTGGACGTCACCCATCAGTGAGAACAATCAGCCTGCTGTCCTCGGAGAATACCTTCTACAGGTATGTAGCATTCGCTTTATATTGCTGTTGCCTGTAACTGACAGAAGTCAATTTAACTAAAGGTTTACAAATTAGGCATTGAAGGAGATCCTCAAACTTCAATCCCCAGAGCTTGAGTCCATGCTGCTGCCCATTTTTAAAAAGGCAAAGAAGTCAAATCTGTATATAAAACTACAAAATAAAAATGTTTTCTGTACAAGTTTATTATTACTTCAGTTGTATTTTGAAATTCCATACATAAAAAATTAAAAATAAACAAAAGAAAACAACCCAAAAGCTCTCCCATGATCCTTGGGATTCTATATATGGCGCCTTAATATCCACATGGAAATCAAAGTATAATCTATAACAATGCACATAACTTAATTGGTTAACTAGCTAATCAGCGCTGTCAATTTGATGTTAAGCAATTATCAGCACCAATTGGCATTAATTAAGATTTACATGCATAACTCACTAAGCATGTTCTGTAACATGGTGTGCCTAAATTCTAAGTCATAGTTGAAAAGGGAGTCTGGCCAAGGGCGGAGCGTGGATGTTTTTTAAAATCTATGGTTGTTGCTATTAGGGGCTCTGCGCCTAATTTAGGTGTTGGGACTTATGCCAAATAAAACATGGCGTAAATGGCCACGACTGCATTTGGTTATGTAGAGAGGCACTCAGCATTCTGTATACCGCACAGAAATTTAAGCTTATTCTATAACATTTAGGAGTACTTTATGGAATACGCCTTAGGTGCCATATATAAAATCTAGCCCTATATATCATCATTGTAACATCTCACTTGTATTGAAGGGGGAGTGTTAGCTCAATGGTTTTAACAATATTCAAAATTTTGTTACAAAAGGTATTAGCAAATTCTTGCAAAGAATATCCTTCAGAACTGTTGGAATATACCTATAAGAGGTGAGTTTTCTCAGTGAAGCAAATAAATCCCATATGCCTAAAGGTGAAAAGATCTTTTGATTAAACTTGTCTTTTTTCATAAATAACCCAATATTGTTCAAGGGCTTTCATGAAAGATGCCTTATTCTTAGGCGATGGATTTTTGTGCCAGTCACATTCTAATTTCCATATTTTTTGTTTTTTTTCTACTTCTACTACTACTACTACTATTTAGCATTTCTATAGTGCTACAAGGCATACGCAGCGCTGCACAAACATAGAAGAAAGACAGTCCCTGCTCAAAGAGCTTACAATCTACAATTTATCTATAAATCATGGAGCTTTGGAGCACTGATACTTCACCTGCTCTTTGATAGGAGCAGTCTGGTGAAATACTTCATTCAGTGATGGCCCCTACCGCTCTACTGTGTCAGTTACTGGCAGTGGTGTGCTGGTAAATGTTTAACAACAGGCTCTCTCCCCGGTCCCCCTCTGCGCCCCTGTCCCCCTCTGTGCCCCCCCCCCAAATTGCAGAGCTGACTATAGCCAGGGAGAGAGCCTGGGGGGGGGGGCAATGCATTATACAGGAAAAAAAAATTAAACGATCCCAGGTTCCAATCTAATTCATGTTTAATGTGGGATAAAATGCCATAAATAAGTAAATAAATATAAACTTTTAATGTTGAGCACCTGATTCTCAAAGTGAACATACTCCAAACACTATAATGAAAATAAAATGATTTTTTTTCTACCTTTGTTGTCTGGTGACTATTTTTCTGATCATGCTGGCCCAGTATCCGATTCTGCTGCTATCTGTCCTCTTAACTCCGTTTCCAGGGCTTCCTTTCCATTTATTTCTTTCCATTTCTCCTTTCTTCTTCATTTCGGGTCCTCAGCTTCTGCCTATTTTCTTCATCCATGTGCAGTTTTTCTCCTCTCTTCCTTTTCCCTCATCTCATCTCCTTCCTCACTCTTCTCTCCCCTCCATCCATGTCCAGCATTTCTTCTCTCTCCCCTCCTCTCCCCTGCCCTGCATGCACCCATGCCCAGCAGTGACCCTTGTTTCCCTTGCCCTCCATCCACCCATGCCCACAAGTGACCCTCCTCTCCCCTGCCCTCCATCCACCCTTGTCCAGCAGTGACCCTAATGTCCCCTGCCTTCCATCCACCCATGCCCAGCAGTGACCCTTCTTTCCCCTGTCCTCCATCCACCCATGCCCAGCAGTGACCCTCCTCTCCCCTGCCCTCCATCCACCCATGCCCAGGGACTCCCTTCTCTCCCCTGCCACCCCTCCCCCGTTGCTCACTGGCAACTTCTCCTCCCTCCCTCCCTCCGGATCCGTCCCTCACCGACCTGACTCTTCTAATTCTTCGGCGGGGCAGGCAGTCTTGCCTGCCCGCTACCAGCGCTGACTTCAAAATGGCCGCCGAGACTTCAGTAGAAGTCTCGCGAGGCCACCTCTGGAAGTCTTGGCAGCCATTTTTAAAGCGCAAACCGGCAGGGGAGAGTCAGCGCTGGTAGCGGGCAGGCAAGACTGCCTGCCCCGCCGAAGAATTAGAAGAGTCAGGTGAGGGACCGGATCGGGCGGGCGGGAGGGAGGAGAGCCGGCTCGCAGTGGGAAACAACCGGCTCGCAAGTCGGTACAAAATGTAACAACCGTCTCTTGCGAGCCGGTGCGAGCCGGCTCCAGCACACCACTGGTTACTGGTATGGAAGATAAATCAGCTAACATAGGGCACCAAGTTTTTTTCAGGTCAGCTAACTCATAGATATCACATGATCTATAGCTTATTTTCAGTAAAGACAAGTAAAAAAAACAAAAACAGATTCTTTAAACTTAACCATGGAAAAGTATTAATCTAAATACCTGTATATTCAGAAGCAGCTAACTTAATATTTACAAAAATATTAAAAATATGGCCTGCTAAGTGATTAGGCCTATTGATTACATTGATGCCATCCCATTGCAGTGAATACCTGAAGGTCAGTTACCTGGTCCTCCAGTTTCTAGAGGAGAAATGGAGTACCTCTCATTTATAAGAACATAACCTTTTAAAATGAGCTTCCCATTAAAGTCAATTGTTATACTTCCAGGCGGCACAGATTATAGGAGAAAGAAAAAACCTCAGTGTACAGCCCACTACTAAAGAGAACAAATTTTATATTCTCAGGACTGCATCACCCACTCAGGGCTGCATCAGGGTTTTTTTCCTTTCATTTGTCTGCAGGTTTTCAAATACCAAAGCTCTAAACTTCAGAGACAACTGCAGGCCTCTTTTCATGGTTGTTAGCACTTGCTTGCCCACTTAGAACTGCTTAGACAGCCCAAGAGGTGGGAAAATGTGGGATACAAATGCAGCAAAATAAATAATAAATAAGTAGACCTAGACTGTATTTACTAACTTAATAGTTTGTTTAAAACCTGTACTTGATTAGGTTTTGTAACCAAGTGTGAATGATTATTTAGTTGGTCTTAATATTAAAGCATGTGTAAATGTTTTATATTTATTATTTATTTATTGTAGCTGAATATTGTTGAGACGCAGTATCCTGTACTGTGGATGTGTCCTGTGTTTCTAGGCATGCTAACTAAAATCTTTTCCTGAAAAAAATGCATGAAATACACAGTCCAGGAATATTAAACTTTAAGGGGCCCTTTTGGCGGTAGGGGTAGTGCATGGCAAAACAGCACCACCGCAGAGTGCTCTGAAGCATCCTGTAGTATTGCTGTGATGAGCACGCGGTGATTCCTACACTAGAAAGTAGAAATTATTTTCTAAGGCGTGGAGTAGATGTGCCCTGTGGTAATCGGGCAGCACATGGCCATCTCCTTGCACTGCCATATTACCGCAGGATTATCGTGTGAGCCTTTATTGACAACTAAATAGGTGACGGTAAGGGCACAGGTGGGAATGGCCATGTGCCAATTGAGGGATCCTTTTACTAAGGTGCACTGAAAAATGTGGCTTCCGATAGTGTAGGTGCAGGTTTTGGGCATGCGCAGAATCATTTTTCAGCGCATCTGTAAAATATGCCTTTTTTAAATTTTTGGCAAAAATGGACATGCAGCAAAATCAAAATTGCCACACATCCATTTTGGACCTGCGACTTTACCGCCAGCCATTGACCTAGCGGTAAAGTCTCACACGGTAACCGGGCGGTAATGGCCTATGTGCGCCAAATGCCACATGGCACGCGTCCGATAGGCGCGTCAGAAAATAAAAATTATTTTTCGGACACAAAAGCCACATGGTAACCAGGCAGTAACTGTTTTGGCGCTCGTAGAGCCTTACGCAGCTTAGTAAAAGGGCCCCTGAGTAATTAGTGCATGGCCATTACTGACAGAAATTACAATTCTAGCATTTTTCCAGCATGCTAGAAAGTGGCCAATGCGTGTGGCAAATACACACACTAATTGCAGCGCCGGCTACTTTCTAGTATGGCTTGTTAAAAGGTCCCCTAAAAATGCTTTGCACTTTATCTTAAAAAAAAAAAAAGTTAAACCTTTTGTGAAATTGGTGTATTTGGGATAATTACTGCTTGCCTTCAGGATAAAAGGAAGTACCATCAGCCAATTCATACAAGGGTGTATATTAAATGAAGTCTAGCTCTAATTCTCTTTGGCAGAAATGGTTGTAGGTTGCAAAACCAGGCTATGATGTAATATTGTTCTAGCGTGCAAAATTATTTAGCCTGGATAGGCTTTTATTTTTTTAATTATGTGTTATGAGAAATGAGGTATATTGAATTTAACCTTTATTAAACAAGTCCTTTTAACGTTTTTTGCATCTTCAAAAGTTCAATAGCATTTTTGAAAAATAATAACTCTTAAATGTATTAATAGTTTATTATTACCCTGTATATTTTTAAACAGTGCTCACAAAGGATTATATTTTTTAATTTATCTTAAGGTGTTGACTGTATGTTTCACTTGTAATCTGAGGAAAAAAATACACACACATAGACATACATAGCCTTAGAGGTAAGGGTGCTGCTGGAACCCAGTAACAGAGCTCTTTGGTAACTGATCCCCCATTTGGGCAAGGAGTCTGAGTTCCTATCATCAGGAATGGACAGTGTTGTGAACATATTCTTAATCATATTCTATGATTCCATCTCAGATTTGCTGAGGAAGTCATAGTATAGTATCTGTGGATGGTGAACTGCTCAGTTTTGGTTTGAAAAATCTGTTTTTTAAATATACCAATCTTCGTTCAGGCATACATTACAGTTGGAGCATTCTGGCTGTGGCGAAAACTGGTACTTCAGTTTAGGCTCTAGAGCAGCTGTAGATAAATTTCACGGAAAGAGCAGTGGATGCATGGAATGGCCTTCCGGTGAAGGTCTTGGAGACGAAGACTGTGTCAGAGTTTAAGAAGGCATGAGACAGACACGTGGGATCTCTTAGAAAAAGGAGGAGTTAGTGGTTACTGAGGATGGGCAGACTGTATAGGCCATATGGCCTTTATCTGCCGTCATGTTTCTAAGAGAGGGGGTGCATGAAAAATTTGCAACTGCTGTAATCTTTCATTACCCACCACTATCGTCTCTTCTGTCATCTAGCTCCACTACCACTTTTTCTGGGTTCCTATGACTCACAACACTATCCTTTCCTGCTGATAGGGACCCAGACTCCTTACTCAAACAGAGGACCAGCTACTAAAGAGCTCTGTTGTTGGGTTCCAGTACCACCCTTACCTGAATTCTGTACCTGTACCAGGGATCACAGCTCAGAAAATGTTACCACAGGGACTTGAAAAACGCCTGATTGGAGTCAAAGAAACGTAATCCTTGGCTGCTTGAGAAAATGCATGATGGGCACAACAACTTGCAGAGTCTACAAAAAGACTTTACAGCCGAAACACCGACCTTGTTGGATCCAAGTGACACGTGATTTATTAAGAATAAACCTTTTGGAAGACATCTGACGTCTTTCTTTGGAACATCCTTCTACTCTGTTTGTTGATTGTTTCACCACTGTGGAAGGACACTCCTACCCTGCTTTTTTCCCCCCCTCCAGGATAGGGCTTCCATATATATATATATATATATATATATAAGTCCACAAAGACTCCAGAACTGTGGGGAGAGACTTATTGAGTCCTGCTTCCACTTCACTGCGCAGAGGAACTTGCAGATCCAACTTCACAAGAAACAGGACTAAAATCCCATGCATACCATGGATGGAAAACCAGGGTTGGCTCAACCTCACCTTCTAGCTATTGGAAGGTGAGGTTGAGCCAACCCTGGTTTTCCATCCATGGTATGCATGGGATTTTAGTCCTGTTTCTTGTGAAGTTGGATCTGCAAGTTCCTCTGCGCAGTGAAGTGGAAGCAGGACTCAATAAGTCTCTCCCCACAGTTCTGGAGTCTTTGTGGACTTATAGAAACTCATGCCTGTGTCTCACACACAGTAGAGTGAACATTGTCATGTGCTGGCTGCTCTCTCTGTATGTTCTTATTCTCTTTGCATGTTGAGTGGTACTGAGCTGGAATATTCATGTCTTCTGATAGCTGCTTTTTAGTTGCTATATCTTTTTCTTTCATGGCCTGTAGTTAGGTAAATCACTATTCAGCTTTCAGTCTGTAGCAATTAAAAAAAACATTTTTTTCAAATTTTACTCCTTCCCACAAGCCCCTCACTTACAAATATGCACACTCTTTCTCTGTCTTCATCGTACTAATAAACACACAGTTGCACCTATATATACACATGTGTCCTTAAGTACACACATATACAGACTTGATATCTCCCATATACCTGTCTTGTCATGAGTGGAGACAGGAGCCGTGATTTCTTGGTGATCATGATCTGAAATTGTATTTAAATGACCAAGGAAATGGCATCAAATATAAGAAATTCTGTGTTGAGGTGTCAGTGATGTAAAGCATCATGGAAGTGTCTGCATAAATCCTCACTTCTATAGATGCATAGAAACAGAGAAAAATGAAAGCAGATAGACCATATGGCTTATCCAGTCTGCCCATCCAAGTCATCTATAATCCCTTCCTCTTTCTTAGAGATCCTATGTACTTGTCCCAAGTTTTATTGAATTTACAGGTTTTTTTTCTCTACCAGTTCCACTGGGAGGCCATTCCATGAATTCGCCTTTCCATGAGAAATTATTTCCTTGGGTTACTTTTGAATCGGTCTCCTTTCACCTTCAACCTATGCCTCCTCATTCCAGAGTTTTCTTTCAATTGAAAGAGACTTATTTCCTGTACATTTATGCCACAGAAGTATTTAAGTGTCTTTATCATATCCCCTCTTTCTTCCAAAATATACATATTGTAGTGCTTTATGCAAAGACCACTGACCATTTTAGTAGTTGCCCTCTGGACCCTATCCTGTTTATAATATCTTTTTGAAGGTGTGGTCTCCAGAATTCTATATAATATTCTAAATGAGGTCTCACCAGAGTCGTATACAGAGGCATCATCACCTCCTTTTTCCTAATGGCCATTCCTCTCTCTATGCACCCAAACATCCTCCTAGCTTTTGCCGTCACCTTTTCTACCTGTTTGGCCTCCTTAAGATCACCAAATATGATCACACCCAAGTTCTGCTCCTCTTTTGTACACAAGTCCTTCACTCCTTAAACTGTAACGTCCCCTTGGGTTTTTGCAGCTCAAATGCATGACCCTGCATTTTTTTTTTGCATTAAATCTTAGCTGCTAAATTCTGGGCCACTTTGTAAGCTTCACTAGGTCCTTCCTCATGTTATATACACCATCAGGGGTGTTTACCCTATTGCAGATTTTGGTACCATCCACAAAGAGGCAAACTATACCAGACAGCCCGTCAGCAATTTTGCTTACAAAAAAAATTTTTTTTTTAAGAATGAGGCCAAAAACCCAACCTTTCAGCAAACCATTGGTAGCATCCCTTTCCTCAGAGTGAGCTCCATTTACCACTACTCTTTGTCACCTTCCATTCAACTAGTTCCTAACTTAGTCAGTCACTTTAGGGCCAACACAGGGGAAATTCTCCTCTCTCCCCTGCCCTCCCCTCCTATCCAGCGATCTCTTCTCTCCCCCTGCCCTCCCCTCCTGTCCTGTCCAGCGATCTCTTCTCCCCCTGCCCTCCTCTCCAATTCCAGCCGTCTCTTCTCTACCCCTGCCCTCCCATCCATGTCCCAAACATAGGGCTGCCTGGCGTAGCAACACTGCAGCCAGGCAGCTCTCGGACGGTCCCTTCCCGCCCTCAGCCCCCCGACCGACAGCCCTCCTCTCCATTCCTCCCCCCTTGCGCACGTTTAACCCTTTTACTTTCAGGCGCAGCGACAGCAGTGAAGAGGACAACACAGCTTCTCCCTTTCCTCACACAGTGTCCCGCCCTCGCGGAAACAGGAAATGCATCATCGCAGAAGGCAGGTCACTGTGTGAGGGAAGGGAGAAGCTGGAGGCGAGTCCGCTGTGTTGTCCTCTTCACTGCCGTCGCTGCGTCTGAAAGTAAAAGGGTTAAACATGCACAAGGGCGGGGAATAATGGAGAGGAGAGCTGTCGATCGGGGAGTTTGGGGGGCAGCAGCCACCTCCCCAAGCCTCTTATACAGGGCGCCTATGACTGTCCTCCCATCCCATCCATGTCCATCAATTCTCCTCTACCCTGCCCTCCCTCCCTCCCCTCAATGTCCCTCGATTCTCTCCTCCTGACATCATCTCACCTTCAGCGTTCCCTTCCCCCTCATTGTTCCGCCCTCTGACATCATTATGTTTTGACGCGAGGGTGGGGCAATGAGTGGGCATAGATGTTATGAACCCAGGAATCCAGACGTAGAATGTTGGAGGTGCAAATTATTATATAGGATAATTTTATTTTATGAAATTGTTAAGGACAATGTATTTTAAATTACAGTTGCTTTGAAGGATTAAAGTATTTCTTTAGGCCACTGATTTCCAGGCAGTTGTGCAGGCTTTAGTTATTCCTACCTTGGTCTTTTGTAGCTTATTTTATTTAGGTCTTCCATTGTGTGCAGAATGCCATAGCTGGGCTAATTGTAGGTATATTTATTTGAGAGCCTTTCACACTAAAATCTTGCATTCAGTTTCGGGTTTTGCTTCAAGTTTTTAAAGCTATAAACTGATTATCCTAAGGAGCATAGGAATTCTTTATGTTCTGTTAGAGTTAGCAATATCTCCTGGAATGTCCTTTATTGTGTGTGGTTTATAGAGCTTTCACTCATTCCTATGCTTTTTCGGTGGCAGGGGTGTCTGGTTAGAATGCTGTATCCTGCTAGTTTGAGGGATTGCACGGAGCTGAAGACTTGTTTGTTTAGGGTGGCATTGAATATTGGTTCTTAGTTTTATTTTACTGGTTTTAGAAATTGTTTGCACTATTTTGATACAGTGCAATTTATCTGCTGTATGAGTTATTTATTTATTTATTTATTTATTTATTTATTTATTTGAATTATATTCTTCCTTTTTGAAGAAATTCACACATGGCAGTGTTCAACAAGAATAAGTCATACATAGGCAATACAAACACCAAAAGACCTACCCTGTTGAGAAAAATATGTTATAGGGAATGTATAAATAATTTAGTATATGGACAAGGACATTCAATAAATAAGGCCACTGTAAGTGGACCTGTGAGCAATATAATAAGAAGTTGCCAATATTATTGGCTGATCATAATAGCTCCCCTTCCATCATTTGTTCTCTCCTATTGAAGTGTAAAAATAAGTGGAAAGCTTCCTGATTTTGTAATTTAAAGCCAACAGCCATGGCACCTCTCAGGCTGCCTCCTTTTTCTCTGTAGCTCGAAACAAGTGCACACGACCTGTTAAAATCATGGCATTTGGGCCCCAAAGATTCATCAAGCTCAGCATACTGTTTCCAACAGTAGTCAGTCCAGTCACCGATACATGGCAGGATCCCAAATGTAGCTAGATTTCATGCTACTAAGCCTCAGGGTAAACAGTGGCTTTTCCCAAGTCTACCCTTAATAAAGTATATTGACTTGTTCTCAGGAATTTCTCCAAACTTTTTTTCCTTTTATTTGTAATTTTGGAAACATTAAACACAAGGCAATCTTGTTTAAAGCAATACAGAGCTAGAAAAATTAAATATGAAGAAAGATTTCTTTTAAAATCATTAAGGAAAAATAATTTGCTCTTATTTAGACCACAAAAAGAAAGGGGGAACAGAGCAAACAAACATAAGCCAGAAGCAGGCATATAAGGTAACAATATTAAGGCAAGGCCCTAGCATGAACAATACCCCACCATCACTAAATATGCAGTTCCTAAATTAAGTGGTGGCAGGTGTAATCTTCACAAGCAAAACGTTTTCAATTGCTAAAAAGACATATCTAACTCCAGAATATCGCACCAAGCACTTACAAGGATAGCTCAGTAAAAAATAAAATAAAAAAAGTGGCGCTTGCTATCTTAGTACCAGAAAAGCTTTGCTTTTCTTCTTTCCTGCATCGCCTTGTTGACGTCTGGATACATCCATATCTTTTGTCCGAAAAATAATGCTTGCAAATTAAGAAAATATAGACATAAAACTGAGTTCATATCTTGCTCAGAACCAAAAGAAACTAACAAAGGTGCATCTCTCTAACACCTCTATTGAGGAATCTTTCAACAAAGCTGTTAAATTGTTTAAATCTAGCCCAATTTAGTGCCTTCTAGGTCTCACTCCCAAGGTTTTATCAGAGGAAATTGGCAGAAAATAAACATATCCTTTGTTTAAAGGAGGAATAAGATCAGAAAAAATATTTGAAAATATCCTCCAAGTATAAGGGTATCTATCCCCTGGAGTTAAACCCAGCAGCTTAGTTAAATTGAGCAAACATAAATTCAGTCTTCTGTTATGATTTTCAAGTTATTCAATTTTCCTGTGTATAGACAGTTTGTGTGTAACTAAAGCAGAGGTCATCTCAGTTATTTGACTTCATCTTTAATTTGCTGAACTAGGTTAGAACATTCCATTTTAATTGTATCCAGATTCTTAGTAAGTCTATTTTATTCAAGAGTACTAATAACTCTTCTGAAGACTAAATTTTTTTTAGTTATGCTAACTACTTTTACCACATTCTTCAGCAACTAGTTGTAAAACTTATTCATTGAGTGAAATAATATTTTTACCTATTTGTTTTAAATTATTCATGCCAGTGACCCATGGAGACCTCAAGATAAGGAATTTCTTCTTCACATAGATATCCTTAGCTTTTTTTCAACTTCTCTTTCCATAGGCACTCAGCTGGCCATTCATTAGATCTTTTGTCTACTCCGTCTTTCATCTACTCCAGTCTCTTGGACAGATAATTGCTTGATTACCTTTTCTTTTCCTAACTAAGCCTCAAGCACTCATTCTTTGAAAATTCTCAAACCTGGTAGGAATTTTGCCGCCTGTTCTTGAGGGTCTATCTTCTATTCCCTCTTTTTTTTTCCCCATCAGATTTCCAAACTATAATATTTGATGATCAGCTCTAAAGCTGGGATGCTAGCTTTACCTCTACACTGGACTTCATTGCCCCAGTAAAAAAACAAAAAAATACAGTAGTAGTATATCACTTGTCAAACTAATTGGTTATGACAGGTGCCACATCCACTTCTGGATTCTCAGCCAATCAGAATTGAGGATCCACCCAAGCCATGCCCACTTCCCAGCTGCCCTGCCCATTTTTGAAAATTGCACTTTAAAGCATTATAAAACATTTAAAAAAGAAGAGTTCAAAATAATCCCGATGATAGAAACAAGTCGACGGTGTTTTTAATTCCCGTCGCTAACCTGGGACGTAAGGTCAGACAGGTTTCTGAGGGATTCTCTTCAAATAAAAATTACACAGCTATTGAGCCATTGTGTACAATGTCATTTTGTGGTTTTGTATTAGTGCTTTTGTACATCCCATCAGTTAATGGATTCATCTGCTGCTAATGACAAGGAAGGGAAAATTAGGTTCTTACCTTGGTAATTTTCTTTCTTTTAGTCACAGCAGATGAATCCATGATCCCTCCCTGTCTGACTCTGTTTTTTGTTCAGTTCTCTCATGCAGATAGTTTCCCTCATCAGGAGGAGTTGTAAACCAGTTTTCAGGATTTCTATATACTTTTCTATTACAGGAGGTTGAGATCGTCCCTCCTTTGTATGGTTATTGCTTCTATTCTGGGGCGTTTGTTCGCTGTGAGGAAAGTTCATGTTATTCTACTTTGAGGATTCACTCTGCTTTGGAAGTTTCAAATACTGAAGGCAGATGGAGCTAGCCGTCCAAGAGAGTACTATGGTTTTTCAGTGTTCTCTATCTCCACCTGCTGGTAGGCGGATACAACCCATCAGTTAATGGATTCATTTGCTGTGACTAAAGGAAAGAAAATTACCAAGGTAAGAACCTAATTTTCCCTTAAGGGCTCCCGTGCTAACCTGGTGGTAATCGGGTAGTGTGCGGTGCTGCCTGATTACACCAGGTTAGCGCCACGCTGGAAAATAGCATGCAATGGGGCTGGAACTACTGCCGGTACCTGTGTTAGCGTGTGGTAAGTCCACGTTGGGGTCTGTAAAAAGGGCCCCTAACTAACTAACTAACGCTTCCGCTTCCATGCCCATACTCCATCCATGCAGAAACAGGCAAACTACCACAGAACCCCTAATGTGATCATGCGGTATCCTCTTTCAGCAAGTTAACTTCACGTTAAGTGTTTAATGCCCTTTAGTAGAAGGGCCCCTTAAATATGTAAAAGAGACTAAGGAAGAAAACAACCTCTTCCAAACAGAGGCTATATAACAGCAGACAATAAATGAAGCTACAAGTAGGGAAACTTAAAAGCAACAACTGGGAAATAATTTTCACAGAAGAGGCTGGTGGATACCTGGAATTCTCTTGTACAGGAAGTTGTGGGGTTGAAAACAATGACAGAATTCTGAAAGGTATGGGAGAAATACAAAGCTTTGCAGTATGGCATCATGGTAGAAATCTTGGGATGGCATTTCCACACAGTGAAACTTGAAATAACTTCACTGTAACTAAAAAATCACCTTTATTAAAACATATTTCAATGCACCATAACATTCAATTGCAAATATGCTATTACAAACTGACATTGATGTGTATTGATAATAGTTCTTACCAGGTAGTAAAGGTACCATCATTAAAGTCTTTTTTCACAATATTACCAATGTTTTATTTTTTATTTTTTTTTTTAGAAAGTATGGCACAACTGTTTATGAATAAGGCTTACTGTAAGATTTAAGTCTTGGGCCTAGATTTACTAAGGCTTTTCTCCCATTCTATGTCTATTGCTAAAAGCTTAGTAAATCTGGCCCTTAATCAACAGCTGAGCTGTTCCCTGCCAGAAGAACACATTTAGTACTTTTGTATGAGAAATTTGTACAGCAAAATAAAGGAGTGTTTGGAAACTTTTATACCCCCACTCAATCCAGAATAAATCCCTCAGTCAGTGCCTTGCGGATATTATGGTAAAGAACATCCTTGTTATATACTATAAATGGGGCTGGGTGGAGCAAGAGTGAAACCATGCTCTTGTGCCAGAAGCTCTTCATCTAAAAAAAATAATTAGTAAACAAAAAAGAATAAATCTATTAGTTGTTCCCTTAGAAGAAAACTTGGATTGTTTTCAACCATTACAATTTCTAAAATTGGAGAAACTGGTTAAGCAAGTTTAGTTAAAGAAAAAAGTGATGTGTAATTTTGACATTAATAAAGGATGTGGGAAGTTAGTTTCCAGACTTTTCAGTGAAGCAATTGTTCTTGAACTTTTCATGTTTTTATTTTATGCAAATAATAAAAAAAAAACAGTACCTTTCTTTTTCATATCTTTTACTAAAGATGAATTTTTATGGCCTTAAACTGTATATGAAATTTTACAGATAGCCAGTACACTGAAAACTGTTGTGATTTATTCCTGCATCCCATAGCCAGACAATACTATGAAAATACTTTAATGCCTCTGTATCGCTCCATGGTGCAACCTCACCTCAAATATTGTGCTCAATTCTGGTTGCCATATGTCAAAAAACATATAGCAGAATTAGAAAAGGTTAAAGGAAGAATGACCAAAATGGTAAAAGGGAATGAAACACCTCTTATATGAGGATAGGCTAAAGAAGTTCGAGCTCTTCAACTTGGACAAGAGATGGCTGAGTGGAAATATGATTGAGGTCTTCAAAAACCTGAGTGGTGTAGAATGAGTAGAAGTGAATCGATTTTATACTCTGTCCCCTAGTCTTTGTACTTTTTGAAAATCAATGAAGTTACATGGAAATACTTTAAGGAGGAAATATTTTTTCACTCAACCATTAGTTAAGCTCTGGAACTCGTTGCCAGAGGACATAGTAACAGCAGTTGGCATATCAGGGTTTAAAAAAGGTTTGGACAAGTTCCTGGAGGAAGAGTCTATAGTCTGCAATTGAGACAGACATAGGGAAGCCACTGCTTGCCCTGATATAGCATGGAATGTTGCTACTATTTGGGTTTCTGTCAGGTACTTGTGACCTGGATTGGCTGCTGTTGGAAACAAGATACTGGGTTAGATGAAGCATTGGCCTGATCCAATATTGCTATTCTTTTGTTCCTTATAAAATGGTTTATAACTTGGATACAGTAAAACAGAAAATGTGTAAATCAAAATATATACTTATGTAACAGTACTTAATTTGTGGTTTAAGTATTGACATACTGGGACAGACCGAAGGTCCATTATGCCCAGCATCCTGTTTTCCAACAGTGGCCAATCCAGGTCACAAGTACCTGGCAGGATCCTAAAACAGTAACATAGTAAGTGACGGCAGATAAAGATCTGTACGGTCCATCCAGTCTGCCTAACAAGATAAACTCATTTTACTTGATATGCGATACTTTATATGTATACCTGAGTTTGATTTGTCCTTTCTATGCTCAGGACACAGACCATATAAGTCTGCCCAGCACTCTTCTTATACTAAACGTTCTGAAGCTAATGTTGAAGCCTCTTAAAATTTACTCTCCAGCCCATCCCTATCTATTCAGTCATGACCAGGGCATAGACTGTAGAAGTCTGTCCAGCACCGGTTTTGCTTCCCAATTACCAGCGTCGCCACCCAATCTCCACTAAGATTCCGTGGATCCATTCCTTCTAAACAGGATTCCTTTGTGTTTATCCCATGAATGTTTGAATTCCATTACCGTTTTCATCTCCACCACCTCCCGCATCCACCACCCTCTCTGTGAAAAAATACTTCCTGACATTACTCCCGAGTCTGCCCCCCTTCAACCTCAATTCATGTCCTCTAGTTCTACCACCTTCCCGTCTCCAGAAAAAGTTTGATTGCGGATTAATACCTTTCAAATATTTGAACGTCTGTATCATGTCACCCCTGTTTCTCCTTTCCTCTAAGGTATACATGTTCAGGTCGGCAAATCTCTCCTCGTATGTTTTGCAACGTAAATCCCATACCATTTTCGTAGCTTTTCTTTGAACCGCTTCCAGTTTTTTTACATCCTTAACTAGATACGGCCTCCAAAACTGAGCACAGTACTCCAAGTGGGGCCTCACCTACGACTTGTAGAGGGGCATCAACACCTCCTTTCTTCTGCTGGTTATACCCCTCTCTATGCAGCCTAGCATCCTTCTGGCCGTGGCCATCGCCTTGTCACATTGTTTCTTTACCTTCAGATCCTCTGATACCAACACCCCAAAGTCTATCTCTTGAGTCGAGCTTACTAATCTCTCCCCTTCTATCTGGTATCTCTTCGGGTTTTTGTACCCCAAGTGCATCACTCCACACTTCTTGGCATTAAATTTTAACTTAATATAATACTTTTAGGGTTCTAATCCGGCAATCTGGTGTTGTTGAATTTGAAACTAATATACAATCAACACCAGTGTATTATGTTGTTAACTTAATCCAACAAAATAATGTTATTATATTTTTAATTATTTTAAATATGCAGTGCTCAGTGTATATTGATATGCCAATTTACCATTTATCACGGTACCAGCATTTAGCACAACAACCCTGTACCATCATAGCTCTGGACCTGGCTGACCTTCCTTGCTAGCCAAATTCAGCTTGATTTTCCAACCAGTCAACTTTAGATAAACATTCACAGTATAGTAAAGCCAAATCACTTATCTTGTTGATGGATTGGGTTCAGTCCGGTGCTCTGTTGTGTGCTGCTGCTGGTCTACTAACAAACTGTGATTCTGGTTCAATAAAGCACTGATTGAACACAGAATCACAACAGAGCACTAGACTGAACCCAGTCCGTCTACAAGACTGTTCTTTTAATGTTCAGAGATCCCTTCTCATCGTTTCTACTCCCTCCAGGGTATCCACTCTATTGGCTGTTTCATGTCATCTGCAAAAAGGCAAACCTTTCCTTCCAACCCTTCAGGAATATCTCCCCAAATATATTAAACAGAATAGGCACCATCACCGACCCCTGAGGAACTCCACTGCTCATCTTCCTTTTCTCTGAGCGGATTCCATTTACCACCACCCTTTGCCACCTGTTGGCCAACCAGTTTCCTAAGTTCAGCCCTTTCAGCTTATTCACGAGTCTTCTGTGGGGGACCGTATCAAAAGCTTTGCTGAAATCCAAGTAGATTACATCTAGCGCACGTCCTTCATCCAGTACTTTGATCACCCAGTCAAAGAAGTCAATAAGATTCATTTGGCAGTATTTTCCTTTGATAAAGCCATGTTGCTTCGGGTCCTGTAACCCACTGGTTTCTGGAAAGTTAACTATCCTTTCTTTCAGCAGCGATTCCATTATTTTTCCTACCACTGACGTGAGACTTACCGGTCTGTAGTTTCCCACTTCTTCCCTGTCTCCACTTTTGTGAAGAGGGACCACATCCGCTCGTCTCCAATCCCATGGAACCTCTCCCATCTCTAAAGATCTATTAAGAGGTCCCGCCAGTACCTCTCTGAGCCCTTTCAGTATCCTGGGATGTATCCCATCCGGCCCCATAGCCTTGTCCACTTTCAGATTCTCCAGCTGTTTATTAACTCTTTCTTCCGTAATCAGCGCAGTATCCACTCCATTCCCAGGTGTTCCCTCAGCAGCCGACCGCAGTCCTTCCCCAGGATTTTACTCCGTGAACACCAAAGAGAAGTAATTGTTTAGGATGTTCGCTTTATCTTCATCACTCTCCACATAGCCATTCTCATCATCTTTCAGTCTTGCAATTCCAGTCCTATCTTTTCTCCTTTCTCCAATATATCTGAAAAAGGTCGTCACCTCTCTTTACATCTTTAGCCATTTTTTTCTTCTGCTCACACTTTTGCTAGCCGTATTTCCCTCTTCACTTCTTTGAGTTTAATCCGATAATCTTTTCCTTGATCCTCTCGTTGCGTTCTTTTGTATTTCTTGAACAAAGCCTCTTTGCGGGGTTTTTTTTCAGCTACTTGTTTGGAAAACCATATAGGCTTTCTGCTTCTCTTGTTTTTGTTTACTTTCCTTGCATAAAGATCAGTTGCCATATTTATAGCAGCCTTTAGTTTTGACCACTAATTTTCCAAATCTCCTACGCCTTCCCACACTAAGAGCTCTTTCTTCAAGTATTCCCCCATTTTATCAAAATCAGTACATCTGAAATCCAGTACTTTGAGTTTTGTGCGCCCGCACTCCACCTTTGCCCTTATATCAGACCATATGGTGTGATGATCACTATTACATAGGTAGGCATCGACCCGGATATTGGAAACACTTCCTCCATTCGTGAGCAGTAGATCCAGCATCGACTCATGGGTTCCGTCACCATTTGTCTGAGCAAGGCACTTTGATTAGTGTCTACAATCTCCCTACTTCTTTCCGATTCTGCAAATGGAACATTCCAATCCTCGTCAGACAAATTGAAATCTCCTGAAATCTCCCAACAGTAGCACCTCCCCTTTCATACCAATCTTTGGAATATCTTCTATCAGATCTTTGTCTAACTTCTCCGTTTGTGCCGGAGATCTGTAGATAATCCCCATGTGGATACAGGTTCCATCTTCTCTTTCCAGGATGATCCATAAAGCGTCTTCCTTTCCCCAGGTTCCCCGCATTTCAGCTGCTCTAATATTGTCTCTCACATATAGCACCACTCCTCCACCTCTTTGGCCCTCTCTATCCTTCCTAAAAAGATTATAGCCTGATATGGTCACATCCCATTCATGGGAATCATTGAACCATGTCTCTGTAATAGCAACAATCTCCAGGTTTTCTTCAAATATCATGGCTTGCAAGTTTTGAACCTTTTTACTTAGATTATACTACTACTACTACTACTACTACTACTACTTAACATTTCTAGAGCGCTACTAGGGTTACGCAGCGCTGTACAAAATACACAAAGAAGGACGGTCCCTGTTCAAAGGAACTTACAATCTAAAGAACGAAATGTCAAGTTGGGGCAGTCAAGATTTCCTGGGTAGAGGTGTAGAGGTTAGGTGCCGAAGGCGACATTGAAGAGGTGGGCTTTAAGCAGGGATTTGAAGATGGGCAGGGAGGGGGGCCTGGCGTATGGGCTCGGGGAGTTTGTTCCACGCGTGGGGTGAGGCGAGGCAGAAAGGGCGGAGCCTGGAGTTGGCGCTGGTGGAGAAGGGTATTGAAAGGAGGGATTTGTCTTGAGAGCGGAGGTTACGGGTAGGAACGTAAGGGGAGATGAGGGTTGAGAGGTAAGGAGGGGCTGCAGATCGAGTACATTTGTAGGTTATTAGCAGAAGCTTGAATTGAATGCGGTACCTGATTGGAAGCCAATGAAGTGACTTGAGGAGAGGGGTAATATGAGTGTATTGGTTCAGGCGGAAGATGAGACGTGCAGCAGAGTTCTGAACGGACTGAAGGGGGGATAGGTGGCTAAGTGGGAGGACCAGTGAGGAGTAGGTTGCAGTAGTCAAGGCGAGAGGTAACGAGAGAGTGGATGAGAGTTCGGGTGGTGTGCTCAGAGAGGATTTTGCTAATGTTATAGAGGAAGAAGCGACAGGTCTTGGCTATTTGCTGGATATGCGCAGAGAAGGAGAGGGAGGAGTCGAAGATGACACCGAGGTTGCGGGCAGATGAGACGGGGACGATGAGGGTGTTATCAACCGAAATAGAGAGAGGAGGTAGAGGAGAAGTGGGTTTGGGTGGGAAGACAAGAAGTTCGGTCTTGGCCATGTTCAGTTTCAGGTGGCGGTTGGACATCCAGGCAGCAATGTCGGATAAGCAGGCTGTTACTTTGGCCTGGGTTTCCGCAGTGATGTCAGGTGTGGAGAGATAAAGCTGGGTGTCGTCAGCATAACGATGATACTGGAAGCCATGAGACGAGATCAGGGAGCCCAGGGAAGGTGTAGATAGAGAAAAGAAGGGGTCCAAGGACAGAACCCTGAGGGACTCCAACAGAGAGCGGGATAGGGGTGGAGGAAGAACCATGAGAGTGTACTCTGAAGGTACGATGGGAGAGATAAGAGGAGAACCAGGAGAGGACAGAGCCCTGGAACCCAAAAGAGGACAGAGTGTCAAGAAGTAAGTCGTGATTGACAGTGTCAAAAGCGGCGGATAGGTCGAGGAGAATGAGGATGGAGTAATGACCTTTGGATTTGGCGAGGAACAGGTCATTACAGACTTTGGATAGTGCCATTTCTGTTGAGTGAAGTGGGCGAAAGCCAGATTGAAGCGGATCGAGGCTGGTATGAGAGGCGAGAAAATCAATGCAACGGCTGTGAACGGCGCGTTCAAGTATTTTGGAGAGGAAGGGTAGGAGGGAGATGGGGCGGTAGTTGGAGGGACAGGTAGGGTCAAGTGAAGGTTTTTTGAGGAGAGGTGTGACTACAGCAGGGACAACTGTCAGGGACAGTTGCGGTGGAGAGAGAGAGGTTGAGGATATGACAGATGGGGGGGTGATAGTAGGAGAGATGGTGATAAGTAAGTTAGTGGGGATGGGGTCTGAGGAACAGGTGGTGCACTTCGAGGAGGAGATTAGATGGGCGGTTTCCTCTTCGGTGATATCAGGAAAAGAGGAGAAGGAGGCCTGGGTTGATTGGTTGAGGGAGTGAGGATGAAGAGGAGGAGAAGGTTGAGATTGGTTGAGGGAGTGAGGATGAAGAGGAGGAGAAAGTTTAGTGGTGAATTCGAGGTTGATCTTCTGGACCTTGTCGCGGAAGTAGTCGGCCAGTGATTGAGGGGAGAGTGAGGGGGGGGGTGGGAGCGGAGGGCACTTTGAGGAGGGAGTTGAGGGTGGGGAAGAGACGACGAGGGTTAGAGCTGAGGGAATTAGTCAAATGAATGTAGTAGTCCTGTTTGGCGAGGAATAGGGAAGACTGGAAGGAGGATAGCATGAATTTGTAGTGAATAAAGTCAGTATGGGTGCAGGATTTTCTCCATAGGCGTTCAGCCGATCGGGAGCAGGAGCGAAGGTAACGGGTGCAAGGGTTAAGCCAGGGCTGGGGATTAGTGCGCCTTGTGGGATGAGAAACAGATGGTGCAAGGGTGTCAAGGGCGGAGGAGAGAGTGGCATTGTAATTGGAAACAGCCTTGTCAACAGACTCGGAGGACGTGATGGACGGGAGGAGATCAGAGATAGTAGCGGATAAGGTGGGGGGGGGGGGGCAACAGCCTGGAGATTCCTGGGGGTAGGGGTTAGTGTTGGGCGGGACTGAGGGGGAGGATGATGAAGTGTGAATGTGATCAGGTGATGGTCAGAAATGGGAAGAGCAGAGACGCAGAGATTAGAGGGCGAGCAGGTAGAAGAGAGGACGAGATCAAGACATTGACCAGATTTGTGAGTAGGGGTGGTGGAGCTCAGTTGGAGGTTGAAGGAGGAGGTTAGGGTGAGGAATTGAGAAGTGTATGAGTCGGATGGGTTATCCGTGTGTATGTTGAAGTCACCAAGAATGAGGGATGGGGATGAGGGCTCAAGAAAAACGGAGAGGCCAGGCATCGAAGTCAGTAAGGAAGGAAGGGAGGGACTTATCAGGGGGGGCGGTAGATGACTGCAACTCGCAGTGGCAGCGGGTAGAATAGACGGATGGAATGGACTTCAAAGGATGAGAAGCAGTGAGACTGTGGTAGGAGGAGCGGTTGAAAACTGCAGGAGGGCGAAAGTAGTAGGCCAACGCCGCCACCGCGGCTAGCTGTGCGGGGCGAATGGGAGAAAAGGTAGCCTCCGTGGCAGAGGGCTGCGACTGAGGCAAAGTCGTCGGGGGTGAGCCAGGTTTCGGTTAGGGCGAGCAGATGGAGGGAATGGGAAGATGAAGAGATCAGGGTGTGAAAGTAAGTTTGTTGCAGATTGAGTGGGCATTCCACAGGGCACACGAGAAGGGGAGGGAGGAAGGGGGAGGAGGGGAATGGAGATGAGATTGGAGATATCGCGGGAACGTTTGCATAGATGAGACGAGGACGAGGACATATGTGGTGGACCTGGGTTGGATTGATGTCTCCCGCGGAGAGCAGGAGAAGGAGCAAGAGAGAGCGGAGAAGGGTGGGGGAGGTAGGGCGCCGAAGGCGGGATGCGCTGAGGAGGAATGGGGAAGGGTTCATGGCAGAAGGAGGTTGTTGGAGGTTGAGAGCTAGGAAGGAGGAGGAGGACAGTAGGGATGGTGAGGTGGTGGGGGATAGGGGTAGGTAGGGTATTGCAGTATTGAGCAGGATGGGGGGATGGGTAGTGAGTTTGTGTGGTATAGAGTGGAGGGAGGGGGAAGAGATTGGGGAGGGATAGGGCGAGGAATAGAATGTGAATGGGGGCCATAGGTAGTGAGAGAGGTAGGGAGTGAGTGAGCAGGCAAGTTGGACAAGCTGGAACAAGCTGGATCAGGCGGGCTGAGATAAGTTTGATCAAACGGGCTGGAACAGCTGGGGCAGGCAGCAGGCAGGGAGACTGGGTGGACTGGAACGAGCAGGAGAAGCTGGATCAGGTGGGGTGGAGCAAGCTGGTGCGGATGGACTGGAAGCTGGATTAGGCGGGCTGGAGCAAGCTGGTGCAGATGGACTGGAACAAGCAAGAGAAAGCTGGAGAAGCTGGATCAGGCTGACTGGAGCAAGCAGGATTAGGCGGGCTGGAACAGCAGGAGCAGATGGCTGGAGGCTGGATCAGGCTGACTGGAGCAAGCTGGATTAGGTGGGCTGGAACAGCAGGAGCAGGTGGCTGGAACAAGCAGGGAGGGCTGGATCCGACGGAGGCTTGAGCAGATGGACTGGGGGCTGGAGCAGATGGACTGGGACGAGCAGGGGGAGCTGGGTCAGGCGGGCTGGAGCAAGCTGGATTAGGTGGGTAGGAACAGCTGGAGAAGCTGGAACGAGCAGGGAGAAGCTGGATCAGGCGGACTGAGAGTAAGCTGGATTAGGCGAGCTGGAACAGGTGGAGCAGGTGGCTGGAACAAGCAGGAAGAAGCTGATCCGACGGACTGGAACAGGCTGGTGCAGATGGACTGGAACGAGCAGGGAGAAGCTGGATCAGATGGACTGGGACTGGCTGGACAGAAGGTCAGGAACAAGCTGGAAGAAGCTGGATCCGACGGACTGGAACAGGCTGGTGCAGATGGACTGGAACGAGCAGGGAGAAGCTGGATCAGATGGACTGGGACTGGACAGAAGGACAGGAACAAGCTGGAACAGATAAGCTGGGACGAGTCGGAGCAGAAGACAGCGGAGCAGCAGGACCAGAGCAAGCCGGAATAGATGGATCGAGAGGAGCAGAAACAGAGAAGAGCAGAGCAGTGGACCGGAAGAGGCCAGAGCCGAGGGACCGGAGCAAGCTGGCGGCAGGGCAAGGCAGGGAACAGAGCCGGTAGGGATCACTAAGGCGGGTCTGAGGAGGGAGAGGATCAACAACAGGGCCTAGGGATTAGCTGCCTAGGGATTTGCTGCCTAGGTCACCTGGCTCCCCAAGCTCCTCTCCGAAGGATCACCATCAGGGCCTGTGGGTCAGCTGCCCCAGGTCACCTGGCTCGCCATGCCAAAGGGACAGAGCTGCAATCGAGTAGCAACAGTCCCAGGCGCCGATCACCCGCCACCTCGCACACTCAGTCTCCCGGCCCACGCTGCTCCGGTTAGCAGGCAGCGGAAAGCGAGGGACGAAATTATGAGCATTTGTGCTCATTGCTTTCCATGTGCTTAGTGAGTTTAGATGGTTTTCTATATTACATGACCTTTACATTTTATGCTGCTTATCCTAGAAATAAGCATTGGATTTCTCCAAGTCCATTTTAATAATGGCTTATGGACTTTTCTTTTAGGAAGCTATCCAAACTTTTTTAAACCCCGCTAAGCTAACTGCTTTTTACGACATTCTCTGGCAACGAATTCCAGAGTTTAATTACACTTGGGTGAAGAAATATTTTCTCAGATTCATTTTAAATTTACTACTTATAGCTTCATTGCGTGCCCCCTAGTCCTAGTATTTTTGGAAAGAGTAACAATTGATTCACTTCTACCTGTTCCATTGCACTCATTATTTTATAGATCTCTGTCATTTTCTTCACCCTTCTCTGTACCTTTTCTAATTTCACCATATCTTTTTTAGATGTGATGACCAGAACTGCACACAATATTCGAGGTATGGTCGCAATAATTGAGAATTCAAGAGAAATATTGTAGAAAAGACTAGACGAATTTCATATTAATATAAAAAGTTTATTTACAATTCTACCGGATACCTTTCAATGGAGGTATTCAGGAAGCATATCTAGACAAGTAGAATGCTTACTGCTCAGATCTCTCATTGGTCTTATATAGCATTTTCTTTGGCATCTGACTATACAACATCCCTGTGCAAGTCTCTGAATACCACAAACTGTAATCATGTGCAGAACATCTGCTTTCTCTTATTGCTCCCCCTTCTTGCAGACTTTCTGGAGCCGTGCCTTTGGCCGATGTTTAATGTCCGTCAATCTTTCTCATGCCTCAGGAGATCTTAATGTTGACACAGCTTGCTCTGCATGTTCTTTGAAGCTTTCCACTTCTATTTTTATGCTTTATTCAACAATATAAATCAGATAGAAATTAAATAATTCTCAGCTACTGAAAAATAAAATTATCTAGACATACAGAATAGGTTTATAGCCAGTTCATATATGTACTGGAATCAGTGCTTTTTATAAATGATCAGGGGAATAGTAATGTCAGGTAAATCAGCGAGATGGTATTACAGAATATTATTTATTGTTTCTTCATTAGTACTGGGGGAACAGGAAATCAGCAAATTAAGATTTTCTGCTGCTATACATATTTCTGGTAGTTTACAGCCCAGTTACAATACCATAAACCCAGCCTATAATTGTACATCTGTGCAGTATAATATCGCTACATAATCAGCCTAACTATAACAAGAAGTATAAATCCAACCTGAGCAAGTCCAATCAATACTGAATTTCCATAGGATGCCAGTCATGAAAATAAATACTAGTTTTCAACGTTCTTATGAACACAATTTTGAACAATATGTAATTCCACACTGTTAGCACTATCAGGTATGTAAGTGCAGGTGGTTTTGTTCTTTAATAACTGCACATAACCCTCCATGGTCCTGCGAGGCTGTAATCAAGGCCAAATGATTTTGCATGGCCAACATGCAAGTGGCCCTGACTTCAAGGATAAACTCACCTGGGACATCCAGAGTCTTGTTAAAAGCCTGGTTTATGACCTGCAAGAGCCTCTGGATGATCCTGAAGACAATCCTATGCCCCTCATAGGGAATTCAGTGCCTGTCTACCTTTCAGCCTCTTGTGATGTCCCCAGTCCTGAGGGCTTTTCAAACTACAGCCAATTCCGACAGCCCCTCAGTCCACTTCAGGATTCTCTTAGAAGATTAGAGGATTCTTAGAGGGGGTGAATTGTAACATAGACATCAGGAAACACACAAGCTTCATAACAGGTATCCGTCCAGTTGGTCAGGAGGTACAAGTAGGCTTTATAATCACAGACAAAATATGTATTCTTCCAAGATACTACCTCACCCAGAATATCCATGTTTGCCTAGTGAAATAAACCCCAGGCAGTAGCTTTCCTCCACCTCATCCATGGTGTAGTGTTATTGCATTCCATGGTGTAGGTGTTATTGCACCTACCCACAAAATATGAATTAGTTTCACCTTGTTGGCTTCCTGGGAAAAGCACACTGGAGCTTCAGGGGATATGGTCAGAAGCAATAAAAGGACTTATTTGGAGTTCTGAGAATTCCTGATCAGTCCCAAATTTCTGTAGGAGCGGTTAGATTACTCAGGGTGCACAGCCCTTTTGGCCTCTGCAGTAAGAAATGAGAGAGCTGGCCAGTATTAGTGGGCATGCTGCAGCAGTAAGGATACTATAGGATTTAGGGGCCAATCTCCCTGGCCACCCTTGTTGCCATTCCTACCAGTGGTATTGTAGGCAATAATCCTTTAACCTCCATGGGACGGCTATCAAAGGGATGTATTCAGTTATGAGAGGTATGCCAGCACATACACAGCAGTTAGAAGCATTCAAAACCAATATGGTGGTAGTCATAAGCTGGAAAAAAGAATTTTCTTGGAACAGTCCATAACAAAGCAAGAGCAAACTAAGTAGAAGTGTGACATGCTAAGGTCGCTGCATGGTTATTTGATCCCAAAAGTCCTTAAAATACAGGTCTGTGATCTGAGGCCTAAAGGTCCTGTTTCTTTCGCTTCGCCATCTGGAGATGGTACAAACTTAGAATGCAAGGGGTTGCATCCAAAGGTTGATGCTTTGTAATTTTAGTGAAGTTCTGTTAGTAAAATTTAATAAGGGTCTTTCCAGTGAGGTGCAAGGCTGTTCTTTCTCTAGTGCATGTTGACTTGTACCCAGTCACTGGGTTGCAAAAGGTGGTACTGCTCTTCATGCTCCAAGGGACGTGCCTCCTGCACCTGTTTAGAGAGTGCAAACTCTTAATTAAATCTATATAGTATTCAATAGAGTCATCAAGCAAGTCAGTCCATTCAGGTTTATTATGGCCCAGTGGCATCTCCATGAGGTGCTCATTACTATATGTCCTCCCTTCTCCTTGCCTTTCCACCCCAAAATCTCAGCAGGGAGACTACACTAAGGAGCCATTGGCTCACAAGAAACCTTCAGCCTTAGTCAACAGTGGTAAACCTATGGGTAGATCAATATCCCGTAATGTAAGCATTTCCTTTGGGCATCCTGAAAGAAGAGCAAGTATCTCTGTCAATGAAAATATAACCATCTCTATGAGTTCACAGGAGGAATCATAGCATAAGGATAGTACTGCTATAGCAGAAGATCAGAGTATCAATGAAATGTGAGTGAAGAAAAAAAGGGCCCTGATAGTAGGATGGTATTACAGGAGAACCCTCTAAATAACATACTAGAAATTTGATGAGAGCAGTAAAAGAGCCAAGACACAATAAAATCCCAAAATACAAGTGTGAACAGAGTACTGAAGATCAAATGATGATTAACAATGTCAAAGGCAGTGGATGGATTGAGTAAAGGACTTGGCTTTAGCCATGAGTAGGTCATTGGAGACTTTGATAAGTCTTGTTGGTGTACCTCAGGAATCTGTCCTAGGACCTCTTCTTTTCTCCATCTATACTTCTTCCCTTGGCACTCTGATCTCATCCCATGGTTTTCAGTATCATCTTTACGCTGATTACTCCCAGATCTACCTCTCCACACCAGAAATCTCAGCCGAAATCCAGGCCAGAGTATCAGCCTTCCTGTCTACATAAGTACATAAGTAGTGCCATACTGGGAAAGACCAAAGGTCCATCTAGCCCAGCATCCTGTCACCAACAGTGGCCAATCCAGGTCAAGGGCACCTGGCACGCTCCCCAAACGTAAAAACATTCCAGACAAGTTATACCTAAAAATGCGGAATTTTTCCAAGTCCATTTAATAGCGGTCTATGGACTTGTCCTTTAGGAATCTATCTAACCCCTTTTTAAACTCCGTCAAGCTAACCGCCCGTACCACGTTCTCCGGCAACGAATTCCAGAGTCTAATTACACGTTGGGTGAAGAAAATTTTCTCCGATTCGTTTTAAAATTTACCACACTGTAGCTTCAACTCATGCCCTCTAGTCCTAGTATTTTTGGATAGCGTGAACAGTCGCTTCACATCCACCCGATCCATTCCACTCATTATTTTATACACTTCTATCATATCTCCCCTCAGCCGTCTCTTCTCCAAGCTGAAAAGCCCTAGCCTTCTCAGCCTCTCTTCATAGGAAAGTCGTCCCATCCCCACTATCATTTTCGTCGCCCTTCGCTGTACCTTTTCCAATTCTACTATATCTTTTTTGAGATATGGAGACCAGTACTGAACACAATACTCCAGGTGTGGTCGCACCATGGAGCGATACAACGGCATTATAACATCCGCACACCTGGACTCCATACCCTTCCTATAACACCCAACATTCTATTCGCTTTCCTAGCCGCAGCAGCACACTGAGCAGAAGGTTTCAGCGTATCATCGACGACATTGCTGTCTGGATGTCTCAGTGCCATCTGAAACTAAACATGACCAAGACTGAGCTTCTTATCTTTCCCCCTAAACCACCTCTCCTCCTCCCCCATTCTCCATTTCTGTGGATAAAACTCCCATCCTTCCTGTCTCATCAGCTATTAACCTTGGGTCATCTTCGACTCCTCCCTCTCCTTCTCTGCACATATTCAACAGACTGCTAAAACCTGTCATTTCTTTCTCTATAATATCAGCAAAATTCGCCCTTCCTTTCTGAACACACTACCAGAGCCCTCATCCACACTCTTATCACCTCTCGCTTAGACTATTGCAACTTACTTCTCACAGGTCTCCCACTTAGCCATCTCTCTCCTCTTCAATCTGCTCAAAATTCTGCTGCACGACTAATATTCCACCAGTGTCGTTATGCTCATATTAGCCCTCTCCTCAAGTCACTTCACTGGCTTCCTATCCGTTTCCGCATACGGTTCAAACTCCTCTTATTGACCTATAAGTGCATTCACACTGCAGCTCCTCAGTACCTCTCCTCTCTCATCTCTCCCTACATTCCTCCCCAGGAACTCCGTTCACTGGGTAAATCTCTCTTATCTGTACCCTTCTCCTCCACTGCTAACTCCAGACTCCGTTCCTTTTATCTTGCTGCACCTCATGCCTGGAATAGACTTCCTGAACCGGTACGTCAAGCTCCATCTCTGGCCGTCTTCAAATCTAAGCTAAAAGCCCACCTTTTTGATGCTGCTTTTAACTCCTAACTCTTGTTCACTTGTTCAGAACCCTTATTTTATCATCCTCACTTTAATATTCCCTTATCTCTTGTTTGTCCTGTTTGTCTGTCCTAATTAGATTGTAAGCTCTGTTGAGCAAGGACTGTCTCTTCATGTTCAAGTGTACAGCGCTGCGTACGTCTTAGTAGCGCTATAGAAATGTTAAGTAGTAGTAGTACTGTTTCTGTGGAATGTAATGAGCAACAACAAGATTGCTTGAAACTAAAGAACGTGAAGGCAATGGAGGTGAACAACATTTTCAAGTTATTTGAAAGCAAACGAAAGGAAGAATATAGAATGATATTAGGGAAGATAACAATGACTGGTCAGCAAATCCCTATTCAAATCACTTCTTTACAGAATGGGACAACAGGTGCAAGATCATTCTGGATGAAATAGCCCCTTTACACTCCAAAACTTTACGTAGAAGCAACCCTTCTCCATGGTTTAACGACATATTAAAAAACTTAGTCAAAAACCAGGAAACTTGAAAATATTTGGTGTAAATCAAGAAACAACATCACCTTCAATACTTGGAAAAATCACAAAGAAACTATAAGAAGGCCATCAAGCAAGCCAAAAGATCCTATTACACAAGGAAGATTACAACCACTGGAACAGACATAAGAAAATAATATCTACTTTTAAAAAATCTTCTCTACACCAACTCAATCACAACATCATCCTCAAACTGTCCATCTGCCGACCAAGTAGCCAAATACTTTAAAGATAAAATCATCAACCTGTGCAACACAATCCCCCAAGACGATTCCAGCATTGATAGCTTTCTTGACGAACTGGACCCAGACATGGATGAAATTCCAGCTGACCGCTCCTGGACAAACTTCACCCTTCTTACCACTGAAGAAATTTCCGCAGCATTATCCAAACTCTCTAAATCACACTGCCACCTTGACCCATGCCCCAACTAACTAATGGAAAACTCACCAGCACGCTTCATTACAGACCTCACCACTCACTTAAACTTCCTCCTTCAACAGGGATCCTTCTCCATCAAACATGGTAACACACTACTTACACCTATACCAAAAAACACCAAGAAACCAGCAGATGACATCACCAATTACCGCCCTGTGGCCTCTATCCCTCTACTGACCAAACTGTTGGAAAACAGAGTAACCTCCCAACTCAACGAATTCATACAAAAATTCTCCATTCTGCATGAGTCGCAATCGGGCTTATGACCTGCCCACAGCACAGAAATGGTATGACTCACCTTAATATCCAAATTCAAACATGAAATATCATTTGGAAAAAACATTCTCCTTCTGCAATTTGACTTATCTAGCGCATTTGACATGGTGAATCATGTTATCCTTACAAAATTACTTGATAAACTTGGAATCAGCGGAAACATCATCAAATGGATAAAAGGTTTCATCACCACAAGATCCTATCGAGTCAAATCAACCACATCAACCTTGTCTCCCTGGTCATCAAAATGCGGGGTACCCCAAGGATCGCCTATTTCCCCGATCCTTTTCAACCTTATGATGATCCTTCTAGCCAAATCCCTATCTAAATTTGGCCTCAATCCATTCATTTACGCAGATGATGTCACTATATTCATCCCCTTCAAATCCAACTTAGCAGAAATCTCTGATAAAATAATCAATAGAATAATCAATGAACATCTAAGCCTCCTGGGCCAACACTTTTAAGATGAAATTGAATAAGGAGAAAACACAATGTTTAATCCTCACATCCCAGTACTCTACACTCACTCCGACTACACTCAACACCCCTGACGTCAACATCCCCATATCTGACAACCTAAAAATTTTAGGAGTATTATTAGACAAACACCTAACTCTGGAAATCACGCAAAAGTTACGATAAAGAAAATGTTCAACATAATGTGGATGTTGAACGTGTGAAATCCTGTCTTCCCCTTAAAAACCTTTCGCAACTTGGTCCAATCCACTGAACTTACCCATGTTGACTACTGCAATAGTATTTTCATTGGATGCAAGGTCCAAATCCTGAAAAAACTTCAAACCGCCCAAAACACGGTAGCCAGACTTATTTTTGGTAAGTCACGGTTTGAGAGCGCAACACCTCTCCGTGTAAAGCTTCATTAGCTCCCTATTACTGAACATATAAATTTCAAAGTCCACACGCTGATTCATAAGATTATATACGGAGAATCCCAGGCTACATGTACAATCTGATTACTACTACTACTACGACCTTAACATTCTAGAGCGCTACTAGGGTTACGCAGCGCTGTACAAATTAACAATTAAGGACGGTCCCTGCTCGGAAGAGCTTACAATCTAAAGGACGAAATGTCAAGTTGGGGTAGATACGTTTTCCTGAGAAGAGGTGTAGTGATTAGGTGCCGAAGGCGACATTGAAGAGGTGGCTTTGAGCATTGATTTGAAGATGGGTAGGGAGGGGGCACGGCGTATGGGCTCAGGGAGTTTGTTCCAGGCATGGGGTGAGGTGAGACAGAAGGGGCGGAGCCTGGAGTTGGAGGTGGTGGAGAAGGGTACTGAAAGGAGGGATTTGTCTTGAGAGCGGAGGTTACGGGTAGGGACGTAAGGGGAGATGAGGGTAGAGAGGTACGGAGGGGCCGCAGATCGAGTGCATTTGTAGGTGAGTAAGAGAAGCTTGAACTGTATGCGGTATCTGATTGGGAGCCAGTGAAGTGACTTGAGGAGAGGGGTGATATGACCTTCCATCCAGAAACGGCTCTAAATCTTCTCGTACTTATCTAAACTTACATCTTCCCAACTGTAAAGGACTTAAGTACAAAACATATCATGCATCCAACTTCTCCGTCATAGGCAGCCAACTCTGGAACGCCTTACCAAGAGCTATTCGAATAGTCAATGACCACTTACCCTTCTGGAAGCTGCTAAAAACTTGCCTCTTCAAGCAAGCCTACACAAATGACCTGACTTAAATTAGGAGTCCATCTGCGCTACCAGGATCAGACTATAAAGACAGAACCTGGAATATGCTCCCCTACTTAATCCTTTCTAAATTCATCCCTCTTCCAACCCCTCACTATACATTCTTCCTTAATTAACAACACGCTTTCCCCAATACACACCCTCCTCCCACTGCCTTACCTCTACCACCCTCCTCCCTTACCTATCTTACTTACCCACATCTAATTGACCACCTCTTTATACACTATATTACAACTGTTCTCCGAGGACAAGCAGGCTGCTTGTTCTCACTGATGGGTGACGTCCACGGCAGCCCCTCCAATCGGAATCTTCACTAGCAAAGTCCTTTGCTAGCCCTCGCAGCGCACCGCGCGGTCGTCTTCCCGCCCGAAACCGGCTCGAGCCGGCCAGTCTTCTTTTGTCCGCACTCGGTACGGTCGTGTTTTCGCCGTGTCGAGCCCCGGAAAGTCGACCTCGCGCGTCCTTTGTCTTCGACGTGTTGTTTTTTCTTCGGAAAATCTTTCAAAATTGTTGGGAAGTGCTCCGGAAGCCCCCTCGGGTTTCGTTTTCCCCTTCCCGTATTTTCAGACTTTGCCCCGGTAAGTTTTCTTTCGTCGTCGGGGTAGGCCTCTTTTCGGCCTCGGTCGAGATTTTTCCTCCCTCAAAGTTTTGGTGCTCATTTTCCGTCATTTCGGATTTTGATTTCGCCGGCGTGATTTTTCCGCCCATGACATCGAAGCCTTCCAGCGGCTTCAGAAGTGCACCCAGTGCGCCCGGGTTATCTCGCTCACTGACAGGCACGCGTCGTGTCTTCAGTGTCTGGGGGCCGAGCACCGCCCTCAGGCCTGTAGTCTGTGTTCCCTTTTGCAAAAGCGGACTCAGGTAGCGAGATTGGCCCAGTGGAACGTTTTGTTCTCGGGCTCTTCGTCGGCATCGGCACCCGGGGGTATCGAGTGCATCGACGTCTTCAGCGTCCAGAGCTTCATCCTCGGCCGCCAGTGCATCGAGTGCATCGAGGCATCGGCCCTCTGCATCGGCGCCGAGACATCGGATAGCTGCAATCGACGTCGGTGATACCGGGACCTCGTCTGCTGATGTCGTCGGACGGTGGTGCATCGTCGGGAGTGCAGGTGAGGGCTGTCCATTCCCCTGCTGGTGGCGGTGAGCCTTCGGGTGGGTCTCCCCCTACCCTGAGGGCTCCTGCGGTACAGCCCCCCCCCCCCCCCCGAGACCGACCTCCTTCGGCCTCGGCCCCGAGGAAGCGACGGCTGGATTCTACGTCCTCCTTGTCGGTACCGGGAAGCTCCGGTGACATGCTTCGTTCCAAGAAATCGAAGAAGCATCGTCACCGGTCCCCTTCCCGTGTCGGTACCGAGAGCTCTGGGTCGCCGAGGGAGTCGGCACCCAGTAGGCATCGGCACCGAGAGGACCGCTCACCCTCTGTTCAGGAGGTGTCGATGCGCTCCACTCTGGACAGCCCGGAACAGGTTCTGACGTCGACGCCTGCATCGACTTCCATGCCTTTCTCCGCAGCCGCTCTGAACGAGAGCCTCCGGGCCGTTCTCCCAGAGATCCTGGGAGAGCTGTTGCGCCCTACCCTCCGGTACCGGCGGTGCTTGCGCCACCGGTACCGTCGAGCGTGGCGCCGCTGGTCCATCGCCCGAGGTGAGGTCTCCGGCGTCGGTGCCCGCGTGCGGTGCCGGCTGCCGTCGCCTCCCAGGAAGGCTCCCCGACTACGTCGGCGGAGGGAGCTTCGCCGATGCGGGCGAGGGAGTCTACCTCTCGACGCCCCCATCGTGGACGTGGCTCCACGGAGTCGAGTCGGGCATGGTTGCAGACACAGGTCCGTAAACTTGTGTCTGACACCGAGGGTGAGGCCTTGTGGGAAGAGGAAGAAGACCCCAGATATTTCTCTGACGAGTCTGAGGGTCTTCCTTCCGATCCCACTCCCTCTCCTGAAAGACAGCTTTCTCCTCCTGAGAGTCTGTCTTTCGCTTCCTTTGTCCGGGAGATGTCTACGGCCATCCCCTTCCCGGTGGTTGTGGAGGACGAGCCCAGGGCTGAAATGTTTGAGCTCCTGGACTATCCTTCTCCACCTAAGGAAGCGTCCACTGTTCCCTTGCACCATGTCCTAAAAAGACATTGCTTGCGAACTGGACAAAACCCTTAACTAATCCCCACATCCCCAAGAAGATCGAGTCCCAGTACCGGATCCATGGGGACCCAGATCTGATGCGCACTCAGTTGCCTCATGATTCTGGAGTTGTGGATCTGGCCCTAAAGAAGGCTAAGAGTTCTAGGGAGCATGCTTCGGCGCCCCCGGGCAAGGACTCTAGAACCTTAGACTCCTTTGGGAGGAAGGCCTACCATTTTCTATGCTCGTGGCCAAAATTCAGTCTTACCAGCTCTACAACGAGCATACACATGGCGGAACAATGTGCGGCAGTTGGCGGGCTTGGTTGATGCTCTCCCCCCCTGAGCAAGCCAAGCCTTTTCAGGAGGTGGTCAGGCAGCTGAAGGCGTGCAGAAAATTCCTGGCCAGAGGGGTGTATGACACCTTTGATGTTGCGTCCAGGGCCGCTGCTCAAGGTGTGGTGATGCGCAGGCTCTCATGGCTGCGTGCCTCCGACCTGGAGAATAGAATCCAGCAGCGGATTGCGGACTCGCCTTGCCGTGCGGATAACATTTTTGGAGAGAAAGTCGAGCAGGTGGTAGAGCAGCTCCACCAGCGGGACACCGCATTCGACAAGTTCTCCCGCCGGCAGCCTTCAGCCTCTACCTCTACAGGTAGAAGATTTTTTGGGGGAAGGAAGACTGTTCCCTACTCTTCTGGCAAGCGTAGGTACAATCCTCCTTCTCGACAGCCTGCGGCCCAGGCTAAGCCCCAGCGCGCTCGCTCTCGTCAGCAGCGTGCGACTCAGCAAGGCCCCTCGGCTCCCCAGCAAAAGCAAGGGGCGAGCTTTTGACTGGCTCCAGCAGAGCATAGCCGACATCCAAGTGTCAGTGCCGGGCGACCTGCCAGTCGGAGGGAGGTTGAAAGCTTTTCACCAAAGGTGGCCTCTCATAACCTCCAATCAGTGGGTTCGCCAAATAGTCCGGCAAGGATACACCCTCAATTTGGCCTCGAAACCTCCAAATTGTCCACCGGGAGCTCAGTCTTACAGCTTCCAGCACAAGCAGGTACTTGCAGAGGAACTCTCCGCCCTTCTCAGCGCCAATGCGGTCGAGCCCGTGCCATCCGGGCAAGAAGGGCTGGGATTCTATTCCAGGTACTTCCTTGTGGAAAAGAAAACAGGGGGGATGCGTCCCATCCTAGACCTAAGGGCCCTGAACAAATATCTGGTCAAAGAAAAGTTCAGGATGCTTTCCCTGGGCACCCTACTTCCCATGATTCAGGAAAACGATGGCTATGCTCTCTGGACTTGAAGGATGCCTACACACACATCCCGATACTGCCAGCTCACAGACAGTATCTGCGATTTCAGCTGGGCACCGTCACTTCCAGTACTGTGTGCTACCCTTTGGGCTCGCCTCTGCGCCCAGGGTGTTCACAAAGTGCTTGGCTGTAGTAGCAGCAGCACTTCGCAGGCTGGGGGTGCACGTGTTCCCATATCTCGACGATTGGCTGGTGAAGAACACGTCCGAGGCAGGAGCCCTGCAGTCCATGCAGATGACTATTCGCCTCCTGGAGCTACTGGGGTTTGTGATAAATTACCCAAAGTCCCATCTTCTCCCGGCACAGAGACTCGAATTCATAGGAGCTCTGCTGGATTCTCGACGGCTCGCGCCTATCTCCCAGAGGCGAGAGCCAACAACTTGTTGTCTCGCAGGTGCGAGTGTCCCCAGCAGATCACAGCTCGGCAGATGTTGAGATTGCTGGGCCACATGGCCTCCACAGTTCATGTGACTCCCATGGCCCGCCTTCACATGAGATCTGCTCAATGGACCCTAGCTTCCCAGTGGTTTCAGGCTGCTGGGGATCTAGAAGACGTGATCCACCTGTCCACGAGTTTTCTCGAATCCCTGTATTGGTGGACGATTTGGTCCAATTGACTCTGGGACGTCCTTTCCAAATTCCTCAGCCACAAAAAGTGCTGACCACGGATGCGTCTCTCCTGGGATGGGGAGCTCATGTCGATGGGCTTCACACCCAAGGAAGCTGGTCCCTCCAGGAACGCGATCTACAGATCAATCTTCTGGAGTTGCGAGCGATCTGGAACGCTCTGAAGGCTTTCAGAGATCGGCTGTCCCACCAAATTATCCAAATTCAGACAGACAACCAGGTTGCCATGTACTACGTTAACAAGTAGGGGGGCACCGGATCTCGCCCCCTGTGTCAGGAAGCCGTCAGCATGTGGCTCTGGGCTCGCCGTCACGGCATGGTGCTCCAAGCCACATATCTGGCAGGCGTAAACAACAGTCTGGCCGACAGACTGAGCAGGATTATGCAACCTCACGAGTGGTCGCTCAACTCCCGAGTGGTGCGCCAGATCTTCCAAGCGTGGGGCACCCCCTTGGTGGATCTCTTCGCATCTCGAGCAAACCACAAAGTCCCTCAGTTCTGTTCCAGGCTTCAGGCCTACGGCAAGACTGGCATCGGATGCCTTCCTCCTGGATTGGGGGGAGGGCTTGCTCTATGCTTATCCTCCCATTCCTCTGGTGGGGAAGACTTTGTTGAAACTCAAGCAAGACCGAAGCACCATGATTCTGATTGCTCCTTTTTGGCCGTGTCAGATCTGGTTCCCTCTTCTTCTGGAGTTATCCTCCGAAGAACCGTGGAGATTGGAGTGTTTTCCGACCCTCATCACGCAGGACGAAGGGGCTCTTCTGCATCCCAGCCTCCGGTCCCTGGCTCTCACGGCCTGGATGTTGAGAGCGTAGACTTTGCCTCTTTGGGTCTGTCAGAGGGTGTCTCCCGTATCTTGCTTGCTTCCAGGAAAGATTCCACTAAGAGGAGTTATTTCTTTCTATGGAGGAGGTTTGCCGTCTGGTGTGACAGCAAGGCCCTAGATCCTCGCTCTTGTCCTACACAGACCCTGCTTGAATACCTTCTGCACTTGTCTGAGTCTGGTCTCAAGACCAACTCTGTAAGGGTTCACCTTAGTGCAATCAGTGCATACCATTACCATGTGGAAGGTAAGCCGATCTCGGGACAGCCTTTAGTTGTTCGCTTCATGAGAGGTTTGCTTTTGTCAAAGCCCCCTGTCAAGCCTCCTACAGTGTCATGGGATCTCAATGTCGTTCTCACCCAGCTGATGAAACCTCCTTTTGAGCCACTGAACTCCTGCCATCTGAAGTACTTGACCTGGAAGGTCATTTTCTTGGTGGCAGTTACTTCAGCTCGTAGAGTCAGTGAGCTTCAGGCCCTGGTAGCCCAGGCCCCTTACACCAAATTTCATCATAACAGAGTAGTCCTCCGCACTCACCCTAAGTTCTTGCCAAAGGTCGTGTCGGAGTTCCATCTGAACCAGTCAATTGTCTTGCCAACATCTTTCCCCGTCCTCATTCCTGCCCTGCTGAACGTCAGCTGCACACATTGGACTGCAAGAGAGCATTGGCCTTCTATCTGGAGCGGACACAGCCCAACAGACAGTCCGCCCAATTGTTTGTTTCTTTTGATCCCAATAGGAGGGGAGTGGCTGTGGGGAAACGCACCATATCCAATTGGCTAGCAGATTGCATTTCCTTCACTTACGCCCAGGCGGGGCTGGCTCTTGAGGGTCATGTCACGGCTCATAATGTTAGAGCCATGGCTGCGTCGGTAGCCCACTTGAAGTCAGCCTCTATTGAAGAAATTTGCAAAGCTGCGACGTGGTCATCTGTCCACACATTCACATCTCATTACTGCCTGCAGCAGGATACCCGACGTGACAGTCGGTTCGGGCAGTCAGTTCTTCAGAACCTGTTTGGGCTTTAGGATCCAACTCCACCCCCCGAGGGCCCTGTTTGTTCTGTTCCAGGCTGCACTCTCAGTTAGTTGGTAAATTTTTTAGGTCAATCTCAGTTATGTCCTCCGCCGTTGCGAGGCCCCAATTGACCATGGTTGTTGTTTTGAGTGAGCCTGGGGGCTAGGGATACCCCATCAGTGAGAACAAGCAGCCTGCTTGTCCTCGGAGAAAGCGAATGCTACATACCTGTAGAAGGTATTCTCCGAGGACAGCAGGCTGATTGTTCTCACAAACCCGCCCGCCTCCCCTTAGCAGTTGTGTCTTTCCCTTGTATCTCTTTTGCTACATATGAGACTGGCCGGCTCGAGCCGGTTTTCGGGCGGAAAGACGGCCGCGCATGCGCGGTGCGCGCGGCGCGCGAGGGCTAGCAAAGGACTTTGCTAGTGAAGATTCCGATTGGAGGGGCTGCCGTGGACGTCACCCATCAGTGAGAACAATCAGCCTGCTGTCCTCGGAGAATACCTTCTACAGGTATGTAGCATTCGCTTTATCCATTCTATGTTACTTTGTAAACCTGTTATACTATATAAGCCGCATTGAACCTGCTAATAAGTGGGAAAGCACGGGGTACAGATATATAAATAAATAAGATAGGGTTGCCTGAGGAGTGGTGTGATCTCCAGTATGTTTGAAGGTAGCAGGAACAGTTGCAGTAGAAGGTCATAGATTGAAGATATGGATGGATGGATGAAAGAGAAAAAGCGACATTTTTCACAACAAGCTTCAGTAATGTATTTAGATAAAGCAAAGCATTAACCCTGCCCATATTTACTGTTGTAATTGACAGATATAATATACACCAAATAACTATATGTGGTTGGTTTTAGATATTATGAATGTATATATTGTTATCTGCTAAGAAAAACTGGATTGAACGGAGTATATGCTTTTAAATAAATAATAAATTTAAAGGGCTTTACATGAAACTAAGTATCTCTTCTTCGCAACCTAAGGGACCTTTTTACTAAAGCTTACCATGCACTAACGGACATTAGTGTGTGCTAAGTGCCACGTAGCCCATAATTATAAAATAGGGAATGCATCATTTAGTGCGTGCTAATTCTGTTAGCACACACTAAGCTTTAGTAAAAGGGCCCCTTAAATAACCCCTTAACTAATATTAAGATGCAGGCCAGCAGAGAGATGGGAGCTATCCATCAAAGAGCTCTTAGCTGTAAAAGAAGGAGTCTGATTTCTGAAGACTAGAGGGACAATCTTGAGGGACCTGAGGCAGACAGAGATATGTAGAGATCTTCAGGGACACGTGGAGGGGCATAATCAAAAGGGACGCCCAAGTTTTGCTGAGGATGTCCTCGCAAAATGTCCCTGCGAAGAGGCAGGGAAACCCGTATTATCAAAACAAGATGGACGTCCATCTTTCATTTCGATAATGCGGTCGGGGATGCCCAAATCTCAACATTTAGTTCGACCTTAGAGATGGTCGTCCTTGGAGATGGTCGTCCCCGGTTTTCGGCGATAATGGAAACCGAGGACGCCCATCTCAGAAACTACCAAATGCAAGCTCTTTGGTTGTGGGAGGAGTCAGCATTCATAGTGCGCTGGTCCCCCTGACATGCCAGGACACCAACTGGGCACCCTAGGGGGCACTGCAGTGGACTTCAGAAATTGCTCCCAGGTACATAGCTCCCTTACCTTGTTTGCTGAGCCCCCCAAGTCTCCCCAAAACCCACTCCCCACAACTGTACACCACTACCATAGCTCTAAGGGGTGAAGGGGGACACCTACATGTGGGTACAGTGGGTTTTTGGTGGGTTTTGAAGGGCTCACATTTACCAGCACAAATGTAACAGGTAGGGGGGGGGGTGGGCCTGGGTCCGCCTGCCTGAAGTGCACTGCACCCACTAAAACTGCTCCAGGGACCTGCATACTGCTGTCATGGAGCTGAGTATGATATTTGAGGCTGGCAAAAAAAAAAATTTAATTTTTTTTAGGGTGGGAGGGGATTGGTGACCACTGGGGGAGTAAGGGGAGGTCATCCCCGATTCCCTCCGGTGCTCAGTTTGGGCACCTTTTTGAGGCTTGGTCGTGAAAAAAAAATGGACCAAGTAAAGTCGACCAAATGCTCGTCAGGGTTGCCCTTGTTTTTTCCATTATCGGCCGAGGACGCCCGTGTGTTAAGCACGCCCCAGTCCCGCCTCCGACACGCCTCCGTGAACTTTGGTCACCATTGCGACAGACTGCAGTTGAGGATGCCCAAAATCAGCTTTCGATTATGCCGATTTGGGCGACCCTGAGAGAAGGACGCCCATCTCCCGATTTGTGGCTAAAGATGGGCGCCCTTCTCTTTCAAAAATGCCCCTGACAGTGTTTCTACTTCCAATACAGATTTCTGAAGACTAGAGGAACAATGTTGAAGTAGCTGAGGCAGACAGAGGTATGTAGAGATCTTCAGGGACACAGAGTGGTTCTATTTCCAATACAGAGTCAACCAGAGACATAGCCAGGTTTGATATCAGGGGAACAGACCCTTTGTAAAATAGGCATCAGTATGAAGTTGAAAGGGTGATCTGCATAGGCGCCATTTTATTCAAAATCTGTTTGGGGGGAGTATCTGTTCCCCTTGCACCCCACCTAGTTACACCTCTGGAGTCAACCCTATCACTCGACAAATTAGGCTCTCACCTAGAGCACCAGCCGAAGAAAGAATTGAATCAGGAACAGAAGCCTGTGCAGCAGCTTCTCACTAAGCTACTTTCTGCTACTTAAGTCTAATACTGACTTCAAGCACATTCAAAGTGTGATCCTGATCACATGATCAGCATTAAGAATATTTCTCTATCCTCCATGCTTTTTGAACTTGCTTAAAAAAGAAAGAGAAGGAAGTACAGTGGAGAGTAGCAACTTAGAGCCTGTGAGGTGGGGCATGGCAAATACTGATTTTCCTAGGGCACCTAGTACTCTTGCGCTTGGCTTACTCCAATATGACAGGCCTTGGAGGAGAAAAGTCACCTGGAAGGCCAGCATCATGTTGGAAGAAATTATTCCACAACTAGTACCTGCTCTACTGGTGATGCAGTATCAACTCATACAGAGGATGTGTCTCTGGGGTCATCTGCCCAGGAGAGATGGGTTAGGTTAGATTTTGGAAATCCCTCCCAATTGATTTAAGACTTGAGAATTCTTATGTTCAATTTCGTAAAAGCCTTAAAACTGTTTTGTTTAAACCAATATCTACTGGTTAAATTATGTTTAAAATCTTTATTTAATTGAATATTTATTTTATGGGGTTTTTTTTTATTGATATATTGTATCTGTTCATTTTGATTTTTCTTGTAAACCGCTTTGGACCCTTAGTGGGAATTTAGTGGTACAGAAGTATCAGATTAGATTAGATTGTGGTTAGCAATTGATCATCAGAGCTAGACAGGGAGCAGATATTCAGTGGTACTTAATCATAGAGTACCTCTGAATATCAGCTCTGACCACTAATGTTCTTCGGTTAGTTCCCAGGTGGAACAGGAACTGGGAGCTATCTGGACACTTACAATATTCTGGATGCTGCTGCTTAATATTGTATTGTGACCACCCCAGACCCAGATATTCAGTGCTGATACCCAAATAGAGGCCAACACTAAATATCCAGGTCTAACTGAGTCAGGGGTGTTCAGTGTTTCAAAAACATATAGCTGAATATTGCCTCCAGTGTGTTTGTTTAATGTAAGTAGGTAGGGTAGGTAAAAGGTCTCTGTCTATGATTCTAACCCGAAACCCAGGCTCAGTCTGTAATTTATAGGCTTATGGATCACAAGAGTTGGATGCCAATGAAGAATGCTTTTCTCAGACCCCTCTCCCTCATAGGAAAATATCAGTCCCCACTAGATGATCTCTCCTTGAAAGAGCTTGTGCAGGTAAAGGAACGAATACCACTGTGCTAGAGCTTCTAGTTACAGTTCTTGCAATCTGCTGGACACTCAACTGCTCCTCAATTCTGCTGTCACTGTCTGCTGGATAGATATGGCCATGTTGTTTATATTAAACACTTTCCCATTCATTCTGACAGTGCCAATGCTCACTGTTCAGTTGAGGAAGTAAAGTACTATAAACACGTGCCACTTGGATATGCATTCTGCTATCTCAAGTAACAGAGTTGACGCCCCACTTTGAGATAACTTTTTTCAGAGGCTGATGTGTGAGGCACTGGCTTTCACTTGTATCTTTTCTATGTGTGCATTGAAAGAAAGTGATTGGTCCAGACCCCCATCAAGATAGGGTTCAAGTGATCAACCAGTACAATTCTGTCTCAAGAAATGTTTAGTTTCTGCTTGGCTTTGTGAAATAGGTGAAAAGTCATCACCTATCTCTTAGTCGAGTTGACACAAAGTTGGTTCTTATTATAGTAAAGAGAAATAAAACAAAACAAAAAAGAAAATAAGAGGATACATTTGTTATTGGACTAATTTATCAAAGTGAGAGGATGCTTAGTTCACATTTCAATGTGTATATAAATCACAAGCATATACAGTTTGGAATTCCTCATATTTGGTATGGGCATATATGTTGAGATATTTGGTGTAGGCCTAGTGCCAAGAGGCATGTTATTGTATTATTGTCTTCAGTGTTTCTCTTGCTTAAATCTGTAGAATTATTTTTCAGAAAAGACTGAATGAATTGCACTAGATGGTAGTCTTGCTTCATAGCAAGTGCAAGAAGGTGTAGAGGTTTCTACAGTTGCATACAGATTTTTAGCAGTCCATGATGTCACTGATTTTCCTGGTACTGTTCTTTGGAAATGACTGTCCTGTAATTACTGAAAGTGCTAAATCAAGAGTAAAATTAGACCTAGCTGCAAATAGTGGCTATTGTGGTCACAGTTATGACTTGAAAGAAAAAACTGATTGTATTTTCCAGAATATTGTGCGTGCATTTGCTGGAAATCTTTCCTTGAAGATCGTCTGTACGCTCTTTAAGGGCTTTAATTGAAAGGCTTACTGTTAATTTTGGTTTTTAGTCAACATGCAAGACACATACTGCAGGTAATGAGAAATATAGAAAGTGACAAAAATGCTGCATGAAATAACTGGTCATTTGCTTTGAATGGATTGTGCATTGTAGATTGCTTATGTGAATTTCATTTGTGTTGAAGCACTGACTTTTTAATAGGAGAAAATTTTAAATTGTTGCTGTTTCTTGGTGCAGCATCTTTAGCTCAGTGATAGGCTACCCTGCTTTGAAGTTTGAGGGACAAAGTTGTAATCTCAAGGTTCCAAATCCATCATTGTAAAGCGGGAAGAGTTTGGCACCACCAAGACCACTTCTCTATTAGACTGCCCTCCAAAGTCATTAGCCATTGTTTAAGGACACTGCTGAGGAAGGTCACTGTGAGTGAGACCTAACATTACTATAAAAGAACTCTGGCCAAGGCTGGGAAAAATGTTAACTGTTCAATTCCAAAATTACACCAAAAAACACAGAGGGTGGCAAGAAGGAAGCGGTTTGCTGGAAAAAAAAAAAAAACAACATATATAATATGCTGCATAGCATTTGCAAAGAAATGCATAGGGGACACTGCACATGTGTGGAAGAAGGGGTTCAGTGGTCTGATGAGACTAAAATGAAATGTTGTAGTCTCAATACAAAGCAATATGTAAAACAAACAGACATCAATATATCTAATTAGCACCATCCTTACAGTAAAGCATAGTGGTGGCAGCCTTTTGTTGTGGAGATGCTTTTCAGTAGCAGGGACTGGGAGGCTTGTATAATCGAAAGCAGCTTTTTTGACAGCATTGCCGCTTTCCCGTCGCCTCGCCAGCGAAAGTTCAAGGGGGAATGTCGGCGGTGTAGTGAAGGCGGGACATGGGAGGGCATGAGCATGGCTACCAGATGGCCGGCTTTCACGGATAATGGAAAAAAAAGCGGCGTTCATCAGTATTTCACCGGGTTTACTTGGTCCTTTTATTTTCATGACCAAGCCTCAAAAAGGTGCCCAAACTCACCAGATGACCACCGGAGGGAATGGGGGATGACCTCACCATAGTCCCCCAGTGGTCACCAACCCCCCCACACTAAAAAAATACAAATAAAAACCTTTTTTTACCAGCCTGAATGCCAGCCTCAAATGTCATACCCAGCTCCCTGACAGCAGTATGCAAGTCCCTGGAGCAGTTTTTAATGGGTGCAGTGCACTTCAGGCAGGTAGACCCAGGTCCACCCCCCCCCCCCCCCAACCTGTTACACTTGTGGTGGTAAATGTTAAGCCCTCCAAACCCCCCCCCCCAAAACCCACTCTACCCACATGTAGGTGCCCCCCTTCACCCATAAGGGTTATGGTAATGGTGTAGAGTTGTGGGGAGTGGATTTGGGGGGCTCAGCACCCAAGGTAAGGGAGCTATGCACCTGGGAGCTTTTTTTGTATTTTTTAAAATTTTTAGAAGTGCCGCCTAGGGTGCCCGGTTGGTGTCCTGGCATGTCAGGGGGACCAGTGCACTACAAATGCTGGCTCCTCCCATGATCAAATCCCTTGGATTTCGCCAGGTTTGAGATGGCCGGCATTTTTTGCCATTATCGCTGAAAAACAAAACCGGCGATCTCAAACCCGCCAAACTCTGGCATTTGGCCGGGCTAAACCGTATTATCGGAGGAAAAGATGGCCGGCCATCTTTTTCGATAATACGGTTCCGGCCAGCTGTTGCGCGGCCACCAAAATAGATCGCCTATTTCACCGGCGACGTTCGATTATGCCCCTCTTTGCGCGTCAATTTTAAGTTACTGCCCAGCTACCGCATGGCCCTTGCGGTAATTTAATTTTTGATGTGTGTCCGCTACGCACACCGGAAGATAACTTTTATTTTCTGGCGCGTGGCAGAAACCAGGCGGTAAACGTCATTCTACGTGCGTAGATGATTACCGCATGGATAACGCGTGAGAACACACTGCTAAGTCAATGGCTGGTGGTAAGGTCTCAGACCCAAAATGGACACATGGCAATTTTTATTTTGCTGCACGTCCATTTTCGGCAAAAATTTTTAAAAGGCCTTTTTAACAGGCGCGCTGAAAAATGGATTTGCGCGTGCCCAAAACCGCACCTACACTAGCGCAGCCCATTTTTCGGCGCACCTTAGTAAAAGGATCCCACAACTCTTCCAAAGACCAAGGAGACGATGTCAAACAAAAACCAAAGACTGTTTTTTTTTTTAATTTAAAATAAATGCATAAATATAGTAATCAGCTATTATACACAATGAAATTACTAATATAAAAGTCATGAAGCACATAAAAAACAAACTTTAAACACCAGGAGTCAGATAAAAAATTTAAAAATGCATCAGATTCACATTAAAGATGGTAAATTGTAAAAACAAAAGTCATAAAGCACATAAAAAATTAAAGGCCCTGTTTACTAAGGTGCACTCATGTTTTTAGCACGTGCTAACCGTGTAGACAACCATATGAATATTATGGTCATCTATATGGTAAACGTGCACTAGCTCTGTTAGTAAACCGGGTCCTAAGAATGCATCACATTCACATGAGAGATGTTAAATTGTAAAAGTAACATGGAATACATAAATATAAATGACACAAATAATAACAAAGCACTGACCTTTGTGGATGGTATCAAAATGAATCTTGTCACAATACAAAAAACAGCATATAAAAGCAGTCTATATAAAAAGATAATAAATATCATTGTGCTAATCTATCAATCAGATATCCATGTAACAAACTACATAAAAGAGAAATACTTCAACTCTGTTAATCAATAAAGGTAATTAAAAAAGGAGAGTATTGGGCTGCCTCTTAACAATGTGGATCAAAAAGAGGGGCATTTTTGAAAGGGACATCCTCATTTCAATTTGGACATCCTCGCAAAACGTCCCGATCCAGGGGCGGGGAAACCCGTATTTTCGAAACAAGAATGGACCTCCATCTTTCGTTTCGATAATACGGTCAGGGACGTCCAAATCCTGAAATTTGGTCATCCTTAGAGATGGTCGTCCCTGGACATAGAAGTTTCTGATTTTCAGCGATTTTCGAAACCAAGGCCGTCCATCTCAGAAACGGCCAAATGCAAGCCATTTGGCAGCGGGAGGAGCCAGTGTTTCTAGTGCACTGGTCCCCTTGACATGCCAGGACACCAACCGGGCACCCTTGGGGCCACTGCAGTGGATTTCATAAATTGCTCCCAGCTACATAGCTCCCTTACCTTGTGTGCTGAGCCCCCCCAACCCCCCCCCCAAACCTATTACCCACAACTGTACACCACTACCATAGCCCTTATGGGTGAAGGGGGCAACTAGATGTGGGTACAGTGGGTTTGTGGTGGGTTTTGGAGGGCTCGCTGTTTCTTCCACAAACATAACAGGTAAGGTGGGTATGGGCCTGGGTCCGCCTGCCTGAAGTGCACTGCACCCACTAAAACTGCTCCAGGGACCTGCATACTGCTATCATGGACCTGAGTATGACATAGAGGCTGGCAATCAATATTTTGAAAGATATTTTATGAGGGTGGGAGGGGGGTAGTGACCACTGAGGGAGTAAGGAGAGGTCATCCCCGATTCTCTCCGGTGGTCTTCTGGTCAAAAAAAACACGACCAGGTAAAGGTGTCCAAGTGTTCATCAGGGACGTCCTTGCTTCTTTCAATTATGGGTCAAGGACATCCAAGTGTTAGGCACGCCCAAGTCCCGCCTTCGCTACGCCTCTAACATGCCCCCTTGAACTTTGGCCGTCCGTGTGACAGAAAGCAGTCGGGGGACATCCAAAATCGGCTTTCAAATATACCGATTTGGACGACCCTGGGAGAAGGATGTCCATCTTCCGATTTATGTTGAAAGATGGGCGTGCTCTTTCAAAAATGAGCCCTAAAGGGACCAGAAAACTTCAGGACATATGATCGGAAATGCATATAGTCATCATAAAGACAAAGGGGAGAGAAAGGGAATGAGACTTAAGGTACATGAATAGAGAAAGAAATAATCAGATAAATACAACAACTACACTGTTCCTCTAGATGGGGTTTTTTTTTTTCAAAATTAGCAACATAGAAATTGGCCAAGTCATGAGCCATTGAAGCTCCCATGGCTGTACCTTTGATTTGTTGGTGGTATACATTTTCAAAACAAAAATAATTGTTGGGTCAGAGCAATGCTTACCAGAGTAAGAATAAGCTGATTAGATATACACTTGTGGGTATTCCATTTTCTCAAGGTTTCTTCAATAATGGCTAATGCCTGTAATTGTGGTATAGTTATATAAAGAGCTTCTATTTGAAGTGTTACCATCAGGGTGTCAGTGAGATCAGCATTGAATTCTTCCAATAAATGAATCACGTGTGATGAGTCTCGTACATAAGAAGGAAAGAAAAAAATGCTAAATAGTAGTAATGAGTGGTACAAATGGGGAAGTAATCTATGAAAAATGACAGAAGTTCAAGCACTGACCCGTTACCAAAGATAATGGGTCTCCCAAGGGGAAGAGTTTTGGATCTTGGGTAAAATATATATAGTGGGTGTAATTGGGTTCGGAACTTGTAAAAATTGACATTCTTTGTTGGTGAGAACACCGGCCTTGGAAGCAATACTAATAATGTTCTAAATTTCTTCTGGATCTGATGGGAGAAGGACATAATAACGTAGATCATTTAGTTGTGCCTTGATCTCTTTGATGTAGTCTCCTCGGTAAGAACCACTATTCCTCCGTCCTTATCTCCAGGCATGAAGACTATGTTGAAATTGTTGACTAATAATTTGATAGAAGATACTTCATCTGTAGTCATATTATAGAAATGTGGTGTCTCGTTCCATTCTATGACTTCTAGATCATTTTGGATGCATGTGTTGAATGCTTATTTGAATAGATCAAGCTGGCCTGGTGGTATCCAGGTAGACTGTTTCTTAACAACAGAAAAATCAATACTGGGAGTAGTTTTAGAAAAACATTGTATAATTTGGAGTTTTCTAGTAAATTTGAACAAATCAAAGTTGGTTTGAAATGGACTGTAAGCAGCAGTAGGTACAAATGAAAGGCCTTTTTGTAAAATGCGTGTCTCTGATTCAGAAAGTGTATGATCAGAAAAATTGAAGATCGGAATGTCTAGTTAAAAAAAAAAAGCTCTCTAAAAATTATTCACAGGTATTTGCTGGCAACAGCTACACAAAAATGACCACCTTAGCATGGCAGCCAAATGGGAGCACTAGAAAAAGTATACCTTCTAGACTGTAGCAGTCATTACTGTACAGCTGTGAATGAGCCTGGCAATGAGAGAGACCAGGAATCGCAGCTGTTACTTTGTCTGTGCCTCCTTAGCTTAGGATAGGTAAAACTTGTTAAGGAGTAATCTAAAACATTTTAATTTAAAAATATATGGCATAAAAGTTAATTCATGGAAATAAAAATAACTAGAAATGCGAGCAAGTAAAAAAAAATCCTTTTCATTCATGTTGAGTTGATTGTTTCTGCCACTGTTTTATTTGTCTCTTAGGATGTATTAAAGATGTGTTGCAGTGTAAAAAGTTTGCATTTTGTTGATGAACTCCTTTCTTTTGCCAGTCAGATCTTTGAATTATTTTCCGGTGTGCATAACAGAAGTGTGTTAAAATACAAAATTACCACCTGGGCCACGCGGTAACTCCAAATTGACGCACGAAGGGTGCGCATAGGTGCCTATGTGGCTTAGTAAAAGGGCCCCTTTTAAAATTACCTAATTAATGACTAAGGGGTCAATATTCAAGGCAAATTAAGTTAAATCGCCTGTTCAGGGCTAAGTATTCATTTTCAGTAGCATTTTACTGGTTAATGCCGCTAAAAATAACCGATTAGTGCTAAACTCCAAACCAGTTATTTTGAGGGCGTTCTGGGAGCGGAGTCAGCACTTGGCCGGTTAAGTGCTGATATTCAGAACTTAATTGGCCAGATTGACCTATTTTGTCAGTCCTATCTTATGCTCAAACCATAGCCAGTTAAGTGCTGAGTATCGCACTTAGCCAGATATGTGTCTTGTCTTTAACGTCGGTGAGCCCTTAGGTCCCGCAAGGCCCCGAAGGACCTCAGAGGACAGCCGGGCAACCCCGAATCTTCACCCGCGGCGGCCGCCGTTCACCAGGGGTTGAGCCCCCAGCTGCAGGCGGCCAGCAGGACTGCTGGAACCGCGGGGTTGACGGACTGACCTGGCTTGAGTCAGGAGTAACGGGCAATCAGCAACCAGCAGTCAGGCGCAGGGCAACTCCCTGGGCAGGCGGCTAGCAATCGGGGGTCAAATACAAAGCACAGTCCCTGGATAGGCGGCTAGCAATCCGTAGTCAAGTATAAGCACAGTCTCTGGATAGGCGGCTAGCAATCCGTAGTCAAGTATAAGCACAGTCTCTGGATAGGCGGCTAGCAATCCGTAGTAAAGTATAAGCACAGTCTCTGGACAGGCGGCTAGCAATCCGTAGTAAAGAATAAGCACAGTCTCTGGATAGGCGGCTAGCAATCCGTAGTACAGTATAAGCACAGTCTCTGGATAGGCGGCTAGCAATCCGTAGTAAAGTATAAGCACAGTCTCTGGGAAGGTCCAAGAAGACGCAACACGGAACCACTGCGCAGGCTTCGAGAACAGAACCTGAAGCAAGGATGTCAGCTAGATTCTGTGTTTAAATATCGCGCCACCCCGCCCTCATGGGAGAAACCCACCAATCCGGCCCTGGGAGTCGGCAGAGCCCCTCGGATTGGCTCTGCCCAATCTCCCAGGCGGAGTCACCGCCCTGGTCCTCCAATCCGGTGCTAGGTAGGCAGAGCTCCAGAGCCCCCCGGCTCTGGAGCGAAGAAGACGTCGGCCCTCACATACCAGCGCCGCCATCTTGGGCGGCGCGAACCTCATCCTGACCTCCTCCACCCAAGAGACCGGCGTTCGCCGTCGCCGGCCACCGGTCCCAGCCTGACCTGCCAGTCCCACGGCAGCGCCGGCCCCCACGCAGGAACCCCCGGCCGTCTTCTCGTGCCGCGGAGGCCGCTGGCTCCCGCTCCCCGCAGCGGGAGAGCAGGTAGGCGCGCGGAACGCAACAATATGTGTTAGCCAGCTCTGCAAACACAGAAATTCAATGTTGATAGCTGGACATGGCCCGGCATTGAATTTCTGGGTTTGCGCCGGCAGTGGTCAGCAAAATGCTGATTACAACTGGCTAAATATCAGGCCCAATATTTCCTAGAACTACCATAAGCATACTTAGGCTTTCATATGCTTTCTAGAACTTTCTGTAGTGCCAAACTGCTATATAACCAATGATACACTATCTGCTATATCTCTGTGACAGAATACAAATGACAACTTAAAGTCGCATAACTTTTGGTAAACCTGGGAAAGCTATTGCTTATCCTTGGGAGTGAGTTGCAAGGAATGGATCTACTTCCCTTGCCAAGAGAGTACAGTCTGATAGGTGCAAAACCAAAACTTTCATTATTGTCATTCTTTTCATATGAAATTATCTTCCAAATAGAAAATCTACGTTAAGCTTTACAAATATTAGAAAACTATGCTCTTCATGCAAGCTTTTATCTTAGCCTTTTTATGATCATATCAGAAAGTTTTTCTGTAATTAGGGATTATTTGCTGGCCCTATAGGGTTTGATTTTATAATAGCAACCCTGTATAAGACATTCTAAAAGGCAGCTTTTTTATAAAGGCAATGTAGGTACATAAGTACATAAGTACATAAGTAGTGCCATACTGGGAAAGACCAAAGGTCCATCTAGCCCAGCATCCTGTCACCGACAGTGGCCAATCCAGGTCAAGGGCACCTGGCACGCTCCCCAAACGTAAAAACATTCCAGACAAGTTATACCTAAAAATGAGGAATTTTTCCAGTCCATTTAATAGCGGTCTATGGACTTGTCCTTTAGGAATCTATCTAACCCCTTTTTAAACTCCGTCAAGCTAACCGCCCGTACCACGTTCTCCGGCAATGAATTCCAGAGTCTAATTACACGTTGGGTGAAGAAAAATTTTCTCCGATTCGTTTTAAATTTACCACACTGTAGCTTCAACTCATGCCCTCTAGTCCTAGTATTTTTGGATAGCGTGAACAGTCGCTTCACATCCACCCGATCCATTCCACTCATTATTTTATACACTTCTATCATATCTCCCCTCAGCCGTCTCTTCTCCAAGCTGAAAAGCCCTAGCCTTCTCAGCCTCTCTTCATAGGAAAGTCGTCCCATCCCCACTATCATTTTCGTCGCCCTTCGCTGTACCTTTTCCAATTCTACTATATCTTTTTTGAGATACGGAGACCAGTACTGAACACAATACTCCAGGTGCGGTCGCACCATGGAGCGATACAACGGCATTACCTTTTTATTACCATACAAACGATACCTTTTATAGAATAGGCTCATAGATCCAACCCCAATAGTGTACATATGCTGAAACATAGATTAACACCTGCTTCAAAAAGGGATAAATTTGAGCCTGTACTCTACCTATGTATTTTATAAAATATACACATACATCATCACAATTCTACCTCCACTCTATCCAACCTATGCCTCTGGGAGAGCCTATGCCAGGTCACATAGGATAGGAATACCTTAATACTTAGAACAGTATGCTGAGAACCAGATTGACCATGGTTCAGATCATACTCCTTTTGATCTTGAGCAAGTCAGTTAACCCTCCATTTCCCCAGGTATAACCTTAGATGTGAGTCCTTAGAGGACAGAAGAATACCTGCTGTACCTGAATGTAACTCACCTTGAAATACCGCTGAAAAAGCATGAGCTAAATACAGATCCCAAGCAAAACATAGGCACATACATTGGGGACAGTGGTCGACTGGTGGCGGTGACAGGCACCGAATATTTAGGTCTTTGATGGCTCCTGGGAGCTATCTGGGTATGGCCGATATTCAATGCCATATTCAAATAGCTAACCAGGCATAATTAGGACTGCTATTTATGTGGTCTATTATGCTTGGTTAACTATGTGGGCACCGGCGCTGAATATCATCAGTTCCCATATAACTCCACCCCTGGATGGTCTTGACACTAGCCAGAGTGTGACATGGCAATCAGAGCAGATATGCAGTGACTCTGTCTAGTTAAGTGCTGCTGAATATCTGTTCTTGGTCTGGCCAGAACAATTTAACCAAGTAGGAACTTCTCCAGACCAGTTAAATTGCTTTGAATATATTATTATTATTATTATTATTTGCATTTGTATCCCACATTTTCCCACCTATTTGCAGGCTCAATGTGGCTTACATAGTACCGTCAAGGCGTTTGCCCAGTCGGTTGATAGCAAATACAAGGTTGTATAGTGATCGAATGAGGTATATGTGGAGGGTCGGAAGGGATGAAGATTGTGTGTTGTCCAGTACGATTATTAGGCATGCTGTGTTTCTGGGTGAAGAGGTTTACGTAGGATCGTTGGGGTAGGCCTTTTTGAAGAGGTTGGTTTTTAGTGATTTCCTGAAGTTCAAGTGGTCATGTATTGTTTTCACAGCTTTTGGAAGGCCATTCCATAGTTGTGCGCTTATGTAGGAGAAGCCGGATGCGTAGGTTGTTTTGTATTTCAGTCCTTTGCAATTTGGGTAGTGTAGGTTTGGGTATGATCTTGATGACCTGACTCTGTTTCTTATTGGTAGATCTATGAGGTCTATCATGTATCCTGGGACTACGCCATATATAATTTTGTGGACTAAAGTGCAGATTTTGAAGATGATCCGTTATTTGATTGGGAGCCAATGCAGCTTTTCTCGAAGGGGTTTGGCACTTTCGAAGTATGTTTTGCTGAATATCAACCTGGCTGCTGTATTTTGGGTGGTCTGGAGTTTTTTGTTAGTTGTTCTTTGCATCCCGCGTACATTCCGTTGCATTCATCTTCATGACTTAGGACCATTGATTGAATTAGGTTTCAAAAGGTTTCCCTTGGGAAGAAAGGTTTTAATCGTTTGAGCTTCCACATTGAATAGAACATTTTCTTGTAGCGCTATAGAAATGCTAAATAGTAGTAATAGTAGTAGTAGAGTTTACTTGGCTCTCAACAGTAAGGTTACAGTCGAGTGTGACGCCGACCCTTTTGAAGGTAATTTTATAAGGGTGCATCTAATTAAAGTGCCTTTTAAGGTGCTTATGTGAAAGCTATTTTATAAGGACAAGTACGTGCCTATGTTTCTTTATAAAATACTAGCGTAAATGGTTGGCACAGAAATTTATACCAGCCCTAGAGCTGATGAAAATGTCCATACCAATTTTTTAAATATGCATGCAAATTATAATATTTTAGAATCTATGCGTGTATACACATGCTTCACCCATACTCTACCTAACTCTACCCTTGTGGATGCCCACTGGCAAAATATGCGCCATCATTTCAAAGCACACATAAGAGGTCACTTATCTGTATGTGACCATATTCATCTGTAAATGAAAAATATACTAACAAAGTATTTGAATACTTTACTACTTACAGTGCATACCCCCTTATAAAATTACCCCTTTTCTGTGCAATTTTATAAAGGTCATTTTCTGCATGGAAAAGATTTATATAATTTGGTATATTTTAAAATTTTTAATATTATAGTTTTGTATCTACATTGCCTAGAACTCCTTTGTTGGAGATTAATTAAATATATACAAATAAATAATAAAATGTCTTTGTTTTTCCACAGGAGGTTTCAGCCCAGTTGGACTGCCTTTCTGCCGAATGCCATCAGTCAGACTGCAGAAGGTAAAACAGTCTATTTAGTTCCAAAATATATTTAGAAAAGCACTCATTCGTAATAGAACTCTTACCATTTACAGTCAATATTCAGCAGATGGTGACCATCAATATTTTAAGCTCTGACTACTACTGGCTAAGTTAGATCTTGATATTCAATGCCAGACCATGTCCAGGCAACTGCATTGAATATCCAGGTTTGCAGTGATACCTGTTGCAAAGTTAGAATTGTCTTTTCTGTGGTCCAGCATTCTCTTTGGGTGTGCAGGCTCCAGGGCACTGAGGGCCAGATACACTAAACTTAATGAGCCCTTAACAAGCCATTTACGAGCAAGTAGTAAACCTTGGCATACACTAAACACTTTTTTCCGACGACGGTAGCAGCTAACAAAAACGGAATGCAGATGAGCAAATCGTGTAGAAAACCTATTGTAATGAGATGCAATAACCGAAAATAGTGGAAAATCTAACGAGAGGTCTGTACCTCTTGTTGGGGCTGCGCGGGATTGGAAAAATTATTAAAATGTAAAAAAAAAAAAATCGGGGGGGGGGGGAGGGCTAAAATGGCGAAGTACTTATCATGGACGGTCATTATGGCTGTTCTACACCCGAAAAACCACCCAAGTGCTTGTCTCTTTACTGATAAATGTTCAATAAAGACTTCATACAACTTAAAAAAGTGGAAAAAAAATCCAAGTACTCGTCCTTTTTTTTTTTTTTTTTTTTTAGCACTATTAGGATTTGAACCCACCACCTCTGGATTACAAGACCATGCTCTAACCACTATGCCACAACTGTACTTGCTTGGATGGCCCTCCCTTACTTCCAGCTCTGAGCTGAGTGAAGCACGGCCAAAAAGGACATTTTTATTATTGTATGGGGGGGGGGGCGCACAAAATGGACATTTTTTTTTTTTTAAGCGAAGCTTTATTTAAAAAAATCAAATAGGCTCCGATGCTGCAGGCTCTTTTTTGGACATTCAACCCGCAATAATAAAAACGTCCTTTTTGGCTGTGCTTCACTCAGCTGAGAGACCTGGAAGTCTCTGAGCCAATCACAGCACGGCCAATCACAGCGCGTTTAGCTCAGCTAAACACGCTGTGATTGGCTCAGAGACTTCAAGGTCTCTCAGCTGAGTGAAGCACGGCCAAAAAAGACCTTTTTATTGGATCAACTTAATAGTATAGTATACTGTCCATTCTTGGGGAAGGAGGTTTTTGGACTCTGAAAGCTAGTCCAATAAAAAAACTATCACTATTTTCCATTTAAAATTTTTTATTTATTAACCTCTAGAGTAGATTCCATATCATCATGCTGATCAATCCATAGACTGGTGGGTTGTGTCCATCTACCAGCAGGTGGAGATAGAGAGCAATCCTTTTGCCTCCCTATATGTGGTCATGTGCTGCCGGAAACTCCTCAGTATGTTCTCTATCTCAGCAGGTGGTGGTCACACACAGCAGCAGCTCTGGCTAGGCCTCCAAGCCTAATTTTTAGGTTTTGTTGAGTGCCTGGGGTTGAGGGCTCTTCTTGAGCAAGTGCAAACCTGATGGTGCCAGGTCCCTCCTTTTCTCCCCCCTCCCGCTGGCTCCGTTAAAAAAAAAAAAAAAAAAAATTTTGAACGTCTTTAAGGGCGTTTATTTCGACGTTTATTTAAACGTTTATTGCAGCTACTCACTGGGACACCAGGTCGTTACAGCTCGGAGCGAGAAGCAGGTAATTTTTACCTTTTTATAGCGGGCAGGGGGTTCCCCGATTGATCTCCACGTGGCCTATGGCGTCGGAGGGCGAGGGCGCGAAGAATTGCTCCCCGGACTGCGTGTGCGCTTCTAGCGGGGATGCGGGGGGTTTAAAATCTGATTCGCCCTTGTTGGGTGTCAGTTTGGAGACCGGTCAGTGTCCCGGGTCTTCCTCCGGCGCGGCGGTTTTTCCCGCCATAAACGCCCATCCCCCGCTGCTCGCCTCCGCCATCTTGGCCGGCCACTCTGCTCGGACGGCTTCTTCTTGGGCCGCCCTTGAGCTGGGAGACGTTCATGCCATGGCCGCCCTTGATTTGGGCGACGGCAAAAAAGCGGCTAAAGTTAAGCGCCGTTCTTCCCGCGCGGCTCCTTCGCGGAGTGTCGCGCCGGACGCCATCTTGGATGCGCAGCATGGTTCTCCCCCGCTCTTGCGAGCGCCGGTTGAGGGTGCGTCTAGGGCTGTGGTCCAGGCTGCTGAAGTGCACAGTCTGGGGGGTTTCTCCCCCGAGTTTATTTTGCTGCTGCATCAGGCCTTTCTTATGCAAAACGCTGCCCCTTCTCCCTTGTCCGATAAAGGAGTTGAGGCCCCCGGAAGTAAACGCCCTCGGGTGGATGCCCAGGCCTTAGAGGACGCTGTTTCCTCTGATGTAGATGAGGGCAGCGTATCTGAGTTCTCCCAACGGTCCTTTGGGGATTCCTTGGAGGAGACGGATTCCCGCTCGGATGGAGCGGATGACCCCTCTGCAGCACAGATCTTTCGCTCAGAGGATTTGCCCAACCTGTTAATGCAGGCCATGAGCATTTTGAAGATTTCCTCTCCGGAGGACGTCTCTCCCTCAGCGCCTGTTGGCTCCGCCATTATGCTGGGGACGAAGCGCCCGCCTAGAACCTTCCACGTGCATGATGCCATGCACACCTTAATTTCGGCTCAATGGGATGTCCCGGAAGCGAGCCTCAAAGTGGCTAGGGCTATGTCCCGCCTCTATCCTTTGCCTGAAAGTGAGCGTGAGGCCTTTCTTTGGCCTACCGTGGATTCTTTAATCACTGCGGTGACTAAGAAAACGGCGTTGCCGGTGGAAGGTGGCACGGCACTAAAGGACGCCCAAGACAGAAGATTGGAAGCGGCTTTAAGGTCGTCCTTCGAGGCGGCTGCCTTAAGTTTGCAGGCCTCAGTTTGCGGCTCCTATGTGGCCAGGGCGTGCCTGACGTTGGTGCAGCGGGCTTCCCCCTCGGATCCTTCCTTGAGGGCTGACTGGCCGGCCCTGGAATCGGGCTTGGCTTATTTGGCAGACTTACTGTATGATGTCTTGAGAGCCTCGGCTAAAGGTATGGCTCAGACAGTCTCTGCGCGGCGCTGGCTTTGGCTGAAACATTGGTCTGCGGACCACGCCTCTAAGTCCCGCCTGGCTAAGTTGCCTTTTAAAGGCAAGCTGCTCTTTGGGGTCGAGCTGGACAAAATCGTGACCGATCTCGGCACGTCTAAGGGCAAGAGGTTACCAGAGGTCAGGGCTCGGGCCAGTGCTCGCCCCGGGATCTCCAGAGGACAGTTTCAAGAAGCCCGTCGGTACCGCCCGGGCAAGTTGGGCTCCTCTGCCCCCTCTTCCTTCAAAAGGAACTTCTCCCCCAAGCAGCATTCCTTTCGCAGAGTCCGCCGTCCCGGAGGTACGCCCTCCGGTCCTCCCCCAGGGTCTCGTACCCAATGACGGGGTCTTGGTCCATGGCCCAGTGCAGATTGGAGGACGGCTGTCCTCGTTTCTGGGCGAGTGGACCAAAGTAACTTCAGACGCTTGGGTGCTGGAAGTCATCAGAGACGGCTACAAGCTAGAGTTCTGCCGACCCTTAAGAGACGGGTTTGTACTCTCTCCCTGCAAGTCTCCGGTCAAAGCTGTGGCAGTGCAGCAGACCTTGGACAACCTGATCCGCCTGGGTGCGGTCGTTCCGGTGCCAGAAAATCAGACTGGCAAGGGACGTTACTCCATTTACTTTGTGGTACCAAAGAAAGGAGGTTCTGTCCGGCCTATCCTCGACCTCAAAGGGGTCAATCGGGCCTTGAAAGTGCGGCACTTTCGCATGGAGACTCTCCGCTCTGTTATAGCGGCAGTGAAGGCAGGGGAGTTCCTGGAATCCTTGGACATCAAGGAAGCTTACCTGCATATTCCCATCTGGCCTCCTCATCAACGCTTTCTGCGTTTTGCAGTCCTGGGACGACACTTCCAGTTCAGAGCCCTCCCTTTCAGGTTGGCTACTGCTCCGCGGACCTTTTCCAAAGTAATGGTGGTCATCGCGGCCTTCCTGCGAAAGGAAGGAGTACAAGTCCATCCTTATCTGGACGACTGGTTGATCCGAGCCCCCTCTTATGCAGAGTGCGGCAGAGCTGTGGACCGGGTAGTTGCTCTTTTGAGCTCCCTGGGATGGATCATCAACTGGGAGAAGAGCCAGCTGCGCCCGACTCAGTCCCTGGAGTATCTGGGAGTTCGATTCGACACCCAAGTGGGCAGAGTGTTCCTGCCAGACAATCGGATTGTCAAACTTCAGGCTCAGGTGGACCAGTTCCTAGTAGCCTCTCCTCTTCGGGCTTGGGACTATGTGCAGCTGTTGGGCTCTATGACGGCCACGATGGAAGTAGTGCCCTGGGCCAGGGCTCATATGAGACCACTACAACACTCTCTGCTGCAGCGCTGGACTCCGATGTCGGAGGATTATGCTGTGCGCCTTCCCTTGGACCCAGCAGTGCGCAAGGCGCTGAGCTGGTGGATGCAGACAGACAAGTTGTCTGCGGGAATGCCTCTGGTGACCCCGGAGTGGATTGTCGTCACGACGGACGCCTCTTTGTCGGGCTGGGGAGCCCACTGCTTGGGAAGGACAGCGCAGGGGCTCTGGTCTCCTGCAGAGGCAAAGTGGTCTATCAACCTCCTGGAACTCAGAGCCATTCGGTTGGCGCTTTTGGAGTTCATCCCGGTACTGGCGTTGAAGCCAGTACGGGTCCTGTCGGACAATGCCACGGCTGTGGCCTATGTCAACTGCCAGGGAGGTACCAAGAGCGCCCCTCTAGCCAGGGAGGCCATGAATCTATGCCAGTGGGCAGAAGCGAACCTGGAACAGCTGTCAGCGGCCCACATTGCCGGAGTCATGAATGTCAAGGCGGACTTTCTCAGTCGCCATACCTTGGAGCCCGGAGAGTGGCAGCTATCTGCTCAGGCATTCTTGGACATCACGAAGCGCTGGGGCCAGCCGAGCCTAGATCTGATGGCGTCATTGGCCAATTGCCAAGTGCCGCGCTTTTTCAGCAGAGGACGGGACCCTCGATCCCTGGGAGTAGATGCTCTTCTCCAACAGTGGCCGACACAAGAGCTTCTCTATGTGTTCCCGCCCTGGCCCATGTTGGGCAGGGTGCTAGACCGGGTGGCAAAGCATCCCGGCCGGATAATCCTGGTGGGTCCGGATTGGCCCAGACGTCCCTGGTATGCGGACTTGATCAGGCTCTCAGTCGACGATCCTCTGCGGCTGCCAGTGGAGCAGGGCCTGTTACATCAGGGTCCCGTGGTGATGGAGGATCCCTCCCCCTTTGGTCTTACGGCCTGGCTATTGAGCGGCAGCGTCTGAGAAAGAAGGGCTTCTCAGACAAGGTCATCGCCACTATGCTGAGAGCGAGGAAGCGCTCTACTTCTACTGCTTACGCCAGGATTTGGCGTATCTTTGCAGCGTGGTGTGAAGCAGGCTCACTTTCTCCCTTCACTGCTCCAATTTCTTCAGTGTTGGCGTTCCTGCAAGAAGGTCTGGAGAAAGGCCTGTCGCTCAGTTCCCTTAAAGTCCAGGTAGCGGCTCTGGCTTGCTTCAGGGGCCGCCTGAAGGGTGTTTCCCTGGCTTCGCAGCCAGATGTGGTGCGCTTTCTCAAGGGAGTTAATCGCCTGCGCCCTCCTCTGCACTCAGTGGTGCCTGCGTGGAATCTCAACCTGGTGCTAAGAGCATTGCAGAAGCCGCCTTTTGAACCCTTGTCGAGGGCATCTCTGAAAGACCTGACGTTGAAAGCAGTCTTTTTGGTGGCTATCACTTCAGCCAGAAGAGTTTCCGAGCTCCAGGCACTCTCATGTCGAGAGCCTTTTCTGCAGTTCACTGAGGCAGGAGTGACTATTCGCACAGTGCCTTCCTTCCTGCCCAAGATTGTTTCTCGCTTCCATGTGAATCAGCAGCTCTGTCTCCCTTCCTTTCGTAGGGAGGACTACCCAGAGGAATACTCTGCTCTCAAATATCTGGATGTGAGACGTGTCATCATCAGATACTTGGAAGTGACCAATGATTTCCGGAAATCGGATCATCTGTTTGTCCTGTTTGCAGGTCCGCGTAAGGGTCTGCAGGCTGCTAAGCCTACAGTGGCAAGATGGGTCAAGGAAGCCATTGCAGCGGCTTATGTGGCCGCGGGGAAGGTGCCGCCTATCCAGCTGAAGGCTCACTCCACTAGAGCTCAGGCGGCCTCTATGGCAGAGGCCGGGTCCGTCTCCTTGGAAGAGATTTGCAAGGCGGCAACTTGGGCTTCGGCCCATACCTTCTCCAGGCATTACCGCTTGACTGTGGCTGCTCGGGCGGAGGCCCGGTTTGGAGCTTCAGTGTTGCGGTCAGGGATTTCAATGTCCCGCCCTGGGTGAGTACTGCTTCGGTACATCCCACCAGTCTATGGATTGATCAGCATGATGATATGGAAGGTAAAATTATGTATCATACCTGATAATTTTCTTTCCATTAATCATAGCTGATCAATCCATAGTCCCTCCCAGATATCTGTATTGGTTATATTCTGGTTGCATTTCAGGTTCAAGTTTAGTCTTCAGTTCCTGTTCAGGAGGACTTCGTGTTCAAGTTTTTCAATGGATTCTTCAAGAGTTGAGACGAATTTGTGTTACAGTGAGCTGCTGCATTCCTCTCCCCTCCGTTTTACGGGGCTGGATTGAGACTTAAATTCTGCCGGCGCTCCCTCCCGCTTCGTGCGGCAGTAGGGCAGCTTTGTACCCCTCCCGCTTCGGCGGTGTTAGGGTCAGTCAGCTCCTCCCGCGGTTGCGGTTGCAGGATAAGCCAGATCCCCCCGCATCGGCGGGTGTGGTGTCCCTCCCCCGCTCCGCGGGGATGAGCTGGACGGATTCCCCTCCCCCACTTGTGTGGGGATGAGCTGGGTTAATTCCCCTCCCCCGTTTCAGCGGTGGTGAGCTGGGCAGAGTGTCCCTTTGTGGGTGTAATTCTCTAAGTGCTGAGTCCTGCGGATGGAGCTTGGATATCGACATACTGAGGAGTTTCCGGCAGCACATGACCACATATAGGGAGGCAAAAGGATTGCTCTCTATCTCCACCTGCTGGTAGATGGACACAACCCACCAGTCTATGGATTGATCAGCTTTGATTAATGGAAAGAAAATTATCAGGTATGATACATAATTTTACCTTAACACAGCTACCACACTACTTTATCCTAAATTAAAAGTACAATTCTTTTTTCTACTTGTGTTGTCTGGCCATTTAGGGCCAGATTCTAAATATAGCGCTTAAAAAATCCACTCGGAAAACATTTCCACCTAAACGTATTCTATAAGCGGCACCTAGATTTAGGCGCAATATACAGAATACGCTTAGTCAGTATCCTAGTGTCTAAAACTATGTGCATCCATTTACACCAACGAAAATGTGGCATAAATCCTAGCGCATAGATTTAGGTGCAGAGGGTCAAATTCTATAACAATGCGTGTAAATTTTAACACCCATGAAATGCCCAGTTCCCCATCCATAACCACGCCCCTTTTTGCCTGCGCACATTAAAATGTAGGCGCAGTTCATTACAGAATATGCTTAGGGAGTTGTGCACATAAATTCCAATTATTGCCAATTAGTGCTCATTATTGCTTAAGTGCGTTAACACTGATTGGCTTGTTAAGCCAATTAAGTTACACACATTGTTATAGAATACGCTTGGATTTCGGCATGGAATGCTAGGCGCACTATATAGAATCCAGGGGGTTAATTGTTCTAATTGTGTTGGTCCCAGTCCAAGATTTCTGCTTTCCTATCTTCTCTTATCAGAGATTCCTGCCCATTTGTCATTTTTCAGTGTCCTCCGGTCTTTACCTTCTCCACTACATCCATCTGCAACATTGATCTTTTCCTTTCAGTTTTCTTCCATTTATTTTTCTGCCTCTCGGTACATATTTCATTTATTCTTTCTTTCCAGTCTTCAATTTCCCTTTTTTAATACATCTATCTACAGCTTTCCATTTCCCTCACTCCAGTTCTCCCATTCCCTGTCCTCTTTATTTCCCAGTCTTTCACTATCCTCTCCCCCTTCCATTCAGTATCTCCCCTCTTCTCTATACCCCACTTCCATCCTGCATCTTTTCTCTCCTGTCCACATCTTGTCCCCTTCCATCCTGTATCTGCTGTCTCTTTCTACCCCCTTACATCTAGAATTTCTCCTCTCTTCCCTCTTCCATCCAGCATCCCTCTGTCCCTTCCATTCAGCATCTCCCCGCTCTATCTTCGCCTTTTCAATCCAACATCTGTCTTCTCTTTCAACCCATTCAGCATTTTTTCTCTCTATGCAGCATCTGCCTTCTTCTCCCCTTTCTATGCAGCCTGTGCCCTCCCTAGTCTCCATTCCACCCTTTAGTTTCCTTCTCTTTGTCTCTTCACTCTTTCCATCCATCATCTCCCCTTCTGTCTCCACCCTTTCCAGCTAGTGTCTTCCCCCTCTGCCCCTTCTAGCCAATGTCTCTTGTTTTCTAGCCAGCATGTATCCTTTCTACATCTCCCTCCCTCCCCCTATCCATGCAGCATCTCCCCCTCTTCAGCCAGTGTTTCCCTCTGTTTCTGCCCCCTTCCAGCCAGCATTTACATTCAGTATGTTCTCTTAGCACACTTTCCATGCAGCATTTCCTCCATCTTTCTTCCTTCTTTCCAGCAGGCATGTCAGTCTCTCTCTCTCTCTTCTCCTCCCATGCAGTATTACTACCGTCTGTCTTCTGTCTCCTTCCCATCTCCCTTTTCCAGCATTGCCTCATCTTTCTCTCTTTGCTTCTCCCGTGCAGTATTACCATTTCTGTCTCTATCCCACCCTTCCCATCCCCTTATCCAGCATTGCCTGCTTGCTCGCTCTCTCCCACACACCGTTTAGCATTCACCCTACCTCTCTCTACCCCCCCCCCCCTATTTAGCATTTCCCCTGCCTCTCTCTATTCCCTCATTAAGCTTTCCCTCTGCCTCTCTCTACCTCCCTCCCTCAATTCAGCTTTGCCCCTGCCTCTCATAACTACTTACCTAGCAAGCATTGCTCCTGTCTGTTTCTACCCTGGCCTCCACACTGCACCTCTCTCTCTTTACACTAGCCCCAGCACTGCTCCTCTCTCCCCCTCTGCCCCCCTTAGCACTGCTTCTGTCTCCCTATCCCCAAACACTCCTGTCTCTCTCCCCCTAAGCCATTCTCTAAGCTGTAGCGCTTTTTCCTCACTCCTTCCTTTTGTCATCTGACGGCCGCAGTACTAATTATATAGCACAGCCGCTCGGGACCACGGCTTTGCACGCTGCAGCTAGATCCCACCTCCTCCGATATAATTTCCTCTTTGGAAGGAGGCGGGGCTGGTCCAGAGAAAGTAGCCATCAGTGTGCAGAGAGCCAGTGATGCGCGTGGCTTTGCTGTTTAGTTATTACTGTAACTGCCAGAAAGATGGTAAGAGGAGAGAGAGAAGGAAGGAAAAGTGCCACAACTCGGGAAGCAGCTTTAGAGGGGAGAGAGAGGCAGGGAAAGTAGTGATAGCTATGATGCTGGGCCTGCAGGGCTCCTAGGTGCACGAGGCTCTGTGCAGCTGCCCCTGCCTAAAATGGGCCCTGAGCACCCCCCCCCCCCCCCCCCATGGCCACACTACTGGCATAAAGAAGATTGTAACAGAAAAGCCACCCTACAATTACATTCTATTATAATTTTAGCATGAGTTCAAAAATTATATATGTATTTATTTATAATATTAATTGATGTCCTTATTAAATTACTGCTGGTAATATCCAATGAAGAGACTATGAGGGGCATAATCAAAAGGGGAGCCCAAGTTTTCCTGAGGATGTCCCAGCAAAGGGGCAGGGAAACCCGTATTATCGAAACAAGATGGACGTCCAACTTTCATTTCGATAATATGGTCGGGGACGCCCATATCTTGACATTTAGGTCATCCCTAAAGATGGTCATCCTTAGACTTGGTCGTTTCTGATTTTCGGCGATAATGGAAAGTAAGGACACCAGTCTCAGAAACGACCAAATGCAAGCCCTTTGGTCATGGGAGGAGCCAGCAATCGTAGTGCACTGGTCCCCCTGACATGCCAGGACACCAACCGGGCACCCTAGGGGGCACTATAGTGGACTTCAGAAAAAGCTCCCAGGTACATAGCTCCCTTACCTTGTGTGCTGAGCCCCCCAAAACCCACTCCCCACAACTGTACACCACTACCATAGCCCTTACAGGTGAAGGGGGGCACCTAGATGGGGTACAGTGGGTTTGTGGTGGTTTTGGAGGGCTCATATTTACCACCACAAGTGTAACAGGTGGGGGGGGGGGGATGGGCCTGGGTCCGCCTGCCTGAAATGCACTGCACCCACTAAAACTGATCCAGGGACCTGCATACTGCTGCAATGGACCTGAGTATGAAATTTGAGGCTGGCATACAGGCTGGCACAAAATATTTTTAAGGATGTTTTTTTTTTTAGGGTGGGAGGGGGTTAGTGACCACTGGAGGAGTAAGGAGAGGTCATCCTCGATTCCCTCCAGTGGTCATTTGGTCAGTTTGGGCACCTTTTCGTGGCTTGGCCGTAACAAAAATAGGACCAAGTAAAGTCGTCCAAGTGCTCATCAGGGACGCCCTTTTTTTTCCATTATGGTTCGAGGGCGCCTATGTGTTAGGCATGCCCAAGTCCTGCCTTCACTACGCCTCCGACCCGGGAACTTTGGTCGTCCCCGCGACAGAAAGCAGTTGGGATGCCCAAAATCGGCTTTCGATTATGCTGATTTGGGCTACCTTGTGAGAAGGATGCCCATCTTCCGATTTGTGTTGAAAGATGGGCGTCCTTCTCTTTTGAAAATAAGCCTGTATGTCATTAAAAACAAAACAAAATATATATATACAGTAATGGAAATAAGTATTTGATCCCTTGCTGATTTTGTAAGTTTGCCCACTGACAAAGACATGAGCAGCCCATAATTGAAGGGTAGGTTATTGGTAACAGTGAGAGATAGCACATCACAAATTAAATCCGGAAAATCACATTGTGGAAAGTATATGAATTTATTTGCATTCTGCAGAGGGAAATAAGTATTTGATCCCCCACCAACCAGTAAGAGATCTGGCCCCTACAGACCAGGTAGATGCTCCAAATCAACTCGTTACCTGCATGACAGACAGCTGTCAGCAATGGTCACCTGTATGAAAGACACCTGTCCACAGACTCAGTGAATCAGTCAGACTCTAACCTCTACAAAATGGCCAAGAGCAAGGAGCTGTCTAAGGATGTCAGGGACAAGATCATACACCTGCACAAGGCTGGAATGGGCTACAAAACCATCAGTAAGACGCTGGGCGAGAAGGAGACAACTGTTGGTGCCATAGTAAGAAAATGGAAGAAGTACAAAATGACTGTCAATCGACAAAGATCTGGGGCTCCACGCAAAATCTCACCTCGTGGGGTATCCTTGATCATGAGGAAGGTTAGAAATCAGCCTACAACTACAAGGGGGGAACTTGTCAATGATCTCAAGGCAGCTGGGACCACTGTCACCACGAAAACCATTGGTAACACATTACGACATAACGGATTGCAATCCTGCAGTGCCCGCAAGGTCCCCCTGCTCCGGAAGGCACATGTGACGGCCCGTCTGAAGTTTGCCAGTGAACACCTGGATGATGCCGAGAGTGATTGGGAGAAGGTGCTGTGGTCAGATGAGACAAAAATTGAGCTTTTTGGCATGAACTCAACTCGCCGTGTTTGGAGGAAGAGAAATGCTGCCTATGACCCAAAGAACACCGTCCCCACTGTCAAGCATGGAGGTGGAAATGTTATGTTTTGGGGGTGTTTCTCTGCTAAGGGCACAGGACTACTTCACCGCATCAATGGGAGAATGGATGGGGCCATGTACCATACAATTCTGAGTGACAACCTCCTTCCCTCCGCCAGGGCCTTAAAAATGGGTCGTGGCTGGGTCTTCCAGCACGACAATGACCCAAAACATACAGCCAAGGCAACAAAGGAGTGGCTCAGGAAGAAGCACATTAGGGTCATGGAGTGGCCTAGCCAGTCACCAGACCTTAATCCCATTGAAAACTTATGGAGGGAGCTGAAGCTGCGAGTTGCCAAGCGACAGCCCAGAACTCTTAATGATTTAGAGATGATCTGCAAAGAGGAGTGGACCAAAATTCCTCCTGACATGTGTGCAAACCTCATCATCAACTACAGAAGACGTCTGACCGCTGTGCTTGCCAACAAGGGTTTTGCCACCAAGTATTAGGTCTTGTTTGCCAGAGGGATTAAATACTTATTTCCCTCTGCAGAATGCAAATAAATTCATATACTTTCCACAATGTGATTTTCCGGATTTAATTTGTGATGTGCTATCTCTCACTGTTACCAATAAACTACCCTTCAATTATGGGCTGCTCATGTCTTTGTCAGTGGGCAAACTTACAAAATTAGCAAGGGATCAAATACTTATTTCCACCACTGTATGTATAATATAAAGCATATCCTAAATATCATACAAAATATTAATGCTTAAAAGTAATGTGAAATATAAGTGCTCAGTTTTCATCGATTGTCTCAGCTGACATAGCTCATAAGTGCTTAAGAAGCTGATAACCCCTCATTCAATCATTGCACCAACTATGATTCTTAAATTTATATATACGTAAGTAAATGCCACATCTGATTGAGGAGCTCATAAATTCTTCAGCTGTTATGTAAATGTTATGAAGAGACCACCAACATGCCATATGTGATCAAATGAATATTTTTTTATTCTTTGAGTGGAAAAATATGTCCTCCTATTTGTATTAAAAATATTTCTTTGTAATTTAATTTAGCGTCCCCTGGTCTTTGTACCTTTTGAGTGAAAAATAGATTCACTTTTACCTGTTTTACACCACTCAGGATTTTGTAGATCGCACTCATATTCCCCCTCAGACGTCTCTTTTCCAAGCTGAAGAGCCATAACTTTTTTAGCCTTTCCTCATATAAGAGGAGTTCCATCTCATTTATTATTTTGATCACTCTTCTTTGAACCTTTTCTAATTTTGCTAAATCTTTTTTGAGATACCACAACCAGAATTGAATGCAATATTCAAGGTGAGGTTGCACAGTGGAGCAATACAGAGACATTATAATATTCTTGGTCTTATTTACCATCCCTTTCCTAATGATTCCTAGCATCCTGTTTCCTTTTTTGGTGGCCGCCACCACTGTAGACTAGACAGAAGATTTCAGCGTATTGTCTTCAGTGACACCTATTTCTTTTTCTTGGGTGCTGACTCTTGAGGTGAACTCTAGCATCAGGTAACTATGATTTGGATTATTCTCCCCAATGTGCATCACTTTGCATTTGACCACATTAAATTTCATTTGCCATTTGGATGCCCAGTCTTCCAATTTCATAAGGTCTTCCTGCAATTTTTCACAGTCTGTGTCTGTTTTGACAACTTTGAATAGTATTGTGTCATCTGCAAATTTAATCACTTCACTCATCGTTCTATTTTCCAGATAATTTATAAATATGTTAAATAGCACTGGTTCTAGTACTCCACTATTCACTCTTCTCCATTGAGAAAAATGGCCATTTAATCCTACCATCTGTTTCCTGTCCAGTAACCAATTCCTAATTCACAAAAGGACATTGCCTTCTATGCCATGACTTTTTAATTTTCTCAGGAGTCTTTCATGAGAAACTTTGTGAAAAGCTTTCTGAAAATCTATATACACTACATCAACCAGCTCACCTTTATCCTCATGTTTTTATTTTCATGCCTTCAAAAAAATGAAGCAAATTAGTGAGGCAGGACTTCCCTTGGCTGAACACATGCTGACTCTGTCCCATTAAATCATGTTTGAATATGTGTTCTGTAATTTTATTCTTTATAATACTTTCCACTATTTTGTCCGGCACTGAAGTCAGGCTTGCCAGTCTGTAATTTCCCAGATCACCACAGAATCCTTTTAAAAATTGGCGTTGCATTGGCTACCCTCCAATCTTCAGGTACTATGGACAATTTTAACGACAGGTTAACAAATCAGCAATTTTATGGTTGAGTTCTTTCAGTACCCTGGAATGTATACAATTTATAACAGACCTAACGATTCACTTGAATTATATGTTATAAAATGGACTCTTCCCGAAGGAGAAAGGAAACATTCTACTCATCCCCATACCCAAAGGCGCAAAGAAAAGTTTTAGTGAACTAACCAACTACAGGTCAGTAGTATCCATTCCCCTAATAACCAAACTAACGTAAGGAATGGTGACCAAACAACTCACATATTATTTAAATAAATTCTCAATAGTACACGACTCCCAATCAGGATTTCGGTCTAACCACAGTACTGAAACAGTACTAGTCACTCTCATGAATAAATTCAAGCAATTGATTGCTAATGCCAAGAATATACTTCTTCTACAATTCGACATGTCTAGCGCCTTCGATATGGCTGATCATGGAATACTACTACATATCCTCGAGTACTTTGGAATTGGAGGCAACGTTCTCAATTGGTTCAAGGGATTCCTAACCACACGATCATACCAAGTGACATCCAACTCAACTACATCAGCCACCTGGATACTGGAATGCGGAGTTCCACAGGGATCCCCCCTCTCACCGACCTTATTCAACTTAATGATGATACCCTTGGCTAAACTATTATCAAACCAAATCCTCAACCCACACATATACGCAGACGACGTAATGATCTACATACCATTTAAACAAGATCTAAAGGAAATTTCCAATGACATCAACCAGAGTCTACAAATCATGCATTCATGGGCGGATGCATTTCAGCTGAAACTCAATGCAGAAAAAACCCAATGCCTAATACTCACCTCTCAACATAACACGAACAAATTCACCACCATTAACACACCAAAACTGAATCTTCCAGTTTCGGAAACCCTAATAATTCTCGGAGTTACCATTGATCAACACCTAATACTTAAGAATCAATGCAAAAACCACAACCAAGAAGATGTTCCACTCAATGTGGAAATTAAAAAGAGTAAGACCTTTCTTCCCAAGGATTGTCTTCCTTAACCTGGTACAATCAATGGTACTTAGCCACCTAGACTATTGCAACGCACTCTATGCTGGCTGCAAAGAGCAAATAATCAAGAAACTTCAGACAGCCCAGAACACTGCAGCTAGACTCATATTCGGTAAAACAAAATATGAAAGTGCCAAACCCTTACAAGAAAAGCTACACTGGCTCCCACTTAAAGAACGCGTCACGTTCAAAATATGTACCCTAGTTCACAAAATCATTCACGGAAATGCCCCAGCCTACATGTCAGACCTGATAGACTTACCATCCAGGAGCGCTAAAAAATCATCCCGCACATTCCTCAATCTTCACTTCCCCAACTGCAAAGGTCTAAAATATAAACTAACGCATGCGTCAACCTTCTCCTACTTGAGCACTCAATTCTGGAACGCACTACCACGCAACTTAAAAACGATCTATGAACTAACTTCCGCAAACTATTGAAGACCCATCTCTTTATCAAGGCATACCAGAAAGATTAACAAATGTGAACCCCTACACATATATCCAGAATTGTCTTACGATATTTGCTTGTCAAATCACTATCATGCTTTATCATAATCATGTTAACCAAGATCATTATGTAATACTAAATGTCTATTTTCTTATATATTTCCACTATTCATGCTGTATTGTAAGCCACATTGAGCCTGCAAAGAGGTGGGAAAATGTGGGATACAAATGCAATAAATAAATAAATCTAGTCCAAGTGATTTATCACTCTTTTGTTGATTTGGCTCGGTACATCTTCCAGATTCACTGAGATTTATTTCAGTTCCTCCACCATCATCACCCTTGAAAACCATTTCTAATGCAGGTATATCTCTTGCATCTTCTTCCGTAAAGACCAAAGCAGGGAATTCATTCAGTCTCCCCGCTATGGCCTTGTCCTCCCTGAGTTCCCCTTTTGCTCCTTCATGATGTAACAGTCCCATGGATTCCCTCACAGGCTTTCTGCTTCTGATGTACACTGCTTTGGTTTTTGGTGTGCAGGTGGCATACAAGAGAATAAATAACATACTGATAAAACATCTCTGAATCAAAAAAAATGTATATAGGTATTTATTGGATAAACACCATTAATTTTACCAAAAAAGGTACCTAGTCATAGCACCTGTGATGCAAAAACATCAAGAAACTGATAATTTTTTTGTATCCTCAAAACTCTTAAGGGTTCTTTTATTAAGGTGTGGTAAGTTTTGTTTGTTTTTTGTTTTTGTATTTTTGCACAATGTACCTTAACACCAAAAATTAACATGCCTTAAGTGCAAAGGCTGCATGCTAATTGTTGGGGCATGTCCACTGCATCCTCTGTAGTTACCACACTGAAATGTTCATTACCATGCGTTAACGCTGCTTGCGATTAGCACAGATACTTAGTGCCTCTAGGTGATGAGGTGCCAAATGATCCTGCGCCAAAAGCACAATCGATAAACACTTGAATTAGCACATGCTAAATGCTAAATCATTGTGCTGACAATGTTTGAGCGGTAGCGGTAAATGAGTTCTAATTCACACATTAAGGGGGAGATTGTATATATATTGTGCCTAAACAATTAGCGCTAAAATCAGTATCAACTAAGTGTATTCTATAATCGTTGCCTAGATTTAGGCACCAATTATAGAATAAGCTTAGTTGATATCTTGGTGCCTAAAACTGCGCACATCCATTTACACCAATGAAAATTTGGTGTGAATCCCTGTGCATAAATTTAGGCACACTGGACTATATTCTGTAACTACATACGTAAATTTCGGAATGACCACGAATGCCCATTTCCCTGCCCATAACCACACCCCTTTTTTGGCTGCACTCATTAGAAGTTTGGCACACTTTGTTACAGAATACACTTAGCAAGTTGTGAACAAAAATTGTAATCAGTACCAATTAGTGCTCATTATTGTTTAAGTGCTGTTATCAGCGCTCATTAGCTTGTTAAGTTACGCGCATTGTTAAGTTACGCGCATTGATCTCTATGCGCTCTGGGTAAGTGCTTAATGCAGATTAGTAGAAGTCCCTCCTACAATTTATGAACACCTAAGAATGAGATGTATTGTAAAAGTCATTTTTAGTACTGTCCATAGCATAGTATATGACAGACTGTCGACCCATCCAATCTGTGCAAATATCCTGTCCGTACAACAAAGGATATATGTCAACTGCCAACTAAAGTGTGTGACCAACCTGTGAGATTTTGTTTTTGTCATCTTTTCTTTGTATTTCACCTCCCTGGTTTAAAGAGGAATCAAAAATTCCCATTTAGTTTCCTCCAGCAGTCACCTTTCCTTCACCTAACCATAAGACTTGCTTAGACTAATTAGAAAACTTGTAGTTAGCTACTAGTTTGGTTCTGTCATCACAGTATGATCTAAATAGCTACCGTTACTAGATAGCATTCAGGGGCCCTTTTGTAGTCTGCCAAACTGACCTGGGTAAGTGAGCACTTGTGTTTCCACAAGAACTTCTAGTTACTACAGGACATGCAGGCTGCCAGACAGGTCCATCTGCAGTTTGAGGGGCAGCCTTATGGTTAGAGCAGCAGACTGTCTACCAAGGAAACTAGGGTTCAAATCCCACTGCTGCTTTTTATGATCTTGGCCAAATCACTTAAAACTCTATTGCCTTAGGTACAAATTTAGATTGTAAGCCCTCTAGGGACACTGAAATAACCTATTGTAGTTGAGCATAACTCACCTTGCGATACTACAGAAAAAGATGTGAGCTAAATCCAAATAAATGATAAATGTTAACAACGTTATCTGCCACAGGAGAAATTGTAAATCTCACAGCTTGATCATTTGAAGGTCACTTTTCAAAAGGCAGAAGTTCAGCACAGTGCCAGATATCTAAATTCCCCTTGAGTTCTGTACTAAACTAGGCACACAGTCTGATATATACCTAGTTTTATATAAGTAGAAAATGGGTAAGGAAGAAGCATTCCAGAGACAGGGCCCACTATACCCTGATTCTGTAAAGTTGCTTGCACAGAATTAGGCTTAGCTGACAAAATAATGCACACAACTTTATGCTTAGTGCGCAAAGTTGCATGTGCAAATCATAGAATTTTTTCAGTTACATGTATTACTTATGTCACGGCCTCAGGGTCTTAGCAAACTGTCACGGACTCAGGAACAATGTGAGCTCTTGGACTGCTGTTGAATGGCAGCAGCAGGCAAAACCCTCCAACCAGGACTGGACTAAACAAGCAGGACTGGAGCAGACTAGAATTGCAATAAGCACACAGACAGTAACAGACCAGAAGTGCACAGAGCAGACAAGCTGTACCAAGACACAAACCAGGACTGGACTAGGCAGGGAACACAGGGACAGAACCAAGTAAAGCCAGAAGAAAAAACACTCAAACGGGCAGCAAGGCTGAACTGGAACCTGTTCACAAAGAGCCCTCTCATGTGGGCCACAAGGCCAAACTAGATCCCAAACACAACAGCAGAAGGCAGAAGAGACTAGGCAGAGCTCTAGGCAAGGCAGACTAAGCAGAACACAAGGCTAGGCCACACAAACAACAGATCAAACAGGCAATAACCAAGACAGAAGTGCTAACATTAGCACACAGACAAACTGAAGAACTCAGGCAGAAGTGCTAACATTAGCACACAGACAAACTGAAGAACTCAGGCAGAAGTGCTAACATTAGCACACAGACGAACTGAAGAACTCAGGCAGAAGTGGAGGAGTGGCCTAGTGGTTAGGGTGGTGGACTTTGGTCCTAGGGAACTGAGTTTGATTCCCACTTCAGGCACAGGCAGCTCCTTGTGACTCTGGGCAAGTCACTTAACCCGCCATTGCCCCAGGTACAAATAAGTACCTGTATACAATATGTAAGCTGCATTGAGCCTGCCATGAGTGGGAAAGCGCGGGGTACAAATGTAACAAAAAAAAACCCTAGCACACTAACTAGGAAACAAGACAGAAGTGCTACATAAGCACACCAACTAGGAAACAGGGCAGAAATGCTACACTAGCACACAACAAACCTGGAGACCTTTGGCTTTGCAAAGGCCCTGAATGAATGTCCTCACCTTCCTTATGAAGGCCTTCACTGATGATGTCACGACTACAAGAAAGAGACTTGAAACACACTGAACACCAGAGTGAGGCTTGGAACACAAAGGAAGTGGTAGCAGAGGCAAAAATGCAAAGAAAAAATCAGACTGGAGCCACCTCTGAAGCTGACCACCGGAAGACAAGGTGAGACTGAAAGTGGAGGCACGACCACAGTCATGACAACTTAATTCAATAATTACCTATTAATTGCAATAATTGACTATTATTGCTGTTAATTGTTGCTAATTGGCCCTAAGGAAGTTATGCGTGTAATTGACCTTAGTTGATAGTCTGCAAAATGTGCATGCAAAATCCATAGCATGCAACTGCAAGAGGGGGCATGGATTGGTCAGGGGTGTGCCTAGTACTTACATGCATGGTTTATAGAATACTAACAGTTATGCATCTAACTGCCTAAAGTTAGGTGTGAGTGTTTACACCAGCCATTGAGCTAACGTCGGTGCTTATGCCTAAAGTTAGGCACGTAACTGTGGACTTATGCTACATTTAAGTTACAGAATTTGCACACATCCCAGTGCCTAACTTTAGGTGACCTTTTAAGAATTATACCCTATGAAGGCAATTCAGTAAAGGGTGCTAAAAGTTAGGCACCCAAAATCTAGGCATCATGGTAGTACTCTATAACAACAAATTTGTGTGCCTAATGCGTTATAGAATACTAGTGTAAGCCAACTACCAAATGCTTACAATAATGCCAGATGCCTTGGGAGCTAACTCCTGGAGCTCAGTGATGGACCGTAAATACTGTGGCAAACTAGAGCATGTGAGCTAACACATGTGAATCATACAATACCTAGAACTGTAAGCCCCGTCACTAGACAATGTATGCAAGAAGCCGAGCAAAAGGTACCCTAGACAAAAGCACAAATTCACCTGCAGAGATGCAAATTGAGCAGCACAGTGCCTAGAAAGGAGAGAGAGAAGCAAAACAACGGTCATCCCCCTACCAAATATTTGCAGCTATGCAAGAGCCTATCCCCTCTATGCACACAGATGCACTAGATCTGTATAGCCACAGGTAGCATGGGTCTGGAGAAGGCAACAGCACTAGAGGGAAGGATTTTGGGTAGTGGGTAGACTCAGGGTGCAGGAACTGTAATGCTAGGGCAGAGTGGCATCGCATGCCCCCCTTTCCTGAAACATTGCTGTTCGCATTGTTTGGGTAGCGTAGAACCCACTTCTATCCAGCACTCGACATGAAGGGGACCACATAGGGTCCAGTCTTCCTCCGGGACCCCTGGAAGCTCACCCACGCAGCGCCCGCAACTGGGATGTAAGAGGAACGAAACTGGAGGCAGTCTGTGGCTCCAACTAGATTGTGAGCCAATTAGCGACCTTACAAAGTACATGTAATATAAATTGTAAATCGCATAGTTGCCTTAGGGATCACTTGCAGTATATCAAGTACTGAAAATAAAATAAATAAATTGCCAGCGGAAGTCCCACATAATTGCACCGGGATGCTTCCTCCCAGGCAACGGCACTGAAGACACAAGCAAAACCAGTTTCCTAGATCTTTACCGTCTCACCACAGCATGTCCGACATGCACCACCAGGGCCTTGAGACATCTCAACAGTCGGCAGGCACGACTGACGCTTCAACGTCTCCATGCTGTGTTCCACTCACCTCCCACATGCCAGGCTCAATCAATACAGGCAATCGCACACACAGCCCTGCTTCGGGGAACCAGGGTGACCAGTATGCATGCACCCCCCCCATCACCACTACCACTACCACCAGTGTTTGGAGAACCTGAAAACAGGCAAGAAAAACACATTTTCCCACATGCAGGGGAAATGAAAGTGAGGGTGCCGGAGTGGGCCCAGAGGAGCAGAGACATCCGGCGCACAATGAAAGGCCATTCACCATGCAGACACAAACCAGCCCGCTAAACAGCCCCCCTATCTGGGATGAGCTGAAAATGTAAGTAAAAAAACTGATATATCGCGCAATAACTGTGAGCCGCTGGAGCAGTCTGCAAAGGAATTAAAATGACAATTGGACCCTTGCCATCACCTCTCTCCTCTTTTCTTCCTGTCTCCAGCAGCCAGCCCCTTCTCCACTTCTAAGACCTCCCCTCTTACTGCCTACTTCCTCCCCTCCCCTTCTAACTTTTTCCACTTATCCTTGGCTACTCTGACCTATTCTGCCTACCTCTACCTGCGAGTCCTTCAGTTCCCTCTCCCCCCACACTCCCCTTGAGACTTCTCTTACTGGCCATTCCACCACCCATTTGTCCCTTGACCGCCTAGTCATCTAGGTTCGCTCCTGTTTTATTTTTTTAACTGCCCAAACACCCTATGAGAATCAGCCTTCACATGTTCCAAGTTATTATTTTTGCCAATATTTAAAAAAAAATAAAATAAAATACACACACTTTTGCAGTCACCACTATCACCAACTGTATAAATATTTTTTTCAATATTTGCCCCTTCATATTGGCGGCTTCAGCTTGCTAATGTGCATTTGTAATTCCCTTAGATAAGGGGAAGCTGTACTATTTAGCCCATTATCATGATGAGAAATGGATTTTCAATAGTGCCCAAAAAGTTGTTTTATATCATTGCTGTGCACAGGAAAGATATGATATTAGAATTCAGTTAAACAGAGAACAGTGAGAAAGTACAAAAAAAATGGAGCATATGCACCTGCTCAGAAGTCTGCCTTCTTTTACTCATTCTGCTGGAGTGTTGAAATACTGAGAATACATTCAAATGTGCCAGTGCCACAGGTGTTTCATGCTTTGCTTTCCTGCTACACTCTGTTCAATAGAACGTACAGACCACACTGAAGCAGCTCTGGATGAGGGCGGGTTAGGGTACAGAGACAGGAAGGGGTTAATAAGTAGAGCATCTACCTGAGGGTAATCAGAGTGAGAGATCACTATCAGTGGGAGTAAGGCAGGTGTAAAGACTTGGTTAATAGTTAATTGTGGGAGAGAGAGATAAAGTATATAGGAAATGTCATAGTGAGGAACATTTTTGCAAGTCAAAGGCTAGGTAACACCTGCATGAATAACCTTTTATTTTTTTTTTTCATGTTTTACACTTCATATGCATTTCCCTTTAAATTCACTGGTGCTTGCACAGTTTTAAACAGGCATCAAACTTTTAGGCTATTGTGTCTCAAAATGGATGATCAAAACACAGCAGGGTTCTGGAAGGAGGAAGAGAAATACTCAAGAATCATTTTAAAGGAGGAGTACAATTCATCAGGGGAAATAGGGGAAGGGAATGGGATGTGATATACCACCTTTCTGTGGTTACAAGCAAAGCGGTTTACATATTATATATGGGTACTTATTTTGTACCTACGGGCAATGGAAGGTTAAGTGATTTGCCCAGAAGGAGCTGCAGTGGGAATTGAACCTGGTTCTCAACTCACTGCACCAACCATTAGGCTACTCTTCAACTCATCAGTTTATTTGGTGAAAACCTTTCTCAGCTAAATTTACCACTGTATGCATACTTTTAGCTGCATTAGGAGGAGAAAGTAATGGATTGGGAAAGAAGAAAAACCCATTTTCAAATCTAATAGGCTGATGTAATGGATTGCGCTAAGCTCAATGCAGTGGTTTAGCACTGATTTTTTTGTGTTCTTTGATTAGTTCTGATATAACCTTGCTAGTAGACCAGTGTATCACCAAAGTTTTAACAAAACATTTGTACTTTCTTTAACAACCCTGTCTGTGGCAGGTCAGAGAAGGAAGTCAGGTACTTGAAATGTCCATTTCTAGTTCCTAGTTCTATCACCAGCTCCATTTGGAAATGTCGCGGGCCTCTGGTCCATCCTTCTCCTCCACCCTGTCATTATATAAACCCTGGTGTCTGTATTTCTCTTGCATCTTTGTTAGCAATAATGAAATGATATATAAATTTTTGTCTTCTTTAACTGCAAATTGTAGTCTTCAGTGTGTCATGCACTTGAAAATTCTGTCAGGAGTATTAGAACAGAAGGAAGGTTGAGAACTACTGTAGCAGATACAAAAAAGCAGTTCTAAACCAGAAGTAAAGTGCTGCATTAGCATGGGAATGCATGCTAATGAGCTGCATATGAAATTGCTTCCAATGTAGCAAATTCCATTAAAGATTAGCACAGTTTTCTACTTCCTTGATAGTGCTGAAACTTTTATTTTACCTCTGGAGGTAAAAGTTTTAACTTCCCGTTAACTTTGTTACAGATCTCTGGTGATAAGAACCCAAGTTCGGGACTCACAGAGACCAGGTTCCATGACCCAAGACCTTCAGATCACATTCTACCCTACCTGTGCACTTCTTCCCCATGACCTGGCCCCACTCTCTGATGATTCAATAATAACAGAATTCAGGGAATCATCCATGTGCCCTCTTCTGCCAACTGCCATCTTGGAAAATAGTTATTCAGTTGAAGTCATTGGCATTAGCTGAACCATCACCAGTTTCCAAGTTGGCAGTCAGCAGAAGAGCACGCATGAAAGTCTCTTTACCTGGCCAGATAAGTGTTGTTGGAGAACGAGGACAGGTACTCTCTGATTCAAGGGTCTCCTTAAGTTAGTGGTCCTAGGAGTGCCCAGACAAGGGATCCTTCTGTTAAGGATCACTGGACCAAAGAGCTTCTGCAGTTAAAATAGAAATACGGTTAACTTTGTTTTAGCACTGTTTTTTTTACTTAGCTCCCTTTGTAACACACTTTTCTTTCACTGCTTTTTGCATATGATTGTCTTACTCCATCAAAAGCAAGTAAAAATAATTAAAGAGGAAGTAAATAAAACCTACATTGAAAATCAAATTTAAATTTTTGATGCAGTCAACTTGTAATTGTTTTATTTGTCACCCAGAGAGTATCTACTGAAAAAGTATTTGCAAATATCACATATTTTGTTCTTGGGATGAAAAGTGTGCTTTCATTTTGAAAATTGGTGCAAAGTCTGTCAGTAAAATCACTCACAAACTTTGCAGCATTAGTTTAGAAATTGTTTTCAGGTTTTATGAAAGGGTATGCTTTTAAAAATATGCATGGTGAAATGACAACGTGTACTTCAGCACATGCAGACATGCTCTTGGACGGAGTTTGGGTAAAGTCAGAAAGTACGCACAAACTGTGAGCTCTTGCATTTACATCAGCTGTTGAGCAGATGTAAATGTCCCCAGCTTCAATCTAGCCTCAATTCCTGTCTATTTATCCCTAGTATTTTATAAAGTCTCATAAACGCCTGTGTGTCTTCATAAAATAAGCTAAAAGTAGGACCTTCTTAACCTAGGTGACCCTTAGCACAGGTAGCAGATGAATCCATGAACTGGTGGGTTGTATCCATCTACCAGCAGGTGGAGATAGAGATAACTAACTTAAGTTAGCGATACTGGACACCCAGCCCCTTCATGGACTATTATATCTCTATCTCCAGCAGGTGGTGGACATCTTCTTACTAGCTCCTGGATTTTTCTCCTTTGTGGCTTCTCCTGGGCTACTTTTAGCCAGTTGAGTCTAGGAGTGTATGGTGTACAGCGCTGTGTATGCCTTGTAGCGCTATAGAAATGATAAATAGTAGTAGTAGTAGGAGTGACTGGCCTTCAGTGCCATCCTTGGAGGCATACATCACTGGGGTCCCTGCCTCACCCTGTGACCCTTTGCCTCCCAGGTTGGGCTGCTAACTGTACCCTTCCTTACCATACGAAAAAAAAAAAAAGCAACAGAGAAAAGAGAAACAGTTCATCTGTGCCGATAGGAAATAAAGAGGCGTGCAGGAACGTCACACACTGTGATTTTTTTCCAGCAGGGTGCTGGTGTTCTGCCTGCCTAACTTTCTGGTCAACATTTTTTTGGGCCTGGGAGGTTCAATGTCCTGATTGCGTGCATCCCGGTGAGTACCTCCTTTATTTTCCCCCTTACCACGATGAGCATTGGGATGACAGCTGAGGTGGCGAAACGGTGTTTCCACTGTGGAAAGAAGAAATTCGCAGCAGGGCTTTGTTTGGCGGGCTGTTCTAAGCCCATGCCGATTGACAACATTCTCGCCATGGAAGTAGCCTTTTCCTGTGCTGATTGCGCAAATGCCCATGCCATTTTGTCTTTGGCATCCGACGTGTCTCCCACCAGTCAGCTGTTGGCAGTTTTGTAGCCCTTGCATGCAGCAGCAAATTTTTCAGATAGCTCAGCGGGAACCTCTCCTTTGCTGGTGGCTCCGGGAATCTCCTCGGGGGCTGGGAGCTTTGGGGAGATATTCTCCCTGGAGTTTGTCCTTCTACACCAGGCCTATATGCTTAAGAGGGCCCTTCCTCAGCCTCACCTGCAGGGTCTCTCGGTGCCCGTAGGCAGTTCTGTGGCGGGTTTGGAGCAAGTAGGGAACTCAGCCCCTGAGGACCACAATCAGAAGAGGAGGAAGCTTACCTCTCTGAGGGGCGTTGGGCCCCAGTTCCCCTTTACCTTCCCTGGCCAGGTTTTCAGGGAATTCCCTCTGCCCCTCAAGGGTAGATGGGTTGGAGGAGGGTGAATTGGTGCAAGAGGAGCCCGATGATCCTTCTGCCTTCCGAGTTTTCCATAAGGATGAGCTTCCGTCTCTTAAATCTAATGCATTGACAGCCTTATATACAGCTGATCCTGAGGCGCAGGCTGCCTCCTCAGTCAGCCTTAAAATGACCAGCAAGCAGAAGCCTTCTAAGGCATTCCTGGTCCACAAGGCCATACAGGAGCTGATTTCAGCTCTGTGGTTGGACCCTGAGGGGTCCCTCAAGGTGTCCAAGATGATGTCTCACCTTTATCTTGTGGTTTCTGACCAGGCGGACAAGTTTGTCCTCCCTATTGTGGATACTTTGGTGACGGTGGTCACTAAGAAGACTACATTCCCAGTGGCAGGAGGTGTGGCTCTCAAGGACAGTCAAGACCATCTCCTGGAGGCCTTTCTGAAGCGTACCTTTAAGGTGTCCGCATTGGCTCTTCATGCCTCGATTTGTAGCTCTTATGGGGCCAGGGTGTGCCTCAGTTGGCTGCAACAGGTTCAGGAGCAAGACCCAGACGAGGGTTCACGGTTGGAGTCTGTTGCCTCCCACATGGAATCAGGTTTAGCTTATCTAGCTGACTCCCTCTACGACCTGGTCCGTACTTTGACAAAGCAGATGGCGCTGGTAGTTTATTCCTGTCGATTGTTGTGGTTACTCCATTGGGCGGTGGACTTGGCATCTAAACAACATCTCACTCGGTTTCACTTATGGGACAAACTTCTTTATGGAGAAGATTTTGAAAACATTGTTGAGTTCCCAGCCTGGGACTACATTTAGGTTTTGGGTTCCAATGCAGCATCCCTGGAGATAGTACCGTGGGCCAGGGTTTATATGCAGCCTCTTCAGTTCTCGCTTCTGAGCAGATGGTCACAAGTCTCTTAGGATTATCGACAACAGCTACCGTGGCTTCCCCGGGTGTGGCGCAGTATGGCATGGACCCCACTTGTGGAAGGGAATGTCTTTGGCGGGCCTGCAGTGGGTAGTCGTGGTTACGGGTACCAGTCTCTCCGGTTGGGGAGCTCATTGTCTTTGCTGCTGTGCACAGTGAACTTGGTCGGTGATGGAAGCAGCTTGGCCGATCAATCGCCTGGAGCTTCGGACAGTCATGAACACCTTGCAAGTGTTTCAGACCTTGTTTACAGGCAAGGAGGTTCATGTATTTTTGAACAACTCAATGGTGGTAGCTTATTTCAATTATCAGGGTGGCACTCATAGTCCAGCTCTGGCAGCTGAGGTGGATCGTCTCTGGTGGGCCGACGCTCACCTTCTATGTCTGTCAGCAGCGCATATTGCGGGACAGAGCAATGTGCAGGCGGATTTTCTTGATCGTCGTACCCTGGAACCAGCGGAATGGGAACTGTCTACGGAGGCGTTTCGGTTGATTTGCCAGAAATGGGGCACACCATCAATGGATCTCATGGCGAAACAGACAAATGCCAAGGTGCCAGTCTTCAGAAGAAGAAAGGAGCTCGGATCCGCCGGTCTAGATGCTCTTCTTCAGCCTTGGCCAGAGAACATTCTTCTGTATATTTTTACCCCGTGGCCCTTGATCGTGCAGGTTTTGCTCAGGATCGGGCGGCACCCAGGTTGGGTTGTTCTGGTGGCTCGGATAAGGCTTCGGATAAGGACCTAACCTTGAAGGCGGTGTTTTTAGTGGCTATGGCATCGGCTCATAGAGTCTCTGAGATTCAAGCTTTCTCGTGTTGTGATCCTTCTTGTAGTTTTCGGAATGGGGGGTAACTTTGCGGACTGTGCCCTCCTTTTTGCCTCTTCTTCTTCCTTTCGGGAGGAGGATTTTCCCTCGGATTTTGAGATGCTTCATTTTTTGGATGTGTGTCAAGTTTTTCTTGGCTACTTATAGATGTCTAATGAATTTCAGTAGACAAACCATCTGTTTGTGCTCCTTTCGAGTCCTTGCCGTGGTGATGCGGCTTCTAGACCTACTATTGCTAGATAAATTAAGGAGGTGATTTCCTCTACATACCCATTGTGTGGCCTGGTAGCGCCGGAGGCATTACGTACCCATTCTACTAGGGCACAATCGACTTTGTGGGCTGAGTTCTCGGTTCTGTCTCTGGATGAGATCTGTCGGGCGGCTACTTGGACCTCATGCACATGTACGCCTTGTAGCGCTATAGAAATGCTAAATAGTAGTAGTAGTAGTAGTTTTTCGAGGCATTGTAGATTGGATGTGGCTGCCAGATCCGATGCTTCTTTTGGAGCAGCGGTGTTGGTGTGGGGGGTGACGGGTTTCTTCCCTGGCTAGGGACTACTTTCTTACATCCCACCAGTTCATGGATTCATCTGCTGCCTGTTCTAAGGAAGGAAAAATTATGTCTTACCTGATAATTTTCTTTCCTTTAGCCACAGCAGATGAATCCAGGATCGCTCCCTGGTTTACCGTTGCAATTCTTTCTTCACTGTGTGAGTTTTTGTTCCTTCCTGCTTAGAGAAGATGATCTGACATGCACATGGAGAAATGAGCACAGACTTGAGAATCAAACAAGGAATTTGAGATTCAGTTTGTTATAAATTATTAGTTCTGTTCAGACTATTGTTCTTTTTTCGTTGGTGAGGAAGGTTTCCGGTTTGGTTCTGGGTTCTGCGTTGTGATGAGACATATACTAGCATATGGAGGGGCTGGGCGTCTAGCATCACTCCCTTAAGTTAGTTATCTTTATCTCCACCTGCTGGTAGATGGATACAACCCAACAGTTCACGGATTCATCTGCTGCAGCTAAAGGAAAGAAAATTATCAGGTACGACATAATTTTTCCGTAAAGTGTTGCCTATGTTCAGAAGACTCTGTGCATGACTCCACACAGAACAAACCAATGGATAAAGATGGATTTTCAGAAGGCATTTGACAAAGTCCCTCATGAGTGATGCTTTAAAAAATAGGATTCAATGCCTTTTTCTGTATTGCAAACTGAGAAAATGCAAAAAATGGAGAGTAAGTCAGTTATTTTTCTCCTCCACCCTGTCCCTTGTGGCGGTAACTGGCATTGCTTTTCTTCCCCCCCCCCCCCCCCCCCCCCCCCGCCACGATGACCAGATCTCTCTTCTTATCTCCTCTTACAGGAGACTTACACTGGCTCAAACCCACAACTATGAGAAAAGGTCAGGAGAGAGACCTGGTCATCGCAGGGGGGATGGAGGGTGGAGGAGACCAATGCCAATTACTGTGAATTCTTGGGGGTGTGCTATTATAGGGGAAATCTATATTTGACTTTAAGACAAAATTTACAGGTTTCTTTTGTGCTGAAACTCGTTATTAGAGGTGGGCTATTCAAAACAATAGAGTATTTTATATTTATGAAATTTCAAAATAGCATGAAAAGAATTACTCTTGTTAAAGTATGAGTGAATACAGAAAATCAGATTATCAACTATAATAATACAAGGAAAGCAACAATAATTTCACTACATACCCCAAAGTCCTCAACTTAGAAGAGAGAGGAACAGTGGCAATAGGTGCAACAATTAAGGAATCACCTGGTTTTGGCCAAAGGCAAAACTGAAAACCCAAGTTTGGTTATGTGAATGTGAACCAATAAGGAATGCTAGGGATGGTCAGAACTTGCAGTCTGCATCCCTCTATTCATAGGAGCCAACTTTTCAAAATGATTGGGGGTTCTGAAAATTTTTTTTTTTTTTTTACAGGTGGTGCATTCCCCCCTCCCCCTCCTCCTTCCCCCTCTCCCCTGTCCTCTCCCCTCTCCTCTGTCCTCCGAGTTCCAGGCCCGCCCTCCCTACCTCTCTGACCAGATTAACAACAAAAGTCAAAATGCTGAGCACTGAGTTAGGAGGCCCGTACTCAAGCAAAAGATCTTGCAGGCATTGTGTACAGTATGTTGAAAGTTTTTAGCCCAGTGTGCTGTGGTTGCTAAAAATGCAATTAGACTTTTAAAAATTATTTGAAAAGGAATAGAGAACACAGTTGTGCTTCTATATAGATCCCTGGTGTGACTGCACCTTTAGAGAGCAATTCTATAACAGTGCCTACCTAGAGAGTGTCTATTGGGTACCTTTTCATAAAGGAAAATAGGTGCCTATTTTCCTTTCTAGAATACTAGCATAACTTGGGTGCAGCCACTTAACGCCAAAAATAGAACTGGTATAAGTGCACACGCCTAAATGCTAGACATAGACACATAACTTATTATATTCTATAAGTTACATACATAAGTGTTGCCCATTCTCCACCCAGACTTTGCTTATATGTACACTCATCTGTCAAATACATGCTGTGTAAGATATGCGCATATTTACAAAATAGTGCTTAGGCAGAATTTTGGCACCTATGTGCATATATGCACACATAGTCGTATGTAAGCTGCTATTCTAATCATTTATACATGTAATTGGCATGTAAATGTTAGCACCCACTTTATAGAATTATCTCCTTCCATATCATCATGCTGATCAATCCATAGACTGGTGGGTTGTGTCCATCTACCAGCAGGTGGAGATAGAGAGCAATCCTTTTGCCTCCCTATATGTGGTCATGTGCTGCCAGAAACTCCTCAGTATGTTCTCTATCTCAGCAGGTGGTGGTCACACACAGCAGCAGCTCTGGCTAGGTCTCCAAGCCTAATTTTTAGGTTTTGTTGAGTACCTGGGGTTGAGGGCTCTTCTTGAGCAAGTGCAAACCTGGTGGTGCCAGGTCCCTCCTTTTCTCCCCCCTCCCGCTGGCTCCGTTAAAAAAAAAAAAAAAAATTTTGGACGTCCTTAAGGACGTTTATTTCAACGTTTATTTAAACTTTTATTGCAGCTACTCACTGGGACACCAGTTCGTTACAGCTCGGAGCGAGAAGCAGGTAATTTTTACCTTTTTATAGCGGGCAGGGTGTTCCCCGATCGATCTCCACGTGGCCTATGGCGTCGGAGGGCGAGGGCGCGAAGAATCGCTCCCCGGACCGCGTATGCGCTTCTAGCGGGGATGCGGGGGTCTTAAAGTCTGATTCGCCGGTGCCGGGCAAGATGGTGGAGGCTATTATTAAGAATAAAATTGCAGAGCATATACAAAAACATGGACTGATGAGACAAAGTCAGCACGGATTTAGTGAAGGGAAGTCTTGCCTCACCAATCTAATGCATTTTTTTGAGGGGGTAAGCAAACATGTGGACAATGGGGAGCCGGTTGATATTGTATATCTGGATTTTCAGAAGGCGTTTGACAAAGTGCCGCACGAAAGACTCCTGAAGAAATTGCAGAGTCATGGAATCGGAGGTAGGGTATTATTATGGATTAAGAACTGGTTGAAAGATAGGAAGCAGAGAGTAGGATTGCGTGGCCAGTATTCTCAGTGGAGGAGGGTAGTTAGTGGGGTCCCGCAGGGGTCTGTGCTGGGTCCGTTGCTTTTTAATGTATTTATAAATGACCTAGAGATGGGAATAACTAGTGAGGTAATTAAATTCGCCGATGACACAAAATTATTCAGGGTCGTCAAGTCGCAGGAGGAATGTGAACGATTACAGGAGGACCTTGCGAGACTGGGAGAATGGGCGTGCAAGTGGCAGATGAAGTTCAATGTTGACAAGTGCAAAGTGATGCATGTGGGTAAGAGGAACCCGAATTATAGCTACGTCTTGCAAGGTTCCGCGTTAGGAGTTACGGATCAAGAAAGGGATCTGGGTGTCGTCGTCGATGATACGCTGAAACCTTCTGCTCAGTGTGCTGCTGCGGCTAGGAAAGCGAATAGAATGTTGGGTGTTATTAGGAAGGGTATGGAGTCCAGGTGTGCGGATGTTATAATGCCGTTGTATCGCTCCATGGTGCGACCGCACCTGGAGTATTGTGTTCAGTACTGGTCTCCGTATCTCAAAAAAGATATAGTAGAATTGGAAAAGGTACAGCGAAGGGCGACGAAAATGATAGTGGGGATGGGACGACTTTCCTATGAAGAGAGGCTGAGAAGGCTAGGGCTTTTCAGCTTGGAGAAGAGACGGCTGAGGGGAGATATGATAGAAGTGTATAAAATAATGAGTGGAATGGATCGGGTGGATGTGAAGCGACTGTTCACGCTATCCAAAAATACTAGGACTAGAGGGCATGAGTTGAAGCTACAGTGTGGTAAATTTAAAACGAATCGGAGAAAATTTTTCTTCACCCAACGTGTAATTAGACTCTGGAATTCGTTGCCGGAGAACGTGGTACGGGCGGTTAGCTTGACGGAGTTTAAAAAGGGGTTAGATAGATTCCTAAAGGACAAGTCCATAGATCGCTATTAAATGGACTTGGAAAAATTCCGCATTTTTAGGTATAACTTGTCTGGAATGTTTTTACGTTTGGGGAGCGTGCCAGGTGCCCTTGACCTGGATTGGCCACTGTCGGTGACAGGATGCTGGGCTAGATGGACCTTTGGTCTTTCCCAGTATGGCACTACTTATGTACTTATGTACTTATGGGTGTCAGTTTGGAGGCCGGTCAGTGTCCCGGGTCTTCCTCCGGTGCGGCGGTTTTTCCCGCCATAAACGCCCATCCCCTGCTGCTCGCCTCCGCCATCTTGGCCGGCCACTCTGCTCGGACGGCTTCTTCTTGGGCCGCCCTTGAGCTGGGAGACGTTAATGCCATGGCCGCCCTTGATTTGGGCGACGGCAAAAAAGTGGCTAAAGTTAAGCGCCGTTCTTCCCGCGCGGCTCCTTTGCGGAGTGTCGCGCCAGACGCCATCTTGGATGCGCAGCATGTTTCTCCCCCCGCTCTTGCGAGCGCCGGTTGAGGGTGCGTCTAGGGCTGTGGCCCAGGCTGCTGAAGTGCACAGTCTGGGGGGTTTCTCCCCCGAGTTTATTTTGCTGCTGCATCAGGCCTTCCTTATGCAAAACGCTGCCCCTTCTCCCTTGTTCGATAAAGGGGTTGAGGCCCCCGGAAGTAAACGCCCTCGGGTGGATTCCCAGGCCTTAGAGGACTTTGTCTCCTCTGATGTAGATGAGGGCAGCGTATCTGAGTTCTCCCAACGGTCCTTTGGGGATTCTTTGGAGGAGACGGATTCCCGCTCGGATGGAGCGGATGACCCCTCTGCAGCGCGGATCTTTCGCTCAGAGGATTTGCCCAACCTGTTAGTGCAGGCCATGAGCATTTTGAAGATTTCCTCTCCAGAGGACGTCTCTCCCTCAGCCCCTGTTGGCTCCGCCATTATGCTGGGGACGAAGAACCCGCCTAGAACCTTCCACGTGCATGATGCCATGCACACTTTAATTTCGGCTCAATGGGATGTCCCGGAAGCGAGCCTCAAAGTGGCTAGGGCTATGTCCCGCCTCTATCCTTTGCCTGAAAGTGAACAGGAGGCCTTTCTTTGGCCTACCGTGGATTCTTTAATCACTGCGGTGACTAAGAAAACTGCGTTGCCGGTGGAAGGTGGCACGGCACTAAAGGACGCCCAAGACAGACGATTGGAGGCGGCCTTAAGGTCGTCCTTCGAGGCGGCTGCCTTAAGTTTGCAGGCCTCAGTTTGCGGCTCCTATGTGGCCAGGGCGTGCCTGACGATTGTGCAGCGGGCTTCCCCCTCGGATCCTTCCTTGAGGGCTGATTGGCTGGCCCTGGAATCGGGCTTGGCTTATTTGACAGACTTACTGTATGATGTCTTGAGAGCCTCGGCTAAAGGTATGGCTCAGACAGTCTCTGCGCGGCGGTGGCTTTGGCTGAAACATTGGTCTGCTGACCATGCCTCTAAGTCCCGCCTGGCTAAGTTGCCTTTTAAAGGCAAGCTGCTCTTTGGGGTCGAGCTTGACAAAATTGTGACCGATCTCGGCACGTCTAAGGGCAAGAGGTTACCAGAGGTTAGGACTCGGGCCAGTGCTCGCCCCGGTAACTCCAGAGGACGGTTTCAGGAAGCCCGTCGGTACCGCCCGGGCAAGTTGGGCTCCTCTGCCCCCTCTTCCTTCAAGAGGAACTTCTCCCCCAAGCAGCATTCCTTTCGCAGAGACCGCCGTCCCGGAGGTGCGCCCTCCGGTCCTCCCCCAGGATCTCGTACCCAATGACGGGGTCCTGGTCCATGGCCCAGTGCAGATTGGAGGACGCCTGTCCTCGTTTCTGGGCGAGTGGACCAGGGTAACTTCAGACGCTTGGGTGCTGGAAGTCATCAGAGACGGCTACAAGCTAGAGTTCTGCCGACCCTTAAGAGACGGGTTTGTACTCTCTCCCTGCAAGTCTCCGGTCAAAGCTGTGGCAGTGCAGCAGACCTTGGACAATCTGATCCGCCTGGGTGCGGTCGTTCCGGTGCCAGAAAATCAGCTTGGCAAGGGACGTTACTCCATTTACTTTGTGGTACCAAAGAAAGGAGATTCTGTACTGCCTATCCTCGACCTCAAAGGGGTCAATCGGGCCTTGAAAGTTCGGCACTTTCGCATGGAGACTCTCCGCTCTGTTATAGCGGCAGTGAAGGCAGGGGAGTTCCTGGCATCCTTGGACATCAAGGAAGCGTACTTGCATATTCCCATCTAGCCTCCTCATCAACGCTTTCTGCGTTTTGCAGTCCTGGGCCGACATTTCCAGTTCAGAGCCCTCCCGTTCGGGTTGGCTACTGCTCCGCGGACCTTCTCCAAAGTAATGGTGGTAATCGCGGCCTTCCTGCGAAAGGAAGGAGTACAAGTCCATCCTTATCTGGACGACTGGTTGATCCGAGCCCCCTCTTATGCAGAGTGCGGCAAAGCTGTGGACCGGGTGATTGCTCTTTTGAGCTCCCTGGGGTGGATCATCAACTGGGAGAAAAGCCAGCTGCGCCCGACTCAGTCCCTGGAGTATCTGTGAGTTCGATTCGACACCCAAGTGGGCAGAGTGTTCCTGCCGGACAATCGGATTGTCAAACTTCAGGCTCAGGTGGACCAGTTCCTAGTAGCCTCTCCGCTTCGGGCTTGGGACTATGTGCAGCTGTTGGGCTCTATGACGGCTACGATGGAAGTAGTGCCCTGGGCCAGGGCTCATATGAGACCACTACAACACTCTCTGCTGCAGCGCTGGACTCCGATGTCGGAGGATTATGCTGTGCGCCTTCCCTTGGACCCAGCAGTGCGCAAGGCGCTGAGCTGGTGGCTGAAGACAGACAAGTTGTCTGCAGGGATGCCTCTTGTGACCCCGGAATGGATTGTCGTCACGACGGACGCCTCTTTGACGGGCTGGGGTGCCCACTGCTTGGGAAGGGCAGCGCAGGGGCTCTGGTCTCCTGCAGAGGCAAAGTGGTCTATCAACCTCCTGGAACTCAGAGCCATTCGGTTGGCGCTTTTGGAGTTCCTCCCTGTACTGGCGTTGAAGCCAGTACGGGTCCTGTCGGACAATGCCACGGCTGTGGCCTATGTCAACTGCCAGGGAGGTACCAAGAGCGCCCCTCTAGCCAAGGAAGCCATGAATCTATGCCAGTGGGCGGAAGCGAACCTGGAACAGCTGTCAGCGGCCCACATTGCCGGAGTCATGAATGTCAAGGCGGACTTTCTCAGTTGCCATACCTTGGATCCCGGAGAGTGGCAGTTATCGGCTCAGGCGTTCTTGGACATCACGAAGCGCTGGGGCCAGCCGAGCCTAGATCTGATGGTGTCATCGGCCAATTGCCAAGTGCCGCGCTTTTTCAGCAGAGGACAGGACCCTCGATCTCTGGGAGTAGATGCTCTTCTCCAACAGTGGCCGACACAGGAGCTTCTCTATGTGTTCCCGCCCTGGCCCATGTTGGGCAGGGTACTAGACCGGGTGCAAAGCATCCGGGCCGAATAATCCTGGTGGGTCCGGACTGGCCCAGACGTCCCTGGTATGCGGACTTGATCAGGCTCTCAGTGGACGACCCTCTGCGGCTGCCAGTGGAGCAGGGCCTGTTGCATCAGGGTCCCGTGGTGATGGAGGATCCCTCCCCCTTTGGTCTTACGGCCTGGCTATTGAGCGGCAGCGTCTGAGGAAGAAGGGCTTCTCAGACAAGGTCATCGCCACTATGCAGAGAGCGAGGAAGAGCTCTATTTCTACTGCTTACGCCAGGGTTTGGCGTACCTTTGCAGCGTGGTGTGAAGCAGGCTCACTTTCTCCCTTCACTGCTCCAATTTCTTCAGTGTTGGCGTTCCTGCAAGAAGGTCTGGAGAAAGGCCTGTCGCTCAGTTCCCTTAAAGTCCAGGTAGCGGCTCTGGCTTGCTTCAGGGGCCGCCTGAAGGGTGCTTCCCTGGCTTCGCAGCCAGATGTGGTACGTTTTCTCAAGCGAGTTAATCACCTGCGCCCTCCTCTGCACTCAGTGGTGCCTGTGTGGAATCTCAACCTGGTGCTAAGAGCCTTGCAGAAGCCGCCTTTTGAACCCTTGTCGAGGGCATCTCTGAAAGACCTGACGTTGAAAGCAGTCTTTTTGGTGGCTATCACTTCAGCCAGAAGAGTTTCCGAGCTCCAGGCACTCTCATGTCGAGAGCCTTTTCTGCAGTTCACTGAGGCAGGAGTGACTATTCGCACAGTGCCTTCCTTCCTGCCCAAGATTGTTTCTCGCTTCTATGTGAATCAGCAGCTCTGTCTCCCTTCCTTTCGTAGGGAGGACTACCCAGAGGAATACTCTGCTCTCAAATATCTGGATGTGAGATGAGTCATCATCAGATACTTGGAAGTGACCAATGATTTCCGGAAATCGGATCATCTGTTTGTCCTGATTGCAGGTCCTCGTAAGGGTCTGCAGGCTGCTAAGCCTACAGTGGCAAGATGGGTCAAGGAAGCCATTGCAGCGGCTTATGTGGCCGCGGGGAAGGTGCCGCCTATTCAGCTGAAGGCTCACTCCACTAGAGCTCAGGCGGCCTCGATGGCAGAGGCCGGGTCCGTCTCCTTGGAAGAGATATGCAAGGCGGCAACTTGGGCATCGGCCCATACCTTCTCCAGGCATTACCGCTTGACTGTGGGTGCTCGGGCGGAGGCCCGGTTTGGAGCTTCAGTGTTGCGGTCAGGGATTTCAATGTCCCGCCCTGGGTGAGTACTGCTTCGGTACATCCTACCAGTCTATGGATTGATCAGCATGATGATATGGAAGGTAAAATTATGTATCATACCTGATAATTTTCTTTCCATTAATCATAGCTGATCAATCCATAGCCCCTCCCAGATATCTGTTTATATTCTGGTTGCATTTCAGGTTCAAGTTTAGTCTTCAGTTCCTGTTCAGGAGGACTTCGTGTTCAAGTTTTTTCAATTGGATTCTTCAAGAGTTGAGACGAGTTTGTGTTACAGTGAGCTGCTGCATTCCTCTCCCCTTCGTTTTACGGGGCTGGATTGAGACATAAATTCAGCCGGCGCTCCCTCCCGCTTCGTGCGGCTGTAGGGCAGCTTTGTATCCCTCCCGCTTCGGCGGTGTTAGGGTCAGTCAGCTCCTCCCGCGGTTGCGGTTGCAGGATAAGCCAGATCCCCCCACATCGGCGGGGTGGTGTCCCTCCCCCGCTCCGCGGGGATGAGCTGGACGGATTCCCCTCCCCCACTTGTGTGGGGATGAACTGGGTTAATTCTCCTCCCCCGTTTCGGCGGTGGTGAGCTGGGCAGTGTCCCTTTGTGGGTGTAATTCTCTAATTGCTGAGTCCTGCGGATGGAGCTTGGATATCGACATACTGAGGAGTTTCCGGCAGCACATGACCACATATAGGGAGGCAAAAGGATTGCTCTCTATCTCCACCTGCTGGTAGATGGACACAACCCACCAGTCTATGGATTGATCAGCTATGATTAATGGAAAGAAAATTATCAGGTATGATACATAATTTTACCTTATTGTGTACAGTTCTGGTCACCTCATCTCAAAAAAAAAAAAAAAAGGATACAATGAAACTAAAAAGGTTCTGCGAAAAGGGACTAAAATGATAGATGTGATGGAACATCTCCCTTATAAAGAAGCATTTGCAGACTACATTATTTGCTTGGCCATAGTTAAGTTTAAGTCCAATAGATCTCTAAAAGTTTTATCTCTGACTTAATGGTTTTTGCAGAGCCTCCAACCTAAACAAATGAGGCCACCGGTCCTGCACCAATACCTTCCACACCAGCTGCTAGTGCCACCAGTCGCAAAACAGCCCAGCCAAGCTTCATAGCACCCACATCAGCTGCCAAGCTGCAGCCACCCTCCAAACATCCAAGAATGGGACCCACAGCACCCCAGGCCAGTGGGGCAACCGAGAGGCTAAGTCCCTCAGGGGCAGCACACGTTCCCTTTCTTGGGTATAGGGCCCAGCAGCAGGTCTGACACCCGGCCAGTCAGTGGCCAGATTTTCAGGTTGCAGTAGAGGCAGCAGGATGGAGTGCTGACTGTGATGATAGTGGTAGTCCCTCTTCTGCTCCTGCAAGGCCATGGCCAGCAGCTCAGGTACAGTGTTGGGAGAGGTGGATCCCAGAGGGGATAGGAGAAAGAGAGGGGTACGGTGTGTATGTGCAGGGGCGGAGATGGGAGGAGAGGTGTTGCACACAAATAAATTGTACACTTCACTGAAAATTTGTCAGAATTAATCTTTGTCTGGCGTGACCCCCAGCTAGTGTGCTCCCTGGTCAGCTCTGTGGGCAGGAGGGAGGAGGAGCTCCTTATCCTCTGGGTTTGTTGGCTGCTGTCCCTCCTCTGGTAGGTCCTGTCTTCTTCGGAGAGCCAGATTGTGCAGCATGCAGCAGGTCATGAATATTTAGGCCGCCTTTTCAGGGCTGTAGAGGAGTTCCTTCCAGAATGGTCCAGACATCTGAAGCGATTCTTGAGCTTGCCAACGGTGCGTTCTGTGATGGTTCGGGTGCTCTTATGCCTCTTGTTGTACTCCTTCTCAACCTAATTTATGAGCCAGGTTCGCTGGGGATAGCCTCTGTCACCTGTGGGAGGAAGCAGAATCACAGACATGGGTGTGTATTGGTTGCTATGGTGACCTTGTGCAGGTTGGGTAATGGTTGGGGGCTGTGGGGGCATCAAGAGGGAGGGAGTGTGTTGAAGGTTAAGAGGCAGAGGGGTATGGAGTTTGGGTATCCCTCTACTACTTACCTAGGAGCCAGCCGCTAGCAATCTCCCCTTGCTGAAACTTGTGGTACATTCCTAAATACTGGAGGATGTAGGCATCATTGGTGGAGCCTGTGTAGCAATCTTCCCCTAGGCACCACACACGACCTCCATATTCATGAAGTGAAATGATTTTCTATTCCTGTAGGTTTCCTTGTGTGCCCAGGGGAATCTGAGTGCAATGTGTTTGCAGTCAATGACGCCTGTGACTGAAGGGAACAGGTCTGTGGCATAGAACTGAGCTATGTTGTTCAATAGTTCCTGGGCGGTAGTGAGGAAGTTAATATTGTGGAAGGTATAGGTGAGGAAGGCATCAAGAAACTGAGAGACGACCTAAATATGCATAGCCTAGAGGAAAGAAGGGACAGGGGAGATATGATACAGACATTCAAATACTTGAAAGGTATTAATATAGAAACAAATCTCTTCCAGAGAAGGGGAAATGATAAAACTAGAGAACATGAGCTGCGGTTGCAGGGTGGTAGACTTAGGAGTAATGTCAGGAAATTCTTTTTCATGGAGAGGGTAGTTGATGCCTGGAATGCCCTCTCAAGGGAGGTGGTAGAGACAAAAACAGTGACGGAATTCTAAAAAGCGTGGGGTGAACACAGAGGAACTCTATATAGAAAATAGATGGTAGAAAACAAAAATAAATTTAAAAAAAACCCTTAAATGGCTGCAGGGGGTGGATGTGTGAGTGACGCTTAAACGACTACTCCGGCTTTAAAGAACTAAGGCTGGTGCCAGGCAGACTTTGTAGGTCTGTGTCTGTATATGGCAATCCGGTTTAGGATAAGCTGAAAGGGGCTTCAATGGCAACTTCAGTAGCTGGAACTGAGGACAGTGCTGGGCAGACTTTTATGGTCTGGATCCCGCAAATGACAAGATGGATTTGGATAGGCTGGAGTGGGCTTTGATGGCAACTCCAGTAGGTAGAACATAAGGATAGAGTCGTGCGGACTTCTATGGTCTTTGTCCCAGGAATGCCAAAGAAAGACTCGTGATATAAAGTATATAATATCACATTCATTGTTGATTAAATCAGGAATTGATAATGATTGTGACTGTTGGGCAGTCTGAATGGACCATTCAGGTCTTTCTCCGAGGACAAGCAGGCTGCTTGTTCTCACTGACGGGTGACGTCCACAGCAGCCACTCCAAGCGGAAACTTCACTAGCAAAAGCCTTTGCTAGTCCTCGCGCGCCCATGCGCACCGCGCATGCGCGGCCGTCTTCCCGCCCGAACCGGCTCGTGTTCGTCAGTCTTCTTTTGTCCGCGCTCGGGACGGTCGTGTTTTGCCGCCGTTTCGCGCCCCTCAAGTTGACCCTCGCGCGTCTTCGCGATTTCGCTAAAAAAAAAAAAGAAAGACCCCAGTCTTGTCCTTTCCCATGTGTCCAGTTTGTTTCCCCGACGTAAGTTTCCTTTCGCTTTCGGGGTAGGCCTTTTTTGTGGCCTCGGTACGGGTTTTTTTCTCTCTCCCTTATTTTTGGTGCCCTTCGTCAACATCGCGAATTTTGATTTCGCTGGCGTGATTTTTCCGCCCGGGTAATCTCGCTCACTGATAGGCACGCGTCGTGTCTTCAGTGTCTGGGGGCTGGGCACCGCCCGCAGGCCTGCAGTCTTTGTGCTCTTTTACAGAAGAGGACTCAGGTAGCGAGATTGGCCCAGTGGAATGTGTTGTTCTCGGGCTCTTCGTCGACACCAGCACCAGAGGCATCGAGTGCATCGGCGTCGACAGCATCAAGACCTTCGACCTCGGCATCGAGGTATCGACCCTCTGCATCGTCGGTACCGAGACATCGAAAGGCGGCGTCGGTGGTACCGGGACCTCCGCTGTTGCTGATGTCGTCGGACGGTGGTGCTTCGACTGGAGTGCAGGTGAGGGCTGTCTATTCCCCTGCTGGTGGCGGTGAGCCTTCGGGTGGGTCTCCTCCTACCCTGAGGGCTCCTGCGGTACAGCCCCCCCCCCCCCCCCCGAGACCGACCTTCTTCGGCCTCGGCCCTGAGGAAGAGACGGCTGGATTCTACGTCCTCCTCGTCGGTACCGGGAAGCTCCGGTGACATGCTTCGTTTGAAAAAATCAAAGAAGCATCGACACCGGTCACCTTCCCGCGTTGGTACCGAGAGCTCTGGGTCGCCAAGGGAGTCGGCACCCAGTAGGCATCGGCACCGGGAGGACCGCTCACCCTCTGTTCAGGAGGTGTCGATGCACTTCACCTTGGACAGCCTGGAACAGACTCTGACCTCGACGCCTGCATCGGCTTCTATGTCTTTCCCCACAGCCGCTCTGCACGAGAGTCTCCGGGCCGTTCTCCTGGAGATCCTGGGAGAGCTGTTGCGCCCTTCCCCTCCGGTACCAGGGGTGCTTGCGCCACCGGTACCGTCGAGTGAGGCGCCGGCTGGCCCCTTGCCCGGGGTGAGGTCTCCGACATTGGTACCGCTTGCGGTACTGACTGCGGTCGCCTCCCAGGAAGGCTCCCCGACGACGTCGGCGGAGGGAGCTTCGCCGGTGCTGGCAAGGGAGTCTACCTCTCGACGCTCCCACCGTGGCCGTGTTTCCACGGAGTCGAGTCGGGCACGGCTTCAGACACAGGTTCATGAACTTGTGTCTGATACCGATGGTGAGGCCTCGTGGGAGGAGGAGGAGGACATCAGATATTTCTCTGACGAGGAGTCTGATGGCCTTCCTTCTGATCCCACTCCCTCCCCTGAAAGACAGCTTTCTCCTCCCGAGAGTCTGTCTTTTGCGGCCTTTGTCCGGGAGATGTCTACGGCCATCCCCTTCCCGGTGGTCGTGGAGGATGAGCCCAGAGCTGAAATGTTTCAGCTCTTGGAGTATCCTTCTCCACCTAAGGAAGCGTCCACAGTACCCATGCATCATGTCCTAAAAAAGACATTGCTGGCGAACTGGACCAAGCCTTTAACTAATCCCCACATTCCCAAGAAGATCGAGTCCCAGTACCGGATCCATGGGGACCCAGAGCTCAGTTGCCTCACGACTCTGGTGTGGTGGATCTGGCCCTAAAGAAGGCTAAGAGTTCTAGGGAGCATGCTTCGGCGCCCCCGGGTAAGGACTCTAGAACCTTAGACTCCTTTGGGAGGAAGGCCTACCATTCTTCTATGCTCGTGGCCAAGATTCAGTCCTACCAGCTCTACACGAGCATCCGTATGCGGAATAATGTGCGGCAGTTGGCGGGCTTGGTGGACAAGCTCCCTCCTGAGCAAGCCAAACCATTTCAGGAGGTGGTCAGGCAGCTGAAGGCGTGCAGAAAATTCCTGGCCAGAGGGGTATATGATACCTTCGATGTTGCGTCCAGGGCCGCTGCTCAAGGTGTGGTGATGCGCAGACTCTCATGGCTGCGTGCCTCCGACCTGGAGAATAGGATCCAGCAGCGGATTGCGGACTCCCCTTGCCGAGCGGACAACATTTTTGGAGAGAAAGTCGAACAGGTGGTAGAGCAGCTCCACCAGCGGGATACCACTTTCGACAAGTTCTCCCGCCGGCAGCCTTCAGCATCTACCTCCTCAGGTAGACGTTTTTATGGGGGAAGGAAGACTGTTCCCTTCTCTTCTGGTAAGCGTAGGTACAATCCTCCTCCTCGACAGCCTGCAGCCCAGGCTAAGCCCCAGCGCGCGCGCTCTTGTCAGCAGCGTGCGCCTCAGCTAGGCCCCACGGCTCCCCAGCAAAAGCAGGGGGCGAGCTTTTGACTGACTCCAGCAGAGCATAGCCGACATCAACGTATCAGTGCCGGGCGATCTGCCGGTCGGGGGAGGTTGAAAGCTTTTCACCAAAGGTGGCCTCTTGTAACCTCCGACCGTTGGGTTCTTCAAATAGTCCGGCAAGGATACACCCTCAATTTGGCCTCAAAACCTCCAAATTGCCCACCGGGAGCTCAATCTTACAGCTTCCAGCACAAGCAGGTACTTGCAGAGGAACTCTCCGCCCTTCTCAGCGCCAATGCGGTCGAATCCGTGCCATCCGGACAAGAAGGGCTGGGATTCTATTCCAGGTACTTCCTTGTGGAAAAGAAAACAGGGGGGATGCGTCCCATCCTAGACCTAAGGGCCCTGAACAAATATCTGATCAAGGAAAAGTTCAGGATGCTTTCCCTGGGCACCCTTCTCCCCATGATTCAGGAAAACGATTGGCTCTGCTCTCTGGACTTGAAGGACGCCTACACGCACATCCCGATACTGCCAGCTCACAGGCAGTATCTGCGATTTCAGCTGGGCACAAGTCACTTCCAGTACTGTGTGCTACCCTTTGGGCTCGCCTCTGCGCCCCAAGTGTTCACGAAGTGCCTGGCTGTCGTAGCAGCGGAGCTTCGCAGGCTGGGAGTGCATGTGTTCCCCTATCTCGACGATTGGCTGGTAAAGAACACATCCGAGGCAGGAGCTCTACAGTCCATGCAGATGACTATTCGCCTCCTGGAGCTACTGGGGTTTGTGATAAATTATCCAAAGTCCCACCTTCTCCCAGTGCAAAGACTCGAATTCATAGGAGCTCTGCTGGATTCTCGGACGACTCGTGCCTATCTCCCAGAGACGAGGGCCAACAACTTGTAGTCCCTCGTCTCGCGGGTGCGAGCGTCCCAGCAGATCACAGCTCGGCAGATGTTGAGATTGATGGGCCACATGGCCTCCACAGTTCATGTGACTCCCATGGCCCGCCTTCACATGCGATCTGCTCAATGGACCCTAGCTTCCCAGTGGTTTCAAGCTGCTGGGGATCTAGAGGACGTGATCCACCTGTCCACGAGTTTTCTCAAATCCCTGTATTGGTGGACGATTTGGTCCAATTTGACTCTGGGACGCCCTTTCCAAATTCCTCAGCCACAAAAAGTGCTGACTACGGATGCGTCTCTCCTGGGGTGGGGAGCTCATGTCGATGGGCTTCACACCCAGGGAAGTTGGTCCCTCTAGGAAAGCGATCTGCAGATCAATCTCCTGGAGCTACGAGCGGTCTGGAACGCTCTGAAGGCTTTCATAGATCGGCTGTTCCATCAAATTATCCAAATTCAGACAGACAACCAGGTTGCCATGTATTACATCAACAAGCAGGGGGGCACCGGATCTCGCCCTCTGTGTCAGGAAGCCATCAGCATGTGGCTCTGGGCTCGCCGTTACGGCATGTGGCTCCAAGCCACATATCTGGCAGGCGTAAACAACAGTCTGGCCGACAGGTTGAGCAGGATTATGCAACCTCACGAGTGGTCGCTCAACTCCAGAGTAGTGCGCCGGATCTTCCAAATGTGGGGCACCCCCTTGGTAGATTTCTTCGCATCTCGAGCCAACCACAAGGTCCCTCAGTTCTGTTCCAGACTTCAGGCCCACGGCAGACTGGCATCGGATGCCTTCCTACTGGATTGGGGGGAAGGTCTGCTATATGCTTATCCTCCCATACCTCTGGTGGGGAAGACTTTGTTGAAACTCAAGCAAGACCAAGGCACCATGATTCTGAATGCTCCGTTTTGGCCGCGTCAGATCTGGTTCCCTCTTGTTCTGGAGTTGTCCTCCGAAGAACCGTGGAGATTGGAGTGTTTTCCGACCCTCATCACACAGGACGACGGGGCGCTTCTGCATCCCAACCTCCGGTCTCTGGCTCTCACGGCCTGGATGTTGAGAGCGTAGACTTTGCCTCTTTGGGTCTGTCGGAGGGTGTCTCCCGTATCTTGCTTGCTTCCAGGAAAGATTCCACTAAGAGGAGTTACTTCTTTTTATGGAGGAGGTTTGCCGTCTGGTGTGACAGCAAGGCCTTAGATCCTCGTTCCTGTCCTATACAGACCCTGCTTGACTACCTTCTGCACTTGTCTGAGTCTGGTCTCAAGACCAACTCTGTAAGGGTTCACCTTAGCGCAATCAGTGCATACCATTACCGTGTGGAAGGTAAGCCGATCTCAGGACAGCCTTTAGTTGTTCGCTTCATGAGAGGTTTGCTTTTGTCAAAGCCCCCTGTCAAACCTCCTACAGTGTCATGGGATCTCAATGTCGTTCTCACCCAGCTGATGAAACCTCCTTTTGAGCCACTGAACTCCTGCCATCTGAAGTACTTGACCTGGAAGGTCATTTTCTTGGTGGCAGTTACTTCAGCTCGTAGAGTCAGTGAGCTTCAGGCCCTGGTAGCCCAGGCCCCTTACACCAAATTTCATCATAACAGAGTAGTCCTCCGCACTCACCCTAAGTTCTTGCCGATGGTGGTGTCGGAGTTCCATCTGAACCAGTCAATTGTCTTGCCAACATTCTTTCCCCGTCCTCATTCCTGCCCTCCTGAACGTCAGCTGCACACTTTGGACTGCAAAAGAGCATTGGCCTTCTATCTGGAGCGGACACAGCCCAACAGACAGTCCGCCCAATTGTTTGTTTCTTTTTATCCCAACAGGAGGGGAGTGGCTATGGGGAAACGCACCATATCCAATTGGCTAGCAGATTGCATTTCCTTCGCTTATGCCCAGGCTGGGCTGGCTCTTGAGGGTCATGTCACGGCTCACAATGTCAGAGCCATGGCTGCGTCAGTGGCCCACTTGAAGTCAGCCACTATTGAAGAGATCTGCAAAGCTGCAACGTGGTCATCTGTCCACACATTCACATCTCATTACTGCCTGCAGCAGGATACCCGACGCGACAGTCAGTTCGGGCAGTCAGTGCTTCAGAATCTGTTCGGGGTTTAGAATCCAACTCCACCCCCCTAGGCTCATGTTTTATTCTGTTCCAGGCTACACTCTCTGTTAGTTGGATAAGTTGTTAGATCAATCTCAGTTATGTCCTCGCCGTTGCGAGGCCCAATTGACCATATTTGTTGTTTTGAGTGAGCCTGGGGGCTAGGGATACCCCATCAGTGAGAACAAGCAGCCTGCTTGTCCTCGGAGAAAGCGAATGCTACATACCTGTAGAAGGTATTCTCCGAGGACAGCAGGCTGATTGTTCTCACAAACCCGCCCGCCTCCCCTTTGGAGTTGTGTCTTCCCTTGTCTTTGTCTTGCTACATACGGGACTGACGAACACGAGCCGGTTCGGGCGGGAAGACGGCCGTGCATGCGCGGTGCGCATGGGCGCGCGAGGACTAGCAAAGGCTTTTGCTAGTGAAGTTTCCGATTGGAGGGGCTGCCGTGGATGTCGCCCATCAGTGAGAACAATCAGCCTGCTGTCCTCGGAGAATACCTTCTACAGGTATGTAGCATTCGCTTTATCTGCCATCACTTACTATGTTACTATGTAAGTACACTGCATTTTCATGGCACGTAATTTCACTGTGAGCGTGCACAGGAGTGGAGTTTGGGTAGAGTTTAAGCAGAGTCCACACTAAGGCACATAGATTATCAAATTCCTTAATTTATGTGCATTTTACTTAAATTATGTGCCAGCATTTACACTATCTATAGAGCTGCTGTAAATGTTAACACTTACATGTACTCGTGTTCTTTTACACCTGTGCTAGTATTTTATGAAGTCAAATAGGCATATAAAATGGACATGTAAAAACACACGTTATCTAAATGGTATCTAACTAGACTCCAAGATTTCTTACTGAAGCTTTAATCAGATCTTTTTTCCCTTCAATTTGAACCTCAGTGCCATCTTCCCTACCCATAACACACAAACGTCCACAGATTAAATTTAACTCTATCAGATCATAACCATATAACCACCTCTGCTAATCCTGTGTTTAGCTTATTCAGTCATTTGTGCCAATTTTTTCCAGTTGGTAAAAAGATCTGAATATTGTCTGTGGATATATGGTATTGAATACCTTCTTTTACCAATACTAAGCATAATGGCTACAAAACTGAGGAGAGTACTAAACCTTGGGGAACTCCACAGTTCAAATACCACTCAAAACGTGATGGTTCCAACGCACCCATTGTTGACTGGTCAAAAAAAGTCACTAACAAATTCAGCACCATTTCTGTTATTCCCGATTGTCTCAAACCTATCAATAAAAAATCAGGCTGCATAGTTTCAAATGTGGCTTGTAAATCTAAAAAGACAAGTATCATGCCATCCCTTTTATCCAAAATTTTATAGACATGGTTTTTGTATTATATCTATGCTGAAAGCCTGGCTGAAATTTACTTAAGACCTTATGAGTTTCCAAAAAAAAAAAAAATCATTTAGCTGTTCAAAAACTACCTTCTCCAGCAACTTCCCTAAAATTGGTGTATTAGAAACTAGTCTATAACTACTTTCTGTATCTGCATCTGAAGTTCATTTCTTCAACAGTGGATTCAAAAGTATTCCTCAAGATATGGATGTGTTCATGATTGCTGTTAACCTATTGACTAATTTCTCTTTCATAGCCCTCACTAAAAATGAAGGACACGGATTCCAAATTCAGGTTTTGGCCTCAACCTACTAAGAATCTCCAGCACCTCTTTTTCACTTACTCTCTAAAATCTAGACGACACGTTTACCCCCAACCATTAACATTTTCTAACTCAACTATTCCTGTTCCTCAACTATTCAAATCTAACCTTTGCTCTCAAATTATCTTCATCTCCCTCATTTGCAATACCCATCTTATCTTCATCTTCCTTGCTTCCAACATCTAACAACTCCACCTCACCTAATCTGTTCCTTCTAACAATTACTTCCATCCACCACATTTCCTCTGATAACTTAGGACCTTCCTATCAAACTTGTCACAAAGTTCAATAACCATTTTTTTTAAATAAAATCCCCAAATCTTGGCTGTTTAGAGCAGAGGATATCTCATCACCTCCAGCCTTGAATCCTTTCCTACTTTTTAATAACAAAGAACAAGTACTGGCCTGAAGTATTTTGTGTGCTACGAGCATCCACTTAGGCCCATGATGGCGAACCTATGACACGCATGTCAGTACTGACACGCTTAGCCATTTTCGGTGACACGCGGCCGCATGTGGCCGCATACAGAGAAGCAGCGGCGTTCCCCGGGGCGGATCGCCGATGCGTCCCCCCCCCAGGTGCAGCGCAACCTCCCCCCCCCCCCCCGGCGAAATCACCCCCCCCCCCGGTGCATGTTTACCCGCTGGGGGGGTGCCGTGTGCGCTCCTATTGGCTCCCTCCGAGTCCTCCGCTTGTTCCCTCCCTGCTGCTCCCTCTGCCCCGGCTCCTGCACGGCCGTTAGGGGATCTTTGACCTCACTTCCGGCCGGCGGAGCAGAGAGCAGCGGAATGCCGTGGGGGACGCATCTCTGGGGGCCCTGTGATCGCCATTACCACATAACCATAGCAACCATCATCCAATCTACTGTTCTGGGGTGTCGTGGATTTCTAATTGACCATCATTGCTGAGATAGGTGAGGGAGAGGCTGGGAGAGGCGAGGGCATGTGCTATGGGTGCCGTTTCCCGCCATTAGAAATAGCGGCAGCCATCTTAATTTACATAAGGTGGTCAGTTAGGCTAGTTAACCCCTAATTGCCTGCAGGGCTAACAGGCTATCTATAATTCTATCTTCTGTCACTGCCCCCCTGATGGAGAACCCAAAAAATAAAAAACCAAGGTTAAGTAAAGGAAATGGTAGTAGCAGTAGCCGACCCTTTCAAGAGACATGGACCGAGATGTATGGCATTATAGAAAAAAATGGCAGATCATTTTGCGTTCTATGTACTGAAACGGTAGTAAGCAGAACATGGAATATAAATAGACATTTTGAAACTAATCATTCCCAGCTCTTGAAAAAAAGTGAGGATGAAAGGAAGGAATACATTTCCAGGCAGCTACACTTTTATAAGAGCCAATCTAAGTCCATCCTTAAATTTGTAAAAGGTTCTACAAATTTAACATCTGCAAGTTTGAGCATTGCTCACTCCATAGCTCAGCATGGAAAAGCACTCAGTGAGGGAGAATTTATTAAAGAAACTCTCCTAAGATGTGCACCAGTTCTATTTCACGATATGCAGAATAAAGATGCAATTATTAAGAGAATATCTGAGTTACCAGGAAATTTGGAGTGCCTGGATCCGATTACCAGACACTTTTAGCACCCTGAAAAATATAGCAATGGCTTTACTCACAATTTTTCCCTCTACGTAGTTTTGTGAAACCTTATTCTCAGCGTTAAATAATATCAAAACCAACAAAAGAAACAGATTGAAAGATGAAGTTAGTAGTGCTTGCTTGGGCTTGAAGTGTACAAAATACCAACCTTCAATTGAAGATTTAGCCAATGAAATTCAGCAACAAAAAAGTCACTAATAGGCAGATTAGTTAAAGAATTCCCCCTCCCCCTCACTTATCTTAGTTCACGGCACCCCACACAAGTTAAATAATATCAAGACCAACAAAAGAAACCGACTGACAGATGAACAAAGAAGTCACTAAGCAGGTAAGTTAAATAAATAGGTTTTGGTTTATTAAATACAGTTATATATTACAATTATACATTTTTGTTATTTAAACTATAAATATCGCGAAATTATGGTTTTTTTTCTCGAAGTGACACACCACCCAAGTTATGCTCGGTTTTTTGGCGAATTTTGACACACCAAGCTCAAAAGGTTGCCCATCACTGACTTAGGCTGTCAGATCTGACCTCTGTAGTCCCTAAAACACTTTTCTATTTTCTACCTTATGACTTTTTCACCAAACCCTTTCTAATATAGTAAGAGCTTGTGTCAACACCGATAGGAAATGCACTCTTTTCTTCCCTTAAATCCACCATTCTCAAGGAAACTGTTACATCAAGACTTTTCATTTAATCCTTTTCCCATACCACAACCAACTCATTGACAGCCTCAGATTGAAAGTTCCCAAGAAAAAGGAAATAGGTACCCTTTACTGTATCTGAAAATAACTCATCTTTTAGTACCACTGAAAAGGCATGAGCTAAATCCAAACAAATATATAAATATGTGAAGGCTTTTAAGACACATATATTAAGCAAATTAGCAGCTGCTGCAAAGTATGCATATTAAAGGAATCCAGTACTTTACTCTTTCTATTTGTGTGGGTGACTGAGCAGGGGTACAATGAAGTACATACAGTTGAAATCACTTGTATGAATGCTGTTTTTTACCCCATCTTAAATACATACACAGGAACACCTCCATACAACTAAAAGTACATATGCTGTGGAACCCACACATGCATTTAGCCACATACTAGGAGAGCAGTTTTCAGTCAGGTCATTTTGGCAAGGTATACATCTATGAAAATGTTCTGTATTATCAGTTATACTTTATAACATGATTTCAAAGCTGACTAAAAGCTTTTAGTTTTCAAAATGATCATATCTGAGTTAATGTAAAAAAAAATTTTTTTTTAGAATGATGCTGATCCTTCTACTTCATCACTTAAAATAGAAGCAGATAGTTTGATGCCAGTGCAAGAAACAGTGAGTATAATTGTTCCAAAGATGCATATTGAAAGAGCTCATGATTTTCTTTATAATTAGGGCTTCTGGGTTTCTATTAAAGTATTATGTGTTCCATATTAATTGACTTGAATGTGCTGAAATAAATATTATAAGATAATACCTTTTTTTCCAAACCGACAGAAGTTGGAAAGAATTATACAAAAAGAGTCAAGATTATCTATCTGGGGACAAAATAACTCTCAGAAAATTTAACAGAATGGGTCAAATCAGAGTTCCCCAAATCCCAACTATGCCTTTCACCATAATTGGAATTCATTAGAGTCCTGCTAGACAAAACCTGGGCAAAAGCTTTTCTACTGCAGTGGAGGATCGCCAACCTAGTGTCCATAGTGTTAGAAATCCAAAAGAGTCAGCAAACATCAGCATAGAACATGTTGAGAAATAAGCCGCCCCCCCCCCCCCCCCCCCCCCCCCACTTTCAAAAAATGGCCCAACTCATTTCCAAGGAAAAAACGTTTGCAGCTTCTGCATCGTAGAAAATGAGATAAAATGAAACATAGCATTTAGAGAATTCCTTCAAACTGTATCTCCCCTGTCCTTTGTTCTCTCCACTCCCTAACCTGCTCTCACACCCAAAAACAACCTCCAACTGACCCCCTACCCCAAAAACTATCCCTGTGCAACTTCCCTACTGTTTCCAAACTGCCCAAAAAAATCTAACCTCCATTCAGTTTCTCCACCCCCAAACTGCCCTACCCCCAAAACTATCCTTGCAATTGTCCCAACTTTCTGCTGCTGCCCCACTACCTCTCCATACTGCCCCCATACTCCACAACAACCCACCAGCAATTGCCTCACTACCTCTAAACTGCCCCCACTCCCCATATTTACTCTCCCTTGGAATTTTCCTACCTCTAAAACTACCTCACCTGCAACTATTCCACATCCCCTCAAATTGTTCCCACTTCAAAAACTACCCCCTATGGCGGGGTCAATAGCTCACTTGATATCAGTGGCCATGGAGGAAATTTATAAGGCTGCAACATGGGCATCTAGTCATATATTCACAGCCCACTACTGTTTGGAAAAGGGCACACAACACGACAGTAGCTTGGCCAGTTATTCCTCCCAGTCTCTTTGGGGATTAGAATCTAGCTCCATCCCCTCAGGCCCATTTCTTTTCTGTTCCAGGCTATCTTCCAAAAAAAAAAAACCCTACTGTTACTCTCAGTATAACAGTAGTTTCTTTGAACTTGCCAACAGTGTATTGCAAGTCTTACTGGCTTCCAGGAAAGTTAAATGGTAGAGGTTTTCCATCTGGTGTGACAGAAAGGCCCTAGACCCCTTTTCCTGTCCCACACAAAAACTGCTTGAATACCGTCAGGATTTGTCTGAGCCAGGTTTAAAAATCAACTTTATTATAATACTGTTTGGTACAATTGGCAGTTATTAGCATGTAGAAACTTTCAATCACAGTGTCATGGGACTCAAACATGGTATTAACCTTTTATGCCATTCCATACCTGTGAACAGATGTACTTGATCTGGAAGGTCTTATTTTTGGTGGTGGCCACTTCAGCACACAAAATATGTGAGCTCTTTTTCTAGTAACTGATCCACATTTCACTAAATTCTTTATCAACAGGGTGGTTCTGTGCACTCATCTCAAGTTTCTTCCTAAGGTACTGTTGGATTTCTATCTTGATCAGTTTATTGTCCTGTCAACATTTTTTCCAAGGCCCCATGTGCACAAAGGTGAAAGTACACTGCCCACATTGGACTCCAAGAGAACCCTGACCGCCTATTTGGAGCAGACTAAAGCCTTAGAATGTCCATCTAACTTTTCATTTCTTTTGACTCAAATAGAGTGTAGTGGCTGCTGTCAACAATACACATTCTAATAGGCCAGCAGATAGCATTATGCATAGGCAGGTTTGACCCTTGAGAATCACATCAAAGCATACAGTGTCAGAACAATGGTGGGGTTAATAGCCCACTTGATATCAGTGTCCATGGAGGAAATTTGTAAGGCTGCAACATGGACATCTGTTCATATATTCACAGCCCACTACCGTTTGGAAAAGGGCATACAACATGACTGTAGCTTGGCCAGTTATTCCTCCCAATCTCTTTGGGGATTAGAATCTAGCTCCATCCCCTCAGGCCTATTTCTTTTCTATTCCAGGCTATCTTCCAAAAAAAAAAAAAGAAAGTTTCCTTGTCATCAAAGCAGATGAATCCAGACACTTGTAGGTTATGACCATGTCCCAGCAGGTGGAGATAGAGAGCACCAAACAGTACACTATCATATAGGATGGTATACTCCTTGGTCAGTTAGTATATCTGTTTCTCCAGTGGTTGGTGGATGGTCTTTCACAAGCTCCTGGCCTCATATTTATTATAGCTCCTGTATCTCCAGTTCAGTAGAGCTTGGAGGTGTTTGTTTATTTTGTATTTATTTATTGGGATTTATTAACCATCTTTATGAAGACCAAAGCAGTGTACAGCATAAAACTTACAATGTTGTTAACATCATAACAGTAGTAAAAATGACTAATTATAAATACAATAAATGAAGTAAACTTGAGAACAACAAATTAAAACCTAATAATAGGACTACCAGGAAATTTTATCAAAAATATATACATTTAATAGCACTGAAATTCAGATAGCAGAGATAAAATACAATGTCACCATAATACTAATGAAACATCTAATAAGCACGTAGGGGGATTCACTTGGTGGTGCCAGGTCCCTCCCCCATTTCGTGCTCCCACTACTGCACCTCATTTCTCCTTCCTCACAGATTAAAAAAAAAAGAAGAAGAAGAAAGAAGTGTGAGGAGTTTTGTTAGCAGTTCTTGCTGCTGTGAGACTTTATATTAGATGGGGGGGTGTGACGGGACGGTAGTATCAGTTTGTCCCGCCAGCACAGTCTTTACAGAGAAACTGCCCATTCTTGAGGTTTCCACCATTTGGGTGAGTACAGCTTTAAATTTTGTTAGTGTCATTATTGTTCTTATTAATTTCTATTTCCCCTTATAATAAGGTTCAATGCAATGTACAAATAAGAATAGCCTAATTGAACATAATATATTCAGAAAAATAAAAAAGAAAATAATAATAACACTCAAAAAGATAAGTCTTCCATGTTTTTTGAAATTTAAAATAATTCACTTCAACTCTAAGGAAAGGGAAATGGGACTTGATATACCGCCTTTCTGAGGTTTTTGCAACTACATTCAAAGCGGTTTACATATATTCAGGTACTTATTTTGTACCAGGGGCAATGGAGGGTTAAGTAACTTGGCCAGAGTCACAAGGAGCTGCAGTGGCAATGAACTCAGTTCCCCAGGATCAAAGTCCACTGCACTAACCGTTAGGCTACTCCTCCACTAACTGATTGAAGGGAATATCAAAGTGGTATAATATCTGCAAAAATAGTATTAAGTATTCTAACAAAACGTGATTTACTATAAAACATGGGACAGAGAATAATCTGTTGAAGCAGTCTAGGAGAATGACTGAAAAGGGATTTAGAAATCAGACCAATAAATGTGAAGTAGAACCATAAATGATCTGATATAATAAACAAAAGGCTTTAAGTAAGACACGTTCAGTGACTGGAAGCCAGTGTAATATCTTCATGTAACTTGAAACACTAGTAAATGTATTCACTTTGAAAATTAATTTCGCAGCAGTTTTTTGTGTAAGTTGAAGTTTCTTTAGATATTTAGAACCGAGCCCCAAATACAAAATATTACAATAATCAAGATGTTTCGTTTTCGTGTTGATTTGCAGTTGTGCTTTTATTTTTATGGCAGCAGAGGCTGTTAAATGCTGTTTCTCACTGTGGGAAGCACAAAGCAGCATATGTAGGCAGTGCTCTCAATGTTGTTCAGAGGTTGATTCAGAAACTCCAGCTCTGTGGCAGTGGGCGTCAGGTTTCTGAGTGGAAGACTCCTTTCCACGCTGTCCTCAGCTGTCCTTCACAGATGTGGTTTCTGTGCCTGCTACCATGGCCATCTGGGATAGATGCAATTCTGCTCCTGCACGTGAGGAATCTCTTTTGCAGGCTTATTCAGCTAGTCCTGCAATAGGGAACCAGTCCACATCTTTGGTGGGGGTTCAGGCTTCCTCTGTTTCTCAGGAACCTTTTTTTCCCAGAGTTTGTTTTGCTCCTGCACCTGGCTTATTTAGTGAAGTGCTCTCACCAGCTTTCTGGGACTCAAGTCTGCTTCTCAACAAGTGCAGGGGGAGGCTTCCACAAAGAGAAGGCATTTAAGAGAGTATCTCTGAGAGGGATGTTATGTCTGCTCCTTCCCCTGCACTCTCAAAGGAGGGTACTTCAGATGCTTCCCTGGCTTCTATGGTGCCCAAGTCTCTTGAGGAGGGAGAATTATTGAATGATGAAGCTGATGATACTACAATTCTAGTTTTCCTTAGAGTGGAACTGCCATCTTTCATCACTAAAGGGAAATGGGACTTGATATACTGCCTTTCTGAGGTTTTTGCAACTATATTCAAAGTGGTTTACATATATTCAGGTACTTATTTTGTACCAGGGGCATAAAAGAAAGTTTAACTTACCATTCTGCATGCAAACCTACAATGACAATGTCCCAGAAATCCTGCGACTGAATCTGGCAACGATCACCAAATGGAAGATTTTCTTATTCAGGAGTCTCGCAGCTGAACCCGAATAACTTTCTTTTAAACTAAACGTGTGTCAGGAAATCCTGCAGCTTGAACCTAGACACAATCTCGTGCTTATGGATTCATATCGTCCGGCGTCCCAGGCGACTCTTGACTCCCCTCTTCACAGTTGGAGGGCAGCAATGTTTTTAAGCTGCTTGTATCCCTTCCCAAATTAGCGTGAACCAGCCATTCTTAACTGGGAGGGGTTGAAAAGGGATCTGTCCGCCTCCGGTACTGGGTAAAGGCAGGTCATGGACCTGGCAGGACAAAAAGAAGAGTCTGGCACATCCCATTGGGCCTGAATGATGTCCCAGATGTCCTGGTGCTTAGGAAAGGATCTCCCTGAGGGTCTGATGCCTTTGACTAACGTGTACCTTACGGACCCTCAGAGACCAAGGGCTGCTCTTCTTCAAAATGAAGAGTCGTGGACACCAGAGAAATGAACTAAGGATCTAAAGGTTTATTTATTTATTTATTTATTGCATTTGTATCCCACATTTTCCCACCTTTTTGCGGGTTCAGTGTGGCTTACAATAAGAAATGATTGATGGAAGTACAATTTGTTACAAATTGGTTATGGATTACATTGTGCAGAATTATGCGAGACAATCGAAGTGTCATTAAGGAGTGCAACAATGGAACACAAACATTGAACATTGGAAGGAGACAATGGGAGCTTAAAGGGCAATACTAAGGCATAAAGACATATGGTATACAAATTTCTGTGAGTAAAGGTATCAGTGATGTGGGATTACGGGGGATGAGAGTTCAGAAGTGGATGTATAGTGCATTAATGAACAGTAAGGTTCTTAATATTTCCTCCCATGACTCTCAGGCTTCCTCCTCCTGTAATCCTAAAATGGCTAGCACCATAAGTACACAAGTGTTGCCATACTGGGACAGACCGAAGGTCCATCAAGCCCAGTATTCCGTTTCTAATAGTGGCCAATCCAGGTCACAAGTACCTGGCAAGATCCCAAAACAGTACAATATATTTTATGCTGCTTATCCTAGAAATACTTGTCAAAATTCTGTGTGGCTTTTGTTTTCTCATCAACTTCTATTATAACTCAAAAAAATATAGGAGAATATTTTCAGAAACACTTATGTAACGTATGTGAGGTAGAGTCTCATACCTTAAAGCACGGCTACTATTCACATCACTCCCGTGGTGAATCTATGCTCGTGCATCAAAATATAATCATCCTAGAAATAAGCAGTGGATTTACCTCAAGTCCATCTTAATAATAGCTTATGGACTTTTCTTTTAGGAAGCTATCCAAACCTTTTTTAAACCCCACTAAGCTAACTGCTTTTTACCACATTCTCTGACAACGAATAACCGAGTTTAATTACATGTTGAGTGAAGAAATATTTTCTCCAATTTGTTTTAAAATTACTACTTTGTAGCTTCATTGCATGTCCCCATTTTTGAAAAGAGTAAACAAGCGATTCACATCTACCTGTTCCACTCCACTCATTATTTTGTAGACCTCTATCATATCTCCCCTCAACCTTCTTTTCTCCAAGCTGAAGAGCCCTAGCCACTATAGCCTTTCCTGACAGGGAAGTCGTCCCATCCCCTTTATCATTTTTGTTGCCCTTCTCTGTACGTTTTTTAATTCTACTATATCTTTTTTGAGATGCAGTGACCAGAATTGCACACAGTATTCGAGGTATGGTCGCACCATGGAGCGACACAAAGGCATTATTATAACATCTTCATTTTTGTTTTTCATTCCTTTCCTAATAATACCTAGCATTCTATTTGCTTTCGTAGCCGTCCATCATCAACGATGACACCTATATCCCTTTCCTGGGGTCAGTGACTCCTAATGTGGAACCTTGAATCACGTAACTATAGCAGAGCCTTGCTGAAAAAGCAGGTCGTTCATTCTACTCTTCACACCTTATAAGAGCTGGGGACTGTGATTCCAGTTCCTGATCGTGAATGGGAATAGGGTGTTCATCTATTTTGTGGTTCCAAAGAAATTTTATAGACCTCTATCATACCTCCCCTCAGCCATCTTTTCTCCAAGCTGAAGAGCCCTAGCTGCTTCAGCTTTTCCTCATAGGGATATCTTCCCATCCCCTTTATCAATTTTGTCGCCCTTCTCTGTACCTTTTCTAATTCCACTATCAGGCTCATTTTCAAAAGAGAAGGACGTCCATTTTTTGACATAAATCGGAAGACATCCAAATCGGTATAATCAAAACCCGATTTTGGATGTCTCCAACTGCAGTCCATCGTAAGGACGTCCAAAGTTCAAGGGAGTGTGTTGGAGGCGTAGCGAAGGCGGGACTTGGGCGTGCCTAACACTTGGACGTCTTTGACCCATAATTGAAAAAGCAAGGACGTCACTGACGAACACTTAGTCGTTTTCACCCGGATATGTTTTTATTACGAATAAGGCAAAAAAGGTGCCTGAAATGACCAAATGATCACCGGAGAGAATCGGGGATGACCTCCCATTACTCCCCCAGTGGTCACTGACCCCCTCAAAAAACATCTTTAAAAACATTTTGTGCCAGCCTCTATGCCAGCCTCAGATGTCATACTCAGGTCCATGACAGCGCATGCAGGTCCCAGGAGCAGTTTTATTGGGTACTGCAGTGCACTTCAGACAGGCGGACCCAGGCCCATAACCCCCCCACCTGTTACATTTGTCTAGGAAACAGCGAGCCCTCCAAAACCCACCACAAACCCACTGTACCCACATCTAGGTGCTCCCCTTCACCCGTAAGGGCTATGGTAGTGGCGTACAGTTGTGGGTTGTGGGTTTTTTGGGGGGGTTGGGGGGCTCAGCACACAAGGTAAGGGAGCTGTGTTCCTGGGAGCATTTTATGAAGTCCACTGCAGTGCCCCCTAGGGTGCCCGGTTGGTGTCCTGGCATGTCAGGGGGACCAGTGCACTACAAATGCTGGCTCCTCCCATGTCCAAATGGCTTGCATTTGGACGTTTTTGACATGGACATCTTTGGTTTCGAAAATCGCCGAAAGTCAGAAATGTCCATGTCTAGGGACGTCCAAATCTAGGAACATCCAAATTTAAGGATTTGGATGTCTCTGACGGTATTTTTGAAACGAAAGATGGACGTCCATCTTTTTTTCGAAAATACAGGTTTCCCCACCCCTGGATTTCGCTGTTTTGCAGGGACATACAAATCGCAACTTGGATGTTTCTTTCGAAAATGCCCCTCCATATCTTTTTTGAGATGTGGCGACCAGAATTGAACACAATATTCGAGGTGTGGTTGCACAATGGATCGATACAAAGGCATTATAACATCCTCATTTTTGTTTTCCATTCCTTTTCTAATAATACCTAACATTCTATTTGCTTTCTTAGCTGCCACCTCACACTGAGCAGAGGGTTTCAACTTATCATCCTAGTCGGTGACTCCTAACATGGAACTTTGCATTACATAGCTATAATTCAGGTTCCTCTTTCCCACATTCATCACTTTGCCCTTGTTCACATTAAACGTAATCTGCTATTTAGATGCCCAGTCTCCCAGTCTCGAACCTCTTGTAGTTTTTCACAATCCTCTCACGATTTAACAGCTTTGAATAACTTTGTGTCATCTGCAAATTTAATTACGTCACTAGTTACTCTCATCTCTAGATCATTTATAAATATATTAAAAAGCAGCAGTCCCAGCACAGACTCCTGGGGAACCCCACTATCTATCCTTCTCCATTGAGTGTACTGACCATTTAACCCTACTCTCTGTTTTCTATCTTTTAACCAGCTTTTAACCCACGATAGGACACTACCTCCTATCCCATGACTTTACAATTTTCTCTGGAGTCTTTCATGTGGTACTTTGTCAAATGCCTTTTGAAAATCCAGATTCCCAATATTTATTTATTTATTTGTTACATTTATACCCCACATTTTCCCACCTATTTGCAGGCTCAATGTGGCTTGCACATTATCGTGAAGGCGTTTGCCATTACGGTTGGTAACAAATACAAGATTGTGTTGTGGTCACATGAGATAGAAGTATCGACTGGCTCTGTCCCAGTATGGCAATACTTATGTACTTTCATATTCCAGTCTGGCCCCCTCATCAGTGTTTCCTCCATTTTACTATTCTGAGGCAGCACTTTCAGTTTTGTGCTGTGCCTTTTGGCCTCTCTACAGCTCCCAGAACCTTCTCCAAAGTCATGGTGGTAGATGACTGATTGATCTGGGCCTCCTTAGTCCAGGAGAGCCATCAGGTGACCTCTAGGGTTATTCATCTCTTGCAGTCACTCAGTTGGGTTCTCAATCTTCCCCAGAGTCACTTAGAATCCACACAGAGTCTGGAGTACTTGGAAGTTCGATGCGATACTTCTTTAGGGAAGGTGTTTTTACCGAATCACAGGATGGACAAGATTCAGATTCAAATCTGACACTTGATGCAGCTCCCAAGTCCTCAGACATGAGATTATGTTCAGGTTCTGGGCTCCATGGCAGATACACTGGATGTATTTCCATGGGCCAGGGCCCACATGCATCCACCAGCAGTCTCTCTTGTCTCGCTGGTCCCTATTGTCTCAGGATCATGGCGGCTGCAATCGAACAGTCTCCTCAAAGGAGTTCCACTAACTATCTGTCTTGGATAGTGGTGGTCAAGGATACAAGCTTAAGGGGCTGGGGAGTACACTGTCTAATTCGCTATGCTCAAGGTCTCTGGAACAAAACAATCTCTCTTTGGTGAATCAATCGGTTGGAACTTAAAGCAATTCACTTAGCTCTTCTGGCCTTTCATTCTCTCCTAGAGGACAAACCTCCTGTCCACATCCTGTCAGACAATGTTAGTGTGGTGGCTTACATAAACAGACAAGGAGACACTCAAAGCACTTTTCTAGCAAAGGAATCTCATCTATTGCATCAGTGGACAGAAAAGCATTTGCTCCAGATCTCAGCAGTGCACATTGTGGGATCCTTAAATGTCCAGGCAGATTATCTCAGCAGGAACTTCTTCGATCTGGGTAAGTGGGGGCTGTCGTCAACAGTCTTCTAGCTAATAATCCAGAGGTGGGGTACTCCAATTCTGAATCTCATGGCAACTCATCAAAACACCAAAGATCTCCAGTTCATCAGCAGAAGAAGAGAGTACAGTTCGGAAGGCCTAGATGCTCTTCTCCAGCCTTTGCCGGAGATGGGTCTTCTGTATTTATATTTTTTTATTTATTTGTTACATTTGTATCCCACATTTTCCCACCTATTTGTAGGCTCAATGTGGCTTACATAGTACCGTAATGGCGTTCGCTAAGTCCTGTAGAGAAACAAATAGATGGTGATGTTGTGGTCGATTAAGGTTCAGGCACAATGGGGATCGAAGAGAGGAGAGGTTATATAGTGTCCATTACGAGCTTTGGTTTTGCTGTGTTGCAGAGTGTAGGCGTTTATGTTGGGTCGGTAGGATATGCCTTTTTGAACAGGTTGGTTTTTAGTGATTTCCTGAATTTTAGATGGTCGTAGGTTGTTTTCACAGCTTTTGGCAGTGAGTTCCATAGTTGTGTGCTTATATAGGAGAAGCTGGATGCGTAGGTTGCTTTGTATTTGAGTCCTTTGCAGTTTGGGTAGTGGAGGTTTAGGTATGTTTGTGATGATCTGATTGCGTTTCTGGTTGGTAAATCTATGAGGTCTGTCATGTAGCCTGGGACTTCGCCGTATGTCTTTCCACCATGGCATCTGATCAGCAGGTTGCTCCACAGAATTCTTTGTCATCCTGGTTTACTGATCCTGATTGCCCCGGATTGGCCCAGGCAGCTGTAGTACATAGAACTGATTAGGCTGCTAGTGGACAAGCTGTTTTGGCTTCCAATTTCAGTGGGGCTACTTCGTCAAGGACCCATTCAAATGGAAAATCCATCCCACTGTGGTCTTGTGGTCTGGCGCTTGAAAAGTCGAAGTTGAGGAAGAAATGTTCTGATGAGGTTATTACCACCCTGCTTCAGGCATGGAAGCAATTTACTCCATCTGCTTATGCAAGGGTTTGGAGACTTCTTGAAGCACGGTGTTCGGAAAGAGCTATTTTTCCCTTCCAATCTTCAGTACCTCAGATTTTGGGTTTCTTAAAGGATGGATTCAAGAAGGGTCTGGCCTTCAGCTCTCTCAGAGTTCAAATGGCGCCTTAGCTTGCTACCAGGGATGAGTGCTCAATTTTTCTATTGTGGCACATCCAGATGGGGTTTGTTTTTAGAGGGGTCAACCACTTGAAGCTGTCTCTTCCCTCTCCTTGCCCTGAGTGGAATCTGAACTTGGAGTTATTATCTCTACAAAAGGCTCTCTTTGAGCCTCTTAAGAAGGTTTCTTTGAAAGACCTTATCCTGAAATCTGTTTCCTAGGTGGCAGTATCCTTGGCGTGTGGGATACTTGAACTGCAGGCATTATCCTGTAGAGATCTGTTCCTCCCATTCACACAGTGCCTTCTTTTTTTTTTACCTTATGTGATCTCATCCTTTCACCTAAATCAGCCGTTGTTTCTTCCATCGTTTTGTAAAGAGGATTATGGGAAGGGTTTTCATTTGCTACATTGTCTGGATGTCCAACATGTACTTCGGTACTTTCAAAGTCACCAACGACTTTCGTCACTCAGGTCACCTCTTCATCCTCATGGCATGACCAAACTGGGGTATTGCCGCCTCCAAGGCAAGTATTGCTTGCTGGATTAAGGAGGCTATAAGTTTGGCATATATTCTTTCTGGTAAACAACCGCTTCAGTACTCAGGGCTCATTCTACAAGAGCTATGTTGAAGAGTTGGGCAGAATCTTGTTCTTATTCTCTTGATGAAATATGTAGATAAGTGACATGGTCCTCATTACATACATTTTCAAGACAATATCGCCTGGATATTTGTCAGATCGGAAGCTTCCTTTGGGGCATCAGTTCTCTCCGTGGGAGTTTCTGGTTCTCACCCTGTTTGAAGACTGCTTTGCTACATCCCTCAAGTTTCTGGATTTGTCTGCTTTGATGACAAGGAAAGAAAAATTGTCTTACCTGATAAGCAGATGAATCCTATGTCAGTTCTCTTGTGTGTTTAGGTTTCTTCTGGCATGTTGCTGTTTTTAGTTCCAGTTGTAATTCTGTTCATGTTTTATTGCTATGAGGAACGAGAACTATTGTCTCTAATTCTTCCTTCTGGTTTGTTATGAGAAATACTAATTGACCAAGGAGCATGCCATCCTATGGGCTCCTTTTACAAAGCCACAATAGTGATTACTGTGCACCAAATATGACAAAGCTCATAGGAATTGAATGAGCTTCAGACTAGATTTGAAATCCAGGGCCAATCAGAGCCTAGGGCATCAATTTTGAAAGTAGCTGCCCAGTGGTTCTGCAGATTGCCTTTCCATAAGCTGAAACTGGAAGAAAAAAAAGTCTCTTTCTGCAACAGCTTTAAAACTCAAAAAAGTGCTATCTGCTTGCCAATTAGGAGAAATACACATCATGAAATAAAGCGAATGCTACATACCTGTAGAAGGTATTCTCCGAGGACAGCAGGCTGATTGTTCTCACTGAAGGGTGACGTCCACGGCAGCCCCTCCAATCGGAAAACTTTACTAGCAAAGGCCTTTGCTAGTCCTCGCGCGCCGATGCGCACCGCGCATGCGCGGCCGTCTTCCCGCCCGAACCAGCTCGTGTTCGTCAGTCCCATATGTAGCAAGACAAAACAAGGGAAGACACAACTCCAAAGGGGAGGCGGGCGGGTTTGTGAGAACAATCAGCCTGCTGTCCTCGGAGAATACCTTCTACAGATATGTAGCATTCGCTTTCTCCGAGGACAAGCAGGCTGCTTGTTCTCACTGATGGGGTATCCCTAGCCCCCAGGCTCACTCAAAACAACAAACATGGTCAATTGGGTCTCGCAACGGCGAGGACATAACTGAGATTGACCTAACAATTTATCCAACTAACTGAGAGTGTAGCCTGGAACAGAATAAACATGGGCCTAGGGGGGTGGAGTTGGATTCTAAACCCCGAACAGATTCTGAAGCACTGACTGCCCGAACCGACTGTCGCGTCGGGTATCCTGCTGCAGGCAGTAATGAGATGTGAATGTGTGGACAGGACCACGTCGCAGCTTTGCAGATCTCTTCAATAGTGGCTGACTTCAAGTGGGCCACTGACGCAGCCATGGCTCTGACATTGTGAGCCGTGACATGACCCTCAAGAGCCAGCCCAGCCTGGGCGTAAGTGAAAGAAATGCAATCTGCTAGCCAATTGGATATGGTGTGTTTCCCCACAGCCACTTCCCTCCTGTTGGGATCAAAAGAAACAAACAATTGGGCGGACTGTCTGTTGGGCTGTGTCCGCTCCAGATAGAAGGCCAATGCTCTCTTGCAGTCCAATGTGTGCAGCTGACGTTCAGCAGGGCAGGAATGAGGACGGGGAAAAAATGTTGACAAGACAATTGACTGGTTCAGATGGAACTCCGACACTACCTTCGGCAAGAACTTAGGGTGAGTGCGGAGGACTACTCTGTTATGATGAAATTTGGTGTAAGGGGCCTGGGCTACCAGGGCCTGAAGCTCACTGACTCTACGAGCTGAAGTAACTGCCACCAAGAAAATGACCTTCCAGGTCAAGTACGTCAGATGGCAGGAGTTCAGTGGCTCAAAAGTAGGTTTCATCAGCTGGGTGAGAACGACATTGAGATCCCATGACACTGTAGGAGGTTTGACGGGGGGCTTTGACAAAAGCAAACCTCTCATGAAGCGAACAACTAAAGGCTGTCCTGAGTTCGGCTTACCTTCCACACGGTAATGGTATGCACTGATTGCGCTAAGGTGAACCCTTACAGAGTTGGTCTTGAGACCAGACTCAGACAAGTGCAGAAGGTATTCAAGCAGGGTCTGTGTAGGACAAGAGCGAGGATCTAGGGCCTTGCTGTCACACCAGACGGCAAACCTCCTCCATAGAAAGAAGTAACTCCTCTTAGTGGAATCTTTCCTGGAAGCAAGCAAGATATGGGAGACACCCTCTGACAGACCCAAAGAGGCGAAGTCTACGCTCAGGAGGGAGCTTGTCCACCAAGCCCGCCAACTGCCGCACATTGTTCCGCATATGTATGCTCGTGTAGAGCTGGTAAGACTGGATTTTGGCCACGAGCATAGAAGAATGGTAGGCCTTCCTCCCAAAGGAGTCTAAGGTTCTAGAGTCCTTGCCCGGGGGCGCCGAAGCATGCTCCCTAGAACTCTTAGCCTTCTTTAGGGCCAGATCCACCACACCAGAGTCATGAGGCAACTGAGTGCGCATCAGCTCTGGGTCCCCATGGATCCGGTACTGGGACTCGATCTTCTTGGGAATGTGGGGATTACTTAGAGGCTTGGTCCAGTTCGCCAGCAATGTCTTTTTTAGGACATGATGCATGGGTACTGTGGACGCTTCCTTAGGTGGAGAAGGATAGTCCAAGAGCTCAAACATTTCAGCCCTGGGCTCATCCTCCACGACCACCGGGAAGGGGATGGCCGTAGACATCTCCCGGACAAAGGCCGCAAAAGACAGACTCTCGGGAGGAGAAAGCTGCCTTTCAGGGGAGGGAGTGGGATCAGAAGGAAGGCCATCAGACTCCTCATCAGAGAAATATCTGATGTCCTCCTCCTCCTCCCACGAGGCCTCACCATCGGTATCAGACACAAGTTCATGAACCTGTGTCTGAAGCCGTGCCCGGCTCGACTCCGTGGAAACATGGCCACGGTGTGAGCGTCGAGACATAGACTCCCTCGCCAGCACCGGCGAAGCTCCCTCCGCCGACATCGTTGGGGAGCCTTCCTGGGAGGCGACCGCAGTCGGTACCGCAAGGGGCCAGCCGGCGCTTCTCTCGACGGTACCGGTGGCGCAAGCACCCCCAGTACCGGAGGGGAAGGGCGCAACAGCTCTCCCAGGATCTCTGGGAGAACGGCCCGGAGACTCTCATGCAGAGCGGCTGTGGAGAAAGACATGGAAGCCGATGCAGGTGTCGATGTCAGAGTCTGTTCCGGGCGTGGAGGCTGTTCCGGGCTGTCCAAGGTGGAGCGCATCGACACCTCCTGAACAGAGGGTGAGCGGTCCTCCCGGTGCCGATGCCTATTGGGTGCCGACTCCCTCGGCGACCCAGAGCTCTCGGTACCGATGCGGGAAGGAGACCGGTGTCGATGCTTCTTTGACTTTTTCAAACGAAGCATGTCACCAGAACTTCCCGGTACCGACGAGGAGGACGTAGAATCCAGCCGTCGCTTCCTCGCGGCCGAGGCCGAAGAAGGTCGGTCTCGAGGGGGCTGTACCGCAGGAGCCCTCAGGGTAGGGGGAGACCCACCCGAAGGCTCACCGCCACCAGCAGGGGAATGGACAGCCCTCACCTGCACTCCAGTCGAAGCACCACCGTCCGACGACATCAACACTAGTGGAGGTCCCGGTACCACCGATGCCGACGCAGCCTTTCGATGTCTCGGTACCGACGATGCAGAGGGTCGATGCCTCGATGCAGTCGATGCCGAGGTCGAAGGTCTTGATGCTGTCGACGTCGATGCACTCGATGCCCCCGGTGCTGTTGTCGACGAAGAGCCCGAGAACAACACGTTCCACTGGGCCAATCTCGCTACCTGAGTCCTCTTCTGTAAAAGGGCGCAAAGACTACAGGCCAGCGGGCGGTGCCCAGCCCCCAGACACTGAAGACACGACGCGTGCCTATCAGTGAGCGAGATTACCCGGGCGCACTGGGTGCACTTCTTGAAGCCGCTGGGAGACTTCGATGACATGGGCGGAAAAATCACGCCGGCGAAATCAAAATTCGTAATGGCAATATAGGCACCAAAACTAGGGAGAGAAAAAACCCGTACCGAGGCCTCAAAAAAGGCCTACCCCGAAAGCAAAAGGAAACGCGGGGCAAAAGCTGGAAGCACGGGAAAGGGGTAAAGACCGTAATGGTCCTTTTTTTTTTCCATCAAAAATCGCGAAGACGCGCGAGGGTTAACTTCGAGGGGCGCGAGGGTTAACTTCGAGGGGCGCGAAACGGCGCAAAACACGACCATCCTGAGCGCGGACAAAAGAAGACTGACGAACACGAGCTGGTTCGGGCGGGAAGACGGCCGCGCATGCGCGAGGACTAGCAAAGGCCTTTGCTAGTAAAGTTTTCCGATTGGAGGGGCTGCCGTGGACGTCACCCATCAGTGAGAACAAGCAGTCTGCTTGTCCTCGGAGAATATAGTTTTCAGGCTCAAAAACCCACTGTTTCATCACAGCTCCCCTCTTCAAGAGAGACCTCGGACTGGAGCCTTTTCAGACTGCTGATCTTGACAGTCCAGTGTCAGGGCAGTCCTGAATCTTCCTTCCTGCAGATAGTGGGGTTCCCCAGGAGTCTGTGCTGGAACCGTTTCTTTTTAACATATTTATAAATGATCTAGAGATGGGAGTAACTAGTGAGGTAATTAAATTTGCTGACGACACAAAGTTATTCAAAGTTGTTAAATCGCAAGAGGATTGTGAAAAATTATAAGAGGACCTTATGAGACTGGGCATCCAAATGGAAGATGATGTTTAATGTGAGCAACTACAAAGTGATGCATGAGGGAAAGAGGAACCTGAACAACAGCTATGTAATGCAAGGTTCCACACTAGAAGTCACCGACCAGGAAAGGGATCTAAGCATTATCGTTGATAATACGTTGAAACCCTCTGCTTAGTGTGTGGCGGCGGCTAAGAAAGCAAATAGAATGTTAGATGTTATTAGGAAAGGAATAGAAAACAAAAAATGAGGACATTATAATGCCTTTGTATCGCTCCATGGTGCAACCGCACCTCAAATATTGTGTGCAGTTCTGGTCACCGCATCTCAAAAAAGATATAGTAGAATTAGAAAAGGTAAAGATAAGGGCAACAAAAATGATAAAGGGGATGAGATGACTTCCCTATGAGGAAAGGCTAAAGTGGCTAGGGCTCTTCAGCTTGGAGAAGATATGATAGAGGTCTATAAAATAATGAGTGGAATGGGTAGACTTGAATCGCTTGTTTACTCTTTCCAAAAATACTAGGTCTAGGGGGCACGCAATGAAGCTGAAAAGTAGTAAAATTAAAACGAATCAGAGAAAATATTTCTTCACTCAATGTGTAATTAAACTCTGGAATTCATTGCCAGAGAATGTAGTAAAAGCAGTTAGCTTAGCGGGGTTTTAAAAAAAAGTTTGGCTAGCTTTATAAAAGAAAAGTCTATAAGCCATTATTAAAATTGATGGGGAAAATCCACTGCTTATTTCTCGGATAAGCAGCATAAAATGTATTGTATGGTTTTGGGATCTTGTATGAAAAAGTGGGAGTACGACCAAGGAAACCAAAAACTGGAAGATGTTCTTAAAAAAGACTTTATTAAAGGTTGGAAGACTCTTTCTAATTGATCGTGAGATATGCTTAGCTAGAAAAGAATATTTTAATGTGCAAACTATGTCAGGTATTTTTTTCTTTGTAGATGACTGTAATAATTCTGAACGTTCTTTCTCTATGGCTTTATTAAATCCATTGCTGATATGCTGTGGTGGATAGCCTCTTGCTGAGAATCTATCTTTCAAAATTCTTGCTTGATCATAAAAATCATCAAAATCTGAACAGAGGCGACGAAGGCGAAGGAATTGACTCAAAGGTAAGTTACTCTTCAAGCTAGGGTTATGATAACTTGAGTAGTGCAGAAACATATTGCGGTCTGTGGGTTTTCTATAGATATTTGTTTTAAAAAAATAATCAGTTTTGGTGATTGAAATATCAAGAAAATGGATATTGTTATTGTCGTATTCTAAAGTGAACTTGAGATTCAAATCTTGACTATTCAACCATTGATGGAATGAGAGAAGAGTTTCTTCATTACCTTGCCAAAGAATAAAGACGTCATCTATGTAGCGACGGTAAATTTTGATATGCTTTGTGAACGGATGATTAGTGAGAAATTTCTCTTCAAAGTTACCAACATACAAATTGGCTAGATCTGGTGCCATACTTGAACCCATCGCGGTACCTTTAATCTGCTGATAATATACGTCTTTGAAACGAAAATAATTTTTTGTAAGCGCTATGGTTGCGCAAGTCAGAATCAAGTGATTAGGTATTCTGCGATGAGTGGTCCTTTTTTGTAATATTTCTTCAATTATGTTGAGTGCTTCAAGTTGAGGAATGTTCGTGTATAATGACTCGATATCCATGGTTACCAAATTTGTATCTATTATAGGGCCATCATATTGCTTGAGAATGTTAATCATATGGGTTGTATCTTGTACATAGGATGGAATAGTAGGAACAAATGGTCGTAGAAAAAAGTCTACAAAGATAGACAATGGTTCTAGAATGGAACCATTCCCTGAGATGATAGGCCTCCCAGGTGGGTTTTCAGTAGACTTATGTATCTTTGGAAGTATGTAAATGGTTGGAATAACAGGAAATTTGACTTGTAAAAATTGCTTTTCTTTTTCGGTGAGGTAGCCCATTTTCGATGAAATACTGATAAGTTCATCAATATCTTCTTTAATTCCTCCTGTGGGATCTTCTTGTAGGGGAATGTAGAAATTTGGATCATCTAGTTGCCGATGGACTTCTTGTATATATGTGTCCCGATCCATAATTACAATTCCTCCACCTTTATCTGCTGGTTTGATCACTACAGAAGTGTTAGTTGAAAGATCTTTAATAGCTTTGCGTTCTAACGTAGTAGTATTATAATAACGAGGTTTAGTATTCTTTTCAACCTTCTTGAGGTCTCTATTTACACATTGATGGAATGCCTCAATAAGTGGATGTGGGATCTTGCCAGGCACTTGTGACCTGGATTGGCCACTGTTGGAAACAGGATGCTGTGCTTAATTGAGCTTCGGTCTGTCCCAGTATGGCAGTACTTATGTATGTATTAGCATTTTCATGTTCACTGCGCTTCTGGTGCTGTATGGTGAAGTTGTACATCTGCAGGGACAGACTCCACCGGAGTAGCTTACCATTCTCTCCCAAGACTCTTTTAAGCCAAACCCGTGGATTGTGATCTGTGATGACAGTAAAGTCTCCCCAAATTAAGGGCAAACATTCTTTCTCAATAGTTGTTTTCTGATCATTACAAGGCATCAGTCTGTACCACAAATCTTTGTTGGTAATTGGGTGCAACTAGTACAGGAGGTGTAGCTAATGCAGCCTTTAATTTCTGGAAGGCCGCTTCACACTCTGGCGACCAGATAATGATTCCAGGCAGTCTCTTATTAATCAGGTCAGTCAGGGGCTTGGCTATAGTGAGGCATAAACGTTTTGTAGTACCCTGCTGTCCCAAGGAAGACCAATACTTGCTGTGAGATGTACAAGCAAATACTTATTTGGCTAAATTATTCAGTTAAATAAACCACCTTCAGAGTTTCTATAATACTTTCTTGACTTTGTACTAACAGGAGGGAAAAATTGAGGGATCAAAAGGCATTAAAAGGACCAGTGAAAGAACCTAGCCACACACAGCACCACATACAGTAAGAACAAACTCTTACCTGGCACCAAGCAGTAACCGGTATCTCTGAGCAACTCAAAACAGTCCAATTCAAAGACTCAAGATTCCCATCCACCAACACTGGTAAAGAATTAACTGACCAGTTCTCATAGCATTATAAAAAAACTAGTAAAAGAGACCCGTTTCAGAGCAAATGAAACGGGCGCTAGCAAGGTGTTCGTCGCCAACCCCTTCGTTATTCTTTCATTGCTCCGCCCCCAACGTCATGACGTTTGACGCGAGGGCGGGGCCCGGAGCGATTTCCCCCTGCCTCCCTCCCTGCCAACCCCTTCGTCGTTCTGCCATTGCTGCGCCCTCGAGGGCGGGGCCCGGAGCGATTTCCCACCCCCCTGCCTCCCTCCCTGCCAACCCCTTCATTATTCTTCCATTGCTCCGCCCCCAACGTCATGACGTTTGACGCGCGGGCGGGGCCCAGAGTGATTTCCCCCGCCTCCCTCCCTGCCAACCCCTTCATTGTTCTGCCATTGCTCCGCCCTCGAGGGCGGGGCCCGGAGCGATTTCCCACCTCCCTGCCTCCCTCCCTGCCAACCCCTTCGTTGTTCTGCCATTGCTCCGCCCTCAAGGGCGGGGCCCGGAGCGATTTTGGTGGCTTCACCACCACGAACCTTCGAACCTTTTTGAAGGAAGTCAGGGCTTGGCTTCACTGTCGTCAGTGTCCTCAGAACGTTGAGGGTGAGTTTTATTATAAAAAAATGTTTATTGTATCAGCACTGAGAAACAGGGATTCAGCAATCAGATTCTCTGTCTGGACTACAAGCTTTGTGCGATAACGTTATATAGTGTTACAATACTGTGTGTATTATCCTGGGTTATGCTCCATAAGTACAACTCAGGATAATACATACATGGCTTATTAGTGCATACACATAATACTGATTAGTAACATAACACTTGCTAGTCTTGTTAACTGCCTGTTACTAATGAATGATGCTCTCTAGCCCTGCCTATTTTGGCAGAAGATACATAAAATGATACAGGCCAGATATGTGTAGTTTGCAAAAGTCGGTCAAAAAGTAGCTCACATCTTCACACACTTTTGAGGAAAACAGATTCTGCCCAAAACCGGTTTGTACCTGTATGATAGGGCTGTACTATGTGCCAGGTATTTTACAAAAGACACAATCCCATTATTTAAATAAATTCTATGCAACCGTCTCATTTCGTTTCTGCCATGACCCCCTTCTCTATGCCTTCAATGGCCTTCAGTGAATACTTACTACTACACTCTCCCACATTTCTTTCTATTATACACTGACTGTACAATTTATAATAGCAGAAAACACAGGCCTATGATTTCCTTCACTAGTGTAGTGAAAATAATAGCGCATGGAGTTGAAAATTCCATTGTTTACATACTGTTGTACTTCCCTGATTTAAACATACCCACAAGAATTACTTTATTTAGCCTAACCAAAGTAATCATGCTTTGGAAAACAGTGCATACTTTAAATGGGACAGAAGTGGACAATTTTCAGCCAAGCCATTATTTACAGGTAAATTGTTATTTACATGAGTAAATATCTTTTAACAAGAAGAGAAAGTATGCAAAGCATGGATTGTGTGTGTGTGTGTATAGATAGATAGATAGATAGATAGATAGATAGATAGATAGATAGATAGATAGATAGATAGATATGTGTGTGTAAATAATAATAAAATAAAACCAAGTGTGATAATATATTTACTCACTAGATATTACTGTCAAAAAATATGAAAGGATTCATTTTACAATGAAATAACAGGGGATCCCATGCAGAAGGCTTTGTAGTAGAGCCTTCACTTTACCGCAGAAAAAAAAAATGTGGTATGCTATAATCAGTGAGCATGTAAATTACTACCACATTAAAATCGCAGCAATAATCCACAGCTCATTAATAAATGTTTAGCCTAATGTACTGAGATATTCCAATGTTAATTTCTGCAAAGACTTCTGAGTTGTTTTTCTCCCAAGCAGCTGTATCTTAACTATAATGCAACTGCAATTTCAGATTGTTTTTTGAGGTCTAGTGGGGCTCCCCACACATCCGATCCAGCCTCCAACCCCAGCATCTGCATAGAAATCCTTGCTGGTGTACTGCCCCCCCCCCCCCCGATCTTTTGTCCCCAATTTTTAAAAGAAAAAATCCCTGGTGTTTAGTGACACCCCCTCCTCTCAAACCCTTTCTCAAGTTCCCCAGACCTGTACTTCAGAAAAGGCGATGCCCATTCACTCCTGCTTCTGGCACCACCATCTTCAAAATGGCGACACCCTGCTCCATGCAGTGTATCTCAGGATGCACCATGAGGAGCAAGGCACTGAGATTTTGAAGATGGCAGTGCCAGAGGCTTGAGCGAGTGGACTTCGTTTCTGCCTCTTCTGAGGTACAGGTCTGGGGAGCTCAGTGTGTGTGTGTGCGGGGGGGGGGGTAGCTGCTAGACACCCTGGATTTTTTTTTCTTTTAAAAATTGAGAACAGAGGGTCTGGAAAGGGAGGGAGGGAGGCACTAGGCCACCTGGAACGTTTGTGTAGGTGTTGTAGGGGTAGATCGGATGGATGGAGGGCCCACTAGACCACCAGGTAATTCATTTTTTGCTGTTGGGGGGATGGGGGGCTCATGTTGGGTTTGAGAAAGAGAGTGAGGTTGCTAGACTTTAGGCAAGGTGGTTAGGCACCCACTCCTCTCAACTAACCCTTTTATGCTGCCCTGGACCAGGCACAAAACTTTCCAAGTACAATGTGCAGGAAAAAAACATTTTTTTCTTACATGGCCGCTGGATAGCTAATGACTGCACTAACATGTTTTCAAAGCATTTTAATGTGGTAAGGGTTTCCATACAAGTTAACCCACACTGAAACCCTTCCTGCATTGCTATCCCATGCTAAAACTGTATTAAGCCCACATTAACCACGTGGGAAGTTTACTCCATGGGTCCCAAGGTGCCTTGTACTAAGGCAGCCAATAACGAACTACACTAGTGAGTCAATAAGTGTCGCTGTACATAGCAACCATTACAAAAGCTATATGGTTCAGTCAGTTGGGTCCAGTTGAAGTCACAAGAAAATGAAGTGTGTATCTCAGTCACTAAGAGCCAATCCAAAAGAGAGGAGTGTGGTAGAGGCTACATGTGTATCTGTGTTGACTTATATGTGTGTGCAACTGTGACTAGAAGTGAGGATGGATAGCTTAAATGGAGCATTTCCCATGTCTTCATGCTATGTACAAGTATTTCTATTCAGCAGTTGCTGGACTTGCCCCTGTTTATAAGTTTTTCCAATATTAGTGAAAAACTGTCTGCACATAAATGCTCAGGAGGCAAGTCTCTTTCAAATGAAAGAAAACTCTGGAATGAAGGAGCATAGGATATAGGGTGAAAGGGGACACACTCAGCAGTAATCTATGGAATGTGGTAGAGACCAAGACTATATCTGAATTTAAGAAAGCATGGGTCAAGTACGTAGGATCTCTAGGAGAGAGAAAGAGATAGTAGATGATAAGGGGTGTACCAAATATTCGAATTTGATTCAATTCAGCCCCAAATACATTATATGTATTCGGCCGAATAGTGATTTAAATTTGAATACGAATAATCTGGGGCTGTACTCTGCTAAATCCTATTGAAATAAACACGATCTCTGATTTCATATTGCTTTTTTTATTATTTGTTACGTTATGGCTTAGTGCACATTATTCGTATTTTCATTATTTGTATTCAGCCAAATAGTAAAATATGCTATTCGGTACAGCTCTAGTAGATAGTTTGGATGGGCAGACTGGATAGGCCATAAGGGGGTCAATATTAACGCAATTTAAATGGTTAAATTGCCTCTGTGGGGCTATCTGAGGATATTCAGGGCACTTAACCACATAGTGCCACTGAATATCCCCTTCAACCATCTAAGCTGAAACTGGCTATGCTATGGGTGGGTCCAAGAAAACAACAGGGTAACCGATCCACAAACTCCAAGATGGGAAACAAACAAAGCAGATCGGTATATGAAAAAAACAAAGTTTAATAGAAAATTGTTGAATAAAATTAGGAAGCCCGATATAGGCCGTGTTTCGCCCAACTGAGCTGCATCAGGGGCTAATGGATATCTGTGTAACCATACGATTTCCACTTAAAAATATATGTGAAGTGGAATTGAAGGGCAGCTTTACCAGAGGCAATTCAAAAAGAAGAGTCATGCCGGAGCTGTAGGTCGACGCCAATCACAAGCATAACCTTTATAGAATAAGGCCCATAGTGCATACTTTTTAATAAGAGGGCACCTTCTTTCCATATAGTACATACTCTTTAAGACGAGTACACACACATAACTGCATTCATTCAGGAATTTTTAAAAACTTAAGAAAAATAAAGCCCACAAATATTTTCTGGCTGGCCATCCCTACTGTTTACCTCCAAAGGCTTTGAAACTGTCCTTTGCATTTGTTATATATGCTACATGTCTTGAAAAAAATAAATCATTTAAAAACATTTCAGTTTCTTTTGTATAGCTAGTCTAGTCTAATCTATTAAATTTACTGCAGGGCAAGAGATACATTTAGTAATACTACTTTTTTTCTCTTCCCTTCCCCTTCTGAATCCCATCTGCCCATTTCCCATTTCTTTAATTATTTTTTTGGTCTGCTTTGGTCAAGCGTAATCCCCAGATAATTGCTGAGGATGTAGTTCCTTACAAATCATATTGGTAATAGTTCTATGATTACCTCCACATGTTAATAGAGTGAGGCAGTGTACAATATTTTCCTCATTTGAATGCCTGTTTGGAAGAGCATCAGTCAAGTAATACAGTTTGTCATTACTAACTGTATTACATGTAGAAATGTTGGCTAATTTCTGATTTTTGTGTTTTGAAATGATGTAATTAAAATAACGCTATTCAGTCAAGTGTGCTATTTCATACCTTCTAGTAAAACCATTAAAGCTGGGGAGTATTTATTTCAGACTTGCATATTGAGTACCAGCAAAGAATGGAATCTAAATGTGGTAGCAGAATTTTGCAAGAGGTTTCTCCCCTCTCCCTTTTACTTCACAGGGCCTATTCAAATAGCAGCTGCTATTTCAAAACTAAACTCAGCATTTGTGTGAAATGTTCTTAACCATTTATACAATCCCACAGTCCTTTATCTAGCTTCTCCTGCTGTGTTCCCACCACTCAAGATCCCATTTGCAAAACCTTAGACAGCCTCAACTTTTACCAAGGTGCAGCTTTGGTTTCAGCTGCTTTTCTGTGAGAGGAAGTGAATGTTGTACTTTTTTCTTTGTGGCACAGTTCTGATAAAGCTGTGGTGGTCTTATCTCTCATTTAGGTAGTGGCTCTTTATGACTATACTGCACATCGATCAGATGAGTTAACCTTCCATCGCAGTGACATTATCCAAGTGTTGTATAAAGATAATGACAGCTGGTGGTTTGGCTGCCTAGCAAATGGACAACAAGGCTATTTTCCAGCTAATTATGTGGCTGGTGAAAGTAAGTAGACTACCCTCTGTCCAGTACACACTAGTGATTATTTAAGATTTTATCACCCAATTCTGTTGAATTTCTTCACAATGGATTTTTCTGTACACCTATACTTTGTTTATATTTTCAGTACAATATGAAGAACAATCTTCATTAGCAGAACCAGATTATTCTCCCCTCCTGCGTAATGAACAAACTAAAGAAGAAGTGGAATCTCCAGCACCTCAGAGGGTAAACATTTAAAACAGAATATTCTGCGTTTCCTCTAAATATACAAGATGGAATTTTATCATCCTTTACTGTCCTTTGCATCAGTTTCATTTATGTTAATCCTGACATATATCTTCCCTGCTAACTTGCAGAAATGCTGCAAAATAATATTTCAGCTAAAGTTCATGCTGCCATGTTGACTAGGTGGTTAATGATTGCCATTTCTTGTCTTGCATCCATCCAGCCCAAACCTCTTTTCAGTTGGAATGGAAGCTGGGGTTAGGCACCAGCCCCAGGTCCTTGCCTTTGACCAGTTAATAATGGATGATAGACATGTGGTAGTATACAAATAATTTCTGGCAATACATTAAAAAATATACTAATTGTGGGATCAATATTCAAAGAGTCTTTATCAGACTGGAGAGGGTTCTGCCCGGTTAAATATCACTGAGCTGGCAGTTAACTGGGTAGTGCCACTGAATATCTCTGCTAACTGGCCATTCTCTAACCAGCTAGGTTAGAAGAGGTCCAGGGGCGGAGTTTGGGCAGAGCCACAACTTAGCTGGTTAGCGGCAATATTCAGTCCACTAATTGGCTAACTAAGGGTTGGCAAGTGGCAACAGGCTTGCTGTTCACCAATCCAGAATTACCGCTGGGCAATCACAAGAGCCCGACTGTAGTTCCCATCCCCAGCATGTGCCATTTCCAGTGCTACAAAAATATTTTCTATTTTTGTTGCACTGGTGCTTACCCGGCAGTGGCGCTTTAGCGTGGGAGCCCTTACCGCCACCTCAGTGGGTGGTGGTAAGTGCTCCCCTCCGAAATGGCCGCACAGCAAGTGTTTCACTTACCGCACAGCCTTTTCTTTTTGAGAAATAAAGACAGCCTTTTACCTGCTGTGGTAAAAGGGGGCCTCAGCGCATGTCAAAAGCAGAGATATTCAGTGGCACTACCCAGTTAACTGCCAGCTCAGTGAGCTTTAACCGGGCAGAACCCTCTCCAGTCTGATTAAGACCCTTTGAATATTGATCCCATAATGAGTGCTGATGCTAGCGCAGGCCCTCTTTTACTACAGTTTAGTAAAAGGACCCCTAAGCACATAAAGTTAGGACTCCAGTACCTAAAGGGATTGGGTTGGACCTAAGAGCTCCTTCTAGCTATTATCCCATTGCCAGTATTCCCCTGTTCACTAAAGTGATTGAATTTTTTGAGTGTCAACAGTTTTCTGCTTATTTAGATATTTTTTCTTGCCTGCAATGTACTCAGTTCAGCTTCAGAACTGGTCACAGTACTACTACTACTACTATTTAACATTTCTAAAGCGCTACTAGGGTTACGCAGCGCTCTACAATTTAACATAGAAGGACAGTCCCTGCTCGCTAATTCTTACTTCACATGTAAAGGAGCAGTTATGTGCTGGTAAACAAACTTTGCTGTTGCAGTTTCATATCTCTGCAACATTTGATACTGTTAACCATGCTGTTTTGCTTTAGATATTGGTATCTCTGGCAAGGTCCTCAATGGTTTCAGGAATTTCTTTTAAATCGAAGCAATCATGTACATTGAAATAAATTGCTTTCTAAACCTTGGTTTCCCAGCCGTGGGGTCCTTCAGAGGTCCCCACTGTCGCCAGTACTACTGCTCAATTTTTTTATGGCTTCACTTGAAAGGATTAAAATGGAGTGGAGGGAACTGCTTTTATCATATGCTGAGGATATTATGCTGTTGATACCTGTCTCCATTAATATTTTGAATCTTGCTTAATTGTGTTTCTTCAGGTATTAATGGAATTCAGAGCTGGGCTTTAAGTAGCAAACTAAAATTAAACCCTAATAAAACAAAAATACTTTAGTTTAAAAGCACTGGAGAGTTTGTACTATTATCTGTTGCCTTACCTAACAACCAAGTTCTACCTATCAAGACCGAGTCAAGAGTATTGTGAGTAATCCTTGATTCCTCCTTGACATTTGGTCCACAAGTCATTCACCCATGGTGAAAGGTTCTTTTAGATTAAGACAGTTGAAGCTTATAAAATCAGTTCAAATGTTGGTTCTTCTGGATTTGGACTATTGTAATGTGCCTTGGGTCTATCAGCCAGACATTTTAGAAAGTTACAGCATATCAGCAGTTTGATTGATCTTTAGGCTCAGTAAGTTTACAAGTATGTCTTCTTATATTGTTAAATTGGACTGGCTGCCAGTAAGTAAGCATATTTTGTTTAAAGCAGCTTGGTTCTTACATCAAATTCTACATGGCTCAGCATCTGAACTTCTTATAAATCTTATCTCTTTTCCGGTAGGCATATTTTCCTCTCAACCGTGTGACAAGGTCATTCTCCGTCCACCATCTTTTAGAAATATATTTTTCCATAGTGTGGCTAAGACTATATTTTCAGCAATAGGTACTTCACTTTGGAATTCTTTTCCTTTTCTCATCAGGATGGAAAATAACTACTTTAAATTTTGCAAAAAGATTAAAACTTTTCTGTTTGATAAGTAATATTTATGTTTTCCTTCTTGTTGCTTTCTTAATTTTTGCTTTTTTATTTTTTGCTTATTGTGATACATAATGGCTGAATATGTTGTATTCTTGTATTTTCGTTTGTATAGTGTTTATTTGTACACCGTATCAAGCTAGCGGTTAACAGGCATCATATTGATATTGGTATTGACAGAACATAGGCTGCCTAACTTTATACACCAGAGGTTCCTTTTACCAAGCTGCAGTAAAAATGGCCCTGTGCTAGCAGCGGGGGCCAGTTTTGCTGCTCGCTGAGGCCCTTTTTACCGCATCAGGTAAAAAAAACTGAAAATAACCATGGCTATGTGATGAGATTGCTCTTACCTTGTGGCCATGTGAGGGGGGAGCACCTACTGCCACCCACTGAGGTAGCGGTAAAGGCTCTTGCACTAACCCGGCGGTAACCAGGTAGCATGTGGTGCTCCCAATTACCGCTGAGTTCACCACGCTAAAAAATACAACCCTATTTTCCCCAACGCAGGAAATGGCCCGCCACTTTGTAAAAGGGCCCTCAAGTTAACCAGGCACCAATCTGAATATCATTTGGTGCCAGTTAACTTCCAGGTCAGCATACATACCTGGATATTTAATGCCTGAAGCCCCAGCAGTGAATATCTGAGATTAGTTTAGCCCTTGGCTCTAAGCAACTTGCAATCTGCTTACTGCTTCAGGCTGAATATCAGCCCCTATAAAGACTATGCTGAGAAAATTGGAACTTGTGCACATAAGTGTACTAAACACTATTCTATAGGGGAAACATAATTGCAATGGGGGGGTGTATACGTGGGTAGAGCTTGGGAGGTGTTTCCAATTACACGCATAATTTGAATGCTATCAGTTGCACACTTCCTTATCGTATTTATGTGCCAAGAATTAGGCCTGCTGAATGGCTGGTGTAACTTCTAGTATGTAAATGTTAGGCACACTTATGACAGGTGGTTCTAGTATTCTATAACAACATCTTAGAGAGCAATTCTATAATTGGGTGCTACATGTTAGTCACCTCAATGGTGCTCACTGTGTGCCAATTCTGTAACAACTTCTGTAAGCTAAGTATATCTGTTACAAGCTTTGGAAGCTCTAAGTTAGTAACAGTAAAAATGTCAAATTATTTTATGTGATAAATGTGAATGTAATTAAGTAAAATGATAAAATAATTTAAAAAAATGTCAAATTATAGTTAATACACAGTAGCAATCTTGAAAAAAATCAGACATCTTTTTAGAAGTGTTTCATTTATGCAGTAAAGCCTGTTGGGGAGAATCCATCTGGTTATCTGTTCATCTGTATGCATCTAGTTGTTTGCACCTCAGTCTGTGAATGGAGAAAAGATGTAATGTGCTATTGTGTGCAGTCTTTACCTTATTATCACTAATTTTGGTTGGTCTCGAAATTATAATTGTTTTTCATTAGCTTTTACTGGCTATGATTGTGTTGATCACTTTCTTATTCGCTATAACTTTACTAGGCCCTGCCCTCCCCATTCCCCTCCAGTGACTCCTGGATGATGGGTCATAGCTCTCTCCCATATTGATATAGAATCCTTATCGCTCTTCCGTTTCCTCCCCTCTACTCCCTTTTCCTCTGGGTTTCTTAATGTTGTAGTTAAGAACTGGCAGTCTACCTTAGAGCATGTTTTGGATACGGTTGCCCCCAAAATCTTTTGCCAGGTTAAACCATCATGCTACTAACCATGGTTCTCCGCAGAGTGGTTATGACCATCTCTGTGCTATGTTGTGGTCTGAAACCTGATTGAGACTTGGGAAGGATTGAGAATTGTACCAGGTATTCTATTTGTTGTGCTACCAGACCCCTAGTTCTCCACTGACCTTCGTTTACTCAGGCATCAACTCCGGCATGTGGAAAAGGAACAAATCACGTAATGAGCACTCTACTGAGAATACACTGAGATTACAATTCTAGGTTAAGAAAGGTGAGAAAGTCGTACATTTCTAATAAGTTTTAAAGTCATCAAATCCACGTAAAGACCTCTAGCCTAGTGGTTAGTGCAGTGGTCTTTGATCCTGGGGAACTGTGTTTGATTCCCACTGCAGCTCCTTGTGACTCTGGGCAAGTCACTTAACCCTCCATTGCCCCTGGTACAAAATAAGTACCTGAATATATGTAAACCGTGTTGAATGTAGTTGCACAAAAACCTCAGAAAGGCGGTATATCAAGTCCCATTTCCCCTTTCCCTTACTCAATTTTTCGTCAAATATCTGCACTGCGTTTTACTTGTTCCTCCTCCACCACTCCTTCCGCAGAAGCACTTTCTCTGTTCTTTGTTAGCAAAATCATTATGTTCCTTCAGCCTTTCTCCTCCTCTCCTTCCCACATCTCTCTACCTCCTCCTCCAACCCCTACTACAGTCAGTGCACCTTCACAGTCCTATTCTGGTTCTACAAGCTGGTCCTCTTTTCATGCTTAAACTCTTCACTCTATAAAGCTCATCTTGTCCTCAGTGAAACCAATCTACTGTCCAAACGATCCCATTCCACTATCCTGGCTTAACTCTCTCTTCTATCAGCTATTAACTTCGGTCTCTCTACAGGTCTGTTTCCAGATTTATGGAAATCTGCCACAGTACACCCCATCTTAAGAAGTCTAATTTAGATCCCTCATTACCTAAGTATTACCACCCTGTTTAGAATCTGTCATTCATGTCCAAGGGCCTAGAAAAGGTTGTGTTCCAGCAACTCTCTAATTTTTCTGAAAAATCTTTTACATTACAACCGTGTCAACCTGGCTTTAGAGCCAGTTTTAGTACAGAGACACTCCTAGCAGCTTAACTAAGCAAACTCCACTCTAACTTTGATAAGCACCATATTGTCCTTGCAGTCTCCTTAGATCTTTCCGCAGCTTTCAATCTTGTTAATCATTCTCTCCTGATCTCCCGTCTGGCCTCATTAGGGATTTCTGGTGTCGTTCTCTCCTGGTTTGCCTCTTTTCTAACTATTCATTTCGGGTCTGTCATGAAATGCCTAGCCACCTGTCTTGGGCTACCCAACGGCCACTTAGAGGGTCTATCCCCAGCACAGCTCAGGTCTGCTTGCATTTGACGCTTGTGGTCTACACTAGCACCCTCCTCCCACTGACTGGGTCCCAACCACCTCTGGGTGAGCCTTCCGCTGTCATGGTGTTCCCCAGTGATTTCTAGGTTATTGGGGTCACACTCCCAGTGGTCACACAGTTCCTAGAAATCACTCACAGACATAAGTACATAATGCCATACTGGGAAAAGACCAAGGGTCCATCGAGCCCAGCATCTTGTCCACGACAGTGGCCAATCCAGGCCAAGGGCACCTGGCAAGCTTCCCAAACGTACAAACATTCTATACATGTTATTCCTGGGATTTTGGATTTTTCCAAGTCCGTTTAGTAGCGGTTTATGGACTTGTCCTTTAGGAAACCGTCCAACCCCTTTTTAAACTCTGCTAAGCTAACCGCCTTCACCACATTTTCCGGCAATGAATTCCAGAGTTTAATTACACGTTGGGTGAAGAAAAATTTTCTCCGATTTGTTTTAAATTTACTACACTGTAGTTTAATCGCATGCCCCCTAGTCCTAGTATTTTTGGAAAGCATGAACAGACGCTTCACATCCACCTGTTCCACTCCACTCATTATTTTATATACCTCTATCATGTCTCCCCTCAGCCGTCTCTTCTCCAAGCTGAATAGCCCTAGCCTCCTTAGTCTTTTTTCTTAGGGAAGTCGTCCCATCCCCGCTATCATTTTAGTCGCCCTTCGCTACACCTTTTCCAATTCTACTATATCTTTCTTGAGATGCGGCGACCAGAATTGAACACAATACTCAAGGTGCAGTCGCACCATGGAGCGATACAATGGCATTATAACATCCTCACACCTGTTTTCCATACCTTTCCTAATAATACCCAACATTCTATTCGCTTTCCTAGCCGCAGCAGCACACTGAGCAGAAGGTTTCAGTGTGTTATCGACGACGACACCCAGATCCCTTTCTTGGTCCATAACTTCTAACGTGGAACCTTGCATGACGTAGCTATAATTCGGGTTCTTTTTTCCCACATGCATCACCTTGCACTTGCTCACATTAAACGTCATCTGCCATTTAGCCGCCCAGTCTCCCAGTCTCGTAAGGTCCTCTTGTAATTTTTCACAATCCTGTCGCGAGTTAACGACTTTGAATAACTTTGTGTCATCAGCAAATTTAATTACCTCGCTAGTTACTCCCATCTCTAAATCATTTATAAATATATTAAAAAGCAGCGGTCCTAGCACAGACCCCTGAGGAACCCCACTAACTACTCTTCTCCATTGTGAATACTGCCCATTTAACCCCACTCTCTGTTTCCTATCCTTCAACCAGTTTTTAATCCACAATAGGACATTTCCTCCTATCCCATGACCCTCCAATTTCCTCTGTAGCCTTTCATGAGGTACCTTGTCAAACGCCTTTTGAAGATCCAGATACACAATATCAACCGGCTCCCCTTTGTCCACATGTTTGTTTACTCCTTCAAAGAATTGAAGTAAATTGGTCAGGCAAGATTTCCCCACACAAAAGCCGTGCTGACTCGGTCTCAGTAATCCATGTCCTCAGATGTGCTCTGTAATTTTGTTTTTAATAATAGCTTCTACCATTTTCCCCGGCACCGACATCAGACTTACCGGTCTATAATTTCCCGGATCTCCCCTGGAGCCTTTTTTAAAAATGGGCGTTACATTGGCCACCCTCCAATCTTCCGGTACCACGCTCGATTTTAAGGATAAGTTACATATCACTAGCAGTAGCTCCGCAAGCTCATTTTTCAGTTCTATCAGTACTCTAGGATGAATACCATCCGGTCCAGGAGATTTGCTACTCTTCAGTTTGCCGAACTGCCCCATTACGTCCTCCAGGTTTACCGTGAAGTCAGTAAGTTTCTCCGACTCGTCCGCTTGAAATACCATTTCCGATACCGGTATCCCACCCAAATCTTCCTCGGTGAAGACCAAAGCAAAGAATTCATTCAGTCTCTCCGCTACGTCTTTGTCTTCCTTGATCGCCCCTTTTACCCCTCGGTCATCCAGCGGCCCAACCGAGTCTTTTGCCGGCTTCCTGCTTTTAATATACCGAAAAAAGATTTTACTATGTTTTTTTGCCTCTAATGCTATCTTTTTTTTCGTAATCCCTCTTGGCCTTCTTTATCTGCGCCTTGCATTTGCTTTGACACTCCTTATGCTGCTTCTTGTTATTTTCAGACGGTTCCTTCTTCCATTTTCTGAAGGCGTTTCTTTTAGCCCTAATAGCTTCCTTCACCTCACTTTTCAACACACAAATCACTAGGATTCTTAGTCAGTCCAGACAAGCAGAGGCAATAAACTAAAAATGTTTATTGTCTAAAAATATTGAACAGTGAACCATAAACACAGATTGAACAAAACAGTACATAATAACAGTTAACTAACTAAGGATCAATTATAAAACTATCTAAAAATTTGTTCACTACCTGAATAGTTCCTGGAGAGTACAGGTAATATAGCTGCTCACAGGTTATCAAATATAATTGTTCACAGGGCCTCGGCAAACAGATCTTCCTCTCTCTTCGCCCAAACTGAGACTGGAGAAAAATCCAGTATTTCCTAGTTGCATTTGAGCTCCTGGGCCAATCAGATCCCAGAATAACAACTTTTAAAAATAGCTGGTCACATCACTTCAGGTTACCTCTTATCAGTGTTAACTAATGAGGGAACAGTCATTTCTCTGTAATAGCTTTAAACATAAACATGCACCACCTGCTGGCCAAACTAGAGAAACACATCAAGAAATAATCAGTACAGTTTACAGGCTTTCAGGCTTATTTTCGATAGACAAGGGCGCGCCCATCTTCCGACACAAATCGGGAGATGGGCGTCCTTCTCTCAGGGTCACCCAAATCGGGGTTGGCCTCGCCTTACTCCCCAGTGGTCACCAACCCCCTCCCACCCTAAAAAAAAAAAAACTTAAAAAAAATTTTCCAGCCTCTATGCCAGCCTCAAATGTCATACCCAGCTCCTTGACAGCAGTATGCAGGTCCCTGGAGCAGTTTTAGTGGATGCAGTGCACTTCAGGCAGGCGGACCCAGGCCCATGCCCCCCCCCCCCCCCCACCTGTTACACTTGTGGTGGTAAATGTGAGCCCTTCAAAACCTACCAGAAACCCACATGTAGCTGCCCCCCTTCACCCCTTAGGGCTATGGTAGTGGTGTACATTTGTGGGGAGTGGGTTTTTTGGGGGGGGTTGGGGGTCTCAGCACACAAGGTAAGGGAGCTATGCACCTGGGAGCAATTTCTGAAGTCCACTGCAGTGCCTCCTAGGGTGCCCAGTTGGTGTCCTGGCATGTCAGGGGGACCAGTGCACTACGAATGCTGGCTCCTCCCATGACCAAAGGGCTTGGATTTGGTCATTTCTGAGATGGGCATCCTCGTTTTCCATTATCGCCGAAAATCGGGTACGACCATCTCTAAGTTCGACCTAAATGTTGAGATTTGGGCGTCCCCGACCATATTATCGAAATGAAAGATGAACGCCCATCTTGTTTCGATAATACTGGATTGCCCACTCCTTCACGGAGCCGTCTCTTAGGAAAGACAGCTTCTTTCTCCACTCTTATTTAGTTCATATTTAAGTCCATTAGCAGCACTCATAGTCTTTTATGATATTGTCCTATTTCTGTGGTGACGATTTCCTTATTACTGTTCCACCAATCGACTCTGTCCCTCGCTGTCCTCTTTACAGACTTGTTTAGATGCGGTTGCAAAATGGTTTTCCAATTATCAACTTGTATTGATAAGACAGTCGCCTGTTAGTTTTTGAGTTCTTACCAACCCCCTTTCTTGTCTATTATGCTCTTTGGATCACCTTGTACCTCAGTTCTATTACCTTGGGGTGAGTCTTGTTTCTGTTCTCTCCTTTCTTTCTCATATTTTGCACGTGACAAAACTCATTTTTTCGCTTTCCATCAGTTAAATACCAACCACCATTTTTTAAACCATGATCAATTTCGTGCTATTATTCTTTCATTAATTACATCTCGATTGGATTATTGTAATATCATCCATGCGGGTCTGCCGCACACCACACTTAAGAAATTACAAACACTCCAAAATTCAGCTATAAAACTTCTCTGTCCTGCCTCTTGCTTAGATCACACAACTACGCTACTCAAAAGTCACTATTGGCTACCTGTAGAGTACCGGATCACATATGAAATAGCAATATTCACATTTAAGGCATTCAGTATAGGTACTCCTGATTATCTTTCTAGGATCACCATTCTCTATACATCTTCTAGGGTCCTCCGTTCACTGAATGATCACAGTCTAGTTTTCCATGCCCCAGATTCGCTCATCTTGATTCCACCAGGCACTTTCAAAGATTTCAAATCTAACCTAAAGACCTGTTTTTTTAGGCAGGCTTTGGAGAGACAGTATGACAAAAAGTGTCAGCCTGAGCTCACAGAGTTTACTGTTTTTAATTCTATGCCCCTTCCCTTGTCTTTGCTTTATTATTAAGTTCCCTTTTTCTTCTGGAATGAATGCCGCTCTTTTCTATCATTAATGGAGTTAATTTTCATTTCCCTACTGTGATTTTTATGCATTAGCCTGTACACTGCTCTGCTCTGCCTTGGCAGCTAGAGCAGTCCAGTAAGTCCTAATAAACTATGAACTGTAAACTTTCAGGTACATTGTGTAAATGTCATGGGAAGCAATGCCAAATAAAATCAGTAAACCACGCTAATCCTTTTTGAATTGATTAAATCTCAGAATTTATTTTACATGTTTTTTTCCCTTCAATGTTTATTAGCACAAAAATAGTTGACCTAAAATTTAAAGAAGCAAGTGCTAGCAAAATGATTCAAAATACATTGGGGCCAATATTCAAAAGGGTTTAACAAGGCAAAAGAGGCTCCTGCCCAGTTAAACCCCACTGAGTTGGCCGGCCACCAGTATCACCATTCACCAACCATTCCCTAACCAGCACATAAAGTTAGGATAGTAAACATTCTGTCCTAACTTTGTGCCAAGTTAATCAGGCTAGTACACATACCTGGATATTAAGTGTTGGGAGCCACACATGCCCCAGCATTGAATATCCAGAGTTATTTTAGCCCGCGACTGGAAGCAGCTTCCAAGCCGCTTACCACTGCAGCTGAATGTTACCTCCAGTATGTTTATTAGGTGCTAGCTACCCAAGAGCTATATCATCAAATATCAGCCTGGGTGAGAGGAAGGTAGGGGTAAATATCATTGGAAAGGGAGGAAAGGAGAGACGTGCAGCAATCACCGAGATGCCCAGCAACAGAAGCACAGAGACTGGTGAAGCACCCTCTCAAAAACCGGCAGTAAGTGAAGGAGCAAGCCGAAACCATGGGAACCAAGGGAAGAGAGACCACCAGACCCGCAGGAGACTGAGCAGACGGACCAATACGGCACCAGAGGAAAATAGAGGGCACCCACAGGAGGCAGCATGGACAGACCAGCTGAACACCTGGACCAATCAGGACCAACAAAGAAGAGATAAGAATCCAACGGACCTCGGGTCAACAGGAAGCAATGTCATGAAGAATTGGCCCCAACAATTACAGACTGTCTGTCTGTCTCTCTCACACACACAAACACCATACAGAATGGCCAACTTAAAGACATGGGTTCTCTACTACATAGTAAGAACATGGATACAGGGTTAAAGGCCACCGCACCTAATCAACCTACACCTAGAAAAACAGTACAACAGTAACACCAAAAGTCTAATGGATTTCCTAAACCAATGGAACTTTAAAACAACACAAGCCACGTTATCCCACACAAAAGGGCACTTACTAGACATACTAGCCCACAGGTTCTCAGACAGCAATAGCCACATATTGGAAACCCACAATTGGGAAAAAGTAATATGGTCAGACTACAGCAAACTCACATTTTCATTAAAATGGAAAAAGAAGAGCAAGAAAAGAAAACCTAGCACACCACAAACTTTCACAACCATTGGAAAGGTAGACTATCAAACCTTCTGGACAACAGTGCTGGACAAACTGACTCCTGCCAGTGATTGCATTTCAAGGGTCATACTGTAAGCAAGAATGGAATTGGATTGTTCATCCAAATAAGTCCTTGCCTAAGTAGACACCTGACTTGTGGCAGCCCTACCAGGATCCTTCTTAGATCAATTTATTACTATGAGAATGATCAGTCCTTGGTGCCCTGCTGTTCCATGCACTATTCTGTCCTCTAGCGATCATGGGAGAACACATACAATATTCCCCCAGTTGGCCATAGCTGGATCAGTGCATTCTGCCTCTCTGGATCCCACCATTCTTTATCAACTGAAGAAGGCTGATGCTTTGGTGTTCCATTGGAATTCCATTGTTCCATCACTGGCACTTCCTATCTGTGTGAAAGCTCCTGGATCCAGCCTGTGGTGGCTTAAATCATCCGCCTGGACATTCTGTGCCCCTGTGAGTGATTTCTGTAGTTTTTAAATATGTCTTTGCCTATTCCGTGATATGATTTTCTTTTGTGTTAGCTATGGGCTCCTGGTGTCCCCCTTTGTCTGTTTATATATACCACCACCACTATATTGTGAAATAATATCTTCACCTGTTTTCCCCTGAGAAGAGGCAAAAAGTGGTTTAAGGCCAACCTGATCTCAAGTGTATTTATGGGCCAACTTCCTCCTTCTTATGACCAGCACCTTTGTACCACTCAGGGCTGACTCAGCCATTAGGCAAGATTAGACAATCACCTAGAGCAGCAGCTTTTTGGAGGCAGCAAAGAGCAGCTCCAGTCAAAACAATAGATCCTGTCATCTACACAAACTCAAAGAACCATTAGTGTGTACATTTACCTGGAGGGAGGGTGGGCAATTTTCAGATAAATAATTTTTAATACAAACCTAGTATAGCTGACTTCAGGTGTATTTAGAAATTCTGACCCATTGGCATGTACAGATATGGTTGAAAGAGGTCAAGTACTTTGCTAGACATACTGATCATAGTGTATCTATGTGGAGTCTGCATTCACTCTCCTGAGATCCAACAATGATTGGAATATGTCCTTTTTCTTGAGGACAGACAGGTACAGGGAGTAGGCCCCATTGCCTCTTTCTGAATCAGGCAACTGGGTTATTGTATTGAGGCTTTACTAGTGTGGTCTTTACCACTGTCTCTATTACTGCTGAAAAACTGGAGAAGACATTGATTCTGGCAATAACTGTGTCTGATTAACCTCAGAATTCACCTCTCTTTTGTGACCTAGGCCCATTCCCAGTACTACTACTAAAACTGCCACCACCCTCCCCCACCCCCAGTAGTACCAAGGGGATAGCCCTCAAGCCATCACTGATGAGGTCACATTCCAGCTGAGTACCAGCACCTCCCTGTTGTCCTCCTTGGGTGCCCCAGAAGGACTGACTCCTTGCATGAGCTCTGCCCTGTTCTGATCTTGTAGATGCAGGAGCCCTTGACTTAGACCTACCAACTGCATATCTACCAGTGGCCCTAACTCTGTCCTTGCAGATGTGAGGGTATGTTCTTCCATAAATAGGCCTAGTTCCTCAGCCACACACTCCCCCTTTGCCATGATGGACATAAACATGTTTTTTGCTGCTATTCTAATCAGATCGTATTGGGTATCCAACATAGCTACATCCTCCAACATAGATTGTACTTGGGAATGCTGTGACCAACACATAAGCACCCAAGCTACATATCTACTTAAGACCACTGCTTCAGTATGAGGGAGAAATCAAGGCAAACCCAGAAGCAGAGCCCAAACAAGAAGAAAAATAGGCAAAAGAAAAGATACAGCCATATGCATATACGTAAGGTCATCGATCTCCCGAGAGATAACTACTACTCCTGTGCAGGTAGTGGAAGCTCCAATTTTTTTTGCATCGAAAAGAAACTTCAGTTGGCCTGGCTCAAAGAATACAGTATATACTTAATAACAGAAATGATTCTTAGGCACTTACAAGGAAATTGTAGTTAAAAATAGCCATTAGAGGAGTGGCCTAGTGGGTAGGGTGGTGGACTTTGGTCCTGGGGAACTGAAGAACTGAGTTCGATTCCCACTTCAGGCACAGACAGCTCCTTGTGACTCTGGGCAAGTCACTTAACCCTCCATTGCCCCATGTAAGCCGCATTGAGCCTGCCATGAGTGGGAAAGTGCAGGGTACAAATGTTAAAAAAAACAAAAAAAAAACACAACAATTGCCTCTGTCCATGCAATCCTGTATATTCCTACACAGATCTGTAAATATCCACACTCTTGATGCCCAGAAAAAGTTCAAGCCTTTGGCTGAAGAACAGATGCAGTATGTGATCTGTCTTGTGGAAAGACAAATGTGACAATCAGGGTGCCTCTATTGGACTTCCCCACTTCAGAGCTTTCCAATAAGCCTGTAAGCTGTCTTTGATAAATAAACTTCATGACCTAAACTTCCCTAACCGCCATGCACATTAGATGGAATGAAATATGCTTTACTTTGGTATCTTGAGAACTTCCTGCATATATGTTTTTAAACTGTTCTCCAGGAGGAAATGAAGAAATTTGGTAAAATTAAGAAACCTGAAGTTCAAGTATCTCACAGCATTCTCTATATTTTCTTACTCAGAATCATCAGTGAAGCTCCTCGGCTCCACACAGGGAGGTCCATTATCTCCAGCTCCATCCCCAGTTGATTTACTCACAGAATATTTTAGTCGAACACCTCACCTATCTGGTAACCTCTGCTCTCCTGTTAGACTCCAGAACAGACAGAGAGCTCCCCTCTGATTCTAGCAAGCTCACTACAGAGGCTTGCCATAGTAGCAACTTTCACTCTAGAAATGCTTTGGCAGGAGAAAGCTGGACCCCAGTAGTTACCAGTGAATTCATCACTGCAGCCCGAAAGGCAAGCTCTGGTACGGTAACCTTGTGAAAAGGGGACAGCTTCAATACAAAGAGAAAATCTCATGTCTTCCTCTTAAGCTTCCCCATGACTTAGTGCTGCACGGAAGCCACTATCACAGAACGAATCTTCAAGATGCAATCGATCCCACAGGTTTGTATACGGGTATTATTATCTCTAATAGCATGATTTTCATCTTTTGAGAGATTGTAGAGCATTCTATGTTTCATCTGCTCCAGTGTCTCAATATCCTTTAACACTAATTTATGGAAGGTTTGTGTCGAATGTCATTGTTGACAAGGAACATGTCAAATGTTCTAGCAGATATTTTTGAAACAAAATTGTTGAATTAGCAGTTTCTGGGTGAATTTAAACAAATCTACCCAGGTCTGGAAGTTGTTATATCTACATATTGGGATAAAAGATGCACCTTTTCCTACAATCTTCTCTTGCATAGGTATCAATATAATGTCAGACAGATGTACCACAGGGGTCTTGCCAAAAAGCAGTTCTCTGGGGTCACTCCCTTCCTCTGCCTCTTGTCCCTGGTCCATGCCTGACTTGGCCTTCTACCTTCATCCCACAAATCACTGGGTCCAATATTCAGCCAGCGGCAATCAGCATTTTGCTGACCACCACTGGCATTATACCCAGAAATTCAGTGCCAAGCCAAGCCCAAGCTCCAACATTGAAATTCCAGGAATTCGGAGCTGGCCAAATTATAGCTAGTTAAATGCAATATTCAGCTATAAAGAACCACATAAAATTAGAACTGCCTTTTATATGGTTAACTTTAACTGGTTAAGTGCCAGCTCCAGCCCCAGAACAAGTAACTGGTTTCGACTTGGGCACTAACTGGGCATTTTCAACTGCACTATCCAGTTAAGTGCCACTGAAAATGCCCAGTTAGCCCCGGACAGGCAATTTAAATGGCCAGAAATCATTTTTAATATCAGGCCCATTGTATCCTTTTCTCCATCTAAGAATGGTTGAAGAAAAAAAAATAGAACAATATAGATAGAGAAGGAGTAGGGTCCGGGGTGTTTACTGGAGATACAAGACCTTTCTGTGAACTCCTAATTCACTTGCAATTCATACCTTCATCTTTCTCACCTATTCTATTACCCTGAGGTTAGATACTGTGGGCTAGATCTGACCCAGAGATAAATGGGTCCCTTTTTATAGTCAACTTCATCTCATCTGAGTTTGTCAAATGTGGTCTTTTTTTTAATCTCCTTCCTGAAATCATGAGTTTTGTTAATTTCTACAGTAAATTTATCGCAACCTGCAAACTTGTTTTTAAGACTTTATCTGTATTTAATCTCTGCTTTAAATTTTTACTTATTTCTATCTTAGATATATCAATGAATAAAATCAAGTCGAAAAAAGATATCTTTAAAATCACATTCCAATTATTCGTAAAATCTTTAGTATCTAAATATTTTTTATTTCTTTTATAATTTGAACTCCACAGTATATCGTCTTAACTTGGCAATATTCCAACATTGTGGTATAATGTAGACCCATTTGGATAGCTTTCTTATGTAATCTTGCTAATTGCATCCATTTGTCCAGGTCTGGGTCTGTACCCATATCCTCAAAAAAGCTAAGATTCTTGCAAAACGTTCATGCAAATGATCTTCCTTTCAACCCAATATATTGTCCCATGGTTCAAAGCCTCACAAAGAAATGAACCAAGACAAAAGAGGCAAAACCTTACTGCACAAAATGTATACTAAAGCAGAGGGTTAGCAAACAAACATAAACAGGATAATAAAGGATACTATTTATTGCTTTCAACAAACCAATAAACAAAAAAAAAAATTACAAGGAGTAACAAGTCAAATGCATCATGCATAGCAAATCTTGTCTTTATTTACAGAAAACATTCAATAGCCCATCGTGTTTTGATGGAATGCCTGCATCAGGGGACTGAGTTATTATGATGAAGTTAATGCAAAATAGGACTGATGATTTTGCCAATAAGGAGAACCTGAGGAAACAGGTAGCAAAATAAGAAAAAAGGGAAAAAGTAATGGAAAGAAAAAATGTAAAGCCAAAAAATGTTGTTGGGGTTTTTTTTTATTTGAAAAGTAAAATAAAAAAAGATACCTACAGAGGGTTGTTTTTGCCCGTAAAAAAGTTGGGGGTAAAAAGATATAGATCATCAATTTGTTATATTGCTGGTCCATTGCTATAGAATTCTCTACCACTAGATTTGTGCAGCGAATCTTCATTTTTGCAGTTTAGGAAATGATCTCAGTAATGTTTAATATTCATTGCTGCCAGTTTTGATTCCCTTATACTAAAGGGTATTAGAAACTAGGCTTATTGCATCTCAGCGCGGGATTTATACTGTACACTAGGCCCAGATTCAATGGTACACTTTAGCACAGATCCTGCAAAAAAACAAAAATCTCTATATATAAAAGGCACCACCAATATTCTAAATGAAGCCTCCAGCCGGAAGTGTGAAGGGGGAGAGATATCCAGTTTCCCCATGAGTGTCTGCCCCGCCCTCGCTCTCTCTGTAACACAAACAGTGAAGGAAAACACAGCAAAGCACGAAACCAAATCGCTCTCTCTATAACAGTGAATGACTCAGAGGGGGGAGGGGAGAGAGGGCAGAAGCCCTCACTATCTCTCTAACACAAACACAGAACAGCAGGAAACTTAACACTGAAGGACTCGACTCCGAGGGGGGAGGGGACAGACAGCACAGGGGAAGGGAGAGAGGGCAGAGGGCAGGGACACACACACTCCCACGTGCACACAGAAGAAAATCTTGCTAGCTCCCATTTCATTTGCATCAGAAACGGGGCTTTTTTTTACTAGTGTTCCTATAATATCATTAGCATGCGATATCTGAAAAAAAGCATGGGAACACTTAATGCCTCCTGTTTAGGAGGTGCTAAGTGCTCCCATGTTAAGTCTGTGTTATCCAGTTAGTGCACACTACTCACAGAACGCACTAGCTGAAAAAGCTACCCCACCCATGACATGCCCCCTTCAAAAAATATTTTAAGGATCCTTTTACTAAGGTGCACTGAAAAATGGCCCGCAGTAGTGTAGACGCATGTTTTGGACATGTGCAGAATTATTTTTCAGTGCACCTGGTGCACACTTCTTTTAGAAATGAAAATAAAGCTTACCCGTTCTACTCCACTCAGTATTTTGTAGACCTCTATCATGTCCCCCCTCAACTGTCTCCTCTCCACATTGAAGAGCCCTAACCTCTTAAGCCTTTCCTCATATGAGAGGAGTTCTGTTAACTTCTTTGAACCTCTTTGAATTCTGTTATATCTTTTTCGAGCTATGGCAACCAGAATTGCACATGATTATCAAGGTGAGGTCGCACCATGGAACAATACAGAGGATTTTAATTTAATTTTAGTGGCTAAGCAACAATACTTTGATAACAACATTTCTACTTCTGTTGCTGAGGTGACAGATCTTTTCTCACTAGTGAAGAAGTTGACGTCAGATGTTCATATTGGTAAGTTAGAAATTTCAGCTGAGATATTCACAGATGCATTTCATGTGAAGGTGTCAGATATTACTCAAAAGTTTACAGGTTTGCCATTACCATTGTCAGAGTCTGATTTCAATTTTGGAACAACGTGGGATGAATTTGTATTTGTGTCTCCGAACCAAATATTGAAGATAATCTCAAATTTAAAATAATACTTTTAGTAAATTGGATGCTTGTCCGGTAACAACTATTAAAGCTATGAGATATTTGGTTCTGTTGCAGGAATAGTTAGCATGTTAGTAAATAAATTCATGTTCATGTTCCATCTAATTATTGCCCAGTGTCTTCTATCCCATTTTTGGCAATGGTTTTATTAAAGGTAGTGTTACAGCAGTTACAGGATTATATTGAGTTTACAGATTTGTTGGGTGTGCATCAATTTGGATTCAGACCAAGATTTAATACAGAAACTTTAACAAAGTGTCAACCCTTGATGTAATCAAGATGGGATTTGATGATGGAAAGCAGTTCTTTATGGTTACATTGGATGTGGTATTCAATACAATTGACCATCAGGTACTGCTTAAGAGATTGGAGAATTTTGGTTGAACAAAGTGGTGTTAAAATGGTTTCAATCATTCCTGGAGAATAGGGCATTTCAGATGAAGATAAGATTGGTGACGATCTCATGGAAAGTTATTTCTTCAAGGGTGCCACAAGAGTCAGTACTGTCTCCAGCATTATTCAATCTATATATGATGCCTATTTGTAACTGTTGGCTTGTCTTGGTCTGCACTATAGACTTTATGCAGACGATTTACAATTTTTCTTTCAGATGGAAAAGTCTATTAAATCTTCTTTGGTACATTTATCACATGCAATTATTTAGAATCGGATGACAGCCAATAGACTTCAGTTAAATGTGGGTAAAACACAAGTGTTTTTGTCAAGAACAGGATGGACAAATTGTCCTTCAAACTTTCAGGTAGATATTATATGTCAATTTTAAAGGAAGTTAAGTACTTGGGGGTATGGTTAGATATTGCCTTGTCTATGAAGAGTGGCATTAGATTTGTAATTAAGATTAAATTGAGATTATTGTGTAAGTTGCAGGATTTGCTGTCTTTTAAGAACTTTCAGACAGTTTTGCACGCTATTGGTTTTCCCTATTTTGATTACTAAAATGCTTTATTGTATGGCCTTATTCAATTGCTGTTCAGCTTCAGTTACACAAGTTCCCAAATCCTTCAGGCCCCTGCGGAGATCCTGAAGGCCTTAAGCTCAGTCATGGACGCCGCAGAGTCCTGACCTGAAGGTCTTCCTTAGTTAGAGGGCCAGCCAAATCTACAGAATCAATGTCTTCTATGTCAGTAAAGGCAGCAAATTTCCACGCATCCACTCACAGTATCTCTGGGTCTGCCATACCACGGGAGCTGCTGTAGTCACCTCAACCCGCTGCCTGGAAGTAAGTTTTTATTTCCCTGGTGCGCTTCTTTGACATTCAGCCCATTTAGGGTTCACCACCAATTCAAGCACACAGTCTAGATGCCTCGTGCAAAGTTACTCCTAAAAATCAGGGCTTGCTCGGAGCTCCCAGTTCACACTGCCATCTTACCGATGATGTCACCAGAAAAAAAACCTACTACCTTTATTCAGATGGGGAATTACCTCAATTAATTGCTTTCTAGATGGAAACATCTGGAAGAAGTTGAAACAGTGGGCAAAACTGAAAGTCGTTATAGTAAAGGCAGCAAACCTTTCTGTAAGGAAAGTAAATAAAAGTAAGAGGAAAAGGAGGCTGATTTGGTTCTCAAACGTAGTAGCTGAAAAGGTAAGAAAAAAGAGGTTAGCCTTTATAAACTACAAGAGATCGCAGAAAGAGGAAGACAGGTGACAATATCTGGAAAAGCTAAGAGAAGCTGGTAGAATAGTCAGGAAAGCAAAGATGCAAATGGAAGAAAAATATCCAGTACGGTAACATGGGGGGACAAGACATTTTTCAGATATGTTAGTGATAGGAGGAAGTGCAAAAGTGGCGTTGTGAGACTCAAACGTGAAGGGAAGGAATACATAGAAGCTGATAAAGATGAGGCAGAATTGCTTAACAAATATTTTTGTTCTGTGTTCATAGCTGAAGGTCTGGGAGCAAGAGTGCAGAATACAAATAGGAATGGAGGAGTGGTAGTCCTTGAATGATTTTAAGAGCACTGTGTTGGTGAGGAGCTACTAAAATAAAGGTGGACAAAGTGATGGGGCAAGATGGCATACATCTGAGGGTACTGAAGGAAATTCTTGTCAATCAGCTGCCTGACCTTTTCTATGCTTCTCTGGAGTCAGGAGTGGTCCCAGAGGACTGGAGAAGAACAGACATGGTCCCTCTCCACAAAAGTGGAAGTAAGGAGGAGGTTGGGAACTACAGGCCAGTAAGTCTGACTTCTGTAGTAAATAAATTAATGGAAACACTTTTAAAACAGAGAATAGTAAAGCTTTTGGAATCCAATCAATTACAGGACTCGAGGCAACATGATTTCACTAGAGGCAGATTTTGTCAGACAAATCTGATTAATTTCTTTGACTGGGTGACCAGAGAGTTGGATCGAGGGAGAGCGCTGATGTGATGTAGTTAGATTTTAGCAGAGCCTTTGACAAGAGAAGTTCTGAGAGAAGCGGACATTTCTCTGGTAAGAGAACGCTATTTTGCTTTGTGCTTTGGGAACTTAAATATTGTGGTTTAAAGAAGGAATTGTAGGTTAGTGATATGCAGAATAAAAATAGAAAAAAGCAAATTTTATCAACTAATCTCCATAGACTTTTCCCATTAGTTTTAAAACTAACTTTATACCATAGCATTAACAGATAGCCTCTAGCAAGCACTGCAAGATGTAGTTTAGTGCGCTTACAGAGTTTCAAATGCAATCGATTACCATCTAAGAAGGAAACACTAAATAAATCACACAATATACCATTTAAACTAAAATACATTTTTATATTAGGCTAAAATCCTTAATACTTTAGCAAGTTTAAATAATTGAAAAACTCAAAAATACTAAGATGGAGTCAGCAGTCCAGCAGCAAGAGAGGTGCTATTCAGTCTTTTGCATTGAGTGTCACATGTATGATTATCTCCCAGTTGGTGAGCGGTTATATGTGTGTGCTCGATGCAAAGAGCTCCTAGCGCTCAGAGCACAGGTCTCTTGATGCTAGAGTAGCAGACTTGGTGGAGCTGAGGGAGACAGAGAGGTACTTAGAGGAGACCTACAGGGATGTTGTAGAGAAGTCCCACCTCCAGTCTGGTAGCCCCTGTACTACCTTGGAGGAGAGGGGTCTCCTAGAAGGAGAGCATCACCCTGGTGAAGTAGGAAGTACTCCTGTACCCAGGACCTACCCACCAGGGGATGTTCTATCCTCTCGCACCGAGGATATATCTCTAAGTGCTGCCCAGGAGGGAACGGTTAGGACAGCTGTTGTAGTTGGTGATTCGATCATTAGGCGTATAGATACCTGGGTGGCTGGTGGACATGAGGATCGCCTGGTGACTTGCCTACCTGGTGCGAAGGTGGCGGACCTCATGCGCCACCTAGATAGGATTTTAGATAGTGCTGAGGAGGAGCCGGCTGTCTTGGTACATGTGGGTACCAATGACATAGGAAAATGTGGGAGAGAGGTTCTGGAAGCCAAATTTAGGATCTTAGGTAGAAAGCTCAAATCCAGAACCTCTTTCAACGCACAGGGCCCAAGAGACAGGCAGAGCTCTGGAGTCTCAATGCGTGGATAAAACAATGGTGCAGGGAGGAGGGTTTTAGATTTGTTAGGAACTGGGCAACATTCTGGGGAAGGGGGAGCCTATTCCGAAAGGATGGGCTCCACCTTAACCAGGGTGGGACCAGGATGCTGGCATCGGCATTTAAAAAGGAGATAGAGCAGCTTTTAAACTAGAAACGGGGGGGAAGGCTGACAGTCGCTCAAAAGCGCATGGTTCGGGTTAAGGTATCTTTCAAAGATATCACCAAAACAGGGAAGATAGGGTATCCTGATAGTGAGGTTTCAAAAGAGACCGTAGTAGATCAGGTGTTCTTAAATAAAATTCAGACAAAAGATTGCAAATTAATACTGTCAAGTACTGAGCATGATGTAAATAGGAACAACAAACATAGTTTGAAATGTCTATATGCGAATGCCAGGAGCCTAAGAAATAAGACGGGAGAGTTAGCATATATTGCACTAAATAAAAAATTAGATATAATAGGCATCTCTGAGACCTGGTGGAAGGAGGACAACCAGTGGGACACTGTCATACCGGGGTACAAATTATATCATAGTGATAGGGTAGATCGCATTGGTGGAGAGGTAGCATTGTATATTAACGAGAGCCTTGAATCAAATAGATTGAAAATTCTGCAGGAAACAAAACATTTCTTGGAATCACTATGGATTGAAATTCCATGTGTAAAGGGGAAAAGGATAGTTCTAGGAGTGTACTACCATCTGCCTGGCCAGGATGAACAGATGGATGCAGAAATGTTAAAGGACAAACTGGGCAACACAATAATAATGGGTAATTTCAATTACCCCGATATTGACTGGGTAAATGTAACATCAGGGCATGCTAGGGAGGTAAAATTCCTTGAAGAAATCAAGGACTGCTTTATGGAGCAGCTGGTACAGGAGCCAACAAGAGAAGGAAAAATTCTAGACCTAGTCCTTAGTGGAGCGCATGATCTGGTGGCGGAGGTAATGGTGATGGGGCCGCTTGATAACAGTGATCATAATATGATTGGATTTGATATTAGCTTTGAAGTAAGTATACATGGGAAATCAAATACGTTAGCCTTTAACTTTAAAAAAGGAGACTATGATAAAATGAGAAGAACGGTGAAAAAAAAACTTAGAGGAGCAGCTGCAAGGGTCAAAAATTTACATCAGGAATGGATGCTGTTCAAAAACATCATCCTGGAAGCCCAGGTCAGATATATTCCGTGTATTAAAAAAGGAGGACAGGAGACCAAATGACAGCCAGTTAAAAAGTGAGGTGAAGGAAGCTATTAGAGCTAAAAGAAAATCCTTCAGAAAATGGAAGAAGGGACTGACTGAAAGTAATAAGAAACAAGTCAAATGCAAAGCACTGAAAAGGAAGGCTAAGATGGACTTCGAAAAAAAGATTACGATGGAGGCTAAAACACACAGTAAAAAAATGTTTAGGTATATTAAAAGCAGGAAGCCGGAAAAAGAATCGGTTGGACCGCTAGATGACCGAGGAGTAAAGCGATCAGGGAAGACAAAGCCGTTGCAGAGAGATTAAATGAATTCTTTGCTTCGGTCTTCACCGAGAAAGATTTGGGTGAGATACTGGTGCCAGAAATGGTATTCGAAGCTGACGAGTCAGAGAAACTGAATGAATTCTCTATAAACCTGGAGGGATGTAATGGGGCAGTTCTACAAACTGAAGAGTAGCAAATCTCCTTGACTGGATGGTATTCATCCCAGAGTACTGATAGAACTGAAAAATGAATTTGCGGAGCTATTGTTAGTAATTTGTAATTTATCCTTAAAATCGTGCGTGGTACTGGAAGATTGGAGGGTGGCCAATGTAATGCCGATTTTTAATAAAGGTTCCAGGGGCGATCCGGGAGAGACTATTATAAAGAACAAAATTACAGAACATATTCAAAAGCATGGATTAATGAGACAAAGTCAACATGGATTTAGTGAAGGGAAATCTCGCCTCACCAATCTACTACATTTCTTTGAAGGGGTGAACAAACATGTGGATAAAGGTGAGCCGGTTGATATTGTGTATCTGGATTTTCAGAAGGCGTTTGACAAAGTACCTCATGAAAGACTCCAGAGGAAATTGGAGAGTCATGGGATAGGAGGTAGTGTTCTATTGTGGATTAAAAACTGATTAAAAGATAGAAAACAGAGAGTAGGGTTAAATGGTCAGTAATCTCAATGGATAAGGGTAGTTAGTGGGGTTCCCCAGGGGTCTGTGCTGGGACCACTGCTTTTTAACATATTTATAAATGGCCTTGAGATAGGAGTAACTAGTGAGGTAATTAAATTTGCTGATGCACAAAGTTATTCAAAGTCATTAAATCGCGAGAGGATTGTGAAAAATTACAAAAGGACCTTACGAGACTGGGAGACTGGCCAGCTAATTTTTGAAAGACAAGGGCGCCTATCTTTCGACACAAATCGGGAGATGGGCGCCCTTCTCTCAGGGGCGCCAGAATCGGCATAATCGAAAGCCGATTTTGGGCGTCCCCAACTGCTTTCCGTCGCCAGGACGGCCGAAGTTCCCGAGGGCGTGTCGGAAAGGTAGTGAAGGTGGGACAGGGGCGTGCCGAGGCGTGGTTAAGAGATGGCCAGCTTCAGCCGATAATAGAAAAAAAATGGGCATCCCTGGCAAGAATTTGGTCCGCTTTTTTTGTCCCTTTTTTTTTAGGTCCAAGATCCAAAAAAGTGTCCGAACTGCCCAGGTGACCACCAGAGGAAATCGGGGATGACCTCCCCTGACTCCCAAAGTGGTCAATAACCCCCTCCCACCCTCAAAAAATACATTGTAAAAACATTTTTTGCCAGCCTCAAATGTCATACTCAGGTCCATTGCAGCAGTATACAGATCCCTGGAGCAGTTTTAGTGGGTGCAGTGGACTTCAGGCAGGCGGACCCAGGCCCATCCCCCCCCCCCTGTTACACTTGTGGTGGAAAATGGGAGCCCTTCAAAACCCACCCGAATCCCACTGTACCCACATGTAGGTGCCCCTCTTCACCCTTTAGGGCTATGGTAGTGGTGTATAGTTGTGGGAAGTGGGTCTTGAGGGGCTCAGCACCCAAGGTAAGGGAGCTATGCACCTGGGACCAATTTGCCAAGTCCACTGTAGTGCCCCCTAGGGTGCCCGGTTGGTGCCCTGGCATGTGAGGGGGACCAGTGCACTACGAATCCTGGCCCCTCCCACGACCAAATGCCTTGGATTGGTTTGTTTTTGAGATGGGCGCCATCGGTTTCCATTATGGGGGAAAAACGAGGGCGGCCATCTCTAAATCCGGCAATCTCAGCATTTAGGTCGAGATTTGGGCGCCCCTAACCGTATTTTCAAAACGAAAGATGGATGCCCATCTCATTCGAAAATACGATTGGCCCCACCCCTTTGCCGCGCCATTCTCGGAGATGGGCACCCTTAGCGATGGGCGTCCCCGTTCAAAAATGCCCCGCTGGGTGTCTAAATGTCAGATGACGTTTAATGTGAGAAAGTGCAAAGCGATGCGTGTGGGAAAGAGGAACCTGAATTATAGCTACGTCATGCAAGGTTCCACGTTAGGAGTCACAGACCAAGAACGGGATCTAGGTGTCGTCGTTGGTGATACGTTGAAACCTTCTGCTCAGTGTGCTGCTGCAGCTAAGAAAGCAAATAGAATGTTAGGTATTATAAGGAAAGGAATGGAAAACAAAAATGAGGGCATTATATTGCTTTTGTATCGCTCCATGGTGCGACCGCACCTCGAATATTGTGTTCAGTTCTGGTCGCCGCATCTCAAAAAGATATAGTGGAATTAGAAAAGGTGCAGAAAAGGGCAACGAAAATGATAAAGGGGATGAGACAACTTCCCTATGAGGAAAGGCTAAAGTGGCTAGGGCTCTTCAGCTTGGAGAAAAGGCAGCTGAGGGGAGATATGATAGAGGTCTATAAAATAATGAGTGAAGTTGAACAGGTAGATGTGAAGTGTCTGTTTATGCTTTCCAAAAATACTAGGACTAGGGGGCATGCGACGAAGCTACAAAGTAGTAAATTTAAAATGAATTGGAGAAACTTTTTCTTCACTCAGTGTGTAGTTAAATTCTGAAATTCGTTGCCGGAGAATGTGGTAAAGGCGGTTAGCTTAGCAGAGTTTTAAAAGGTTTGGACGGCTTCCTAAAGGAAAAGTCCATAGACCATTATTAAATTGGACTGGAAAATCCACTATTTCTGGGATAAGCAGTATAAAATGTTTTGTACTTTTTGGGGATCTTGCCAGGTATTTGTGCCCTGGATTGGCCACTGTTGGAAACAGGATGCTGGGCTTAATTTACCTTTGGTCTGTCCCAGTATGGCAATACTTATGTACTTATGGCACGGTTCTGCATAGACTAAAATATAAACTGAGTCCCCTCAGTATAGGCCCTATAGTGACTGACTGGGTTAGGAACTGGATGAGTGGAAGGTGACAGAGTGGTTAATGGAGCTCATTCTGAGGAAAAGGATATTACCAGTGGTGTGATGCAAGGTTCAGTTCTTGGGCTAGATCTTTTAAACATTTTTGTAAGCAATATTGCTGAAGGGCTGCCAGATAAGGTTTGTCTGTTTGCAGATGATACCAAAATCTGCAATAAGGTAGACACTCCTGATAGTGTGGATAACAAGAAGAAGGGCTTAACGAGCTAGAGGAATTTTCTGGAATTTAGCAGCTAAGATTTAATGCAAAAAAATAAAGGTTCATGCATTTGGACAGCAAAACCCAAGTTTAGGGGGTGAAGAACTTTTGCACACAAAAGAGAAATGGGACTTGGGTGTAATCACATATGATGATCTCAAGGTGGTCAAACAGGTAGAGAAGGTGACAGCAAAAACTAGGATGCTTGGGTTCATAGGAAGAGGAATGGCCAATAGGAAAAAGGAGGTGATGATGCCCTTGTTTAAAACTCTGGTGAGACCTCATTTAGAATATTGTGTACAATTCTGGAGACCACACCTTCAAAAAGATGTAAACAGGATGGAGTCAGTCCAGAGGGTGTTGACTAAAATGGTCATTAGTCTTAGTCATAAAGTATATGGGGACAGACCTAAAGATCTCAATATGTATACTTTGGAAGATACGAGAGAGAGAGAGAGGAGATATGATAGAGACATTTAAATACCTATGTGGCATAAATGCACAAGAGGCAAGTCTGTTTCAATTGAAAGGAAGCTCTAGAACAAAGGGACATTGGATGAAGGTGAAAGGGGGTAGATTCAGAAGTAACCTGAGGAAATATTTCTTCATGGAAAGGGAGGTAAATTCGTGGAACAGCCTCCCGGTGGAAGTGGTGGAGATGAAAACAGTGTCTGAATTCTAGAGAACTTAGAACAAGTACATAGGATCTCTAAGGGAGTGATATGGAGAATAGATGGCAAGGAAGGGCAGACCGTATAGCTTTATCTGCCTACATTTTTCTACATTTCTATGACATAGAGGAACTTGCTTTGATGTTTGAGACATCTGCACTAATAGATCGCATGTCTGTGAGCTACAAGCACTAGTGTAGTGGGTGTACCATACAGATGCAGGTAGAACATGAGTGCCTTTTTAGGATATAGGGCACAATATGCCCATCCTCCAAAGATACAAAATGCAGTTTCCAATTCTTATCAATAAGATGGGCTATTTTTAAGCAATTGACTATGACATTTTGACATAGAGGCACTTGTTGATGTTTGAGCTATTGCTCTCTTGAACCAGACAATGTTAACACATAACAGATTAGGTTTTTTTAAGCAATTGGCCATGACATTTTGACATAAAGGAACTTGTATGTCAAGAATAATATTCAGGGATAAACTGGTACAGTTATTGTTTAATATTGTTAATGTTTGAAACTACAAATAAACAAGTGTTTTGTTCTCGATTTTAGGAATTATTTGTGTTTGTGTTTGTCATATTTTCTTTTAAAGCATCGTACATATTGAGTGCGATTAAAAATTTTAATCTTCCTGCGGCACCAATATAATTGCGATGATTAATATTTGTGGGGGGCTCATTTTTAGACATACAGGGTTTTTTTCTTCATTTGGTTATAGGCTTTGTTCTAGCTTTTTTATGTGGACTATTTCTAAGATGATGTAATTTCTTTGGTAAAATTAAAAAAAAAAAAAAAAGTACTCTGAAACTTCTTTGGTGATTATTTAGACAGCTGCCTCTGAATTTCATCAGCAGATCTCTTAGGGGCCTGTTTACTAAAAGCACAATAAACAGTTGCTGTGTGAATTAGAATGCGATAACCGTGCATGAGAGGCCGACATAGGTCAACACAGTGTGATACCTTTAGTTTCTCAGATTCGTAGTAATGGAAATGACCTAATAGGAGAACTTTTAAGAAACTTCAAACACTGATTTTTGTGAGGAATGAAATAAAAACTGATGTAAAGGGGGAATCTTCATAATGCCAATTAAATTCATTTTTGCAAGCACTTTTGCTTTAACTTCTTTGATTAAACAAAATATTCACCCTATGGTCTTTATTAGAACATTACAACATAACTCCAGACTTCGTCCCTTTTCCCTCACGGCACCTTATGCCTGGAATAGACTTCCTGAGCCTGTACGTCTAGCTCCTTCTCTACGTGTTTTCAAATCTATGCTGAAAACCCACCTTTTCACCACTGCTTTTGGCTCCTAGCTACTACTCAATTGCCTCCCCTTGTTCCTTCTTACCCAGTACTTCCCTCGCCCTTAATTGTCTTGTCTGTCTGTATTATTTTTAGATTGTAAGCTCTATTGAGCAGGGACTGTCTCTCTATGTCAGGTGTTCAGTGCTGCGTGCGTCTGGTAGCGCTATACAAATGTTAATAATAATAATTAAAGGTTAGGTTATAATAGGAGGTTAAGTTTGATGATAATTTAATGTACTATAATGTTCCAGTATGTATCAGGTGATTCATTTCATTTTTTTTTTAATAGGACAGCAGTAATATGTATTAGGCAACAGATTGTATGGCTTTTTGTAATGGCACTATCCTGTAATAATATCTTCTGGTACAATTGTTTGATGCGTTTGTATACATGAATTAAAATAAAATTCAAATAAAAGCAAAGGTATCTTTAATTCAGCTGCGTGAGTTAAAGGAACATATTAAAAACCCAGTGGTAATTCAACGTGGAGCCAAGATTTTAAAACATTATAGGACTTGGAGTCCGTAGGTGCATTGTGCCCATGAGACTGCATGTACACTCTGAAAGAGAAACTGTTAGTGAATTTTCCTTTTGAAAATTTAGCTGGCTACAGTCAAGCTGTTCCAAATACCCTCAGCCATTTGCACTAGCTTTTGAAACAAATGCAGATGTACTCATAGAAAGTATATACAGGAAAATGAAAACCCCAGCGTATACTCTGGCTTCAGTGTTGTTCAACCTCCTTTCAGCTACATGTAAAAGCCCCCAATTGTAACCAATGTATATATTTTTGACTGCAATGGGGAGGTGAGATTCTCGATGGATCTTCGTGTATGCTAAAGCTTATGGAAAAAGCTTTGACAATTCCTTTGACCTGTTTTAATCTCAGTTCAAAAAGAGACGCACAGTACAGTTATTACCTGAAAATGGACTTCACTTTCAAGGAGAATAAACACAAGGGGGACTGAAAGATGAAGGCTGGGGGCTGTTTCCTTGTGTTTAACCACATAGGGTTGAGCATTTCATGGCTGATAGACACTGCTTTTACAAAAGGGGTATATTCTCTCCTTATTCAGGAAACTGGTGGGTTTTCTTGAATGCAAAGTGCAAATGTTGGCCTCCTTGTCTTCTCTTTTCTTCTTTGCTAATTGCTTTGTTCTTTTGCAGATGTCAGCAATCATCAACAAGTCAGAGAACCAGAATAACACAGGCACAGACTTATCTACCACACAGTAAGCAACTGGTTGTGTAAAGAAAGTAATGTGTAAATGACTCCTACATCTGCTGATGATCATAGACGTTTCTCTTAAACACTTTTGGAAAGTTAGCAATGTACTTGCATTTCTGCCTTTAACGTACATCATTCACTTGTTTTAACAATAAAAGTGAGATTTAAAATAAGGAGGTTGCTATACTTTCCTGAACAGGTATAAGATAAGGATAGATTGAAGCATAGCATGCATCGTAAACCACTTAATTGTTTACTAGTTGTGGTGGGGTACAGTTTGTTTACTATGGGCCCCTTTTACTAAGGGTTGGGAAGCCCAACGCGGGCTTACTGTTCACTAAACAGGAAGTACTGACAGGTACCATAGCATCCCAGTGGTACTTCCCACCCCTAGCGTGCCGTCATACCCAGCGCTACAAAAATATATTTATTTTTGTAGCACCGGAGTGTACCCGGTGGTAATAGGGCAGTACCAAGTGCTGCCTGGTTACTGCCGGGTTAGCACGGGAGTCCTTACCGCCGCCTCAATGGGTGGCGGTAAGGGTCTTCCCTCCCGAAATGGCCACGCAGCAAGTGCTTTACTTGCCACACGGACATTTCCTGCAGGAGAGACTTCCCTTTTACCCGCTGCGGTAAATGGGGGCCTCCTTGGCATGCGTGAAAAACATTCACCGACGCCAGCGCAGGCTCCCTTTTGCCGCAGCTTGGTGAAAGGGGCCCTAAATTTGTAAAACTGTCCATTGAAACATCTAGGTGGTTCATAAAATAAAAATACAAATGTGAGCATTGTATTTGTTCTTTGGAAATGTGACATTTTGACGATGATATCCTAGTATTTTTTTTTGGTTTTTTTTTAGTTAAAGGTCAGTCTCATAGAGGTCAACCAAATTTCAGTTACAGTACCAGAATACAGTCCTTTTTCTGCCTGGTTTCGATTTCAGCTGAAAGATTATTTTACTTTCACACGTTTCCAGTTTGGGCCAAAAATGACTATGGGGTCATTTTACTATGATGTGGTTAAAATTGGCCTTAGCATGCCCTTACTTGGTTTTTTTCCCATGTATTAAGGTCATTTTTAATGCAGCCGGAAAAACGCCGATTTTCTATTTTTGCATTAATGGCTATGCACTAGTTTTCCCATTAGCGTGCAGCCTAACAAATATTAGCGCATGAGCACTTACCAGCACCTGTTTTGTAGGCGGTAAAGGCTCATGCACTAATCCTGCACTAATCAGCGTGTAGAGATGTAGATGCTGTAACTGATTAGTGCAGAAACGCCTTCTCTCCACCCCCAGATGCCCCTTCTGCACTAAAAATTAAAGTATTTTTTTAGAGAGTGTTTTGTACACACGGTTCCAAAAATTACCACAGGATACCTGAGTGAGCCCCATGGTTAGACATTTTAAGCTATGGGTTGTTTGCACTAGCCTTTACCACAGCTTAGTAAAAGGACCCCAATGTGGTTTTGGTGGAAGCCAAACATTTATGCTTTGTTCCATTTGTCTCCCTCCTTGCCTCCCTGCGACACTGGCACCTCTGCATCTGCTGAGTTCAGTGCATGAACTGAACATACGTGGAGAAGCACTCAGCCAACTTCCTGCTGCTCAGGCAGCACAGGCAGGGGCTGTGGAGGCTAATTTCTTTCACCGAAGAGATTTGAATATCCCTGCCAGCCAGGCAGCAGGTACCACAGTTTTGGAGGGTGCCTGAGCCTGAAGTGGGAGGGGGCCAGGCCCTGAAGTCCCCCCCCCCCCCCCAACCATGGCTACACCACTGATTGGAGCACAAACTATCTGTAAAAATCACATACTAAAGCACTGGTCCAGAAAGTGTTTTAAAAACTGCAATTAATACACAAGTTAAAATCTTTTCATGACCAGGATTATTTCAGATTGATTGAACTACACCAATGCAATAGTTTATATCTGAGGGCTCCATTTTACTTATTACACGTCTTTCAGTTGGTCCATAGTGCCACAGCAAGGTTAATCTCTGGTGTAGGGTATTACAGACACATTATACCAGTCCTGTTCTGCTTATATTGGTTGCTATTGAGTTGGAGAGTAAAATTTAAAATAGTGCCTTTGATTCACAGTTCTTGGAATAATGAAGCCCCAATGCATTTTTCCTTTGCTTTGAGATCTTACTGTCCACCTAGGGCAGAACTTCTCAACCTGGTCCTAACGGCACACTCACCAGTCAGGTTTTCAGGATATCCACAACTAATATGCATGAGATAGATTTGCATACACTTCCTCCTTGGTATGCAAATCTATCTCATACATATTCATTGTGGATATCCTGGCAGACGAAGTTTTTCTTCAGATTTGTGCCAAATGGGGGACTCCAGGCTTGGATCTCATGGTGTCAAACGTAAACGCCAAAATCCTTCACTTTTTCAGCAGAAGGTGAGATCCTCGCTCGGCGGGGTTGGATGCTCTGGCTCAACCTTGGCCCTTGGGCTTCCTGTATGTGTTCCCTCCTTGGCCCTTGATAGGGCGAGTTCTACTTCAGATTTGTCTGCACCGAGGATTGGTGATTCTCATCGCCCCGGATTGGCCAAGGCGTCCGTGGTACGTGGATCTTTGGTGGATGCTGGTGGACGCGCCTCTTCCTTTGCCTCGGGTTCCGAACTTGTTAGTTCAGGGTCCGGTGACTATGGAAGATCCTTGCCACTTTGGTCTTACGGCCTGGCTCTTAAGAGGGCGCAATTGAGGGACAAGGGTTATTCTAATAAGGCTATTGCCACGCTCTTGCAGGCTTGCACGCGGTCTACCTCTAAGACTTATGCTCGGATCTGGTGCACTTTTGAGGCGTGGTGTATGCCAAAGTCTGTCTCGCTGACTCTGGCAACAGTCTCACTCTTGCTGGACTTTTTGCAGGACGGGCTACAAAAGGGCCTGGCCTACAATTCCCTTCGAGTTCAAGTGGCAGCGTGTCACGTTTTCCAAAAACGCAGGAACTCGGATTGTGAGCCCTTGGGCCACTGAGCGGCAGTTGCAGGCAAAACCACCCCACACCAGCAACTAGGCAGAACAGGACTGGACCCCCGGACTGGAGTAGCAGCAGAGGCAGGAAAGCAGGTGCCCAACATCACCTGCACTTGGGCACCTTTCACCAGGAGTTGAGCTCCTGACTGCGAGTGGCTGGCAGGACTTACTGGGCAAGGCAGGACTGGATACCCACTAGGCTGAACCAGCATTGAGGGTCAGAGGGAAAAGGAACATACAGGGGCAACAGGGCAAGGAAGGGAAAGCTCACGGGCAGGACTGAAAGCTGCAAGCAGCCACTAAAACAGGGAACAAGACACTGACAACAAGACACAAACAGACAACCAAGAACTAGACACAGAACAGGAGAATAACCCAAGGTACAAGCTGGGTCTGGGCAGGCAGCAGACAGAAGAGAAAACCAGGATACTAGCTGGGTCAGGGACAGGCAGCAGGCACAAGAGAAAACCAGGATACTAGCCGGGTCAGAGACAGGCAGCAGGCACAAGAGAAAACCAGAAAACAAGCCAAGTCTGGGCAGACAGCAGAATCGGGCAAGAAACTAAAACAAGAAACTAGACTAGGCAGAAGTGTACAGCGCACCAACGTACCAGGGACCTTATATGATGCAAAGGCAAAGAAGAAAGGTTTCAAAATGGCTAATAAGCCCAGCAGCAGCTGAGACTCCGCTGCAACAATCACCAAGCAACTAAGGGTGCTGTGCAGGTTCAAACAGAACAAGCTGGTCTGGAAGATCCGGACCGGACTAGGCTGAAATCTGGAACGGGTGACAGCACACAGACAATCTAATGCAGCCAGCACACAGAGACAGAGACAGAACTAACTCACAAAGAACAGACAGAAGCCAGCTCAGAAGCTGACCACAGGAAATACGGTGAGTCGGAGAGGGGTCACGGCCACAGACGTGACACAGCCTTGGCCTGCTTCCGGGGGAAAGTCTCCGGATTGTCCCTTGCTGCTCATCCGGATATTCTCCATTTTCTCAGAAGGACGCTTCGTCTCTGTCCTCCTTTGCGGTTGCCTTGTCCGGCTTGGAACCTGGGGCGCTCCAACGATCTCCGTTTGAGCCTCTTAAACGGGCTTCTGAGAAGGATGTGACTCTCAAGACAGTTTTTTTAGTGGCAATGACGTCGGCTCGAAGAGTGTCTGAGCTTCAGGCTCTTTCCTGTCGGGATCTTTTTCTGCAGTTCTTGGAATCTGGGGTAACTGTTCATACGGTGCCTTCTTTTCTGCCTAAGGTGGTTTCAGCTTTTCACCTCAACCAGCCCATCTTTCTTTCTTCCTTCTCTAAGGAGGAGTTTCTGGACTCCTTTGGGCAATTGCGCCTTTTGGATATCCACAGGGCTCTGTGGCAGTATCTGCAGATGTCAAATAAGTTTAGGAATTCTGATCATTTATTTGTTCTGTTGGCAGGTCCCCGACGGGTGTTTCCGGCATCTAAGGTCCCTATAGCCCGATGGCTTAAGGAACTCATTTTTTTGGCTTATCTGCTTTCAGGGTGGTCACCACCTGAAGCGTTTAAAGCGCACTCTACGAGGGCAATGTCCTCTTCATGGGCTGAAACAGGTGTTTTTTCTCTTCAGGAGATCTGTCATGCGGCTTCTCAGCTCTCTTTCATGCGGCATTACAGGCTGGATGTGGCAGCGCGACAGGATGTGCATTTTGGAGCGCAAGTGCTTGCTCGCGGAGTTGCCTGTTCCCACCCTACTTAGGGAGTGCTTTGGTACATCCCATCAGTTAATGGATTCATCTGCTGTTGATGACAAGGAAGGGAAAATTGGGTTCTTACCTAGATAATTTTCTTTCCTTCAGTCACAGCAGATGAATCCATGATCCCTCCCTGACTGACTTTAGTTTTTGTACAGATGTTGCATACAGACATTGTGCCTCATCAGGAGTACTTGAAGACAAGCTATCAGAGTTTCTACATGCTGTTTTTATTGCAAGAGGTTGATAACATCCCTCCTTTGTTTGGTTATTGCCGCGGTTCTGGGGCATTTGTTCTCTGTGAGGAAAGTTTATGTTATATTGCCTTTTTTAGTCACTCTGCTTTGGAAATTTCATGTACTGAAGGCAGAGGGAGTTGGGCGTCCTGGACCACCATATGCTTTCAGTGTTCTCTATCTCCACCTGCTGGTAGGCAGATACAACCCATCAGTTAATGGATTCATCTGCTGTGACTAAAGGAAAGAAAATTATCAAGGTAAGAACCTAATTTTCCCTTACTTAATATCAGGGAAAAGGGATCTTATTTTCTGTTAAGCTTCCTTGATGGGTATCATAGTTCTTGAAGCTGTCTGGATGGTGCCCCATCCAAGAATGCTTGACTGACATTTGAGCCATCTTGCTGTGGTTTTCTTCAGGGTGATGGCTGAATTGTCAGAAAAGCAAACTGTGACACAGCAGCACCTGAACAGCTTCAAAGACCAAAATGGATGTTGTTTGTCAGAGATGTTTGGGCAAGAAGGTAACGTGATGAATTAGACACCTAAAAGCTCAACAAAATCAGTTCTAAATAAGGAGGGAAAGAATGAGCCTCAGTATCTGTTTGTATAAGTACATACTAAAGATCTGACACTCTTCTACCTTGTAGCTTAATGCAGTAGTTTATTATTAGATTCCTTCATTATCAGAAACTGATCTGTGCCGATAAATTCCTGGAGTTTTGTAAAGGTAAAAATCTATTAACTTGGGTTTTCCCCTAATTTCAAAAACATGGCTACAAGTCCATGATGCTTTCCAGCATCTCCTACATTAGAGGATCAAAACAGAGTATGCACAGGGAATATGCCTGGACCATATATGTAGTGTGGGCACGTGGTCATAGCAGCAGTGTGAATGTGCGCACACTCACACACACAATATATATATATATATTGTGTGTGTGAGTGTGCGCACATTCACACTGCTGCTATGACCACGTGCCCACACTACAGGACTTAGATCCACCATCAAAATAGAAGTCGGTACTGAAGTTGCACTGCAGGGAGGCAAGAGCTGCTGCTAATGATAGCCATCATTAGGTAGGAAGGCCCTGGCTGCCACTGGCATGCTAAAGAAGGAGGCACAGGAAACTGTATTATGCTCCAAAGAATGGAAAAGGGGGACACTGGGGAAAAAGTGAAGAAAAGAAAGAAATATATATATATATATATATATTTCTAATATATATATATATAATATATAATATATAATATATATTATAATATATATATATATTTCTAATTTTCTTTTCCCCCCTGCATATATGGTCCAGGCATATTCCCTGTGCATACTCTGTTTTGATCCTCTAATGTAGGAGATGCTGGAAAGCATCATGGACTTGTAGCCATGTTTTTGAAATTAGGGGAAAACCCAAGTTAATAGATTTTTACCTTTACAAAACTCCAGGAATTTATCGGCACAGATCAGTTTCTGATAATGAAGGAATCTAATAATAAACTACTGCATTAAGCTACAAGGTAGAAGAGTGTCAGATCTTTAGTATGTACTTATACAAACAGATACTGAGGGGGAAGAAGACAGAAAGGAGAAATGCCAGGAAGAGGGGAGACACAAGGCGAATGGAGAAGGAAGAGGAAAGATAATGCACTTTTCCCCTTCTCTTTTCTAGCATCAAGGGATTTTGTTAGATGGGAGGATTGTGAAGACCTAATGGGAAAGAGGAAGTAGAGAAGGTGAAAGAAAGAGATGCTGGGAAGAGAGGGAATGAAAAGGAGGAAGAGGTCATGACATTTTTTATCTAGACTATTTTTATCTAAGTATTGATTTTGAAAATCATGTGACCCTTTATATACAGAGGTTAGTTTTATAAGCGACTGCCTAGTTTAAAACACCAAGTAAGTTCCTACTTAGATGCCTAGATGTCTTTATGGAATACTAACATAAGCACAGAAATTACGCAGACATGGACATCTCATTGAGACTAGGTAGAAATGTCCTTTGCCTAGGGGGGGCTGATTCAAGATGCCGTTGAGGTAGCACGCAGAAATCTGACTCTGAGAGAATTTTTCTTAAGTTTGCATTTTTCCTTAGCATATTATGCCTAAGAGGAAAGGAAAAGTAAGAGGAGGTATCTCCTTAGCCTTTACCAACCTGACTCAACGGCAGCCTCCAATTACAGACTTTGCAACGCTGGTTACATCGAGGGGCACTCCGTTGTCCGAGGTGGAGAGGAGCCTTGGTCTGGAAAGTGAAGTTTCACTTAGCCCTCGAAGTCCGATACATCAGGCTCCCGAGGCAGGAAGCAGCCCGGGTGGAAGTCCCGCCCAACAGTCGGAGATTGCGGCTGAGGAGCGAGAAAAGGAGAAATCCCCTCGAGACATGGCGCTGCCTCAAGCGGGAATCTTCCGCGAAAATCTGAACCTCACATCCACCCCCAAGGATAGTGGAAGCGAAGGGAATGTCCTGGAGCAAAGTTCCGACGTTCAGCGGGTAGCTGAAAATCAGCCTATCCCAGAAACGCTACTACTACCTTTGGAGAAGCCAACAAAGGTAACCTTAGATTCTCTGTGGGGAGCAATGGAATCTCTTCATAAGGTATGCCTTACTTTTGTTGCAAACTCAAATTCTAACACTTCTAAGATTGATTTTCTTCAAACGCAAATTGCCTCGCAAGAGAAAAGTTTAAAACAATGTGAATTATGTTTGGCTCAAGTTAAAGAACAGGAGAGCAAATTATTTCAAAATGCGGACTTTGGTACGTCGTAAAATAGAAAATTTGGAAAATGGGTCTAGAATTTTAAACTTGAGGTTTCTAAACTTTCCTTCTATAAAATATACCCCATTAAGAGAATTGTTTCATAGATTTCTGAAAGAAGTTTTTCAATATCTGGAAAATAGTTTTCCTCCAATACAGAAACTTTATTTTTTGCCTATTCGAGATTTTAAAACAAAAGAGAAGTTACCTACAGTTCAAGTTTCAGAAAATTTGGATGTTTCAGCGTTGCTTGAACAGTCACAGGAGGAAATAGAATTTAGAACTACTTTATTGGTCTCGTTTGTTATTCTTCTGGATAAGGAGGCTTTATTAAGACTATATTTAAGAAAGACTTCTTCAGTTATATTTATGGGAGAGAAAATTCAAATATTTCCAGATGTTTCAAGAACCACTCAAGATAGGAGGAAGAAATTTCTAGCCATGAGGCAAGAGACTGTGCAACTGGGAGCCAAATTTCAATTAAGATTTCCATGTAAATGTGTGGTTTACTATAAGAGTAAGACATATCATTTTTTGTACCCCTACAACTTCGTTCATTTCTTAATGCAAGAGTTCCTAATCCGCCATAGGAATCTTTAAGGACTTCTTATTGGTAAAGATGTAACCTACTCAACGCCATCTTTTTATAATTTAATGTTGTTTCTTGTTAAAATATCCTTATCCTCTATATAAGGTTTAATATATCAGCCTCCCTGATATTGTGGACTACGATAATGTATATATATTTTGGGGGGAATTTCCCGTGTTTATTTCCTTTAATTTCTGTATATTTCTTGTCAAAGCTTTGCTTTGGAAATGTAATTCAAAATTGAATAAATAAATAATTTTTTAAAAAAATGTCCTTTGCCTAGATTATTAAAGTATGTATGTAGATTAGCATATTTTATAACCTATGTGAGTACTTGGGAGTTCTGCTTGTGCTCAGCCGAATATCCACTCTATATATGTCTGCCTGCAAAGTATGAACTATCATGTCATGAATACTTTTACCCCAGCTGGAATTTTACAATAGGCCGTTTACATACAGTATGCGCAGAAATGACTTCATAAAATGATAGTTTATTTAGACTTTCTATATCACTTCTTCTGGCAAACATGTCTACAGTAAGTGGTTTAAAATCCCTGCTTAAGGGGCCCTTTTATTAAAACTTAGCCCACAATTCCCTGATGTCTCGAAAGAGACTAAAAAAAAACGCAGACAGTTCTTGTTGCTAAAACCAGGGGTACTCCAGCTGGGAGCTACCTTTTACCTACGTTATCCCTGTAAATGTATTGTTTGTTATTGGTCGGTCAAATATGTGTTCTTTGAGTCTCTGCAATTAACAGAATTTATCACAGCCAAAAGATCTTTGGAGTAAAAAGTGTCAAGGTTTATATTAACATGTTAAGAACTCTAAATTCCATTAGACAGGTTCATTTTCCTTAAAATGTTTTATTTGTATACCTCCAAATGATTTAGTCTTGGATCGAATTTGAGGACTTGAGAGTACTAAATCTAAAAAAAAAAGTTTCTCTTTTTTTTGTTGTTTTTTTTTTTTACTCACATATGTACATTTCTGGATGATGTACCTTTTCTGTTCAAGTGTAATACTTGGTAAATAATTGAAATAAATAAAAATTGAGAAAAACTTAGCCCACACTAATAGACATTAGTATGCACTAAGTTCCAGGTGGCCCATAGGTATAAAACAGAACGCACAGGAATTAATGCACACTAAGCGTTAGTAAAAGGGCGCCTGAGTGATCTATTCTGTTTCATATTAATATCTTTTACTGTCCTGGCTTTTCCCCACCAAAATAAACTGATATTTACCTGGAAATTATGAGTCATTTTTCCATTTTATCTTGTTTTTATTCTTGCAAATTCTCAGAAAAAAAAAAGAAAACAAAGGTCGCTATTTATTGTACTGTGTATTAATGTCATAAATACAATGTGGTAAATATTCAAAGAAGGTATTGTGGTTGGCAGTGGTACCAGCTGCAAATGTGTTTTTTATTTATTTTTTTTTAATGTACAGCATGTACTTACAGCTTTGGACATTTTAAGCCCTATTTTACATAGATTCATCTAGGTTGGAAATGGGATGGCCAGGTCAAGACATGTACAGTTTCACAAGTATTATACAAAAGTCTTCCTTTTGTAAAATGCATATAGGGCATTAGAAAATACACATTTAAGTGTCAGCATTTGCAGTTAGAGCATGCATTTTGATAAGAAACATTCAAAAGAAAAAGCAGCGGCCATTCAGGGCATTGAATGTGTAAGTGTCAATTTTACAACCAATGCAGGAAAGTGCCAGATTTTACAAAACTGGATGTCCAGGAAGAGCCAATTAAGGAAGCAAGCAAATTACTTTTTTTTTAAACTATGGATGTATTCCGTTGCAAAATCAGAAATACATGAATACTTTTGCAGCATGCCCAAAACACGTCTGCAACATATCCCCTTCAAAACTGTGAATGCTGTGGACCCACATATGTAAATAGCAGCTAAAATAGCTATTTACATGGATAGGACCATTTACACGTGTAACTGTCATGCAAACCTTCTGCCTTCAGTCACAACATTGCCTGAAGTATAAGTTTAGAAAAGAGAATGGTGTGAGGCCGGGTGAAGATAGGCAAAAAAGTTACATATTGAGGGAGTAATTCTGTAAGGAACTACCTAGGTTATGGCAGCAGGAATGCACATAAATGGTGGAATTCTAGTTTTTAACATGGGTTAATTAGCCTCTTAAAGAATACTGAGTATTGGAAAGTTATATTCCATGCTTTGATGGCATGTACTTTTTTAGGGAGCATGCACATGGGTGAAATTAGGGTGGAGCACACGTACAACTATACGTATAAATTGTGGAATACTTTCATACATACATCTATGTGTGGGCATTTACACCAGCTACAAGGCTGTTGTAATTGGTTGCACCTAGGTGTACACATTCTCTGCCAGCTGCACTAGTATTCTATAAAGAGTAGTAGACACCTACTTTTCTTTATAGAATAGGCTTAAAATAGGCAGTATAACCAGCACCTATATTAGATGCGCTGTTATAGAATTACCCTCTCAGTGGCAAAATCCAGCCACTGAGCAGGGAAGTGTCAAGTTGTAGTAAAGACGGACTTTTATCGCACATTGATTTATCACAGGAGTCACTAACCTGTGGTATCTCAGTATGGCAATTTGCTAATTCCCATAGAAAAAGAATAATGCTGCTTATGAGCCACCTTGCAGGCAATGTTATTCCATCATCCTGGGGACATTGGGCCACCAAGTTGCAGCCTGATGCTTCTGGATACCAGTATAGAGAGGGTCCAAAGTACAGAACAAAGTCCGAAGTATAGCAAAAAGCACCAGGAGCCTTCAGAAAAGGGACATAGTTCTATTTATTGTAAAAATCGATATTCCAATGTAGACGGGCCATGTTTTGGCGCATAGTGCCTGTGTCAGAGGCTTGTGTTAAGCATAAATAGCAATATGAGTAAAAGATAAAGTAAAAGCAACATAAGTAGTTAAGCTTAATAATATAAAACATAAATAGAAATGTAATTCAAAGGTCAATAAAAACATAAATAATAAAGCTTAATAATCTAAAACATATGTATAAAAGAATGAGTGAAATATATATAAAAAATCTCGAGTTAGACATACATGTAAAAAGCCATGTGAACGAACCTTGGTATTATTCTGCTATATATAAAGATGTAACATAATCAGGTTGTTCATCACAAAAAGATAGTGTTAAACAGTATTTTAAATGTGTAATTGAAAATAAGGTACAATGATGAGACAGAAATAACCATACCCATGGTGTGGACATTTTAGGAAAAAAGAAACAATATATAACAAATATGTATGTCGGTGTTATTGTCTAGACAGAAAGAGCTATGTTAACAAAATGGGTCTATCAACTAAATAATGTGTAAATAGTTGGTAATCTACAATGTTTCAACTCAAACTAGAAGTCGATTTCTGGATTAACTTCGGATTCACATCTCTGTAGTGGGTTATTGTTCATCAAGTGATTTCTGTTTTGGTTCCTTGCCTAATAGGTTATGGTTTCAAAGATACCATAAATTAGATGCCAACTTCCCTTTTTGTAAATTAAAAAAAAAAAGTACTGCTGTCCTTATATGATAGCCTAACCTCTAATGGTAGTACTGCAAGACAACCCCTAGGGGTTACGGGCACCATTTTGATCCTGGGACTTCAATGGAGAAAGAATGACTTGGGCTCGTTTCTGCCTTCACTAGACACTAGAGTCTCCTGGTAAGAGTCAGGGGTGGGATCAGAGGGTAAGGGGTCCTTTTCTAGGACTGGATCAGAAGGAAGAAGAGGATGTTGGAAGAGGACTTCAGAATGAGTGGACATGTTTAGGGCATCAGAAGATGGGTTGGTATTGTCAGAGTGTTGGGAATGATGATTTCAAGAAGCTGATCCCATGGGTAGTTCTGCACATTATTTAAAATTATATTTTTTTGTTATCACAACAACAAGTTCAACAGAACAAATTAAAAATCACAACTTGTACAATTGACAAGCTTATACACATAATAGGAGTAATACATTTTACCATATTAACTCCAGCCCCCCCCCCCCCCCAAAAAAAAAGCAGGGGCAAGGCAGGCAAAGCGGCGGAGTGAAGATAGCACTGGAGGAAGACTTCTTCTGCTGGCAGGGCCTGGGGATCCCTGCCAGACAAGGTATTTGGAGTTGCGGGGAGGGGCAGTGGCCCTGTGGCTAGGTGTGCTTCCAGGTGAGAGCTGGGAAGCACTGCCTAAGGAAAAGAATTTGTATGCAGTAACACTGGTGCAACCCAAGTCTGCAAGAGAGAGAAAAAGTTTACCTTGGAATAATTGACACACTTTTCTTTTTAGCATGTTATTGCTCTCGGGCTTCTTACCCCACCTAGAACTGGGAGATTTATGGGCTATAAATATTTTAAATAAAAGATATATATATATATATATATATATGTAGCATTTGTATCCCACATTTCCCCACCTATTTGCAGACTCAATGTATACACACACACACATATACATAAAAGACAGTGGTAACACTTGAAGGAAAGCTCACATTATCTTGACAGGCAATAAAGACGAAAGAAAGGAAGTCAACTTCATTTTATGAGTTAATACCTTCCAGAGCTCAAGAACTAGATAGATAAATGGGTGAGCAAATTGTTTTGCTATTCTGATTGATTTTTTTAATTAGGTCACTAGAGAGATTGATCAAGGGCATGAACTGGATGTGGTCAATAGCAAAGCTCTTTATACTTTTCCTTATAGGAGGATCATAAATAAATTGAGTGGCCTAGGAGTGGCACTCAAGGTAGTGAACTGGATTAGAAATTGGTTGACCAAGTTATGAAAGGAGGATAGTGGTAAACTGAATGTCCTGAGAAGGGAGAAAGTTGACTAGTGGAAAACGGTCTATGAGCAATAATGCTAAAGGTTTAGAAGGAAATGTTTGCCTTTTGTGCAGATGAGACGAAGATCTGAAACGAAGTGGAAACATCGGAAAAGGTACACAGTTTGAGAAGTGACTTATAAAGATTGGAAGACTAGTGATCTGTTTGAAAATTAAGCTTTAATGTAAAGACATGTAAATCCCAAAAGAGCTCTATGGGACAGGTGGGGAGAGGCTGATGTGAGTGTACCAGGAGAGAAACCTAGAGGCACCGGCTCACCAGAGCCATTTGTTATTTTTTAAAGAATTTTGGGAGCCAGTTGTTAAACTTCAACAACCGGCTCCCAGAATTTTGGCTGGGGTGATGCAGGTCCCCTCCTGGTGGCGTTGGCATCCAGCTGCCCTGTGGCTTGGGCATCTCACTTGCTCTCCTCCTCTCCAAGCTTTGGAGCAGCAAAATAAAAAACAGCATGAAACCATGCGTGGGGCCATAGCCCTGCATGCACTGCTGCCGGCTCCCTTCCTTCTCCCTCTCCAAAACACGAAGTTACATCCTGAGGGGAGGGAGGAGGGAAGACGGCATGCTGTTTTTTCTTTTGCCTACCGAGTGAGGGTCTTAGAGGAGAGTGAGTGAGCGCAGCTTGTGGTTCCTTCAGACCACCGCAGTACTGGCCCAGGAAGAGGAAGGAAGCTGGCAGCAGCGTGTGTAGGGCTGCAGCCCATGGAGGATAGATTGAGAACAAAAGACGTGTGAAGTCAAAAAAGTTGAGTCCATGGAGGTATGTCTCTCTTTCCCCTCCCCCACAGCCGTCATCCCAGTACATGCAAAAGAAAGCAAACAGTCCTTGAGCTGCTGCATCTACGTTGTCATTCTTTGATGTTGGTAGCATTTTTATTTAATTTCATATGTTCAAACATGCCAGCTTCTGCAGCATACGGATGTACACAGAGGAAGTATAATAATGGAATAACTTCATAGGTAGAGTAGTAATTTGTTTTAAATCATAATTAGTGTGTCATTTGGAGAGGCTGGTTATAGGGACACTCTACCACGTATTGTATTCTTGCAGAGATTTTTTTTCTCCTGTTAAAGGGCCACTAAAACAGACATCATGTTATGAGAATCAGGTGCTCAAAATTCAGAGTTTCTATCTATTTATTTATTTACTTATTTACTTATTTACTACATTAAACATAAATTAGGTTGAAAACTGGGAGCATTTAAAATCTTTTTTATTCCTGTGCCTAGATCAAAAGAGAAAGATGATCAGCATCCCTGCCAGCAAAAAGATATGCCTAGCGTGCCCGCATTGTGGGGGGGGGGGGGGGAGGCGAGAGTGAGGAATGCGTTGTCCCCCTCCCTTCCATCCCTGCCCCCCCTCCAAATTGTATGGCTGGCTATGCCCGGAGAGACAGCCTGCTAAAAATTTCCAGCACACCACTGCCTAGAGGTGATACTGAGGGGCATTTTCGACCGGGGGCGCCCATCTCCAAGGAGGATGCTGCAAAGGGGCGGGGCCAACCATATTTTCGAACGAGATGGCCGGCCATCTTTCATTTCGATAATACGGTTGGGGCTGACCAAATGTCAGAGATGGCGGGGTTTGAGATGGCCGGCCTAGGTTTTCGCCGATAATGGAAACCGAGGCAGGCCATCAAACCCGGCCAAATCCAAGGCATTTGGTCGCGGGAGGGGCTAGCATTTGTAGTGCACTGGTTCCCCTGACATGCCAGGACACCAACCGGGCACCCTAGAGGGCACTTCTAAAAATTAAAAAAAAAAAAAAAGCTCCCAGATGCATAGCTCCCTTACCTTGGGTGCTGAGCCCCGCAAAACCCACTACCCACAACTGTACACCACTACCATAGCCCTAAGGGGTGAAGGGGGGCACCTACATGTAGGTACAGTGGGTTTCGGGTGGGTTTTGAAGGGCTCCCATTTTCCACCACAAGTGTAATAGGTAGGGGGGGATGGGCCTTGGTCCGCCTGCCTGAAGTCCAGTGCACCCACTAAAACTGCTCCAGAGACCTGTATACTGCTGCGATGGACCTGGGTATGACATTTGAGGCTGGCATAGAGGCTGGCAAAAAAAGTTTTTAAAGTTGTTTTTTTGAGGGTGGGAGGGGGTTAGTGTTTGGCCAGCTCCGTGACGGACTACAATTGAGGCCAGCCAAAATCAGCTTTCGATTATGCCGATTTCGCCGGCCTTGAGAGATGGCCGGCCATCTCCCGATTTGTGTCGGAAGATGGCCGGCCTTCTCTTTTGAAAATAAGCTGGACTATCTGATAATCTCAAGGTAGTGAAATAATGTGTTTAGGAGTTGGCCATAAGGCAGCGTACAGCTGAGCTGTTTAATTTAGGACAGCTTTTTGCTGGCTTAAATTAAACCAATTAACTATACACATACCCTATAATTCTATATATAGCGCTCAAAATTGCACACACAAATATGGGTTTGTGCCTAAATTGACCATGCAGTTTAATTGCTTAATGAGACAATTAGCACTGATAATTGGATGCTAACAATTATCAGCACCAATTAGCATCAGTTAGAATTTACATGTGCATCTTGCTGGGTGCTATTCTATAAAGATGCGCATGTAAATTCTTATTTGCGGATCTGAAAAGGGGGCATACCAGGGAAAGAGATGGGCGGGTCATGGGCGTTTCAAGAATTTGCACGCACTATTACAGAATACACCTGAGCCGCATCTAATTTAGGTGCAAGGATTTACACCAGGGTTCAGTTGGTGTAAATCCTTGCTCCTAAAATTTAGTTGCGGATCCTGGCACTAAGTGGTGCCCTGAATACCATTTATAGAATAGTGCTTGATTTTTGGCAGCATTATCCGGATAGTGCCGCTGAAAATTAACTGACAGAGGACATATAGGTTTAACAATATCTGTTCAATATGTATGTCCCTTTGAATATGGGTCAATAAGTTTTGCTTTGTTCAGTTGCAGGCTGTAGTGTCAATGTGTCACACGTTGCAAGAGAAGAAAGATTGAGAACTATTGCTCTCATTTTGTTTTTGTTAGTATCTATGTTTTTTTGTTTGTTTGTTTTTTTACTTTTCATTTTAAGGGATGAAAATAGATACAATCCACATTATGCAGGAAAACAGTATACAAAAGGTGTTTTAAAAAATTAGTAATCCAGGCTTTTTGTTTTAGCTTTTTTTGTGAACAATTTTAAGCAAGTGCTAATCTTAATTTGGTGCACACACAAAAATAATAATTTGCTTATAAAAGATGACAGCTGGGAAGAAGACTAATGGTTTGACTCAGTGGTTCCCAAACTCTGTACCATGGCACACAAGTTCACCATAGCAAATTTGTAGGTGTGCCATGGCATCTTTTTCCCACCTCCTTCCTGCCGCTACCCAAGCCGCTGCTGCTGCTGCTCTAGATGAGCAGCAACAGTGACAAAACAATCTGCAGTCATCGCAGGGCCAGACTTTCCATGCGCACAGCTGATGGTCCTGCCCCTTGGACATCACTTCCTGTTCTGGAGCACCACTGGCAGCCACGCGAATGAAGAGTCTTGCTTCATGGTGGCTGTACCTTGTTTTGCCACCGCTACTGTTGGTCTAGAGAAGTAGCCGGGGGGAGGGGGGTTAGAGGAAGCAGACGCTGGATTGTGGGAGGGAAACAGGTGGCTTAGGCTGGGTGGAAGGGCAGGGGGGCAGTGGCTGAATGGAGGGAGGAGAGTAGGTGAACAGAGGCTGGGTGGAGGGGGAAGAGAAGTTGGGCAGATAGATTGAAGAGGGAGAGAAGGTGGGCAGAGGCTGAATGGAGGGAGAAAAGAGGTGGTCAGAAGCTGGATGGAAGGGGGAGAGAAGGTGGGCAGAAGTTGGATGGAGGGGGCAAGAAGGAGGGCAGACACTGGTTAAAAAGCGAGAGAGAAGGAGGGCAGATGCTGGATAGGAAGGAGGGCATGTGTGGGAATGCTGGTGTCAGTGGCTGAAGCATGCTTCCGATTTTGCTCTAGAGCTCAGGCCTCAGGCAGTGGACCTGTTCAGTTGGCGAGGCTTGGGCATCCCCGCCAGCAAAGGTAGGACTCAATACCATTGGCAAAGGAAAGGAAATGTGTAGCTGTGACCCAAGAAAGTTTGGGAACCACTGGTTTGACTGCTATAATATCTCTTTTCACATCAATTAGGGAATAAAAGAGAAAAAAACATGGATGCTCATTTTCAAAGCACATAGACGTACAAAGTAGTAACCTATGTATCTTTGTAAGTCTGTGTGCCTTGAAAATGAGCCTCCCTAGATCTAACAAGACCAAAAACATTTATCAACCTCTCACAGTCAAAAACCATTTTAATAGGAGTCAGGGTGAGTTACTTGCCCTAGAAAAGAGACCCACACTGCTTCTCATTTTTGGCAATTTTTCTCAGTAGTGGAGAGATCATGAAATTGTTGAACAGTGACCACTTTCTTAGCCAGAGATCTCGGTAGTTATTTTAAAGTGATCTTAGGCATCCCAGTGACATTTTTCAGCAATTTTCTTAACTATGCAGACTCCAGTTGCTTCCTCTCTCCACATTTGTTTTCCTCTTATTCTATCCATCCCAAACACTAGCTTCCTCTTCTTGCCATCTCCTCTCAACAGACAATAGCCCCTTGTCATCATTCATTCTTTCCACCTGTCACTTTTTCTGTTCATTGCTCCATTGACACCAGCTTCTTCTCATCCTCCAAAGATATACACCAAACATTTCCTCTACCCTCACATCTTTTCCCCGATGCACCGGCTTCCTATCTCATTGACACTAGCCTCTTCTGTCTGTTTGCCAAGATATTCACTAGCCTTTTCTGTGTTCCCACTTCTTTTCCTCCATTCAGCAGCTTCACGCCAAATGTTCCTCCTTTGCACTCTGCAGAAACCATTTCCTTCTCTAGGTCCTCCCCTGCCATAGATTAATATGAAACAGTAGTTTAAATATGTCTTTTCTTTTCCCTCTTGCTTTCCTTAGGGCTACTAGCTTTCTGTGCCAACTTTAGTCCAACTCTTTTCCAGGGTCTCCTCTTTATTCTGTCCTTCCAAAAACACTAGCCTCTTCCAGTCTCTTTGCCTCCTCAACAGACACCAGCTACTTCTCTCCATTCCTTCCTGCCACCTATTACTTTCTCCCCCAACCATTACCCAGATGCTAATGTCTTCTGTCCATCCCCCAAGAGAGACGCCAACCGTTTCCTCTGTATCGTGTCTTTTCTCTCATTCACCATCTTGTTATACTCCAAATACTCCATTACACCCTGCAGACCCCCATTTCCTCCTTTCTTCCTTCCATCGTCATAGACACGGTGCCTCACTTTCCCTTTGCCTCTCACTGGGGCTGCCAGCTCTCTGTGCAGCGTCTACTCTAACCCTCTTCCAGTGACCTGTGACTTTTTACCCTGAAGCAAGAGGTGTCGGTACAAACTAAGATCAGAGAATTTCTATTGGCACCATGTATCACACAGTAAACAGAGTTGCATTACATTGGAAGAGGTTCAGAGCAGAAGCAGAAACAATAAGAAAGCTAGCAGCCAGAGAGACAAGAAAATGGCTGTTTCTGTGATGGCATAGAACCTGAAAACCAAGATATAATGACTTCTCTCCTTTAAAGTAGTTTATATTTCAAATGTATTGCCACTGTGTTTTGAGAAATGGAAAAGGGGACAAAGAAAAACTATGAATAAAAAAAAATATATATATAGAAGGCTAAAAACAGTGACAACAGGAATTGAAGCCCTGTAAATTTGCATAGGTTTTGCCATAATATTGCCCCACATAGATTTCTAATATAGCCTAACAGACAATGCCAGCTCCACTGATATCTGTTTATTTGGATTTAGCGCACACCTTTTTCAGTAGTCGCCCAAGGTGAATTATATACAGGGTACAGAAGTTATTTTCCTTGTCCCTGGATCTAACCCCCCCCCCCCTCCCCGTTTACTAAGACGCACGGCAATGCCAACACAGCCCATTCAAAATGAATTGGCTGTGTCAGCATTAGTGCACCGCGGCCACTAGTGCGGCTTAGTAAACAGGGTGGTAAGTTTGTACCTGAGGCAATGGAGGGTTAAGTGACTTGCCTGATGCTTCAAAGAGCAGAAGCAGCATTTCAACCAGGCTTCCCTTGTCAGCACAGTGCTCTAACCACTAGACTACTCCTCCAGATAATTAGTATAAGAAAGTTACACATTACAGCAGAAACAGTCCAGCTCTCTTGCACACAGATTTGACTATTGTGGCTTTAACTAATCTTGTTCTCCTTCTTGGGAGAAAATACGTATTTCTTTGCTTCACTAGGAAAGGGCATTTCTATTTTGTCATGACTTGTAGGTATTGTACACATGAAAAAGGAATGTTTCAACTAATACTAGTATATCCCTTTCTACCTCCACTAGGGGTGCACGGAAGAAAAAGAAGAAGATTCCAAAAATGGGATTGATGGACACTGGTTCACAAGTGGCATCGCTTCACACTTTTGAGCATTTAGTACCAGCTGGTGGCCTTCAAAATGAACCTGGAATGCCTAACCCTGGTACAGAATTTAAAAAGAAGTCGAAAAGAATCACAAGACAAACAGCCATCGTGGGAACGACAAATGATGCATTTGAGCCCGATTGCTCTAAAGGGTAGTAGTTCTTATTCAAAGTATCAGCTAAGCAGTATGGGTTACATCCAGTAAATGGCACTCAGATTTGGCACCTGAGGAAATCAGTGCCCAGTGCTATTCTGGTAAGGGCATTCCGGGATGAGCTATAGAATAGTGTTGGGTGCTGAATTCTGCACCCAACTTTGGGCATGAGGACTTGACACCAGCTGAAACCTGGTGTAAATCCTGGGGCGCACATCTGCAGTATTTTTTGGTATGCCCCTGACCCATCCATGCCCCTTCCACGGCCATGCCCTCTTTGCAGTTACGTTCGAAGACACTTAGATGCAATCCTAAAACTGGGCATGTAAGTATATTTTTGCACCAATCTGCCCCATTTTGGTGCACCTTGCATCCATTAGAATGTTTTTCTGCACCGAAAATTACATGCCTATGTTTACAATAATGACAAAATTCTGCCTAAGCACTATTCTGTAAATACCCGCATAAGTTACATAGCATGCAATTGCAATGAGAGGAAGGAATACCCATGGGTGAGGTTCAAACTTACACACATAATTTACAGAATGTGAGTATCTGCACACATCAGCTCTATAGATGATACATATATACTGTATCCGGTTAGGCTAGTGTTCTATAAATGAAAGTAGGCATCTATGTTCCTTTATAAAGAATAGTCTCCTACCAGGCACTCTGTTATAGAATTGCCCTGTAATGTTATAAATTTTTGCGTGTGTATAGCCACATATGCACATAAATAGCCTGTTATAAAAATCCAACCAGCATAAAAGTTCACGCAATGACATGATAGTAAAATTGGTAGGTGGGTACAGGGTTGGAGTTCACAAATCCACCGATAGCTTATATAAAATTAATATATGCGTGTTACTAAATAATCTAGGTGTGAACATATACACCTGCTATAAGGCAGTTGTAAATGTCTGTGCCTGCAAGGTAGGCGTGCTTTCTGCCCCTCATGCTAGTGTTTTTTTATAAAGGTACATAGGTGCTCATGTGTCTTTGTAAGATAGCGCCTAAATAGGCACTTAAACTCGGTGCTCCCTTATAAAATCACCCTCTGGAAGTGCTATTACTAAATTTAGTATAAAGAAGTAAGCAGTTGCCTCAGCATTCCGCAATGACAATTATGCAGCAATAGAAGGTAGCAAAAAGAAAAATATTCTAAAAGATTTTAGTGTCATTTTAGAAAACAATATTTAAGTACTGATCAAATATTTCATAATATTTTTGTATTTCCATTATCTCATGTAATGTTTATCTTTTCATATTGAAGGTGTCAAAAATCTAGATTAAATTTTCATAGACCAGCAAGTCTCCTAAATGGGAGTCAAGGCATGCCTGATTTTGTTCACAAAACACAGGACCCATAGGGGTCCTTTTACTAAGCTGCGGTAAAAAGTTGCCTGTGGTAGTGTAGGCGCATCTATTGGGCACACGCCAGGACAGTTTTACCACATCTACAAAAAATGGGTTTTTTTTAATGGGATGGGAAAAGGGCCTGTGGTAAAAATGAAATCAGCATGAGCCCTTAACGCCTCCCATTGATCTAGTGGTAAAGGCTCACGCATTACACACGGTGACCAGTTGGTGCGCGCCAAGTGCCGATTACCTCCGGAACTGGCGCGCATGGGAGGAAATAAATATGGGCATGCGCCAAATCTGAGATTGCCGCCAGGAGGGCATGTTGGCCTAGTGGTAGTTTCATTTTGGTGTGTGCTGCACGTGCATAGAGCCTACTGCGGCTTAGTGAAAGGGCCCCCATAAAGAGATGATTAGCCAAATACCTAAATTCCCTGTGCAGCGAAGTGTGGAAGAGTTAAACATCTTGCCTTTCTGACAGTTATGTTAGCGACTCCATTTGGAAAGTAACTTTCTAGTAGGCCAACTGTTTTGGATATCTACTAGTTTCACATCCCCACTAGAAAACTCCTCAGATGACTCTCTGGTCCCTTTGCACAGTTCTAACAGCTACTCAGGTCTTTGAAAATTTAAACTATGGTGTTTCATATGTAGCACACAATCTTTGATATTTAAATAAATATGCACTTTTATATATTTCTGTATTGAAAAATAAGTTTTATATCATTTCTAAATGAAGAATGTGTTTATATATAAATATGCACTAAACTTCTGTGACACTAGGGGCCCTGTTTACTAAGGTACGTTAGCATTTTTAGTGCGTGCTAAAGTTTAGCACGCGCTAACTCTAGAGACACCTATAGGAATATAGGTGTCTCTAGCATTAGCATGCGCTAAGTTTTACCGTGCGCTAAAAATGCTAGCATGCCTACAGTGCTTCTTAGTAAACAGGGCCCTAGAATTTTTGTCTTTTTGGCAGCCTCATTGCCAGTTGTTTCCTGCTTCACTTTGAAGCAATGTTTTATATGTTAAATGACTGATTTCTTTTATATGCATATATTTATCTGGTTTGCTTTTGCTGTCACGTTTGTTTTTGAAAAATTGTGTGAAAAGATGAAATTCTGTTTCAGAAAACATTTTCAATAACTTATTTAAGAATAGTTTTTGATGTTTTCCATTTGATTATTAAAAGATCTTCTCTGTGGCTTTCTTGCTTCACATTTTTTTTGTACGCAATGATAAAATCTTCATGATAGAAAGGAAAGAAGCAAAAGGGGTTAACCATTGAGAAAACACTTTATTTTTGGCAATAGAAAAATTGATCCCATTCAAAAAAATTAGAAAAAAAAAGAAGTGAAAATAAGAGCAAAGCAATGATGTGTGAAAGTTCCCTCAGAAACAACCACAACTACTACAGTGTAGTAGGATCACTGCACATGAGTTGAAGACAAAAATAACTCTGTAAATTTAAATCTTTGTCTCAATGAAGTCAGCAAATGAAGTTTCATTTATGCAGTGGCATTGTCATTCATTCTGGACTAACAATCCATGAATTCTAATTCAACTGTATGGTATGTCTGTCACATAGCTAGATCGCATACTTTCAACATACTCGTTAAATATGAGATAGATATGTCTGAGAAATGCTAAAGGAGGTTAGGGTACTACAGAAAGCATCGATGTGTTAACTTGAGAAGAAATATTTGCCTTTTAACCTGTAAGATCCCTTTTTCCAGTTTGTGAAGCCAAATAACTGATCATATAAACGTCTTTTTAAAGAGGGGGGCACATCATTTCTGCTGTACAGATGCAGGTTTGGAGGCAGGTTTTAGAAAGGATGTACATTCTTTTTGAGGATCTCTAAAAACGTATTCATTGGGGGCATAGGTTTGCATATTGTCAAGTTAAGCATTATGTTTCTTCTTTGGCCGGAGGTGTCATTAGCGAGATACGGCCTCCAAAACTGAATACAGTACTCCAAGTGGGGCCTCACCAACGAATTGTACAGGGGCATCAACACCTTTTTTCTTCTGCTGGTTATACCTCTTTCTATACAGCCTAGCATCCTTCTGGCTATAGCCACCATCTTGTCACATTAACCCACCTGCAAACACTTTTACCAAAATGTGGAAAAGGTACCTTGTGGAACACTACATGTACTCTTACCCCCATATAGATGTGCAGTTTTCAGAAAGCCTTATTACTCAGGTAAGTAATCATTTACACAGGTAAATGGCTTTTGAAAATTAATTATTGTATTTACTTGTATTTATTAACTGTTTGCTCAAATAGTACAAATCTATGTGGTATACATTTTAATAGAATTCAAAAAATATCATGTAAAATTGTCATATCTAATGCTTAGTTTTGAATTTGGAACCGAAACAGCAGATGGTACAGAGGTATATTTTCAAAGCAGTTAGACTTACAGAGGGGCTCATTTTCAAAAGAGAATAACGTCCAAAAAGTGTCATAAAGCACAATTTGGACGGATTTCTTCTCAAAACATCCACGTCAGTATTTTCAAAACCTATTTTGCAGACCTCTATGCATTTCATCTGCAGTGCATCCAAATCACAAGGGGGTATGTTGGGGGGGCATTTCAAAGGCTGAATTAGGGCTGGCTTAGGTTATATCTAACACTTGGATATAGAAAAATCACAAAGTGTCAGGAGTGTAATATATAGAAAATCAAAAAAATATGTATAACACTCCAATTATATTCTCTGAGGTGAATGCAAAATTTTGATATATAATGAATTTCTTATATAAAGTAGCCTCAATAGCCCAGGGAACCATATTATTTAGGACTCCACTGAATTGGCCAGCATCATAGGCTCCTCCTCTTTTCAGAAAAAACCACCGATATCAAAAAACTCCCTATCTTAGGGGAGAAAAAGATCATGTGGATAAAAAACGGAAAAGAGGGGTATTTTATCGAAATATCAATAAGAATGCACCACACCTCAACGAGTATTAATGGAAGTAAAGGAAATATATTTACTTCATAAACCTTGTTATTAAGAGAACTGAGAACAATATATCAAACTGAAACCAATGTATTTCGGAGCTACAAATATTTTTCACTCTGAGGTGAACTAGCTGTGTATAAATATATTAAACAGGTTACTTATCTTTAAGGCAGAATATAATAGCCCTTTTAAAAGTTCAACCCATCTGGTTCATCTTTGTATAATGCTCTCGAACATCGATCGTTAGTATCCTGTTTGTATAGTTGTCAGTCTCTAGTTGTTTCGGTATTGAAGTCAAAAAGTGTAAGCGTGGGTAATACTTAAAAAGTATTAAATTTCGCTATGTCTATCCAGTTTTCTCGACAGCCAAGGCCCCACTGTTTCGCAATCTTCATCAGGAGAAGTTTCAAAAATAATAGAAATTAAATTCCTTTCTATCCATCGCGAACAATGATTCAAAACATGGCGCCTGTTGATATAGGACGCCAGTGCTTAAACTCCACCCCCTTAGAGTAGCGTCACTATTTGTTTAGTCCAATCAGCAGTCTGAGTTTTAATCTTCAATTTAGCATATCACTAAATTCAACCATTTTTGAAGCCTTAATATCGATTATTTATCAAAAACGATTTATACTGTTAATAAACGAGACTAGGCTTAGCTGAATACAAAAAATCAGAATATGTATATACACGAGATGAAAGTTATCTTAATGTTCAATGAAATTCATGCTTTTAAATATATCACATACCGTATGTACTCGCCAATTATCAATTGGTAGATATTTTGCAGATAATGAAGAGGATATATTTAGCCATAGGAAACCTTACGCATTTCAATAAAATGCTTCCCATTCAATAGGACCATTAAGGCCATTAGGGTGTACAGTTCGCAGATGATAAATCCATTTCTGTTCTTTCTGATGTAAAACTCGCGAAATATCACCCCTTCTATCATTGTTTGCAAGTTGTTCAATTATTAAACATTTTAATTGGTTGAATTCATGATCATTATCTATACAGTGTTTAGACAAGGGCATATGCATTTTTTTGGATTGAATAGCATGCTTATGTTCCGAGAGTCTGATTTTAAACATACGTTTCGTCTGACCTATATATCGCAATCCACAAGGGCATATGATCAAGTATACCACTGCTTTGGATTTGCAAGTTGTCATTCCTTTTAGATAGATCCAATCTTGTTTTACTGTGTCCTAAAATTTATTAGTTTCTTCCATCACTGAACACATTATACATTCTCCACATTTCTTGTGTCCCGGTATGTCATCTTTCCTACAAAAATCAGTTCTAACATCCGAATGGCATAAAACATCTGACAAATTAGCACGTCTTGAATATGATATCATACATTGTTGTTCAGCGAACACATCATGAGTGGATAAAATATTCCAATTTCTACGTATGATCTTAGCCACCTTAGGTGCCATCGCTGTATATTGCATCGTACATACTGCTTTTTGATCTCCTTCTTTTCGTTTTGACTGAATTTCTGGTTCTAACAAATTTTCACGATGGTTGTACAGAGCTCTCTTGAATGCATGTTTCACAATTTTGTGAGGATATCCTCTTTCGGTCAGTTTATCTTTTAAACAAACAGCTGATCGTTTATATTTCTGTGAAGAATCACAGATACGTCTGTATCTTAAAAACTGGGCGAATGGAAGGTTGTTTTTAATGTGAATAGGATGCATGCTATCATAAAGTAGTAATGAGTTTCGATCTGTAGGTTTCGTAAATACATCAGTTTCAAATTTGTTATTGTTCTTGTAAATCATTACATCAAGAAAACTAATCTCATTAGTGTGAACTGTATGTTGAAACTTGATGGTAGGATGACATGCATTCAGATCTGTCAAAAATAAATCTAACATTTCTAGAGAAGAATTCCATATGATGAAAATATCATCAATAAATCTCCACCAACATTTAGTAAATTGAAATCTGGGAAGTTTATAGATCACGTTTTCCTCTAAATGAGCCATGAACAAATTGGCCACTGACGGAGCAAAAGCTGCTCCCATAGCAATGCCCGATAGTTGTAAAAAAAGTTCACCATTAAATAAAAAATGATTATTAAGTAAGGATAACTTTAATAACTTCAATAGAAATTCAGTGGGGACCGTTACTGGTCTAGGACGTTGTTCTAGAAATTGTTCTATTATATGTATTGCCTCACTTTGGGGTATCGCTGTGTATAGTGACTGGACATCCAGCGTCACTAAATATCCTACATTGGTTTGAATTGGTAAAGATTCAAGTTTTTTCAAAAAGTGCGTTGTGTCTTTAATATAAGATTTAACATTGACAACAAGTGGTGCCAAAAAGCCATCTATATATTTACATGATCTTTCTAATAAAGAATCACAAGCTGACACTATTGGTCTACCTGGTGGTTTTATAAGGGTTTTATGAATTTTAGGAAGAAGGTAAAAAATAGGAATTTTAGCGTTCTTATGATTTAAATAATTCATTTCATTCCTAATGAGAAAACCCGCTTGAAATGCTTCGGTAGTGATTTCTAGTATCTCAGCTAGAAGATTGTCAGTAGGATCTTTATCCAGCCTACAATATGTTTTTATATCATTCAGTTGCCGATAGGCTTCATTAATATAATCTTTTTTCTGAAGGATGACAATAGCACCACCCTTATCAGCACGACGGATGACAATTTCTGAATCATTAGCTAAGGACTGAATTGCTTCTCTTTCTTCTTTGGAAACATTATGATGATAATGGGCATGATGTTGTTCCATTTGTTCCAAGTCTTTGATGATATGTCTATAAAACGTGTCTATCACTGGATCTATGTTCCCAGGAGGGGACCATATACTTTTTTGATAGACAGTGGAATATCCTTTATGTTGCATATCATTATTTCCAAAAAACACTTTTAGACGTAAAGATCTAATAAATTTAGCTATATTGACCCTTGTTTGGAAAGGATCATATATAGTGGTCGGAACAAACGATAACCCTTTGCTGAGTACTTGCAATTGTATATGGGAAAGACTTTTATTAGATAAATTTATTACAGGGAGTCTTCCCTCTTGCGGGGTCTTCCTCGTGGTCTGGATGGCTCGAATGTTACTGTTGCTCGTCCTCGATTTCTCCGGGTGCCTCTTCCCCGTCCTCTTGTTCTTAAATATGTCGGCCCCGATTTTGAATCATCTTCCCCACTTGAAACACTAGAAGAAAGTTCACTCTGAGGTTTGTCGATATCACTAGTATCTTGTGTGCCTTGATTTTTCATCCATATATATACATATCCATCTGAGTAATCTTTTTTGTCTCGAATCATTTTCTTGTATTTAACTTGTTGTAAATCTTTATTGAATTTATCTATTTTCATATTAAATTCCTCTAGGGATCTATCCAATCCCTCCTGGGAAAAAATATGCCCCTTTTTTTCTTCCAATATTGGTTTTTCAATGTTTATTCTCTGTTGTAATGTCTGGATGAGAAGTAACATCAAGTCTAGAGAGCATTGATTTAATATACTGTTCCAACTATTGACAAATATCTCATCTTCCGGGAATAACTTCGGACCTCGCTGCATACGTAAACCTCGAGGAATAATCTCTGATTTGCAGTATTCAACTAAGGAGGCACTATGTAATTCCCATCCAAAAAAATGCATATGCCCTTGTCTAAACACTGTATAGATAATGATCATGAATTCAACCAATTAAAATGTTTAATAATTGAACAACTTGCAAACAATGATAGAAGGGGTGATATTTCGTGAGTTTTACATCAGAAAGAACAGAAATGGATTTATCATCTGCGAACTGTACACCCTAATGGCCTTAATGGTCCTATTGAATGGGAAGCATTTTATTGAAATGCGTAAGGTTTCCTATGGCTAAATATATCCTCTTCATTATCTGCAAAATATCTACCAATTGATAATTGGCGAGTACATACGGTATGTGATATATTTAAAAGCATGAATTTCATTGAACATTAAGATAACTTTCATCTCGTGTATATACATATTCTGATTTTTTGTATTCAGCTAAGCCTAGTCTCGTTTATTAACAGTATAAATCGTTTTTGATAAATAATCGATATTAAGGCTTCAAAAATGGTTGAATTTAGTGATATGCTAAATTGAAGATTAAAACTCAGACTGCTGATTGGACTAAACAAATAGTGACGCTACTCTAAGGGGGTGGAGTTTAAGCACTGGCGTCCTATATCAACAGGCGCCATGTTTTGAATCATTGTTCGCGATGGATAGAAAGGAATTTAATTTCTATTATTTTTGAAACTTCTCCTGATGAAGATTGCGAAACAGTGGGGCCTTGGCTGTCGAGAAAACTGGATAGACATAGCGAAATTTAATACTTTTTAAGTATTACCCACGCTTACACTTTTTGACTTCAATACCGAAACAACTAGAGACTGACAACTATACAAACAGGATACTAACGATCGATGTTCGAGAGCATTATACAAAGATGAACCAGATGGGTTGAACTTTTAAAAGGGCTATTATATTCTGCCTTAAAGATAAGTAACCTGTTTAATATATTTATACACAGCTAGTTCACCTCAGAGTGAAAAATATTTGTAGCTCCGAAATACATTGGTTTCAGTTTGATATATTGTTCTCAGTTCTCTTAATAACAAGGTTTATGAAGTAAATATATTTCCTTTACTTCCATTAATACTCGTTGAGGTGTGGTGCATTCTTATTGATATTTCGATAAAATACCCCTCTTTTCCGTTTTTTATCCACATGATCTTTTTCTCCCCTAAGATAGGGAGTTTTTTGATATCGGTGGTTTTTTCTGAAAAGAGGAGGAGCCTATGATGCTGGCCAATTCAGTGGAGTCCTAAATAATATGGTTCCCTGGGCTATTGAGGCTACTTTATATAAGAAATTCATTATATATCAAAATTTTGCATTCACCTCAGAGAATATAATTGGAGTGTAACACTTGGATATGCCATAATGCAACAAAACCAAAACGCCTAGGACGAAAACTTCAATGTTTTGGTCTAGACCTGTTTTTCTAATGAATAAGACAAAAAAAAGGTGCCCTAAATGACCAGATGACTACTGGAGAGATTCAGGGGTGACCCCCCCTTACTCCCCCAGTGGTCACTGACCCCCCCCCCCCCCCCCCCTCCCACCACCAAAAAATGTGAATAAAATAGTACTTCTCAGCCTCTGTGACAGCCTCAGATGTAATACCAGGTCCATTAGAGCAGCATGCAGGTCCCTGGAGTAGTGTAGTAATGGGTGCACTGCACAGTAGACAAGTGGGCCCAGGCCCACCATACCTACCCCTATCTGCTAAACTTGTGGTGGAAACTGTGAGCGCTCCAAAACTCACCAGAAACCCACTGTACCCATATATAGGTGCTGCCTTCAGTCATTAGGTGTACATAAGTACATAAGTAGTGCCATACTGGGAAAGACCAAAGGTCCATCTAGCCCAGCATCCTGTCACCGACAGTGGCCAATCCAGGTCAAGGGCACCTGGCACGCTCCCTAAACGTAAAAACATTCCAGACAAGTTATACCTAAAAATGCGGAATTTTTCCAAGTCCATTTAATAGCGGTCTATGGACTTGTCCTTTAGGAATCTATCTAACCCCTTTTTAAACTCCGTCAAGCTAACCGCCCGTACCACGTTCTCCGGCAACGAATTCCAGAGTCTAATTACACGTTGGGTGAAGAAAACTTTTCTCCGATTCGTTTTAAATTTACCACACTGTAGCTTCAACTCATGCCCTCTAGTCCTAGTATTTTTGGATAGCGTGAACAGTCGCTTCACATCCACCCGATCCATTCCACTCATTATTTTATACACTTCTATCATATCTCCCCTCAGCCGTCTCTTCTCCAAGCTGAAAAGCCCTAGCCTTCTCAACCTCTCTTCATAGGAAAGTCGTCCCATCCCCACTATCATTTTCGTCGCCCTTCGCTGTACCTTTTCCAATTCTACTATATCTTTTTTGAGATACGGAGACCAGTACTGAACACAATACTCCAGGTGCGGTCGCACCATGGAGCGATACAACGGCATTATAACATCCGCACACCTGGACTCCCTACCCTTCCTAATAACACCCAACATTCTATTCGCTTTCCTAGCCGCAGCAGCACACTGAGCAGAAGGTTTCAGCGTATCATCGACGACGACACCCAGATCCCTTTCTTGATCCGTAACTCCTAACGTGGAACTTTGCAAGACGTAGCTATAATTCGGGTTCCTCTTACCCACATGCATCACTTTACACTTGTCAACATTGAACTTCATCTGCCACTTGCACGCCCATTCTCCCAGTCTCGCAAGGTCCTCCTGTAATCGTTCACATTCCTCCTGCGACTTGACGACCCTGAATAATTTTGTGTCATCGGCGAATTTAATTACCTCACTAGTTATTCCCATCTCTAGGTCATTTATAAATACATTAAAAAGCAACGGACCCAGCACAGACCCCTGCGGGACCCCACTAACTACCCTCCTCCACTGAGAATACTGGCCACGCAATCCTACTCTCTGCTTCCTATCTTTCAACCAGTTCTTAATCCATAATAGTACCCTACCTCCGATTCCATGACTCTGCAATTTCTTCAGGAGTCTTTCGTGCGGCACTTTGTCAAACGCCTTCTGAAAATCCAGATATACAATATCAACTGGCTCCCCATTGTCCACATGTTTGCTTACCCCCTCAAAAAAATGCATTAGATTGGTGAGGCAAGACTTCCCTTCACTAAATCCGTGCTGACTTTGTCTCATCAGTCCATGTTTTTGTATATGCTCTGCAATTTTATTCTTAATAATAGCCTCCACCATCTTGCCCGGCACCGACGTCAGACTCACCAGTCTATAATTTCCCGGATCTCCTCTGGAACCTTTCTTAAAAATCGGAGTAACATTGGCTACCCTCCAGTCTTCCGGTACTACACTCGATTTTAGGGACAGATTGCATATTTCTAACAGTAGCTCCGCAAGTTCATTTTTTAGTTCTATTAATACTCTGGGATGAATACCATCAGGTCCCGGTGATTTACTACTCTTCAGCTTGCTGAACTGACCCATTACATCCTCCAAGGTTACAGAGAATTTGTTTAGTTTCTCCGACTCCCCCGCTTCAAATATTGTTTCCGGCACCGGTGTCCCCCCCAAATCCTCCTCGGTGAAGACCGAAGCAAAGAATTCATTTAATTTCTCCGCTACGGCTTTGTCCTCCTTGATCGCCCCTTTAACACCATTTTCGTCCAGCGGCCCAACCGACTCTTTGGCCGGTTTCCTGCTTTTAATGTATCTAAAAAAATTTTTACTATGTATTTTTGCTTCCAACGCTAATTTCTTCTCAAAGTCCTTTTTTGCCCTCCTTATCTCCGCTTTGCATTTGGCTTGGCATTCCTTATGATCTATCCTGTTTCTTTCAGTTGGTTCTCTTCTCCACTTTGTGAAGGATTGTTTTTTGGCTCTAATGATTTCCTTTATCTTACTGTTTAGCCACGCCGGCTGACGTTTAGTCTTTTTTCCCTTTTTTCTAATACGTGGAATATATTTGTCCTGAACCTCCAGGATGGTGTTTTTAAACAGCATCCACGCCTGATGCAAGTTTTTTACTCTGCGAGCTGCTCCTTTCAGTCTTTTTTTCACCATTTTTCTCATTTTGTCGTAATCACCTTTTCTATAGTTAAACGCTAGCGTACTTGATTTCCTAGTTTCACTTCCTTCAATGCCAATATCAAAACCGATCATATTATGATCACTGTTATCAAGCGGCCCTCGTATCGTTACCCCCTGCACTAGATCATGAGCACCACTAAGGACTAAGTAGTGGTGTACAGTTGGGGGTAATGGGTTTTGGAGGGCTCAGCAGACAAGGGAGCAATGGTGAGATGGGTACCTGGGAGCATTTATATGAAGTCCACAGCATTTATATGAAGTCCCTAGGGTGCCCCATTGCTGTTCTGGGATGTCTGGAGGGCCTGTCTACCAAACTTTCTGGCCTCGCCTTCATCCCAATGGCTTGATTGTGTGTGTTTTTAACTTTTGCATTTTTTTTTTTTTTCAAAAATGGCTTTAAAAAGATAGACGCACAAAGCTTTGTTTGAAATGGTATGTTTTTTAAAAAAAATAGACATTTTTCTTTTTTCAAAAATGATATATTTTCTATTCGGATTTGGTACATTTAGTGAAAAACATCCAAAATCTGACTTAGATGCACTATCGAAAATGCCCCTCATAATAACCTATGGAACTTAAGTGCTTTGAAAATGAGCCCCTAGTGTCACAAAGAATAAAAAAAATAATAGCTAAAATATATATATCTATTATGCAATAATTACATAAATACAACAATCATATAAATATAAAATGATAAAAACTAAAAGTGAATTGACCAGACATAAATTTATTATATGTCAATCATAAAAATTGGATGCAGTTGTGCTAACCCAATGTTTTTTTGATGATATTAGCCACTTCAAAACCCTTGTTGGAAAATTGCAAGACATGTCTGCACTTTTAAACCCTCAGTCTTTTCTCTTTATTCATAAACAACAAATCACTGTTATAATATTTTGCCCTCTTATAAGCTTTATGCAAAATAATCCTTGGGTAACCTCTTTGTTCAAAATTCTTCTTCATATCTTTTCCTGATTTTTGAAACTTGACAAAGATGCAATTACATCTCACTCTCAATAACTGTGAAAAGGACAAAGTGTCTTTTATTTTTTTAGGGTGACAACTGCTGTATGTCAACAATGTGTTCCTATCAGTAGGTTTCACAAAAACTTTGATTTGAAATCCATGGGCTATAATTGCACCATTTCCACATCCAACAAACAGATCTTGCTCTCAGAAAAATTCCCTGTAAAAACCAGATTCTCATCACAGGTGTTAAGGCAATTAATAAATGTGGATAATTCCCCCACACAGCCCTTCCATAACATAAAAAAGTTATGTATATAGCAATGCCAGCTATATATTTTATCTTTAAATGAAGAACATTCAACCCAAATCTGCTCAAAATTGTGACTGCAGTGGGAGGAGTACCACAGGCAAGTTGGGCCCAGGTCCTGAAGTTGAGCCTGCCGCCATCGCACTGGAAGGTAACAAAGGCATACACGCAACATGAGAACATGGGTTTTTTATTACATGATAATAATATGGATAACTGGGATACTAACGGCATCACCTAATGAATGGAACAAAATCCCTATATGCATCACCGATAAACGAGGATCCCATCATCAACTGGAAAAGCCTAAATACAACCCTCACAACAAAAAGAGATAAAACCAACAGCCAACACAAAAAGCCAAGCCAGATCACCATTCAACAAGACCACAATCTTACAACAGACAGACCACACAGACAATTACAGAATGTTAAATACACCTAAATAGATTATGATACTTATGACACAATACCCATAGGTTATATAAATGCGTGATCGGCAGTCAACAAGACAGCATTGCTGAGAGTTTGGATAGAAATGGAACAACTAGGACTGAGTCGCAATAATAGAGCCTGTTGCCAAACATATCCTCAGCAGTTGAAATTCTGGCATGCAAAATCACCAACACAACACTTGCAGGTCAGTTATGTATCATTCTGTTCTATCGACCCCCAGGAAGCTGGACAAATGCCCAAGACGATTTCATGGACTTTGTATTAAACACCTGTACAAATCAACAAAATGTCCTACTAATTGGAGATATCAATCTGCACCTAGATCAACAGAATGACACACTAAAACTAATGAACTTCCTAAATCAATGGAACTTCACAACACACAAGATGCCACCTATTGGACATATTAACCCACAGGCTCTCAGCAAACAACAACCACACATTAGAAAAGCACAAATGGGAAAAGGTATTATAGTCAGACCACAGCAAGCTCACTTTCACATTACAATGGAAAAAGAACAGAGAACCAAGATCACCACACACATTCATGACCAGAGGGAAGGTGGACAACCACAACTGCTGGATAACAGCGATGAATGAACTTAGTAACATAGCACCAAATGACATCCACTTCATGAGGAATTGAGATGAAAGAAACAAAAACACACTGAACAAAATAGCACCACTTAAAACGAAAACAAGAAATAAAAAACAACCCAGGAGGTACTGGCATCAACTGAACACCACCTACAAACAATGAGCTCGCACAATATTTTGAACAAAAAATAGCAAAGACAAGATCTAACCTCGTGATACCACAAACATCCATTGCAGACTTCTTACAAAAATGTGAAACCAACAACAACCACACCATGGCAGACAGAATCTGGTCATCATTCAAACCACCCAAAACAAACACAGTAAAGGCACTACTGAAAAAATGCACACATGCAAACTGTCTGCTAGATAAATGCCCCATCTATATGATGAAAAACCCACCAGTTTGGTTCATCGAATGCCTCACCAAGCACATCACATACAATTCCCAAAAGAGAAAGGCAAAATTGTACTAACACCAATCCCCAAGAACACAACTAGCAAGATCAGTGGTCTCAATGCTGCTACTGACCAAAATGATGGAGGGTCTGGTAGCACAACAACTAATGAAATACATGGCAAAATTCTCTATCCTCCATAAATCCCAGTAAGTATTCAGACCACAACACAGTACTGAAACGGTTGTAACCACACTGATAACGAAGTTCAGAAGCTTAAGAAGTCAAGGTCAGAATATATTATTACTACAATTCGATATGTCAAGTGTGTTCGATCTAGAAGACCATGCAACACTAATGCAACACTAATGGCCCTTGTAGATTACATGGGAATCAGCAGTACAGTGGCCACATGGTTCAATGGCATCCTAAAGACCAGATCCTACATTGTAAAAATATCTATCCTACTAGCTATCAACCTCATGGATGTGTGGGGTACCACAGGGTTCTCCAGTAACGAGCCAATTTACATCAATAATTGTGTGCTAATAATCAGTTACTGGTGCTAATTGGCAGCTATTTGGATTTGCGCATGCATCTTGGTAAGTTCTATTCTATAAAGATGTGTACACAAATCTTTTAGCATGCAACTGAAAAGGGGGCGTGACCATTGAAGGAGAATGGGCAGGGCGAGGTATTCACTAAAGATGTATGCAATATTATAGAAATGGGAGGGATCCATGTGAGGATTTGCACCTGGTTTAAATCCTTGTGCCCAAAGATGGGTGTGGATGCTGTCGCTACACGCTATTCTATAAACAGTGCCCAACTCGGCATTCCGTTTATAGAATAACGCTCAGTGTGCATTTTTATTGGCACCCAAATTTGGATGCCATTTGCTGAATATCATCCTGATGTCATCTGCATAAATTCTATATTGGCAAACCCAAAGCACCCGACAAAGTACACAATTAACTTAGAAAAATATTTTTAAATATTTAAAACAGTGGCCAACAATGCAGAACTCTGTGCTATACCAGACAGCACATCTATAAAAGCTGATATGTTGTTATGAATTATTCTCCTTCACTATAAATATTTCTTTTCTTGGACCTCCTTATTCAGGGCTTATCTATATATTAGAAACCACAGGAACATAGAAATCACACTCAAAGACTTCCCAAAGGTCTTAATATAAGATTTCAGACAATCATATCCAAATAATGACAGAAATTTCCACACTAACCTCAGAACTGCCTTTAGCTACGTGGTTTCAAAACACACATACTTAGGGCCCTGATTACTAAGGTACACTAGCGATGTTAGCGCTTGGTAAAAATTACTACTACTACTACTACTTAACATTTCTAGAGTGCTACTAGGGTTACGCAGCGCTGTACAGTTTAACAAAGAAGGACAGTCCCTGCTCAAGGAGCTTACAATCTAAAGGACGAAATGTCAAGTTGTGGCAGTCTAGATTTCCTGAGTAGAGGTATGGTGGTTAGGTGCCAAAGGCGACATTGAAGAAGTGGGCTTTGAGCAAGGATTTGAAAATGGGCAGGGAGGGGGCCTGGCGTATGGGCTCAGGGAGTTTATTCCAAGCATGGGGTGAGGCGAGGCAGAAAGGGCGGAGCCTGGAGTTGGTGGTGGAGGAGAAGGGTACTGAAAGGATGGATTTGTCTTGAGAGTGGAGGTTGTGGGTAGGAACGTAAGGGGAGATGAGAGTAGAGAGGTAGGGAGGGGCTGCAGATCGAGTGCATTTGAAGGTTAGTAGGAGAAGCTTGAACTGTATGCGGTACCTGATCGGAAGCCAGTGAAGTGACTTGAGTAGAGGGGTGATATGACTATATCGGTCCAGCCGGAAGATAAGACGTGCAGCAGAGTTCTGAACGGACTGAAGGGGGGATAAATGGCTAAGTGGGAGGCCAGTAAGGAGTAGGTTGCAGTAGTCAAGGTGAGAGGTAATGAGAGAGTGATTGAGAGTTCGGGTGGTGTGCTCGGAGAGGAAAGGGCGAATTTTGCTAATGTTGTAGAGGAAGAAGCGACAAGTCTTGGCTATCTGCTGGATATGCGCAGAGAAGGAGAGGGAGGAGTCGAAGATGACTCCGAGGTTGCGGGCAGATGAGACGGGGACGATGAGGGTGTTATCAACTGAGATAGAGAGTGGAGAGAGAGGAGAAGTGGGTTTGGGTGGGAAGACAATAAGCTTGGTCTTGGCCATGTTCAGTTTCAGGTGGCGGTTGGACATCCAGGCAGCAATGTCGGATAAGCAGGCCGATACTTTGGCCTGGGTTTCCGCAGTGATGTCTGGTGTGGAGAGGTAAGGCTGGGTGTCGTCATCATAAAGATGGTATTGGAAACCATGAGATGAGATCAGGGAGCCCAGGGAAGAGGTGTAGATTGAAAAAAGAAGGGGTCCAAGGACGGATCCCTGAGGAATTCCAACAGGGAGCGGGATGGGGGTGGAGGAAGAACCAAGAGAATGTACTCTGAAGGTACGGTGGGAGAGATAAGAGGAGAACCAGGAGAGGACAGAGCCCTGGAACCCAAATGAGGACAGTGTGGCAAGAAGTAAATTGTGATTGACAGTGTCCAAAGCGGCGGATAGGTCGAGGAGGATGAGGATGGAGTAGTGACCTTTGGATTTGGCAAGGAACAGGTCATTGCAGACTTTAGATAGTGCCGTCTCAGTGTGCGTTAACGCTAGAGACACCCATATGGCTGTCTCTGGTGTGCTGATTTTTAGCACACGCTAAAAATGCTAGCATGCCTACAGGGCAGCTTAGTAAACAAGGCCCTTAGTCTTAATTATACTGTTTTTCATTTATGTCTTATGCACCAACATTTACCTTATATTCTATGTACCAATGTTTACCTTGTTTTCATTGTAATGAATTATGGCTTAATTGAGTTTCAATGTACAATTGTTCTCCTTAATTGGATTTGTCATCCACCTAGGAACTACAAGGTTAAGCGGACTATAAATGCCTAAATTAAATTAAATATTATAATATTGATGCTACTTTGTAATTTTCAATTACTGAATAACAAATGATCTATTAAAAAAATCTCTGCTGGATTATTTGCATGCCTTTGGAAATAAGAAGGGGGCTGGGAAACTACATGCTGGTTAGTCAGATCTCTGTGGTGAAGAAATTAATGGAAATGCTGCTAAACAGAGGATAGTGAATTGAATGGAATCCAATGGTTTGCAGGATCCGAGGCAGCATGGTTTTATTAAAGGCTGGTCTTGTCAGACAAATTTGATTAATTTCTTTTTGGTGACACAAAGAGTTGGATTGAGCGAAAGCACCAGGGGCATAGCCAGACCTCCTGGTGGGAGGGGGCCAGAGACTGAGATGGGGGGCACATTTTAGTTTGCCGCCTCGCCACCCCCCCTGCCGCCCTGTCGCTCCCCACCTACTGCCACAGCAAATACCTTGGCTGGCGGGGTCCCCAACCCCCGCCAGCTGAAGCGTTGTCCAGTGCCAGTTAGGGACCCCCACCAGCAAAACCAGAGGCCCAGAGGAAATTTTGGGAGGGGCCCAGGCCCCCATGTCCCAATATTGCTATGCCACTAGAAAGCACTAGAAATGGTGTTAGATTTATGCAAAGCCTTTGACATGGTTCCACATAGGTGACTTATAAATAGACTGAGCATCCTTATTATGGGCCCTAAAGTGACTGGACTGGGTTAGAAATTGGTTGAGTGGGAGGTGACAAAAGATAGTAGTAAATGGAGCTCACTCTAAGGAAAAAAGCATTATTGGTGGTGTGGTACAATGGTAGGTTCCTGGTATAGTTCTTTTTAACATTTTTGTGCGCAGTAATGTGGAAGGCCTGTTAGATTGGGTTTGCTTCCTTGTGGATGGTACCAAAATCTGCAAAAGTGTAGACACATTGGAAGTTGTAGATAACATGAGAGATCTAGAATTTGGCAGCTAAGGTTAAATGCCGAAAATATAGAGTCATGAATTTGGGCTTCAAAAATCCAAGAGAGTGGTATTGCATGAGGATAACGCACTTACATAAGCAAAATAGTAGTATGTGGATGTGATCATATCTTACGATCTTAAGGTAGCCAAACAGGTAGAAAAGGTGATGACAAAAACAGAAGGATGCTTGAGTGCATAGGGAGAGATAAATCAGCAGGAAAAAAGAAGTGTTAGTGCTTCAGTATAAGTCCCTGGTGAGACCTCATTTCGAGTACTGTGTACAATTTTGGAGACCACATTTTCAGAAAGACATAAACAAGATGGAGTGGGTTCAGAGGGTGGCTGCTAAAATGGTCAGTGGTCGTCATAAAACATATGGTGACAGACTTAAATATCACAATATGTGTACTATGGATGAAAAGCGGGAGAGGGGAGATATGATAGAGATATTTAAAATACCCCAATGGCATACTGTAAATGCACGGAAGGCAGCCATTTTGAATTGAAAGGAAGCGCTGGAATGAGGGAGCATAGGATGAAAGTGAAAAGGGAAATACTTCTTTATGGAAAGTGTGGAGGATGCATGGAATGGCATCCCAGCAGAGGTGGTGGAGACAAGGATTGTGTCTAAGAAAGCTTGAAACAAAAACAGAGAATCTCTAAGGGAGTAGAAGGGATTGTAGAGATTAGTAGTTGGCATGGATGGGCAGACTTGATAGGCCATATGGCCTTTATTTGCCACCATTTTCTCTGTTTCTATATTTTGTTTATTAAGCTCTAATATATCAGTATTTGTCTATACACTGTATGTACATAGATAGTTTGCTAGGTTTGTGTGCTGGTAACTCTGTCAGTCATGCTCATCTCAAAAAGTGTATTTGTGCTTTTACAGGCCTCCCAGCGCCTAGTTTTATATCAGGACACTTATGTGGAAAGTACAGAAATGTGCCTATTTAAATCCTATTTTGTAAAGGCAGTATAGGTGCATATGTACCTTTATAAAATAGGCTTCTAGAATCAGCTCCTGTAATGGTGAAAGCAGTTAGCTTAGCAGGTTTTTAAAAAGTTTGAATAATTTCCTAAAAGAGAAGCCCATAAGTCATTATTAAGATGGACTTGGGAAAATCCACTGCTTATTTCTAGGATAAGCAGCATAAAATCTGTTTTACTTTTTTTGGATCTTGCCAGGTACCTCTGACCTGGATTGGCCACTGTTGGAAACAGGATAATGGGCTTGATGGACCTTTGGTCTCTCCTAGTACTGTATGGTAACGCTTATGTTCTTGTGTGTATTTTCTAACATCACAACTCTGCACCTGCTACACCGCTGGGAACATGTACACACGGCACAAGTATAAGTACATTCTGTCTTGTCACTGATTTATACTGCAGGGCAATTTTTTTTATAATAGCTTTTATATTATGGAGAATTGTTTGGTATGTACCAAAACACTGCCTTGAGTGAATTCCTTCAAAAACGCTGTAAATAAATCCTAATAAATAATAAGAATGTAATAGAATAAAACTGAATACATAGCGAGAGTCTTTGTAATAATCAATTGGGACAAACAAAAGCATTCAATATTGTGTCAATATAATCTGCAATTCAAGTAAATTGCTCCCATATTTTAACAAATTTCTCCCTCATATCCTTACCCTATGCTTAGATGCTTATGCTGTTAGAAAATTTTCATCATCAAAAGAGTCTTGCGTAAGTAATCCAGTTTACATATTCAATACCCTACTGTGTGCAACATGTGTGAGTGAGTTCCAAAAAGGCTGCAAAGTCCAGTGCCATGTAACCTCCTTTGCCAAGTCCAAGTCATGCACCTTTCCCTTCAAATGTCAATAAAAATATCATTAATGATATCCATTGCAAGAGAGAGGGCGGATCTGATGGCATCTAACAAAGTACAATATACTTCTTTGTCATCAAAGTAGCACCCTTTATAAATCCCTTAAAACACTTAGGCAACGGAGAGACAGCATCTAGTCTCTCAAAAAGCAGACTTGGGCCAGGGCACAAGCGGATCTGCCACAATTAAGATACATACTGAAAAGGAAGGAGTCATTGAACAATGCCAAAATATGTGACTCAAGGTAGCATTGGACTGTGAACATTTTAAACAAACATCATTAGGGTGGATAGTGGCTTTCTCTGCTCTTTGAGAAAATATGTTTTAGCCTTGTCAACATTTTTTATTGCATTTCCCAAATTTGAATATTGTCTGTTCAAGTATCAGACAAAAGTGCTTTAATATGGTCACCATACAACTCATATTGTAGTTCTCTACCCCAAATTAGTGGCAACGGGTCATAATCAAAGTCTTTTATGGGCCCATGTGCCAAACAACAGTAAAATGTGGCCTTAGCTCCTTACACAGGTCAAGTAACAGAGCTGTAGACAGCTTCCAGAGTGCTTTGCATTGGTACATAAATATTTCTAAATAGAGAAAAGGAATAAACGTGATAAGAGGAAAGAGAAGAGACAGGACAGAGCTAGACCATTGACCTCCCTTGCCTGTCATGCAACTTTCAGCATGGTGACATATCATGAATGATATGTGAAATATATATTTTTGATAGATTTTAATTATTAAGAGGAATTTAATATGTGTTGGGGAACTGCACTAAACTGCACTGTACAATGTTTAAGAAAATATACTCAGAACATTAAGGAAGGACTAGATTCTTATTCTCTGGCACAAAGCAAGTTTATTTACAGTGCTGTACAGGTAATGCATTAATTTTAGCACTCAGTTTAGGGATCCTATACAAGGTAAATGTGCCACAAGATAAATATTGCTAGAAAGCCTGAATTATTAATTATGCTGGAACAGGATGAACTCACTGTGATTGAGGTTTGGATGTATTCTTTCTTGTTTCTGCTTCTGGTTGGAGTGGTGAAGGAGGTCTTCTATCTGTACAGAGTAGCTTAAGGTGTAGATCCTTACTGGAAGAGGAGGTCTTCTATTTGCAGAGTGGATGGGAGTGGAACATGGGGAAGATTTTGTTTTGGTGCAGATGAAGAGTTCAGCGAAGGTCTAGAGAGTCCAGCAAGGGGTTCAGAGAAGAGTTTAGAGACTAAGGGGCTCATTTTCAAAGCTCTTAGACTTACAAAGTTCCATAGAAACCTATGGAACTTTGTAAGTCTAGGAACCTGTGGAACTTCGCAAGTCTAAGTGCTTTGAAAATATGCCTCCACATCCAGTGAGAAGTTGAGAGAGGAGTTCACTTTTATCATTCTTGTTGGGCTATAGGAACTGAAGTCACATGGTGTTTAGTAACAAAGGTGGAAAGAAGAGCAAATGACAGTCAGCATGGTTAAAAGGAGAAGTGAAAGAGGCTATTAGAGCCAAAAGAGCATCCTTCAAAGAATGGAAAAAGAATCTGAAGACAATAAGAAGCAACATAAGCACTGTCAAGTTAGATGCAAATCATTGATAAAGAAGGCTAAAAGAGAATATGAAGAAAAACTTGCCGCGGAGACAAAAACTACACTTTTTTCAGGTACATCAGAAGCAAAAAGCCTATGAGGGAATCTGTTGGACCGTTAGATCATGAAGGAGTAAAGGGGGCACTCAGGGAGGACAAGGCCATAGTAGAGAGACTGAATGAATTCTTTGCTTCAGTCCTTATGGAAAGAGATCTACGAGATCTACCTGTACTGGAAATGCAGAGGAACTGAAAGAAATCTCAATGAACTTGGAAGACATAGAGAGGTATTTTCAAAAGGAACGTCCAAGTTGCGATTTGGACATCCTTGCAAAATGGCGAAATCCAGGGGCGGGGAAACCCGTATTTTTGAAAAAAGATTGACGTCTATCTTTCGTTTCAAAGATACCATCAGAGACATCCAAATTTGGAAATCCCTAGATTTGGACGTCCCTAGACATGTACGTTTCTGACTTTTGGCAATTTTTTGAAACCAAAGATGTCCATGTCAAAAACATCCAAATGCAAGCCATTTGGGCATGGGAGGAGCCAGCATTTGTAGTGCATTGGTCCCCCTGACATGCCAGGACACCAACCGGGCACCCTATGGGGCACTGCAGTGGACTTCATAAAATGCTACCAGGAACATAGCTCCCTTACCTTGTGTGCTGAGCCTCCCCAAAACCCACTACCCACAACTGTACACCACTACCATAGCCCTTACGGGTGAAGGGGGGCACCTATATGTGGGTACAGAGGGTTTGTGGTGGGTTTTGGAGGGCTTGCTGTTTCCTCCACAAATGTAACTTTTTTGGTGGGGGGGGGGGGGTATGGGCCTGGGTCTGCCTGTCTGAAGTGCACTGCAGTACCCACTAAAACTGCTCCTGGGACCTGCATGCGCTGTCATGGACCTGAGTATGACATCTGTGGCTGGCACAACATATTTTTAAAGATGTTTTTTGATTGTGGGAGGGGGTTAGTGACCACTGGAAGAGTAACGGGAGGTCATCCCTGATTCTCTTCGGTCGTCATCTGGTCATTTCGGACACCTTTTTGTGCCTTATTCATAATAAAAACACGTCCGGATGAAAACATCCAAGTGTTCATCAGGGATGTCCTTGTTTTTTTCGATTATGGGTCAAGGATGTCCAAGTGTTAGGCACACCCAACTCCCACCTTCGCTACACCTCCGCCACGCCCTTTGAAATTTGGACATCCTTGTAACAGACTGCAGTTGGAGACGTCCAAAATTGGGTTTCGATTATACCGATTTGGACTTCCCTGGGAGAAGGACATCCATCTTCCGATTTATGTCAAAAGATGGACATCCTTCTCTTTCAAAAATGAGCCTAATATTGAGCCAAATCAACATGTTAAAAAGTGATAAATCACCTGGACCAGATGATATACACCTCAGGGTACTGAAAGAACTCAAACATGAAATTTCTGATTTGCTGTTAGTGATATGTTAAAGTCGTCTGTAGTACCTGAAGATTGGAGGGTGGTCAATATAATGCTGATGTTTAAAAAGGGCTCGAAGGGTGATCCGGGAAATTACAGACCAGTAAGCCTGACTTTAGTGCTGGACAAAATAGTGGAAACTATTGTAAAGAATAAAATTAAAGAATACATAGATAAATATGGTTTAATGGGACAGAGTCAGCATGGATTCAGCCAAGGGAAGTCTTGCCTCTTGTTTCATTTCTTTGAAGGCATGAATAAACATGTGGATAAAGGTGAGCTGTTGAGGTAGTGTATCTATATTTTCAGAAAGCTTTTGATAGTTCCTCCTGAGAGACTGAGAAAATTATAAAGTCATGGGATAGGTGGCAATGTCCTTCTATGGATTAGGAATTGGTTATTGGACAGCAAACAGAAGATAGGGTTAAATGGCCATTTTTCTCAATGGAGGAGGAAGGTGAATAGTAGTTATTATATTTGCAAATAAGACAAAACTATTTAAAGTTATCAAAACACATGTGGATTGTGAAAAATTGCAGGAAGACCTTAGGAAACTGGAAGGCTGGGCATCCAAATGGCTGATGAAATTTAATGTGGACAAATGTAAAGTGATGCACATTGGGAAGAATAATCTGAAGCATAGTTACATGATGCTAGGGTCCACTTTAGGATCAACACTCAAGAAAAAGATCTAGGTGTCACTGTAGACAATACGCTGAAATTATTTGCAATGCAAATAGGATACTAGCAATTATTAGAAAACAGATGCAAAATAAGACCAATAATATTATATAGTATCACTCCATAATGCAACCACACCTTGAGTAATGCGTTCAATTCTGCTCGCTGTATTTCCAAAAAGATATAGCAGAATTAGAAAAGGTTCAAAAAAGAGCAAACAAAATAATAAAAGGGATGGAACTCCTGCCATATGAATATTTATTTTATTTGTTACATTTGTATCCCACATTTTCCTACCCATTTGTAGGCTCAATGTGGCTTACATAATACCGGAGAGGCGTTTGCAGACTCCGCTGTGAACAAATACAAAGTGATGTTGTGGTAAGATAAAGTTCATGTGGTACAGCCACATTAGGGAATCGTAGAACGAAATAGTTGTGTTATGTCCATTACGTGCTTTAGTTTGGTTGTGTTGCAGAGATCATGCATTCAAGTTGGATCGGTAGGGTATGCCTTTTTAAACAGGTTAGTTTTTAGTGTAGAATAGACTAAAAAAGTATTGTCTTCTTGTTGACTGTGTGGAAATCACAGTTAAGTGGGACTAGTGTAGGAACCACAATATCAAGTGCCTGAAATATGATTGCCAAATTTTGGATCAAGACCGAGGCCTAGTCTGAATATTCTTCAAGGACTCTTTTATAATAAGTTAGATCAAAGTGAGTCTTCATGTTGAGCAAGGCACAAGTTAACAAATGATGACCTGAGCAGTACAGTTCATTAGTGGCTGGATCTCACACAGGATGGCTCCTGTAAGGCAGGTGGATGTTTTATAATCAAAATTTCAGATTCCAGGCATTAAACATCTCTTCTTACTTACCATTGCAAGACACCCAGAAGCAGATTAGGTTGCTGCCTGTGGAGTTAACACACTGCTCACAGGCCGTAAAGTTTCCGCAGTCTCCTAAAAGGATAGTTAAAGGATGAGGAAAGGTTAAAGAGGTTAGGGCTCTTCAGCTTGGAAAAGAGATGGCTATGATTGAGGTCTATAAAATCCTGAGTGAATTGATTTTTCAGTCTTTCAAAAAGTGCAAATATCAGGGGACACTCAATGAAATTACATGGAAATACTTTTAAAACAAATAGGAGGAAATATTTTTTCACTCAAAGAATAGTTAAGCTCTGGAACTCATTGCTAGAGGATGTAGTAACAGCAGTTAGTGTATCTGGGTTCAAAAAAGGTTTGGACATGTTCCTGGAGGAAAAGTCCATAGTCTGTTATTGACATGAGGGAAGCTACTGCTTGCCCCGGGATTGGTAGCATGGAATGTTGCTACTAGTTGGGCTTCTGCCATGTACTTGTGACCTGGATTGACCACTGTTGGAAGCAGGATACTGAGCTAGATGAACTATTAGGCTGACCCAATATGGCTATTCTTATGAGATAATGGCTTTCTAATATTTTCCAGCCAAAGGTGAGATTCCCTTGTACGATTCCCTTGTGTGGCTGTGCCACATGAACTTTATCTTACCACAACATCACTTTGTACTTGTTTACACTGGAGTCTGTAATGCCTCTCCAGTACTATGTAAGCCACATTGAGCCTACAAATAGGTGGGAAAATGTGGGATATAAATGTAACAAATAAATAAATAAATGGATGTAAACGTTAGTCTGTCCTCTGTGTGCAAACATGTCCAATGTGGAGATAGAATAGGTAATTAGATTGTAAGCTCTGTCGAGCAAGGACTGTCTCTTCATGTTCAAGTGTACAACGCTGCTTACGTCTAGTAGTGCTATAGAAATGATAAGTAGTAATAATTTCTCTTCACAACAGATGTCTCCTCATCAATGAGAAGTGAACTTGTAGACTGCCACTCTTTCCATATTCTCCTAATTCTAACACCTGCTCCCAGTAACACCCCTTTCTGGGTAAAGATGTCAGTTCATGGTAGAGGTGCAGAGCATAATGAAGCCTCTGAGCTGGGAAAGGCTGTGATATATTGTTTGTGGAGGGGATGTATGGCCATCCTTGCTGTATTGAACTTCTAATGAGACAGCAAGGGCAAGATTAAGCATATAAAATGCATAAGACATTTTTCCTCAGCTTTGCCATAAATGGTAGACCTTCATTACTGCTGTGCAACAGTCTTATTTACTTCTTTCCAGATATAAGTGTTTTCCAACCAGAAATGAAAAAAAATAATTTCTTTTTTTTATATTTTAAATATTGAATCCTATGGAATATGCCTGCATATGAAGTTTTGAGCATAAAGCCATGGAGTCTGGTGATGAGTAAGCATGCATTTTTCCTTCTTGCCTTTAGCTCAAATTGTCTTCGTAGCTTGAGTATATCCAGTGCACTTCTCTTGCCCTAGTACTTGGGCTTGGTGCAGTAATGCAATGTGGAACATTTTATAGGTCTCGCGTATGCTGACAAACTGCTACCACTATGCTTTCATAGGCACAGTGCCTACGAATGGCTCCAGTAGCTTAACCCACTTTCGCAGAGAATTGGTATATGGAAGAAATGACTGAGCTGTTTCTTTCTGCAACCAGCCCACATCACAGAGCCTTTTAGGCTTTGTTGTGTTTCTACTGTAGAGCGTATGCAGTTGCACTTTTCACATCTCCTTCAATGTTGGTAGCGCTACAAAAGTTAGTGAATACATCTGAAATGGAATAACAAAGGTCATGCATATTGTACTCAGATTCATAATGTATGAAACAAATTAGAGCAGAGTGGAGGTTGTAGACAGTGTATAAAGACGTCTAAAGTGGATTTGTGCAATTTTCCCAACATACATTGGGCATTTGAGGCACAGGAGGGAAGTTTAACAAGGGACATAAATATCTTTATTCACCAAACTCAATAAATATCTTTTGTGTTACATTTTCTAGGTCTTGAACTTGGGTGAATTGGCCCCTTAATTCAGAAGACAAAAGAAAGTGGATCACCTACATTAGTGATAATGAGAGAGAAAAAACAGAGGAGTCTAACAATGGAAAGTCCATGACAACTAGCAGCCTCAATCTTCTGGCCGAGCCTGATTGTTTACTGAAGAATTGAATGTCAGGATCATTTAGGCGTAACTGGTTTAAGATAAGCAGAAACAGACAGCTATGAAAAATGGTTAGCATGAAGACCATTCTACAGGAACCATAGACGCAGAGCTAGTAATGATGCACTTCATTCACATCATCCTTCTGCTCTAATTACCAAGGTGAATAGGAACTACTTAATCTAGGCGGGAACCAGCTAGAACTAGAAAAAAAAGTTCTTGTAAATATAGAAAGTGCTTCTCTTAGGGGTGCACTGATGTACAGTAAGAGACTTATAAGCAGCACACGTTTTGACAGCTATGGGGATAGTGCTGGGCAGACTTATATGGTCTGTGCCAGAGCCGGTGGTGGGAGGCAGGGCGGGTGGTTGGGAGGCGGGGATAGTGCTGGGCAGACTTATACGGTCTGTGCCAGAGCCGGTGGTGGGAGGCGGGGCTGGTGGTTGGGAGGCGGGGATAGTGCTGGGCAGACTTATATGGTCTGTACCAGAGCCGGTGGTGGGAGGCGGGGCGGGGATAGTGCTGGGCAGACTTATACGGTCTGTGCCCTGAAAAAGACAGGTACAAATCAAGGTAAGGTATACACAAAAAATGGCACATGTGAGTTTATCTTGTTGGGCAGACTGGATGGACCGTGCTGGTCTTTTTCTGCCGTCATCTACTATGTTACTATGTTACTTTTTCACAGTTATATTGATTCTATTACATTTTGGAAACCTTTAGAAAAGATAGGCCTGATAAAGAATGGGTATGCTGCATGCAGTTCTTCAGAATCAGGCTGAGATCTAGAGGGAATAGGAGCTATTAGCTTAAAATTTTGGTTCTGTAATATTTCACTTGTAGTAAGAAATGATTATTTACCATTGGAAGTTATATTCCAGCTTCCAGATTAACACTTTTTTAACTTGCCTGAGATCCAGTCACAAATGCTTTCACAGACTTGAAATTATCATTGAAAAAAATACATAGAGGATTAGCTGAATATTTGGAAAGAAAGGATTATCTGAGGACTGTAATTAATCTTGCCTCATGGTCCTGCAAGGTAGCAAGTGCCCTGTTTGGTGCTAACACCTGGAATGACTTCGAGGGGAGCAATGCAAACTTCGCCTCTTTTGTCTCTAGAACTTTTTGCCATAGTTTATTTATTTAGTTATTGCATTTGTACCCCACATTTTCCCACCTATTTGCAGGCTCAATGTGGCTTACATAGTACCGTCAAGGCGTTTGCCCAGTCGGTTGATAACAGATACAAGGTTGTATAGTGATCGTATGAGTTAGTTGCTCTGCATATGAAATTGAAGACAATGGACCAATTGTCACTCAGTTTCAATTTGATCTTTCAGAATAAGAGTGTCTGTTAAGATCCTTGACAACTTGTTGCACTCTTGTGAATAAATAAATTGATTTATTCAATTTTATTTTTAGTTGTTTGTTTTTGCTTTTTTGAGCCATGTGGTGGCTATTTTGATAACGTTTTCTTGATTATGTTTTTATCAATTCCACTCCATTGACTAGTGACATAACATACCGCTATGCTGTGTATGAAACACTGTCAACTTTGCATTGGCATACAGACACTCCTCTTGTGCTTGAAGAAACGTTTGATCTTTTTTCTTGATTCTTATGATATATCAGATTGATAACATCAATAGTTGTGATGGACTCCTGATACACGTCTTTGAGCTGAAACACAGCTATGTTGTCCCATGTTATGACAGTACAATTATTAATACATTGAGGTGACCTTTACATCTTGGTCTCTTCTTTTTTTGGACTTCACTCTTTTTCACTTTGTCGTGTTGCATCTTATAAAATTTGTGGGGAATGAGATGAAGGAGAGACTAGATGCTATCAGGGCTCATCTGACTACCTTGCACACTCTTTCAGTCTTTCTGATCCATCTTTCTTAACACCATACAAATCATGAGGAAAGATTGATGCAACCCAATTCTGGATGGCCATATATGAAGACCAATGGTCCCCAACAACGAATACAGAAGAGTTCCTATCAGAATGGGATGAAAGGTGCTATAACATACTGGACGTGGTAGCCCCTTTGAAAACAAAAACTGGACAGAGGCACAAATCAGCCCCATAGTTCGATGAGGAACTAAAATCAACTATGCAGAAGACTGAAACGAGCATGGAGGAAAAACAAAAATGAAACAAAACTGCATGGAGAGAAGACGAAACAGGTAGAAGATCAAAATCGGACAAGCTAAAACAAAATTCTACAAAGAACAAGTAGGTCCAGACTTCAAAGACACAAAAAAATTATACAAAATAGTGAACAACCTTATAAACATCAAACCTATGACAGTGAATGAAGATTCCCTGTCAGCTAACAACCTTGCCAGATTCTTCAAAGAGAAGATCCTCAATCTATGGAGAAACCTTAAACAAGATGACACAAACTTTGAATCTCTAACAGAAGAACTAGACCACCACCCAGATGAAACCCCAGCTGACAGAACATGGACTACCTTCACACAACCCACAAATGAGACAGTAGCACAAGCATTAACCCATTAATGGGTTAAGGAAATTCTCCTCTGCTCACTGCATCTGCTGCTAGACACATGCCCTAACTACATACTAAAAGTAGCCCTGGTCTGATTCATAGGCTAACTTACCTCTCATCTGAAACTACTGTTTCAAGAAGGCCATTTCCCACAGACAAAAGCCAACATACTGCTTACACCAATCCCGAAAGACACCAAGAAAAACATAAGAGAGACTTAGAACTACAGGCCAGTCGCATCCACACCTATAACAACTAAAATAATGGAAGGAATAGTGGCCACCGAATTAACCGACTACATTAACAAATTTTCCATACTACATGGAAACAGAACGGTAACAGAATTCAAACACGCGTGGAATAAACATAAAGGAATCCTGTTCAGAAGGAATGGATCCTAAGGAGCTTAGCCGAGATTGGGTGGCAGAGCGGGTGGCGGGAGGTGGGGATAGTGCTGGGCAGACTTATACGGTCTGTGCCAGAGCCGGTGGTGGGAGGCAGGGCTGGTGGTTGGAAGGCGGGGATAGTGCTAGGCAGACTTATACGGTCTGTGCCCTGAAGAGGACAGGTACAAATCAAAGTAGGGTATACACAAAAAGTAGCACATATGAGTTTATCTTGTTGGGCAGACTGGATGGACCATTCAGGTCTTTTTCTGCCGTCATTTACTATGTTACTATGTTACATGACTTCCAATCAGGCTTCAGACACCATGACAGCACAGAAATAGTATTGATTACACTACTGGCCAACTTCAAAAAGGAAATTACAACTGGTAAAAACATACTTCTTCTACAATTTGACATGTCGAATGCATTCGACATGGTTGACCATCAAATCCTAAAAAGAATCCTTGATAAAATTGGCATTGGAGGGAAGGTGCGCAACTGGCTATGAGACTTCTTGACTACAAGGTCCTATCAAGTCAAGAGACAACTTCCTCCGCCCCCCCCCCCCCATGGAGAGTGGAATGTGGGGTCCCCCAAGACTCACTGCTTTCACCTATTCAACTTAATGAAACCAAGGTCCACTGAGCACAGCATCTTATATCCATGGTCACAAAACATTGATTGAAATGAAGGTTAGGGTTAGCCAATATACACTTAGTGGGGTATTGTGTGAGTGCCCCATTCACTCACAAGGCAGGGAACAGACATCATTATTCTGCTTTGTAAATGAATCCTAGAATCTGCAAATAAAGCTATTACGGTTGTGTTGTTTTCTTTAGAGAAATTCTCCCAGCAAAAACTTTCATTGTGGAACACCAAAACTGTCCCTTCGTGTCTCCTGGACTAGTGCCATCTAGTCACCTTGGGCCCTGGAGGTAAAGTCAATCTCTTCCCCATCAGAGAATCCAGGTCAGAGTTTGTGTATGTTGCCCTGGTGTTGAGTGAGTCTTCCCCCCCTCCCCCATCTTATAGGTATACCCAGGAAGGGGACTACACATTTAAGAATCTCTATGCTTCATGCAAACTTTTAACCTTTTTTCTGATCCTTTAGTTTCCTCCTAAATAATTTTCTCATTTTAGAAGTGACAATTTAAATCATGTTTTCCTGGCATATCCAGGGAAAATCCAATCACATTTGCAGATGTTTGGGAGGCAATTCTACAACTGGGTGCCTCCATTTAGGGATCCTAAGGATGTGCAGTAGGAGCCTATTCTAGAACAGAACCTAGGAGACCAGGTTCTGTTCTAGAATACTAGTGTAATCCGGCACTGGTGCACCTGCATTTATACCAGCCACAGAGCTAGCATAAGTGTGAGAGCCTAAATGCCACAGGGACATGTGTAACCTACAGTATTATGTAAATTATGCATGTAAAGTGCCAGTGTTCCCTCTACGCTGAGCGGGAGTCCTCCAAAGGCATTGCTGCCAGAAGAGGGTAGTGCTTCAATATTGTGTTTTCAATGGCTAGCGACAGGCAGGTTCCCTGGAGTTTGCAGAGCTTGCCTATCCCTCACTATTGAAATGTGATAGTGAAACAGCACCACCCATTGGCAGGACAGCTTAGAGGGGGAACAGTGGTAAGTGGGAGTCCCGCCCATGCTCCACCCCTGTGCACGCTCCTTTGCAAATATGCACTATTAAGTGAGTATTTGAAGACTAGCACTTACTGTGGGTGCCTTGCTTGCGCTTACAAGCAGGACTAACAAGCAGGAAACAGAACTGTGTCTAAATTTGTGGTAAATACACGCCTTGATACAGCGATTTTTTGCGAAAATGAGGCCTGAGTCGGTGTGTTTGAAACCCATGACACTTATTTATCTATACCTGCATGCTTAAAAGTTACGTTCAACTTGTTGTTATTTGTTCTTTTGATATGGATCCCTTCCTTTTTTTTTTATTTTGTGGATTCTTTTAGTATCCTTTACCTTTTGAAACACAAGGGTTTTTCTGTCTGTGATGAGAACCCCCTCCGATGTTAGAAGAGCACTACGGATCTCAGTGTGAAGCCTTATATATATATAGGCGGGAGGTTGGGGAATTCTGAGGCTTTTCCCTTGTTGTATTTTCAAAATTAGAACAGATATACTCCACAGAATCTTTAGTGGGATAGATTCAAGTACTTTTTTCTGTGCCACAGCTATTTTGAGAGCTTTTTTCTTTTTTTGATTACTTGCTTGCTCTTACATACATATATGAACACACACCCACATAAGTGCTACTATTCTACACAGTTATGCATACCAGGGGCATTTCTGTAATGGGGCCACGGGGGCCAGGGCCCCCGTAGATTTGGTCCCGGACCCCCCTACCGACAGCCCTCGCAACCCCCCCTCCCGCCGCCAACCTGCCGTCGCCTACCTTTGCTGGCGGGGGACCCCAACCCCCGCCAGCCGAAGCCATCTTCCTTCGTTGTTTGATTCTTCTTTCTGAGTCTGACTTTGACGTACTGCACGTACACAACGTGCAGGACGTCAGAGCCAGACTCAGACTCAGAAAGAAGAAACATTGAAGGAAGATGGCTTCGGCTGGCAGAGGTTGGGGTCCCCCGCCAGCAAAGGTAGGCGACAGCAGGCGGAGGGTCGGCGGCGGTTGAGACAGTCGTCGGGCGGGCCACGGCAGGGGCGTAGCTACGGGTGGGCCTGGGTGGGCCCAGGCCCACCCAATTTCAGCCCAGGCCCACCCAGCGCCAGCCCCAGCACCAGCACCCATTGCCGGCCACTGCTGCTTTTCCTGTTGAGCAGCAGGGCCGGCGCTACAAAAAGAAGAAGCGCTAACGGCGCTAAGGACGAGAAATGTAAAAAAAAAAAAAAAGCGCGACACCGGCAGGCACTGTCTCGGCAGCCTTGAGGCATTGGCTGCTGAGGCATTGGCTGCTGGCTCGCAGGCTCCTCCCGTCTGCGGGAGGAGCCTGCGAGCCAGCAGTCAATGCCTCAAGGCTGCCGAGACAGTGCCTGCCGGTGCCGCGCTTTTTTTTTTTTTTTTAAACATTTCTCGTCCTTAGCGCCGTTAGTGCTTCTTCTTTTTTGTAGCGCCGGCCCTGCTGCTCAACAGGAAAAGCAGCAGTGGCCGGCAATGGGGGCTGGCGCTGGCATGCAGGGCGGGCCTCGTCGAAGAAAAGAGGGAAAACATGGAAGGATGGGGAGAAAAAGAGTGAAAACAGAAGGAAGGATGGGGAGAAAAGAGGGAAAACAGATGGAAGGATGGCAGAGAATGAGGGAAAACATGGAAGGATGGGGAGAAAGAGGGAAACATGGAAGGATGGGGAGAATGAGGGAAAACATGGAAGGATGGGGAGAAAGAGGGAAAACTTGGAAGGATGGGGAGAAAAGAGGGGAAACAGATGGAAGGATGGCAGAGAATGAGGGAAAACATGGAAGGATGGGGAGAAAGAGGGAAAACATGGAAGGATGGGGAGAAAAGAGGGAAAACAGATGGAAGGATGGCAGAGAATGAGGGAAAACGGATGGATGGGGAGAGAGACTCTGGATGGAAGGATGGGGAGAGAAAGGGGAGAGACTGGAAGGATGTGGAGAGAGAAGGGACACTGAACAGAAAAGGGTAGAGTGATACAGAGACACTGGTTAGAAAGAGGGAGAGAGACATTAGATGGAAGGATCAGGAGAGAGGATGGAAGGATGGGGAGAGAAAGAGGGAAGACGCTGGATGGAAGGGTAGGGAGAAAGAGGTGACACTGGACGGAAGGATGCAGAAAGAAAGAGGGGAGACTACTGGAAGGATGGGGAGAGAGAGGGGAGACTGGAAGGATGGGGAGAGAAAGAAGAGAGCTGCTGGATGGAAAAGGAGAGTAGTGAAAGACTGGAGAATAAGAGGAAGGGGCATGGGGAGAACAAGGGTGAGAAAAAGATGAAAAGCCATAAGTAGATGAAGGAAATTAAAGAATGGATAATAAGAATGAATTAAATCAGGACAGAGAGAGAGAGGCAGAAAAATATTGAAGAAAGCAAAGAAAAAGGAGAGAAAAATGAGAAATGGCCAGGAAACCGTGGCAGAAGAGTTAAGCGAAAACGAAGGAAAGCAGAATCTAGAGACTGGGAGCGACACAATGAGAAAAAGTAAATGGCCATACAAGAAAGGTAAAGAAAATAATTTTATTTTTAATTTAGGATAAAGTAATATGGTACCTGTGTTAATGAAGTTTCAGAGACCAATACTTCCTTCCTTAGGTCAGGCGAGGATACCGTAACAGCATTATACTGACCTGAGGCAGGAGGTTTTGGCCTCTGAAAGCTCACTGAAAAGGGTGTTAGGCTATTAAATAAATTTTCTGAAATCTGATGCACTGAAAAGCAGCACTTTACCCTGTGTGACAAATGCATCTGATTAGCGTGACTAAATTTTGCTGGGGCAGGGGGGTAGAGAGAAAATTTTGTGCCCACCCACTTTGGGTTCAGGCCCATCCAAAATTGGCAGTCTGGCTACGCCACTGGGCCACGGAGGTGGTTCTGGTGGCAATGGCGGTGGGGGGTGGCGGCAGTGGCGCCGGGGGGGCTAAAATGTGCCCTCTTACCTCGGCTCTGGACCCCCCTACCGGCGAAGTCCAGATACGCCCCTGCTGCATACAAAGGGCACATAAATGCAGGTGCTTGGATTAGACTTACCGTTTTGATGTGGATTTAACCACCTGCTGAATCCTGCACTGGATTTCCCTTCAGGAGATTTTCCAGCACTTATTGTATTCATCCAACATGTGTATCAGTTTTATTTATTAAGAAAAAAATAAGTTTGATACACACATTTAGCAATGAATTGGTTCACAAAATCCTGTAGGTTCATTGACCTTATTTTTGTAAAGTTGAAGCATCTTCACTTTACATTGGAGTTAAATTAACAGGCTAAAAAAGGATTACTGTCTCTTAGGTAGCACATTAATACCTAGAAACACCTTATTAGATGGCCCTGGAGTCATAAGAGTCCAGACAACAGGCCATCAGAGTTGTATTCAGGAAAGAAAGGGTAACAGAGATAAATGGTAGCAAGGTGTTCATAAAATTGGGATGATAAGTCCTTTTATTATTATTATGCAACTTGGTGCTCTATCCTTGGTTGTTAGGCATCCTCTACTGTACTGTAGACTATTGTTCAGATGTCCGCTGTATTCAGATGACCGTGGGAGGTGGTGGAGATGAAAACGGTAATGGAATTCAAACATACATGGGATAAACACAAAGGAATCCTGTTTAGAAGGAGTGGATCTACGGAATCTTAGCGGAGATTGGGTGGCGACGCCGGTAATTGGGAAACAAAATGGGAGCTGGGCAGACTTCTACAGTCTACGCCCTGATCGTGACTGAATAGATAGGGATGGGCTGGAGTGTAAATTTTAAGGGGCTTCGACGTTAACTTTAGAACTTAGTGCAAGAGTAGTACAGTGCTGGGCAGACTTCTATGGTCTGTGCCCTGAGAAAGGCAAGGACAAATCAAACTCGGGTATAAAGTATCACATACCATGTAAAATGAGTTTATCTTGTTGGGCAGACTGGATGGACTGTACAGGTCTTTATCTGCCGTCATTTACTATGTTACTATGTTATTGTTTTGTTTTTTTTAAATCCTGAATAAAAAACGCTCAAACTTAAAACTTAGAAACATCCTGGAGAAAGGTAAACGGAAACCATGAGAAGAAACAGCAGCTTCCAAATTCATTTTGTACCATTTACAAGCTACGATCTTTAGTTAGGTATGTCGAACTGAGCTGTACCTTGTGATATTACTGTCACAGATAGGGGCTATTGAGGTTAAGTCATACTTGCCTCACACATCCCAGAGTGCTCCTATGCTGTTTGATTTTGTTTTTCAAATTCTTGGTTAAATTCGATTCATAATGACAGTTTGTCTCAATGCTTAGATTCGGATAAAGGCTACAGCTGTCTGTGTCTGCAGTTATGTTTTCACACTAGTAAAAGAAATATCAATAATATTTATGTGCAGAGGGAATATCAGATAGTTAGTTGTCTTGGGGTTGCCTGCACAGGCACATAGTGTGAACTGCACTACAGTAGCTGTAAATTTTCTGAGGATTTGTCTAACCACAAATATATAGAAATGGGGAAACTGAGCTATATTAAACAGTGCAAGATGCTACTGAAACTTAGCCATTTCTGCAACATCCTGTAATTAATTCATTATGACAGGTCTGGCAAACTGAAATACCCAATTTGCTTGCAACAGACTTTTATAGTATAGCAGTTAAAAGCTCAATATTCACATGAAAAATGCAAAGCACGCTCACCAAAATGTAGGTGATATAGATCCTCTGCATGTGGCAATTTACTGTACATCCTCATGTAGTAAGGCTTATGAACTCTTTCCCAGGTTTTATGCTCCTCCCACTGGAGGACATTTTGGAGTTGAAAAGATTAGTGAGTGGAATGAACCATTACTGTTGCCTTTTGTATAGGAGGGTCTCAGTGGTACAATCTTGGGGTTTTATATAGTGACCAAAGATAAGGTTTTAGTTAGAGTTATAGTGGAAACTCAAGAGGAAAGAATTCAGCCTCCTGCCTTTGGGTTGCAGTGGTGCTGCACATTCTGTGTCCCATTATTATCTATCAATAGTCTGGAATGCCTGCTAGGCTCTATGGGTAGTTACCTGGACCAGGATTCCCAAAAAAACATCAGGTCAAATGGGTTAAGGCGTAGGCTGGGCTTAATTTTAATAGGCCAGGGGGGTTTCATCACCACTACTCAGTCTCTCACAGGTTCCATTCCAAGAATCCACTCACACACAGGTTTTTATAAAATAAGGCTTCAACTTTACTGGATGGAACAAAACTCACAAGCAGTCTTTATCAAACCAAACAGATTGATTGCATCTTGCAAACACGAACAGTTCAGTAATTTCACTGGAACAGCTTTGTCAGTCCCAGCTCATAACGGGTTCTGTCCCCTCCTGCTTGGCAGAACAATCTAGGGGCTGACCTCCCTGTCACGATTCCAAATCCCATTGGGCTCTTCCCCGGTAGCTAGACTTGCTCACAGACCACTTGCTTGTCTGTCCACTCCACAAGGTGTGGTTCTCCTCACTCACCTCTTTTGCTAGCAGGACGCTCTCCAGCCCAATCCCTTCTTCTCCAGAGGGCCAAATCTTCACTTCTGATCACCCCTGCCACTGGGCAGAAATGCTTCCACTGTGCTCCCGCAGCCCCCCTTCTTGTGCCAAGACAGGATACCCCCTCAATTCCTGGGGTCTCAGCGGGGGTTTGGGATACCAAAGACCCCGTATGGGTCCAAACTAACCTTTTTATTACCCAGACCCCACCTCCAATTTAATAATACATGCCAATCATCTCTTAAGCATAACAATATGTACTGGAGTAATTTATAGTTCGTCCCCTATTTAAACCACTGGATCATCCCACATCAGCACAGCATTTCATAATCCCATCCCCTTCTGGCTGTTTCACAGGCTTCCTATTCTAGTAACCCCCAGGGAAACCCACTCACCCCTTCCATGCCCAAGGAGGTTCTCCTAAGGGGGTTGCATATGGATTTGCAGTTGGCATTAAATTGTGCTATCTTTTTAAGTGTATCATATAGGCTGCAGAGTGTTCCCATGTCGAAGGAGTGAACCTTTCACTTCTGGGTTTGTCTTCAGGGAAGGAAAAACCTGATGAAACCTCCAAGCTGGAGAACAGACCCTTAGCAGTGAACAGGGAATTTTGGGAGGTGAGCCTTTGATCTGAAGAGGAGATAAATAAACCTAGGTGATACATCCAGCTACAGTGGTAAACAAGGAAACAATTAAAAGCTATCCATTGGGTGCTATTGAGGAAATGGATTGGTTATTTGTGCAAACATGGCAATATTGTGTACAGGGCCGTGCACACTGTAGAAAGGATAAGCAGCAGTAGCAGTATTTGACATAAGTACATAAGTACATAAGTAGTGCCATACTGGGAAAGACCAAGGTCCATCTAGCCCAGCATCCTGTCACCGACAGTGGCCAATCCAGGTCAAGGGCACCTGGCACGCTCCCTAAACGTAAAAACATTCCAGACAAGTTATACCTAAAAATGCGGAATTTTTCCAAGTCCATTTAATAGCGGTCTATGGACTTGTCCTTTAGGAATCTATCTAACCCCTTTTTAAACTCCGTCAAGCTAACCGCCCGTACCACGTTCTCCGGCAACGATTTCCAGAGTCTAATTACACGTTGGGTGAAGAAAAATTTTCTCCGATTCGTTTTAAATTTACCACACTGTAGCTTCAACTCATGCCCTCTAGTCCTAGTATTTTTGGATAGCGTGAACAGTCGCTTCACATCCACCCGATCCATTCCACTCATTATTTTATACACTTCTATCATATCTCCCCTCAGCCGTCTCTTCTCCTTGACCTAGGAGCTTGCACATGTGTGCATAGGTAAGAGAGAGACAGAATATTTGGAGAACAAGGCCCAGTGAAGTCAGAGGGTACTATATAGGCTAGACAGGAGAGTTAAATTAGGAACAGATGTGATATAAACAAAATAACCAGGATTGTCCTGAGGGCTGTGCGAGTGCTGAAGCTGCACAGAGCACAAGGGAGACATGGGCACAAAAATTGCTTCTCATCCACTGTCTTCTACAGTGTAGAGGGCGCTAGAGGGCATGCTGCATAGGGAGTGATTCTGGCTTGGGACACCCCTGAAAGGAACAACCATGTATAATGTCACCACTAGGGGCACCCTAGTGGGCATTTGTCTTAGTCCAAACCTTTACAGTGGTTCTAAGGATGGCTTGAGTGGAGCCTTCTTGCTTTAGTGGAGAGAACTGGCTCTGAGGGACTCCTCCTTTCTACTAGGGCTGAGCTACCCTGCTCACTTCTTTAACCCCTCAGGTATCAGTCACTCTCCCTGGCCTAGGCAAGTGCGTAACCAATAACCAAGGCTTCACCAGGTTTTAAAATAAACAAAACATTCTTTATTCAGGACAATACAAATCTCATTGCACTAAACAATGCTGCTCTCTTTCTCTTTCAGAGAGCAGGGATGTGACAAAGTATCCTTTAGCTTCCAAGCACAATTACGTCAATGACAATTAATTAAACCTTTTCTCTTTGTAACATGTGTCCAGCAAACTTATACATCACCCATCAGTTTCCCTTTAAGCACCTTCTTTCTTTTCCCAACAAAGGGTAGGACTCAGGTTCCCTTTTACAACCCAGGATAATCCCAACCCCTCTTGGCACAACCAAGGTAACTGAAACCCTCTTTCACATACCAGGGTAACCCAATCCCCTTTTAACTCCTTCTGGGACTAACCTTTATCAAGGGAATTCTAACCCAGATACAACCTTATGCTTTTCCTTCCAGATGCTTTCCCTAGTCTGCTGAGCTTGGCTTGTACCTGCCTTAGGCCTTTTGTTTCTTTGGGACCTGCAGTATCCCATGGAGCCTCAGCCCGTATTGACTCCATATGGGTATATCTGTAACCCAGATGTTCTCAGCCTATCCTCTCATTCTTTTGAGACTGCTTGGCACTCTCTTCTTATAGTAACTGTTAAACTTGCTAGAATATTTCCAACCACATCCTTTTCCTGAAACTGCTGTGTGATTAGCTTACAGACAGATTATCAAAACCCTGCGCTGTTCCAAACAGCTGTCCAAAAATAGCGCTGGAACAGCACGGGGCGTTATTAGACCTATGATCAGAGATAATTGCATGCAAATTTAAGCATGCAATTATCCCTGATCATGGGGTAGAAGTGCGGGAGAATTGTGCCTGAGCATGCGCTCAGCATAATCCTCCCGCACTTGTTTGACAGGTCTGGGCTGTCAAAAGCCCAAACCTGTCAAACACAGGGGCTGGAGGTCCATGGGACCACCAGGTCCCAGCTACCCCTGTCTCGAGCAACAGGGGCGGGAGGTCCGGCGGACCTCCAGTCCCCCCGACGATCCCCCTCCCCCCAGGTTCAGCTTGGAGCTGGTGTAGGGTTTGCAGTGGCCAGCAACCCAATCTTAGGCACGCTGGCCGCTGATCATTGGGGATGAAAATGTTTAGCCCTGTTTAGCATGTATTTGCATGCTAGTTGCGTTCAGAGCCCTCGAGCGCATGAAACAACGCGCTTGAGGGCTCTGATCATGGGGCGTTAGCAAACGCCGGAGCTAGTATGGCGCTAACATCCTCTAGTGCCGGCGTTTGCTTCTGATCATCCCTCTGTTAGTGTGCTTCCAACCTGGGAAGCAACAGACTTCTGCACTACAGCTCCCAGCAGACACAGCTTCCTCTTCAGGCTGCCTGCTAAAATTCTCTCTCATAATGGATTTCCAGCTGCTCTCCTTTCCTGGAACTGCTGTGCTGATTAGCACAGGGGTCTTTTACTAAAGCTTAGCTTGAGTTATCTGCAGCAGGGCCTATAGGAATAAACTGGGCCCTGCTGCAGATAACTCAAGCTAAGCTTTAGTAAAAAGACCCCCTTAGTGCCAAGTAACAGGTGTCTGCATTACAGCTCCCAGCAGACACAACTTCCTCCTCAGGCTGCCTGCTGAACCTCTCTCTCAGGTCTGGTTTCCAGCTACCCCTCCCCAAGGCTCCTGTGCTTGGTCAAAGGGATGTTTTACTGGAAGCAGAGAGCACATGTCTCAGGTAAGGATTTATTATAAAACCTTTGTTTTGGCTTTCCTTCTGTACCTTTGGGTTCTAACTAGGTATAGCAGCTGGTTACTTCCTAACCTGTGTGACTCCTGGGGTTTTGACACAACTGCTGTGTCACAATAAGTTACGGTGCAGTGCAGACAAAGGTATAAGGAAAACTCTGAAGCCTGTCTCCTTACAATGCAGTGCAAATTGCAGACCGATCTTGTCCTACCTAAATTGTATTTTTCTAAACAGAGATAAAGAACTTAAAGCCTGAATATGCAAGTGATTGGTTGTTCAGTTCTTCAGCTGAAGACCCCAACCGTGATTTCTTGATGTCATTAATTGTAAGCAAACTTTATAATTTATGTATTGCTCTTTTATTTGTTTGCCACCTCAGAATGGTCTTGAAGATTTTAATATCAGTATTCTAGTAGCATATTCGTAGGTAAAACAGTGATTTTACCAGAATTATGGTAATGGCAGTGCCAGGAACAGGAAACTGTTCTGGAAAAGTAAAGTTTAAAAAAAATATAAAAAATTGGAGAAACCCCTGCAGAGTCCATATGCAAGAACATTATGGAGAAGCAGCGGTCAAATATGTGAGCAAAGGGCATTTCTTTTTTCTTTAACAAAGGACACTCCCAAGTCTGCAATCTTCTCTTGAAGGATCCTTTGATTTGTCTGTCCTTGTTCATCTGTGTCAGTATATGTCAAGTTAGATGTCTCATATTATTAAAAAGTTGTTGAATATAAATGTAAAATTAATAACAAGGGTCAGTGTGAACAGGCAGCTCAGGGTTTTTTGGGCCACCTGATACTGAATAAGATGAGGAGATCATGTCAGTATTATTCTCTCTATATCCTATCTTATCTAAACCCTCGACCTATGGAGAATGGGGATTATACTTATAGCAAAGGAAGAAAAGACAGGTTTTTTGTTGGATATCTGACTTGGTCTAAGATACTGGGAATGACCTTTTGTTTTATAACCCTAAACCATACTGAACTCATGTAGCGAAATGGTGAATTGTCTACATTATATGAGAGTTGTTAGGAGAGCAGGAAGAATGGAAATGAAATGATTTGTATGCACAAGTAAATGAATTGATAAAGAAGTTGGCACATTTGGGAAGTGTGCATGAGTAGTATAATAAGGTTAAGAGCTATCAGACTTATGCTGATCTTGCATAGATATTAGACAACTTCCAGGAATATATTAATAGTGCTTCTTTCAATTTGAGTCTGTGGTAACCTAAACAAGGGTGGGGCTTACAGTCTTGCTTAACCACAGCCAGACAGCAGGTTAAGAGTAAAATAGCAGCTTTATTAAAGATATGGATCAAAGTTTACTTTCCCAAATGAAAAGAAATAAATATGCAAAAGTCAGTCTTGGTTCTTAAAAAGTCTCCCCATGGCCAGCTCCTGCATGGCCATGGCATGCACTAGTCTGTCTCGAAACAAAGACAGCATGATCAGTTTTATCTCTGTTCCAGAGACTCAAGTTATTTTTCAGTACTCAACATAAGCCAGTCTTGGCCCTGAGTTCCTAAAATTCCCATTCACTGGTGTTCCAAGATAAACTTGGCCTACGTTAATAGAGCTTGTAGTTCTTACCAGCTTTTAGCACTGGCTTGTTCTTGAGGGCTGCTTCGCTTCCCCTTGCCCCAAGGCTTTCTTCATAGCCCAGCTAGTAGCAATCTTAGAGGAGTCCTTACCCAGAGCCCCCTGATCTGCTCCATCCCAAGGCCTTTAACTTCCCACCTGCCTGAGCCCTGTCCCTCTAAGCCGGTCAGCTTCACCTGCCTTAAGGTGGCTTAGTTTCAGCATCAGTGAGGAAGCATTCTTAAGGAAGCCTGCATTTATACCACTCAGTCCCTCACATACCCTCCTCATCAGCTCAACCAACATAGGTTGAGTGCTTGCCACTGCTAGGTTCACCCTTCATAAGGACTGAAGGGTATCATTTGCTAGGGTGCCCAGGTCTCTCACCAACACCCAGAGGCACCTCATCTGACTTTGAGGCAATACCGGAGACCCATCCTGGATAGGTAATGCTCCTACCACTACTACCAGGGTGAGCACTTGGCACTACAAGAGTCACCTCAAGGAAGAAGAAGGAGCTACCATTGGTGAAGGCACCCAGGACTTCCTCTAACATTTGGAACTGTTGGGACTGATCCTGGGCCCCAACCAAATCCCCTTCCTGGACAGAGAATGCTCCTTGAACTATCATAAAGATAGGGCACAGTAAGCTGAACAACCATTAGGCCCTGTCATCCAGACTCATAACATCCCCTCCCCATTCTGGCGCCACATAATCAAGCAATCCTTGTCGCCCCACTTCCCAAGAACTGTTATCTGGTCTGGACCAGTTCACATCCCCCTCCTGAGGAGGTCAAGGCAGGAAATCCAAAGTCTTCTATTCAGCTTCATGCTGAGCTTCCAATATTGGAAAAGGAATAGCGCCAACTCTTGTATCTAGAGACTTTGGCTCCCTTATGGCCCAACCTCCCTTGTCATCCACTATTACGGGTAGGTCACCTCCCACATTTAGCACAGACAGAAGAGGCTACACAACCTGCATAATAAGCCTGCTTCTGGGAAAATATGATCTAGTAAGTATACAAAACTAACACGCTCTGTGAATAGCACTATATATCATAAATGGAATGTGTTTAATAGCTTTTAAAAGCAAAAGATCATCCCGTTGTAGGCAAATCCTAAGCTTTTCATTCCATTCTGTTTGGGAATGGTTTGTTTTGTTACAAGGGGTATTTTGGGTTGTTTTACTGAAAATTTCAGTTTTTAAAATTTGGAATAGACCGGGGAAATTGTTAGCTCAAATTGTTAAACGGTATTATGGAGGGATGATCATAAGAGGGAGCGGATTATTCCTTTTTTTTTCAGCAGTGCATCATACTCTAGATTGGATTATATTTTATTTGGATGCCTTTTTAAGGGGGAAGGTGCTTGCAAGCTCCATTGGTTCCATTACTTTTTCTGACCATGCTCCCTGTTGGCTGAATTTGCTGGGCTTACAAACTAAATTGAGGGACCCTTAATATGAGTCTTCTTAATAAGCAGGTCCTTGCTGAGCATTGATCTCTTATTAAGGATTATTTGTGGGCTAACTTAGATTCTGGGCCACAGCTTCATGTTATTTGGGATGCCTTCAAGACTTTGTCTTGGAAATTTTTTCTGGGAAGAGCTGCTAGACTTAAACGGGAGAGGAAATCCCAACGTGAGTAGATTTTAGCTACCATTACAGTCCTGGAAGCAAGGCATAAGCAGACTGGCTCTCCAGCGGTCTGGTGCTCTTTGCAGGATGCGTGCCTTTCTCTGGAAAGCCTTCTTCAGGAGGAGCTAGCTTTTAACTTATCAAGGATTAAGCAAAGACATTCTGAGTATACTGGGAAGGCGAGTAGGATTTTGGCCAGCAGCGCATGCCTCGAGCCATTGTTAAGATTAAGGATGGTTTAGGTAGGATGTTGTATAAATCGCATCATATCAGGGCTGTGGTTTGAGCTTGGTCTTCCAAGTCACCTGTTGATTGCAGGTGGGCATCCAGCTCCAACCCCAGAGTGTCAAGGCATTCATGGGACTCCTCAGCATGGTCAAAAAGTTGTTGGAGCTTCTTGTCCAGTGTGGCCTCCACAGTGACTTACGCTGTAATCTCGGAGACCCATGCTGAGCCGATAGTGGGACTGGGAGGAGAGCGCAGGGCTGCCATCTTGTGCTCTGGCACCCGTTGATTGTCCATATAATGTTTTAGCAATTTTAAGGCCATTAATATGTCAAGATGCATGGTAGGGCACCCAGCTGAAAGGAAGCATAGTCCAGATCAGATCTGTATCTGAAAAAGTTAAAAAATCTTCTAATCGAAGCAGATTATAAGATGATGGAGAAGGGGCACGGAGGAGCAGCACAGTATCCCTTCCAACGCATCACGTGACTCCTGCAAGGCCTTCTTAAACAAAGTAGCCAAGTCCTCCAGCTCCCTTAAAGCCTCACTTCTAGATACTTCCACCTGGGTTGGCTGGTCCTCCAGTATCTATATTTTACTATCCAGTACTACTACTTCTTTCCAGTGCTTCTGCATACTGACATATTCCAGGCTAATCTTATTTTGCAGCTCTCCCAGCTGTTAGGTCAACAACCCATTGGCTTCTAAAAGTGGGGTACATTCTAGCTTCTACTACTACTATGAAGTGTGACCGAATAGAGACATTGGACCTTGGCTGTTTAGCCTGAGGAATACATCCAATAGAATTGAGCTTTCTCTTATGAATTATTAAGAAGAAAATCTTTTTCTGGACCCCTATTAGATGACAAACCAGGTCTGGATGCCATTTTATTACACAACGATGTGCTGACATATTGGCCTGGACCTTCTCTTCTCTCTATTTTTTCTAGGTATAACTCTGGGGGACTAGAGAGCAATGAACCACTGAGGATACCCCACAAGAACTCCAGCCAGGACACTGAGTATATTGGAGCTACTTTACTTAATGCTTCCTATTTTAAAAGAGCCAAGTCACCTGTAGAGACAGCTTCTTGGACAGTATAGCAGGGGGGTGGATTGAAATGGATTTTATATTAATATCAATCAGACACACCAGAGGTTAGGCCCTGTTGCCAACCTTTTGGCTGGTGGAGAACTGCCAGGGATAGAAAGGCAGTCATATGAGTATTCATATCTTCCTTGGTGGTGTCTGATGCTGTTTTTGTCATTGCTTTGTTGCTGGTGCTTTCGATATTTCTTGTTTATCGCTTGTATTTATTTGAAATTTGTGAAATGGTCTGAATAACCTCTTTTTAACTGTGTTCTTTTTAATAGTAAACACACATTTCACTTAGCTAGAAGGAAAACAAATTATGAATAACATGATATTAAGAGTTCTGTTTCTCACCTTTTCTCTTCTCTCTACTTCTGCTTTACACCTGAACTGGCTTATGAAACTAGCAGGTACCTTTCATGAAATTCTGAATTTGTCTAATTGTTGATTTTGTGTTCACAGGCCACCTTCAGCACATTTAGGAGTCCCTTTTATCAGTGTCTCTCTGAATATTACACAGATTGCTGTGGAAATTCCTGCACAGGACCCTATGAAATTGGTCAGCATTAACATAACATGAAGTGAGGCTAGGAGTAATTCTCAGGGCCATTCAGCTTCTTGTTTAGAAACATAGAAACATGACAGCAGATAAGGGCCAAATGGCCCATCCAGTCTGCCCATCCTCAGTAACCAGTAACTTCCTTTTCCTAAGAGAACCCAGGTGCCTGTGGCATGCTTTCTTAAATTCAGACACAGTTCCTTCTCTCCATAACCTCCACTGGGAGGTCATTCCACGCGTCCATCACCCTTTCTGTGAAAGAATATTTTCTTAGGTTATGGGTGAGAAAATAGCAAGGGAAATGTTCCTCCAAATCCAACGTGGAAGATAAAAGCAAAAGACAAATGTAATAAGAAGATAAACAGTTTTTATTTAAAATACAAACAGGCTCATTTTCGAAAGAGATGGACATCCAAAAAGTGACATAAATCGGCACTTGGACGTCCATCTCATACAGACGTCCAAATCGGTATAATTGAAACCCGATTTTGGACATCTTTCTCAGAAGTCCATCGCAAGGGCGTCCAAATCTCAAGGGGGCGTATCAGAGGCGTGTTCGAGGCGGGACTTGGGCGTTCCTAAGACTTGGATGTCTTTGAGCCATAATGGAACAAAGCAAAGACGTCCAGGACTAAAACTTAGACATTGGACCCAAGCCCATACCCCCCTACCTGTTACATTTGTGGAGGAAACAGCGAGCCCTCCAAAACCCACCAGAAACCCTCTGTACCCACATATAGGTGTCCCCCTTCACCTATATGGGCTATGGTAGTGGTTTACAGTTGGGGGTAGTGAGTTTTGGGGGGCTCAACACACAATGTAAGGGAGCTGTGTACCTGGGAGCATTTTATGAAGTCCACTGCAGTGCCCCCTTGGGTGCCCGATTGCTGTCCTGCCATGTCAGTGGGACCAGTCTACTAAAAATGCTGGCTCCTCCCACGTCCAAATGGCTTGACTTTGGACGTTTTACACTTGGACGTCTTTGCATTCGAAAATGGCCGAAAATCAAAGATGTGCAAATCCAAGGATGTGCGAATCCAAGGATGTCCAAGGTATTTTCGAACACAAAGATGGACGTCCATCTTTTTTCGAAAATGACCTTTTTCCCACCTCCGAATTTGGACGTTTTACAAAGACGTCCAAATTCCAACATAGACGTTTCTTTCGATAATGCCCCTCAAAGACTCCCAGAGATTTACACATCTGTGCCCGACATGGCCATGCTTCGCCTTGAAATGGATGCGTCAGGGGCTAAGTTACCAGCTGGTGGAAAATTACAAACTGTTACCATGTCTGGTCTAACAGATAACAAAGTTAAAAATAATACTCCTTCCTCTTGGTGCATTTGTGTAATTCAGAAAAACATGCAGTGGATATGACACAGGATTATTTACTTTGACGCATCCTCAGCGAAATGGGGATTCCCTGTCAGGTGTTGGAGACAAGCCTCATGTGGATTATTGATTGAAGAAATGGTGACAGTGTACAGATAATTGGATTACAAAACTGGGACTGTTTGAACTATTGAGGTCTTGCTATTAATTTTATGTGTATTAATGCCTGTGCCCCTGCATGCAGTTTTCACTTTGTTTCACTAGTGTTTTTGTACTATAATAAAGGTGGAGTTTTTTTCTGACCTATAATGGTATGGTGTGCTCTAGTGGTTTCTTTGGAAGCTTGAGCCTTTTCTTTGTGGTTTTTTTTTTCCTTCACTTTTTTTTTTTAGTACTTAAGTGCTTATATCATTCAGAGTGACACTGCTTGCATATTAACTAATGTTTTTGGTTTTCAAGTGTTGGATAATTTTGCTCATGTGTATTTTGTCTGGAGAAGAGGTTAAATATATTTTTCATCCAGAGGAAGAAACACCCCTAATTTACACATTTAAGTGGAAAGGTCAAACTGTGAGCTTAGTTTACATTGTAAATTGATACTATACATATGAAATGATGGGGAAAATAAGCTTCTGGGGTCAGTGGTGCCATAGTTGCTGAAATGATTGTGGATAACTCCTATCCTGACAAGACCACAGAGAGGTGCTAGTAAACATTGTGAAAGGATCAGCAGTGGAGAGTGATTTCTGGATGGAGAGTAACAAGTTTGGGTTACGTAAAAGGAGCAGCAGACCTTAGGAGGGACCTGTAATACACATTTAGGAATTGGGTAGGGGTTTGAAGAAGGTATGGCCCTTTAACGCTATCTCAACAGTGATCCACTAACAGGGGGTGGGCAGAGGGCTTTTCTGCAATGTGTCAGGCTCTTTAAACTTTGGCCCTGGGAACATATCCAGTTGAATTAGCTACTAATGCTCCCAGGAGACGGTTAATACACCTGTTGAGTCATACATCTAGCTCAAGCTACTAGCCAAGCTAATTTGATCAATGAACACTCAGTTCTTTATCTACATGGATGGTGTGTAGCTACTCATACCCATTGAATCTGACTTACCCACAGCCCTGAATAAACTAACTACCTGTCTAAAATCAATTTAAAAAAGGGCTAAAAACGAAAAAAAACTCTGCCTGAACCTGAGTAAAAGCAAGCTTCTATGGGTCCCTAACACAAGTGGGCACATACCTGACATCAAAATCTCTTTTGAGAAATATGAACTCCCCCTCAAGTCACAAGTAAAGAACCTTGGAATACAGTTAGATTCAACACTTACTCAAATCCCCCAAATCCAAGCAACCTTCAAGAGCTGCTTGTATGATCTGCGACAATTACGCTGCCTCTCTCCTTACAATGAGATGGCAAATCTTGTCTTAGTTGTGTATGCCATGATAACATCAAGACTGGATTACTGTAATGCATTCTACAATGGTATGACTACAAAGGTTTGCACCAGCTCCAACTGATTCAGAATGCTGCAGCACAACTAATAAAAGGTTGTAAGCGACGTGACTACATTATACCATTTTTGCAAAAACTTCACTGGCTACCAGTAAAATACAGGGCTAAATTTAAAACTATGTCTGATCTTCAAGGCCCTTAAAAGAAATGACCAGAGTATTTGAAGAACCGGATCTCCCTCTATACACCACTAAGTACACTAAAGTCCTCCTAAGGAGTATTCCTAACCATACCCTCTCCGAAGGACATCACACGAAGTGATACCCACAAGTGAGCCTTCTCCGGAGTAGCCCCCTACACTGTGGAATGTACTCCCTGAAAGTCTTTGCCTTTCCCCTCCCCCTTTTTCTATCCTATCAATAATGGAGTTCTACCCCCTCTCTACCACCAATTCCCTTTTGTCCATAAATTTGTTTTGAGCACATAACTATAGGTTTGTAAGCTGCCTAGATGGCTTTCCTTTTGGCATGATAGTAAATATTAATAAAACTTGGAAACTTATTTATTATTATTTATTTATTGCATTTGTATCCCACCTTATCCTACCTATTTGCAGGCTCAAAGTGGCTTACATAGTATTGTTAACATAGTTATTCCAGTATATCAAGTATTGTGTAGAGATTAATTAAGAAAAGAAAGAAGAAGGAAGGAATTTATTACGGTATTTATAGAAGGTGGGCTTTCATAACTGAATGGGTTGCTGGAGTGGATTAGTGGGGCTGTAGGTTCTCATTGTAGGCCTTGTTGAAGAAATATGGCTTCAGAGATTTGCGAAAGGTAGTTGTTTCGTCAATTGTTTTCAGATCTGTGGGTAATGCATTCCATAACTGCGTGCTCATGTAAGAGAAGGTGGTGGCGTGCATCAGCTTGTATTTTAGTCCTTTACAGCTGGGGAAGTGTAGGTTGAGAAATTTGCAGGACGATCTTTTGGCGTTTCTGGGAGGTAGGTCCACGGGGTTTAGCATGTAGGTTGGGGCGTCTGCGTGAATGATTTTGTGTACAATCGTGCAGATCTTGAATGCAATGCGTTCCTTAAGTGGGAGCCAGTGGAGTTTCTCTCTTAAGGGTTTTGCACTTTCATATTTAGTTTTTCCATATATGAGTCTGGCGGCCGCATTCTTGGCAGTCTGGAGTTTTTTAATAGTCTGTTCTTTGCAGCCAGCGTACAGTGCGTTGCAGTAATCCAGATGGCTTATTACCATTGACTGTACCAATGTATGGAAGATGTATCTCGGGAAGAAAGGTTTTACTCTTTTGAGTTTCCACATGGAGTAGAACATCTTTTTCATAGTGTTTTTCACGTGGGCATCAAGAGTGAGGTTTTGATCAATGGTGACTCCAAGAATTTTCAAGTTTTGTGAAACCAGAAGGGAACAATATGGTGTGGTTATGGTGGAGAAGTTTTTTGTGTTATATTGTGAGGTAAGTATAAGGCATTGTGTTTTTTCTGCATTAAGTTTTAGTTGGAATGCATCTGCCCAGGTGTGCATTATTTGGAGGCTTTGGTTGATCTCGTTGGTGATTTCATTTAGATCATGTTTGAACGGGATGTAAATTGTGACATCATCTGCATATATGTAGGGGTTGAGGTTTTGATTGGCTAGAAGTTTGGCTAAAGGTGTCATCATTAGGTTGAATAAAGTTGGTGAGAGGGGGGGATCCTTGGGGTACTCCACATTCAGGTGTCCATGGGAATGATCTGTCCACATTTGTTGTTACTTGGTATGATCTGGTGGTCAGGAATCCTTTGAACCATTTGAGAACTGTGCCTTCTGCTCCGAAGTATTCTAGTATTACGTGATTAACCATGTTGAAGGTGCTGGACATGTCGAATTGTAGGAGGAGTATGTTGTTACCAGTTGCAATTGCTTGTTTGAATGAGTTCATTGCGGACACAAGAACTGTTTCGGTGCTGTGATTTGACCGAAATCCTGATTGAGACTCGTGCAGGATTGAGTGTTTATTTAGGTATTCTGTAAGTTGTTTCGTCGCTATGCCTTCCATGAGTTTGGTTATAAGTGGAATAGATGCTACTGGGCGATAGTTGGTTAGGTTCATTGTGCTTTTCTTTGCATCTTTCGGTAGCGGAGTAAGTAGGATGTTTCCTTTATCCGTGGGAAAGAGCCCATTTTGAAGTCTATAGTTTACATGGTTTGTGAGGTCTGCTTTGAATTGTTTGGGTGCAGATCTTCACTTAACACTTCACTTAACACAAGACTATCTCTACTTCAGGAAGTAGGTGAAAGCTTGGCTCTTCATCTGAGCCTGTAATGGAAGAAGTAACTAACTTGCTAGTCACACACTCATACACACACACACACACACACAGCTGCATATACTATAGCAGGACCTGTTTATCCACTCCTACCCTAGCTAAGATAACATTGAAGCACCTTTCTGACTTCATTTGCAGCTTTCTTAAATTAATCCCCCTATCTTCTTACTCCTGGTATCCTATCTTACCTATTTATATTTCCCATCTTTGCCGACACCCTATACTGTCTATTAAAATGTTCTATTTTGTATTGTGTTCTCTCTCTAGTTTAACACAAACAGGAAGCAAGAAGCAGTATATTTTTGAAATGTTCTTGTTCTGGGCTCTGATTTGCTCAGGAGCTCATTTTCATTTGGAGAGTACTGGCTTTTGCTCTAGTCTTAGCCAGGGAGAAAAGAAATACAGATCTCTTTGCTGAGGCTCAGTGAATTATATGTCCTGATCGTCCCAGGTATTTTTTAGAAACTAAAACAAATGTTTAGTTAGTGTTCCATATTTCAGTTACCTGTTATTGTTTGCTGATTGCACTTTTTATGTTACACTGTTCAATTTTTAAGACAATAAACAATTTTCAGTTTATTCCCTCTTTATCTAGACTGATAAAAATTCTGGTGGTTTGTGTGTTGGGTCTGTGAGTGCTTTCTGGGAACTGTGGGACCACTGGGAGTGTGGCCTTCAATAACCTAGAAATCACTGGGGATAATTTGAGAGCAGGAGACTCGCCCAGAGACAGTTGGGACCTAGTTGGTGGGAGGAGGGTGCTAGTGTAGAGCACAAGCAGCAGGTGCAGGCGCACCTGAGCTGTGCTGGGGATAGACCCTCTAAGTGGCCGCGGAGTAACCTCAGGTGGGTGGCTAGATATTTTGTGACAGACCTAACTGTTTTTAAATAAATAAAATTTTGTGTACTGACAATGCACGTTTCTGGCAAATAACACATATTAATTGGTCATTACTGTGCATTATGGTATTAACACAGCTTAGTAAAGAGTACAAAAGTATTGCCATACTGGGAGAGATCAAAGGTCCATCAAGCCCAGCACCCTGTTTCCAACAGTGGCCAATCCAGGTCACAATTACCTGGCAAGATCCCAAAAAAGTTCAATACATTTTATGCTGCTTATCCCAGAAATAAGCAGTGGATTTTCCCCATTTTAATAATGGTCTATGGACTTTTCCTTTAGGAAGCCGTCCAAACCTTTTTTTTAAACCCCACTAAGCTAACCACCTTTACCACATTCTCTGGCAACAAATTCCAGAGTTTAATTACACGTTTAGTGAAGAAAAATGTTCTCTGATTCGTTTTAAATTTACTACTTTGTAGCTTCATTCCATGCCCCCTAGTCCTAGTATTTTTTGGAAAGAATAAAGAAATGATTTACGTCTACCTGTTACACTTTACTCATTGTTTTATAGACCTCTATCATATCTCCCCTCAGCCGTATTTTCTCCAAGATGAAGAGCCCTAGTTCCTTCAGCCTTTCCTCATAGGGAAGTCGTCCCATCCCCTTTATCATTTTCATCGCCCTTCTCTGTACTTTTTCTAATTCCACTATATCTTTTTTGAGATGCGATGACCAGAATTGAACACAATATTCGAGTTGCGGTCACACCATGGAGTGATCCAAGGGCATTATAATGTCCTCATTTTTATTTTCTATTCCTTTTCTAATAATACCTAACATTATATTTGCTTTCTTAGCTGCTGTTGCACACTGAGCAGAGGGTTTCAATGTATCATCAACATCTAGATCCCTTTCTTGGTTGATGACTCCTAATGTGGAACCTTGTATTACATAGCTATAATTCAGGTTCCTCTTTCCTACATGCATCACTTTGCACTTGCTCACATTAAACATAATCTGCCATTTAGACACCCAGTCTCGTAAGGTTCTCTTGTAATTTTTCACAATCCTCTTGCGATTTAACAACTTTGAATAACTCTGTGTCATCAGCAAATTTAATTATCTCACTAGTTACTCCCATCTCTACATCATTTATAAATATGTTAAAAAGCAGCAGTCCCAGAACAGACCCCTGGGGAACACCACTATCTACCCTTCTCCATTGAGAACACTGATCATTCAACCCTACTCTCTGTTTTCTATCTTTTAACCAGTTTTTAATCCACAATAGGACACTACCTCCTATCCCATGACTCTCCAATTTCCTCTGGAGTCTTTCATGGGTACTTTGTCAAACGCCTTTTGAAAATCCAGATACACAATATCAACTGGCTTACCTTTATCCACATGTTTGTTCACCCCTTCAAAGAAATGTAATTGATTGGTGAGGCAAGATTTCCCTTCACTAAATCCATGTTGGCTTTGTTTCATTAATCCATGCTTTTAAATATGCTCTGTAATTTTGTTCTTTATAATAGTCTCTACCATTTTGCCCCGCACCGACATCAGGCTCGTCGGTCTATAATTTCCCGGATCTCCTCTGGAACCCTTTTTAAAAATCAGTGTTACATTGGCCACCCTCCAATCTTCTGGTGCCATGCTTGATTTGAAAGATAAATTACATATTACTAATAATAGTTCCGCAAGTTCATTTTTCAATTCTATCAGTACTCTAGAATGAATACCATCCAGTCCAGGAGATTTGCTACTCTTCAATTTGTCAAATTGACCCATTACATCTTCCAAGTTTATAAAGATTTCATTCAGTTTCTCCGACTTGTCAGCTTTGGATACCATTTCTGGCACTGGTATCGCTCCCAAATCTTCCCGGTGAAGACTGAAGCAAAGAATTCATTTAAGCTATGGCTTTGTCTTCCCTGATTGCCCCTTTTACCCCTCAGTCATCTAGCGGTCCAACCGATTCTTTTGTCAGCTTTTTGCTTTTAATGTACCTAAAAAAATTTTATTAGATGTTTTTGCCTCCAATGCAATCTTTTTTTCAAAGTCCCTCTTTCCATTTTTCCGCTATGGCCTTGTCCTCCATGAGCACCCCTTTTACTCCTTCATGATTTAACAGTCCCATGGATTCCCTTGCAGGCTTTCTGCTTCTGATGTACCTGAAAAAGTTGTTACTTCGAGTTTTAGCCTGTGCGGCAGGTTTCTCTTCATATTCTTTTTTAGTCTTCTTTATTAATGCTTTGCATCTGACTTGCCAGTGCTTATGTTGCTTCTTATTTTCTTCATTTGGGTCCTTTTTCCATTCTTTGAAGTGCAATCTTTTGGCTGCATTGGCCTCTTTTACTTCATGTTTTAACCATTCTTGCTGTCGTTTTCTCTTCTTTCCACCTTTGCAAATACGGGGAATGCATCTGGACTGGGCTTCCAAGATGGTATCTTGGAATAATTTCCATGCCTGATTTTGTGTCCTAGCCTTAGCAGCTGATCCTTTTAGTTTCTTTTTAAGCATTTTCCTCATTTTATTATAGTCTCCCTTTCGAAAATTAAATGCAGCTACAGTAGATTTCCTTTGCAGGTTCATCCCAGATAGTAGCTCAAATTTGATCCTGTTGTGATCACTGTTTACCCAAAGTACCTAACACCATCACCTCTCGCACTATGCCCTGCATGCCACCAAGGACCAGATCTGAAGCAGTCATTTATTACATCTAGAAATTTTATCTTCCTGACACTCCCTGAGTGGGGTAAATGAAATCAAGAAAATCCACAAACGTGGAGAACTCAGAGGTCCCATGGGAAAGCACACAGAAGAAGAGAAGCAGAAGTGGAAGATTGACCACAGCAACCAGAGACTACAGAAACACAATCTTGAGTGAAAAACGTTTATTAATAAAGGACTTGACACAACGTTGTGTTTCGGCCAGTAGGCCTGCATCAGGAGTAGAGAATGACACAGGGACAAAGTTTGTCTCCATCCCTGCCCTGTCCCTGTGGGTTCTGTCTCCATCCCTGCCCCGTCCCTGTGGGTTCTGTCTCCATCCCCACCCCATCCCCGCAGGCCCTGTCTCCATCCCGCCCCGTCCCTGCAGGTTCTGTCCCGGTCCCTGCCCCATCCCCGCAGGTTCTGTCCCCGTCTCCGTGGGCTCTGTCCTTATCTGCAGAAGCCTCGGACACTTATGATTTTATATTTAAATCTTTTTATTAAAATATAAAAAGGAACAATATGCTATGCAACTGTTGTGTATAAATTACAAATAGAGGGCAATAATAACAATGAGCAGCTATAATAACCCTCCTTCCCACCACCACCCTCTACCCTTCCAACCCCAACAATAGGTGATTTCTACTACACCAAGGAATCCTAATTCACACTGTTAAAATGTCCAGGGGTATAAAATACAACCCGTTCTATATGCCCTAGAGGGGAAAAATATGCCCTATAAATCACTGTTATGTTTTTTTAATCTGTGGATAAATAAGAAATCATCAACAATCTCAGGATTCAATCTAGCTCTCCTGTCTTCCACAGTCCTTCCTGGAATAGAAGTTGTCTTCTAAGAAGATGTGCTGGTAGCAGGATGTACAGGATCTCCCATGCAAATTTTGCTAGTTGTGGCCAGTATGTTTGCTTGTTTTTCCAAAAAATCAAAATATCTTTGTAGGCATCACTTAAACATAAATAACAGTCCAGTTCATTAACAGGCTTGAGAGTAGAAAATGACAAGGGGACAAAGTTTGTCCCCTGTCCCTGTGGGCTCTGTCCCCATCCCCGCCCCATCCCCATGGGATCTGTCCCCGTCCCATCCCCACGGTTACTGCAGTTCCCCGTCTCCGTGTCATTCTCTAATCAGGAGTCTAAAAACAATAATACATTTGTAAGTCACAATAAGAACAATGAAAAAAAAATAGTAAAGAACAATAAAAACATGAAAGTTATAACTTTATGAAATAACACAAGAAATAACAATAAAATATTGTATATATATGCCAATCATAAAATGTGTAAAAGATGTGAATGATTAATGGCAGTACATTAAAATGTAACTTCAACCGAAGTATATTTTGAATTAGAAATGGATGACTGTGCATAGATAAATTAAGGAAACTACTAACCTGTGTGAATAGAGGGATGAATAAACATCAATTGTCTTGATGGGGTTTGATAAAAAATGGTCTGTAAAATCGTATTGGACATAAAATTAGATATAATAAACAATATATTGAATAAAAAGTATAAACATAGAATGCCAAACGTGATTATGGGTGAATGTTTTTTTTAACAGGGTGTGCAAAGTGATGTAGAATGTAATAGACAAAATAAGGTAACCTGAAGCCAAAAATAGCTGAAAAACATATGGTCCGTAAGGAGCTGGTGTCGTATGAAAGATTATCAAAAACAAGGACCCAATGCTAAAATGAACAGTGATGAATGCATATTAATTGATAGTTACTTAAAAAGTGTGAAGATATGTGTACACTACAGAATATAAATATAATTGCTGGCGATGTGTGTGTGAATAATAAAACTGTAAGGCCGAAACACAAAGTTGTGTGGAGTCCTTTATTAATAAACGTTTTTCACTCAAGATTGTGTTTCTCCAGTCTCTTGTTGCTGTGGTCAATCTCCCACTTCTGTTTCTCTTTTTTTGGTAAATTAAATCACCCATTATTATACTGTTGCCCAATTTGCCAGCTTTCCTAATCTCTGTAGACGTTTCTTTATCTGTCTGTTCTGTCCCGGCAGACGGTAGTACAGCCCTACAAGAATACTCCTTCCCTTCACGCATAGAATTTCTATCCATAATGATTCCATGCTGCTATCTCTGTCACGTGGAATGTTTATTTTATTTGACTCAATTCTCTCTTTAACATATAATGCAACCCCCCCCCCCAATTTGATCCTATCATTGCGATACAATATTTACCCTGTTAACACAGTGTCCCATTGATTGTCCTCTTTCCACCAAGTCTCTGAGATGCCTATTATATGTAACTCATCATTTAGTGCTATTTATTCTAACTCTCCCATCTTATTTTTTAGGCTTGGAGCATTTGTATGCAGGCATTTCAAATTGTGTTTTTCTCCTTTGATCTACAAGCTGCTTAGAATTTGGAGGGATAATGTGCATTCTTTATTCTACTCTCTGATTAAGCACACCTGGTTTACTTTCAGCATTGTTGAAACCTCTTTACTGGGATTCCCTAAATGTTCTGTTTCAATAGTATCCTTCAAGGATACTCCACACCGAACCATGCACTCCCAGGCGACTGTTGGCTTTCCCCCCATTCTAGTTTAAAAACTGCTCTGTCTCCTTTTTAAAAGTTAGAGCCGGCAGCCTGGTTCCATCCCGGTTAAGTTGGAGCCCATCCTTTCGGAACAGTCTCCCCCTTTCCCAGAATGTCGCCCAGTTCCTAACAAATCTAAATCCCTCATCCCTGCACCATTGTCTCAACCATGCATTGAGACTTCGAAGCTCTGCCTGCCTTTTGGGTCCTGCACGTGGAATGGGGAGTGCTTCTGAAAATGCTACCCTGAAGGATCTGGATTTCAGCTTTCTACCTAAGAGCCTAAATTTGGCTTCCAAAACCTCCCTCCCACATTTTTCTATGTCATTGGTACCCACATATACCAAGACAGCTGGCTCCTCCCCAGCACTATCTAAGATCCTGTCTGGTTTAAAGATCTGCATGGGAATGGGGTTTGCGGGAATCCCGCAGAACCTGCGGGATTCCTGTGGGGATGGATGCAGTTTCTGTGGGGTTCCTGTAGTGACGGAAGCAGTTCTCGCAGGGTTCCTGTGGTGACGGAAGCAGTTCCTGCGGGGTTCTTGTGGGTATGGAAGCAGTTCCTGCGGGGTTCCCGTGGAACTGTATGCTGCACTTGCAAGCCTCTCACCTACCAAGTACCAAGTTCTTTGAGAGTTGTTTCCTTCTTCTCCATGCTTTAACAGCACAGATGCGGAAGGTGGTAGAGACACAAAATTCAAAAGGCATGGGATGAATGCAGAGGATATCTAATTAGAAAATGAATGTGTCAAATGATGCTTAGATGGCGACTCCGGCTGTAATGAACTAGGGTCGATACCAGGGAGGCTTGTATGGTCTGTGTCTCATATTGGCAATCTGGTTTAGGTGAAAGGGCTTAGACAGCAACTTTAGTGGCTAAAACATGAGGACAGTGCTGGGCAGACTTTTACGGTCTGTGGCCCACAAATGAGAAGATAAATAGGTTGGAGTGGGCTTCAAGGGCAACTCCAGCAGTTGGAACATAAAGATAGGGCCAGGTGGACTTCTATGATCTATGTCCCAGAAACGCTGCAGAAAGACCATAATCAAGTATATAATATCACATTCATTGTTGATTTAATCATGAATTGATAATGAGTGTGACTACTGGGCAGTTTGGATGGACCGTTCCAGTTTTTATCTGCTGTCACTTACTATGTTACTATTAATTCTCTCTGCTGCTGGGCTGATGCGCAGACCTCAGCTCTGACATAGGCATGAGCATCAGATGTCACCTGACCTACAGGAGCATGCATGTGGTGACCTCTTAGCACACAGTGCCAGTGAATCAGAGACAAGTCTTACATGTGCACACCAGAGTGTTCCAAGTTTCAATTTCCGTTATTTTCTTGCTTGCAGTGCTGCAGCTCGAACCCACAACTGGGTGGGGACAGGTTAAATTCTTGCGGGCATGGATTAAATTCTTGTGGGGATGGGTGGGGACAGGTAAGATTCCACAGGGAATGGGCAGGGACGGGTAAGATTTCTGTTCCCATGCAACTCTAGGTGATGTGTGAGGTCCACCACCTTCGCATCAGGCAGGCAAGTGACCAGATGATCCTCACGTCCACCAGCCACCCAGCTATCTTCATGCCTAATGAATCACCAACTACAACAGCTGTCCTACCCCTTCCCGCCTGGGGGGAAGCTCTCGGAGACATATCTTTGGTGTGAGAGGATAATGCATCCCCTGGTGAGCAGGTCCTGGCTACAGGAGTACTTCCTACTTTACCACAGTGATGGTCTCCTTCTAGGCAGTGGCATAGTAGCTATGGGGGGGGGGGGGTCTGGGGCCCCCGGTTTGGCTGGTGGGTCCCCAACCCCTGCCAGCTAAAGCATTTGTCCTGTGCTGGTCTCACATTGCCTGGTGCCCTGTCCTGTTTTCAAGTCGCTGTGCTCATTTTCATTAAAATGAGTGTGCACAGCGACTGACAACAGAACAGGGTGCCAGGCAATGTGAGACTTGCGTGGGACAAATGCTTTAGCTGGCAGGGGTTGGGGGCCCTCGCCAGACAAGGTACCTTTGCAGTGGAGGGGAGCGGCAGTGGTAGGTTGGGGGTGGGGGTGGGAGGACGGAGGCAGGCCAAAACGTCTTCCCCCCCCCCCCACCTTGGGCTCTGGCTCCCCTTCTCATCAAGGTCTGGCTACGCCCCTACTTCTAGGAGACCTCCCTCCTCCAAGGCAGCACAGGGGCTGCCAGACTGGAGGTGGGACTTCTAATTTTGAACTATTTGACAGACATGTATTTATTTAGATTTTGCTCACACCTGTAGTAGCTCAAGGTGAGTTACATTCAGGTACTCTGGATATTTCTCTGTCCCAGGAGGGCTCATAATCTAAGTTTGTAACTGAGGCAATGGAGGGTTAAGTGACTTGCCCAAGATCACAAGGAGTAGCAGTGGGATTTGAACCGGCCATCTCTGGATTGCAAGACCAGTGCTCTAACCACTAGGCCACTCCTCCACTTAGTGTAGGCACTAAATGAATATAATTTTTGCTGGCTGAATTGCAGATACGAGTCTGTATGCTAAGTAATGGTTCACTTAGCTCCCCTGATGAAACTTAAGTAAAACGGCAATCACCGTCAGGACACATTTTTCAAGATAAGTGCTTATTATACAATTACAATTGTGATTTGATGATTTTGGAAAGTATTTTGATTTTGTGCATATGAATGATTAAAAATTTTTGAGGATGTTTTTTTAGACTGATGATAATAATGGAGCCTTGTAAATAATGGTATATGAGATTTAAAAATTACCATTATTGCACTTTTGAGGGTTTTTTTTCCTCCTCTTATAATTATAATTTAATTTAGAGGGGAAGATCATGTGTCTTCTTCCAGCATGGACTCATGGAGCTCACTCTCCCATCGGCACTTACTTAATTTGCTAATTATAGCAGCTCAATTGATCTATCATTCAATATAATTTAAGACTTCCATACTTAGTCCACATGGCACACAGATCATCCAAAAATTAGGGGTCATCTGCTGCTGATAATAAAATTGTTTTAGACACCAGACTGTTGTCCTGGTCTCTTGAGCCATTGGTCCACTTATTTATTTATTTATTTATTTGTTGTATTTGTATCCCACATTTTCCCACCTATTTGCGGGCTCAGTGTGGCTTACAATAAGACTTGAATAATAGAAATACATTTGTTACAAATAAGTTATGGATTACATTGAACAGAGTTGTGCGAGGCATTCGAATATCGTTGGTAGTATAGCAATGGGACAAAACATAGAAACATTAGAAGGAAACAATGGGAAAAAAGGACATTATTAGGCGTTATTAGGCGCCTAGACATATAGTGTATATAGTTCCGTGGACGAATGTATGGATGACTGGATAAAGGGATGATGGAACAGATGCGGATGTGTATTGCATTGTGGACAATGCGTGGTCTCTATGTGTTTTGGCTCTTTCCATAAGTTTGTTCGAACAGGTGTGTCTTCAGTAGTTTACGGAAGGAGGCTTGTTCATTGATCATTCTTAGGTTGCGTGGTAATGTATTCCAAGATTTCGTGCTCTTGTAGGAAAAGGTTGACGCGTGTATCGTCTTGTACTTCAAGCCCCTGCAGGTTGGGTAATGAAGGTTGAGGTGAGTTCGGGATGATCGTTTGGCGTTTCTAGGTGGTAGGTTTATTAAATCAGACATGTACGCTGGGGCTTCACCGTGAATGATCTTGTGGACTAGTGTGCAAGTTTTAAAAGTAACGCGGTCCTTGAGTGGAAGCCAATGTAGTTTCTCTCGTAGTGGTTTTGCCCTTTCATATTTCGGTTTTCCGAAGATGAGCCTGGCTGCTGTGTTCTGGGCTGTTTGAAGTTTCCTTAGTATTTGCTCTTTGCAGCCAGCGTATAATGAGTTGCAGTAATCCAAGTGGCTAAGGACGAGGGATTGCACTAGGCTGCGGAAGACGAATCTTGGGAAGAATGGTCTAATTCTTTTCAATTTCCACATGCTGAAGAACATCTTCTTGGTTACGTTGTTTGCGTGAGTTTCGAGTGTTAGGTGGCGGTCGATGGTCACTCCAAGGATTTTTAGTGTTTCTGAGATTGGAAGTTTTAGGTTTGGTGTGTTTATCACGTTGAATTCTGTTGTGTTGTATTGGGAGGTGAGTATCAGGCATTGAGTTTTTTCTGCGTTCAGTTTCAGGCGGAACGCATCTGCCCATGTGTTCATGATGTGTAGACTTTTATTGATTTCGCTGGAGATTTCTTTGATGTCTTGTTTGAATGGGATGTATATTGTCACATCATCGGCGTATATGTACGGGTTGAGGTTATGGTTTGATAGGAGTTTTGCTAAAGGGATCATCATTAGGTTGAATATAGTTGGAGAGAGAGGTGATCCCTGTGGGACTCCACATTCAGGTGTCCATGCCTTGGACGTGGTTGAATTTGATGTGACTTGATACGAGCGCAGGGTTAGGAACCCCTTGAACCAATTCAAGACATTTCCTCCGATGCCAAAGTATTCAAGTATGTGTATTAGGATTTCATGATCAACCATGTCGAAGGCGCTGGACATGTCGAATTGTAAGAGGAGTATATTGTTGCCGGTTGCAATTCTTTGTTTGAATCTGGTCATTAGGGTGACTAATACTGTTTCTGTGCTGTGATTCGAACGGAATCCTGATTGGGCATCATGCAGTATTGAATGTTTGTCTAGATAGTTTGTGAGCTGTTTGGTTACCATACCTTCGGTTAGCTTGGTTATTAGTGGTATGGATGCAATTGGCCTGTAGTTGGTTATTTCGTTTGTGTTTTTCTTTGTGTCTTTGGGAATTGGTGTGAGTAGGATTTTTCCTTTTTCTTTTGGGAAGAGTCCATTTTGTAGCATGTAGTTTATGTGATTTGTTAGGTTTGTTATGAATTGTTGAGGAGCAGTTTGCATGAGGCTATTTGGACATATGTCTAGTTTGCAGTTGGATTTGGCATATCTTTTGAGAGTTTTAGAGATGAGTTCTTCTGGTAATAGTTCAAATTCGGTCCAGGTTCTGTCTGCTGGGTGTGTTCCTTCTTCTGGATCTAGGCAGTCTAGGAGAGTGGTGTATTCTGTAGTGCTGGCGGGTATTTTTTGTCGTAGTTGCACAATCTTCTCCTTGAAGTATTTTGCAAGGTTGTCAGCACTTGGTGTATCTTTGCCGTTGGTTGTAACTGGTGTGGTGTCTAACAGTTTGTTCACGAGGTTGAAGAGTTTATGTGTGTCTTTGTAGTTTGGTCCTATTAATGTTTTATAGTGTAGTCTTTTTGTCTGTTTGATGGTGTATTTGTATTTTCTCCGAAGTTGTTTCCAGTCGTTTAGTGTTTGTTCATCTCTCTTTTTATTCCAGGCTCGTTCAAGTCTCCTGACTTGTGTTTTCAGTTTTTTCAGCTCTTCGTTGAACCATGGATTTGCATTTTTCCTGTGTGATGTTCTGGTTTGGACTGGGGCGATTTTGTCTAATGTTGTTGTGCTTACTGTCTTTGTACTATCTTACACAATTCCATACTTCACTAGTTGCACTTATAAACCTCATGTCTCAATTTTCTAAACTTTCAGGCTATAGAATTAATTAGGACAAAACCAAACTCATGCCCTTCAATGACCACTGTACACTTTTTTTCAATCCCTGGATACCCTCTCAAGTGGATCACTTCTTCCATAAAATATTTAGGCCTCTATTTTGATAGAGATCTTTCATCTACCATCAAGCTTAGCATAGACAAAATCACTTCTACAGTTAAGTCCTCCATTTCTTCATGGTCCCGCTTTTTACCTCTCCTGGTGGGCGAGACTTGATTCATTAAAAATTATGATAATCCCCCCCCCCCCCCAAATTACTTATCATACTTAAGTAACTCTTTTTATAAAGAGCTGGAAACATTACTAACCAAATTCCTCTGGAATTTGAAATCTTCGAGAATTTCTTTAACTAAATTAAAAGCGCCGTAGTCATATGGCAGGGTTAAGTTTCCAGACCTATTGTATCATAAAGCTTTCATGCTGGAATAGATTTCCCCCACTGACTCATCTTCACTACCACAATGGACTATACTAGAGAAAAATCTAACAGACCCTCTTCTTTCACATCTCATAGGTATGTGCCTTCCTAAACGCATTTCAACTAACCCTATTATTAGACCCACTCACTCTTTGCTTGTCCACTTCGATGGGCAACTTACGGTCCCATGGTCTAAATCCCTTTTTCTCTATATATGGAATAACCCTTGTATACTATTAGGAAAACAGCAAATATTTCTTGGACCCAGTAGCAACGAATAGGTATTTGGAATATTGATGTCTTTATTAACCCACTAACTTGCACCTGGCTATCCTTTTCTGAAATGCAAAGTAAGTTTCCATTGAGTATCCCTCACTTTTTCAATGCTTACAATGAAGATCCTTACTTAAAGTGTAATTTCACTATTCCAGGCCTTATACAAAATCCTACCATCTATGATCTATATAATCAGTCACTTCAGTCTGGCGACACGGCCTTCCACATTTACAGGCATTTCAAAAATACACTCCTTAGTAAAGCTAATGGGCTTCGTAAATGTTGGGAGGAAGATATTAAGTAATCAGTTAATGACACAGAGTAGGAAAAGATTTGGGGCTCTTTGCATAAGAGTTCTCGTTCATCTTCTATTGTACAATGTATTCTTTTGTCCACAGATCCTTTTGGACTCCCCTTAAATCACTTATTATTAACCCAACTACCTCTAATCTATGCTGGATATGTAAGTCAACAATTGGTTCCTTTAAACACATGGAGCCCTGTTTACTAAGCCGTGCTGTAGGCGTCCTAGCATATATTCCTAAGGGTGTCTCTAACGTTAGCGTTATGTGTGGAATGACCTCCCGGTGGAGGTTGTGGAGTCGAGGACTGTGTCAGAATTTAAAAAGGCATGGGATAAGCACGATGGATCACTTAGGAAAAGGAAGAGTTAGGGGTTACAGAGAATGGGCAGCCTGGATGGGCCATTTGGCCTTTATCTGCCGTCATGTTTCTATGCTAAAAATGCTAGTGCACTTTAGTAAACAGGGTCCATGGTGTTTGAATGTCTCCCAGTTCAGAAACACTGGTTAGATATTTGGAGTACCATCTTGTCCATATTCAAATTATCTGTACCTCTCTGCTACAAATACTTGCTTTTTAAAGATATCTGTTTTAATAGTGTCCTAAGCGATCGTGAATGTTTATTGTTAAATACCATCATATCTACTGCCCTGAAAATAGTTTTTGTCTCTTGGAAATCCTTAGAAAATACTAATTATCAGTCATGGTGGAACTTACTCTTTTCTACCTATCAATTTGAAATATATCTTTCAAAAAAACTGCATAGTTCTGTAACGTGTACTAAAAAATGGTCTCTACTATCATATTTAGATCAATCTTAATGTGCACCTTTTTTGATACGCATTGTTTCACTCCCATAACTTTTGTAGTTCTTCTCATTTGTCTTGTTGTTTTGTTATTCATTGCTTCTGGATGTTTTCTACTAAAAATCAATAAAAATACTAAGACTAAAAAAATAACTAAATTTAAAATAATGTGGTTTTCAGCTGTGATTGTGGTGTTCATAACATTTTTGTTTTGCTGAAACATCCATAATTTTGTATTCATGTGCTAATTTTCATATTAACATGTGAGCCCTACTGCCATCTATTTTGTAGATGGTAGGGACTCACACGCTAAACCTGCGCTAATCGGTTAGCCTGCGGCAATGCCCACGCACTAACCGATTAGTGCAAAACATACCCACTCTATGCCCCAGTACTAAAAAGAATATGTATTTTTTTAGTGCTTGGGTAGTGCGCTCATATCCAAAAATTACCTCAGGATGCCTCAGCACTCCCTGAAATAAGTCATTTTTTGCTACGGTAAGCACACATTAGTGCTTACCACAGCTTAGTAAAAGGGCCATTTTGTTTGGGACTCACATGATTTTGAATTAAATATTAAGAGAGAATATAATGAACCTATAGTTACAACTTCCTTCAGTATTTGGAGAACAGGACTGCATTATCTCCAAACACACTTGTTTGTATGATGGTCCACTAAAACACACAAATTTGTCACAGGGACCTTACATTTTATTATATAGGAGATGTTGATTTGAAAATTGTTAGAATAGTCATCTCTTTGGGACTTTTTTTTGATTGTCTTGGGGTGTTCTATAAAGGCAACAAATGCTCATATGTACCTTGAAGAATATGCTTTATAACGACCCCCAGTAGTGCGCAAATTTCCTCCGAGGACAGCAGGCATATATTCTCACATATCGATGACGTGATGCACGGAGGCCATGTGTGAGAATATATGCCTGCTGTCCTCAGAGAGCACCTGCTACAGGTAAGGCTTTCTCCAAGGACAAACAGGCATAATATTCTCACATATGGCCTCAATGGATCACATCACCCACATGCAAGAATGTATGCCTGCTGTCCTCAGAGAACATCTGCTACAGGTAAGTAACTCAGTTTTGCACTGGATCCAAAGAAGGTGTAAGTGTGTATAGTGTACCGTATGCATGTACATTACAATTGTGCCCAGACTCTGCCCCTGGAATGCATGTGTACAGATCTCATGAAAGGTGCAATCTTGTGATAATCCTACTTTTTATGAGCGCATACACCCATGTAATATGTAATATGATCGGTTTTGATATTGGCATTGAAGGAAGTGAAACTAGGAAATCAAGTACGCTAGCGTTTAACTATAGAAAAGGTGATTACGACAAAATGAGAAAAATGGTGAAAAAAAGACTGAAAGGAGCAGCTCGCAGAGTAAAAAACTTGCGTCAGGCGTGGATGCTGTTTAAAAACACCATCCTGGAGGTTCAGGACAAATATATTCCACGTATTAGAAAAAAGGGAAAAAAGACTAAACGTCAGCCGGCGTGGCTAAACAGTAAGATAAAGGAAGTCATTAGAGCCAAAAAACAATCCTTCAGAAAGTGGAGAAGAGAACCAACTGAAAGTAACAGGATAGATCATAAGGAATGCCAAGCCAAATGCAAAGCGGAGATAAGGAGGGCAAAAAAGGACTTTGAGAAGAAATTAGCGTTGGAAGCAAAAATACATAGTAAAAATTTTTTAGATACATTAAAAGCAGGAAACCGGCCAAAGAGTCGGTTGGGCCGCTGGACGAAAATGGTGTTAAAGGGGCGATCAGGGAGGACAAAGCCGTAGCGGAGAAATTAAATGAATTCTTTGCTTCGGTCTTCACCGAGGAGGATTTGGGGGGGACACCGGTGCCGGAAAGAATATTTGAAGCGGGGGAGTCGGAGAAACTAAACGAATTCTCTGTAACCTTGGAGGATGTAATGGGTCAGTTCAGCAAGCTGAAGAGTAGTAAATCACCGGGACCTGATGGTATTCATCCCAGAGTATTAATAGAACTAAAAAATGAACTTGCGGAGCTACTGTTAGAAATATGCAATCTGTCCCTAAAATCGAGTGTAGTACCGGAAGACTGGAGGGTAGCCAATGTTACTCCGATTTTTAAGAAGGGTTCCAGAGGAGATCCGGGAAATTATAGACCGGTGAGTCTGACGTCGGTGCCGGGCAAGATGGTGGAGGCTATTATTAAGAATAAAATTGCAGAGCATATACAAAAACATGGACTGATGAGACAAAGTCAGCACGGATTTAGTGAAGGGAAGTCTTGCCTCACCAATCTAATGCATTTTTTTGAGGGGGTAAGCAAACATGTGGACAATGGGGAGCCGGTTGATATTGTATATCTGGATTTTCAGAAGGCGTTTGACAAAGTGCCGCACGAAAGACTCCTGAAGAAATTGCAGAGTCATGGAATCGGAGGTAGGGTATTATTATGGATTAAGAACTGGTTGAAAGATAGGAAGCAGAGAGTAGGATTGCGTGGCCAGTATTCTCAGAGGAGGAGGGTAGTTAGTGGGGTCCCGCAGGGGTCTGTGCTGGGTCCGTTGCTTTTTAATGTATTTATAAATGACCTAGAGATGGGAATAACTAGTGAGGTAATTAAATTCGCCGATGACACAAAATTATTCAGGGTCGTCAAGTCGCAGGAGGAATGTGAACGATTACAGGAGGACCTTGCGAGACTGGGAGATTGGGCGTGCAAGTGGCAGATGAAGTTCAATGTTGACAAGTGCAAAGTGATGCATGTGGGTAAGAGGAACCCGAATTATAGCTACGTCTTGCAAGGTTCCGCGTTAGGAGTTACGGATCAAGAAAGGGATCTGGGTGTCGTCGTCGATGATACGCTGAAACCTTCTGCTCAGTGTGCTGCTGCGGCTAGGAAAGCGAATAGAATGTTGGGTGTTATTAGGAAGGGTATGGAGTCCAGGTGTGCGGATGTTATAATGCCGTTGTATCGCTCCATGGTGCGACCGCACCTGGAGTATTGTGTTCAGTACTGGTCTCCGTATCTCAAAAAAGATATAGTAGAATTGGAAAAGGTACAGCGAAGGGCGACGAAAATGATAGTGGGGATGGGACGACTTTCCTATGAAGAGAGGCTGAGAAGGCTAGGGCTTTTTAGCTTGGAGAAGAGACGGCTGAGGGGAGATATGATAGAAGTGTATAAAATAATGAGTGGAATGGATCGGGTGGATGTGAAGCGACTGTTCACGCTATCCAAAAATACTAGGACTAGAGGGCATGAGTTGAAGCTACAGTGTGGTAAATTTAAAACGAATCGGAGAAAATTTTTCTTCACCCAACGTGTAATTAGACTCTGGAATTCGTTGCCAGAGAACGTGGTACGGGCGGTTAGCTTGACGGAGTTTAAAAAGGGGTTAGATAGATTCCTAAAGGACAAGTCCATAGACCGCTATTAAATGGACTTGGAAAAATTCCGCATTTTTAGGTATAACTTGTCTGGAATGTTTTTACGTTTGGGGAGCGTGCCAGGTGCCCTTGACCTGGATTGGCCACTGTCGGTGACAGGATGCTGGGCTAGATGGACCTTTGGTCTTTCCCAGTATGGCACTACTTATGTACTTATGTACTTATGTACTTATTTTCTGTATGTAAAAAGGGGTTTACTGCGAAAGAGCTCTGTAAATGTACCTTTTCTATATGTCTTTTCTTGCCTGAGTATATTACAGACCTGATGGGAAATGACCTCTGACCTGTTGCGCTATGTTGTTATCAGAACTGGTGCCATGCCATACTTCTGAGTACGATTTGATCTGTAAAATGAGTATAACATGCCAGAGAGCCACATTCCTGCCTGATGTACAGGCAGTGCACCAGCAGAGAGTGTTTGGAAAGAAACACCACTTGTGCTGCCCTGTTATTAGTGCCCAGTTTCAGTATATCACCCTGACAATAACCATTGTTCAGAGGCAGTTGGAAAGCTGCCAAGTTTGTGCATCATTAGATTATCTCTATGGTGCTGGGACTCAAGTTCCTGAACTTGTGTCAGGCAATCAGGGAGCCTTGCTCAATTTATAATAATTGTTAGCTGTAATCTATGGCTCTCATCTCGTCCTCAGTTATGAAACAGCAAACAATTCCTTAAATTCAATAGCTCTTTGGCAATAAAGATGCTTACGCATACACTGATTTATGGACAGCCATGTTTTACAGCTAATGGAGTTCTTTCATCCATGCAGGAATCATTTACCTAATCATGATCCTGACAATGGCACCATGAAGTAAAATAGTTTAAATGAATCTAAAACATGTGGAGGGGCATTTTCGATATGATGTCCAAATCAGATTTTCGATGTTTTGCAAAAAAAAAAAATTTACAAAACTCCAGTGCCAAACATGGTCGTTTTCAAACCAGAAAAATGTCTATCTTTTTGGTTCGAAACTCACCCTATTTTAGACATTTATGTGCTCAGTGCATCTCTCTTTTAGGGCCATTTTCCAACAAAAAAAAAGTCCAAGGGAAAAAAGTACAAAAACAAGCCATCAGGATGTCTTGGGGGGGGGGGGGGGGGGGGGGGGGGGGGGGGGGCAGACATCCCAACAGAGGAGTGGGGCAGCCTAGGGAGTACTGCAGTGAACATAAAAGGTCCCAGGTGCACATCACATCATAACCCCCTTATATTGTATGGTGAACCCTCCAGCAATAGCAAAAAAAGGTACTGTACCCAACTGTACATCATTACAATAGCCCTTATGCCTGCAGGTGTCACCTACATGTGAGTTCAGTAGGTATCTTGTGGTTTTTGGGGTGCTCACACTTGCTACCACAAGTGTACCAGTCAAAGTAGGATATGGGCCTGGGTCCCTTCTCTTCAGTCCACTGCACCAACCACTAGGCTACTCCAGGGACCTGCTTGCTGCTCTAAGAGGAATGGCCATGATATTTGCAGCTGTGGTAGAGCCTGGTATGTACTGTCACTTTCACCTCTTAGGAGGCTGGGGGGAGGGGTCACTGACCACTGGGGATTAAGGGGGGGGGGGGGTCAAACCTTTATCCTTCCAGTGGTCATCTGGTCAGTTTGGGCACCTTTTTTGGCACTTAGTTTTTATTGAAACAGGTCTAGCCAAAAATGTCCTTTTTTTTGCTCTGGGCATTTTAACAACGTTCTATTATCGCAGAAAAATGTCCAAATCGTAAGTCCACCTTAATCCTACCCTAAACACACCTTCAACACATCCCCTTGAGATTTAGATGAACTGCATAGAAAAACATCTTAAAAATGAATTTTGGAAATAGCGATTTGGACGTTTTTGCTAAAAACACCCATTTGCCGCTTTGTGCCCTTTTTCTGTTTTGAAAATGAGCCCCTAAACTGCTTAAACCTTCCCAGCCACTAGTTGGATTCTGGAAAGGCCTTTTTAAGAAGGTTGAGAGGAAATGTGTTTGTACTTCCTCAGCTGGAAATACTTATTCCTGGAAACACAGCAAGAGAGGTGAAAGGACAATACAAAGGTGTTGCCAAGCAATTGCATCATATCTTGGGCTCCTTTCTCACTGATGATAACGGAATAGCACATTTTCTTCCCTTGTTTCTTTAGAACAACAGTGGCCATTATTTCTCTTCTCCTATTAGCTACATTTCAGGGAAATTGCTGGAGGTGAAAACATGCATTCAACTCCTGTATGAGATGTAGCAGTGACAGTCACATACAGGTATTGCTTGGTGAACAGCTTAGTCCATAGCTATTAATCTGATAGTGTCCCAGAAGTGCATGGTCAACTTTCACCCTTGAAAGTATAAAATTCACATTTGGAACAAACATTACCAGGTTATTAGGGTTGGGCAACCAGAACATTATCTTGCCATCTTCTATGACCTTCTAGGGATTTTCTTGGCCATTTTGTTGTGGGAACAATGTTGCTAAGAGTGTGCATTATTTTCAAAGAGGATACGGGACAGTAGGGTGTGCGATGACTCTTCCAATACAACACCGGGAGATCAAGTAATTTCACAGGAAAACATTTATTGCTGTTAGAACACCATTTAGTCTAAGTGGTGTTCTAACAATAAATACTTTTCTGTGCAATTACTCAATCTCCCGGTGTTGTATTGGAAGAGTCATTGCACACCCTACTTTCCTGTATCCTTAGTGGTTGCCGTAGTGGTTGCCTTGTTCCTCCACTTCGTTGGTTTTCCTGTTTGCTATTTGCAAAGAGGGCAATACCCATTTCCAGTAGTGTGCGCATGTGTGATGGCTCATACCTGCGCACACTGAATGCACAATCTTTTTCAAAGAATGCACTCTTCGAAGGAAATTACCCCCCCCCCCCCCAACAAAATGTCATGTTTTTATTTCTGCTTGTTTTCATGTGTTAACGACATACAATGACATGTGATATGTAGTTGACATTTCCATGTTGTTGCAAATGACAGCCCGTCCCTACTAAGTATATAAGTTTTGCTGAAGCTGAAGTAAGACGTGTTGGCCTCTTTATTCAAAGTAACTTTACTATCAGGCTCATTTTCGAAAGAGAAGGACATCCATCTTTCGACATAAATCGGAAGATGGACGTCCATCTCCCAGATATGTCCAAATTGGTATAATCAAGACCCAATTTTGGACGTCTCTAACTGCAGTCCGTCGCAAGGGCGTCCAAATTTCAAGGGGGTGTGTCGGAGGCGTAGCGAAGGCGGGACTTGGGTGTGCCTAACACTTGGATGTCTTTGACCCATAATCGAAAAAAGCAAGGACGTCCCTGACGAACACTTGGACAGTTTCACCCAGACATGTTTTTTTAACGAATAAGGTACAAAAATGTGCCCGAAAAGACCAGATGACCTCCCGTTACTCCCCCAGTGGTCACTAACCCCCTCCCACCATCAAAAAACATCTTTAAAAATATTTAGTGCCAGCCTCAGATGTCATACTCAGGTCCATGACAGCGCATGAAGGTCCCAGGAGCAGTTACTGCAGTGCACTTCAGACAGGCGGACCCAGGCCCATACCCCCCTACCTGTTACATTTGTGGAGGAAACAGCGAGCTCTCCAAAACCCACCACAAACCCACTGTACCCATATATAGGTGCCCCCCCTTAACCCGTAAGGGCTATGGTAGTGGTGTACAGTTGTGGGTAGTGGATTTTTTTTTGGGGGGGGGGTTGGGGGGCTCAGCACACAAGGTAAGGGAGCTATGTTCCTGGGAGCATTTTATGAAGTCCACTGCAGTGCCCCTGGGGTGCCCGGTTGGTGTCCTGGCATGTCAGGGGGACCAGTGCACTACAAATGCTGGCTCCTCCCACGTCCAAATGGCTTGCATTTGGACGTTTTTGACATGGATGTCTTTGGTTTCGAAAATCGTCGAAAGTCAGAAACGTCCAAATCCAAGGACATCCAAATCTAGGGACATCCAAATTTAAGGATTTGGACGTCTCTGACGGTATTTTCGAAACGAAAGATGGACGTCAATCTTTTTTCGAAAATATGGTTTTCCCCGCCCCTGGATTTTGACGTTTTGCAAAGACGTCCAAATCGCAACTTGGAGGTTTATTTCGAAAATGCCCCTGCATGTTACCTTACAGGCTATAATGTGTTTTACTGGGTTAACATGCCATCAAGGCTATTGTGTGTATGTATGTTGCTAAAATTCAGAGCACATATCTTTACCTGCTTGTTCAGGTCCCAGTGGCATTCCTAGGGGGAGGGGGGGCGGTCCGCCCTGGGTGCACGCCGCTAGGGGGGGGTGCCGCGCGCACCTGTCCGTCGTTCGTTCCATGCTCCCTCTGCCCCGGAACAGGTTTGTTCCGGGGCAGAGGGAGCATGGAATGAACGACGGACAGGCGCGCGCGGCACCCCCCCAGCGTCATGCACCCGGGCGGGGGAGTTCTTCGCGGGGGGGTGTCCTTTCGCCGGGGGGGTGCGTTGCATCCGGGGGGGGCGCTGCACCCGGGGGGCGGGGCTCATCGGCGATCCGCCCCGGGTGTCAGCCCCCCTAGGAACGCCACTGTCAGGTCCCCTTGTGCATGGTAAAGATCAATTGTACAAGGGAGGCTCATCATATGTGAAAGAGGGGTCAGCAAGTTCACACTCAGGGAAATTCTCTGAGAAACATCTTGCCTTTAATCTGGGCATAATTCTGTCTTACTCTTTGCCCAGCCCCAGCCTGGAAGAGTAAGGGTTAAACAGAATCAACAGAGTATTGCCAATCACTGGAGGCTGCTTCTGAGATGAAAAACAAGACAGCACCTGTGCAGTGGCAATTTAAGAGAGATGCCAGTCAGCTCTTTTTCTCTAGGGCTTTGTTCTGCCAGCTGCTTTGGATGCAGGTGGAAGGATGGACTTTGCTATCTATAAAAAAAAAAAAGTAGCAATTGTGTAGGCCAACTTCTGCTTCCTCTCCCAAGGGATCAGAGTTATTGTATTGCTATATCACATGGGGAGGAAAAGCACTGATCAGTGAAACAGGCTGTTTGCAGAAGACAACTTTAATCCTCCTTAAGCCTCATTGAAGAGGCTCGCTGTTACAGAAGACTTATTTCTTGGGCTCTTTCTGCATGAAGTTATGATTCATTTATATTTGGTATCTATTTGTAGACTTTTCTCTGCTACCCCTCTAAGGTTCTGACCTATTATGAAAGCTTTTGTATGAATTAGAATTATTTTGTAAAAAGTGCTTTGATTGTATAACTTGTACTGAATTGAGTTATACTGAATGTGGATTCATAACAGTGCAGTTTTCTGACTATTTTCTGAAATGCATATGTGTGTGCTTCCACCGTCCATAAAGCCACCCATGTTGGAGTCCCCATGTGTGTGTTCCCTCCCCCCTCCCCACACAGATAAGTTAAAAAAGTAGATTATTTGTGCTCAAAATTCTACGTAGCTATGTTCATTTTATCACTCCCATTTTACATGACTTTATATTTTGAGTTCCCAGGGGGTAAGGGATTGACAGAGAGGAGTATCGTATAGTGATTGTACTGTGGACCTTTGAATTTGCAGACCCTGGCTCAGTTCCCCTCTCCACCAGTCCTTGAGCAAGTCACCTACCCTCCAACTGCTCAAACCTAGATTGAGGGTCTCTTTATGTCACCTTTATTCACCTAAAAATTTCAAGCAGAAAGATATTTTTCAACTTTGTGTCTCATTTTGTGGATTGTAACTTTTCTTTTCTTTTTTTTAGTATGTGGTTTGAATTAATCATTGTATTTTGGAGGAGTAGGGGAGTAGCCTAAAGGTTAGCTCAGTGGCCTGAGAACCAGGGGAACTAAGTTTGATTCCCACTGCAGCTCCTTGTGACTCTGGGCAAGTCACTTAACTCTCCATTGCCCCAGGTACAAAATAATTACCTGTATATAATGTTTGAATTGTGATCACAGAAAGGCAGTATATCAAATTTCTTTCTCTTTCTTCTAGGCGTCTTAAATATTTTTCTGTGGAGTAATCCTCTTGTAAAATGTCTGTGCAAACCGGCAAACATATAACAATAAATAACATCCTATGTTTAATCAAAACAGGCATTAGGGGACTTTGCATATCACATGGAAATTGAAGGCATCCTCTTTATGAGTCTGTTCCAGGAGCATCACAAGCTGTAAACATGCCCTGTATGTGCTCCCACCCCATCCACTGCCTTATGTCACATCTCAGCCAATGGACAAGGTGCAAATAATGCCCCTGCTTCTGTTGCGCCCTGTGTGGCCACACCAGCCATGGCACTAGTCTGAATCAAGTTCATATCATGTAATAAATTATCAGCCTCATTTATGTACATGATCTTCATTATGCTAAGGCAGTAGAAACCACTGAGCATGGCCATGCCTTTATTTCAGCTTGAACCAAGATAGGAGGCTAAAACCACTTGTCTGCAGCTCAGAAGAACTGCTGTACTGGGTCAGACCAAAGATCCATCAAGCCCATCATCCTGCCCCCAACAATGGCTAATCCATGTCACAAGTAGCCAGCCCCATCCCAGAAAGTAAATTCATTCCTTTCTGTTCACTCCTTGGAATAAGTGGTGGCTTTCCTAAATCAGTATGGCTAAGAAGGGTTTATGGATTTTTCCTGCTGGAATTTGTCTAAATCTGTTTTTAAACCCAGCTATGAAAAGTACCTTGGTCACATTTCCTGAGAACAGTCCGCTGCCTGATTGATTGTTGAGCGAAAAAAAAATACTTTTTCCTAACTTGTCTTAAACCTGCTACCTGCCTAACTTCTGCATTCCCTCAACAATTGCCATCTTCACCCCATTAGGTTATGCGGCAGGATTAGATTCCACGAGACACTGTGCCTTTTGTTGCATTGCACCTTCCTTGTGGAATGCACTTTCAGCTACCCTCCAACATTAATTCAAAGCTGCATTAAAAACTCATTTATTCATATTAGCCTCTGGGGAGATTGTCAGATGCGTTATGCACTGGGAATTGTTCGATCCTTGCCTGCACTGATTGGGGCTCCCTTTTACTAAGCTGCAGTAAATGGGGCCCTGAGCTGGAGGCAGTGGCTAGTTTTGCTGCAGCAGGTAAAAAGGCTGGAAAAAGAAATGGCCATCTGGTAAGATGGCGCTTACCGTGTGGCCATGTGAGGGAGCACTTACCGCTACCCACTGAGGTGGCGGTAAGGGCTCCTGCACTAACCCGGCGGTAATATTTTCAAATATTTTCGCTAGCCCCAGAAATGCTGCACGCTGGGGGTGGAACTAACACCAGCACCTGCATTAGGCCAGTGGTAGTTCCGGAGTGCCGTTCAGTAAGTCTGCGGTGGACTTACCACTTCTCTGTAAAAGGGCCCCTGGGCGATTACCCTCTATGGAGTTACGACTGTGTTCTTATGTTGATTGACTCTATTGATTGATTGGTTTTCTATACTTAACACCTTTCTCTTTCCTGTCAAGATTGGAGTTCTTTTTTAACCTGATTGTAGTTTGTTCACCATTTTGTTATGCCTTTGGGAAAGGTGGTATATGAAATGTAATAAACCATAAATTATACTAATTAAAGGAGCCAATAGCTTGACTTGTTTTACCCCACTCATGATTTTATAAGCCTCTATCATTTCTTGGTGATCTCTTCTCCAAGCTGGAGCCCTAACCTCTTCACATTTTTTCATAAAAGAGGTATTACATAGTAACACAGTAAATGTCGGCAGATAAAGACCTGCACAGTCCATCCAGTCTGCCCAACACGGTGGCCAGAGTTGAGTCTGGCACTCTGCACAGGTCCTACTTCATGATTAAGTACTGGTATACTCTATTTCTGTCTCTTCCTGCCAATGTTGGGGCACAGACCATAAACATCTGCCTGGCACCAGTCCTACTTCCCAACTACTGGATTTGCCATCAAAGCCCACTCCAGCCTCAATCCTGATCTGTTTTTGCCATTTACAAGGCCCAGACCATGAAAGTCTGCCTGTAATTGGTCTTACTTCCCAACTTCTGAAGCTGCCGTCAAAGCTCACTCCAGTTATGAGATCATTTTAGTTTTGTATTAATTGGATTCCATCCTTTTTCTGTATAGGGCTCCTCTGTGTTTATCCCATGCATTCTTGAATTCAGTCACTGTTTCTATCTTCACAGCGTCTCTTGGGAAGGCATTTCAGGCATCCACCACCCTTTCTATGAAAAAGTATTTCTTGACATTACTCCTAAATCTCCCACCATGCAACCTCAACTCATGATCTCTAGTTCTGCTGCTTCCCTGTCTCTGAAAAAGATTAGTTTGAATATTAATACCTTTTAAATATTTAAATATCTGTATTATGTCCCTCTATCCCTCCTTTTCTATAGGGTATATATATATTGAGTTGTTCAACTATCTTCTCATACATCTTTTGACACAAGTGCCATATTATTTTTTTGCCTTCCTCTAAACTACCTCAAGTCTTTTGATGTCCTTAGCAAGATACGGCCTCCAAAATTTAACACAATACTCCAAACTAGGCCTCACCAACGACTTGTACAAAGGCATTAACACCTCTTTTCTTCTGCTGGATATACCTCTCTCTACGCAGCCTAGGATCCTTCTGGCTACAGCTACTACCTTGTCACATTTTTTCACTGCCTTAAGGTCTGTCGCTATTACCCCAAGATCCCTCTCCCAGTCTGTGAATACCAGCCTCTCACCCCTAACAAATACGACTCTTTTCGGTTTCTACACACCACATGTATTACTCACGTGCGTTCCATTGCCTTGTTAATTTTTGTCATCCTTCTTTGTACCTTTTCAAGTTACTCTCTATCTTTGGCAACCAGAACTGCACACAATACTCAAAGTAGAAATGCTAAATAGTAGTAAATAGTAGTACTCAAGATATGATTGCACCATGCATCGATATAGAGGCATTATGATGTCCTCTGTTTTATTCTCCATCCTTTTTTTAAATAGATCTATTTGTTGTCATTGCTGCATACTGAGTTGAAGGCTTTAACATGTTGTACACAATGACTTCAAGATCATTTTCCTGGGTAGTGACTCCTATTACGGAACCTAGAATTATAGAGCTGTAGTTAGGATTGATTTTCCCTCTGTGCATCAATTTACACATGTCTGCATTAAATTTCATCTTCCTATTAGATGTCCAGTTATCCAGTCTGGCAAGGTCCTTCTGCAGTTCCTTGCACTCTGTGTGCTTTAACTACTTTGAATATTTTTGTCTTCTGAAAAGTTGGTCAGACCAGTCATTGCTCTCTTTTTCAAATTGTTAAATGAAGATGTGAAACAACACAGCACAGATCCCTGAGGCACTCCACTACTTACCTCTTTCGTTGGGAAAATAGACCCTTTTTTAACCATTTGCTAATCCACAGAAAGGCATCATCTCTTAATCTTATAAGGAATCTCTCATAAGAGACTTCATCAAATGCAAGAATCCAAATTTACTGTATTCAGGGCTTCTGTTGTTAAAGTTTAACCAATCAACACTGATAAAGAACACCCCTGATGGAAAAGAATAAAAAACAGATGTTTATTGGTTAAACATTGGTTAAACACCACTTTTCTAGTACCCTTTCATCTCCCTCCTAGCTTGTCTTGTATCTTCTAAGTTTGTTTTTTTTGTGTGCTGACAAACCTAAGTGACATAAATGTACCCTGGAATGGCGGCCCCAAGAGCTGGTCTCGATGGGGGCCGTTTAAGCATGGGTCGGGCCCAGCGAGCGTGGGCCTCGAGGCAGTAGGAAGTCGGGGGGGGAGGGCGGAGCAGAGGTGAATGGGAATGGAGGAGAGACATGCTGGCTTGGGATTGGGGGATTTGTAAAAGGCAGAGGACAGGGGATGCTGATTGGAGTAAAGAGAAGAGGGGGCGGAGCAAGGAAAGAGTACGACGAGGACGTGGTGTTGCAGGGAAGGCACTCCTGAGAACCGCGGAGGTGTTTGCCCACCCTCCCACCCTCATGCGGGGGTAAGGGCAGAGGAGGAATGGATTCTGTTGTGTTTGTGTTTTTCAGGTAAAAGGCAAGAGCAGTCGCAACGGCAAAAAGAACACAGCAAACCTGAGCTACAGGAGGCATGGCTCACGGGGGGGCCAAGCCAGGGCTTTGAACAGTGGGTTGGGCGACCCAGGAGACATGTGAAGGTCCACACGGCGAAGGGTTCTTGCTGCCAAGGCAGAGCCTGGATGATGGCCATTTTCCTGACATGGTGAACGATGGACAAGGGGGCGGGGGGCCACGGCTGGCATTAAACTTGGACATATGTAGCTCGGGACGAAGTGTTGGTTGTTTAAGTACATTGAAGTTGAATGGTTTAATAAAGTAAGCTGCAGCCTATGTTACACCACAATGGTTATCAAGAGAGTTATTACAGGGGAATTTGGGAAGGTGGGGGGGGGGGGGGGGTTGATGGGGTCAGGCAAGTCCCGGCTCCACGGCTTAAAGATACCAAACAATATCTGTGATGCAAAATCACCAATAAACACTGATTTTTGTCCCCTCAAAGAATGCCTAGTTATATTCCCTGCTTCTGGGTGTTTCCTCCCCCCCCCCCCCTTTATATTTGGTAAACAGCACACATTATGGCAAGTTTATGGAAAGTGTATTATTGCTAAGATGATTATAGAATTTTGAATTTGTCTTATAAATAAAAAGTTAAAAAATTTAATTCCTACTTAGCTGGAAAATAAACAACTAAAGGGGCCCTTTTACTGAAATGCACTAGAATCTGGGCTTAACGTGTGGTAACATGGGATTTTACCACATGCTAAGCCCAGATTCAACTCAGCACTTTGGGGGAATTTTAAAAATATCATTTATTGCAGGTCATGTGCTAACATCATTAGCGAACGGTCCATACATAGAATTAACACAGGAGCACATACCGCCTCCTATTTCTTTCTCTATAATATCACCAAAATTTGTCCTCTCCTTTCTGCGTGGGGAAGGTGAAAGCAAAATTAACTTAATTGGCTTCAAATGTTTTGTCTTCATCCTATCTCCTGTTTTCGTCCAACCTCCTTGGTCTGTCCTCTACTGCTCGTGCTGGGAATTGGGAGCCGGATGATTGCATTAACACAATATTGCGTTAATGTAATCATCTGGGTCCTGGGCGGCATGCAGGAGCAGGAGAGGACAGACACGGAAGACACAGGCAGGCAGGAAGAAGTTTTCTGGTGCCAGCCCCCCCCCCCCCCTTGGAGGTTGGGCACAGGGAATTTTGCAGTTTAAACAGAAGAAGTCAAAATTGGCTGTTGCACATCTGCACCAGGATATTCGGTGCCAGAATATTGTTGTACAACCAAAGTATTAGTAGTTGCCTTGTGGCAAAAGGAGAGACAACAAGATATAACTGTTGTTCGAATATTTTTACTGCTGTAATTGTCCATTGCCTATGTTTGACTTATTCTTGCTGTACACTGCCTTGAGTGAATTCTTTTAAAAAGGCGGTAAATAAATCCAAACAAACAAATAAAATTTCCAAAAAACTATAATAAAAGTGAGCCTAACACAACAAGGAGTATATTACGTATGAAAGGTAATATTGAGGTGAACCATGACCAAAAGAAGACCACCATGAATCACATGATGGGTCAATTCCACCTTCCATGTACATTACACGTGATAAATTTCAAAGTTGTGATATGACATCAGTGAGATTGTGTCCTGCATTGCCAGGAATGTAGGTACAACATGCAGAACCTTTCAATACACAGACATCTCCTTGGCTGGCAAGTATATAGTTTAAGGCTATTCTGTTCTGATAGTATTGGCAGCCAATTCAGCATCCATAGCATTCAAACCATTTGTAGTCACAGTAACAAATTTCATGAGATCATATCTAATTTTCTGTATCTACTTAGCATTTGTTCCTGTCTGTACACCAGGAACAAAGAGAGATAGCCAATACCCGAGAGGTGGAAAAAAGATGAACCTCATCAGGTACATGTAGAGGGGTAGAGTATCCATCACACATCACACGTGAGGAGGGAAAGCGAAGGTATAAGTGGTGGCGAGAGAACAAAACAGAAAAATCAGAGTCAGAGGCAATGAAGAGAGAAGCAGAGGCAGTAACCAAGCAGCATGGTCCTCCCACTTGTGGGGGGAAAGCAATATACACACTATGTTCACATTGCCAGAAAATATCCATGAGAGCCGGGATGGTAGGTCACAACTGGAGAAGGAGAATCTGTAGGTTGAACAGGAAGGATATCAAAAAACTGTAGGCGTTTCAGAAAAAAACAAATTGAGTCAAGGTAAGAAACTGGGACAGTGAAACACTAATTGGCCATAAAGGTGGCAGTAAATTGAAGCTGAGAGCTGAATGGTGTGGTTGCAGTGACAGTGAACAGGCCTCTATACAGAGGCTGCCACCATTAGGGTCATTTCTGTTTCTTGATGTACATCAAGTCTCCAGGATGGTAGGTCACAACTGGAGAAGGAGAATCTGTAGACTGATGTAGGCATGCACATTGGATAATCTCTCTGGCAGCAGACAGTACTGAAAAACATAAAGACAGATCGTCAGCAAGTGTAATACTAGGAATGAGTGTCAGTGCTACATTGGGAAGCCTCCTTCCAGTGACTATCTGGTGCGGTGTCAAGGCTGAATGCACCAATGGTGTATTCCTGAAGGCAAGCAGGGAGAATTGAAGTGCCTATAGCCAGGTCAGGTCTGCAGAAGTCAAAAATTTTTCCCAATAAATTCTTCAGTTTGCAATGCCATTAGTGCAGTAGCCTAGTTTAACTGGCGCCCAGTCAGCTGCCTAGGTATATCATTGCATTCCTGTGTATTACATCATCTTGGCCAACACCAGTACAATAGCAAATTGCATACCTTTTTTTGTCAAAACTTGAACTCCATTCTGAGTTAAGTCAGAGTAAAAACCAGATTCCTCACATTCCTTCCCATCTGATAAGGAGAGAGGCCTCAGCCTGAAAGCAGTGTTCCCTACATAGTCAGGGATTTCTCTATTGGCTGATAACCAGCCTAGGATGGTCAGAGCTGAGGTAGATGCTTGAGTGCCTTTGTCTGTTTTGGGTACCCTTTTTTCCTGACTCTCTGCCTTCTCATCTACTTCACCAACATCACCTCGCTGAGACCACTGGACTTTTTTTTTTTTAATATAAGGAGTTTTGCATCCAGGCAGAGCTCTGAAGACAAACAGGAAGGACTCCTGGAGCTCTTTGTTCATATATGTTCCTGTAATCCTTGGTTCCTGGCAGCCAAGCCTACACCACAGCCTGCAAGCTGAGATCCACCAATTCTCCAGTATGCAAAATAAAAGCTAAGTTGTTTTTTTATTACCTATGTTAATTGTCTGAGTGTTGTCTGCACATGTCTGTGGGAAAAAAAGAACTGTAATAGCTGTGGAGGGACAATATAGACTGCAAGCAGTGAATAGTTTACAGCGTGCTGCCTCATGACCCGGATTGCGCAGGCAGGATAGGCTGTAAACGAGAGTTTGTAGTAGAGGCTGTCTAGCTGGCAGGCAGTAGAGTGTGAATTTGTTGAGCACAGAATTCACAGTGTAGGTGGCTGCCTAGGGGCTCGCATCACAATCCTTCTTCCCTCATACAATTATAATTTCATTTTGGGTCATCCCATCCACCCATTGTGCAAACATGGGCAACATTCATGTGCTGTGAATCTAGGCTCCCTGTAAGTGGCCAAGGTAGGATTTGGGGATTTTCCTCAGTCTATCCCATTAATTTGCTATCTCTCATGGGGTTAATTCCCTTTTTGTTGCAATTCATTGCGGGAACATAAGTTTCCCACTTCTCAATACTGCAGACAGTTTTCTTGTGCCTGTCTCTGGGTTTGATAGCTCACTTTCTATCCCACTGGCATCAAGGAGAAACTTGCCTCACTCAGGTGAAGAGGTGATATCTAACTGGAAGGACTGGGAGTGCTCCCATCCTTTCTCAATCCTAATGTCGGGGTTTGCACATGAAACAGAGGCTGTGGCTCTGACTTTTTTTTAACTCTGTAGAGCCCCCTACGGTTAAGGTCTTTATTGTTTCCTTCCTCAATTCTGCCAAAACTATACCTAGCCCCTTCTGTACCTCTGGGTTACTAGTACTACTACCACTACTTATCATTTCTATAGCACTACTAGATGTATGCAGCACTACTAGACATACACTTGAACATGAAGAGACAGTCCCTGCTCGACAAAGCTTACAATCCAATCAAGACAGACAAACAGGACAAATAAGGGATAAGGGAATTACTAAGGTGGGAATGATAAAACAGATATTGGTACTGAACATGTAAATAGGGGTTAGTAGTTAAAATCAGCCTCAAAAAAAGTGGGCTTTTAGCCTAGATTTGAAGACAGCCAGAGATGGAGCTTGACATACGAGTTCCGGAATCAGGAAGTCTATTCCAGGCATGTGGTGCACAAAGATAAAAGGAACAGAGTCTGGAGTTAGCAGTGGAGGAGAAGGGTACAGATAAGAGAGATTTACCCAATGAATGTTCCTGAGGAGGAGTGTAGGGAGAGAGAGTGGAGAGGTACTGAGGAGCTGCAGAGTGAATGCACTTGTAAGTCAATAAGAGGAGTTTGAACTGTATGCAGAAATGGATAGGAAGCCAATGAAGTGACTTGAGGAGAGAGCTAATATGAGCATAGCGACACTGGTGGAATATAAGTAGTGCAGCACAATTTTGAACATATTGAAGGGGAGACAGATGGCTTAGTGGGAGACCTATGAGAAGCAATTTGCAATAGTCTAAGCAAGATGTGATAAGAGTGTTGGTAAGGGTTTTGATAGTATTTTTAGAAAGGAGAGGACACATTTTGGTGATATAGAGAAAGAAACGACAGGTATCAGCAGTCTGTTGAATATGTGCAGAGAAAGAGAGAGGAGTCAAAGATGACCCCAAGGTTATGAGCTGATGAGACAGGGAGGATGAGAGTGTTATCCACAGAGATAGAGAATGGGGGAAGAGGAGAGGTTGGTTTAGGGGGAAAGAAAAGAAGCTCAGTCTTGGTCATGTTTAGTTTCAGATGGCAGTGAGACATCCAGGCAGCAATGTTAGACAGGCAGGCTGATACTTGGGCCTGGATTCCTGCTGAAATTTCTGGTGTGGAGAGGTAGATCTGGGAGTCATCAGCATAAAGGTGATATTGAAAACCATGGGATGAGATCAGAGCACCAATGGAAGAAGTATAGATGGAGAAAAGAAGAGGTCCCAAGACAGAGCCCTGAGGTACATCAACTGATAGTGGGATAGAAGAGGAGAAGGATCCACTAGAGTATACACTAAAAGTGCGATGGAAGAAATAAGAAGAAAACCAGGAAAGAACAGAACCCTGGAATCCAAGTGAGGACAGCGTATCAAGGAGTAGGTGATGATCCACAGTGTCAAAAGCAGCAGCTAGATTGAGAAGGATGAGGATAGAATAGAGACCTTTGGATCTGGCCAGGAACAGATCATTGGAGACTTTAGCAAGCACTGTTTCAGTTGAATGAAGGAGGCAAAAGTCAGATTGAAGTGGATCAAGAATAACTTGAGATGAAAGAAAGTCAAGACAATGGCAGTGAAGAGCACGTTCAAGTATCTTGGATAGGAAAGGGAGGAGGGAGATGAGGTGATAGTTGGAAGGACAGGTATGGTCCAATGAAGGTTTTTTGCGCATTAGTGTAACTATGGCATGTTTGAAGGCATCAGGAACAGTCACAGTGGAAAGTGAAAGATTGAAGGTATGACAGATAGAAGGGATGACAGTAGGAGAGATAGTGCTAAGTAGATGGGTGGGAATAGGATCAGATGAACAGATAGTTAGTTTCGAGGAGGAAAGAAAATGTGTCGTTTCCTCTTCAGTGATTTTAGAAAGGGAAGAAAAGGAGGAGGGGCTGAAAGAATGGACTGAGGGAAGGAGAGGTGGAGGTGATTTGGTTGAGAATTCAATGTTAATCTTGTGAACCTTATCATGAAAGTACTCAGCCAGAGTCTGGGGAGAAAGTGAAGGCACTTTGAAGAGAGAGTTCAGTGTGGAAAAGAGTTATCGAGGGTTGAGCCAAGTGAGTTTGCCATTTGGATGTAGTAGCTCTGTTTGGCAAGTGAAAGAACAGACTGGAAGGAGGTCAGTAAGAATTTGAAATGTATGAAGGCAGCATGGGCATGTGATTTCAACCAAAGGCATTCGGCAGATCAGGCACAGGAACGTAGGTAGCGGATTCTAGAGGTCAGCCAAGGCTGGGGGTTGGTGCGCCTTATAGAACGGGAACTGGGAGGTGCAAGAGTATCCAGAGCAGAGGAGAGAATAGTATTATAGGAAAAAAACAGCCTCATTGATAGATTTGGATAACATAGTGGTTAAGAGGTTTGAAACACTGGAGGACAGAGTAGAAGAGTCAATAACTTGAAGATTCCTAAATGTACTGGTGGAGACTGGACAAGACTGGGGTGAAGGGTGTTTAAATGTGAAAGTTATCACATGATGGTCATAGAGGGGAAGAACTGAGGCACAGAAACTGGAGAGTGAGCAGTTGGAGAAGAAGATAAGATCAAGACAGTGGCCATTCTGGTGAGTAGGGGTAGTGAAGCACAGTTGAAGATTGAAAGAGGATGTTAAACCAAGAAACTGAGAAGCATAAGAGTCAGAGGAATTAATAGCATGAATGTTAAAATCCCCAAGAATGAGGGAAGGAGATAAAGGTTCAAGAAAGAAGGAAAGCCAGTAGTCAAAGTCAGTGAGAAAAGAAGAAAGGGACTTAATCAGGGAGCCAATAAATGACTGCTACTCGGAGAGGTAGAGGAGTGAATAGACGGATGGAGTGGGCTTCAAAGGAAGAAAAGCAGTGAGACTGAGGTGGAAGAAGTGGTTAAAATTTACAAGAGGGTGAGAGTAGTAGCCCGATACTCCTTGGCCAACCGGGCGAGGAGTATGGGAGAAAAGGTAATCTCCATGACACAGGGCTGCAGCTGAAGTAGAGTCTTCAGGGCAAAGCCAAGTCTCAGTTAGGGCAAGCAGGTAGAGAGTACGAGAGATAAGGAGGTTGTGGATGTAGGTAAGTTTGCTGCAGACAGAGCAGGCATTCCACAGAGCACATGAGAAAGGCAGAGAAGGAGGGCAGAGGAGAGGAACAGAAATTAGATTGGAGATATCACGGTGTAACCTGCATGTATAGAAAGAGAGCTGATGTGGAGGACCAAGATTGGGATTGATATCCTCAGAAGAGAGCAGAAGAAGGAGCAAGAGAGTACAGAGAAGAGTAGGAGAGGCATGATGACAATGACGAAGGTGAGATGTACTCAGACAGAATGGAGATGGTTGAATGAAAGGAAGGAAATGTTGAAGGTTGAGAGCTGAGAAGAAGGGAGAAAACAAAAGGGATGGTGAGATGATAAAAGCTGAAGGTGGGCAATGTGTTCCTGCGGTATACAGTGGTTTCAGATGGAGAAAGAGATTGAGAAGGGACAGTACCAAGAAGAGAAACTGTACTGGAGCCATAAGAAATAGCAGAGAAAAAATAGAGAGAAGGCCCTAGATGGATCAGGGTAGACCTGGGAGTCAGTAAAGTCAGAAGATTACATCATAATATCTCAGATGGTACATTCACCACATTTAAAATGGCCCTGAGTAGTAGTCAGTCATTCTGAATTTCTTTCTTTACTAAGCAATACAGAAGAAATCAAAACATTCAAGTTCTTACCTCGACTTAAAGCAAATCTAAGAATAGACCCTGCTAAGGCAGGTATAGTGGTGACAAGCTCCCAATGTTTTTTTTATAGCTTTAACAATTCTAGATGAATAGGAAGTATACTTCAAAACATAAGTCAACACATCATCACAGGCAAGTGATCTAGGTGCTAACAAAACATCCTGGTTATTATATTTTGCTCATCAATAAGCATTCTTAATAATGTGGGAAGTATAACCACATGCTGACAACTTAGTGGACAAATCTTTTGCCTGTCTTTGAAAATCATTAGAGTACAGTCTACGGTATCAAATAAATTGTGAAAAAGGCAGACTGTTTTTAAGGGAGGGAGGATGGCAACTCCCATAATTCAAACATTTTTTTTATCTGTGTCTTTATGAAACACCATCATTGAAACTGCATCCCCTGTCTTTTTCACTAATACATCTAAAAAGGAGATATATTGATAATCAAAATGTAGAACAAATGTAATCTTTGGATGACAATGATTCAATTCTGCAATGAACTGCTGCAAGTCTACCATCTCACCATTCCATATCAGAAAAACATTGTCAATGTAGTGAACCCAGAGTTTAATATTTTGAAACATGTTTTGTGATTTTAATATGCCAGATATCGATTGGGGTGTCCCAGCCGCGGGGTCTTCTAGAAGCAAAGGGATCATGGATTCTCTACAGGAAGAATTGTTTCAGCAGTGGGTAATGGAACCAATGAGGGATGGAGCTATTCTTGACCTGGTGTTTACAAATGGGGACAATGTTTCTAAAGTTAAAGTGTGAGATCATTTGGCATCTAGTGATCACTGAATGGTGTGGTTTAATATTAAGACAAAGGAGGACAGGGCTTATTCAAGATTGAAGGTCCTAGATTTAAAAAAACTAACTTTGCGGAGATGGGGGAATTTCTCAAGGAAGAGTTGGATGGGAACAGCTGAAGGGAGTAGAACAGCAGTGGGTGAAATTGAAAGGTGCTATTTTAAAGGCAACAAACCTTTATGTTAGAAAATCACATAAAAGTAAGAGGAAAAGAAGGCTACTATGGGTCTCAAATGTAGTAGCAGAAAAGGCATGGGCGTAGACTGGGGGGGGCGAGGGGGGGCAATGCCCCCCCAAATGCAGGGCCGGCAACAGGCAGCTCTCCCTTCGCCCTGCCCTCTCCCCGTTCCTTCTCCTCCCCCCCTGGCCCCCCCGTGAGCCGGCTCTCCTCCCTCCCTCCGTATCCGTCCCTCACCGACCTGATCTTCGAATCCTTTGCCTGCCCGCTAGGCGCTAGTGCTCTCTCCCTGCTGGTTTGTGCTTTAAAAATGGCCGCCGAGACTTTCAGAGGCGGCCTCGCAAGACTTCTGCTGAAGTCTCGGCGGCCATTTTGAAGCGTGAACTGGCAGGGGAGAGTCAGCGCTAGCGGGCAGGCGAAGAATTCGAAGATCAAGTTGGTGAGGGACGGATCTGGAGGGAGGGAGGAGAACTGACTCGCTGCGGGGGGGGGGGAGGAGAAGGAACGGGGAGAGGGGGGAATGAAGGGAGGGCAGGGGAGAGGAGGGTCACTGCTGGACTGGGTGGATGGAGGGCAGGGGAAAGGAGGGCCACTGGGCATGGGGACAGGGGAGAGGAGGGTCACTGCTGGACTGGGTGGATGGAGGGCAGGGGAAAGGAGGGCCACTGGGTATGGGGACAGGGTAGAGGAGGGTCACTGCTGGACTGGGTGGATGGAGGGCAGGGGAAAGGAGGGCCACTGGGCATGGGGACAGGGGAGAGGAAGGTCACTGCTGGACTGGGTGGATGGAGGGCAGGGGAAAAGAGGGCCACTGGGCATGGGGACAGGGGAGAGGAAGGTCACTGCTGGACTGGGTGGATAGAGGGCAGGGGAAAGGAGGGCCACTGGGTGGATGGAGGGCAGGGGAGAGGAGGGCCACTGGGCATGGGGACAGGGGAGAGGAGGGTCACTGCTGGACTGGGTGGATGGAGGGCAGGGGAAAGGAGGGCCACTGGGTATGGGGACAGGGGAGAGGAGGGTCACTGCTGGACTGGGTGGATGGAGGGCAGGGGAAAGGAGGGCCACTGGGCATGGGGACAGGGGAGAGGAGGGTCACTGTTGGACTGGGTGGATGGAGGGCAGGGGAGAGAAAAGAAATGCTGGACATGGATGGAGGGGAGGAAAGAGTGAGGAAGGAGATGAGATGAGGGAAAAGGAAGAGAGGAGAAAAACTGCACATGGATGAAGAAAATAGGCAGAAGCTGAGGACCAGAAATGAAGAAGAAAGGAGGAAAGAAATAAATGGAAAGGAAGCCCTGGAAACGGAGTTAAGAGGACAGATAGCAGCAGAATCAGATACTGGACCAGCATGATCAGAAAAACAGTCACCAGACAACAAAGGTAGAAAAAAACCATTTTATTTTCATTATAGTGTTTGGAATATGTTCACTTTGAGAATCAGGTGCTCAACATTAAAAGTTTATATTTACTTATTTATACCCCCCCCCCAGGCTCTCTCCACGGCTATAGCCAGCTCTGCAATTTGGGGGGGGGGGGGCGCAGAGGGGGACCGGGGGGAGAGCCTGTTGTTAAACATTTACTAGCACACCACTGCCTGTCGCCAAACCCGCTGCCTCTCCGATTCAGTGGCTATCCATTGGCAAACGAATACTGGTTATTTCCAAAAAAGCCAGCTCTTGCTCCCTTCCTTCCTCCATATTAGCATAATTTGCATATACATATATGCAAATGAATATGCTAATATGCCCCGCCCCTTCCTTTGCCCCCCCCAAATGAAACAGTCAAACTACGCCTATGTGAAAAGGTAAGGGAAAAAAGGTTAGCCTTCAAACATTACAAGACATCACAGGAAGACAGGCAAAAATATCTGGAAAAGTTAAGATAAGCTGGAAAAGCTGTCAGGAAAGTGAAGAGGCAAATAGAGGAAAAGATAGCCGATACGGTAAAATTGGGGGACAAGACTTTTTCAGATATGTAAGTGACAGGAGGAAGTGCCATAATAGCATTGTGAGGCTCAAGGTTAAGGGGGAGGAATAAGTAGAAGCCGATAAGGATAACGCTGAACTGCTTAATGATTATTTCTGTTTGGTGTTCACAGAAGAAAGGCTAAGGAGGATGTATGTATGGTAGACTGGGAACAATTCTCAGAAGACTGTATTTGTGAAGAGCTAGCTAAACTAAAAGTGGACAAAGTGATGAGACCTGATGGGATACATCCAAGGGTACTTAAGAAACTTGGAGAGGTTCTGGTGGCTCCGCTGTCTGACCTCTTCAATGCTTCCTTAGAATCTGGAATGGTCCAAGAGGACTGGAGAAGGGTGGATGTGGTTCCTCTGCACAAGAGCAGAAGCAAGGAGGAAGTTGGGAATTACAGACCTGTCAGTCTGACCTCAGTGGTGAGTAAACTAATGGAAACGTTTCTAAAGCAGAGGATTGTGAAGTTTCTCAAATTGAACAGACTGCAGGACCTGAGACAGCATGGCTTCACTAGAGGTAGGTTGGGTCAGACAAATCTGATTGATTTCTTTGACTGGGTGACCAAACAGTTGGATGTGGGAGGGGCGCTTGGATACAGTGTACTTGGATTTTAGCAAGGCCTTTGACACGGTCCCGCACAGGTGACTGATAAATAAACTGAGTGCCCTCGGTATGGGAACTAAAATAACTGACTGGGTCAAAAACTGGTTAAATGGGAGAGGGTAGTGGTAAATGGAGCTTGCTCTGAGGAAAATGATGTTATTAGTGGTGTACCGCAGGGGTTGGTCCTTGGGACAGCTTTTTAACATCTTTGTGAGTGATATAGCAGAAGGACTGTCTGGTAAGGTTTGTCTCTTTGCAGATGATACTAAGCTCTGTAATAGGGTGGATACCCCTGAGGAGGTGGATGACTTGAATGATCTAGAGAAGCTTGAAAAATGGTCCGAAAATTGGCAACTAAGATTTAATGCTAAGAAATGCAAGGTCATGCACTTGGGTTACAAGAATCCAAGGGAACAATACAGTATAGGGGGTGAATTGCTTCTGTGTACGAATGAAGAGCAGGACTTGGGAGTGATTGTGTCTGATGACATTAAGGTGGTCAAACAGGTAGAAAGGTGCATAAGGACAGGGATGACCAGCAGGAAAAAAAAGAGGTGATAGTACCCTTGTATAAGTCTCTGGTGAGACCACATTTGGAGTACTACATGCAATTCTGGAGACTGCACCTACGGAAAGATATAAACAGGATGGAGTTGGTCCAGAGGGCAGCTACAAAATTGGTAAGAGGTCTCTGCCATAAAACGTATAGGGACAGGCTTATAAATCTCAACATGTATATGCTGGAAGAGAGGCGGGAGAGAGAAGATATGATGCAGACATTTAAACACCTCAATGGCGTTAATGTACAGGATTTGAGCCTTTTTTAAAATGAAGGGAAACTCTGGAATGAGAGGACATAGGATGAAGATAAGAGGAAATAGGCTTAGGAGGAATCTAAGGAAATACTCTTTCATGGAAAGGGTGGTGGAAGCGTGGAATGGCCTCCCGGTGGAGGTCGTGGAGACGAGGACTGTGTCAGAATTTAATAAAGTGTGGGACAAACAGGTGGGATGCCTTAGAAAAAGAAGGAGTCAGTGGTTGCTGAGGAAGGGCACACTGGATGGGCCTTTTGGCTCTTATCTGCCGTCATGTTTCTGTTTCTATATCAGCTGTATATACATGCTCCTGTTTGTAGGCACTCATAAATAAATTCACCACAGAGGGGGTAGCCTCCATGGCTACTCCAGAAACTTGTTGATACAGTCTATTCTCAAATTGAAAAAAAGTTTTTCTTCATTGCCAACTCTGCCAACTGTATAATAAAAGAGGTAGGAACCCTTAATGACAGTCTAATATCCAAACATTTTCTCAGAACCTCAATAACTTCATCTTGTGGTATCGTAGTATATACAGATGTAACATCTAAGGTGGCCAGAACATAACGCTGAAAATTATCTTGTAATTCTGAAAGATATCTCATAAAATGAGTAGAAACTTTAATATAAGATCTTCTGGCCATCACCAAAGTTTGTAGAAAACAATCAATATACATTGAGGTTTGAAAAGCGACCCTTGAAATTATCGGTTTCCCAGAAGGATTATTCAATGTTTTATGAATCTTTGGTAGTGTATAAAAAATAGGAATCTGAGGATATGTAGTATTCAAAAAATAAAAGGAGTAAGAATCCCCATAGCATAATCTTCACTTGTAATACAAAAATTTTTCTTTTGTAACTCAAGAGTTGGATCACAAGATAATTCAATGTAGTCTGTCTGAAATCGGGTTTGTCTGTACGCTTCAGTCACATACGAGTCTCTATCTTGAACAACAATGGCGTCACCCTTATCTGCTTTTCATATAACAATGTCAGTGTTGGATTTAAAATGAGGCTGCACCCACTTCCGGTAAGCTTGGGTGTCCTTCCTAAATATTTGAGAAGTCATTGTGAGGTATTGCCTTTCACCTTATCCTGCTGAAATTATCATAATGCTGTTTTCATAAATAAAAGGCTATAAGTACCAGATGGAATTGTTGAGTATTTCATAATGTGTCTTGTGCTCGCAGGGACAGAAATGCCAAATTAAAGTTTGTCTTTCACTATGCGAGTGACTTGGTCCATATAGGGACCCCAGAAACCATTTTAAGATAAGTGATATTGTTCAGGGTTTTTTTTTATTTATGATAAACACATTTTGAACACAAGGAAGTTGGGAATTCACTGATGAAGTATCCTTAAAGTGTGTGATGATTATATCATAATTGGACAGTGAAAAGACCACATCAGTCAGTGACAGTCCTTTCAAACTTTAATGAGCACACTTTCACCATCTTTAATAAGGATTCACTGTATGAATTGCAGTTGAAAAATTTATTATGCCATCACTCTAAGAGATTTATGTATCACTTCCTTACAGAGATTTTTGAATTATAGTTTCCTCTCTCTTTACTGGTTGATCATGCACTAAAATGGTCATTAGCACATGAGCCCTTACTGCCACCTATTTTGAAGATGGGAAGCGCTCATGTACTAATCCTGTGCAAATTAGTGTGCAGCAATGTAGAGCTCAGAAATGCCCATTCTCCGCTCCCAGCCATATCCCCTCCTAGAAAAATTTTAAAAATATTTTTTAGTGCACATTCAGAACTTAATGTGGGGCACTTTTAAGCTGAGGTAAGCATGTGTTAGTGCTAGTACTCACAGCAGCTTAGTAAAAGGAGCCGTTAGTGAGGGCCTTGATCTGTAGAGGAGAAGCAGCACTGATCTTTCGAAAACAGTTTTTGCTCGGGGAACTTGGTACATGTGGGTACCAATGACATAGGAAAATGTGGGACAGAGGTTCTGGAATCCAAGTTTAGGCTCTTAGGTAGACAAAGTAGTAAATTTAACACGAATTGGTGAAAATGTTTCTTCACTCAGCGTGTAATTAAACTCTGGAATTGATTGCCAGAAAATGTGGTAAAGGCGGTTAGCTTAGCTCGGTTTAAAAAGGGTCTGGACGGCTTCCTAAAGGAAAAGTCCATAGACCATTATTAAATTGACTTGGGGAAAATCCACTGCTTATTTCTGGGAGAAGCAGCATAAAATGTATTGAGCTTTTTTGGGATCTTGCCAGGTAATTGTGACCTGGATTGGCCACTGTTGGAAACAGGATGCTGGGCTTGATGGACCTTTGGTGGCAATACTTATGTTCTAACTTGCAGCAGATGTGAATAATAGGAGAGCTTTGTTAAATACTTGTTTTCAGGGCAATATGATAGAATAATAGCAGAGTTTGTTACAGCAGCTTTTCCTGTTTTTCCCTGAATGTGACAAAGTTGATAATGAGGGCTCTGTAGCTTTGGTAGTACTCTGGCCTAGTGTTATGCCAGAACTGGATTAAACATATTTGGGTCTGACCACTGCCAGAATTGAATAAATGGCACATTTGTGTTTGAGTAAATAGATGTTTGTTAATGACATGGAGGGTATTAATGGAGCATCTGTGGCAGATACTCCTCTGCCACAATCCAAATATTTTTTTCTCATGTTGCAACAAATATTAGATTGTTTTTATGAACATCTCGTGAGTAACTCCTTTTATAGTGGTTGCCTTTAAAGAAAATCCAAACATTTTCCACCGTTCAACTGTGATGGACTCTGCACATTCAGAAAATAATATGAGGCAGTCTCCCAGTGAGAGAAGCAGGGATAAGTCAAGACAGGAAAGCGGAAAATGGAAAAGAGGTGACGCCATTTTAAGGAACATTCCACTGGGTAATGCAGTCTAAAACAGTCTTCACATTCAGCTAGTCAGGTTTTCAGGATATCCACAATGAATATGCATGAGATAGATTTGCATACAATGGAAAACATAAGAACATAAGAATAGCCATACTGGGTCAGACCAATGGTCCATCTAGCCCCAGTATCCTGCTTCCAATGGTGATCAATTGCGGTCACAAGTACCTGACAGAATCCCAAATAGTAGCAATATACATAATACTGATCCCAGGGATAAGCAGTGGCTTCCCCCATGTCTATGTCAATAGCAGTGTATGGACTTTTTTCCCAGAAACTTGTCCAAGTTTCTGGGAGGAGTGGCCTAGTGGTTAGGGTGGTGGACTCTGCTCCTGAGGAACTGAGTTCAATTCCCACTTCAGGCACGGGCAGCTCCTTGTGACTCTGGGCAAGTCACTTAACCCTCCATTGCCCCAGGTACAAATAAGTACCTGTATATAATATGTAAGCCGCATTGAGCCTTCTATGAGTGGGAAAGCATGGGGTACAAATGTAACAAAAAAAAAAAACAACACTAACAGCTGATACCAAATCCTCTGGCAACAAGTTCTAGAGCATCCCAATCTTCACCAAATTAATAGAATCTTATGTCAGCAAACAATTCTTGAAATAGCTAGATGACTATTCCTGCCTACTCTCTATTCAATTTGGCTTCAGAGCAGCACATAGCATGGAAACTCTTCTGTTAGTCCCGACCTCGTTTGTCCATTTTTAAAGACTTCATGTTTGATCACTCTTCATAGTTACAGCACCTCTTAATATTCTACTCTCAAAGTGCTAAAAATGTCTTCCTTCACAGTCATTCTACTATGGAATTCTCTGCCTACTGCAATCCGCCTGGAACTCTCTTACTCAACCTTTAGGAAAAAAACTGAAAACTTTCCTATTCGTCAATTAATGGCTATTACGAATTCATGAACCATGTTTCTGGGCATTAATGATGAAGGTCTTAAATAAAACATTTGTAATGACTGATGAAAACCTCATGTAAAGTATGTAATTCCATGAAAAATGTCTTCTGATCTACTGTTGTAATTTCCAAGAAAAGTTTTCTTTTTTACTGTGAACTGTACTGAACCCTTTTAAGGGGATACGGCAGTACACAAACAATAAATTGATATTGATACTCGTTCTACACCACTAAGCATTTTGTCCAATCTTAATTATCATTGGGCAAGCAAACCATACTTCTGCAATTCAACATTTCTGCAGCCTTTGACGCAGAAGACCACAATCTTCTCTTTTCAAAGCTGAGTGATATTGGGCTGTCAGGATCAATGCTCAACTGGTTCGGCGATTTCTTGGTCAATAGGAGCTACTGTATCCATAAAAACACAATTCTGGGTGCCTCCCTGTAGGGTACTGCAAGGCTCCCCACTGCTTTTTAACATACAGTGGGGGAAATAAGTATTTGATCCCTTGCTGATTTTGTAAGTGTGCCCACTGACAAAGACATGAGCAGCCCATAATTGAAGGGTAGGTTATTGGTAACAGTGAGAGATAGCACATCACAAATTAAATCCGGAAAATCACATTGTGGAAAGTATATGAATTTATTTGCATTCTGCAGAGGGAAATAAGTATTTGATCCCCCAACAACCAGTAAGAGATCTGGCCCCTACAGACCAGGTAGATGCTCCAAATCAACTCGTTACCTGCATGACAGACAGCTGTCGGCAATGGTCACCTGTATGAAAGACACCTGTCCACAGACTCAGTGAATCAGTCAGACTCTAACCTCTACAAAATGGCCAAGAGCAAGGAGCTGTCTAAGGATGTCAGGGACAAGATCATACACCTGCACAAGGCTGGAATGGGCTACAAAACCATCAGTAAGACGCTGGGCGAGAAGGAGACAACTGTTGGTGCCATAGTAAGAAAATGGAAGAAGTACAAAATGACTGTCAATCGACAAAGATCTGGGGCTCCACGCAAAATCTCACCTCGTGGGGTATCCTTGATCATGAGGAAGGTTAGAAATCAGCCTACAACTACAAGGGGGGAACTTGTCAATGATCTCAAGGCAGCTGGGACCACTGTCACCACGAAAACCATTGGTAACACATTACGACATAACGGATTGCAATCCTGCAGTGCCCGCAAGGTCCCCCTGCTCTGGAAGGCACATGTGACGGCCCGTCTGAAGTTTGCCAGTGAACACCTGGATGATGCCGAGAGTGATTGGGAGAAGGTGCTGTGGTCAGATGAGACAAAAATTGAGCTCTTTGGCATGAACTCAACTCGCCGTGTTTGGAGGAAGAGAAATGCTGCCTATGACCCAAAGAACACCGTCCCCACTGTCAAGCATGGAGGTGGAAATGTTATGTTTTGGGGGTGTTTCTCTGCTAAGGGCACAGGACTACTTCACCGCATCAATGGGAGAATGGATGGGGCCATGTACCGTACAATTCTGAGTGACAACCTCCTTCCCTCCGCCAGGGCCTTAAAAATGGGTCGTGGCTGGGTCTTCCAGCACGACAATGACCCAAAACATACAGCCAAGGCAACAAAGGAGTGGCTCAGGAAGAAGCACATTAGGGTCATGGAGTGGCCTAGCCAGTCACCAGACCTTAATCCCATTGAAAACTTATGGAGGGAGCTGAAGCTGCGAGTTGCCAAGCGACAGCCCAGAACTCTTAATGATTTAGAGATGATCTGCAAAGAGGAGTGGACCAAAATTCCTCCTGACATGTGTGCAAACCTCATCATCAACTACAGAAGACGTCTGACCGCTGTGCTTGCCAACAAGGGTTTTGCCACCAAGTATTAGGTCTTGTTTGCCAGAGGGATCAAATACTTATTTCCCTCTGCAGAATGCAAATAAATTCATATACTTTCCACAATGTGATTTTCCGGATTTAATTTGTGATGTGCTATCTCTCACTGTTACCAATAACCTACCCTTCAATTATGGGCTGCTCATGTCTTTGTCAGTGGGCACACTTACAAAATCAGCAAGGGATCAAATACTTATTTCCCCCACTGTATTTATGTCATTCCTTGCAGGGCTGGCATTAGGGGTGGGCAAACAGGGCAACTGCCCTGAGCCCCAAACCTGAAAGAGGGACAATCTGCAAGGAAGATTTGAGGCCCCCTTCCTAGCATCTGCCCTGGGCCCCATCATGTCTAGCACCAGCCCTGGTCCCTTGAGAACATCAAGATGTGGAAAGTCGAACTCCTGTTATCATATGCAGACAACATATTTATGCTAATACCAGTCTGCTAACACCAGTCTGCAGTAACCTGTCGGAAATTCCTTCTAGACTATCCAGCTGCATGGAATGCATTCAAAACTGGGCCACGAAAAATAAACTGAAGCTGAACATGAACAAAACCAAATTGCTGTGGTTTCACACTCCAACTGACCCAGTTCCAAACACATTAGTCTTATCAACCAGCTTTTCTGTACCGGTAGAGAAAAAATTCAAAGGTGCTAGGAGTGGTCCTGGATTCCTCATTGTCCTTCAAACCACAAATCAATCATCTATGGCAAAAGACATTGTACAAACAGCTAAGACTGATCAGAGCCTATTTTGACCGATCTTCTTTCACTTTGCTAGTTCAAATGCTTATTCTCTCACACAGATTACTGTAATGCTCTATATCTAGACCTATCAACAAAATTGATGTCCAAACGCCAACTTATACAGAACACATTGGCCCGTCTGATCTTCAGATTGCAAAACTTTGACAGTCACACTCTACTTGAAACTACTACACTGGCTTTCCATTCAGAAGAGAGTCTGAATCAAAACTACCTACCTTTTTTTCCAAGTTGTATGTGGATCAACCTCAGAACTGCTGATTAACATTTTTAAAGACTTCATGTTTGATCACTCTTCATAGTTACAGCACCTCTTAATATTCTACTCTCAAAGTGCTAAAAATGTCTTCCTTCACAGTCATTCTACTATGGAATTCCCTGCCTACTGCAATCCGCCTGGAACTCTCTTACTCAACCTTTAGGAAAAAAACTGAAAACTTTCCTATTCGTCAATTAATGGCTATTATGAATTCATGAACCATGTTTCTGGGCATTAATGATGAAGGTCTTAAATAAAACATTTGTAATGACTGATGAAAACCTCATGTAAAGTATGTCATTCCATGAAAAATGTCTTCTGATCTACTGTTGTAATTTCCAAGAAAAGTTTTCTTTTTTACTGTGAACTGTACTGAACCCTTTTAAGGGGATACGGCAGTACACACACAATAAATTGATATTGATACTCGTTCTACACCACTAAGCATTTTGTAGACCTCTATCATATCCCCCCTCAGCTATCTCTTTTCCAAGCTGAAGAGCCCTAACCTCTTAAGCCTTTCCTCATATGAGAGGAGTTCCATTCCCTTAATCATTTTGGTCGCCCTTGTTTGAACCTTTTCTAATTCTGCTATATCTTTTTAAAGATATGGCAACCAGAATTGCACACAGTACTAGAGGTGCAGTCACATCATGGAGCAATACATGAGGCATTATAACATTCTTTATCTTATTTTCTATCCCTTTCCTAATAATTTCTAGCATTCTGTTTGCTTTTTTGGCCACTGCCATACATTGAGCAGAAGATTTCAGCATATTGTCTATGATGACACCTAGATCTTTTTCTTCGATGCTGACTCCAAAGGTGAATCTTAGCATGCAAATCTACCTCATGCACCTTTATTCTGGATATCCTTAAAACTTGACCAGCCTGGTGTATCCCAAGGACTGAGTTGAAAACCCATGGTCTAGGGGAACACAGAGTAAATGGGCCTCCAAAATACAAGCAGGAGCTCCAGAGAGGAAAGAAGGCTGCTTTAAGGAAAAGGCTACTGGGTAAAATAATCCTAGAGGGACATGAATGGAAGAGCCAAGTGAATCTAATCAGAGTATGATTTTGGACAGTGAAACAAGCATCCCGGAAATACTGCCAAGAGAAGATGCCAAAAAGGCAGTGGCCCAGCTGGACAAAGCCAAGATAAACTGAGGGCTCTCACCTAGTTGAGGATATCTGTGTAAGCAGCTTTAGCGGGCTGCTGCTGGATTTGGCAACCTGAAAAAGATACAGTAGATAAGGGTGTCTGCTTGCTGCCTGGAGTTTAAACTAGTCTGTATGAGATGCCTGATGCAGGGAATGAAACTGTATATGAGCAAATAAATGCTTTGTTCAGCACAAGTCCCAATGATTTGACTGTGGTCCAGAGCAGGATGTAGAAGTGTCTTGTCCCATTGGGTTTCACAAGCCAAAATGAATTTAGTGAATTAAAGCCTATTGTACATGAATACTGAGCACTATAATCAGTGGCGATCCTAGCCTGCATGACACCCAGGGCGGATCGCCGATGCCCCCCCCGGGTGCAGCGCCCCCCCCCCCAGCAAAATGACACCTCCCCCCGGGTGCACGCCGCTGGGGGGGGTGCCGCGGCGCGCGCCTGTCAGCTGAGTTCGCTGACTTCGCTGCAGCTCCCTCTGCCCCAGCCGGAACAGGAAGGAACCTGTTCCGGGGCAGAGGGAGCTGCAGCGAAGTTAGCGAACTCAGCTGACAGGCGCGCGCCGCGGCACCCCCCCCCAGCGGCGTGCACTCGGGGTGGACCGCCCCCACCGCCCCCCCTTGGTACGCCACTGACTATAATAAATCATTTTGGGGCCCTTTTAATAAATTGTGATGGAATCTGGGTTTAACGCGTGGTAACATAGCATTTTAGTACACATTAAGCCCAGATTTAACAAAGCACTTTTGAGGGGTTTTTAAAATATGTTTTATTGCAGGTTGGGTGCTAATGCTGTTAGTGTGCAGAGCTGCACAGAGTTAATGCATTAGCCAGGTAGCACGCATTAAGAATAGTGCACTAGCTTGTTAATGCTTGTGCACCCTCTTTGCTCATGACATGCTCCCACCCAAAAAGTATCTTTAACAAAATCAGTAAGGTGAGGGTTAGTGTGAGCAAACAGACAAAATACCTCAATACGCTTTAACGTATTTCTGCAGTAGCCTGTTTGTGCATGCTAACCATGCCTTAAGGGCTTAACACAATTTAGTTAAAAGGCTCCTTAGTTTATAATACAATCTATTCTGTTACCATGCAGAAAGATTTAGGGGCCCTTTTGCTAAGCAGCGGTAAAAAGTGGCCCCATGGTAGTGTTGGTGTGTGGGATTGCCATGGGAGCCTGGGCCCCTGGTTTGGCTGGTGGGGTCAACAACCCCCGCCAGCTGAAGCCTTTGTCCAGTGCTGGTTTCCAGCACTACCACATTGCCTGCTCTGCTCTTTCTTCCCCAAACCTCCGGCACGCTCGTTTTAGTGAAAGTGAGCCTGTGCGCGTGCTCAATTTCATTAAAACGAGCGTGCCAGACATGAGGGGAAGAGAGGAAGAGAGAGCAGGGCAGGCAATGTGGTGGCGCTGGAGACCAGTGCTGGACAAAGGCTTCAACTGGCAGGGGTTAGGGACCCCCACCAGCCAAGGTATGGGCAGCGGCAGCACTGGGTGGGAAGTGGCTGGGCAGCATTGGGGGGGGCAGAAGGGCGGTGGTGGCAGGGGTGACGAATCAAAATGTCCCCCCCCCCCACTTTGAGCTCTGGCCCCCTCCCATCTCGAGGTCTGGCTATGCCCCTGCCACGCACAGAGGCCACTTTTTAGTGTGGTTGAAAAAGGCATTTTTTAAATGAAGGTCATTAATGGCCGTGCGTTAATATCAAAATTAGCACGCGGCCATTTACTGCCTGAGATCTGTAGAAAATGGATTTAGCAGGTGGTAAGGGCTCACATGCTAACCTGGCGGTAATCAGGCAGCATGCAGCAATGTGTCCTTGCTGCTCAATTACCACCAGTAATGCCTACTTCCTGCAACCCTCCCCCCCCCCCCCCATGCTAGAAAATAGAGCAGGAAATGGCATGCGACAAACTCAGAACTAGCACCAGGCACCTGGGCGCACCCGATGGTAGTGCTGTTTTGCTGCGCACTACCTGCGTGGTATAGTCTTACTGCCACTTGAAAAAAGGACCCCTAAAATCTCTAGGAATGAAGGTTAATCCTATTCAAAATGTTTATACAGAGATCAGTCTTATTACCATTAAGAAGGTCAAGGGAAAGTGTAGAGTCCACTGTATAAAACTTGGTTGTTTTTCAAATACCTCTCACAAAGGAAACTATGGGGGAGTTTTGTTTTGTTCAAACAGCAGATGCTCAATTTAGGTTGTTTTCAGGAGTTTTACATCACTGCTCCATGTCCCACTGTCTCAAGGGTGACATAAAAACATAGTTTTTAATAGCAGGCAAACATTATAACTGAAAGTGCAGTACCACATCCATTTCTTTTATGAACATTAAACTCATAAAATTCAGTACAGGTTCATTTCCAAAACAACATCACAGCACAGATATGTAACCTGAATACTTGATCTCTAGATCCTGTTCAGTGAAGGCAGCCGGCAAAAAGGCAGAGAAATAAAATGCCAAGAGACGTTCAGAGCTCTTTTCTAGTTTCTTTTACATTTAATTTATCTGGACTTTTTCTTTATTACAAAAGTAATCATCTTGGCAGCAAATTTCAAAACAATTATGTCCTTTTACTTAGCTGCGGTACAAGGGGCCTGCACTAGCGTCAGCGCATTTTTGACATGTGCTGAGGCCCTCTTTTACTGTAGCAGGTAAAAGGCTGTCTTTTTTTCTCAAAAAGAAATATCTGTGCGGTAAGTGAACCACTTGCCGTATGGCCATTTTTTTTTGGGGGGGGGGGCACTTACCACCACTCACTGAGGTGGCGGTAAGAGTTCCCACAGTAAGCCATGTAGACTACTGCAATGGAATTTATGCGGGATGCAAAGAACAAACTTTAAAGAACGTTCAGACCGCTCAAAACACAGCAGCTAGACTTATCTTTGGAAAAACGCGATTCGAAAGCGAAAAACCCCTCCGCGAAAAACTACACTGGCTCCCAATCAAAGAACGAATTGCTTTCAAAATCTGCACTCTGGTTCACAAAATTTTCTATGGTGAAGCCCTGGGGTACATGACAGACTTGATCGACCTACCAACTAGAAAAGCATCCGAATCAATGCAAACGTACCTAAATCTGCACTTCCCAAGCTGCAAAGGACTCAACTACAAGTCAACCTACGCATCCAGTTTTTCCTACATAAGCACACAACTGTGGAACACATTACCAAAAGCATTGAAAACTACGTATGACCACCTACACTTCCAGAGAACACTAAAAACTTACCTGTTTAAAAAGGCATACCCTACCAATCCAACATAAATGCCAATCTCTGCTACATGACAAAACTAAAATACGTAATGGACTTAACACAACTCTTCTGCTGTACGATTCCCTTATATGGCTACACCACATGAGCTTTATCTTGCCACAACATCACTTTGTATTTGTTTACACTGGAGTCTGCAAACGCCTCTCCGGCACTATGTAAGCCACATTGAGCCTACAAATAGGTGGGAAAATGTGGGATACAAATGTAACAAATAAATAAATAACCCACGCTGTCCGATTACTTCCAGGTAAGCACTGGCACTAAAAATAATAGAGAATATTTTTGTAGCCCTGGAAATGGTGCACGCTGGGGGTGGGAACAACTGCCGAGCTCCAGCGGTAGTTCTGGATTGGCACACACCAATCCTTTAGTAAAATTTCATGGCTACTTCTCCCCCTTAGACTTTGTACCCGTTCTCAAAGGGAAAAGTAGGGGTGAAACTTTACTCATACAGGTTGGGCAATTATGCGGACCATTTATTTCCACATAATTGTCCTATCAAAACTTCTCTTAGTTTGCATTCTTGCAATTTGGACAAGTTTGGTGGTCTAGACACGTTTTCAAAATGGTATTTAAGCAAAAGTGGCTTGAAGTTCAAGCTTTTCCCTTCCCTGCCCTCCCCACCCCCTCTTGCTTCAAAGAAACTCTAATTCCATTTGTAGAACTCATAAGTACAGAAAATAATGACTACAAGTTTATTTATCCTTTAAATATTGTTCCAGTTTGCCTTCCAAGTTGTGTGCCTACTTAAATCTATCGCCAAATAAAAAAAAAATCCTGTGATAAATTCGTTCCCAGAGAATTTGGAGTGACTTAATTGTGTGTTCAAGGAGGAGTAAGAGGAAGTGAGAAGCTTCAGAAAGAGAACGTCTCAGAAGGCCTTTTCAATATTTTGGATAATTATTGAGATTACTTAAGGAAGATACACCATACTTAAGCAAATATGTTTTTGTAATGTTGATCATAATTAGTCCTGCTGAAGAATAATATAACCTGTACAGATCATACTTAATTAGCAGCAGGAGAAACAGTGTATATTTTTTCCACTCATTAGATTGAAATCTGTATTAAAATTTTGTCTGGTCTACAGTTTGCAGTTGCACGAAACATTTTGGTGAAAAAAACAGCCCTAATAAATATTACTACTTTTCCCCAATAAAAATGTTCTGCATATTGTCTCATTCTTCCTGTTTGTGTTATTTGTTTGTTTTCAGAAGCGTAGTATGATTTTTATCTATTGTTTCCGCTTGCTCAGAGATTTTCAATCTTTTTCATCTCACGGCACACTGACAAGGTGCTAAAATTGTCAAGCCACACCATGAATTTTTTTTTAAGGATATATGTCCTCTCCACCCCCTTTTCACCCTGCCTTGCCCTCTGGAGTTGCTCCTCCCCCCCCCCCCCCCCCCCCCACACACACTTAACTTTAAAAAACCAAAACACTCGTTTATAATATTATTTGATAAAGGCAATATACAAATTTAAGAGTTCCTAAGAAATGAAAAAAAAAAAAAAAACAGAAAAATCCAGCAGGCAACTGCAGGAGAAAGATGCTTCAACAATAGCTTTGACTGACACTTCAGTTACCTTGACCCTGAGAAGAAAAACAATTTGTGGATGTCCCCAACGCTGGTACTGGCCCGGGAAGCAGCTGCTGACTGCCAAACTGTGCTTAGGAGCTCCTGGGCACCTTCGGGAACATTTTCAGCTGGCGGGAATTGGGGATTCCTGCCAGCCACCACAGCCATTGACAGTCCCACGGCACACCTGCAGACCATCCACGACACACCAATGTGCCACGACATACTGGTTAAAAATCACTAGTATAGCTTCTGCGGCCCTATCAGAAGTTACCATAGCTAAAAGCTGGTTTCTTCTGTCTCATGATGCCTACAAAATTGGACCATTAATTCAAATGAAGACTAAAAGGCTAGGGACAAGAAAAAAAGGTGTGTGTGGGGGGGGGGGGGGGGGGGGGGGGTAGAAGGAGAAATTTAAAAAAAAGGGGGGAAAAAAAAGGAGATTAAATAAATAAATAAATAATAGCAAATCTGCAGATTTATGAATACACATCATTTTAAAACTGAAATTAAGAACCATATCAACACTTAAAAGCATCTCTTTCATACCTTAAACACAAAGGTACCTTATGCTACCTCTTGTTTTACTGTCCTGCAGGAAAAGTACTAAAAAGTATAAAGCATTATTTGTTTTTAAGATCTTTTATGGCCTATGCCCTAGTTATTTAACTAATTTGGTATCTCTGTAGCATGCAACATATTCCTTGAGATAGTCACAAGAATTGCAACTGGCAAGGCCATCTACTTGCCTTGTCAGTGAGTACAAGAAATAAGACTCAGTTTGGCAAACCTGCTGAATTCTGGAATAACTTACCCTCTTAATAAGAGAAATAAGTTATATGGCATTTTGGTGAGGTTTAAAAACTTGGTTATTCCGAAAATAGTTGTTGAGTTAAACACTGACATATTATTTGATCATATATTTTCTATTTTGTAATTTATTGTTTTATTTTTTATCCTGTTTTTTTAATGATGTTTTATTTTATTTTCATTTGTTGTGGCCCACTTTGAGCTTGTAGGTTAAGCGTGATATAAGTACTAGAATTAAATTAAATTACATTAAATAGAATATTTTTTAAAGATTTTATTTTCAAAATCGAAACACTCCAAATATAGTCAAACATAATATCGCAATCATTGGTAGAAACAGCCAATCTTGAACACAAATTCAGTTTTCATTTTTTTTCTCTTCCCCACCCCCATCTCTTCTACCAAGCTTAAACCATCTCTAACACCGACGATCTCTAAGGGTGGCCCAAATGTTGAGATTTGGCCGGCCCCAACCGTATTATCGAAACGAAAGATGGCCGGCCATCTTGTTTCGATAATACAGTCAGGTACGCTGCTTGATGGGGCCGTCATTAGAGATGGCCGCCCTTATAGATGGCTGGCCCCGTTCGATTATGCCCTTCATTGTGTATCTGGATTTTCAGAAGGCGTTTGACAAAGTACCTCATGAAAGACTCCAGAGGAAATTGGAGAGTCATGGGATAGGAGGTAGTGTTCTATTGTGAATTAAAAACTGGTTAAAAGATAGAAAACAGAGAGTAGGGTTAAATGGTTAGTATTCTCAATGGAGAAGGGTAGTTAGTGGGGTTCCCCAGGGGTCTGTGCTGGAACCGCTGCTTTTTAACATATTTATAAATAACCTAGAGATGGGAGTAACTAGTGAGGTAATTACATTTGCTGATGACACAAAGTTATTCAAGGTCGTTAAATCACGGGAGGATTGTGAAAAATTACAAGAGGACCTTACGAGACTGGGAGACTGGGCGTCTAAATTGCAGATGACGTTTAATGTGAGGAAGTGCAAAGTGATACATGTGGGAAGGAGGAACCCAAATTATAGCTACATCATGCAAGGTTCCACGTTAGGAGTCACAGACCAAGAAAGGGATCTAGGTGTTGTCGTTGATAGGTTGAAACCTTCTGCTCAGTGTGCTGCTGCGGCTAAGAAAGCAAATAGAATGTTAGGTATTATTAGGAATGGAATGGAAAACAAAAATGAGGATGTTAGAATGCCTTTCTATCACACCATGGTGCGACCGCACCTCGAATATTGTGTTCAATTCTGGTTGCCGTATCTCAAAAAAGATATAGTGGAATTAGAAAAGGTGCAGAGAAGGGCAACGAAAATGATAAAGGGGATGGGATGACTTCCCTATGAGGAAAAGCTAAAGCGCTAGGGCTCTTCAGCTTGGAGAAAAGGCGGCTGAGGGGACATAAGATAGAGGTCTACAAAATAATGAGTGGAGTGGAACGGGTAGATGTGAAGTGTCTGTTTACGCTTTCCAAAAATACTAGGACTAGGGGGCATGCGCTGAAGCTACAATGTAGTAAATTTAAAATGAATCGGAGAAATTTTTTCTTCACTCAACGTGTAATTAAACTCTGGAATTTGTTGCCAGAGAATGTGGTACAGGCGGTTAGCTTAGCAGAGTTTAAAAAAGGTTTGGACGGCTTCCTAAAGAAAAAGTCCATAGACCATTATTAAATGGACTTGGGGAAAATCCACTATTTCTGGGACAAGCATTATAGAATGTTTTGTACTTTTTGGGGATCTTGCCAGGTATTTGTAACCTGGATTGGCCACTGTTGGAAACAGGATGCTGGGCTTGATGGACCTTTGGTCTTTCCCAGTATGGCAATACTTATGTACTTATGTACATATCTTTCCAACAAGAATTGTATTCACCCATCAGTCTACTTATAAAAATCTAACTGTTGTTCCACTAATGTTATAAACCGCACTGAACACTAGACAGGCGATATTAGTGGTATATAAGACCTAAATTGAATTGAATTGAGTTTCCCTACCGAACTGTATGAAGCTTTTCCACGCATCTCATTTGCATGTAATTTCCTTTGAACACTGATCGCTTTCCTTGTTTGCTTAAGTTCAGCCGCAGCTATAAACACACACGGCTGTTACCAACGATTTTTGAGCATTGGCCCCTGAGTCTGTTGTTGGATAGATTTGATAGCTTATGCCTTGTCAGCAAGGTTTAGAAGCTTGCATAGCAGTGAAACACTCTTGTTAACTGTAGTCTCTGAGGTTAAGAAAGTACTTAGTCATGGCAACCAGGTTGTTCTTTTACAATTTGACATTTCAGCAGCATTTGTTATGGTCGATCATACTCTTTTAGTAGCCAAATTGAGTGAATTGGGTCTCTCAAGTGTTGTCTTTAACTGGTTTTGGAAATTCATAGTTAACAGGAAATATGTTGTGGGGTTCCTTAGGATTTCTCACTGTCACCTTTTATTTTATATTTTTATGAGTTCTCTTGTTTCTATCCCTTAGAAAAGGGTGAAAACTCTATTCTTCTGCTGATGATATCATTGTACTAATTTAAGCTGCAGTGAACTTAGATCAGGTATGTTTAAAAATAGCAAATTGTATTAGTACAATTAAAATCTGGGCTCTTTTACACTTTTACACTAATAAAACCAAAGTATGCCCCTTGTAGCAGTGGCATTCTGTGGTTCACTGCCACCCAGGGTGGATCGCTGCTGCACACCCCCCCCCCCCGGCGTGACACGGCAACACGGCGGCACCCCCCCAGCGTGACAGGGTGCACCCCCCCCAGACCCAGACCCCACCTGTCTATCAGCTCCGTCCACCCGGCTCACTCCGTCCTCACGCGACTCTGCGATGCTGTAAATGAAGAAAATCGCCTCGTCGGCCCTTCTCTCACCGTGTCCCGCCCTCTGATGTAACGTCCTATTTCCTCGAGGGTGGGACAGAGAGTGAGGGAAGGGCCGACGAGGTGATTTTCTTCTTTTACAGCAGTGCAGACACGAGGCGCCGCACCACACAGCTGCTGGGTGGATGGACCGCCCCACCCTTGCTACGCCACTGCCTTGTAGTGACATACAATCCTGAGCTAGAAAAGCTGAGAAGAATCATAAAAAGATCTACAGCCACTACTCCAGGAGGATGAATTACTGAAAGAAATATTCCCAGCTCCACCTATGCTGGCCTTCTGACAAACCAAAAATTAGTGAAAAGCAAGCTCACAATTGAAGCTGAAAAAGAGAATGGCACATGTCCATGCAATATACCAAGCTGCAAACTGTGCCCACACATATCATGGGATCCCACAGTCACTCAGATAGGAAAAACATTCAGCAAAAGGGGATCCTACACATGCTCATCTTCAAATGTAGTGTGTATTATTCAATGCAAAGAATGTGAAGAAGGATGCTATGTTGGAGAGACAGAGCAAATGCTTAAGACAAGATTAAATCTACACAGACACCACATCAGAAAATATAGTGCTAACCAGGGTGACACCTCTGTAGGACAACATTTTGCCAGACCAGAGCGCTGCATTGATGACTTTATGGTGAGAATACTAAAAGGAAATTTCAAAACCATCTAGGAACATAAAACCTTTGAAGTTAAAATTATGAAATATTTTGACAGGACTTAACAAAGAGCTGGGTTTCCTATCACATTATAAACCATAAAATTAAACTGCTTTGTCACCCTATCACCCATCCATCTCTCCCTGTTTCTCACCCCCCCCCCCCCACCTCTTCCCTTAAGACTGTCATTGGAATGCTTTTATGTTTCACTTATGTATTCTGATATCTGTCAACATTTGCTTTATTTCTGATCTGTTGTAGAAGGTATTGCCTTCAAATGCTAATCAAAAAATATATTGTTAGTCCAATAAAAAAGTATCTTCTTTTCTTTTCTTTCTTTTGTTTTATTTCTATTTATGATATGTAAGTTGGAATCAGTGTGCCTACATTTAGGTACACACACAGCATGTCAAAAGCAGCATAAAAACACATGCCTACATGCAACATTTATGTGCATAACCTACAGTATTTTGCAAGTTAGGCAAATGTCAGCCCCACCTAATCTCTTCCCATTGCTCGTCCTCTTGTAAATGGTCCCTTGCATTCATGTGTTAAGGCAGTTGTGTGAGTACGTGGCTAACAGTTTCACTTTGTATTTCTTACACACTTTTGCAAATTGTTGTTCTTCATTTGATGATCCCATTCCTTGAAGAGGTTTTTTTTTTCTCTTCTTTGTCAAATTCTGTAGATTCCTTCCCATGATATAAGTGGATTTTCACTCATTCTTTCTACTCACTGGAACGCTTATCCAAGTTTAATAGAGGAGATGGATTCTGCATGTTTACTTTCATATTTCAACATCGTTTATGCGTTTGGATCTGATGATGCTGTTATGTCATTAGCTCAATACGCATAATCCATTTCTATGAAAGACATTCCTCTTGGTTCAGGGAATGTACAGTCTTGGCATTTATTGATTCTTTGTAAATGACCTTATGAGCATGGAGGAATATTCTTGTTCGTACATCCAGTTTTTCAATGTCTTTAAGAGGTTAGTCTACAATTCCAAAGCTGATTAATGGCCTGTATCACATTCCTTTATGTTAATTCACTCTTCAATATCAATTTAGTCAATTTTAATGTTCTGACTTTTTGACAAATATACTTGAAAAGACCTCATTTGTGTTGAGGGTCATTAGTACAGGTGGGACAGAAATTGAAAGAATCACCTGATGTGACCATTCCCCAGTGTGGGCAGAAATTGAGAGATTACTCCCAAGGGCAGGTGAATGCTACTGGAGGCTCAATGATATAAGAACATAAGAGTTGCCCTACTGGGTCCATCGAGCTTAGTATCCTGTTTCCAGCAGTGGCCAGACTAGGTAACAAGTACCTGGCAGTCCCAAAAGTGGCAAGCTTCCATGCTACTTAATCCCAAGTATAAGCAAAGCATTCTTCTCAGTGTGGGAATGATGAGGAACATGCTGACCCTTGGCTGGTGGTGTAAGTGCCCAAAGTTCCATGTTTGCAGCAGCCACTATTGTGGACATAGCCTGTGGGGTTCTTATTGGTGTTGGGCTGGGCCTGAAATTCATTCAATGGTTATACATAATATATAGCTGGTCTTTGGCTTAAATGGACGTCATTGTGGTCTACTCTGCAGCTATTAAAATGCAGAGAGGCATGCGGCATGGATGCCCCCTGTCTCTACTTCTTTGGTCCTGGTTAAACAGCCCTTTGCACAGAAGGGTAAGGAACAATGGTCAGACAAAGGGGGGTGTAGGATCTCTCAAAGGAACATAAAATTTCCCTTTTCACAGCTGATGTTTTGTTTATAGACGTGGAGCCAGCAGAGACCCTCCAAACCCTAATGGCAAAGCTTCAGACTTACAGGAAGCTTTCTGGTTTTAAGATTAATATGTTGAAATCAGAGATTCTGAATATTAACTTACAGGGAAAGCAAGTTAGAGCCATACAGAATCGTTTTTCTTTGAGGGAGAGGGGTCCTATTTCTCTTCGGTGTTGTGCTATTGAGTCAAGACTGCATAGTTCTAGGTTATTTGTTTTCAATTATGAATCCTTGCTTGCTCAGAAGATTTGAGATTTGGAGAGATGGGCTAAATCAAAGTATATACTGGCCGGGGCAATGGAAATAATCAAGTTTACCATGCTCCCTAAGTTTCTATATTTTTTCTGTATCTTCCTAGTTCCAGAAGATATTTAAACATTTGCATAGATGATGATTCAGCTTCATAAGGCATCATAAGCCACTAAGAATGGCTAATAAGCCCTTGCTGAGCCACAAGTCAGATTGGGGAGTAGAGATGGGGGAGGTGGTTTGGATGGCCCAGATTTAAAGAATTATTATTGGGCTGTCCAACTAAAAACCATCTTAGAGTGGCACAATGAGCAAGGTAAACAATGGGTTGAGCTATAGCAAGATGTCATCAGAATCTCCTTTGTCACCTTTCTTGGCTCTTAATGAGAAAGGAGGAAGGGAGATAGTTTATAGTTTATTAAAACTTCTATACTGCCCAAGCTAATTTGCAGATCTGGTCAATTTAAAGGCTAAAAGACAAATATCGATAAAAGCTGGAAAAAGAACTATATATTTGGCAGGAAAGTGGACATTTATGCAAAATAGAACAATAAACCTTGACAGAATAATAGGGAAAAAAGGGGGGACAGTGTGTGTGTGGGGGGAACATACGAATAGCCATACTGAGTCGAGCTTACCAATTTCTCCCCTCCTGTCTGGTATCTCTCTTTTGGGTAGCTATACTGGGTCGGCCCAATGGTCCACTTAGCCCAGTATCCTGTTTCCAACAAAGGCCAATCCAGGTCACAAGTACCCAGCAGAAACCCAAATAGTAACAACATTCCATGCTACCTTCAGATACTCGGACACCATCACCCCAAGGTCCCTCTCCAGAGTCGAAGTTACCAATCTCTCCCCTCCTGTCCAATAGCTCTCTTTTGGGTAGCTATACTGGATCGGACCAATGGTCCATCTAGCCCAGTATCCTGTTCACAACAGTGACCAATCCAGGGAAAACAGTGGCTCTCTGTTTTCTGTCCAATACAAATTCCTAATCCACAACAGAAAATTGCCTCCTATCCCATAAGTCTTTAATTTTCTCAGGAGTCTCTTATGAGGAACTTTGTCAAAAGCTTTCTGAGACACTACCAGGCTTATTTTCGAAAGAGAAAGACGCCCATATTTCGACCCAAATCGGGAGATGGGCGCCTTTCTCCCGTGGGCGCCCAAATCGGTATAATCGAAAGCCGATTTTGGGCGCCTCCAACTGCAGTCTGTCGTGGGAACGAACAAAGTTGACGGGGGCTTGTCAGAGGCGTGGTGAAGGCGGGACTGGGGCGTGTTTATCGGCCGAGGAGAGATGGGCACGCTCAGCCGATAATGGAAAAAAGAAGGGCGGCAGAAGCGAGAATGTGGGCCGCTTTTTTTGGACCCTTTTTTTTCACGAACAAGTCCCCCAAAAGTGCCCCAACTGCCCAGATGACCACCGGAGGGAATCAGGGATGACCTCCACTGACTCCCCCAGTGGTCACTAACCCCCTCCCACCAAAAAAGAGCTTTAAAAACTTTTTTTGCCAGCCTGTATGCCAGCCTCAAATGTCATACCCAGCTCCATGACAGCAGTATGTAGGTCCCTGGAGCAGTTGTTAGTGGGTGCAGTGCACTTCAGGCAGGTGGACCCAGGCCCACCCCCCCCTACCTGTTATACTTGTGGTGGTAAATGGGAGCCCTCCAACCCCCCCCCCAAAACCCACTGTACCCACATGTAGGTGCCCCCTTCACCCATAAGTGCTATAGTACTGGTGAATTATGAATCCTGGCTCCTCCCACGACCAAATGCTTTGGATGTGTTCATTTTTGAGCTGGGTGGCTTCGGTTTCCAAACCGATACCGCCCATCTCAAATCCGCCCAAATCCGATGCATTTGCCCGGCACCAACCGTATTATCGAAACAAAAGATGGACGCCCATCTTTTTCGAAAATACGGTCTGTCCCACCCCTTCGCGTACCCGTCCTCGGAGATAGTCGCCCATGGAGATGGGCATCCGCGTTCGATTATGCCCCTCCATATGTTCTTATGATTTAGGGGGTTCTAGTGCACACTAAAAATTCACATGTGCTAAGTACTAATATACCCCATAGGAATATAATGGGCATCTTAGCATACGCTAATTTTTAGAGTGCACTAAAAACACTTGCACTTTGTAAAAGGGGCCCTTAATGTCCTAACCTTTGTAGATGATCCTTTTAGCTTCTTTTTAACCATTTTCTTCATTTTATCATAGTTGTCCTTTTGAAAATTAAATGCTGCTACAGTAGATTTCCTTTGTGGCTTCTCTCCAGATAGTAGCTCAAGCTTGATCATGTTATTATTACTGTTTCCCAGCGGATCCAACACTGCTACCTCTCGTACTATGCTCTGCGTTCCACTAAGGACTAGATCTAAAATGGCTCCCCGTATTGTCGGCTCCTGGATCAGTTAATCCAAGAAGCAGTCCTTTATTACATCTAGGAATTTTATCTCCCTGGTGCTCCCTAATGTAGCATTTATCCAGTCAATATTGGGGTAATTGACATCACCCTTTATTATACTGTTGCTCAAATTGCCAGCTTTCCTAATTTCTGTAAACATTTCTTCATCTGTCTGTTTGTTGAGTGAAAATATATTTCCTCCTAATTGTTTTAAAAGTATATCCATTTAACTTTCTTGACGGTCCCCTAGTCTTTGTACTTTTGGAACAAGTCAAAAAACAGATTTGCTGCTACTCATTCTACACCACTCAGAAATTTGTAGACCTCAATCATATCTCCCCTCATCCATCTCTTTTCCAAGGTGACGAGCCCTAACTTTTTTTAGCCTTTCCTCATATGAAAGGAGTTCCATCACCTTCATCATTTTAACTGTTCTTCTTAGGAACCATTTTCTAATTCCACTATATCTTTTTTGAGATATGGTGACCAGAACTGAACACAATACTCAAGGTGTGGTCGCACCATGAAGCGATACAGAGGCATTATAGTATTTTTGGTCTTATTCAACATCCCTTTCCTAATAATTCCTAGCATCCTGATTGCTTTTTGGCCGCCGCTGTACACTAAGCAGAAGATTTCAGTGTATTATTGGCAGTAACACCTAGATCTTTTTCTTGAGTGGTGACCCCTAAGGTGGACCTTAGCATTAGGTTACTATGATTTGGATTATTCTTTCCAATGTGCATCACCTTGCATTTGTCCGCATTAAATTTCAACTGCCATTTGGTTGCCCAGTCTTCCTGTGCACTCAAAGACTGTGTTCCAAACATGGAAGGAATGCAGGTCTAGAGGGAACTTAGCACATATTTGATATGCTTGCCCTGTTTCTTGGGACTTCTGGGGTACAGTTGTAACCGCTGGTTGCATAAAATCTGTTGTACTCATTTGGGATCTCACCAGTACAGCAGTGCTTATGTTCTTATATGCAGCTAGGTGGTTACCTAAAGTAAGCCCAGTGGAGTAGGGACAGGGATACGAAATCACACCACTTGATTGAAGGACAGAACCAGGACTAATTTACAGCAGGAGCCTGAATAAGCAGGATCAGATCATTTGCAAATAAACTCCACACAATAACTCAGCTGACCAAAGTCTTTAACTGAACCAGAACCTTTACTGAAAAGTTGCTTGAAGTTCACAGCACACCAGAAACAACTTGAATCACAACAGGATATTTCAACTGAGGTTTTAACTTTGTACAAAATACTCCTTCTTCCCAAATGGTATTAAGTAGTTACAGTTGTATTCATGCAGCTCTTTCTCTATACATCTATGCAGTGTGATTGATAATTACGCAATCAAGATGGATATTAGTGCGGTTTACCTTACTCTCTCAGCAGGCAGCCGGGTGAAGACTAGATGGCACCAGTCTTAACAAGCTCAGCAAGGTGATGTAAATATAGTAACATAGTAGATGACGGCAGTAAAAGACCTGCACGGTCCATCCAGTCTGCCCAACAAGATATTGCTACTTTTTGTGTATACCTTACCTTGATTTGTACCTGTCCTCTTCAGGGCACAGACTGTATGTCTGCCCAGCACTATCCCCGCCTCCCAACCACCAGCCCCGCCTCCCACCACCGGCTCTGGAATAGACCGTATAAGTCTGCCCAGCACTATCCCCGCCTCCCACCACCGGGCGATAATTGTATAAAGTCCTTTAGCCTTTTTGGTGTTTTTTTGCCTGATCTGCCAGAGGGCAGTCAGGATGCCTGGGGTGTTACACAATGTAGATCAGAGTTCTTCATGTTTCTCCTGCTCCCCAGGAATAGAAGGGATTTAGAGGGCTCCCCAAACCATCTAAAGATCCAGGTAGGACAGGCTTGCTATTTCCTGCACCTTTCACTCCCAATAATATTTTCTCACTTGGAGTTAAAGGCAAATCCAGAAGGCTCCCCAAACTCTCATGTCTCACTTTCATGTACTCCCTTTGGTGCTGATCCTGGGTAGCTCAGCAAGGCTGAGTTCCTTCTGGATCTTACATTTTTTCAGGCAGGCCGGAAGGCATCTCTGTAGATGGCATGGGTCAGGGGTGGGAGATGGGATCCCAGACACTGTCTCTGGACAGAATATGTATTATATAATTTGGGGGGAGGGGCTTCTGCTGCCACCAGAGCATTCCCACCAATTATAATAGGTACTCTCAATGTTCTACCAGCTTCTTGAGCTTTCTATCCCTTTTCTGAAAGGTGCCAGGAAGCAGAGAGTTCAACCAAAGAACACAGACCTTCTGACATGCAAGAAATGCCAGTCAGTATGTACTGCTCTCTTAATACACTAGTGACAGCATAGGGGATTCAGTAACCCTCCTTAGTGCTGAATTCCTTAGTCTATTACACAGTATTTGATTTTTTTAAAGTGAGCTTGTGCAAATATTGATCCCAAGGGTGATGAAAGTTGCTCTGTTGAATTATAAGGCCGTGGTGCTGACAGTGCAGTTGATATATTAGTTTTGGGGGTTATGGCTGATAGATTGGAGATGATGGCATGATGTTCCCATTAGGGAACATAAAAATTAAGTTGGTATTTATGTGATATGTATAGGTTAACTGCTATATATAAGCAGTCCCAGTTTTTGGAAATATGGTCTTCCTACCTTAAATAGGTGAAGAACTAAGGGTTGATAATGGGAGAAGGCTATGGTGCCCTAACCCCCACATTCAACTGGCCTAGGTTGGCTTTTTTAGGAAGGAGGGAGAAGGAGAGAAGAGAGTGGAGGAGGAGGAGGAGGGAACATCCTTAAATATGTTTTGGGGATATCAGTGGATCATCTTGTAAAATGTGTATTGTTATTAATGATGCTGACTGGTTGTATTAATGGAGTGTTGTGACCAGAAAATAATATTTTATGAGGGCGTATTTTGAAAAACTGTTAATAAAAATAAAATTATTAGAAAGATCTGTGGTACTACAAGATGAAGGGGAAATGATCACACTATATAGACCTTGTGATCATTATTTGCCATCAGATTCTGCTTCCCTTTTTCACCCAATAAAATATATTGCAGCCCATGAAAGAGCCTGCCTTTCTCCAGTACCAATATAGATGCTAAATGTCCACACACATATGAAGAATGACCTTCTGCCTGGTTGCAGGGATATCTTTATGAACAGCATTTTCATTGACATTAGGAATAAAACAATTGTTGGGCAGACTGGATGGACTGTACAGGTCTTTATCTGCCATCGTTTACTATGTAAATCTTGCTTTACAGTTGACAATCCAATGATTTTGATTGTGGAGCAGGATTGTGTTCACAGTACAAAACACTTGATTAAAGCAAAAAGGACGCTGAGGAATGTTTTTAGAAAACACACTTTTATTTCTGTACATGGCAGTACGTTGTATCAAAAATTAAGTGCAGTTCAGCTGCACCTATGACAGTAAGGCAGCAGGTTCCAAGTCCAATATAAAAATAACAATTTTGTAAAAAAAAATCAGTGTTCTCACATGTTAGTGCTTGGTAGGGCAGTAATGTACAAACACCAAGCATTTTTACAATAGAAGATGTCCAAAATGTAGGCAAGCCCACAGCAGAGAACAGTATGGAAAACATAAAACATTAAAGACAAACAACCACCAAAAGCAACAGAGGTTTCTCCCAAACAGTAGAAGGTGCAAGGCATATCAAGAAAAAAAAAGTTTATGGAAAATTTCTTTTTAAAAGGTCTCCCAGAACAACCATTCTTTCACTGTAAAATAAAATACAGAGATTTCAAATGCTAAATGTGGGGTGAATTAGCTAATATAGAGGTCATCTCCTTGCCTTTGCAAAGCCCTACATGTGCTAAAAAAAAAAGTCCTTAGCAGCAAAATAAAAACTAAAAAAAAAAAAAAATGATAAAATAAAAAATATACATACATTTCCTATTTGGCCAATATACAAAATTAAATTACTGAATAAAAATATAATTTGTTCTCATAAAAACTGTTTCATACAGCAATACATTTTTAAAGCAAGCTAACAATGATAACAATAATAATTATTTAACAAAAAAAAAAAAAACAAAACAACAAAAAAACCTCAAACATGCACACACATTTGTATTTGTCCTGGCTCCAGGACTAGATAGAAAAGGCAACTAGGTACTTCAAAACTCGATCACTTTTGAAAGTTCACAATCTTGATTAGTGCTCCCCAACTCATGCCTCTTCTTCCCCTACCCTTTTCTTGTGTAGTAATGCTTGGCTTTGCAGTATTTTATAGCAGTGCATTTTTTTTCAATGAATAACAAAATACAAAAACAGAAATAAAAACAATTCAAAGAACTGTTCTCTATCTATGCCACACATATACACTGTTGTAGAAAAGCAATACTGGGGGGTAAGTCTCCTTATTCTACAAAAAATATATTAAAAAAACATTTTGTTTTCTTTTTTGATAACATCTGTGTTGAAATGTTCACAACAAACTGATTAAATTACACAATGCTTAGAAGTTTAGGGTAGGTTTTTTTCTGTTTCTGTTCCTCCCACTACCTCCCTCCCCCTTCCCCCCCAAAAAGCAAAAGCCTCCCTTCAGTAAGATGAAGTCCAACAAGAATTATGCTTTAGTGAACTTAAATGCACTTTGTGCTGCTCCCAACTGTTGTACCACAACAAAAACAACAACAACAACAACAACAACAACAACAACAACAATTATGTCTGTCTCCCAATCATGAAAGTTATTATTATGTAGAGGAATTGTGAATTCCAATTCCAAGTCCAAGTTAAGTGTTTTGTGAGAAGAATAATGCTGGTTCAGAAACATATGTGTGTGTTCTTTGCGAGAGGGCGGGGAGGTGGTGGATTTGCTTTGCTTCTTCCATTCACATGACCAGAGTCCTGGCAGAGAGTGTGTTGTATTTGCGGGCTGGCTCTGTTAGCATCTTCTGCTCCTCCATCTTTCCACAGGACATGGCTTCCCAGGTGCTACTTATCTGCTAGGGGCACAAAAAGGTAGGATAGAGGTGAAGCCCACCTTTCCACAAGCAACATGCACAACATGGATAGACAAGCATTCTCATAAGCCTTCCATCCCTTGATCATCACACTTTTTCTCCTTCTTTCTAGCATCTTATTTCACTCATAGTTTTAAAAGAAAGCTCCCAGGTAAGAGCCAAACAGGATTGCAAAACTGCATTTTTCATTTTCTCCACTTGTGACAAACTTATGAATTAGGAGTACACTGTTACTATCACATCAAGGCCACTGTTCTTTAATAACTGAAACCATCCAAGATACTGCCACTTTAAATTTTTCTCCTGTTTCATTTTCTTTGGCTTTTTGTTTGGGTAAGCACACACATTGTAGAAAAGCCCCGCCCCCCCTCAAAAAAACCAAGCAAACCCAAAACACTCGGCAACAAATGTCAGCTCCAAACCAGACTTGTCACTAGAACAAAGAACATGCTTTGCTTATCTGCCAGCATGGAAGTAACTCAGATTTTGAGGCATGTATAAGGTCCTGGTTAGAGGCCGACTAAATTTGAGTTTCTGATTCAACACCGAAACCGATCCAAAATCCAGGTTCGGATTTCTGCCAAAAATGCCACTGCATTTTTGGCAGAAACCAAAACCTTTCACCCCTGCAATCGCTCTCTGCTACAGCTGTGCCCTTCCCCTGTAGAAAATATGTCACACCGCTACTCCCCCACCCCCATAGGCCCTCCCTTAACAAACCTGGTGGTCTAGTGGCCTGAATGAGTGGCCTCCATTCCTGCTCCTGAATAGACCACTAGGGTTTGTTAAGGTAGGCCCGTGGAGGGCCTACAGAGTGGGCAAGCAGCCCGGCGGTGGGGCAATGGCGGCACCACCCATGTTCTGTGGGGTAGGGGTGGGGTTTTCTGCTGGATGGTGGGTGGGAGAGTAATGTTTGGTTTTGGTGTGGCCAACCTGATAGGCAAATTTCAGCTGGAACCAAAACTCTGGTTTCGGTTGGCCTCTAGTCCTGGTAAACATGAAATGCTCCAGTCCGATTCCTGGCAGAGTTTCTGTCACCTACCAAGGGCACTGCTTGACCAGCACATCTCAGTCAGCTAATAAAATCCAAAACTGAATGTGCATCAGAAATCAAATTTTTCTTTCTGTGCCATCAACTCCTGGAAGAATAGTGTGTGTGTAAGAAACACTATTTGCTGTGCAAAAGAGCCACATTATACATCTGAGCATCATAATACCCTTCTCTGATGGTATATAATTGATTGTCAAACCAACCCCCCCCCCCCCCCCCAATATTCTTTTCAGTCCAAAGTCTACAGGCCTGTGACCTTAAGGTGGCTCAGGCTGTCTGAGGAACTATTCTTAAGGGTGAGGGATAGTATTCTATGAACACCCTCACAGATCTGATGAGATACATCCTTGGATACTGAGGAAGCTCTGGATGTGTTTAATAGATCCTTGGAAACAGTGGATATTCCCTGGGACTGGAGAAAGGCTGATGTGGTCTCTCTTCAAAAAAGCAGAAAAAGAGAACAGAAGGGAAGCTACAGGCTGGCAAGTCTAACCTCGTTGGGAAAGATAATGGAGACATTGCTGAAGGGAAGGATAGTCAAATTTCTACAATCCAATAGGATGCAAGACCTGAGGCAACATTCCTTTACGAAAGGCAGGCCATGCCAGGTAAATCTGATTTCTCTGACTAGATGACAGAAGAATTGGATTGAGGTTGAGGAGGACATAAATTGGATATAATCTACTTAGAATACAGGAAAGCCTTTTTGCAGGCTCATTAGTAAATTGATTAGCTCATAGGAGGCTCATGAATAAACTGATTAGCTTGAAGATGGGATCTAAAGTGGTTAACTGGATCAGAAACTGGTTCACCTAGAGGGTGGTGGCACATGGAATTCACACTAGAAGAACAAAAGGTGAGTAGTGGAATGTCTTAGGGATCCATCCTGGGGCTGATTCTGTTCTTTTTGTGAGTGATATTGCGGAAGGGTTAGAAGGACAAGTATGCCTTTTTGTGAATGACATGAAGATTGGCAAGAGTGTGGATACCTCTGAGGGGGTGGAAAGAATGAGAAATGATCTATAAAAATTAGAAGGTGTGAGAAGAAAAGTGGGATGTTTGACAACGGATACCAAAAGACTGGAGAGATGGATGCTTCTAAATAAACATTTATTAATTTAAAAAGACTCGACACAACCATTGTGTTTCGGCCGCTAAGCCTGCATCAGGAGTCTTTGTAGTCGAAGAAAATCCAGTGCGACGTGCAAAATTTTGCTGGTACTTGTGAAGATATATTATCCTTTATCGTAAAAGTCAAAAAACGTGGTCTTGAAAAAGACCTTTTTAGCAAAAAGGCGTGCTTGCCAGTGAGGTTAATTTTGCTAAAAAGGTCTTTTTCAAGACCACGTTTTTCAACTTTTTACAATAAAGGATAATATATCTTCACATGTACCAGCAAAATTCTGCACATCGCACTGGATGTTCTTCATCTATAAAGACTCCTGATGCAGGCTTAGCGGCCAAAACACAACGGTTTTGTCGAGTCTTTTTTAATTAATAAATGTTTATTTAGAAGCATCCATTTCTCCAGTCTTTTTGCATCTGTGGTCCAACATCCCACTTTTCTTCTCACACTTTGTGATCTTCCTTGAGGCGTTCGAGTTCTCCGCCACACGCGGATTCTCCTCTACAAAAATTAGAAGCATGGATGAATACTTGGCACTTAAGCTTTAATGTGAAGAAGTGTAGAATGATGCATTTGGGGTGTAGAAACCCAAAGGAGCTGTATATGCTGTCAGCATTCATTGTCTAGGTATGGTCCCGGGTCCAGTTCACAGAGGCAGTGGGTTCGTAGAGGCAGTGGGTTCCCAAAGAATACACAATCCACACGGGTTTGGATATATATAGAAAGTATATTGCATTTACATATATAGGCTCACAGCACTTAGTACAGGGAAATATTACACTGCTGTTATCTGTGTGTGTGGGTTTAGATGGGAATCAATGAGAGAAAGGTAAGAATGGGGGGGGGGGGGCACAGAGAAAGAGAGAAGCCTTGAGGTAGGGCTGAAGGTGTGTGTTTGCAGAGAAAGAGAAAGAGCCTAAGAAAGCAGAGCCATGTGCTCTGAGAAAGAAGGGTTGAAGGAGAAAGGGGGGCCAGTGCCAGGGGCTCTGGTGGCTGAAGATGTGTGTGTGTAGAGAAAGAAAGAAAAGCTGTCAGCCCAGAGCCATGTGCTCTGCTCTCTATATATATCAAACAGGAACAGAGAAGGATCAAAAAACTTCTTTTCTTCCCAGCCTTTTGTCAGCTCTTTCCTTTACTCCAGTTTAATTTCCTGATGCAAGGAAGGTGAGCATTTTCACAGGTTTTACTCTTTGAAGACCCTAGTTTTGGAGCCTCTCTGTCTGGCTTTCTTTGTTCTCAGAAAGCCCTGCTCCCAGATGCCCAGAGAGGACTAGGAATTGCCAATAGATCTAGATGGTATCCCAAATGCACAATTTTCAGAACCCATCAATCAGAAATTATCCGAGACCAGCAGTTTGTGAAAAACCATAGCCTCCCTCCTACTGGTAGGTTTCCGTCATGAATATTGGGATGTTGGTTATGTTCTCAAGCAGAAAGTCAAAATCCAATACTTGTTTTTTGTTGCAAAGCAGGTTGGGTTTCTGGGCCCTCTGCTGTCTGGGTTAAGCGCGAGATCCCTGTCTAGCAGTGTTGTATTGTAACGAGTAATGCATTACAATACTTAAGTAAACATTCCATTACTTTTACTTGTTACCAAGTACAAGACAAGCAAGAGCACTTTTACTTGTAACAAAGTATTATCTGTGCCAGTTTTAAGTACTTTTACCTCATTACATGCTACTTTGTTAAAAGTAAAAGGCTGAAGTACTAAATTTTCCTACCCCCAACTCCTTTTCATATAGCTCTGACATCTTCCCTCCTACTTTCCTCCCATGGGGTCCTTAAAATTTGCATTCAGTCTTCAGCAGCTGAGTCACTAAGAGCAAGATGCACTAAAGACGTCGGTAATTCCCGTTCCCTACGGATTCCATAGCGAATCGGTAGGGAATGGGAATGCATCAACGACAGGGAATGCAAATGAGCTATTCGTTGTAGCTCACTTGCATTCTCTATGCCTTCGGTACCTGAGTCGGAGAATCGTGACGTCCCTTTTGATTAGGCTCCTCTTCCTGGTCTCTTCAGCCAATCAAAGCGGGCTTAGCTGGCTGTTGTCAGCGAAACGCGCTCTGATTGGCTGAAGAGACCAGGAAGAGAAGCCTAATCTAATCTAAAGGGACGTCCCGATTCTCCGGCAACCACGAAAATAGAAAAATTTTGCTGTGGAGGGGTAAGTGGCGCGGCGAAGACAAAATAGAAGGGGGAAAAAAACACGAGCGCCGGCAGAGCAAAAAACTGCGGGGAAAAAAAAACGTCTCTCACAAGCGCAGGGAGAGTACGTCCTTAAAGGACGCCCCTCACATGCGCTCCCTGCTTTTTTTTTCTTTTTTACCTTTTTTGGGGGGCCCTTTTCCTTTCCGATTCCCTCACAGGAGCCCTAACGAGAGGTGCAGACCTCCTGTTAGGGTTCCTACGGTAAGGGAATCGGAAAAACGGTAGTGCATCTCATTATAATGGGCTGCAACGGTAGTGCAGCTCATTATAATAGCTTTTGAATCATTTGCATTCCATTTTCTTTGCCTGCTACCGTGGCAGGGAAAATGCCCTTAGTGCATGCCCCGGGTAAACTACTTGCGTTTTAAACTGACTGGAACCAGTTTAAAACGCAAGTTGTGGGCTCGTTAGGTTTTGTGCATCTGGCCCCAAGAGTATTGAAAGCCAAGTCTTATCTTTTATTAAAACTTGAAGAAGTGGCAATACTAAGCTATAATCCTGTAAAGATCTTAGCACTCTAGTGGGTGTAAACAGAATTCCAAAAGAATATAAGTAACTAGGTAAATGATCATAAAACAATCCTAAATGCTATCCGCAGCCAATGAAATTTCAAAAACATAGGAGTTAGTTACATGATCAAACTTCTTAAATTTCCCAAAAGCCTTATGATTGCAGTTAAGAGCAGCTTCCCCTCTCCGGTCCGGTCCCTCTCTTGCCATTTTTCCTTTCCTCACTCCCTGTGTGTAGTAATAGCATTATTCTCCCTCCCCTCATGTAGTCCTTAAAACTTGCCTTTCCTTCCGTAGCTGTCAGCCACAGCCATTAACAAAGACAACCTCCGGTGGACTACGACGTTACAGCAGTGAAGACAGGCAAACCTCCAGCTGATTATGGGGCCTTCTCTCTGCCGCATCCTGCTTCCTCCACATGGGTGGGACGTGGAAGAGAGAAGGCACCATAACTCGCCAGAGGTTGCCTGCTCACTGCTGGGACCTCACAGCCTGCCTAAGGTTGTTTGCGTCAACTGCTGTGGCTCCATCCTTACCCTTCTAGAGAGTGCAGACTACCTATCTTGATCTTCATTTCTTCACTACTGCAGCTTCGTATTGGAGGGGGGGAAGCTTTGAGCATGAGGGTAGGTATGGGTGGGCTCTTCTCCCCTGCCTTGTTTCCTGCTGCTCAAGAGTCAGAAGCCTCCACTACAGCTGCAGCCTCCCTTAGCTCTGTCTGTCTCTACTCCAGCCCTTGTGGAAATCGATCTCCTATGGGCCGCAACTAACAGGCACTGCAAAGAGCCAACTTGGGCCCTTTTTCCATTACACTGATCAGGGCCTCATCGGAAGCAGGAAAGCCCAGGTAAAAAACAAAACAAAAAAAAAGTTTTATGTATAATGCTAGTGGGCTTTACCAACCAAGGTAAAAAAAAAATGTTTTTATTTGTAATGCTGGTGGGCTTCTGGGTGGGGGGGTTGCTGGATTGGGAAGGGAAGGAGCACTGCGAAGAGCCAACTTGGGCTCCCTTTCCATTACTGTACCACTGATCAGGGCCTCATCTGGGGCAGGAAAACCCAGGTAAAAAAACAAAACAAACCAAAACGTTTTATATATAATGCTAGTGGGCTTCACCAGCCAAGGCAAAAAAAAAAGTTTTATTTGTAATGCTGGTGGGCTACTGGGTAGGAGACTGCCCGATTGGGAAGGGAGATGCCATTGTGCCTGACTGAGGAGGGCGAGCGCAGAGTAGGGTTGGTGCTGTGCTTCAAGGAGGAATGGAGGGGTAAGGAAAGGCAGTGGCTTCCAGTAGAAAAAGAAAAACATAGTTCAATACTTGTTGTTTATAATTTATTATGGGTTTTTTTCATTATATGGGAATATTTAGCCTTGTCAAACATGTTTTTACTTTTATTTTTGTATATGATAGTTTATTTATTTATTTGTTTCATTTATAGCCCACATTTTCCCACCTATTTGTAGGCTCAATGTGGCTTACATAGTACCGGAGAGGCGTTACAGACTCCAGTGTAAACAAATACAAAGTGATGTTGTGGTAAGATAAAGTTCATGTGGCACAGCCACACTAGGGAATCGTACAACGGAAGAGTTGTGTTATGTCCATTACGTTCTTTAGTTTTGTTGTGATGCAGAGATCAGGCATTTATGTTGCGTAGGTTTGCATTTTCATTGAAATACTTAGCAAGTTTGTCTGCAGATGGGATGTCTGTATTTGATATAGTGACCAAGTTGGTGTCTAGGAGTTTGTTCACGAGTTGGTATAATTTTTTCGTATCTTTGTAATCTGTCCCTATTTTAGTTTTATAGGATGATCTTTTGGTCTGTCTGATTGCATATTTGTATTTTCCTTGTGATTGTTTCCATGTGTTGAGTGTGTGTTCGTCTTTTGTTTTTCTCCATGTTTCCTGGATTGTGTTTTTAGCTTTTTCAGTTCATCATTGAACCATGGTATCGAGTTATGCTTACGTGAAGTTCTTGTTCGATGAACATGGGGGAGGATAATGTTTTCTATTTATTAACTGTAAGTAAAATATGATTCCTCAGTAAACCAAACTTGAGTAGAGAGATGTGGTAGCCATGTTAGTCCACTTCCAAAGGTAATCAATAGAAATAGAATAAAATAAAACATAGAAAAGAAAATAAGATGATACCTTTATTTCTGATCTGACGAAGAAGGGCTACCTTCGAAAGCTAATCAAAAAATGTATTAAGTCCAATAAAAAAGGTATCATCTTATTTTCTTTTCTATGTTTTATTTTATTCTATTTCTATTGATTACCAGCAGTAAACCAAAGGAAGCAGCAAAAAACTCTTGGATTACAGAATGTTCGTGTAGACCAGGTGTGTCCAACCTACAGCCCGCTGGGTAAAGGTCGAGAGAGGGTTGCATCAGCAAGAGAGATTGGATAACGGCTGAGGAGGGTTTACATGAGCGACAGAGACTGGGTAAAGGCTGAGGGGGGTTACATGAGAGAGAGACTGGGTGAAGGCTGGGGGGGGGGGGAGTTACACAAGCAGGAGTGAGACTTGGTGAAAGCTGGGGAGGGCATGATGTACTATCATATTTTGCCATTATTTGACAAAATGTGGCAAAATACAATGATATTCAATTGACTTTGATCTTTGTCATTGTCTGTCATTTGGATATTTCCACTGTCAACTTGTGCTACAGGTTCTCAATCAGCGTTTCTTTCATTTTGTTAAGTGTTTGATTTTAATTTTAATTGATGTTAGTCATTTTGTAGTCACAGTACCTTTTATTCAAAAGTATATTAGGCACTTTTTTACTTTTACTTGAGTAAATTATTAATGGAATTTTCATTGTACTTTTTACTTAAGTAACAAAATATGCATTTATCTTTACTTTTACTTAAGTACGTTGACCTAGTACTTTAAATAACACTGCCATCTAGATTGGAAACAGAAGGAGGAAGGAAGATACCTATGCTTTTGAGAGTAAGAGGACCTCCTTTGCTCTCAATCTGGTACCTTCTAGAACAGGAGGCTAGGTCAGAAATGGGCCTGGAGAGGGCCTTAAGAATGTCAATGTGCTGCTTAATTAGAGAAGTAGCCTTCTGCATCTCATCTCTGTACAGAGTTTTGCATATCAGGTGGCTAAGATCTGGAATGCCGTACCTATTGATATTAATCATGAACTATAGGATCATTAAAAAAAATCCTTTATAACTTTCCTATTTCAGATTTTTGTGATCTAAATCTTGAATATTGGTAATTTGTACTCTGTATGTATTCCCAGGAATGCCTAGTGTTTTTTTTTTTATGTATCCTGCATTGAGTTGTCAAAAGGTATATGTGGCATATAAACAATGTAATATAATTTAATTCTCTCCATGGCACAGCACATCAGCAAGCTTTTCTTACACATCATACCAGAGGTCTGAAGCTCAGAGCCAGGTGAGTCTCTGGGTGCAAATATTCATTGCAGCTCTTGATGCCATACTGAAAATATCAAAGGTGGCTCAGACCATGAATGTCTATACTTCTTCCCTATTCCCTCTACTAAACAAAGTTGTTCAGCATTCTTCCAAGAGATAGTGTCTGCAAACTTCCCAACACTGTGCACAATGTTTCACAAGTATATGTCCATGAAGAGAAGCCGTGTGGGATGTGACCACAGTATTCTGAAAAACTTTTTCTCCCCAAAACACTCCAATGTCCAATGAGTCCAGGAACTTCTGGCTGTTATGAGAGTGGATTCAGTCACTATGGAATGGTGAGGAAGCTGCTGCTTCTTGATTCCAGGAGCATTATATATAGAGTTGACCTTGTTGTTAATAGATGTTACTAAGAGGGAATTCTGTGAATGGGCACTGTCAGTCTCCTTGGAAGGAAATTTCAGCCCTGGATTCCGTCTCAATCTTTAACTAAAATGGAAAGGCATCAACCACTTCTCTCACAAAATCAATGAATAAGAGCTCCTCCAGAAGGGATTTTCTTGTCTTATAGGCCAGATGTTAAGTCAGTTGACTCCTCTTCAGAGAAAACATCTGGCTCATAATCTGAGTCCCAGGAGTACTCAGAGTCAGACTTTTAAATATTCCAGAGAGGTAACCTGGGTTTTTGCCTATATCGATCTACTGACAGTGGGATCAAGACTTGGGCATGGGTCTGAGGATCCCTGACATACTGGGGATCAACAGTGATGTGGCAAACATTGAATCGAGATCTTGGTGTCAATGTACTGTATATCTTGCAGGCAGTGCGCAAGTCTTGAAAACTAGCTGAATCTTTCTAGATATTGATGGTGTTAAAGTTGTAGCATAATGCCAAACAAAGAAGCATGCCATCAACAAAGGTATACGGAAAGCAGGAGTGGCCATGTTCTCCTGAGTCACCTAGAGAGTATTGAGCCAGGTCTTATGTTTTCTTAAAACTTGATATACCACTAAACCTTTACAGTACACACTGTTTACAATTAAAAATAATAATAAAATAACAGAAAAAAAGTACTCTATAAACTTCAGATACGAAAGATTCATCACACATCCAAGACTCAATCAATCAATCTAAAACCTATACCACAGGGTCTAAATCTTAACATAAACAAAATCATATTTTGAGGATTTTCTAGTGCACCCCCCCCCCAACAGTCAGATGAACCCAAAAGGAGACTCCATCCTGGGGATATTTTAATGCTGCATCCCCTCAACCGCACAGTAATCTTCTTTATCACAGTTAAGACCACTTCATCTACCTTAGGCTGCTTGAATCTTTCAGATTGCTGAGATACTACTGGGTAAAGTCTAGCTATAGACTGAAGAAACATTATCTATCACCTGAAGGATAGGAAACACCTTGGAAGGCTTTCTGATACCAACCACAATGGGGTCCTGGGAACCAGAACAAGAATGGACAAAACGTGGGAAATTAAAGTATTCAAGTCCTCCTTACCAAAAATACAGACCACAGAAGGATCTTCTCTTGGTGGAACTTAATCTCCCTCAAAGTGGATGTCTTCCTCTAGCTCAAACTGTTGCTCTGCTGAATTTAAATCTAGTTCCTCCTCCAGTCCAGAGACTACAGAAACCTTATCATCCTGATCTTCTACCCTTTCAAACCTGGACCATTTAACAGCTACATTAGAAAAAGCAGGGCAATAGGTAAAACACAAGTAGAGGGTAAATCTCTGCCTATATAAACAGCTCTGTGCAATAAGAAAATAAATTCAGTCAAGAAATGTTTAACAAAACCTAAGTCCTGCAACCTACTTGCAAGAGAAGGACCTGTCACTGCCAATGGGGAGTAACACATGAGGTATTTTGTCTCTGGCAGCAACCACCATGGGCAATGCAAACATGGTGGTAGTTCCCACTAAAACTGGGTCTGCCACTGCTTCAGCCACATTAACTGCTGGCTGTGCTCAGCCAGAAACCACAGCACTGCTCATTCAATGGTCCTTTGGAACCGAGAGAAAAGGAAAGCATACATTTTTCCTCACAATGTCAACATTTTCCCAACGCCATGATGACTGACCTTCGTGCCCCATAAACAGAACATTGCTTGTTGTTTTATCCTGCAGCACTGCCATAGTGAAAACACATCAGTAACCCAGTACAGAGGCTAGTTTGACAATGAAAACCAATGGAGCCAAAAACGAAAGCCTTTCCATACTAGGTTTTTTTTTTTTTTTTAACGTAAACCACAGTGAGTAAAGACCAAAGAAGCACTCGCATAGGCAACTGCTATTAAAACCATCTGTTGAGAAGCAATTATGATCTGGCACTCAAAGTTTTCCCCATTCAGGTAAAGGCCCAAGGCACAAGAAAAACTAAACTCCTTAAGAAAAGGGATGATCAGGGAGGGGGCTCTTAGGTGTTATACCACTAAAATCTTTTTTTTTTTTTTTTTTTAGAGCACCAGAAAACCCTCCTAGGCTGCTGCTTCATTAAAAAAAATAATATGATTGACCAAAAACATGGAAATGAAGTCCTACCAGACCACCAGAGGTTGCAAAAGAAGCCTATCGCCTTCTGGAGACTGAGAAATACTGTCTGGCCAGGGGGTTGCACATTGTTCTTAACTGATGACATGACAACTCAGTAGCTCTGTTTCCACCTGCTGGCAGTACAGCACAAATCCAAGTGTCTGGGTTGGTCTGGTAGGATAAGGAAGCAAACTGAATACATATCTGAAACGTTAAGAGGCAAACCAACAGGGATAGGAGTTTGGCAGCACTAGGTGGGTGTGTGGTGGGAAAGCATGCATGAATTATTTCCAAACTTAGTGGGTATATATATGTATATCTGTGGTCAAAAAAAGTCAGTCCCTTGTAACTAATAACCGATATTTATTAGTTGTGATACCCGCAAGCGAGCCTTCTCCGGAGTAGCCCCCGCACTCTGGAATGCAGTGTCTGAAAAGCTCTGCTTAACACAAGACTATCTGTACTTCAGGAAGCAGGTGAAAGATTGACTCTGCAACCAGGCCTTTAATGGAAGAAGAAACTTACATTTTAATCTCTCTCTCTCTCACACACACACACACGGCAGGACATGTTTATCCACTCCTACCCTAGCTGAGATAATATTTAACCATCTCTCTGACCTCATGTGCAACTTTCTTTAAATCACCTTACTTTCTAACTTATACGTTACGTCTTTGTTTTATCCTTCACTATCAATTATAATGTTCTATTATGTATTGTGTTGACATTGTAAGTAGTATACCATGCCATACTTTGTATTGTTTTTGAATATTTTTACTGCTGTAATTGCCTATTGCGCATGTCTGATCTATTCTTACTGTACACCGCCTTGAGTGAATTCTTTCAAAAAGGCGGTAAATAAATCCTAATAATAAATAAATAAATAACAAGCACAGATAACGTGTGGTAAATATTTGAGATAACTAATTTTTAGTGAAAAGCCTAAGAGAGTTCAGCATAGGCTGTAACCACAGCCGAGCGTTTGAAATCAGTGAGACTTGCCACAAAGTGGCTCACTACAAAGCTCTATACATCATGGAATACTCTCTGTATGGCTCTAGGTATATGTGTGAAAAAAATCACTACAATAAAGTGATGTGAAATAAATCAAATAAACAAGTGTGCATGTATTATTGTCAAAATGCCAGAGTTTATTTTGCCCCCAGACAGACATTCTTGACCCCTTGTATATAATTTATTTCCAAAATCCGCTGGTTTGGGAAGGATTAACAATCATCAGACATATCCTTCCTATTTGGGTAATTTGTTCACTGGAGTTATCTTTCTTTCTTATCAGAGTTTAGATTAGGATCTAATCATGTTTTGAGTATAAATTGAGGCATAGTTTCAAAGCACTTAGCCTCCCAAAGTTCCATAGAAACCTATGGAACTTAGCCTCCCAAAGTGCTTTGAAAATATGCCTCAACGTGTGCTAAAACACGAGTCATCCTAAAGGTTTCACCACACTCTCTGCACTGTAAGTACCAGGACCTGGAACTGCTCTAATTTAATGGGAGTCCTCTTTTTGTCCTATAAAACTATTTCCCTTTCCACTTTCATTTTTGTATTCAAGTTTTTGTTTTTCTTGTGGTCATTGCTGTACCAGTCAAAAATTCTTTATCTCATTCTCTCAAAAGGCACATGAATATGAGCACCTACTCTATCCATCTACAATAGAAAACCTTCTGAATCAGTGTTTAAGCCTTGCTAAAATGTGGGTCTGGGCTTAATGCACTGCCATTTTATTTAATTATGGAGTATTAGCAACAATACAGGCTGCACTGGAACTCTCCTGTAATTATTAAAAAAAAAAAAAAAGTTGAGCTGCAAATCCAGTTAAGCCACTTTCTCTGCCCAAGTTCTATTTCCTTGCACCATCTCATCATGCATGCCCCCCCCCCACCCCACTGTTCATTTGATTTATCTTTGTACCAATAATCCTAGCAGCATATCCTTCTCCTGCTAGTCCATTGTCATGTTTGTCCTGTAACGTGTCTCTGACTGCCCTGGGAATAACACTGAATTGTAAATATATTGTCAAGCTTTAACTCGGATATCCTGGTGCAATACTGTGAATAGTGAGAAATCTATGAAGGGCTAGGTATAGTAAGAAATACAATTATCAACAGTGCTCATCATGCCCAAACCACTATGCAGTGGCGTAGGAAGGGGGGGGGGGGGGCGGTGGGGCGGTCCGCCCTGGGTGCACGCCGCTGGGGGGTGTCGGCGCCTCGCTGGTTCCTTGCTCTCTCTGCCCCAGAACAGGTTACTTCCTGTTCCGGGGCAGAGAGAGCAAGGAACCAGCGAGGCGCCGACACCCTCCCAGCGGCGTGCTCTCGGCGGATTGGCCCGCCCACCCGCCCCTCTACCGCCTTCCAGGTATGTTCTCGCGGGGGGGGGGGGGGGGGGGGGGGGGTTGCGCTACGGAGGGGGGAGGGCACCCGGGGGGGGGGGGGGTGCGCAGCGGCGACCCACCCTGGGTGTCAGCTGCCCTCGCGACGCCACTGCCACTATGGTACATCTCTGTACGGTTCCCTCATTTGCAAAATGTACCAATTTAAAAGCAGTGTCCCTTCTGCCCTCTCTTCACTTTAGCTGACAAGTTGGATGAGAACCTGTAGTTTCCAGTGGTGACGTGACAGAAGGTTACAAAAAAACCCCCAAACTAATAAATAAAAGGCTCATCTAGGACTAGGGGGCATGCGATGAAGCTACAATGTAGTAAATTTAAAACGAATCGGAGAAAAGTTTTCTTCACTCAACACGTAATTAAAATCTGGAATTCGTTGCCAGAGAATGTGGTAAAGGCGGTTAGCTTAGAGGAGTTTAAAAAAGGGTTTGGATGGCTTCCTAAAGGAAAAGTCCATAGACTGTTATTAAATGAACTTGGGGAAAATCCACTATTTCTGGGATAAGCAGTATACAATGTTTTGTACATTTTTGGGATCTTGCCAGGTATTTGTGACCTGGATTGGCCACTGTTGGAAACAGGATGCTGGGCTCGATGGACCTTTGGTCTTTCCCAGTATGGCAATACTTATGTACTTATTTAATATATAAACCTTCTGCTTCCACATTTTACCAAATCTCAGCTCCCTGTCTGTTACGTTGAGGTATCGGAGCTTTACATTCTTCTGCAGCAGTGATACAAACTTCCATTCTTCCTTGTATACTGACAAGGAAGAGGGAGAGAGGCGCAATGATCAGGGACCCAACTTGAAAATCTACAGCCAAACACTTAACACCAAATCTGAGAATTAAAGGCTTAATGGGTAATCTGAAAACATTTTTTTTTAATCTGAAGGTGACATTCAAATGAGTGCAATATTGGAATATTCTGAACAAAACATCTTTTTAAAAAGTCTGTCCTTCCCTGACACTTTCACCTCACCTTGTTCTAATTTAAAAAATGCAATATTATCTAATGCAGACACTGATGTTTGTTTCAAGTTCCTGCTACTACTTATTTTCAAAAGAGAAAAACATCCAAAAGGTGGCATAAATAAGCATTTGGACGTTTTTCCTCACAAAAAACATCCAAATATTTGCAAAACCAATTTTTAGAAGTTTTTCTATGAAGTCCTTCAGAAGTGCATTCAAATCACAAAGGGGCATGTCAGGGATGTGTTAAAGGCAGGATCTGGGCGTTCTTAACACTTGGATGTTTTTCTGCCATAATAGAACAAAACAAAAACATCCAGGGCTGAAAGTTGGATGTTTTGATCTAGACTTGTTTTATTAATGAATAAGTCACAAAAAAGTGCCTTAGATAACCAGATGACCACTGCAGGGAATCAGGGATGACCTCCCCTTACTCCCCCAGTGATCACTAACCCCCTCCCCCAAAATATGATTAAAACATTACCAGCCTTTATGCCAACCTCAAATGTTATACTCAGGTCCATTAAAGAAGCATGTAGGTCCCTGGAGTAGTCTAGTGGTGGGTGCCGTGCACTGCATACAGGTAGACCCAGGCCCATACCTCCCCCTACCTGTTGTGGTGGTAGCTGTGAGACCATTGTACCCACATATAGGTGCCCCCTTCACCCATAAGGCCTACTGTAGAGGTGTAGTTGGGGTAGTGGGTTTTGGGGGGCTCAGCAGACAAGGGAGCAACGGTGAGATGTGTACCTGGGAGCATTTATTTGAAGTCCACTGCAGTGCACAGACTTCCCACTGCTCTCCTGGGATGTCTGTGTGGTCAGTCTACTGGCTCCTCCTACATCCCAATGGCTTGATTTTGTGCGTTTTCGCTTGGATTTTTATTTTCTCAAAAATGGACCAAAAACAAATGCAAAGAGCACAAAAACATCTAGCAAATAGCCATTTTCAAAAAAAAAAGAAAATTTTTCTGTTTTGAAAATGGCTATATTCCCCACTTGAATTTTGGACATTTTTAGCAAAACATCCACAGTTGGACTTAGACGTGACATTGAAAATGCCCCTCATGCATGCTGACTTTCACCTCCAAACCAGCAAAACAATGCCATGTCATACATGTCTTACACATTTCATTGATTAGCCCGGCAAAAAGTGTTCACTGTTTTCTTAAAACAGAAAAACAGTAAATGAAAATCTATTGCTACTTATATATTGCAGAGTGTTCAAAGCTGAGATGGGTCTAACAAAAGTAATCCTCTCCCTCTCCTCATCCCTCCTGATACACACTAAAATAGTGTATTTTTTTAATGTCTTGCATATGCCCCAGAATATTTATGGGAACGGACCAAACTGCATACCCTTGTTCCATGGTACATCCTATAGAAAACCATTGGGGAGTTCCCACCAACCACTGGTAGAAAATCATAAAATATCCACACTCTAACCTGAACAAGGTAATTCTGCTGTATCAGTATTCAGAATTTGATCATCATCTATTGTCTGAATTAACAAATTAAAACATATGAAGTCACAATCCAAGCCATTAGGAAGGCTAAAGTTACTTCTGTTGATCCCATAAGTCTAACATGTATCACAGCTGTTGACACCTAAGGGTGTGACAGTAGTTGGCAAGGGGGAAAAAGTAGGGTCAGCATAGCCATAGTTTAAGTACAAGATCCCTACCTGAGACAGCAGCAAGGGAATGCTCACGCGAGAAGAGAACGCAGTGTGTCTGATCAGTGGGGGAGGGGCAAATAGGCTGCCTGAACTCTACAGTAGGCTAGAGCCCAGGGGAGAGGTGCTGGGTCTTCTGGGAATGGAAATCTAGCCATATGCACCAATCGGAAGTATGAATTCTGGTGATGCTATTTCCCTGAGACAGGAGAAGGGTGGGGGGCTCTAGGTGCACGTCTGTCCTCAACCCTAGAAAGACTTTCAGACAGGCAGAGAGAGGAGAGGAACGCGAGGAGAGAACTCCTTCAGAGCTGACCAGCGGGAGTAAACATGCTATCTAACCTGGGGCAGTGAGGACCTGAAAGTACATGTTGGGTGAGGAACAAGGTGCAAGCTATTCATTCCCAGGGCAAGGAGGTCCCTGAAAGCAGAGTATGGAAAAGCCAGGAATATGGCCAAGCCTACCCTGAGTGCAAGAAAGGATGAGAGCCCCAGCCTGGAATGGAGAAGTTATTTTATTAAAACATTAATGTACTTTCTAAGATATGTTTCCCTGGCAAATTTTGGTCATCTGATTAATGAGGAAGATGAATTGAGAGATCAACTTGTTAATTTGGACCTTGTGTTTAAAGGAAAAGAGAAACTGGAATTGTTTTGTTTGCTGCCTAAGAGGGTGTGGGAGGGTTCCAGGAAGTAAGGCAAATTAGGTTGGAACCTTTCCCTCTGCTCCTGTAAAAGCCCTTCAGGAGCAGAGGTTTGCAAGAGGCGTGGCAGCCATTAAAAGATGGACAACATGGAAATGAAAACCTGTTTGAGATGGTGTTGAGTGTGATGCCCACAGGGGACAAGGACCTGCCTGTTTGGAAGGAAATTATAACAACCCTGGTAGCAGAAGGGTGCCAGGGAAGAGACTGCATGGACTAAGCAATGGAAACCTTGATGAGGATATTGCAGGGATAACTCATGATAAGACTGTGTTCTGTTTGAGAACGTATCATAAACTTGGGTTATCCCCTGATAAGGGGTTGCTTCAGATAATCAGCACCAGACCTGCCCTAACCCCGAAACAGTTCAATCAGAACTGACTCTTGTTGGGCTACAGGGCCATGAGCCTTCATTCACATCTATCCAAGATTTTCCAATTTTTAGAACCTTTGCGCTTTCTCTTAGAGATGATTTCATAAGCAGATTATCAAACTGAAAATTAAACTAAACCTCAGTATCAGGAGATGCTAGGGAAGTAAGGTTCCTCAATGAAATAAATGACCGCTTGTCAGGAACTGACAAGAGGGTTAACAATTTCAGTGGAATATAGGTGAGATAGATAACCATGTTGGATCCACTTGGCAATGGTAACCATAACATGACCAAATTGGAGTTAATAACTGGAGAGGTAAGGGCTCACAGGTTAATATTTTTTTTCAGTGGCTGTGTGTTAATACTAAAAGCAGACTGCCAGAAAAAAAAAAAGTTGATTTTATGACAGTGCTAGGAACAAGATTATCTCAGTCCGACTGTCGGCTCAAATAGCCGTGTTTTGAGCCGACAGTCGGACTGACAATGACTTAACGACAATCCACTGGAGCAGTGATCCTCACTTTGGCGTCCTTATTCCCTGAAGAAGCCCCTTGGCGAAACGGGTCCGTTGGGTGGGGATGCCCATTCAAGACGCTGCTATTAGCTAAGTGGGGTTTTTTTGTATATTGAGTCTCTACAATTTCGGCATGCACAGCAGATTGAGCATATTTCCCTACAAAAAACTTTTGTTATAAAAAAAATATATTTTCTCACAAAGGGAGGAGGTGGGTGCTAAGACCGATGATTGAAGAAAGCACAGTGACTTTCTTTGAAAAATTTCAGCAGTCTTGCTGTTTGTCACCTTTCTGAGGTCTTTCCCCTCTTCAGCCTAATTTTTATACTCTGCACATTGCATACAATTAGATTCACCTGCACATTACTCTTGGATTCTGCAAATTAAAGCAAATCTCCCCCTCTTGTGTTTGTTACCATCTTTTAAATCAACAATAAAGGAAACACTGTCTGCCCTGCAGCTTCCAGAATACAGATAGTTTCAGATTATTAATGTAAACTGTCAAATGTTTGACTGGTCTGCTTTGTAGCACTCAGCTAGCTGCCCGAATGTTTTAAAATAACATTGGGGCCCTTATACTAAGCCGCGTGTCTATGTGCGCCCAATGCACGCCAAAATGGAGTTACTGCCCAACTTCTGCATGGCTCTTGCAGTAATTTCATTTTTGGTGCGCGTCTGAAAAATATTTTTTCAATTTCAGGCGAATGTAACGGATGCGCACCAAGTGGCATTTGGCACACATAGGTCATTGCCACCCGGTTACCGCGTGAATCTTTACCGCTAGGTCAATGGCTGGCGGTAAGGTCTCAGACCCAAAATGGACGCGTGTCAATTTTCATTTTGCCGCACGTCCATTTTCGGCAAAAATTTTAAAAAAGGCCTTTTTTACAGGCGCGCTAAAAAATGGATCGGTGTGCAACCAAAACCCGGGCCTTCACTACCGCAAGCCATTTTTCAGTGCGCCTTTGTAAAAGGGCCCCATTGTCACATGGCGTATCTTAGGACAATAAATATGAAGAATAAATAGTTCCTAGTAGTTTACAGGTATCAGTTACTGATCATTTGTCCTGGAGCAGCAACAAAGAAAAACAAAAACCACACAGCAAATACTTTTATGTGTGGTTATGCCTCCAGCACAAAATGTGAGATGACAAACAGTCCCATTTGCACTGACCTGACTCGGGGGCCAATGTAGAAGCTAGTGCAGATGGAAGTCTGCGGTTAACACAACATCTGCACACAATTTTCCGGGCACACAGGGCTAGATTCAGTAAATGAAACTCAAGAATGGGTGTGGGAAAAGATTGGTGCTATGTGCCCTTTACAGAATCATGTATAAGCATGGATTCCTTGCTACCCTCTGGGTGCCAGACTTACACCTGCTGAATTTTGGTGCCAAGTTAGGTGTGTTAAGGTGGTATTATTATTATTAATTTAGATTTTTGCTCACACCTTTTTCAGTAGTAGCTCAAGGTGAGTTACATTCAGGTACTGTGGATATTTCTCTGTCCCAGGAGGGCTCACAATCTAAGTTTGTACCTGAGGCAAGGGAGGGTTAAGTGACTTGCCCAAGATCACAAGGAGCAGTAATGGGATTTGAACCGGCCACCTCTGGATTGCAAGACTGATGCTCTAACTACTAGGCCACTCCTCCACTCCAAAGTAGTCAGTAATTGTGCACATAGCTTTTCGGAATGCCCCTGGCCTTGCCCCTAGTTACGCGCTATGAAAGTCAGGCAAAGCTTTGGCATTATGTTTGCGTTAGAAGCCATGTACTCAGTCATCAGCACATGGTTCTAACACAAGCCCTTCTGCATTGCCCCTCAGGCTTTAAATCTGCAAAAAAAAACCCATAGCAAAGTACAATCAGAGGTGAAGAGGTTCTAGCGGATGGATAGCTCTCCGATTATATCTATACATTATTCTAATAACTGTCAAAGATTGTTGAGAGCCACAAACAGGCCTGTTGGTCAGGATGCCCATAATAAATATTTACAAAATTAACTCCAACCAGGAGAGGGAGTGATAATGTCTGATGATCTCAAAATGGAAAAACGGTGTGAAAAACAATAGTGACTACAGTCAAAGGGATGTTGGGGTAGACAACAGAAAAAAAAGTGATTATGCTCCTGTATAAAATTCTTGGCGAGATCTCATCTAGAATGTGGTGTCCAGTTGTGCACATTGCTCCTCTAGAAGACAGAAGAGGCCCCTATACCAAACTCCAGCAGCGGCGCAACCTTGTAGCAGCTGGTAGGGATCTGCATGCACTGCCAGCTGAAGCTGTCTGCAAAGCCACCCTGAACTCCCTCCGGCGCACCTCAGTTGGCAGCAGCTTTAGTGAGTCACTCCTGATGACGGCACATAGTAACATAGTAAATGACAGCAGATAAACACCTGTACAGTCCATCCAGTCTGCCCAACAAGATTACATGGTATGTAATATTTTATATGTATATCCGAGTTTGATTTGTCCCTGCCTTTCTCAGGGCACAGACCGTAGAAGTCCGCCCTGCACCAGTTTTATTCTCCAAATACCGGCGTCGCCACCCAATGTCCGCTAAGATTCCATAGATCCATTCCTTCTAAACAGGATTCCTTTGTGTTTATCCCAAGCATGTTTGAATTCCATTACCGTTTTCATCTCCACCACCTCCCGCGGGAAGGCGTTCCACATATCCACCACCCTCCCTGTGAAAAATACTTCCTGACATTACTCCTGACATTAAGCACCTAGTACATGCTTAGTTTTCTCAGTACCACAAGGTTGTTGCTAGATCTTGTGGCAGTCATTTTGAAGGAGCAGCAGTGATGGGCAGGAGAGAGAGTGGGCACTTATCCTGTCCATTTCTCTCTATACCGCTAGGGATCAGATATGTAGGCCTGCAAAGATACAGGGGAGGGAAATCAGCACACTGCATGCCAATACCCAGAATGTATGTGGGTGATGGCCAATGTTCAGTGCTGGCACCCACACAGCTACACGGCCAAAGTTAGGACTGCTATTTATGCCGTCATTTAGCTCCCATGACTCCACCTTTGGAACACCCCAATCTAGCTCACTTCAAAAATACCTAGTCTTGAGACGATATTCAGCAGCACTAACTCAGTTAAGTGCCACCAAATAAGAGCGCGGTTTAAGAAGACAGAAGCCTCTCCTGCCTGTTTAAATGTTTTGAATACTGGCTGGAATAGTTTTAGTAGCTGTTTAAATTATTACAAAGGTAGGTGGTAAGGCACTGGTGAGGCTGGGTGTTGGATTAAACAGGGGATCTTGTATGCTCACCTTCCTAGGATGGTGGAGAACCAATGAGAAAGAAAACAAACTGAAGTGGATAGAGAGAGAGACCCTACAAGTGTCTGGGCTTCTATGGCCACCAGCTAGGATACATGTCTGCAGTGTTGACAGGAACAAATGAGCAGACCAACTGGTTTTTCTGTGCTATCATCTACCATGTGATAATGTTAGTATTTATGGAGCATCAGCATTGTTTATTTAAATTCCAATTTTGTTTTCATTAAAAGAAGCAGCAGCTAAACTGATGGTGAGAAGTACTTGGGGATTACTTTGTTTTACCCGTTTCTATCTTCCTGCTTAGCTGGCCTCCTCCCTGCTATTCTCCTTTACTTGTAAAATTTTACTTTTATATTTTAAGGGTGAAATTGGCTGGATTTTGATTCATAGTACTAATCTTTATTTGGTTAAATTCTAATTTTGGTTTCAGTGAAGAAAACAAGTGTTACTCTAGGGTCCAATTCCACCCACCCAATCCACTGGCTATTTTTTCTTATACAAGTTTTGGTGAGTGGAACCCTCTTACTCATCTCAAGTGACCCCTATCCATAGAATTTGGACAGTTGCCTGTGGTGATGCCTGTCTACAATATTGGTTACAAGCAGTTCTCTAACTGCATTGGTTTTGCTCTGCTACTACCTAATAAAATAGTCCCATTACAGATTCCAGCCATTGACAGTGATCACCACAGATGAAAAAGAAAAAAATGTACAAGTTGTATTCTGTTCTATTTTGGAGGCCGTATCTTGCTAAGGACATCAAAAGACGAGGCAGTTCAGAGAAAGGTGACAAAAATGATATAGCGCTTATGACAAAAGGAGACTTGAAGATCCCAATATGTATAATCCTAGAGGAAAGGAAGGGATAGGGAGAATAGGTTAGAGACATTTAAATACTCAAACGATATCAATATGCAAACTAATCTTTTTCAGAGATAGGGAAGCGGTAAAACTAGAGATCATGAGTTGAGGTTGCAGGGTGGAAGACTTAGGAACAATGCCAGGAAATAGTTTTTCACAGAAAGGGTGATAAATGCCTGGAATGCCTTCCTGCAGGAGGCTGTGCAGACAAAAATGATGACTGAATTCAAAAATGCATGGGATAAACATAGAGGAACACTATAGAAAAAAGATGGACTCCAATTAAAGCAAAACTTAAATGACCTTATAACGAGTGAGCTTTGATGGCAATTTTAGAGGTTCAGAAGTAAGACTAATGCCGGACAGACATCTACAGTCTGGGTCCCATAAATGGCAAAAAAAACAGATCAGGATCAAGGCTGGAGCGGACTTTGATGACAACTGCCAGTAGTTGGGAAGTAGGACCAGTGCAAGACAGACTTCTATAGTCTGTGCCCCAAAATTGGCAGGGAGAAACGGAGATAAGTACATAAATATTGCCATACAGGGACAGACTGAAGGTCCATCAAGCTCAGCATCCTGTTTCCAACAGTGGCCAACCCAGGTCCCAAAAAAGCACAATATATTTTATGCTGCTTATCCTAGAAATAAGCAGTGGATTTTCCCCAAGTCCATTTTAGTAATGGCTTACGGACTTTTCCTTTAGGAAGCCATCCAAACCTTTTTTTAAACCCCACTAAGCTAACTGCTTTTACTACATTCTCTGGCAACAAATTCCAGAGTTTAATTACACACTGAGTGAAGAAAAACTTTCTCCAATTAATTTTAAATTTACTACTTTGTAGCTTCATTTCATACCTCGTAGTCCTAGTATTTCTGGACGGAATAAACAATCAATTCACATCTACCCGTTCCACTAAACTCATTATTTTATAGACCTCTATCATATCTCCCCTCAGCCGTCTTTTCTCCAAGCTGAAGAGCCCTAGCCGTTTTAGCCTTTCCTCATAGGGAAGTCGTCCCATCCCCTTTATCATTTTCGTAGCCTCTCTCTGTACTTTCTCTAATTTCACTAAATCTTTCTTGAGATGCAATGACCAGAATTGAACACAATAATTGATGCACGGTCGCACTATGGAACGATACAAAGGCATTATAACATCCTCATTTTTGTTTTCCATTCCTTTCCTAATAATACCTAACATTCTATTTCCTTTCTTAGCCGCTGCTGCACACTGAGCAGCGCGTTTCAACGTTATCATCAACGACGACATCTAGATCTCTTTCTTGGTCATCTGCCATTTGGACAGCCGGTCTCCCAGTCTCGTAAGGTCCCCTTGTAATTTTTCACAATCCGCTTGCGATTTAACAACTTTGAATAACTTTGTGTAATCAGCTAATTTTATTACCTCACTAGCTACTCCCATCTCTAGATCATTTATAAATATGTTAAAAAGCAGTGGTCCCAGCACAGACCCGTGGATATGTATATCCATGGATGGACAAAAACCAAAAAACAAGAAGAGGAAGGAAAACAAGGAGGGTTAACTTTATAAATTCCTCGAGTGACTCTTCAGAGGGAGAAATAGAGCCCACAAGAGAGAGAGAGAGAAACACTATTAGCAAACAAGATCCAATTCCGACAAATAATCAACATTTTTTAGGTTCTCAAACAGAACAAACAGTACAAACCACGGGTCTAACGCCCCAAGAGACCGACACAGAAACAACACTAAATGTGATCAATATTTCGTCATATGAGTTAACCAAAGAGCAATATGAAGTACTCTCCAAGGGTTTATCATTCGTGCCTACACAATTTTATGATTCATTCCAGACGAAGCAGCATCTACATAGATTTTTTAGACAGTTATGGTTGAGATTGCATTTTGGAGAAAAAGAGACACAAGAAGGTCCCATTGGGACAGAGCAATCTTTTTCATCAAAATATCACTTACCTTCCACCTGGATCCTGCCAGGACATATAAATAGTATAACTGACACCTTTCAAAAATGGGTCCTGCAGGACGTAGACAAAATGGAAGGTACACAACCATTCACATATGGTAATTTAACAAAACGTCTAACAGCAGCATTAGAACAACTACAGAGCAATGAACACATTGACATAATCCGAGCGGACAAGGGAGGGGCTACTGTAGTGCAGAATAAACAAGATTATATGATCGAAGCACACAAACAGTTACAGGATACCACATTCTATCAACCATTGATAAAAGATCCCACAATGGAAATTGCAGCGGACATACATTCTCTGTTGATAGAGGCTAGTCATAAGGATTTCATTAACACCAAAGAATTAAAATATTTGGATAGACAATTTCCCAGTGTGCCTAACATATACTTCGTGCCAAAAATACATAAAAGCACTACAAATCCCCCAGGACGTCCAATAGTAAATGGAAGAGGCTCAGCACTGGAACCTCTTTCTCAATATTTAGATTTTCATCTCAGTATAGAAGTTCCTAAGATCAGGTCATACATAAGAGACTCTACACATTTATTACAGAAATTAGAGATTTTAGAAAGGAATGTTAATAAGAATATTATTATATTAGTGACTCTTGATGTAGCAGCGTTATAATCTAATATTCCACAGAAAGCAGCGTTAGAACTAATTAATAATCAACTAAATGCCATGGATTACTCTCATGAAAAGAATGCATTTTTGAACAGCATAGCAGAAAAAGTGATCATGAACAATTACTTCACATCTGAACAAGAATATTTCTTGCACATTAAAGGAGTGGCCATGGGGGCCACGGTAGCCCCCACGATAGCCAACTTATATATGGCCCAGTTTGAAACTAGATTTGTATATCAGAGTAAGTTCATATCATACGACTATCAGTGGATAAGATACATAGATGACATATTGCTGATTTGGAATGAAGATATACGGGCATTAGAGTTCTTAGAGTATCTGAACAAATGTGATAAAAATATACTATTCACAGTCCACATAGGAGGCAGTGAAGTAGAATTCTTGGATATCAAAATACAATGGAATGCAAGTGAATTTATTACCCAAGTGTTTTGCAAACCGACAGACAGGAACACGTTGCTCCATTATACTAGTCATCATCCAGCCCCCTTAAAAAATGGAATACCAGAAGGGCAATTCTTACGTATACGTCGGATATGTTCTCAGAAACAAGAATATGTAAAACAGGCAGTATTAATGAAAAAAAGATTTAGGGGCTACTCGGGTAAGATTATACACAAAGCTTTTAAGAGGGCTTACAATGCACAGAGACAGTGGTTGTTTCATAAGGGCACAGAACCAAGAGATACACAATTGACATGCATCTTGCCGTTTGTAGCACATTCTCACCACGTAACACAAATTATATGAAAGAATTGGGCCATGTTGGGCATTCATTCTATTTTTAAAGATCCACCCCGGTTCTCATATAAACGAGGACAGAATTTAGGAGAAAATTAAAACAGCAGATTTGCATAAGTGACAAGGATCAAAGGGGCCATCATAGGTGTAAAGGGTGCACTTACTGTAAATACGCAATGGAGACACAGAGTATAGAGATTCCTAATCAGAAGAGTCCGAAGAAGTTTCAGTTACTATCATTTATTGACTGTGAGTCAGCATTTGTAATATATGCTATAAAATGTCCCTGCAATTTATTTTACATAGGACAAACGGTACAAAAAGTAAAACCTAGAATAGCCCAACATCTCAGCAATATCAGATTATTGAAGGTGGATACCCCTTTAATCAAACACTGGCTTAGTAAAAATCACACAGTAGAAGACGTAAGATTTGTAGTACTGAAACAGATGGATTTGAGTAGGGAAGGCAATGTTTAACATAAGATGATGCAGGTAGAACAGCGTATGATATACAAATGGAGAACATTGACCCCTATGGGACTGAATAAAGAAGTAGAGTGGGCGGGTCTATAAATCCAGGAAGTGGAGCAGTGATCATGACACGAGGGTAATACAGACTGCATGTGTAGCGAAAACAAGAAGGTCGACGCCATTTCCTGTACACCGTGGAGGGGACTGTTCCGGCAGAAGCCATGGAATAGAGAATGAATAAACTGTAAGGTGAGCAGTTATGCAGAAAAGATTGTTTAGAATAGTATGGGCAATAATACATTTTGTAATAGTTTCCGTGCCTTATCACTATGTTTAGAGTCGAAGCCCCTGAAGACGCCTTGAGCGAAACGTATAGGGCCTTGACAAAGCCATTGAGAGACAACAGCAGGAAAGAAGAGCCTTCTCAATCGTTAAAAGACTTATGATACTATAAGCACAGACTTAAATAGTATGCAGAGAGACTTTTTCCACTGGAGAAGCGTCACAATAATATGACGGAGCACCAAACGCACCAATAAGAGGACTCATATTCAGCAGATAAGTGGTATCAGATTAAGAAGAGCACACAGTAACAACGTGCATATGTAGAGTCATTGGACTTAATAGTAACGAATAATCTTGTAATGTGTTAGGTTGTTAAAATACTGGTGAAAAAGGGCTCAGTCGGAAAAGGATGAAGTGAGTGTATGAATGATAGGAGTATAAGAATATGTGACAGGAAGCACTAGTGGTGTAAATAATCATAGCATTGTTAAGAGGAAAGTAAAATAAAGATTAGATAATAACGTCAATATTCATTAGGGATATCCTAAAAACTTGACCAGTTTATGGCCCTTAAGGACTGGAAGTAAATACCCCTAATCTAACTAATGGATGGGTATTCAGGACCGAGCATAGATTATGTCCTAAGGATAGAAATTACTATAGTAGGTTCGGGATCGTTGCACTCTTAAGTTGTAAAGGAGAAAGAGCAGAAGTATGAGTAGCACCATTTGTTTCTGCTTGTTTTATGCTCTTGTAACTTGAGTATAGTCAAGATGTGGCTAACATAGTAAATGTCAGCAGATAAAGACCCGCCTTGTCCATCCAGTCTGCCCAACAAGGTGAATCTGGCACTCTGCACAGGTTCCACTTCTTCATGATTAAGCTCTGGTATACTTGAAACTTGAATTTTGTGCCACAGCATTAACAGATAGTCTACAGAAGGCACAGTAGGGCCTAGTTTGGTCCTCATTCCCACCCACCCCTAGCTCAACTCTTCATTTATAGTCAATTATTCTAATTAGGACAACTAGAGAGGAGTTTAGAGTTTTAATTACATTTAATTAGTTTCTGAGAAGCAAACACTAAATAAATTACAAATTACACCAACCTTAAGGCTCTTTATATTCATCTGATATCCCTAGTACCTTAAGAAGCTTTAATTAAGCAACTCTAAAAGACTAAGATGCAGACAGTGGTCCAGCAGCGAGAGGGGTGTTATCCAGTCTTTTGCATTGAGTGTCACATGTATGATTATTTCTCAGTTGGTGAGAGGTCATATGTGTGTGCTCAATGCAGAGCTTCTAGCTCTCAGAGAACGAGTCTGTTCTCTTGAGGTTAGAGTAGCAGACTTGGAGGAGCTCAGGGAGACAGAGGTACATAGAGAAGGCCTACAGGGACATTGTAGAGAAGTCCCACCTCCAATCTGGCAGCCCCTGTGCTGCCTTGGAGGACAGAGACCTTCTAAAAGGAGAGTATCACCCTGGTGAAGCTGGAAGTAATCCTAGACAGTACCAGCACACCAGGGGATGCAATATCCTCTCACACCAAGGAGTCTCCAGGAGCGAATAGATCTAGCCCAGCATCCTGTCACCGACAGTGGCCAATCCAGGTCAAGGGCACCTGGCACGCTCCCCAAACGTAAAAACATTCCAGACAAGTTATACCTAAAAATGAGGAGTTTTTCCAGTCCATTTAATAGCGGTCTATGGACTTGTCCTTTAGGAATCTATCTAACCCCTTTTTAAACTCCGTCAAGCTAACCGCCCGTACCACGTTCTCCGGCAATGAATTCCAGAGTCTAATTACACGTTGGGTGAAGAAAAATTTTCTCCGATTCGTTTTAAATTTACCACACTGTAGCTTCAACTCATGCCCTCTAGTCCTAGTATTTTTGGATAGCGTGAACAGTCGCTTCACATCCACCCGATCCATTCCACTCATTATTTTATACACTTCTATCATATCTCCCCTCAGCCGTCTCTTCTCCAAGCTGAAAAGCCCTAGCCTTCTCAGCCTCTCTTCATAGGAAAGTCGTCCCATCCCCACTATCATTTTCGTCGCCCTTCGCTGTACCTTTTCCAATTCTACTATATCTTTTTTGAGATACGGAGACCAGTACTGAACACAATACTCCAGGTGCGGTCGCACCATGGAGCGATACAACGGCATTATAACATCCGCACACCTGGACTCCATACCCTTCCTAATAACACCCAACATTCTATTCGCTTTCCTAGCCGCAGCAGCACACTGAGCAGAAGGTTTCAGCGTATCATCGACGACGACACCCAGATCCCTTTCTTGATCCGTAACTCCTAACGCGGAACCTTGCAAGACGTAGCTATAATTCGGGTTCCTCTTACCCACATGCATCACTTTGCACTTGTCAACATTGAACTTCATCTGCCACTTGCACGCCCATTCTCCCAGTCTCGCAAGGTCCTCCTGTAATCGTTCACATTCCTCCTGCGACTTGACGACCCTGAATAATTTTGTGTCATCGGCGAATTTAATTACCTCACTAGTTATTCCCATCTCTAGGTCATTTATAAATACATTAAAAAGCAACGGACCCAGCACAGACCCCTGCGGGACCCCACTAACTACCCTCCTCCACTGAGAATACTGGCCACGCAATCCTACTCTCTGCTTCCTATCTTTCAACCAGTTCTTAATCCATAATAATACCCTACCTCCGATTCCATGACTCTGCAATTTCTTCAGGAGTCTTTCGTGCGGCACTTTGTCAAACGCCTTCTGAAAATCCAGATATACAATATCAACCGGCTCCCCATTGTCCACATGTTTGCTTACCCCCTCAAAAAAATGCATTAGATTGGTGAGGCAAGACTTCCCTTCACTAAATCCGTGCTGACTTTGTCTCATCAGTCCATGTTTTTGTATATGCTCTGCAATTTTATTCTTAATAATAGCCTCCACCATCTTGCCCGGCACCGACGTCAGACTCACCGGTCTATAATTTCCCGGATCTCCTCTGGAACCTTTCTTAAAAATCGGAGTAACATTGGCTACCCTCCAGTCTTCCGGTATTACACTCGATTTTAGGGACAGATTGCATATTTCTAACAGTAGCTCCGCAAGTTCATTTTTTAGTTCTATTAATACTCTGGGATGAATACCATCAGGTCCCGGTGATTTACTACTCTTCAGCTTGCTGAACTGACCCATTACATCCTCCAAGGTTACAGAGAATTTGTTTAGTTTCTCCGACTCCCCCGCTTCAATATTCTTTCCGGCACCGGTGTCCCCCCCAAATCCTCCTCGGTGAAGACCGAAGCAAAGAATTCATTTAATTTCTCCGCTACGGCTTTGTCCTCCTTGATCGCCCCTTTAACACCATTTTCGTCCAGCGGCCCAACCGACTCTTTGGCCGGTTTCCTGCTTTTAATGTATCTAAAAAAGTTTTTACTATGTATTTTGCTTCCAACGCTAATTTCTTCTCAAAGTCCTTTTTTGCCCTCCTTATCTCCGCTTTGCATTTGGCTTGGCATTCCTTATGATCTATCCTGTTACTTTCAGTTGGTTCTCTTCTCCACTTTCTGAAGGATTGTTTTTTGGCTCTAATGATTTCCTTTATCTTACTGTTTAGCCACGCCGGCTGACGTTTAGTCTTTTTTCCCTTTTTTCTAATACGTGGAATATATTTGTCCTGAACCTCCAGGATGGTGTTTTTAAACAGCATCCACGCCTGATGCAAGTTTTTTACTCTGCGAGCTGCTCCTTTCAGTCTTTTTTTCACCATTTTTCTCATTTTGTCGTAATCACCTTTTCTATAGTTAAACGCTAGCGTACTTGATTTCCTAGTTTCACTTCCTTCAATGCCAATATCAAAACCGATCATATTATGATCACTGTTATCAAGCGGCCCTCGTATCGTTACCCCCTGCACTAGATCATGAGCACCACTAAGGACTAAGTCTAGTATTTTTCCTTCTCTTGTCGGCTCCTGAACTAGCTGTTCCATGAAGATAAAAGCCACTGTTTACTGAAGTAGGAAAAGTTCTGCAGTTACTGCCTGGTAACTGCCAAAACTAATGCACAGTTAACTGCAAAACCTCTGTGGTAACTGTTGGGGACATTTCCAGCATATTCTGCCATTAGCTACACCTCTTGATGTAGTATTAACTGATCTTTATTATCTGATGCATCAACATTTTGAGGGCAATTCTACAACAAGGAGATTGGTTGGCAAATATTCTATAAAGGAACATAGGTGGTGAGAGCAGGGTTGCCAGGTGGAAAATTTTTTTCCCACCCAATCCAGCCTAAAAACAGCCCAAAACCCGCCCAAACTCAAACCCCGCCCCTGACACCCCCACCCCCGCGTCATCACCCCCGCCGTCACCGGCCCCGCCTCCCCGTCATCGGCCCCGCCCAGAACGTCACTAACCCCGCCCAAAATGTCACTAACCCCGCCCCCCGCGGCCGAAAAAACCGCCTGAAAACCGCGGAAAAGAAAAAAAAGAAGCCCAAAAAACCGCGACCCGCCGCGGGCAAAATTTCCCGCGGCGGTTCGCGGAAAACCGCCCAATTGGGCGGTAAAACCGCCCACCTGGCAACACTGGGTGAGAGCTTCTCCTTAAAGGCTTAAAGGTCAACAACAAAACTTAAAAAAAAAAATCCTACAGTGCATCAGAAGCCAGTGATAATGTACATAGAGAAGAGTCACATGATCAAAAGAGTGAACTCTACCCAAAAAACAAATCGCAACATTTTGCAACTTTTGATTAACAGCTGACACGGCCAATAATGCCACGTTACCATAATCCAAACTGGCTCATGCATGCACCAATGTATAGAACATGGCATCATCAAAAAAAATCTCGAACAGTCCTCAACTTTCGCAACAAACCCTGTAGGCACAAACAATGCCACCTGGGATGTAAACGTTAACTGAAAATCAATCACCACACCAAGGTATCTAAATGTATCTACTATGGGTATCTGGGTGTCTAATACTACTACTATTAAACATTTCTATAGCGCTACTAGACTTACGCAGCGCTGTACAAATGAACATGAAAAGACAGTCCCTGCTCAACAGAGCTTACAATCTAAATTGGACAGACGAACAGACAGCTAGGGGTGGGGAAATTGTAGTAGTAGGGGTGGTAAGTGAGGGTGTTGAGTAAGAGAGTCATGGTTAGGAGTCAATAAAGTGATATAAGTACTAAGGCAGGCTTGATTACCTGTCAGCCAACAGGCTACTGTTTTAGCCATATTCAAAACCAACCGATGTTTCTCAGGCAACTGAGAAACTCTAGATAAATAGTTCTGTGTGACATCCGAGCAACCAGTTAAGAAATCACCTGCATAAGCATAAACAGTTGTACCAAAACTTCGAATCAAAAAAATAAAAGCAGTGCCAAGAACATATTAAGTAGAGGAGATAGTGCAGAGCTTTTGGGAATGCTACAATCTTGCTGTCTTAATTTGAGAGATTGCATCACTAGTACTGACAGCAAAGGTACATCCACTGAGAAAAGAGGAAAACCATCTCACAGCTATGCCATCTACCCCAATCACTTGCAATCGCTGTAGAAGATGATGATGATCCTCCAGTTCAAAAGCAGAGGCTAAATCAAGGGATACTGCCAAAATACCATGCACCTCATTCAAGAACACTGCTATGGTTGTCTTAGTACTATAGACTCGTCTAAATGTCAGAGTTTGTGGAGTCTCAAAATATTTTACATCCTCAACAATTGGCAACTGTTGAACATCTACCTTCTCCACAAGCTTGACAGTACAGCTCAGATTATAACGGATCAAGTGTAGATCCCTTAAGAACTGGCCTGATTAAAAGCATGCTTCCATTTTGCAGGAAAACCCCCAGATTCTAAACTTTCATTAATCATTACTAGCATCCTAGGGAGAAACCCGTGGATTGATGAATGCAACCAACTAGGTTGCAGTCTGAAAATGTCGATTTAAATTGAGACAACAATCTAGTTAGCTGTACTAAGAAAACTGATTGAAAGGCCTCCAAGCTACAAACAGACTTAGTCTATCTGAAGAATCCAACATCAAATATCCCAATACTATACTCCCAAGGAGGCACCCCATCTTATCCTGAAAATAGGGGTGTCCACCAATGGCATAACCATACGTTTTAAAGACACCCTATCACACAAACTTGACACAGAGAACAACTTCCATACTAGGACCCCATCACTAAACACAAATGAATTATAATAGTCGCACTTCGCACACTTATCTCGGTACATGTAATAGCTATGCTGAGAATGGCAACGGTCATTCAACACAACCATGTGGTGTTTGCACCACAGACGCTCCCCATGCCAAACTTGTCTCCACAATAACTATAAACCACTGTGAAATCACAGATGTCCTTTACCAGACCTTACTTTCCTATGGTATGGGGGGGGGGGGGGGGGGAGGACAATACCGTCCAATGCCACCCTCAGGCTCCCACTCCATGCTCCAACCTGCTCCTCAAGAGACAATTCATCAAAAGTAGCAGCAGGTATGTAAAGGCACTACTGGAAAAGGATCAATACCCTGAACTGAATCAGAAACACACTGCCTCGGACCTTGATGACCAAAGCCCCTGTAACCTAAAAAGGACTGCCAGATGATCAGTCCAAGAAAGTCGAAAAGTGTCCAGATCAAACACAGAAATCTGAGAAAAAAATATTAGCAAACACTAAATCCAACAAATGACCACCAGAATATGTAGGCTCCCGTACCTACTGCAACAGGTCCAAATCTTGTAAAAGAGCATGGAACTCCGATACCCGGAAGGCTGAAGCATCCTCCATATGGAGGTTAAAATCCTTTAAAAAAACAAAAAAAAAACAAAAGCCCATTATCAAAAGCAACAGCTAACTCCAAAATGGACTGAAAATTAGTATCCCACACCCCCACAGACAAATTAGGAGGACAATAAAAAAGCACAATATGCACTCTACACGCGCTTGAAGGCGTGCCAATTTAACTACTTATAATCAGTAGGCAATTCCACAAAGGAGACCGTCGCTGCCCCCAGAATGGCTAATCCTTCTCCTCTTCGGGAAAAACTCATTCAAGAAACTGGAACATAGCCTGTATGCACACCATGGAGAAAACAGTAATCCTTCCCAGGTCAATTCTCCATTAAACATATCAAGTCCGGCCGCATACCTGCCAAAAAATTATGAAGCAAAACTGTCTTTTCATGAACAGACCAACAATTCACTAAAGCCAAATGCAAAGTGCAACCACCGATCTCCAAAAGTGGCTGCGCACTACTTAGAGACACTTGGACCAAACAGCATTCCCTATCCTGCAGGGTCACAGTGGCAGGTGAGGAGTTTAACTGGGGCAGTACCTGTCAAACCGTAATGAAGGTGTCCTAAGGCGAACTCAGGGAGCAGAAGGGGAAAAGCTTGCTTGATCTTGATTTCCAGTATGACAACAGATTGTGAAAGCAGGACCTCACAATCCTTCTGACTTTTTGAGTTTTAAGCAGTCAGAAAAGTTACCGTAGGGATAACTGGTTTGTGGCAGCCAAGTGTTCATGGCGACATCACTTTGAACACTTGGCTTTGAACACTTGGATTGTTCATCTACTAATAGGGAACGTGAGCTGAGTTTAGACAGTCGTGAGACAAGCTAGTTTTACCCTATTGATGATGCGACTCAAATCAGGATTCCCACTTCAGTCATTAACCCCATATTTACCAAACAACAATCACCACCTGAAAAAAACAAATAATTCCAATAACAGACCCCTCCCCAAGCTAATACTCAGCAAACGCCTAAAAAGATTAAAAGGATACTCACTAATTCCAAAAACCATCTGTCACTCGCCCCTAGAGCTCACCCCAAGGAGCACAACCTGCTTCTTGTGCATGCTCCTTTGGTGCGCACTGCCATGGTGCTTATCACTAGTTCTGGGTCTTACATTGTGCAGTCATGTGACCACTCTTCTACAGGTATGATTGGTTCTACTCCCCAAAAGTCAATAGTAATAGTGATCCAAACTCTATAATAAACACACAAACAGAAGAAGAGTCAGAATATAAAAAAATAAAATAATGTGGCTAACTGGATAAGAATTCTCCTACTTTGACTGGCAAAATTAATCTGTATAAAACCACAAGGCACAAATGAGTATTTACTGAAATACTCCAGCTCTCAGATAGCATTTCTAACACAACTGTTACTGCACTGAAGTCAATATAAATAATATAGCATCCTCTCTCTCTCTTATTTTACCCCTGTACCCAACACTGCAGGAAGCCCTGCTCCATTTCTGCTCTAAACACACCCACCTGTGCATTACAACAACAGAAAACCCCATACTCTGCTCCCACACTTTCCTAACAATTCAGGGTGCCATATTCCACTTGTCCGCTTCCCTCACCCAAACTTTTCCTCCAGCTCCCCAGCACACACTTTCCTGGAAATTATGATGTCACTCTTTGTGCCTCTTCCTTTGTAAAACAGCCTGGCCCCATAAATACTGTGTTCTGCTTGGATATGTCAACCCCTTGCATCAAAGTCTGATTTCACAGTACTACCATTAGACCCAGCAATCAAAAACAGGGGGAAAATGTTCATATAAACTCAATCTGTCACCTGAAACAACCTGACAAGAAACTACAGCATTGAATGTGCAATAAATCAAGTGACTCAAGGAAGCCTCCCCTTATTCCATTCTCCTCTGTAGTAACCTAGTATAAAGTGGTTTAAACAATTACAGATGCTCAAAGATCATGCACTTATACTTCAAGTATGCAAATGAGGGTGCAACAGCCTCAAAATAAACTTGCTTTTGCTTGTCTCGTATTATGACCTGCTCTCATCCTTTCTAAATCAGAGGGACAAGCATGGACACAGGCATTTTTGTAGGCCACTGGGTTAGAGCATCATGGTTTTGGTTTAATAATGCTGGATTTTGTTAGAATGTGGAGATGAGAGCTGTAGGATGAAGATTAAATTAACATGAAAACATGTGAGGGAGTTTACCTACTTCTTTTCCTCTTACCTCAGCACAGATGGATAGTGCTGGCATGCTACTTAATTCAAGAGCGACAAGATTAAAGCAAACATCATTAGCCTTTATTTCTTCTCTTTTCTGTGCTGTAGGCCATCCCGCAGCAAAACAGGAGGATGGGCTGAGCTGGTGCCACTGAATACCAAACTGTACGGCAACCAGCAGTTTCTGAGGGCTTTTCTCTGTTACACCAATCCAACACTACCATGGGACTACCATGCATCAAAAAAAACTACCGCAGGGTGCACTGAGGTGTCCCACGCCGTGTAATAATCCTGTGCCAACTGTTTTTATTTTTTGGCACGGGAGGTGTGTTTATGGGTGGAGAGGAGGCTTCCCCTGCACTGAATCGGGTAGCGTGAGTACATTGCCGCTCGCTGCCTGATTGGTGCGGGAGCCCTTACCACCTAGTAAATAGGTGGCGATAAGGGCTCACAAGCTAATGGCCATGATCTAATTGGGAAATTAGTGAAAAAACATTACAGGAAAAAAGACAAATGTGGCCATTTTACTGCCGCTCTAAAAGTGGCTTCAGTGCATGGGAAACCCATGCGTTAAAAGTAGCATGGGCCACTTTTTAGCGCAACTCAGTAACAGGGCCCTTTAGTTCCCAGCTAAGAGGAATCCCGCTGACAGAAAGTATAAAAACAAAAAAACTTGAAGAACAGTGGTAAGGAAGCAAAAGCTCCAGAGAAGCGACAAATGTGACCGTGGAGGAAAGCTAAAAGTAGTACAGAGAAGCTATAGGATAAAAAAAATGAGTCCAGTTGTTAAAATGCCAGGTTGCTGGCTGGGGCTCCCACAGCACACCGGTTGAAAAACACCATTATAGAATTACTCCCTCAATGCATGGTAATGACCCCTGTGTTAACTGCAAATCACAGTCTCCAACCATTCCAATCTCCCTTCTGTATTAGCATGTGTTAGCTGTTTAACATAGAAATTAACACACCTTAGTAAATGGGCCCCAAAAAGATTACTCGTGACTTGAATAACCATATGAAATAAATGTGATGCCTGCATAAATACTGTACAGATACAGGCACTAATAATAATTCCTTATGCCATAAAAGTAAGCTGAGAAGCAAATTTGTGTTTTAAATAACCATCAGCACTACAGAAGCAGTTTCATAAGTTAGAAGCAGTATAGTTATGTCTTGTTCCTCTTCGTATGGTTTCACCCTACCTCACTAAGGGGTCCTTTTACCAAGCTGTGGTAAAAAGGGCCCTGTAGTACTGGTGGGGGCCATTTTTGCTGCGTGCCAGGGACTTTTTAATCAAATGGGTAAAAAGCTCCTAAAAAAGATATGACCATGCGACATGATTCTTCTTACCCCGTGTGGCCATGCGGGGGGAGCACTTACCAGTGCTCCCAGTGAGGTGGCGGTAAGGGCTCTCACGGTTACCCGGTGGTAACCGGGCAGCGTATGGCGCTGCCCAATTACCACCGGGTTAGCGCCATACTAGAAATTACGGAATTATTTTCCGTACCACCGGAAATGGTGTGTGCTCGAGGCACAACTACTGCCAGCGGCCGTGTTGGGCTGGCGATAGTTACAGGTTGCCACGTGCCAACTCTTTAGTAAAAGGGCCCCTAAGGTTTTGCTCCAATCCTGTGTGCACAGGGAAAAAAAATGATATCAGAATTGGCCCCTGCATTGTCTGGCAAGTGTGTTGAAATGATTACTTTAACAACTAAGCCACAGGATACAAATCTCTTTAAAATCCATTCTGTAACCCAGTGACAGAGATGGACACAGATATCAGGATACTTGTATCCAATTTTGTTTGTGTTAATCTGTATTTGGTAGATATTGAGGGGTCCTTTTACTAAGCTACGGTAAAAAGTGACCTGTGGTAGTGTGGGCACGTGTTTTGGCCGTGCACTGGGTCATTTTGTACCGCTGTTGGGAAAAAAGGGCATTTCTTTTAATGGGCCGGGAAATGGGTGTGGACTGAAATTAAAACTAGCATGTGCCTATTTAAGGCCTGAGCCGTTACAGCCACCCACTGACTTAGCTACTCACGCAGCACACGCCAACTGCTGATTACCACTGGGAACACCCCTGTGGTAGAAAATAGACATTTTTCTACCATGGGATTCGGCGCGTGCCAAACCCAGAATTAACTAGGCACCGCGCAGAGCTGCCTGATTACTGCTGGGTAAATATTTTTGTGGCATGCACTGGGGGTGGGAACTACTGCTGGGTTCCTACGGTAGCCCGGAAGTAGTTCCGGATTGGTGCGTGGTAAGCCTGCTGCTGCGCACCAACCCTTTAGTAAAAGGGCCCCTCAGTAAGCCAGCAAGTTATCTGGATAATTTTAGTACAGCCTTCACTGACCAGATTTATCCACCTAAATTTATGTGGCTAGCGCTGACTTGATAAAGTTTAACTGCATCCCAGGAATGTCTCCTACTTCAGCTCTTTATACACAGGTACATTTTATGTGGACAACAATTTGCCTGAACAAAGTTTTCTTGCTCTGCAGGGTTAGGGATGTGAAGATAGGAAAATCTTATGGGGCTTAAACTAACACCTAAAGTCAGCCTGCTGTATTTCTTCAAATATCAGCCTCATGGGTTTTATTTTATTTAATAAAATAATGGGATGGACTGGATGAATCTGTTTAAGAATTCTACTTCGACTGGTTAAATTAATCTGAATAAAATCACAAAGCACAAACAGTTAGCCAGTCAGACATGGGGGTCGCTCTAGACACTTGCTTAGGCTAGGTTTAATGTAGCTACTCAATGTGACTTTTCAGCACTGAAGAAGTACTTCTGTAACACAGGCCCTAACATTTACTGTATGAACCCATTATGCACATAAATGTTTAGAATAATGGTATTTACAAATGTATATGCACACATTATTATTATTATTAACATTTGTATAGCACTACCAGACGCACGCAGCGCTGAACACCCAACATAGAGAGACAGTCCATGCTCAATAGAGATTATAAACTAAAAATAATATAGACAGACAAGACAATTAAGGGCGAGGGGAAGTACTGGGTGAGAAGGAACAAGGGGAGGCAATTGAGTAGTGACTAGGAGCCAAAAGCAGTGGTGAAAAGGTGGGTTTTCTGCATAGATTTGAAAACAGGTAGAGATAGAGCTAGATGTACAGGCTCAGGAAGTTTATTCCAGGCATAAGGTGCCGCGAGGGAAAAGGAACGAAGTCTGGAGTTAGCAGTGAAGGAGAAGGGGGACGACAAAAGAGATTTGTCCAGTGAGCGGAGTTCACGGGGAGGAATGTAGGGAGAGATGAGAGTGGAGAGGTAATGGGGGGGCTGAAGAATGAATGCATTTAAAGGTCAGTAAGAGAAGTTTGAATTGTATGCGGAAGCGGACAGGGAGCCAGTGAAGTGACTTGAGGAGTGGGCTAGTGCGAGTATAGCGATTTTGGCGGAAAATAAGTCGTGCTGCAGAATTTTGGACAGACTGGAGAGGAGAGAGATGGCTGAGCGGAAGACCAGTGAGAAGTAAATTGCAATAATCCAAACGAGAGGTGACAAGGGTTCTGGTAGCGTATTCAGAAAGGAAGGGGCGGATTTTGCTAATGTTGTAGATAAAGAAACAACAGGTTTTGGTGATCTGTTGCATATGCGTAGAGAAGAAGAGAGAGGAATCAAAGATGACTCCAAGGTTACGAGCTGAGGAGACAGGGAGGATGTGAGAGCCATGTAAATGCTAAAGTTCTACCTAAACACTATTCTGCGAATACCAACTTAACTTGTGTAGGAGTGGCCTAGTGGTTAGGGTGGTGGACTTTGGTCCTGAGGAACTGAGTTCCATTCCCACTTCAGGCACAGGCAGCTCCTTGTGACTCTGGGCAAGTCACTTAACCCTCCATTGCCCCATGTAAACCGCATTGAGCCTGCCATGAGTGGGAAAGCGCGGGGTACAAATGTAGCAAAAAAAAAAAATGTTATGAGGAGCTTAGGCAGTGCTCAAACTAAAGAGCATAACTTACAGAATACTGTAATTAGGCATTTATCAACAATACTTACACGTAAGCACTGACATCAGTTCTATGCCTGGCGTAAGTGCTCACGCCTATCTTTCAGGTGCACTACTACTGATCAAGAAAATAGGCGCTCTCATTCCTTTACAGACTAGGCTCCTGCCAGGATCCCTGCCCCTTAACTGGCTAAAAATGTTTTTAGATAATTATGACTGCACAAATTTCAGGTCTAAATACAGCTAGATTTAGGATCATTTTCAGCCACAAACTTAGCCAATTAGGTATGGCTGCAAATTTAGCTCAAGATAACCCGAGAAAAATTTGCTTATCTGCACAGCAAGCTTTAGAAAATTCACACAAAGAAAAAAAATACATTGGATTCAAACATCTTAAATTTTATTAGGCATGAGTAAACTATTGAGCAAAGTGAACATGCACATCCCAGTGTAGGTCTGGTGCAGCTATAATGAAATACCTGCACGAATGATCACTTTTTTATGAAAACAGCTCCTCATCAAAACATGCATAGAAAAAATAAATTTACATATACTATTCCTGAGTTGTTAGCTCTACCATGGATTAAGTGAATTGTCTTGTTTTCAGTGTCAACTGTTCTTTGTTCTCTGTGCTGACTTTCACTGCTGAGAGCTGTGCAACTGTTTGATGTCCACCTTATCTTAATAATACACAACTTCCTCATGTAGATGCCACTTACAGGTCTGTTCTGCTCTTCAAATGGGTATCATAAAAATAAATTTTAAAAAATATAGAGTCTAAGAGGCAGTGACCTCTCTAGTAGAAAGTGGTATTCTACTTAAAGACCAGGGGACACTCGATGAAATTACATAGAAATACTTTTAAAACAAATACAGTAGTACCTCGGTTTTCGTTGACGTCGGTTTCGGATTTCGTTGATTTTTTTTGACGAGAAATTTGTCTCGGTTTTCGTTGGTTGCCTTGGATTTCGTCGAAAAAGAAGGACGTCCATCTCCCAATTTCTATCGGAAGATGGACGTCCTTCTCTCGATTTTGGCATCCTCATTAATTTGCCTTGGTTTTAATCGGTTTCGGATTTCGCTGATTGTTTTCGGACAGATTATCGACGAAAACCGAGGTTTCACTGTAGGAGGAAATATTTTTTCACTCAAAAGATAGTTAAGCTCTAGAACTCGCTGCCAGAGGATGTAGTAACAGCGGTTATCGTATCTGCGTTTATAAAAGGTTTGGACAAGTTCCTGGAGGAAAAGTCCATAGTAAGAAAATGTCCATAGTCTGTTATTGAGATGGACATGGGGGAAGCCACTGCTTGCCCCAGGATTGGTATCATAGAACCTTGCTACTATTTAGTTTTCTGCCAGGTACTTGTGACCTGGATCGGCCACTGTTGTTGTATGGCTATTCTTATGTTCTTATGTACTCTTCAGAGGGTATAAAGCATGCAGTAAGAAGTTTAAAATGATGTCTTTGATAAAAATCAAATATGGCTAAGCCACTGTCTGCCATTATTTCATAAAAGGAATGAAGTGATAAATATCTAAGATATTTTTCTCTTCTGGTTACATAAATCAGTGATTTTCAAGTGGTCTCTTTTGTCTGTTCTAGACCAGTGCTTCCCAAGTCTGGTCCTAGAGTACCTCTTGCCTGTCAGGTTTTCAGGATATCCACAATGAATATGCATGACAGATTTGCATATAATGAAGGCAGTGTATGCAAATCAAGTTTATGCATATTCATGAAAACCTGACCAGCAAGGGGTACTCCAGGACTGGACCAGGGAAACAGTTCTAGGCTACTCAACCTGAGGCTCTTCCCCATGATGCATAGGCTGAGAAAACACCAAGATAAATGCCTGTCAGTGGACTAGAAGGGCAGGTGATGGCATACTGGATGATGCCATAAGAGTCCAAATATTCATGAGAAGCAGTTGCATTTAAAAATCGACAGATGTTAGAATCCCTATCGAAGCCTGAGGACCGTTCATGAAACAGAGGTCTAACATCAGATGGAAGGTTACCTGCAGGGGGCTCGCCAGGAGACGGCTTTTGGGGCCAGGGAATGATTTGTGGAAGTTGTCATCCTTGTCAGCCAGTGGCATCATAAGAACAGAGCTGGTCAGAAGGTTCTGTAAGGCACACATAAACAAACATGCAACATGGAAAATACGTTATTTGCTCTTCTTTTAGCACAGTGCTTAACAAACATGATGCGGAAAACTCTTCATCCTTGTTATAGCTGGATTTTAACCCTGGCTATATGAAAGTCCATGGGACTGGTACTGCCCTGGGGGTGTGGAGTGTGATTTAGCAATATAAAACAAAAGACAGTGCCACAATCCTTATGGGTATGGCAATGTGCAGAGGGAGAGAAAATAACCTGTTTATAAAAACATTCTATTCCCTGTAATTCTAGTTGCCCTGGCCAAAACATCACATTTATAATAATTGGTAACTCCCAAATACCTTTTCCTCCTCTGTGGATTGAGTAGCACTATATTTTAAATTGCATGTAACCACAGAGGGAAAATTTCAAGCTAACCAGCTTCCAGGTCTGTTGGCTGATATACTGTGTGGCAATACAAGTACCTGTCTCCAAAGAATACACAACTGTACAGAGTTAACCCAATAAACAAACATGGGAGGAAAGCATGCACAATGTTTTCTAATGTAACTAAACTAAAATTGGGAGGTAATCAAATCAGAATCTTCAACACTGGAAAATGGTCAGAAAAGAGGAATTATGTTAGGGATTGTCAATGTCAGGTGGTACATGAGGATCATGAGACTTTTTGGGAGAGCCATGTATTCCATGGCTATACATAGACAATTATGGGACCTGCTCTATGGAATGCTTTGCCTGCTGATTTGCATAAATTGGAGTCTTATTTTATTTTTAGAAAACAGCTCAAGGCTTTTTTTTTTTTAATTTGAAATAAGCTAGTTTGTTACCTGTGATATTTGTATTAAGAGGTGTAAAAACTATGAGGTCTCACTTGTCATTGTCTTAACATAAACGTTTTATTTATTTATTTAGATTTTGCTCACACCTTTTTCAGTAGTAGCTGAAGGTGAGTTACATTCAGGTAAGCTGGATATTTTTCTGTCCCAGGAGGGCTCACAATCTAAGTTTGTACCTGAGGCAATGGAAGGTTAAGTGACTTGCCCAGGATCACAAGGAGAAGGGATTTGAACTGGCCACTGCTGGATTGCAAGACCAGTGCGCTAACCACTAGGCCACTCCTCCACGTTCTATTGTTAGCATTGGATTTTTTTATTATGTATGTGATATTGCAATCCACTGGGAACTGTGGACTATGCGGAATATAAAAGTTTTAAATAAATAAATTATAACTTTTTGGCAATTATATTTTTTCATCCAATCAAATACAAATTTCCTAGACACATTATGGAGGAACATGAGGAAACTGACAGGGGTATTTTGTTTAGATCCTCACATGCCATGAATATATACAAGCATGATTATGCCGCCTAATAGCTATTTGGTTTTGCATCCAATCCACACCAAATTTTCAGGAGATTTCTGATGTGTCAAAGGAGTTAGATACAGATTTTTTTCCCGATCAATACAGGCATCAGACAGCAATTGCACATGCATTAAACATGGCCAACCCTAGTTCTATGCACAGCTTCTACTTTTGCTAGAGCACACCCTCAGGCCTGGTTTAAGAACATGTCTTAAAGTCGAGGAAAAATATATTGCACTTTAACTGGGGGTAATTTCCCTTTCAACGCAGATCACCCCTACTTAGCTGCTGAAGCCTCAACAGAAGAGAATTCATATAGTGACAATGGCTATGGTCAAAATCATCAAATGTCATTTGCAAAGGATAGTGATGGTCACATCTGTGGCTTGGTGGCACCAGAAAAATGATTTGCATGGGTTCTGGACAGAGGGAGGCTAAGGAGGCTTTGCTCCATATAATGTGATTGATCCAGAGACGCAAAGAGAAAACTACAAATGCATGGTGTGAAATGAGGAATTAAGCAAAGTATTGTACAGTATTGCAGGCATAGGAGTCAGTGGATGCTTGTACAGAGTGACACATACCGGCACATCCTCTACCACTGAAGACTGGGCAAACAGCTGAGTGTTCAGGGTTTCCCCCACCCATTGACTTGAACAGAAGAAGTTTCCAGTTTTACCCGTTGGGGATTCTACCTGCAAGAGAAACAAGGAACAATGCATGACGATTCAGAATAAGGCATTGCCTGGAGCTCGCCACTCAATGTTCTCCATGGCCAGCTCTCGCTTATTGTGCTAGAAGCCCATGAACATCACCACAAGTATTTCTGGGTGGGGTTGTAGACCACCATTTTAGCAGTGGGAAATGTCACTGCTGCTTACCAGAGGAGTGGCAAATATGACTCCTACTGTTTCTTCTAGCTAAAAGCATCTCCAGGTCTGCTGGTAACAGAAGCAGAAACTACACTCAGAATATGTAATTAACACTAGAAACTGCAATGAAACTCATCTCTTATATGACAACTCACAGCACTGCCACTGAGCCAGCTCATAAAACAGACAGCTTACAGGTTCCTTCCCACCCTAAGAGCTTTATATCTATTAGTTCAATACATCATTCTAGACTAAGTGGCAAAACTCACTTTGTACATCTGGTTAAACTGTTCCACCAACAAGTGGGGCCCACTGCTTAATGGTTCTGGATATGCCGCAGTTCTGGAACCCTTGGCTGATGTCATCAGGTTCTGTCCTAGAGCTTAAAAGCGGTCTGCCCCTTAGCACACTCCGTCCAGAATCTTTGAGCTACGTGGAGAGGCATAATCGAAGGGGACGCCCAAGTTTTGCTGAGGACATCCTCGCAAAACGTCCCGTGGAGGGGCAGGGAAACCCGTATTATCGAAACAGGATGGACACCCATCTTTCGTTTCGATAATACGGTCGGGGATGCCCAAATCTTGACATTTAGGTCGTCCTTAGAGATGGTCATCCCTAGACTTGGTCGTTTCTGATTTTCGGCAATAATAGAAACTAAGGACGCCTATCACAGAAACGACCAAATGCAAGCCCTTTGGTCCTGGGTGGAGCCAGCATTTGTAATGCACTGGTCCCCCTGACATGCCAGGACACCAGCCGGGCACCCTAGGAGGCACACCATTGGGTGAGTAAGGGGAGGTGATCCCCGATTCCGTCCGGTGGTCATCTGGTCAGTTCGGGCACCTTTTCAAGGCTTGGTCATAAGGAAAACAGGACCAGGTAAAGTCGTCCAAATGCTCGTCAGGGACGCCCTTTTTTTTTCCATTATGGGTCGAGGACGCCCATGTGTTAGGCAAGCCCAAGTCCCGCTTCGCTACGCCTCCGACACGCCCCCATGAACTTTGGTCATCCCCGCAACGGAAAGCAGTCGGGGACGCCCAAAATCGGCTTTCGATTATGCCGATTTGGGCGACCCTGTGAGAAGGACGTCCATCTTCCGATTTGTGTCAAAAGATGGGCATCCTTCTCTTTTTGAAAATAAGTCTGTTAGTCAACCAGAAGCAGTAGAGCAGATGGTGGAGGCTCCATCGTGACACAATCTACAGCTTAACAGCTAAGTGAATTCAGCATCAGCCATGCAGTGCTACGCCAGACGCTCAGTTCTAGGCACCTGGCAGCTTACCTCTTGCTTTATTTTTTTCAGTAAAGGCAACCCATTTTCATGCAGCTCAGGCATGATGCCAGACTCATCAGACTCCTGCTTGATAACTTCCTGCAGGTCCTCTGCAAGGTGACTTGGGGTTTGAGGCTAAAGCAAGAGCAAAATATGCATTCACATACATTGTCAATGACATTCTGTGCTTTTATTCAAATGACAAAGTGCTGCAGCTATGTCTAGTACTTACCAGCATCTTTAGAGAGCCGTATTTTAGTTCCTGGACTGCGAGTGCATTTTTGAACGGGGTGGGAGTCCTTGGGGAGGTATCTAGCAGTGATCTTTTGATGGCTGGTGTCCTGAAGCTAAGAAATCAATAGACTTGCTGTAAATGCACCTTCAAAAGAGTCTCATACGCTTGCAACCCACCTCTTTACTACTGCAAAGATTACATTGGCAAGATTTTGGAAACAACCACATACTCCATCTGTGGAAATGGTCTTTTTAAAGTTAGACTACATATGCTTAATGTATAAGTTAACTGCTGTTAAGTATGGTATGGATTCTGCATTACCATAAAAAATGGGACTTATACACTCTAGGGAGATCCCAAAAGAAACTAACCTCTAATACAGGAATTCAATTCTCAACTTCTGATTAATTTTGTGTTATGATATAATGTTAGATAGTGGGTTAAGTGTGTGTGTGTGGGGGGGGAGGGGGGGCAGGGAGGGAAAGGGGATTAAAGGGGTGGGAACTTATTGATATTTTAAGTGCAGTTATTGTATGGCAAAAGAAACACAATAGTTATTTATTTAGATTTTGCTCACATCTTTTTCAGTAGTAGCTCAAGGTAAGTTACATTTAGGTACACTAGGAGGGGCATAATCGAACGCGAACGCCCATGTGTAAAAACGTCCATCTCCGGAGACGGCTCCGTGAAGAGGCGGAGCGAACAGTAAAATCGAAACGAGATGGCCGTCCATCTTTGGTTTCGATTATACAGTTCGGCCCGCTGAAATCCCATCATTTGTGTCGACTCTAGAGATAGACGACACAAATGGTGAGATCGCTGGACCTAGAGATGGCCGTCCGCGGTTTTCAGCGATAATCGAAACCGCTGCCGGCCATCTCAAAAACGGACCTAATCCAAGCCATTTGGTCGTGGGAGGGGCCAGCATTCGTAGTGCACTGGTCCCCCTGAGATGCCTCTATGCCAGCCTCAAATATCATACCTAGCTCCATGACAGCAGTATGCAGGTCCCCGGAGCAATTTTAGTTTAGTTGGTGCTGCGCGGGACCCACGCAGAGAGCAAAAATCGGAAGAAAAAAAAAACCATGCAAGTGCAGTCAGGGACGTCCAAAAAAAAAAAACATGCAAGTGCAGTCAGGGATGTCCAAATTAAAACAATAGTAATAGGGGGATTTGAACCAGAGCAATTTTACTTTAGTTGGTGCTGCGCGGGACCCATGCAGAGAGCAAAAATCGGAAGAAAAAAAAACCATGCAAGTGCAGTCAGGGACGTCCAAATTAAAACAATAGTAATAGTGGGATTTGAACCAGCCACCTTCTGATTCCAAGACCTGTGCTCTAACCACTGCACCACTTATTCAGCTGCCTAGACCTCCTTTCCTTTCCATTAAGTCCCTCCAAGTTTCTGTCAGCCAATCACAACTCGTTTAATTGACACCGATATCAGGTAAATGAGCTGTGATTGGCTGACAGAAACTTGGAGGGACTTAATGGAAAGGGAAGGAATGTCTAAGCAACTGAATAAGTTGTGCAGTGTTAGAGCACAAGTCTTATAAAAAGAAGGTGGCTGGTTCGAATCCCCCTATTACTATTGTTTTAATTTGGACGTCCCTGACTGCACTTGCATGTTTTTTTTCTTCCGATTTTTGCTCTCTGCATGGGTCCCGCGCAGCACCAACTAAACTAAAATTGCTCGGGGGACCTGCATACTGCTGTCATGGAGCTAGGTATGGTATTTGAGGCTGACAGAGGCTGGAAAAAATATTTAAACAGTTTGTTTTTTAGGGTGGGAGGGGGTTAGTGACCACTGGGGGAGACAGGGGAGATCATCCCCGATTCCCTCCGGTGGTCATCTGGTCAGTTTGGGCACTTTTTGGAAGCTTGGTCGTGAAAAAAACAGGCCCAACTTTGTGTGGACTAAAAGCTCGTTGGGGACGTCTTGCTTCTTTCCATTATCAGGCGCAGAGGTCCGTCTGTTAACCACGCCCCACTCCCGCCTTCGCTACTGTTCGGCCACACCCCTGAGAATTTCGCCCGTCCCCGTGACGGAAAGCAGTTGGGGTCGTCCAAATTCAGCTTTCGATTATACCTGTTTTTGAGACGGACGTCCATATCCCGATTTGTGTCGGGAGATGGGCGTCCGTCTGTTTTGAAAATAAGCTGGTAGGTATTTATAAGAGGTCTTATTTTTTGTTATTGAAATTGGAATATATACATTTGAAAAAAAAAAAAAGATGATTTAACCTTCTGCATCAACCCTATTGGAATGAGCTCACATGCTATGAAATCTCAAAAGCTAAGTAGGGCTATGTCATCAGTGCTTGAATGGGAGACCTTAAAAGAGCAGCAAATGTTGCTGGTAGCTGGGGTTTTTGTTTCGCTAAGTTGCTGACCAGGAAAACCAGATAAACAATTTGTTTTCAACTGAGCTCCAGCGACATGGAGAGATAAAGCCCCACTCACCCAAGGTCACACAGAAGGGTCAGTAGCGGAGGGAAGTGAACTCATGACTCAAACCTTCAATACTGTGGCCACTAGCCCAGTCCTACATTTTGTGTTTACTGACTTGGAACTGGGAATAACCACCAACATCCCAGAAAGGTGGGGCACTGAACTGCTTTCTAATCTGAGCACATGAAAAGATCCCAAGGAACTTTCCCAGAAAAATAGGAAAGATAATCTGCATGCCATGGCTAGATTGCTAAATTCCTCCCACTTAGCAAGAATGCAATGAAACTAATGCAGGGCTTTGCATTATATAACAGGGCAGTGTGCTGGATGCCATTTGTACATGATAGCAAAGATGACAAGTGGTTTATTGGCATTTTCAGTTCTAGTCACAACACTCTGACAGACCACAGTCTTCAGGAGAAGGATGCGTGACTGTGCCACTGCTTCACTGACAAAATTCAATCACGTTTAGGACAGGTGCAGGGGATACTACTTATGGTGAGGGAACAAAGATGGCCACATATTGAGCAGAGCTTGTTTTGACACTGTTGGCAGCAACAAAGAAGACCAAGTGGTCCTTTTATTATATGGACACAAGGCATGCGATATCCATGCAGAATGTAGAATCATGGAAATCACACACTAATTTCATGACTGGTTTGCAATGCTTTGACAGTAAGTGTAATCCAGATAGATTAAAATTCCTACCATCCTCCAAGAAATGTTTACACGCAATGGGATATATGCTCCATTTACCAAAAAACCCAAGTATGGGACTATGGCGTAACCTGCAGATTTACACTTGCATTTTGCCTGGGACGGCACTGTACCAGGCATTAAAACCCCAGACTTACATGCTGTTCTCCTTCTGAGGCCTAAGAGTATGGTCACGATGGAGCGGCGTCATGGCGAGCATCTTCTGAACGCAGAGAGGAGTGGATGTAAGGGTAGGGTGGTCTATGTCCAAACTATCAAGCATGGCCGAGGAGTTTAGAAACTGCAGTTGTAAAAGAATGAGTCAGAAATACAGAAACTCCGATTAGACCAGGATTTATGTGGAACAAGAGAAGCCAAATATATACAAACTTGTGCACGTACACACCACCCACATACACGTGTATTTTTAAACCATTTTTCAAGACCACCAATCGTGTAGGATACCACAGGCTTGATTAATTAAGGACCATCTCTCATCCAGTGTCTGCAGGGAATCCCTCCCCCATCCCACCCAGCCTGCACACACTGCAAACAGAGATGTAGAAGAAAGTGTTAATAGAAGGTGGATGGAAGGATACTAAAATTGAATGAAAAGCAAGATGCAAAGCACACTTCCTCTCTTCCCCTTCTTAATTCCAGCAGGTATAAAACTGCTAACACCATCAGCCACCCACTACCACCAGCCTCTCAAAAAAGGGAAAAAGAAAATTCATTATTGGTTAGTTTGCTGATGAATTAAAATCTGGGTGACAAACCAGCAACAGTAAATTAAGCATAATCAATCAATGAGCGTTTCGATTGGCAATTAATTCTTACAAACGGTTAGTGTCCAAATCATTAGCACTCGGGCAGCTGAGGAGAATTAGTAGCAGTGGGGCAGAGGAGTTGTTCTACCTGAGAGGGAGAGAAGGGCAGGCTTTTGACAGGGGAGCGCTTAGGGGTGGAACTGCTGACATCAGCTAGAACGAAACAGCCACTTTCGCCCAGGGTCGGGGGGCTAGGATGCCCCCTCTTTTTTCGAAAGATGACCACCGGTGACGGGCTGTGTCTGGAGACAGATGGGGAGGTGGGAGAACTCTGCCCCAGCGGGCTCTTGCTCCAGCTCACGACGGAGGGCCCTCCGGGGCTGCCTCCTCTCTGCTGAGGCTGGGCGATGTGGCCTGGGGGTGCTTTGCTGGGTGAAGTGTCTGCATCTTCACAGATTTCAAACCTGCCAAGGGTAACCCATGATGAAGAATCCTGAAACAACGTGGGAAGCATGCAGCTGTCAGAAAGGGTAGGGTGCGACTTCACAGAAGTACAGCACAATAGAAAAAAAAAAACAAACACAAAAACAAAAATCCCCTCTTTCTTTCATTCAGCTCCAGCAGCCTCTCTCAATGACAGGCCCTACCTTAACTCTGCACAGGCTTTCTGCACTCCCTACTGCCACAAGGGTACCTCAGGAAATCAGGTTTTAGAGAGCCACTAAAACACATCTTCTGATTATCAGGATAACTACGGATTATTCATCAAATATAACCTCAGACAATGTGTCTCTGAGTCCTCTGGTAGCGCTATACAAATGCTAATAATAATAATAATAATCTGAAAAACTTGGTTATCCTGGAACCCAAACCTGTCTGCAATTCTCCACTACCAGAACGACCCAGCTCTGAACTATCTGTAGTACACTGCTTCTGTTGCTCCCCTATAGGTGGAATGATTGGGTGGAGAGAAGTTGTAATCAAATGATTTATTCCTGAGCAGCAATGTCACATGACGCACTGATAGCACCACATAAAAGATAAATGCCTATTTTGTCTGTGAGAAATGGGGTTGATGTTTGTTCAACAGCTGGAAGGAATCAGAAGCCTGCCATTTTGGTATGAGTTGGCACATCCCCTGGCCTGTTCCAGAGATTGAAGGGTTTGAGTTTTATGCAGCAAGCAGAGAGCAGTATCAAGTTACTTTAAATAAGTTAAAATGCAGATACACATCCACCAGACAAGCTCCTTAAGCTTTAATGAAAGAGAACGAAATATACATACCCTCCCCCCCAACCAATGCAAGAAGCCTCTAGGCAAGCAGCATGCACTGACACAAGCAATAGTCTTCTCATGAATGCCAAATAACCTGCCTAATTTATTAAAGGACATCTCTCAAACTGCTCAAAATGAAAGCCATTTGTACCATTTTGGATTACGGGAAGCACTGCTGTGATGCTTCACCTGGACTAGCAAGAACTCTGATGCACAGGAAGGAAAGATGAGTATGGCTCAGTTCCTAGCCATTTGCTAGAAAGTAAAGCTCCAAAGTTTGCAGTTCCTCTACATGGAAAGTAAAAACGTAAGCCTCTGTGCTTGTTCTTCCTCCCTCGCCTGCCATGTGCACTGGCCTCTAGCTGAAGTGATCCCGCTTACCGAGTCCACCAGCTGTAGCGTGTCTGCAAATTCTGAGAGGCTCTTAATTTGAGAAAGGAGGCTGCTGTGGTTTCCAGTCGTGCAGCGGGCAGGAGAAGCGCTCTCCTCTGGAAGGCAGCCATGGTCCACTGGAGGAGATGGTGTCATGTGCCGAGGCTCCCCCAGACAGGGAATGGGTGTACTGTCGCCACGGGGTCCAGCAATGTTGGCCATTGCAGTATTGTGCCAGTTAGCGTAGCTACATGCATGATTCTGTGTTTTAAGGAAGGAGTTGGTTTTTTTTGGGGGGGAGGGGGGGGGGGATGGAAAGAGAGGGAAGAGAAAAAAAAAAGAAACAAGAAGGAACTTAGCAATGAAATTGCACAAGGTGTTATATACAGCTGCAGGCCTGATAAAAGTTGCATCATTCTAAGGAGTTACGCTCTTCTGAAATAGCTGTCAAGATGTTTCCTTCTATCAGTGTATCAGCCTGTTCTACATGATTTTCTTACCCTCTATCGATTACCATTCCTTGTTATAGCTTTGCTCAAAACACTAATCTATGTGCATATCTGTGCCTTTCCAAAGTTCTGAACTTTGCTACACCAAATTTTGGCACAATTTTTATTCAGTTAGTTTTACCAAACAGGAAATCTAGAGCACCCAGGGTTCTAACCCCAGGGGAGGCTGAAAAGCCAGCAAGGGTTACAGCTCTCTTTTTGTCCTCCCTCCCTCTCTTATCCTTTTCTGTACCCTGCCTGGGGCTACAGCTTACACCAATGCAGTGAGGAGGAGGTGGGGGCTATCAAATCGATGCTGTTAGGAAAGCAGAAGAGCAAACTAAACAGAAATCTGTTTCCAGTGTGATCATGCAACGGATGGAACTAACTGCACAAGATTAACTCAAGTTAAAGGTCAGTCCAACTAACATGTCATGCACAAAATTATTATCCTAAACAAATAAAAAATAAATAAAGAAAAAAAAGAAAAGTAAAAAAAAAAAATAATTTTGGAAATCTGATAGTTACAAGCTTTTTATGTATTATTTTGATCACGCATACTAAAAACATGCCATGATATGGATGAGCTGCATCGCTACTTTTCTAGCTGTGTGTTTTCAAAGCATGGCAAATCAGACTCCAGTAATCAGTGATGGTGGTTTAGCATGCAGCTAGAATTCTACCAGCTATGGAACGAACAAACAAACAAACAAACAAGGCGGCATGCATGCCCACAAGCAGATGTTACAGAAGAATGCATCAAACAGTACTATTCACACTAAGGGCTCCTGCCCAGGATGCGGTCTGGGAGGCAGTCCTCAATGAATAGAGAATTACAGGCAAGAAGAAAGAATAGCTTAAAGAAAAGGCACTATATTTTCATTTTATGAGCCTTTAGGTAATTTAGAAATGGATGTAGATGATTTCTTATCATTAGCTTCATCTTACTAGAGGTCTCTATTGTACGGGGGTAATTTTAAAACACGATGCTTATTTGAGAAGCCCAAAATGTTAAAGCCTATTTTATTTATAACCATAGGCACCTTATAAGACAGATTCCAAGATTGAACCCCAATAGCAGAGATGCCGATGCCCAAATTTACACCTGCTTCCAAGGTGTTAAGTTTTGCACATGTGCTTTCTGCAAGTGCACATGTATTTGATAAAATATACTCACACTTCACATCACAACTCCACCTCTGTTCTGTCCACACTAAGCACCTACGCATATTATCGCGTAAAAGCAGGTGCACGTTTTTCATTTGCAGATTTTTATGTGTGTCTGCAGTTGCACAATTTAACATAAGCCTTTTCGGTAAGTAAAACAGGCTCTACAGGCAGAAAAGACTTTATAAAACTATCCATACGCCTATTTATTAGTTCCTAAGTTCCTGGAGGAAAAGTCCATAGTCTGCTATTGAGACAGACATGGGGAAGCCAATGCTTGATTGGTAGCTTAGAACGTTGTTACTATTTGGGTTTCTGCCAGATACTTGTGACCTGGATTGGCCACTGTTGGAAACAGGATACTGGGCTAGATGGACCATTGGTCTGACCAGTATGGCTATTCTTATGTTCTTATGAGGGAGATCTCAGGAGTCTCTTTTCAAAGAGAGGGAAAAAACCATCTACATTATGGTCCACAGTGGGTCCCATTTCTGATGGAAATATAGAGCCTTGATAAAATATCACAAGCAAGGTGGTAGGGAAGGAGTGAAGCACTGGGGTAAAGCTGCTATCCCTGCATCCAAGCACACAGTGACATTCTTACTGGTAGTGCCTGCTTCCCTCTCAGTTCATTCTCAGTCGCCATTAGCAACAACTCTAATTCCTTTATTCGCTTTTCTTTCTCAGGGTCTTCATCATTATAGTGTCTCTGAAATTAAGAGTTAAGGGAGAAGAGAAGATAAAGGTCTAATCTGCTGGGCTTTTTTTTGAGGGGGGGGGGGGGGTAGAAGGAAGGGGTGGTGAAGGGAGGATGGGGAATCTTTGCTTGTGGCCTCTAGTACATGCCACCATCAAGCAGCCAAACTGGTCTCAGAGATTAAGTAGATGCTAATATATGCCCACGTATTCTGTCTAGTGCAACCAACCAAACGCTTTTCATGTTTTCACTTGCTTTGACGCTACACTGGCATTTCTGACTGGTCATCAACCGCAACACTAAGATCCTAGCAGTAATAATCTTTGGACATTTAGCCCACCTTTTCACATGATGCTCAAGGCAATTTACTGTATATGAAGTCAAAGACTGTTGAAAATACCTGTCCCAAAGAGCTTATAATCTAAGTGGGTGCCTGAGACAATAGGATACAAAGGTAGTAATTTTATAAACTGCCACCCCAAAGCCATGCACTTGGTGCCAATTCTATAATGGCATTTTGATACCAATATTCCATTATAGAATAGTACATCATTGGTGCACCCAGCGGCATACCAAGGGTGGGGCGGTGGGAGCAGTCCGCCCCGGGTGCACGCCGCTGGCGAGGCAGAGGGAGCAGGGAGCCAGCGGAGCAGAGAGCTGCGCGACTGCTCCCAGCAGATAAGAATGCACCCGGGGGGGGGGGGGGGGGGGTCGTGCTGCACATTAGCGATCCGCCCCGGGTGGCAGTCGACCTAGGATCATCACTGGGTGCACCCACGTTTAGTCATGCCCTCTTATACTCACGTCATTGGCAGGTGTGATGTACGCCATTTACTGTTGCATAACTGGGAGATGCCCATGATCCGCCCACATATATGCTCCCCTTACAGTTAGGCATTACGGCACTTAACTGCTACCATACAGAATAGTGTCTAATGCACATAGGTGCCTATCGATTAATGGCATCTTTGATGCGCATAAGTGGCATGTATCTCTAGGTGCTAGTTTCTAGAATTGCCCCAGAAGGAGCGTCAGCTGGGAATGTGAGATTTGAACTCTAGTTTGTGTTCAGTCTATTTTCTTTAAGCCCTAGGCAGGGCAACATACAGCCATTATGAAAAGATGCATCGCCTTACATTTATTTGCCAGCAATGCAGACACTGCCATTTCAACAATGAGTGAAAACTAAGAACCACATTCTAAATGCCTTCTTGCCCTAATTTTACAATTCTCAAGTGCAGGACCAGAGCATCCACTGTGGTGTTCTGTGAATTCTTTTCAGTTATAGAGGCAAAAGGACTGCTCTGAAATATCACCTGCTGCTCCAAGGTCCCCACCTAAGTATCACTGAAGCTCAATTTGCCATCTTCTTGCCCAGTCAACCTAACCAAGCCAGTCTGTTAATTTCACATTGTCACAACTACTGGACTTACTGCTTATTTTCCTACCTTTCTGCAAACAAGGTGAAGAGAGGTTCAGTAGGGAAACCCATGTAGCTTCCAACCGTCCACTGCACACACTGTTTAGCAGGTAACTCCATGCCACCAGGGCCAGCTAAGTCCATTGCATCTACACATTTGTACATCTGATTTTCCCAGGAAAACTAACTATGTGTGTCACATTCCTTGCAGAATGTAATATATTTCACTAGAACAGAGTAAAGAACTGTCCAAAGATGCCGAGCATGACATTTCCTGACCATACTGGTCCATTTTTCAGACTACACCATCACACATATAATGAAACGAAGCCAGGACTGGCTCCTCTTGATTACAACAACCTGGTGTCACCTGATAACCCTGAGACCCTTACACCCCTCTGGATCACAGTTTCCCCCACTTTCCATTCACCCAGTTAAACCACTTGTAACACTACCAAAGTTTCCTCAATTACAAGAGAACTTCATTCCATGCTGTTCTTGCTCAAGCTCCTAATCAGCCCCTTACTGAAATGATCCATGAAGTATATACCTGGACAGCTGCAGTAGCTGGTTGGGGGGTATTGATGATATTTACATGCAGTGCTACTGGATAGGGTACCTAGGAGAAGAAACAAAACACTGTCAAAAAGGTGCTACCTATTCCAGCACGCTAGAAGCTTGCCGTTTACCTTTCTTACCGATTACATGTATTAATTACTTAACACCATTTATAACCTGCAAAACTGGTCAAACCATTCACTGATGGGGGGGGGGGGGGGGGGGGGGGGGAAGGGATAAGGAGAGAGGGATTTGATATACCACCTTTCTGTGATTACAATCAAGGTGGTTCATGTAATATATACAGGTACTTATTTTGTACCTGGGGCAATGGAGAGTTAAGTGATTTGTCCAGAATCACAAGCAGCTGCAGTGGGGATTGAACCCAGTTCTCCTGGTTCTTAGGCCTCTGCACTAACCATTAGGCCACTCCTCCACTCAGGTAAATATTACACATATAAACTGATAATAATAAAAAAAACAAAACTAAAAACATAAATCATATTTATAATAAAGGATTAAAAACAAGACAGGACCCATGCAGTAACATATACCCAAACAGCATAAAAATGATCTACACGCTGGAAAGGGAATGCATAAGCACCTGGAACTGAATGACCCTGATAACTGTCAGAGACACGTCTCATCTCTAAAAAGAGCAGCAAAATCAGAAGCAAAAACCTCTGCACAAACACCACAAGCAGCCAAAATAAAGCAAAGATAGTCCAGAGAAGGAGAAACCACAGGTCCAGCCACAAATAAGTTTACGGAAAATGATCTTACTTGGCCAAATGTCAAGGGTCAAAGTATGTGTTTTTAGTGTTGGAATCATGCATATTTGTGCTTTTTATGTGCTATTGAATTGTGAATTTGACACCTGATAAAGGCATGAGTGCAGAACTTGGCCGAATTGTGACTGGACTTGTAGTTTCTCCTTCTCTGGATTATCTCTGCTTTGTTTCACCTCTAAAAAGGACATTCAATAACCTAGATGTCCATATTTATGCATGCGTTGTGTGGATGAATGCTTAGAATAATAGCACTTATGTTTATATGTGCTAGTAAGTACTAGCAGGGCGCCTAAGCACTATTCTGCAAATATTCACATAGTGCGTAACTTACATAGCAAATATTTGCAAGGGGGGCATACGCAAAGGGGCATACACAAGGGCACAGCACGGGTGGGACTCCCACTTCCACAGGTCACGCATCTAAATATAGCAGGAGTGCGAGTAAGTTACAAAATACTGCACTTCTGCTACATTTAGGTACCCACATCTACGACAGGTCTAGGGCTGGTGTTAAATGTTAGCACACCGGTACAAAGTTACACAACTATTGTATAACAAAAATTAGGTGCCCAGGTTCCGTTAAAGAATAAGCTCTTACCGCGCAGCTTCAGGGTACCTAAATGGAGGAACCCATTTATAGAATTCCCTCCTATGTTAAAGTGTCAGATGTGTGAAATGAATAATTAGGCATACCATCAGAGCAAAGGCTATCTCATATCCCTAAAAATCAAAATCAAACGCTGAAGTTAACTAGCATTTTAACAGGGAAGTCTCATGAGCAAGGCATGATATGGCATCTGTGTTACCCTTTCATTACTTATGATGCTGTTCTCCCAAGCTGTGGTGATGCTCTCTTGCAGGGCAGTGCAAGGGAGCTTGTAAAATCACCACCCTGCTCTGTGTGTATTATGGGTAAATAGTGGACATCACTACAATGGTGCTACTGATCTGACATTTTTCAAGAGTGATGAAATTCATATACACTAACTTAGTGGGGGTGGGGGAGAGATAGTAAGGGTGTGGAGTGGGTCAAACTGGCTCCATCAAACAAGCATATTATTTTTTAACTTCTGCTTTTTTCAAAAAGAAAAGTCTGTAAAGTCATCATGCATGTTCACCAGCTTACGTTTTGCAGCTCGGGGACATGATAGTATGAGTAGTTGCTGGTGACCGAGGGCTGGGTGGCTGGTGGGAGCTGAGAGGAGGGCGGCGTAGGGTTAAACCCTAGCAGATGACCTGCTCTTCTGAAGCTTGTGGCTACCACAGGCTGGCTGACTTTGGAGGACTCCTGAAGATAACCTTCCTGTTCACCTTCCGTCGCATTGTAGAATTCCAGTGGGTCTTGATAGCGTTATCAGTTTCTGCACAGAAACATGTACATTAAAAATGAAAACAAATTGTTAAAAGGAATATTTCATTCACATGAAAGTTAAACTCTGGAAAACAGAGTAGCACACAGAGGTGCAAACAGCCTTTACTGCATTCCCACTAGAGCTCATTTGCAAAATAAAAATATGGCAATGTCACCTGCCTTCCTCTGTCTCTCTGATTCATATCTAATACATGCTCTGAACAACTCCAGCTTATCATTTCTCATCTCTTACAATATCTCTGCGCACCTAAGAAACACTCCAAACATGAGAAGTACTTTTAATATGTATTCACTTATTGGGATTTATTAGCTACCTTTATAAAGAGAGATTCACCCAAGGTGATGTACAGCATGATTATCAAATGTACTAAATTTTTACCTCCAATCTCCAAAAGACCAATGAGACGACGAAAACCTTCAGTACACAGGTCTCTATCCCCCAGATTCTATAAATCGCGCCCAAAGATGTGTGCCGAAATTTGGGCGCATAACCAACTTAATCGATTAACAAGCCCTTAACTAGCAATAATTGAGCACTAACAACCAATTATTGCAGTTAATTGGCTGATCAGACGTTGTGCATGCATCTGGCTGCTCATTATAAGAATCTGCACCCAATGTTTATATCTGAAAAATGGTGTGGCCAGGGGTGTTCCAAAAAGCTGCACGTGGAATTACAGAATTTGGCCTAAGTGCGCCTAACCTGAGCACCAGACAAAGACAAATGGGGTTCACACTCTCCATAGGAACGGAACACATTTGTTCCTGGCAGCATGTTAAAAAGCTTGTCAAGATATCTAAATGCTCCATCAATCAATTAACATATTACTGAACACCAATAGATTGACCTGAAGAAGGCTGTTCTAGCCGAAACACGGACCGTGTTGGATCTGAATAAAGGGTTCTTTCGGAGCATTGACTGATCATTTGATTTTGGGTCCTTTCCACCCCTTTACTGTTGTGTCCTAACTTGGGCACCAGCATTTATACCTCAAAAGTTAGGCACGGGATTCACACCTAAGTGCTATTCTATATAAGGCAGTGCACCCTTTATAGAATGGGGCTCATTTTCAAGTACAAGTTCCATTGGTTTACTATGCAACTTTGTAAGTCTAAGTGCTTTGAAAATATGCCTCTACGTGTGTCTTCCAAAGTCATGATCTAAGTTACTGTAAGTGAAACTGCCCTAAAGCCAAGCTCTGTTACCTCCTGCTTGTTATATTTATCCAGTCTGATAACCCGACAAATCTCCCAAAGCGAATTCAAGGCAAGGTAACAAAAGAATTAAACTGAAACATAAATCAGGATATTACAAAAAGCAAACAAAACTCCTGTTTTTAAGGCTTTCCGAAATGCATAACGATTGTTATAAAATGTACTGTACTGGTAAACTATTCCACAGATGAACAGCAGAGAAAACAAAAACGGTTGGAAAATATGCTTTAAAGCAATAAATTTTACAGATGGAAATGTCAAAGCAAGAAATGACATGATCTCGATGAAAGTAAAGGTGTTTTAAAATCATAAAACCATTTTAAAAACTCTGCAGAATGGGTACCATATAAAAATTTTAAAACCCACCGACATACTTACTTGTAAATAGGGAATACATTGATGAACTTTGCAAGACACTGTCAATTAGCAATATCAAGTATATGTCTGTAGTTACATTAAAAAAGAAGTTCAGTTAGTAAAATTCACAGATTACACGCTTTTGTTTATTTGTATTTGTTACTTCTGATCATTTACTACTAATTCACGTACTCTACTTAACTTTGCATACCTTCTTTATATTTATGCCAAGGTGCAGTGCCAAAATTAGGGCCCTGTTTACTAAGCCCAACTGTAGGCGTGCAAACATTTTAGCGTGCGCTAACACTAGAGACACCCGTAGGAATATAATGGGTATCTATCATTAGCGCGCGCTAAAAAGTTTGCACGCCTACAGCCGGGCTTAGTATTCATATCCTATGACCGGAAAACCATTAAAGCAGAAAGTGGGTGCTTTATCCTAATACTTAACTTTGCAAGCTTACTTTCCATGATACAGACATGGTTACACTGACAGTGGGTGAGGGCAGGCAGAGTACACAAGAACATATTGGGCAGAGATGCGTTCCAGTGCGTGGCCTCCCCCCGCCCCCCCCCCCCCCCCTTTGGGCTAGAAACATATTAATTTACTTACTGCCTCTATGACTTGTACCCTAAACACAGGTCTATTGCTGAGTGTTCGACCAACAGGTGTCTATGCAGGGGATATACTTAACACTTTCTTGGGGTCAGAGAGGAGTGCTGCAGGGTATTTCTTTTTCTTTCTGCTTCCTCTGGATCACCACAAGAATTGCCCAACAGGGGGGGGGATGTGTACTAGGTGTAACCTCAATGAGCCGATTGTCTTTCGACAGGCACTCTGCAGCTTGGATTTCAGATATAATTACTTGCCTTTTCTAAACCTAGAGAGCATAAGAATTGTCATTACTGGGTCAGACTAAAAGTCTATCAGCCCAGTACCTCCCTCCAACAGTGGCTAATCCAGGTCACAAGTACTTGGCAGATCCCAAAGAGTAGCAAGGTTCCATGCTACCGATCCCATGGTAAATAGTGGCTTTTCACCATGCTCTACCTTAGTAGCAGTTATAAAACTTTCCACTCCAGGAAATTGTCCCAAACCTTTTTTAAACCCTGATACACTAACTGCTTTATTACATCCTCTGGCAACGAGTTCCAGACCTAACTATTCATAACTTCCTGCAGTGTACTTTTTGAAAGAGTAGAAACAATAGATTCATATTTATTCATTCTAATCCATTCAGTATTCATAGCCCTCTTATCCCCCCATCACTGCTCTTCTCCAAGAAAGCCCTAAACCTCTTAAGTGGAGGAAATAGCCTAATGGTTAGTGCAGTGGGCTGAGAACCTGAGGAACTGAATTTGATTCCCACTGTGGCTCTTCCTGACCTTGGGCAAGTCTCTATCCCTCCATTGCCCCAAACTGTGAGACACTAGGAATAGAAAGTACCTGTATATAAGAAGTAAACCACTCTTAATTGTACACTGAAAGGCAGTAAGTATATGAAATCCATGGCCCGGAACCTTTCTTCATTTTAGAAGAGTGCCATCATTTTTGAATGCCCTTCTTCTCTACCCTTGTCTACCCAGTTAGAATCAGTAGAATTTGTTTTTCAGGTGCGGCAGATCATACTTACCATGGGGGTAAGAGGTTGGATGTGAAAATGTTTTTCTGTGGTGCTGAGGGCCTTACATAGTTTGCAATATTCCTCTCACTCCAAAAGAAAACAAACACAAAACAGGTTGTGTCTGAGAGGTTGATCCTTTTTTTTTCTAGTCTAATATAAATTTATAGACCATCTAGTTCCATTTTGCGAGGATCAAGCAGTTTACAATAAAAAAAAACTCAAGAAAAAGTAGAGGAACTACATAATCAAAAAATAAAACAATAAAAATTTATCAAATAAAATGTCTTCAATTTTTTCACAATTGAATATAATTAGACTCATATCACCCCTCTCCTCAAGTCATTTCACTGGCTTCCGATCAGGTACCCGCAAACAGTTTAAGCTTCTCCTTTTAAGCTACAAATGCACTCAATCTACAGCCCCTCCCTACCTCTCTACCCTCATCTCCCCTTACATTCCTACCCGTAACCTCCGTTCTCAAGACAAATCCCTCCTTTCAGTACCTTTCTCCACCACCGCCAACTCCAGGTTCAGCCCTTTCTGCCTCGCCTCACCTCATGCCTGGAATAAACTCCCTGAGCCCATACGCCAGGCCCCCTCCCTGCCCATCTTCAAAGCCTTGCTCAAAGCCACCTCTTCAATGTCGCCTTGGCACCTAACCACCATACCTCTATTCAGGAAATCTAAAACTGCCCCAACTTGACATTTCAGCCATTAGATTGTAAGCTCCTTGGAGCAGGGACTGTCCTTTTTGTTAATCTGTACAGAGCTGCGTAACCCTAGTAGCGCTCTAGAAATGTTAAGAAGTAGTAGTAGTAGTAGTCTAATTCTGCTATATCTTTTCTGAGATGCAGAAACCAGAACTGCACACACAATACTCAAGGGTGAGGACACACAATGGAGAGACATGCAGGCATTATAATAATATTATTTGTACTTATTTTCTATATCTTTCTTAATAATTCATAACCTTCTGTTTGCTTTTTTGGCCATTGCCACACAGGCAGCAGAAGATTTCAGTTAAATTTCATTTATTGTATTTATATCCCACAAAAATCAAATGACAATTCGGCTCTATGTGGATACAGCAATTTACAAATAACATTACAAAAGACATGAAATTGATAAATACAAAATAACCCCTGAACGAAAAAATGGTTCAGTTAATATTGATCACTGAATAGAGCAAGTTACGATTTCTAGATAAGGCCTCATCCATCAAAGGAACTTCTTAAAAAGGAAAGTCTTCAATAGCTTTCAGAACTTGGGGAACACAACGTATGCTCTCGGGTATGCATTCCACCATTTGTAGCCTGACATCTAAAACCTCGTGTTTTCAATGTACTGTCCATGATGAACCTATGAGTAAATCTTTGTCTTTGGTGGTGACCCCTAATGTGGAACTTAGCATCAAGTAGCTAGGATTTGAATTATTCTTCACAATGTGCACCACTTTGAAACTGTCTACATTAAATTTCATCTTCTATTTGGATGTCCAGTCTTCCAGTCAGTCCTAAGGTCCTCCTGCAAAATCCCAAAGTCCGCACGCGATTTAACAACTTTGAATAGTTTTGGTTGTCAACTGCAAATTTAGTCATCTCACTGTTGTGTCCATATCCAGATCAAGTCAGTCATGCCTTATGGGGAACTAAAGTTAAAACAGAACACTTTAGCTTTTCAACTAAATGTTTACACATTATTGGTGAAAGCTACAATAAGAAGATTTTGAAAGGGCTTTTCTGGAATATGATAGACTGGGGACTAGTGGATATAGCACTAATTGGGCTCTAACAGGGCACCAAGAGAGCACTCTGCAGACTGGTCCATAGGATGCTGTATTACCACAGCCTTCTGAGGCCTTTTCCCTTTCTTCTTTTATAAGCTCTCTTACATAAGATTGCTTAAATAGGTATTTGGTATCACATTATCCACTCTGGGTTTGGGACTAAAGTAAAAGCCATACAGAGAGGGAGGCACTTAGAAAGTAAAAGTATTTGGGTTGTTCTTTTGAGAGATGAGCAAGCTGACTGATAAGAGGAAGACTGTAAAGAGAAAGTCTGGCATTGGGGAAGGAAGAGCTGACTACCTCAAGACAAGGAAAATCTTTTTTTAAATGAACACTTTAATGGTGACGAGATTGTAATTTTGGTGATGTGAAAGCTGAACTAAATTAGAATATATCCCTGAAGAAGCCTGATCGTCGAGTGAAATGGGACCAGTCGGATGGATGAATTTTTAAGAAAAGTGCAAATGCAAGCTGTTACTGTGAAATTAGAATTAAAGAAATAAATGTTAAAAAAGTATAAAGGGGTTTTATGACCAACGAATGAAATCTAACCACATTAACACTGGTAAGTGTATGCTAAGTGTCAATAAAGTTGGTTCCTGAGGTATTTTCCTTCACCACGTCTCCGATACGCCCCCGTCAACTTTGTTCGTTCCCGCAATGGAGTGCAGCGAAGACGCCCAAAATCGGCTTTCGATTATACTGATTTGGGCGCCTTGCGAGACGCGCGCCCAGCTCCCGATTGGGTCGAAATATGGGCGCCCATCACTTTCGAAAATAAGGCCGATGGTAAGATATTTTCTGCTGCAGTAAGCACACTTTGTAAAAGAGACCCTTAGTTTATATTTATTTATTTATGCTCGCGTTTTTGTATCCCGCTGCTATCCAAAAACAGGTTTTGGTTCAAAGAGGCTGGCTTACAATTTACATTTTTTTATACTGATATACTGCCTTCTAGGTACACAACAATCAGTTCACATTTCAAAAATGGGAGGAGGAAAAGGGTTTAGAAGCAGGGTTATGTAATTAATGAGAGAAAATAGCTAAGGGAGAAAATTACAATTTAAATGAAGAAAACAACAGAGGCAGTGTGCTGAAGCTCAAAGGGTAGTATAATTAGGAAGGAGGTGGGATGTGAAGCTGGCTAAATGCCTGTGTGAACACCAGGTCTGATCTGAATATGGAGTAGGCAGAGTCAGATCTTAACGAAGCGGGAACTGAGATTCAAAGCACTGGGCTTGGTAACCAAATACAGAGCAATAACTGGACTCCACTGGATAGGAGTGCGATAAGAAGACTGCTTTGGGACGGTCCATGGGTAAGTAGTTTGGGCTGATTTGTCAGAAGGATTTTAAAGACTAAGGCTAATATCTTGAATTTAGTTCAGTAAATGACGGAACACCAGTGGTGGTTAGCCAGGAGAGGTGAGATACATTTTCTCCAGTTTCCATAAATTTGATTGTAACAGTCTGTTTGACCAAGCTGAATGCGTTTTAGAGAGTAAAATGAGATATAAGGACATTTCCATAATCCAGACAACTAAGAGTCAAGGAGGAGATAGAGGTCCTTTTTATCAAGTTATGGGCAAAGGAAACAAATTTTGTGTAGAAAGACAAAAAAACTTCTTTGTCAGGGCAGACACAGTATGTGGGCTTGAAAACTTAAATGGGAGTCAAGCATGATTCCTACCATAGTATTTCTCAAGGGAATCTTGACACCCAAAATTAAGGAGGAAGGGATGGCAGCATGTGTGTCTAGCTGATCCATAACACCTTTGATTTTGGGGGATTTAACTTCAGTCTATGAATGGAAAGCCACAGGTATTCAGGTTAGACAGGTCCATGTTTATTAATCAGCTCTACAACAACTATTTATGCAGAGCAACTAAAGCCATGCTCTCAGATTAAAGAGACTAAAGCGGTAAAAAAAAATAATTAAAAAAAAAAAAAGATTAAAGTGGGTTCCACAACAGATCACTGATGGCAACATTAGCGTATGGCTGTTAATAGAACAAACACACAAACAAAAAAAGCAACACTGGGCCTTCAAGACTGAGACAACAGGAGTATTTTATTGTTAAATGACCCGACACGGGCCGTGTTTCGGCATAAAACAACGCCTGCCTCAGGGGTCAGAGTTTTGTCGCAAGGTGTATAAATAGTTTATGCGTTCAATGCCTCTGAGAATAGATGAATAAAAACTTTTCAAGTCAAGCATTCCTGCCAGTAAAGACAGTCGCGATGCAGGAAGTGAACTCCTGTATTAGTCTTGTCTCTTTTGGAAACTTTTGTGTACTTTCTACGTATGCTGTATACCCTCTCTGTTTGTTCAATAGAACAAATACAAAATCAGCCATTTTCTGTCTGTGGTAAAAATGGCCTTAGTGTATAGAAAAAATTTGCGCAAGAGCACACTAAGGCCTCTTTATAATGAAGTTTAGTAAAAGCACTCCTAAGAAAAAGTTATTCAAAGATCCTTGAAAGGGCCCAATCAAAGCCCAGGCCTTGAATCCAATAAAAAAATATCTGTGGCAAGACTTGAAAACTGCAATCCATAGGCAATGCTCAGCCAACTTACAAGTAGCTTGAGTTCTGCATTTTTGTTTTATCTAAGTAGACAAATGCACTGTTTGCCTTTTTCTGAAGGAAAAGGAAGCCTATGAGATCATTATAATCCATGTAATTGTATGTGTTCCATAATAACTTTGGAGTTTGGTGTCCTACCAACATCAAATTTTATTTATTTACATTACATTTACTAATCAATCACTTTTTCTAGTGATGTATAGTCTGAACATAAAACATATCATTAATTACAATCTACCCATCATCCCCAATCCCCAAATCCATACTGTTTTATGGTTTATTAGGAGTTTTAATATTTCTGTGTAGCTTGACAAGGCAGCATACAATTAAAAACATGTACAAAAAGGAAAGCCAATTTATCACAGGCATGAAAGAAAATCAAGAATACACAGCAAGTTGCAAGAGACAGAAAGAAAAAGAAATTATATATATATATTCCCTTCCATCATATTAAAACACCCCATAGAACAAAGCCGATGATTTAATTCCTTGAGGGCTGCGAACAGGTTCGGTTTTCAGGATAACCCTGATGAATATGTATGACATAGACTTAAATTCAAAGGAGGAAGTAAACATGCAGATCTCTCTCGGAAATATCAAATCAATATTTCTGAGCGAGATCTGCATGTATACTGCCTCCATTAAAATTCTGAAAATCTAATCCTTTTGTGGCCCTTGACAACTGAACTTGTACACTCTTGGTCTAAAACAACAGGACCAAAATAACAGAGGCAAAGCTTACTTAAACCTTTGTAATATATATTGGTTTATCCACTAGAGACAATATGGATCCAATTATAATAAAACATTTGAAAAACGCACACTATCTATACTAACTTTTTTTTAATGCACGCATAAACAGACCACAAATGCGTGCATATATCCCAGAAAATATATTCCTTTAGTTCTTGGTATAAATTCTCATTTTGGGGTATGTTTACTAAGGTGCGTTAGCGTCTTTAACGCGCCTGTAAATTTAAGGCACGTTAAATGCTAACTCACTTATACATTTCTATGGACACGTTAGCATTTAATGCACGTAAACCATTTACGCATGTTAAAAACGCTAACGCGCCCAAAGCACCACTTTTGGGCTCATTTTCTAAACAGAAAGACGTCCATCTTTTCACACAAATCGGAAGATGGGAGTCCTTCTCACAGGGTCGTCCACATTGGTATAATCGAAAGCTGATTTTTGACGTCCCCAACTGCTTTTCTTCGCAGGGATGGCCGAAATGACCGGATGACCACCGGAGAGAATCGGGGATCACCTCCCCTTACTCCCCCAGTGGTCACTAACCCCCTCCCACCCTCAAAAAAATCTTAAAAAATATTTTTTGCCAGCCTCAGATGTCATACTCGGGTCCATCACAGCAGTATGCAGGTCCCTGGAGCAGTTTTAGTAGGTGCAGTGCACTTCAGGCAGGCGGACGCAGGGACCATTCTCCCTCCCTACCTGTTACGTTTGTGGAAGAAACAGCGAGCCCTCCAAAACCCACTCTAGGTGCCCCCCTTCACCCATAAGGGCTATGGTAGTGGTGTACAGTTGTGGGTAGTGGATTTTAGGGGGGGGGGTGGGGGGGCTCAGCAGACAAGGTAAAGGAGCTATGTTCCTGGGAGCATTTTATGAAGTCCACTGAAGTGCCCCCCCCCCCCCCCAGGGTGCCCAGTTGGTGTCCTGGCATGCGAGGGGGACCAGTGCACTACAAATGCTGGCTCGTCCCACGACCAAAGGGCTTGCATTTGGTCATTTCTGAGATGGGCGTCCTTGATTTCCATTATCGCCAAAAATCAGAAACGACCAAGTCTAGGGACGACCATCTCTAAAGACGACCTAAATTTCAAGATCTGGGCGTCCCCGACCGTATTATCGAAACGAAAGATGGACTTCCATCTTGTTTCGATAATACGGGTTTCCCCGCCCCTCCATCGGGATGTTTTGTGAGGACGTCCTCAACAAAACTTGGGTGTCCCTTTCCATTATGCCCCTCCACATAAACCTAGTCCTTTATTTGTAATGGTAATGTAAAATTTAAATAGCCACATTGATCCTGGATAACAGTGGGCTCTTTGTGGGCCGTACAGGAATTCTGAAAAATGTAGTGCTGAAAAGGGCAATTTGATAATTATAACACGGCATATCCAAGATGTCAAATGTGAATGAAGAATTACTGATACAGACACATATTGATAAGGCTACAAAAACTGAAGGTACCAATGGTCCACCAAGACTATGCTGAACACTGAAAACCGCATGCATATCCAATGTTTTTTAATGTAAGCCTCACAATAATGGTCTGTAACACTGACTGGGATATCAAGCCACAAAAATATAAGGATACAATAATCGCAAAGAATGTCTCACAATAAGCATCACAGTGGCCTCCCTTATGAAAAGCAATTTTTGTTCTTGACCCAACAATTCTTTCTTGCTCCTTTGGGCCTTCAGCACAAATCAGAATAATGGCTGAGATCGGTTGCCATGAGCCCTAATTTCCAACTATCTGGAGATTTTCTCCTCTTACCCACTGCCAATGTCCACTCATTGCAGACACAGCCTCAGCTAGGCACCATGTATCTGAGATCATTTTGGAACACTGCAATCATAGCCCCTAAACCTGAGAGAAGGGAAGTAAGAAACATAAGCGTTGCCTACTGGGACAGATCAAAGTCCATGAAGCCCAGTACCTTGTTTCCAACAGTGGCCAATCCAGGTTACAAGTTACCTAGCAAAATCCCAGAACAGTAAACAGATTTTATGCTGCTTATCCTAGAAATGAACAGTGGATTTTCCCAAGTCCATCTTAATAATGGCATATGGACTTTTATTTTAGGAAGTTGTCCAAACCTTTTTAAAACCCTGGCTAATGTTTTTACCATAGTCTCTGGCAACAAATTCCAGAATTTAATTACACTGAGTGAAGAAATATTTTCTCTGGTTTGTTTTAATTTACTACTTAGTAGCTTCATTGCATACCCCTAGTCCTAATATTTTAGGAAAGTGTAATCAAATTCATATCTATCTGTTCCACTCCACTCGGTATTTCATAACCTCTATCATATCTCCCCCCAGCTGTCTCTTCTCCAAGCTGAAGAGCCGTAGTCGCTTTGGCCTTTTCTCATAGGGAAGTCATCCCATCCCCTTTATCATGTTCGTCACACTTCTCTGTACTTTTTCTGATTCCGCTATACCTTTTTGAGATGCAGTGACTAGAACTGTACAAAGTATTCAAGGTGTGGTTACACCATGGCGCGATACAAAGGCATTATAACATTCTCATTTTTGTTTTCCATTCCTTTCCTAATAATTCCTAACATTCTATTTGCTTTCTTAGCTGCCGCTGCACACTGAGCAGAGGGTTTCAATGTATCATCAACGATGACACCTAGAACTTTTCTTGGGCGGGTGACTCCTAATGCGGAACCTTGCATAGCGCAGTTATAGTTTGGGTCCTCTTTCCCTCATTCAACACTTTGCATGTAAGTGGTCTGCTATAAATACTGACTAGTGTAAAAGTACAAGCAATGACATGATACTGCCTATTTGCCAGAACATGTATACAAAGGACAGAGTTCACAGGTGCATACAGATCAATCTCTATGTGTTCACACAGTCACTCACACACTCTCTTGGTCTCATACACTCAGTCTCACAGAAAGTCTGTGTCTCACACACACTCTCTTCTCTCGCACACCTGTATCTGTGTGAAACACACTCTCTCTCTCACACTGTGTCTCACATACGCACTTGCACATACTCTCATTCTCACACACACACTCTCTCTCACAGACACACTCACAGCCAGACTCACTCTCTCTCTCTCACACACACACTCACACATTCACTCTCTTTCTCACACACAGTCACTCTCACATACACTCTCTCAAACATACACACTCCGAGGAAAACTTTGCTAGCGCCCGTATCATTTGTGTCAGAAACAGACCTTTTTTACTAGTGTATATATATATATATATATATATATATATATATATATATATATATATAAAGGTTTATCTTGTTGAGCAAACTGGATGGACCATACAGGTCTTCATCTGTCGTCATTTACTATGTTACTATATAAAATTACCCTCTTTTACTATTATGTAATGATTATGACTGCTTTCTCTGCAGCCTTTCCAGCCATAAGTCTAGCCCAGGAATCAACATACAACCCTCCACAGGGCCTGTACAGTACTTCCACTAGCCCTCTGAGCCAGTCTGAATACAGAGGGATGAAGTAATGATTAATTCAATAATGTATTTACTGGATGATACTACTATTCTACATTCTACTGCATCAGGACAAGAAGCGACTAAGGCTAAACTTATTTAAAAGGGGTTTAAAAAATTCTATTGAACAACTATCCTTCTCCTTTGCTTCCCTCAAAGTGGCACACCCAGCTGCTTTCATTTCATCAAGGTCCTGTGGGTACTGTTAATGTAACACAAATAAACATATAAACTACTCATTCTAATGGTCATATCTAGCAGTGGTTGTGTTTAGACAGGATATCTACTGCCCGAGCTCCTGGATCCTAAAGCTGCTACCCAGCCTACTGCATTTCACACATCGCTGCAATGAGTATCACTTGCTTCTTCCTCTTTGCACTAAAACTAAGTATAAGTGGTCCCATAAAGTAAGGTTTACTGGCCTATTTACATAGAAACATAGAAATGAAGCAAAATATAAGTACATACATAAGAGTAGCCATACTGGGTTCAGACCAATGGTCCATCTAGCCCAGTATCCTGTTTTCCAAACAGTGGCCAAGCCAGGTCACAAGTAACTGGCAGAAACGCAAATCGTGGCAACCCTCCATACTACAAATCCCAGGGCAAGCAGTTGCTTCCCATGTCTCTCTCATAGCAGACTATGGACTTTTCCTCCAGGAATTTGTCCAAACCTTTTTTAAAACCCAGATACACTAACCACTGTTACCACATCCTCCGGCAAAGAGTTCCAGAGCTTAACTTACTGTTGCCTTTTCTACCTGTTTGGCTACCTTATGATCATCACTTACAATCACCCTCAAGTCCTGCTTCTCTTTTGTGTACAGAAAGACTTCACCCCCTAAACTGTAATGTTCGCATCAGGTTTTGATAGTTCTAGCATTAAATCTTAGCTGCCAAATTCTGATTGTGGAGGAGTGGCCTAGTGGTTAGGGTGGTGGACTTTGGTCCTGAGGAACTGAGTTCGATTCCCACTTCAGGCACAGGCAGCTCCTTGTGACTCTGGGCAAGTCACTTAACCCTCCATTGCCCATGTAATCTGCATTGAGCCTGCCATGAGTGGGAAAGCGCAGGGTACAAATGTAAAAAAAATATATATATATATTCTTCAAGCTTAGCTAAATCCTTCTCCTCAGGTTATCCACACCATCAGGGATGTCTACCCTACTGCAGATTTTGGTATCATCCACAAAGAAGCAAATCATACCAAATAGCCCTTCTACAATATTGCTTACAAAAATGTTAGGAAGAACTAGGCCAAGAATCAAGCCTTGCAGCACACCACTTGTGACATCTCTTTCCTCAGAGTGAGCTCCATTTACAACTACTGTCCGTCATCTTCTACTCAACAGTTCATAACTCAGTCTCTTAGGGCCCATACAGAGAAAGTCATCTGGACAGAACTGTGTCAATGATTTTCCAACTTACCTTGAATTTTCTACAGTTATTAAAATGTTTGGGGTTTTTATTGATAGTGCTTTAACCATGGAAAAACAGGTTTCTTCATTAGCAAAAGAAATGTTTTTTTCCTGATAAAAACTGAGATGTGTGTGTAGTTATTTGAACGATATCAGTTTAGAATCCTGGTTCCAGTCTCTTTTAGTTTCTCAATTGGATTATTGTAATCTGGTATATTTAGGATGTAACAGAAGATTGGTAAGGAGAATGCAGATGATACAGAACACAGCAGATCGAATGATATTTGGATTGTCCACATTTAATAGGATTACTTCCAGCTATTCATCATTACACTGGCTGCCTACTGAGGCCACAATTTATTTCAAATTGGCATGTTTTCTCTTTAAACTTCTACGTGGCTTGGCACTAGATTACTTATATCCACATTTTATATTTACTTATGCTTTGAGAACAAGACGCACTGGTACTGTAGGTTATTCTTTCCCATCATCAAAAGGGAAAAAGAGATTACATCTCTTTGAATTAGGGTTGGCATTTCAAGCGGCAAGATTATGGACTATGATCACATCTATTTTCAAATCTTCTCAGTCTTATATTATTTTTAGGAAAATTTTGAAAAGCCTCTTGTTTCAGAAATATGTATCTCATTCTAATTATTGACACTTGTAATTATTCTTTACTTTAATTAATATGTATTTTTTTTCAATTATTGAATTTATTACTGTGGCCCTTCTTCCCAGTTAAATGAAACTGGCTTCTTAAAAACTGTAACCCGCTTAGAACTGCGAGGTAATAGCGGGATAGAAAACCGATTTACCATTACCATTACTAAGTACACCACATCTAGCGTCCTACTTTGATCCAACTCTGTGATCACCCAGTCAAAAAAAAGAAATCAGATTTGTGCAAGACCTGCCTCTAGTAAAACCATGCTGCCTCAGGTTCTGCAATCCACTGGATATCCAGAAACCTCACTATTCTCTGTTTTAGAAGTGTTTCTATTAATCTGCTTACCACAGAGGTCAGACTAATTGGCCTATAGTTCCCAACCTCCTCCTCACTTCTGCTTTTGTGGAATAAAGGTTAACATTTAAAATATGGTGAGTGCAAAGCCTGTGTATTAACCAATGGGGGCATTGTCAGCACGCTCCCATACAGTTACCACACGTTCACTACACGTACTATAATCACAGCTGGCGCAAATGTACTGACCACCATCCCTTTTAGAAGGTGGCAAGTACATCTGTGCTGACTGCAACAGTGATAGCATGCAGTAAAATGCTGTGCAATTCCCTGCCCATAGCATGCACATTTCCTGTCTCATAACAGACTAAGCAGGTAGCTCAAGAACTAGCATGCCTTAATTGTCATGACAGCGCAGTTATTTATTTATTATAGCATTTGTATCCCACATTTTCCCACCTATTTGCAGGCTCAATATGGCTTACATTTTCCATAATGGTGATCACCAATTTGGGAACAGAAATACATATAGAGTGGAGGAGTGGCCTAGTGGTTAGGGTGGTGGACTTTGGTCCTGGGGAACTGAGTTCCGATGTGACTCTGGGCAAGTCACTTAACCCTCCATTGCCCATTGTAAGCCACATTGAGCCTGCCATGAGTGGGAAAGCGCGGGGTACAAATGTAATAAAAATAAAAAAAAAATATTTAAGGTGAAGAGACAGAGAGGATTAGGTATACAGTTATAGAAAGTGCATTTTCATTTCAGAAAATAAAAGGTGTTGGATTAACTTCAATCGTGATAGATTAACTTGGACAATCAGGAATGTTAAACTTCAATCTTGTTGATTAGTATAGACAATCGGGAAATACAGAATTATGTTTAGTGAAGGTTCGGTGTAAAATTTTGACTAACTGGTATCTAGGATGGATTATTGCAGTATGCTTTGTTGAATAGGTTAGTTTTCAATAATTTACGGAAATTATTTATGTCGTGTGTTGTTTTTATTGATTTAGGTAGTTCGTTCCATATTTGTGTACTTATATAGGAGAAACTGGATGCATATGTTAATTTATATTTCACTCCTTTGCAGTTGGGGTAGTAAAGGTAGTTATGGTTACCAAACTCTAATTCATGAGTTAATTAATTAGTGCACTCTTGTAAACAGGCCTCTTGGTTTAGCAGTGGCTGAAGGGTCACAAACATGTTTAGTGAGAGCCAGGTTTATAAAACAGGCTTCACACTGTTGATTCTGCAAAAAGGAAGGAGACCAGGAAGGTACTTTACAAATCTCCTTTTCATAAAAATAAAATATTGGGTAAATATTCAGCCTGTGGTGATCAGCGTTCTGTTAAATACTGGCAGCTGTGGGCCGATTTAAACCTAGATACTCAGAGTGAGGCCATACCCAGATACCAGTACTAAATATCCAATTCATTGGTAGCCCATAGTCAGAGCCAGCATCCGGATAGCTAGTCGGTCTTTTGTCTGGCCCAACTTGCCCAGATAGTTATCCGGGCACTTGCACTGAATATCAGCAGTGCTCTGATAACTTCCATAAATACATAAGTATTGCCATACTGGGACAGACCAAAGGTCCATCAAGCCCAGCATCCTGTTTCCAACAGTGGCCAATCCAGGTCACAAATACCTGGCAAGATCCCAAAAAAGTACAATATTTTTTATGCTGCTTAATCCAGAAATAAGCAGATTTTCCCCAAATCCATTTTAATAATGGTCTATGGATTTTTCCTGTAGGAAGCCGTCCAAACCTTTATTAAACCGCGCTAAGCTAACCGCCTTTACCACATTCTCTGGCAACGAATTCCAGAGTTTAATTACACATTGAGTGCAGAAATATTTTCTCAGATTCATTTTAAATTTACTACTTTGTACCTTCATTGCATGCCCCCTAGTCCTATTATTTTTGGAAGGAGTAAACGGGCGCTTCACGTCTACCCATTCCACTCCACTCATCATTTTATAGACCTCTATGATATCTCCCCTCAGACGTCTTTTCTCCAAGCTGAAGAGCCCTAGCCGCTTTAGCCTTTCGTCATAGGGAAGTCATCCCATCCCCTTTATCATTTTTGTCGCCCTTCTCTGCACGTTTTCTACTTCCACTATATCTTTTTTGAGATGCGGTGACCAGAACTGAACACAATATTCGAGGTATGGCCCAACTCCTCCTCGGCACTAACTGGATAGTACTGTGGTAATCATGTTCTCTGGATAAGCGCCACTGAATATCTGTGCTAAACTGAGTAGTAGTAGCTCCTTCCTGGTTAACTCCCACTGAATACTGACCTCTATATTTCTATGTATAAATGCACTATGGAGTAGATTCTAGATATCACAGCTAAAAAAAAATCAGCGCCAAAACAAAATACACTTACACGTATTCTACAAAGTACATCTAAATTTAGGCATATTTTATAGCATAAGCCTAAATTTCCACACAGTTTATAGAGTATGCCGAGTGCCCAACCACGCAACTAAATTTAGTCATGGCAATTTACACCAAGTAAAACGCAGACCAGGTGTATTCTATAACAATTTGCACAGATTCCAGAAATGCCCAGGAGCCACGCATTCCATGTCTATGGCCATGCCTCCTTTTCAACTATGCGACTTAGAATTTATGTTCATCACTTTATAGAGTATGCTTAGACAGTTCTGCATGTAAATTCTAATTAATGCCAATTAGCGTCAATTGCTTAAGTGGCAGTTATCAGCACTGATTGGCTTGTTAACTAATTAAGTTGTGCACACAAATCCAGAATACAACTGGGTTTGCACGCACAACTTTAGAATCTGGGGGTATGTGCTTTAGTTCTACTGGAAGTGCTTATTTATTCATTTTACTGTAGCAATAATCTGTGTTGCACTTCAAAACTCACTTTAACTGATATACACTTACTGAATACTAATTCTTCAAATGATGTATCACTGCTGACCTTTCAGGACATTTACAGATTGTTTCTCTACAGCATTGTACCTTCAGAGCTGTTGAGGGGTGCCTAATGCTCATGTCCAGACTACCACCTGGGCTCTGCTCTTAGGAACCTCGCATCATCAAGCAACATCAATAGCGGCTTTTAAACATGCAGGAGCTCCTTTCTGTCTAAACACATCATATACCTCTCTTCTTCCTAGGTAAAAGGATGACGCCCTGAGTGCGGAAATTAAAAAGGCAGCATGAAGGGCATGGAGAGCCTGGCCTTGCTTTGTGCACCACACATGTTGTGCTCGGCACCAACTCCTCTTCCCCTTCATGAATGTCTTCCTTTGAGTCCTTCAAGCATCTGGAGCAACTTCCAGTACTTTCCTAACTTTTCTTCTAACCATATGAGCCCTCTTCCATATCTACACTAACTGGTCTCTGGAGGTTAGTGTGCTGCACGCTTCTGAAAATATAGGTGTGCCATGGCCTTGATTGGGAAACATGCCTTAGGGTCTCCTCTTAGTAGCCTACCAAAAATTGTTCTTTAACCTTAAAAGAATATAAAATACAATAATGACTGTGTTATGGGGAACATACAGAAAACAATTTTCTACAGATTTCATGCCGGTAAAACATATTTAAGCACATCAAACAGCCTTTTGAATACTACCAAACATATGCATACATAAAAATACACATGGCATTCAACAATGTGCATACCATTAGCTGCAGGAAGAAGCACATGTGTACATCTAGACCCTGGGGAAAGTACATGCGATATTAACAGTCTGCTGTACATTGAACTACTGAAGAAAGTAGCATTCCGAAATGAAGTGTGAGTGTATGCATGTCCTGTCTTTTGTAACAAGCTGTTATATTATTATAGAATTTTAAAAATGAAAGAAAAGTAAAAACACACTCCAAGAAAAAGACAACCACTGCTATGTGCCAACCATGTGCTTTAAAAAAAAAAAAAAAACGCTTTTCTGCCACTTGCACACACACTCTGCACCCCCAATCCCTGCACCTCCACCCTTCTCTCCCACCCCCTTCTTCAGGGAGTAACTGAACAGGGCATTACCTTCCAGGCAGCAGTTTGGCAATCTCAGCCCATCTGTTCCCCAGTCGCTTATGAGCTTGGTAAATAATCTTATCTTCCTCTTCTGTCCATGAGGTTTTCTTCACTTCTGGGTTCAAATGGTTGTGCCACCTCTCTCGGCACTGCTTGCCGATCCTACCCTTCAAATGCTTAGCGATCACAGACCAGCGCTTGGGCCCGTATTTCTGCACCAGCTCTATCACCTTCAAACAAAAAACGCAGACAAACATGTCAACAGCTCTCTTAAGTCAAACCTACTCTACCAGTATATAGGATCTTTCTGCCAGCAGTGGTACATGCCAGGGTGTCAGAAATCCTTGCCAGGACTAGTGCTCATCTGGCAACCTGTCTGCTGTGGAAAAGTAACGGCTGCATCAGTTTCCATGGGGGTCACTGGATTTCAGCCATACAGAAGTGTAGTCACAAGACTTCATTTGTCTTTATCCCAAAAGAGCTAGGGAGAGAAGCCTGATGCACAGAGGACAGGGCTGCATTTTAGTTATATAACACTAGCCGTTATGCCCGTTAAAATGGGCGAGATTTCCAGTTACCCTCCTCGCCAGGTCACCGCCGCCCCTTCCCCCGAGGTCGCCGCTACCGTTCCCCCCCCCCCCCCCCCGAGTCACCGGCCAGGGCCCTCACTTCGCGATTCAACTTACAGTGCCAAAACCGCAGCAGGCAGATCAGCTGAGCTGCCGTTGGCCTTCTCTGCCTTTGTCCCGCCCACGTGCGACGTAACGTCAGCGACGGCGGGACAGAGGCAGGGAAGGAAGGCCGATGACAGCTCAGCTGATCTGCCTGCTGCATTTTCGGCGCGGTAAGTTGAATTGCGAAGAGAGGGCCCGGGCTGGGTGGAGGGGGGGCGGCAGCGACCTCGGCAGTTCCCTCCCTCCCTCCCCTTCGCGCAGTTTCCCTCTCTGTCCCGCCCCCGTCATCACGTTTTGACACGGGGGCGGGACAGAGAGGAAAAGTCTCTACTGCGCATTTGCGGGTGAGTACGGTCACTCGCAATTTATATGTTTGATATGCTCTTACTCGCTGATCTTCTTCTTTGGTCCAGGGGCCCTTGATAAGCTCAGGATTCAGCACCTTCTGCCACCGATGCTGGCACTGCACATCAGTCCGATTCTGGCCAAGAAAGAGATTTAAAAGGGCCCTGATTATTTCTTCAGTTAAGAAGTGTGAAGGGCCTTGTGCGGTCTTGATAAGCACAGTACAACCTGGTTAAAGTAAATCTGAACAGCGATATGTATATTGGAATAAACACTACTGCTATGCTTCACACTCTTCTACACCTGGGCCAGTATCTCATAAGAACATAAGAGTAGCCATACTGGGTCAGACCAATGGTTCATCCAGCCCAGTATTTTGTTTTCCAAACAGAGGCCAAGCCAGGTCACAAGTACCTGGCAGAAACCCTTTGTTGATTATTTAAGTCAGAGATTCACTACTTCCTCTCTCACAAAGTGCCTTTTTAAAAATTACAGTGGGTACTGTAATTTAAAAAACAAACAAACAAAAGAAAACTCAGTCCACAATGACTGTTCCCTACAGAATGGATCAAACTACACATATAACAGCTTTCACTGATGGAAATCTTTATTTCCCAAGGTAGGGATTCCTAGTTTACTACAGTGTGGGCATCTGCTTTAGCACAAATTGGCAAAATTTCAACGTTACACCTGCTGTGCCTCTCCCAAACTGGGTTACACTACACAAAAGTCACACAAAAAGCTGCAGAAAGAAAACGTAAGTTCACTGGAAAAAGGGAGGGAAGGGATGCTGGGTATAAATAAAAAGGGGATCTTGCATCGTGACTGGAGTAGCCTAGTGCTTAAAGCAGCACACTGAGAACCAGAGAAGCCAGGATTCAAATCCCACGGACGTTCCTTGTGACCTTGAGTAAAATCACTTAACCCTCCATTGCCTCAAGTACAAACTTAGGGGCCCGTTTACTAAAGCTCAGCACACTCTAATGGAATTAGTGCATGTAGCACTTTGTGCATCCTAAAAACCGTTAGTGCACTCTAAACTTTAGTGAAAGGCCCCTAAGGACAAGGAAATGCTACTATGGCTGAATGTAACTCACTTTTAACTACTCATGGAAAGGCATCAGCTAAATCTAAATTATGAGTCCGGGGGGGGGGGGGGGGGGGATGAAAAAAAAAGTTTATTACTGGACAGATTAGAGGGATTTGGAATACACTAAAATGGTTTGATAGAGTCCTGAGAAATAGATGATATATGGTCAGAAAGGATAACTGCTCATCCCCCTTTTGGGTCCCTCCCTGTGGAGTCCCTCAGGGATCACCTATCTGCTGTATAATGTTATGACCTCTAATAGTTATGCTGGAATCAGGTGAGTAGATGTTTTCATTGGCACATGATATCTTTATTATGCTCTCTATAAATGAGAATTTTAATTTGTTATCTAGAAAACTGACGTCTGCTATCAATAAGATTTAAAGCTGGTTCTGTACAATATTATTAAATTGATTGCTGATAAAACTAAGCTACTGTAGTTTGCTATTAATCAGAGTTCTATACCAGATCAGGTTATATTGCTTGCTGGCTTGGTCATGTCTTTCAGTGGATCATGTCTTTCAGTGGATAAAAAGTCAAGGGTCTTGAGGGTGCTTTTAGACTCATCTTTAACAATGGAACCTCGGATTAATGCTGCAGTTAAAAAAAATCTGTGTTTAAACTGAAGCAATTACAGTTAATTTGATCTTATTTTGTCATTTCTGGACTACTGTAATACATTATATCTAGGTATTTTGCAGAAATTATTGAAGAAGCTAAGGCTGATTCAGAACACAGCTGCTAGGCTTATTTGCAGGAAAAGTAGATTAAATAAGAATAGCCATGCTGGCTCAGATCAATGGTCCATCCAGCCCAGCATCCTATTTTCCAAACAGTGGTCACAAGTACCTGGCAGAACCCCAATTATCAGCAACATTGCATGCTACCAATTCCGGGGCAAGCAGTTGCCTCCCCATATCAGTCTCAATAGCACACTATAGACTTTTCTTCCAGGAACTTGTCCAAACCTTTTTTAAACCCAGATATGCTAACTGCTGTTACTACATCCTCTGGCAAGGAGTTCCAAAGCTTAACTATTCGTTGAGTGAAAAAAATATTTCCTCCTATTTGTTTTAAAGGTATTTTCAGGTAACTTCCTCGAGTGTTCCCTAGCCTTTGTACTTTTGGAACGAGTAAAAAAAAAATCGATTTACTTCTACACCACTGAGGATTTTTTAGACCTCAATCATATCTCCCCTCATCTGTCTGTCTCTTTTCCAAGCTGAAGAGCCCTGACCTCTTTAGCCTTTCCTCATACGAGACGAGTTCAAGCCCCTTTATCATTTTGGTCACTCTTCTAATTCCACTATATCTTTTTTGTGATACGGCGACCAGAACTGAATGCAATACTCAAAATGTGGTCACAACATGGAGCGATACAAAGGCATTATAGTATTTTTGGTCTTATTCACCAATCCTTTCATATTAATTCCTAGCATCCTGTTTGCTTTTTTTGGGCTGCTGCTGCACACTAAGCAGAAGATTTCAGTGTATTATCTATGACACCTAGATCTTTCTCTTGAGTGTTGACCCTTGAATCAGGTAACTATGATTTGGATTATTCTTTCCAATGTGCATCACCTTGCATTTGTCCACATTAAATTTCATCTGCTATTTGGTTGCCCAATTTCCTAAGGTCTTCCTGCAATATTTCATAGTCCACTCATGTTTTAACAGCCTTTAATAGTTTTGTATCATCTGCAAATTTAATCACCTCACTCATCATTCTGATTTCAATATCATTTATAAACATGTTAAATACAGATCCCTGCGGAACTCCACTGTTCACCCTCCTCCATTGAGAGAAATGACCATTTAACCCGACCCTCTGTTTTCTGTCCAATAACCAATTCCCAATCCATACCAGAACCTTGCCTCCTATCCCATGACTCTCAGGAGTATCTCAAGAGGAACTTTATCAAAAGCTTTCTGAAAATGTAGATACAGTACATCAACCGGCTCACCTTTATCCACAGGTTTATTAACACATTCAAAGAAATGAAGCAAATTGGTGAGGCAAGACTTCCCTTAGCTGAACCCATGCTGACTCTGTCCCATTAAACCATATTTGTCTACATGTTCTGTAATTTTATTCTTTATAATACTTTCCACTATTTTGCCTGGCACCAACGCACCCCTAGGACCATTTTTAAAAATCAGCATCACATTGGCCACCCTCCAATCTTCAGGTAGTATGGACGATTTTATTGACAGGTTACATATTACTAACAGCAGATCAGCAATTTGATGCTTGAGTTCTTTGAGCACCCTTGGATGTATGCCATCTAGTCCAGGTGATTTACTACTCTTTAAATTTGTCCATTTGGTTCAGTACATCTTCCAGGTTCACAAAGATTTCTTTCAGTTCCTCCGAATCATCACCCTTGAAAACCATTTCTGGTACAGGCAGATCTCTTACATCTTCTTCAGTAAAGACAGAAGCAAAGAATTTATTCAGTTTCTCCACTATGGCCTTGTCCTCCCTGAGCGCCCCCCCCCCCCCCCTTTGCTCCTTCGTAATCTAACAGCCCCATGGATTTCCCCGCAGGTTTTCTGCTTCTGATGTATCTGAAAAAGTTGTTACTGCAAGTTTTAGCCTCTGCGGCAAGCTTCTCTTCATATTCTTTTTTAGCCTTCTTTATTAATGCTTTGCATCTGACTTACCAGTGCTTATGTTGCTTCTTACTGTCCTCATTTGGGTCCTTTTTCCATTCTTTGAAGGACAATCTTTTGGCTGTAATGGCCTATTTTACTTCACCTTTTAACCATGCAGGCTGATGTTTTCTCTTCTTTCCACCTTTGCAAATATGTGGAATGAATCTGGACTGGGCTTCCAAAATGGTACGCCCGATTTAGTGTCCTAACCTTAGCAGCTGATCCTTTTACTTTCTTTTTAACCATTTTCCTCATTTTAATATAGTCGCCCTTTCGAAAATTAAATGCAGCTGCAGTAGATTTCCTTTGCAGGTTCATCCCAGATAGCTCATACTTGATCATGTTATGATCACTGTTTTCCAGGGGACCCAACACCACCACCTCTCGTACTATGCCCTGCATGTCACCAAGGACCAGATCCAAAATGGCTCCCCCTCTCGCCGTTTCCTGGACCAGTTACACCAAGAAGCAGTCGATTATTACATCTAGAAATTTTATCTCACTGGCACTTCCTGATGCAACATTTATCCAGATTTGATCATGTGACCTCATTATTTGCTGGTCTTCATTGACTCTCCATAGAAGAACAAACTTTGTACTTTAGTTTTTAAGACATTATCTGCTGGATTCTGTATATTGTGCCTTAATTTCCAAGTGGAAATCAAAGCATATTCTATAAGAATGCATGCAACTTTATTGTTTAACTAGCTAATCAGTGCTGTCAATTGGATGTTAACAAGCAATTAGCACTAACTGGCATTAAGATATACATGCACAACTGTAAGATGGTGCGCATAAATTCTAAGTTTAACAGTTGAAAAGGGGGTGTGGTTGTAGGTGTGGAATGGGCATTTCTAAAATCTATGCATATTATTATAGAATACACTCATTCTTAGCCTAATATAGGCATTGGGATTTATGCCAAGAAATGGATGCAACCAAATTTGGTAGCATGGCGAGGTGCTCAGAGTTATTCTACATACCACATGGAAATTTAAGCCTGTTCTATAAAATTTAGGTGTACGTTAGAGAATACACGTAGGTAAATATTTTTTACTTATGAAATTCAGGTGCCATATATAGAATCTAGCCCTATATGATGATATGCTAGATGATTTTCTTTTATTTTTTTATTATTTTTTGACAGGTACTTCTTTCAAGGGTTGAAGTATGGATCGTCTTATTTTACAGCTACCATCTTTGAAAGGTATATATATATTTTTTAAAAAAAATAGATCGCTATATGGTCAATCTTTAGGTTTCCATGCCATTAGAATTTGGAACCTTCTTCCACAGGATATTTGTTCTTCTTCCTCTTATCGTTTTGCAAATGTTTTGTGAATTTACGTGATTGATTTGTATATAGTTACACATAAGTTATACATTTTGTTTGTTTGGTACCTATATGACTGTTATACTTGGGTCTTTTTGTTACCCACCTTGTAACTTTTTTAAACAGATTTGGTGAGATACAAGCCTCTAGTATAGTATACTATAGTATATTTCATTTTAAATTTATACCATTTATTTTGTGCCCTTTTTTAAAATTTTCAGATTTTGTTTTAGTGTGTACTATTTGCAAATAGCAAATGCAAAATGATAAAGTAGAAAAATAAATTCTTTTATTTAATCTTTCATTTGAAAATGGTATAAAATAACTCTAGAAATGCCACCAACATTTCATTTGTCATTTTAAACAACTGTAGATTCTGAAGAGTGCAACGGAGAAAGATGATAAAAGCCATCTTGGATAAGAAGTAATATTCTATAGGTGCTTAGATTCTACGGCTGGTAAATGGAAATTGTTTTACTGATGGCTCTTCAACAAATTAGTGGTCAGGAATGAGTGTGCACTGAATGGACATTTCCTACCATCATCTACTATGTTAGCATGTAATTTATAGGCATTCAGCCACAGAGTATCCTGATCAAGACAATGTTTAATGAGGGCATTAAAATATGACTCTCTGAATCCTATATGGTATACAGGGCATTGGCTACCTATGGATGTTAGTATTTCATTTTAAATGTTAATGATTTTTAAGTTTTTGTCCTTAATGTTTATGTAAATTCTTGCATAATGAGTCAGCTAGAATCCTTCAGTCTTCAAATAAAACATTGCTTACTGTACCCTGTACAAATGACATTCAACTGTCAATAACATCAGATATTTATTTATTTTAAATTTCTTATATACCGCCTGCAAGACTTTGAAGTGCCGTACAATCGGGTACAGTAGGTATTTTTCTGTTCCTGGAAGGACTCACAATATAACTTTGTACCTGAGGAAATGGAGAGTTAAGAGACTTGCCCAAGATCAAAAGAAGCTGCCACTCTAACCTTAGGCTACTCCTCTACTCCAACAGTGTTCAGTTGTTTTAGTTTGCATTTGTGGAACATTCTTCCTTCAGAACTGCAAAGTGAGCGCCATTATTTGAAATACTGAAAGTTGGCTAGGGTTCAGCTGTTTGAACAAATTTTCTAAAGGGCATGTGGCTGATACAAAAGGTCTTCTAGTCATTAAGTATGGCACTGGGCTACTTAAAGAGGCTGAGAGCAAGAGTTCAGTACTAGTGTTCAAGGGGATATACTTATTAGTTATTTTATTTGAAATTGTATTATTGAAGTATTTTATTTATTGTAACTATTTTGATACAGGATAGCAAGATTATAAAGAAATAAACATGTGTCATATAAACAGAGGTTTTGGGGAGCAACAGGAGAGGTGGTGGCATTTGGTACATCGCTCTACCAAAACAGAAGAAGTTGAGTTTAAAAAAAAGATGCCACTTTTGTACCTATTACCTTTTTTCGCGTGGTCACCTTCCGCTACATTTCAGTTTCCAGTTCAAGCAGAACTAGCCAGACCTGCTCTCCATCATTTATAAAGGGAATGTGGAGAAGACTAAAAGTTAAAGTATCATGGGCTTTCAATCCAATTCATCTTCACCTTCTCCCAATAATAAAGGGATGGGATTGATACACCGCCTTTCTGTGGTTACAATCAAAATGGTTTACATGTTACATACAAGTACTTATTTTGTACCTGAGGCAATGGAAAGTTAAGCGACTTGCCCAGAGTCACAAGGAGCTGCAGAGGGAATCAAACTCATTCCCTTGGTTCAGGCCACTGCACTATCCATTAGGCTACTCCTCCACAAGTACACAGCAGATGGTCACAGAACACAAACTCCTTAAAATCTGGCAGCCTGAATCCCACACATAAATGTTGCTTCTGGGCAATGACTGGGGTTCAGGAGGCTTAGAACCCCGCTTCCCCCAACCACTTTAACAAAGAAGGCAAAACAAAAAACAATTTCACTTACAGGCAGGAAACTGGCAATAACTTTCCAGTCTTCTGTGCCATTCTGCTCCACCAGTCTCTTTAGCTTCTCATCCTGAGATAAGGAGAGGAAAACACCATTAGTACGGAACAGACAGCCAGGTCAGCATGACAGTATAACTAGGCTGTGTCACTGACATGGGCTCTGACTACTGCCAGCTGTTTAGACCCCAAACACTTGTAACACAAAAAGGAAGACATTACCATTTTCCCCTGCCATTCACAGTAGCTTTCTGCATCGTTTCTGTTGGCAGGGTCTTTGATGTAGAAAGCAAACTCAGGGCCAGATGCACTAAACCTTAACGACCCTTTTAACGACCCTTTACTTACCCTTAACGAAGAAATTTTCAACCGTAGCATGCATCAAAGGCCATTTTCCAACGAAGCTAGCAGCTAACGAAACCGGAATGCAAACGAGAAACTACCATTGAAATGTTGACAATTTGGAATGCACTAACCATACCGATGATAGCAACGAATCACTTACCGTCAGAAATTTAACGTGAGCTCAGACCTGTCGTTAAGGCCTGAGCTGTCATCTCCCCGCTGGCCCCTGCACCATAAAAATCATGTTTAAAAAGAAAAGTGAGCTCCCTGCTTCCCTCTGCCTAAAATAAAAATGAAACTAACAAAAAAGGATCGGGAGGGGGCAAAGGCGCTCATCAGGAGCGTCCTTCATGGACGTCCTTGCCCCCACCCACCCGAATTCGCCGCTGCTCCCCGCTCCCCGCTCCCCCCCCCCCGCTTCAAAACCAAAATAAAAATCAAAATCAAACTAACTTTTAAGGCTGCCCCGGCCCCCCCTCCTTCCCTGTCTCTTTCCCAGCCCCGCCTCCCGACATCCTCCGCCCTGTGCCCCGCCCCCTCCTGGGGTCGTCACCACCATTCCCCCCCTCCACCGGGCCCGTGCAGCGCCTCTGCCTCTGTGTGAAGGGAGGGAGGGGGGCCGAGGTAGCCTTAAAAGTTAGTTTGATTTTTATTTTGGTTTTGAAGCGGGGGGGGGGGGGGGAGCGGGGAGCAGCAGCGAATTCGGGCGGGGCAGGGGCAAGGCCGTATGTGAAGGACGCTCCTGATGAGCGCCTTTGCCCCCTCCCGATCCATGCAACCTGTTTGTTTTTTTTTTGTTTTTTTGGTAATTTTGACATTTGTGGCATGCGCAGAGCAGCCAGCATAACGCTTGGCTGCTCTGCGCATGCGTTAGGGGCCAATTACCGACGGGGATTACACAGGTTTGATGCACTGTACTTTACAGTACCGCACCGAACATGTGCGACTTTTTTTTTTGGTGCACCCTTCGTTTTTTAAAAATTTGTTAGGGACTTTAACGTTTTAGATTTTTTAACGTTTGGTTGATGCATCTGGCCCTCAATCTGGTTCAACAAGCCAAAAAATACAGTATAGTTGTTTTTCATGCTCCTCAAAGGAGAGTAAAACATGCAACAGGTGATTGGAACATTTGGCATACTGGTGGTTCTTTTTAAGAAATTTAGGAGCTCATTTTTGAAACAAAAAAACGTCCAAAATGCAGCACAAAGTGGCAGATGGACTTTTTTTTGCCAAAACTTCCAAATCGCTAATTTTCAAAAGCCTTTGCTATGCAGTTTGAATGCAGTGTATTCTCAAAACTAGGACGTTTTTCTGCCATAATGGAATAAAGCAAAAATGTCCAGGGCTAAAAGATGTTTTGGTCTAGACCTGGTTCAATCACGACTAAATCACAAAAAGGTGCCCTAAATGACCAAGTGACCACCGGAGGGACCCCTTACTACCTCAGTGGTCACTAACCCCCTCTCACTCCCCACAAATGTGAAAGAAACAGTACATACCAGCCTCTACAACAGCTTTAGATGTTATGGCAAGCAGGTCCCTTGGGTAGTCTAGTAGTCAGTGCAGTGCACTGTAGAGAAGGGAACCCAGGCCTATATTCCACTCTGTTACAAAGTGTGAGTCATCCAAAACCCACTAAAAACCTATTGTACCCACATATAGGCAATACCTGCAGTGATAAGGGCTATTCTAGTGGTGTACAGTTGGGTATAGTAGGTTTTTGGTAGGTTTTGGAGGGCTCACCATACAATATAAGGGGCTAACAGTTAGATGTGTACATAAGAACATAAGTATTGCCATACTAGGACAGACCAAAGGCCCATCAAGCCCAGCATCCTGTTTCCAACAGTGGCCAATCCAGGCTGCAACTACCTGGCAAGATCTCCAAACAGTACAATACATTTTATGCTGCTTATCCTAGCAATAAGCTATGGATTTTCCCCAGGTCCATTTTAATAATGGCTTATGGACTTTTCTTTTAGGAAGCCGTCCAAACCTTTTTAAAACCCCACTAAGCTAATTGCTTTTACTACATTCTCTAGCAACGAATTCCAGAGTTTAATTACAGGTTGAGTGAAGAAACATTTTCTCTGATTTGTTTTAAATTTACTGCTTTGTAGCTTCATTGCATGCCCCCTAGTCCTAGTATTTTTGGAAAGAGTAAACAATCAATTCACGTCTACCCATTCTACTCCGCTCATTATTTTATGGACCTCTATCATATCTCCCCTCAGCTGTCTTTTCTCCAAGCTAAACAGCCCTAGCCGCTTCAGCCTTTCCACATAGGGAAGTCGTCCCATCCCCTTTATCATTTTTGTCACCCTTCTCTGTACCTTTCCTAATTCCACTATATCTTTTTTGAGATGCAGTGACCAGAATTGCACACAATAGTCGAGGTGCGGACACACCATGGTGCGATACAAAGGTATTATAACGTCCTCATTTTTGATTCCTATTCCTTTCCTAATAATACCATTCTATTTGCTTTCTTAGCTGCCGCCACACAGTGAGCAGAGGTTTTCAATGTATCTTCAACAATGACACCTAGATTCTTTCCTGGTCAGCGACTCCTAGTGTGCACCTTGCATTACGTAGCTATAGTTTGGGTTCCTCTTTCCCACATGCATTACTTTACACTTGCTTAAACATCATCTGCCATTTGGATGCCCAGTCCTGCCATTTGGATGCCCAGTCTCCAACTCTCGTAAGGTCCTCTTGTAATTTTCTACAATCCTCTTGTGATTTAACAACTTTGAATAACTTTGTGTTGTCAACAAATTTAATCACCTCACTAGTTACTCCCATTACTACATCAGTTATAAATATGTTAAAAAGCAGCAGTCTCAACACAGACCCCTGGGGAACCCATTATCTACCCTTCTCCATTGAGAATACTGACCATTTAACCCTACTCTCTGTTTTCTATCTTTTAACCAGTTTTTAATCCACAATAGCACACTACCGCATATCCCATGACTCTCCAATTTCCTCTGGAGCCTTTCATGAGGTACTTTGTAAAATGCCTTTTGAAAATCCAGATACACAATATTAACTGGCTCACCAGCTCACCTTTATCCACGTTTGTTCACCTCTTCAAAGAAATGTAATAGACTGGTGATTTCCCTTCACTAAATCCATGTTGGTTTTGTTTAATTAATCCATGCTTTTGAATATGCTCTGTAATTCTGTTCTTTATAATAGTCTCTACCATTTTGCCCTGCACCAATGTCAGGCTCACCGGTCTATAATTTCCCCGATCACCTCTGGAAGCTTTTTGGCTTCCCTCCATCTTATCCATGCTTGATTTTAAAGATAAAATTACATATTATTAGCAATAGTTCTTCAAGTTCAATTTTCAATTCTATCAGTACTCTGGGATGAATAGCATCCAGTCCTGGTGATTTGCTACTCTTTTATGTGAAGTGCACTGCAGTGCTTCCTAGGGTGCCCCACTGCTCTGCTGGGACGTTTGTATGGCCAGTCTACTAAGAATGTTGCCCCCACCCCATACATCCCAGTGGCTTGTTTTTGTGCCTTTTTCCCTTGGATTTTTTTTTTTTTCGAAAATGATCCATGATTATAGACGCACTTAGCACAAGAACATTAAGCAAATGGCCATTTTCAAAACAAAAAGATAGCGATTTTTGAAGCAGAAAAATGTCTGTCTGGAACTTGATTTTTTTATGTTTTCAGGAAAACATACAAAATCAGGTTTAGACGTCATATTGAAAATGCCCCTCTTAATGAGATTTGGACACAGAGGACCTGCTGTTACTTGGCCAAACCAGGAGACACCTTAAAGCCTTGGTCTTCACTCTTAGTCCTGAGGGCTGCCAACAGGTAAGGTTTTCAGGATATCCCTAATGACTACAGTATGTCCAAGAGAGCTCTGCATGCCTATTACCTTCATTGTATGCAGACCTCCCTCATACATATTCATTAGCAATATCCTGAAAACTTGGCCTGTTGGCGCTCCTCAAGGACTGGGACTGAAGATCAAGGCCTTAAGTGATACAGCATTTCCCAACATTATTATAACTACAAACAATCCAGCTATTCCTCTACAGACAAGAGAATTCATGCAGCCTGAAAGCTCAAAACCTTTCTTCATTCCAAACAATTGTTTACTTATTGCAAATCTAAAGGGAGCTTCTGCCTACCTTGCTTTAAATACCAGCCAAAATAAATAAATTTACCAAAAATTTGGAAGACGGCAGAAGACAGGAAACAAGTTCTCAATTTCTGTTAAGTAAGTCTAAAGGAACATTGGAAAAGTAATCAGGATGGTGGAAAGCCTTAGTAGGAGGAAATACTACTTAATGTTTTTTCCGATAAATTATAAACAACATGGGAAACAGAGGTTTTCTAGAACATGGAACTGTGTCCAAAAAAAATCAAACGTTTTTAAAAAGCTCATTCGAGTTTTAGCCAAATCGATGGAAACTGAATATTGTCAGTACCTAGTCCACCTACCACTCACTAGCTCTTCTGACTCATCTGTGAGAGTCTTCATCCTGGTTTCTATGAATTTTCTTCTTAATTAGGACCGAAATGTTATTATTGTTTTCTGTTCAGTCCTGATAGTTTTCACCTGGCTGCTGCATGGTGGTCTCTGGTTGCTCAGTAACCATATACTCTTTGACCTTGTTGTTTTGCCCAGTTGCCATAGTAACCCCAGGTCAGAACAGACAGTTCGATTCTGCAGTGTTCAGAAGTTCCAACACTTATTTCTAATTTATTCAAAACTCAATAAAATAGATACTGTATTTGTCGATCTTATTCAGACCACAGAGAGAAAAAACACTGCTCCTGAGTAAAAATGAGAATGAGGGGAAATTAACTATAACGCTCTCCATCATATTTTCACCTCCCAGATAAATAAATTTGTCTACTGCACCCTGCCAGTCCTGTCTACATATCTATAGCTAAGTCACACTGTAAACTTTAATAGGCAAAAGGGGCCAGCATGATGGTACAAGGTCTTGCTGTTCAGGAAATTCACCTGCATGTTGGGCCTGTCAATGTCAAGTGCACTGGGAAGATGAAGCACTGACACATTCACCAAGAGAGAAAGATTAACAGCCTTATTCATATATCGCATTGTGATTTGAAGAAATAAACTGGAACCTGACAGTCCTTTAAAGGCTCCTGTCTTTGCTACGATTGAGCTGGGCTTTCTGAGAAAGTTGCCCACATGCCTTACTTTGCAAGTACTGGGGCAAATATGGAACATCTATACATGAGAGAGGTAAAGCACGGATGAGGCAATTGGATGAAAAGTCACAGAAGCCCAAAATAATGATCCCTATAGTATTGCTATCTCAGGTTGTGTTGGGCAAAGCATCATAGACCAAGAAAGGACAATGATAGCTTACTTTTTTAATTGTGGGAACATCTGCCAAAGTTAATAGCTGAAAATTAAAAATTTGAAAAATTCATGTTGTCAAACAGTTCTTTAACATTTTGTAGTATTGTATTAACTAGGGCTGTACATCCATCAAAAGTTTTAATTGCACAATTAATCATGATTAAAATTTTTCATAGTGCGATTAATCGTAGGATCCAAATGTACAAAATTTTACATGTACACATTGTTGTGTTCAACAAAAGTTTATTGTTGTCTGTTGCCATTTTCTCTCTTCACAGTTGTGAATAAACTAAGGCACTTCGGGCCTCATTTACAAAGCCACGTTAGCAATTCCCGCACAGCAAATGAGACGAAGCCCATAGGAATTGAATGGGCTTCCTCTCATTTGCCATGTAGGAATCGCTAGCACAGCTTTGTAAAAGAGGCCCTTAGTGCAGTAGTGCAGGACATATTGAGTTGGAAATTCAAAAGGAACAGGACAAAACTGCCAGGCCATAATAAAAGCAAAAACAACACAAAACACAAGATACCAGGCCAAGATCCTGCCATCAGGCTAATGAAAAGTGTACAGCTATGTTCTTAGGGAGGGAAGAGAAGAGAGAGGCGCTGCATTTTTTTGTACCACAAAAAAAATGCAACCGCTCTTTTCTCCCTTTCCATACCTAACAATGCAGCCCATCTCTTTTCTCCCCCCCCCCTCCAACGGTGTAGCACCCTCCCTCTCTCCCCCTCCCAAACACTGCAACATCACCCTTCTCCCCCTTCCTGGAGTGGAGGAGTAGCCTAGTGGTCAGTGCAGCAGACTTTGATCCTGGGGAACTGGGTTCAATTCCCACTGCAGCTCCTTGTGACTCTGGGCAAGTCAGTAAACCTCCATTGCCCAAGTACAAATAAGTACCTGTATATACTATCCAGCTTATAATCGAACGAGAAAAACGCCCAAGTTCCGACCTAAATCGGGAGATGGGCGTTTATCTCACAAAAACGAATAAAGCGGTATAATCGAAAGCCGATTTTGGACGTTTTCAACTGCACTCCGTCGCGGATGCGGACAAAGTTGATGGGGGCGTGTCAGAGGTGTGGCGAAGGCGGAACTGGGGCGTGGTTATCTGCCGAACAGAGATGGGCGCATTTCACAGATAATGGGACAAAAGTATGCGTTTTTTAGCTAGAATTTAGGGCACTTTTCCTGGACCCTGTTTTTTCACGAATAAGGCCCCAAAAAGTGCCCTAAATGACCAGATGACCACTGGAGGGAATCGGGGATGACCTCCCCTGACTCCCCCAGTGGTCATAAACCCCCTCCCACCTCAAAAAATGATGTTTCACAACTTTTTATTTTGACCCTCAAATGTCATACCCACCTCCCTGGCAGCAGTATGCAGGTCCCTGGAGCAGTTGTTAGGGGGTGCAGTGGACTTCAGGCAGGTGGACCCAGGCCCATCCCCCCCCTACCTGTTACAATTGTGCTGCTTAATGCTTAGTCGTCCAACCCCCCCCCGAACCCACTGTACCCACATGTAGGTGCCCCCCTTCACTTCTTAGGGCTATAGTAATGGTGTAGACTTGTGGGCAGTGGGTTTTGAGGGGGATTTGGGGGGCTCTACACACAAGGGAAGGGTGCTATGCACCTGGGAGCTCTTTTACCTTTTGTTCTGTTTTTGTAAAAGTGCCCCCTAGGGTGCCTGGTTGGTGTCCTGGCATGTTAGAGGGACCAGTGCACTACGACTCCTGGCCCCTCCCACGAACAAATGCCTTGGATTTATTCGTTTTTGAGCTGGGCGATTTCATTGTCCATTATCGCTGAAAAGCAAAAACGCCCAGCTCACAACTTGGCGAATAAAACATGGACGTCTAATTTTTTCGAAAATACGCTTGGGTCCGCCCCTTCACGGACCCGTTCTCGGAGATAAACGCCCATGGAGATAGGCGTTTCTGTTCGATTATGCCCCTCCAAGTAAACTACTTTGAATGTAGTTGCAAAAACCACAGAAAGGCAGTATATCAAGTCCCATTCCCTTTCCTTCTCCAACAATGCCATTCACAGATCTCTCCTCTCCACAATAATGGGGTGACACTAGCAAACTTTAGCATCCCAAAGAACTAGCAATTTGCATAAGTTATTCTGCTACCATACTGCTGAGGACTGTGTTTGATTTCAACTCCCTTTTACTACCAGCTTGTTCTTCTTCTGGGAGCCAGTAGTGGGAGGAAGATGGCATGAATAAGAGGGTAAAACTCCAAGCAACCTTTATACAAGTAAAGCAGTGCCTTCTGCTAGCATCAGGTTTTACTCCTGGGAGAATTCTCTACAAACACAAAAAAAACCTGCAAATTTTTGAAAATTCTGCATGCAAATCTATCTCATGAATATTCATTGTGAATATCCTGAAAACTTGACCAGCTGGGGTGCCTCCAGGGCCAGGTTTGGGAAGCACTGGTGTACACTCTGCTTTCTCTCATCCCCGTTGCACATAAACATCTTGCTGTGCACAGCCCCCTGTTATCCACAGCCACAGGCTGCAGCTGTGCATACTGTCTCCCTCTCCACAGCTGAAATTGTACTGCAAGAGGAGGAGAGAATGAATAGCTGCATATGTGGCTGCTCCCTTCCCATGTGGCTGCCTAGAGTCAACTGCTCATGTAAACTGTGGGGCTCTACAGAGCCCCCCCCCCCAGCGATTCACATAAGTAGTCTACTCTAAGCAGACAGAGGAGGAGGAAGCAGCCCAATATGCAACAATTCACTCTCTCCTCCTGTTGCAGCATGATTTCAGTGAGGGACACTGAGGGATAGAGCATGAACTGTGCAGGTGCTTGTGTCTGATGATTTCCCAACTCTTTCTTACCAGAGGCTCTGAGGGGGTCCAGCCTCAATACCTGCTTTCAGGAGGGTTCCAGTGACCCAGCACACCAGCAACTCTCACAGGGGAGGGGTGTTAGAGGCACCAGCAGCTATGAGGCTGGGGGGGAGGGGTCAGTGGCACCAGAAGCTCTGAAGTGTGGTGGGGGGATAGAAATCAGCAGTACCAGAAGTTTTTTTGGGGGGGAGGGGTCAAAGGCAGCAGCTCTGAATAGGGCCAGCAGCATGGGTGGCTCTGAGGGAAGATCCATAGTTCTAAAAGAGTCAATAGTGGAAGATGCTCCTTCCAACATCCTCAGTAAGCCACATTATTTATTTATTTATTTATTAGGATTTATTTACTGCCTTTTTGAAGGAATTCACTCAAGGCGGTGTACAGTAAGAATAGATCAAATATGAGCAATAGGCAACTACAGCTGTAAAAATATTCAAAAACAAAGTATGGCATGGTATACTATTTACAATGTCAACACAATACGTAATAGAACATTGTAAGTGATAGTGAAGGGTAAAGCAAGGATGTAACATACAGATAGGTAAGAAATTAGGAAGAGTTAGAAAGTAAGGTGATTGATTTAAAGAAAGTTGCACGTGAGGTCAGAGAAATGGTTAAATGTTATCTCATCTAGGGTAGGAGTGGAAAAACATGTCCTGCTGTAGTATATGAAGCCTGAGTACTCCTTGTGTGTGTGAGTGAGACTATATAGGAATATAATGGGCGCTAAGGCTTGGAAAGCCAACAGAGGCTATTAGAACACCAGAATGAGGCTTGAAGTTCCCCAAGAGCTACTAGAGCACTAGAACAAGGCTTGGAATACACAAAGAAGCAGCCAATGCAAGGAATTAAGGTGAACCCCCACCCCCTCTGGCATTGTGCTAATTGTGTTTTTATGCTAAACAATTAATGTGTTATTAACACATTGATTGTGCAGCCCTGGTACTGACATAAAACAAGGTGGTGAAGAATGCAAGTTCTCAGACAGCAAGGGGGGCCAGAAAACAACACTATTAAAAGGGCAAATTCATCATTTTCAAGGACTGTACCTACAAATGGACTTTAAGTGCTCACACAGTGAATAGGGTTGAGGGGGGAAGTGTTGGAGTAGGGGGCTTTCAGAGCAGTTTGGAGGGCTTTTGCTTTTTTGAACTTGTTATTATTGTTTTATACTTGTAAGCCACTCTAGGAACTAGACTAAACGTGATTAGAGTATCAAGAAAGAAAGATAGATAGATAAATGATCACTAGTCACACTACTTGAACTCCAATCATTACCCTTCCCTGTTCTTGCCTCCTCCTTCTTTAATAAAGATCACCCAGTTGTCTACATTTGGCTTGCTGTAGGTTGTATTTTTTCCTGCTCACCAAGCCCAATTGATCATTTGAGAATAATGATCTGACAAACAAGTTAACCATTACAAAAGGTCCTAACACTTGATTACGTTGTGTAGCCTCAGTGTTTTACATTATTAATAAGCCAGCTTATCACCATCCTAATATCTGTGACAACACTTCTCCGGTCCAACTCCTTTATACGAAAACCCACAAAAGAATTGTAACTGTTTGATGTCAGATTTTGGGTAATGCAGTTTGTATTGCTTTGAAGCATCAACACAACTAAGGACCCAGAAGGGATTAATGGATACTCCAGCTCATATCCCCTAGTATGTGCATGGGCTTGCATTAGAAGTGCTAAAAAAGTAACACTCACCCCAACACCCAGTAAGAGACATCCTGCTCTTGAAGTCACATAATGCCACATATGCGAGTGCTGACTATATAATAAAATTATAAATCACTTCTATAGCGCTACCAGTCGTACGCAGCACTTTACAATTGAACATGAAGAAAGACAGTCCCTGCTCAAAAGAGCTTACAATCTAAATCAGGTCAAACAGACAGGATCAATAAGGATAAGGGAAGGACAGACAGACAGAAGGACACAAGGATAAGATAAAAGTGACAAGTCAGGAGTCGAAAGCAGCATCAAACATATATATATTGAAGGCCTGGCATGGTGGCTCCCTGATGAGAGCGAGAAAGTTTGACAACTAGACACAGATGACCTGGACAAGGAGGGGTTTTTTTTTTAACCCCACTGAAATCTCAGTTAGCACCACAATAAGACCTGAAAGCTCCTCCCTTCTTGCCTGGCAACCAGTTCAAACAAAGATGGCTGAAGTTATATGTCTTCAGATACTCCAAGGCTACCTTCATGCAAAAACATGCCCCTCTGTAACGTACAATGAGACACTGCAGAGGTTACATTTTTGATCACACACGGAAAGTTAGCCTTTACTGAGATCAGCCCACTTATCTCACAAATTTACAGACTGCTTTTGCATTTGCAAACTCGTAAAGCTGTGTGCCTCACCTCTTCGCGTGTCCATCTAGTCTTCCCTAGATGGCGTTTCCCTGCCTTGGAAAGCAGACCATCATAATCATGATCATACATCTCGATTTCATCATCATCTTCATCACTGCTGTATATACTGTGGAAAAGAGCAAGCAGGAGGATGGAAAGAATACCACGTTACAAAGCACACATACACAAGTACCCCCCCCCCCCCCCCCCCCACTTTACAAAGGCAAAATCTTGAAAACTTGCACAACAAGATTTTGCTCTGATATTCTGAACTGGTTCTACTGTTTTTGGTATCCACAGATACAAGTGAAAGGGCTGGCGACCTGATTATGAATCTGCATGTTTAGACCTGCTCATACTGTTAGATCAGTGGTGAGTTACACATTTGGCAACCTTTCCGCCAATGAAAATTTAATATAAATTACAAAGTCCGGGGCTGACAAAAACAAAGACTGGAGATTGCATGTCCTTTACAAAAGTGTATGTTCAAAAAAAAAAAATCATAACTTGTGAAATACTCTAGCAGGTGTATTCAAACAAACAAGCCGGTGTCATGTTCCATGAAAAAGTTTTGTTAAATAAAAGGGAATACACTCCCTCCTGCTCTTTAAAGTAATAAAAGCCAAGAGAAAGTTTACTATCCTAGGCATAAGAGATTGAGCACCCCCAATATTGAGCAAACTCCTCAAGTGTGTCCAGGGAGGGGTAAATTCCACTGGGTTCAGCACCCCCAATCATTTTGAAAAGTTAGCTCCTATGATCCTAGGGATGAAATGTGAGAAATCTTTGAGGCATAAGTCTCTCTCATAATTAATTTTCAACTAAGGTCATCAAGTGATCTCCTTCATTGTTTTGTAAATAAACACTAATACCCAACACACCCACTGCCCATGATCAAGCAGGCAAAAGGTAATCCAACAAAGTAAGGTTTCTACAGTAACTTGAGAATTATCAAACTACTTTCCACTCCGTATTATGCTAATTTGTACTTATTTATCTTAATGGAACTCTTCACTACCCTGAGCAGTATTTGAAATGCCTGTATTCATCTAAATTCATAATAAGGGATTTCCCCAGAGTCAGGAATTTAAGTAAAGAAACACCCCACTGTTCTCACAGCTGTATTTGGGGTTAGGTACATAACAAAACTACATTTCAGCTGGATATTTCTCCAATACCACAATTTTTGTACATCAACCAACAATCTGCTGTAACAGAAATTGTCTTCCCTTATCTTGGGCATTAACCCATTTTTGCTCACATTTTTATTTTCCACTCTAGATTTCTAAACACAATTTTGGAACACTGAGCAAAAATGGGTTACTTTAATAAAGATTTTTTTTCCCACAGGCACGTGGGGGGGAGGGGGGGAAGATTTTGTATGTGCATTTTTAATATGTGTTCTCTAAAGCAGCTCTTTATTTTCATCTTCAAGATATACAACTCATCCTGTCTGAAACTCCATCTACAGTCTTGATAGATTGCAGCTGTGTCAGTTTGGAGACTGATGACAGCAAGTGAAACTTCAGACTAATGAATTCACAAAAAAACAGAAAATGTATTAAGAATGCAGCCTTACAGCTTATCACAACCAAGCTAACTCATTTTGAATTTCAACGATGCACACAGCATCCAGTACGACTTCATAATCCCAGGCAAACTGCAAGGGTTAATAGAAGTGTGCTCTGCCACTGTGGTTAAGATCTACTGCCATGCAGGCTAAACTTAATTCAGAAGGAAATTAAATTAGGCAACTGATAGTACAAATAGAGGGAAAGGGACAACAAATTTTGCCCTTTTACTAAGCTGTGCTAAAAGGGGCCATGCTCTCTGATTAGCGCATGGATTTCCCAGCGCAATTAGGTCACTTTTAGCGTGACTGTAAAATGACTGCATTTCCATTTTTCCCCATTAGTGGCCAGGTGCTAATTTCCAAATTAACTTGTGGTCATTAGCGTGTGAGCCTCTATTTAGTAGGCGGAAAGGGCTCATGCACTAATCGATTGGCATGTAGCTGCTCTAACCAAATAGCACTGGGCACACCTTCTCTCTACCCTCAGCGCTAAAAAACTAAAAAGTATTTTTTAGCGCCTGAGATGCAGGTGCCTGAACAACCTCAGGGCACGCCTGAGTGCACCCCGCGGTAGTACATTTTGGAACGTGGAAAGCAAACAATAGCGCTTATCGCCGCTTAGTAAAAGTACCCCCTAAGTTACTACCTTTTCAGAAAAAGAGGGTGGGGAAAGCAGGGATACACTGAGGCTATCCAATGGATCCCTACTTTGTACATTTATTTTGCCCTATTCCTTTGCCTCCAGGAAACAGAATAACATATGATAAGCACTGCCTGCCCTAATCCGCCCAGGATAGGGCTATGGTCCATGCTTTCCTCTAAGCATGAATGGGTGGGTTCTCTGCATTTAGATTTACAATCTTGATTTTGGCACTTTCCCATTAAATAATCAAGGGCAGTCCATAATCAAGGCCTGGGAAGGCCGATCCTTTGCCCCCTGAGTTCAAGGTGACAGTCATGGGGATCAGTTCACTTACCGCCTGGCTGCTGAGTATCTGTCCCTGTACAACTTTGGCTGGGGAGGGAGACAACCTTCCTCCAATATTTAAAGGGAAAGTCCCTAAAAGATCCCTTCAGGCAGGTGCCAAAGCGAAAGGGGAGCTAGAGGGGGAAGGGTAGGAGGAAGAACCCACGTGCCCGTGCTGAAAACAAACTCCAAGCTAGCAGCAGTCACACCAGGAGACCACGAGGCGCTGCCAATACCTCTACCAGTCGGTTAAACAGAGACCAGATCTCAGACAAGCTCCTTGCGGCTGAAATGAAGGGGGAGGGAGCCTGCGGGAAGCAATGACAGCACGGAGGCCAGATCCCCCCTCCCCGCTTCACGGGAGAGCTAAAAAATGCGCGAGGAGGTGCCACTGCTGTGTTATCTGCTGAACACCTTCATGAGCAGCGACATCTCTAGTGACACGCGGGGACAACAAGTACGCGTCACCCCAGGCACGATCTGCTCTCCAACTCCCAAGTTAGCACAGAGCTACAACCGAGAACTGTTAAAGTTTTAATCGCCGCCTTCTCAGCGCGCCTGTCACCTGACATGCACAGTTCAGGTCCAGAAAGAATGAATGAAATTTAAATGAACTACCTGCAGTCAATTTTATTTCTAACATTCATCCATCCATCCTTCTATCTGCTATATGCTCGTGTACTGCAATGCAAACAGTCCTCTTTCTGTTTACAGCAATTTCTATTTTCCTACCGCGCAGATCACGAAGACATAAAGGCATTATTAATACAAAACGATTGGCGGACACACGTTAACTCTTTCCAAGTCCCGTCAAGTTCTCTCCCACCTGCAATTTCTTTTCGTAAGCAAGGGATGGTGCAGTCACTAGATTGCTGCCAAAAAAAAGAAGTGCACGGCCTGACAGCCCCAGTTGCAAAGTAAACTAAACTGAACTAAAACACACAAATTGGAGCAGTGGGTCATCTAGAAATAAAACGAGCAAAATTCTTCATGTGAGCGCAGGGATGCCTTACCTGTGCCTCGGTCGCCTGGCCATAATGTGTATACCGGGAAGGAGGAGGAGCAGGAGCAGCAGCAGCAGGAGGCGAAGGCAGTCTCCAAAGTGCTCCAGCACCACTGCCAGTGCCAGAATGAAGTCCAGAGAGAGAGCAGCGAAAAAGAAAAAAAAAGGAGGAGGAGGAAACAGGTTGCAGTGAGACGAGCAAACTCTACCCTAAACAAAAATTCCATCAAACAAAGAGCACTGGGGCACGCCCCCTCCCGCCAAATGTGGCGCGCGAGCTGTGCGCATGCGCTCCTGCTTCCTCGCTCCCCCACTATTGCCCGGTCAGTGCTGGGCTGCTGGAGAAGGCGCCTTTTCCTGTAAATCCCCGCTCAAGGGGCTGCAGGGAAAGAGGTGTCTGTCGCTTTGCCGGCATTGCATATGGCAAGAACACGCACATACATACACACGTGTTTCCCCCCCCCCTTTCCCCATTTTGTATGTAGGTACACGATCTACGGACACTACTCCTTTAGATTGTAAGCTCTCTTGAGCAGGGACTGTCCTTCCCCTTGTCTAAACTTGTACAGCGCTGCGTAACCCTGGCAGCGCTATAGAAATGCTAAGTAGTAGTAGTAGTAGTAGTAGTAGTAGTAGTATATGAATTCTAAAGTGGTGCACAGTGTGCAGGCTTTTCCTGCTGCCGGCCTTGCATGCACACCTTGTTGCACACCGTGCAAAGCGCTTCGCAGACACACTGCCTCTCCCTTCTTTTTTTTAAGAATAAATAAAATAAAGCGCTAGCTAGGAGCAAGTTCTGGGGACTCGGTTCCCTGTGCCCTGCAAAGAAATTTAAGAGACGGGAGGAGGAGAATACAGGCCCACGGAAAACAAATAATAAAGGGAAAGAGGGGAGATGCAGCGGAGGCCAGCAAATCCTAGTTTTAATTTGGCGGCGAACCGAGCGCTTTCTGTTTCAGTTGTCGCTCTCGGCAGTGTGTTTCGTATCTACAAATGGGAAGTGGACTTTGATGGTGAGCAGGGCATGATTTGGCCGCTTCTAGTAAGTCGTTTTTCGCGGGCTAAGGGCTAAAACGTCAACGCTGCAAGTTTACATCTTGGGCAGCAGCAGTGTAGTATTATGAGGGCTCCTGTAATAAACTTTTATGGCGCTGTTCCAGTTTGTGTGACTCTTCGGCAATCGGCAGCTGAGTTTGTTTTATGACATGCCCTGCCCCTGCGCCTTTTTTTTTTTTTTTATACTCAGTGCAAACAAATTGTTTTAAATTTGATGGGGTTAAGGGTAACTGCAGCGGATGAGAGTCATGAGACCTCTAGAGAAAGTTATTACTGCTGTTGACTTCTCCGGCGCTTTTTCTTTTTTTAAAAATGATCTGTGAAAATGTTCGGGGACGACCTAGGCTGAATCCCTAACCTTAAGTGAACCTATGCAACGTCTCCACGTTTGCGGTCTAAAGATGATTTTTTTTTTTCCAGGTTTCAGCCTATTTGTTGCATGAAGACACAGACGGTTTTACAGTTCTCGGTAGACGTTTGCATGATCAAACACAGATTTTGTTATATATAGTTCTCTTTCTGTACATTTAGATACATTTTCATAGAGCAGCGAAGTGCTTATAGGTTTTTCTTTCTTCAAAGACTGAGCAGGTGAAATGTGTTGTTACTGTAGTGTGACTTGCTGGACAAATACCTGCCCTGTTAGTAGGACTGGTGTGTTACTGTTAACGCAGTGATAATCATATTGGAGTTGATCGCCTCAGTATAACCCCTAAGCACCCCCTCCCAAAAAAAACACTGTTTGAGTCCTGCTACCCACCCTACTTGCTGACAATGTGGGTCCCCCAAACTTCAACCCAGCCAGCCTTGGTTTCCGCCAATTTACCCCAGGTCTTCAGGCTGCTAGTACGACTTGTTTAAAGTCTTGCAAGTATATGCAGCGCTGTACAGACGCAAATGACTGAAGTGACAGACTACTAGTCAAGAAACAAACATGTATAACAAAGAGAGTCCAAGCAGTGCCTCTCAGTGTTCTCTTGGAGACACACCTAGTCAAATTTTCAGGATTAGAACAATGAATATGCTGAGATAGATTTGCATACAGGGAGTCTCCTTTATAAGCAAATCTATCTTGAGCATATGCATTATGGTAATTCTGAGAATCCACCTGGCTAGGTGTACCTCCAGGAGAGGGTTTAGAAGTACTGGTCTAGGGGAATGTATTACAGGTCAAAGTTACAGAAATGACTTAAGTTAAATAAAAGATGGCACTGGTGCCTCTCCAAAACGCCAAGATCATATAATTCAAACCACCAATCAGCGAGCAGATTCATACTAATGATATCCTTTCAGTTTTCAAGGGGATACTATATTAAGAGAGAAAATCCAATATTGCTTCCTGGAATTAAGTTGTTGCTCCCAATCTCTTACATGCCAATTACCTGACATTTGATTAATGATCCTCCATTGAATGCCCTCACTAGTATGCTTCACGGCCAATCAAAGAGTCTCTATAGGGTCCTTTTACTAAGCTGCGTAAGCACCTACGCACGCCCAAATGGAGTTTCCGCCCGGCTACCACATGGCTCTTGCGGTAATTTCATTTTTGGCACGTGTCCTTTACACACGTCGGAAAAATTTTATTTTCGGACGCGCACCAAGTGGCATTTGATGCACCACCCGGACGCGCGGCAATTTTCATTTTGCCGCACATCCATTTTTGGCAAAAATTTTAAAAAGGCATTTTTGGAAGGTGCACTGAAAAATAATTCTGTGTGCACCCAAAACACGCATCTACACTACTGCAGGCCATTTTTCAGCGCACCTTAGTAAAAGGACCCCTAAGGGAGCTGAAAGGATTTCTGCTTTTATAAGTAGTTTAAGTGCTAAAGAAAAATTTTTGTTGGACCTACTGGGAAGCATGCTGTTTTAAAAGAAAAATGAAAGAAATTGTTACACGTACATCCCTGATGCAGAACAGCTCAAAACATGATTTGTTTGATGGCTGAATGGTTGTTTGAACTGGTAGCGTAGCTAGCAGCGTTGCACCCTTGCTGCAGCTAGTGGAGATCCCCAGGTCCTCCCCAAAGGTTCCTAGAACGCCCTCCAGCACAGCTGGGCAGTTAGCGGCAGCTTTCCTGTGCCACCTAATGACAGTGCTTCAAGAGAGGACATTGTGCCCAACCACTTTACCCATAGGCTCACCCAAAATTTGAAGTCTGGCTATGCCATTGGGTTGAACAGAAACAGAGGAGTAGCGTGATCAACAGGACACTTCCAAAAAAAAAAGCAAGGAGACTAAGTAGTAAAAATGTCCTTTAATAGTAGAAAATAAGACTTGACACAGCATCGTGTTTCAGCAAGAAACACCTGCCTCAGGAGTCTACAATTTAAAAAAAAATATGAATACGAGTCCATTAAAATTCATATAACAAACGTTTCTTTTATTCTCCATATTATTATTATGTTTTAGATGCTTTTATGTACCTAGATTTTGTGTCTTCCTTATACCTTTATATGTGTTTCTAGATGGCTATATCAGTGGCGTAGCTACGTGGGGCCTGAGGGGGCCTGGACCCCCGTAGATTTTGTCCTGGACCCCCTCCCGACGACCCTCTTGACCCCCCGCCGCCTACCTTTGCTTTTGCTGGTGGGGGACCCCAATCCCCGCCAGCTGACATCCTCTTCGTCCTGCAGTCAGTGCAAAAAAGTCTACGAAGAGGGCGTCGGCTGGTGGGGATTGGGGTCCCCCGCCAACAAAAGCAAATGTAGGCGGCGGCAGGGGAGGGTTCTTGGCAGGAGGGGGGTTCGAGAGGGCGGGTCGGCAATGGCGGGGAGGGGTCAGTTTCGCTGGGGGGGGGCTAAAATGTGCCCCCTCACCTCGGGCTCTGGACCCCCCTCCCACCGAAGTCTGGCTACGCCCCTGGGCTATATATGTTTTTATTGTTCAAATTAATATATACATAATTGCATATCCATCTGCTGCACTCTGTTATATGCATTTTAATGGACTCATATATTTTTAAATTGTAGACTCCTGAGGCAGGCGTTTCTCGCCAAAACACGATGCTGTGTCGAGTCTTATTTTCTACTATTAAAGGACATTTTTACTACTTATTCTTCATCTCCTTGTTTATTTTGGAAGTGTCCTGTTGATCACACTTCTACTCTGTTTCTGTGCTTCCCCTTGTAGCGGATCCAGTTTCTCCACTTTTGTGGTTGCTTTTGGTTATGCCATTGGGTTGAACACCATGGAGCAGAGGATGGCAAATCCTGGTTTTAATTTGGTGGCAAACCAAGTGCTTTCTGTTTCAGTTGCTGGTGAGATATTTGTTGCCACTCAGTTTGGACTCAGGCCCACACAAAATTGTGACAATCTTGCTGTGGCTGGTGGGGATCCCCAAACCTTGCCAGCTGAAGATTTTCTCTCCTTAGATACCTAGCACTCTTCCAAATGTCTACCAGCAGCACTTGCCTTGAACTGACACTGAGACCGGCCCTTCTGCACATGCTCAGTTTTCACACATGCAAAAGCACTAAGCATGCACAGCCTGCCAGCAACAGTATTAGTTTGAGGCAAGTGCTGCCGGCTGCCATTTGGAAGAGTGCTGGCTGCTCGAGGAGGAGGTGGAAATCTTCAGCTGGCAGGGTTTGGGGATCCCCGCCAGCTCAAGTATTTAATATTTGGGGTTTGTGGGCAGGGAGTGGTGGAGGGAGGAGCAAACTGGAGGGGGAGGGGGCAAATTCCATGCCCACCCACCTTGAGCTCAGGCCCACCCAAAATTGGCCATCTGGCTATGCCCCTGCTTAACAGAGATAAATAACAGTGTTATGGGATTGAATTTAAATCTTTTTGAATTTTTTTGAACTTTTATTTTCACACTTATGCTGGACATTATCGAGGTTTTTTTTTTTTACTAAGCCGAGGTAAGTACTAGCACTCACTTGCAGCAGCTTAAAATGCATTACAGAGGAATGCGCTCAGGTGTCATGCAGTAATTTCCAGATTCTATATATGGTGCCTAAAGTTGCATGCATAAATTTGGCAGTGTGGCCAAATTGCACACACAACTTAATTGGTTAACAAGCCAGTTGGTGCTGATAATTGGCCACTAACAAGCAATTATTGGCACTAATTAGAATTTATGCCCCCAACTTTCTAAGCATATTCTGCAAAGTGGTGCGCGTAAATTCTAATGTGCGGATCTCAAAAGGGGCATGACCATGGAAGGGGCAAGAGCGGGTCTTGGGAATTCCTAAAAATTATGTACACATTTATAGAGTATGCCTAATCCGCACCTAAGTTAGGCAGGGGCATTTACACCAGGTATTAGTTGGCGTGAATGGTCGCAGGAATGGATGCTACATGTATTGTATAAACTGAACCTAACTGTAGGTGAGGTTTATAGAATAATGTGGGGGGTTTTCGGTGCCGTGTATAGAATTCACCCCTAAATGCCAAATTGGCGCACTCTAACCATGCTAAAAATTTTTCTAGTTGTGCTTGGAGGGGGTGTGTCTGGGGGCATTCTTACTGCAGCTTAAAATGGTACTGTGGGGTGCTCTGAGGTGTCCAATAGTAAGTTGTGAATGCGCATGTGCTACCCACGTGCTAAAAATATTTTTTAGCTGAGGGGACAAGTTTGAGGGCGGAAAGCAGGGGCTTTGATACATGGGGGCCTGGGCCCCCGTAGATTTGGCCCTGGCCCCCCCTGCTGACGACCCTCTCGACCCCCCCTCATACCGCCAACCCGCCATCAACGTCGCCATCTGCTACCTTTGCTGGCGGGAGACCCCAACCCCCGCCAGCCAAGGTCCTCTTCTTTCTTCATTCTTTTTCTCCGTCTGATGTCCTGCATGTACAACATGCAGGACGTCAGACTCAGAAACAGAACGAAAGAAGAAGAGGACCTCGGCTGGCGGGGGTTGGTCCCCCACCAGCAAAGGTAGGCGACGGTGACAGCGGGGGAGGGTTGGTGGTGGGAGGGGGGATCAAGAGGGTCATCAGCGGGGGAGGTCAAAGTTGGTGGTGGTGGTGGTGGCGGCCGGGGGGGTCGGCAGTGGCGGGGGGGGGGGTCAGCGGCGCTGGGGGGGCTAAAATGTGCCCCCTCACCTCGGGCTCTGAACCCCCGTCCCGCCGAAGTCTGGCCACGCCCCTGGTGGAAAGTGGACGTTTCTGCGCTAATCAGATAGGGCATCTTTTACTAAGGCTTGTAGGCACCTTCGTGTGCCCAATGCACGCCAAATTGGAGTTACTGCCCAGTTACTGTGTGACCTTTGTGGTAATTTCAATTTTGGCACGTGTCCGAAAAATATTTCTTACTTTCTGGCGTGCATAGTGAACACGCACCAAGTGGCATCCGACGCACATAGGTCATTACCGCCCAAATTCTTTACTGCTAGGTCTATGGTTGGGTGTGAGGTCTGAGACTTAAAATGGACTCGTGGCAATTTTGATTTTGCCACATGTCTATTTTTGTGAAAAAAAGAGGACTTTTTTACAGGTACGCTGAAAAATGATTCTGTGAGCGCCCAAAACCTGTGCCTACACTACTGCAAGCCATTTTTCAGCGCGCCATTGTAAAAGGACCCCTTAGTGTATCGGCATTGCCAGACACTTATTAACGCAAGATTAGTGTGTGAGCCCCTTACTGCATACAAAATAGGTGGCAGTAAGGGCCTGTGCAGTAATTTTTGTTAATGACAACATTAGCACGTGGAGTATAAGGGGTCCTTTTACTAAGCTGTGGTAAAAGGGGTCCTATGCTAGCATTAGCGCATGTTTGTGATGTGCACTGGGGTCCCCTTTTACCTCAGCAGGTAAAAGGCTGGCAATTTTGATGAGGAACGCCTTACCTCCATCCACTGAGATGGTGGTAAGGGCTCCCGCACTAACCCAGCAGTAACCGGATTACCACTGGTTAAGTTCCAGTTCTGCAAAAATCTAAAAACAATTACTGTAGCACTGGAAATGGCGTACACTGGAGGTGGGAACTACCTCCGAGCTGCTATGGTAGCCCAGAGGTATTTCCAGATTGGTGCGTGGCAACCCTTTAGTAACAGGGCCCCTAAGAGAGGGAATCCAAAGCACAACTGAACAGACAGGTGAGCAAACAATAGAAACCACTTTATCACTTCACCGGTTTCAGTATTGCTAAAGCTGCGTTTTGTTGTTTATTTATTTATTTGTTACATTTGCATCCTACATTTCCCCACCTATTTGCGGGCTCAGTGTGGCTTACATAGAATTGGAGAGGCGTTCGCCGACTCCGGTATGAACAAATACAAAGTGATGTTATGATAGGATAAGGTTCATGTGGAACACACATATTTTGGAATCAATAGAGCGGAGGAGATTGTTGTGTCCATTAGGTGCTGTGAATTTGTTGTGTTGCGGAGTCCAGGCATTTAAGTTGGATCGGTAGGGTATGCCTTTTTGAACAGGTTAGTTTTTAGTGATTTCTGGAAGTTGAGGTGGTCATACGTTGTTTTCACAGTTTTAGGTAATGCGTTCCATAGTTGTGTGCATATGTAGGAGAAACTGGATGCATAAGTTGATTTGTATTTGAGTCCTTTGCATCTTGGGTAGTGCAGATTTAGGTATGTTCGTGTGGATCTGGATATGTTTCTAATTGGTAGATCTATGAGGTCTGACATGTATCTCGGGGCTTCGCCATAAATGATTTTATGGACCATGATGCAGATTTTGAAAGCAATACGTTCTTTGATTGGGAGCCAGTGTAGTTTTTCACGGAGTGGTTTTGCGCTTTCAAATTGCGTTTTTCCGAATATAAGCCTGGCTGCCTTGTTTTGAGCGGTCTGAAGTTTCTTTATGATTTGTTCTTTGCACCCTGCATAAATTCCATTGTAGTAGTCTACATGGCTTAATACCATTGATTGTATCAGGTTGCGAAATGTTTCCCTTGGGAAGAATGGTTTCATGCGTTTCAGTTTCCACATTGAGTGGAACATTTTCTTAGTTGTGGAATTCGCTTGGCTTTCTAGCGTAAGGTTTCGGTCAATTGTAACGCTGAGGATTTTCAAGCTGTCTGAGATAGGGAGGATGTACTCTGGGGTGTAAATATGTGTGGGGTTGTCCATATTGTAGTGGGATGAAAGGATGAAACAGTGTGTTTTTTCTGTATTGAGTTTCAGTTGAAATGCATTTGCCCATGAGTTCATGATGTTCAAACTGAGCTTAATTTCGTTGGTGATTTCTGTTAGATCATGTTTGTAAGGGATGTATATTGTGACATCATCTGCATAGATGAAAGGGTTAAAGCTGTGGTTGGTTAAGGACTTGGCTAGTGGGGTCATCATTAGGTTGAAAAGGATCGGTGAAAGTGGTGATCCTTGAGGTATTCCACAGTCTGCTTTCCACAGTGATGACATATTTGAATTTGATTTCACTTGGTAAGTTTTAGTGGTTAGAAAACCCTTGATCCAACTGAGTATATTACTGCCAATCCCGAAGTAGTCTATATAGTCTTAGTAGTATATTATGGTTTACCATGTCGAATGCACTAGACATATCGAATTGGAGGAGAAGTATGCTTTTTCCTGTTGCTATTTCCTACTTGAATTTGGCTAGGAGAGTAATTAGTACTGTTTCAGTGCTATGGAGGGGGCGGAATCCTAATTGTGATACATGTAATATTGAGAATTTATTTATATATTCAGTGAGTTGTTTGGTTACCATGCTTTCCATCAATTTGACTACCAGTGGAATAGATGCTACTGGGCAGTAGTTTGTGATATCGTTTGCTTTTTTCTTGGTATCTTTTGGTAATGGGGTGAGTAGGATGATGCCCTTTTCCTTAGGGAAGAGGCCTTGCTGAAGCATGTACCGTGTTTCCCCGAAAATAGGACCTACCCCGAAAATAAGACCTACCGGGGTTTTCCTGCAAATTTAAAATATAAGACATCACCCCAAAAGTAAGACCTACCAAACTTTTTTTTTGAGCAGGGCCGCCGAGAGCCACCCGAGGTCGCCCCCCCCCCCACCCGAGGTCGCTGGGCCCCCCCCCCCTCCGTCACTCCCGGAACTAACCTGAAGCTCCTTTCACCTTCGCAAGTTCGGATTCGAAGCAGCAGCGCAGCAGGGCAGACCTCTCCTTTCTTCCGTGTCCTGCTCTCGCCTGATGTTACGTAACATCAGGCGAGGGCGGGACACGGAAGGAAGGAGAGGTCTGCCCTGCTGCGCTGCTGCTCCGAATCCGAACTTGCGAAGGTGAAAGCTTCAGGTTAGTTCCGGGAGTGACAGAGGGGGGGCCCGGCGACCTCGGGTGGGGGGCTGGGCCCAATGTTTCCCAGAAAATAAGACATCCCCCCGAAAATAAGACCTAGCGCGTTTTGGGGAGGAAAAATAAATATAAGACAGTGCCTTATTTTCAGGGAAACACGGTAGTTTAGGTGGGAAGTGAGGTCCCCTACGAAGCGGTTGGGGGCGGATTTTAATAGGTAACTGGGACAGGTATTCAGTTTGCAGTGAGTGTTGGAGAATCTACTGATCGCCTGGGTGACTGTTTCGACGGTGAGGAGAGTGAAGTTGGACCAGGTTTGGTCAGCTGGGTATTCTCCAGGGGTTGGGTTCATGCCGTTGATGAAGTCTTCGATATCGATATTGTTCTGGGGTAACATGTTGCGTAGGTTTGCAATTTTTTCATTGAAGTAATTTGCAAGTTTGTCTGCTAATGGGATGTCCGTATTGGTTGTAGTGACCGGAGTGGTGTGTAGTAGTTGGTTTACAAGTTGGTATAGTTTCTTTGTGTCCTTGTACTCTGGCCCTATTTTAGTTTTGTAGTATTACCTTTTGGTTTGTCTTATTGCGTATTTGTATTTTCTTTGTATTTGTTTCCAAGCGTTGAGTGTGTGTTCATCTTTTACTTTTTTCCATGCTCATTCGGATTTCCTGGATTGTGTTTTTTAATTTTTTCAGTTCATCGTTGAACCATGGAATCATGTTATGCCTACGTGAGGTTTTTGTTTATAAGTGTGCTATTTCATCTAATATGCTTCTGCATCTATTGTCCCATTCCGAGAGGTAGAATATGGAGTCCGTTTGAACTGTCCATTCGTTATTGTATATCTGTTGCCAGAATGTTTTTGAGTCTACTTGGCCTCTTGTGCTGTAGGTTGTATGCTCTTGCATGCGGTGTGAACCCGTCTTCCGCCATTTTAGGGATAGGTTTAGTTTGAAGTGGTCGGTTCAAGGTGTTTCTGTCCAGTTGATATCTGTTATTGTTAGGTTCTGGTCCATGGACAGTTTGTGTGCGATGAGGTCGAGTGTGTGACCTTTGATGTGTGTTGCTTGCATATGTGGCCATTTGAGATCCCATAAGTGGAGGAATTCCTTGCAATCTCGTGCGTTGATAGAGTTTGGGTCTTCTAGGTGAAGGTTAATGTCTTCTAATAGTAAGTAGTATGTTGGAGTTCGTTACACAAGTGTTTGATATGAAATTCATGAAGTTTGTCTGGCATTCGTTCCAATTACCTGGTGGTCAGTAAAACAAAACGCAGTTCAGGTGATCACATAGGGTTTTGTTGCGGATTCTGATTGACGCAATTTCAAGTTGGGGTGTTAAGGACTTGCTAATGGTTTCAGTGGTGAAGTGGGATCAAAAGATTAGTGCTAAGCCTCCACCTCTCTTTTCCTTTCTGGTCCAATGTAAGATTTTGTATCCTGGAGGACAAAGGTCTAGGATTATAGGATCCTTTTGATCATGGATCCAGGTTTCATTGATGAAAAGTAGATCAAGATTATTTGACAAGATCCAGTCTGTTACTATTGTTGTTTTCTTTACTACAGATCTGGCGTTGATGTAACCCACTTGGAGTTTTTGGTATGGGTCTCCTATGTTTGGTGTTGTGTGGATTTTTGTTAGTTGTCGGTTCTTTGTTAGTGTGGGTTTGTTAGGACCTTTCTTTCCCTTCTGTTGTGGTTGTCCGCATGTTGGTAGTCTTCCTTTCTTTAGGTAGTTGTCAGTTTGGTGGGGAGTGGTGTATGTGATCAGTCTTTGATGATTATGTAGTTAATTAGATTGTAAGCTCTGTCGAGTAGGGACTGTCTTTTCATGTTCAAGTGTACAGCGCTGCGTACGTCTAGTAGCACTTTAGAAATGATAAGTAGTAGTGGTAGTATGGGTATGATGTTGCTTTCCACGAGTGGGGTGGTTAGTGTTAGGTGGATCAGTGTTATGGAGTAGATTATTAGTAGTAGTTTGACAGTATTCATTTGTGAACCTGAGTGCAGATTTAGAAGGCAGTTCGTTTTTTGATTGAGAGCTAGTGTAATTCTCGCGGAGGAGTAGCGCTTTTGACTCGCACAATGATTGTTTGGTTATTATCTGGTCATGATTTTAGGGTTCAGCCTTAGCGAAAGAGTCTGAAGTCTTTAACTCCTTAGTTCCTGTTGTGTCGTCAGAAGCTCCTCCAGGCGCTATTTTCTAGGTGTGTGATATCTTAGTTCCGTAGGATGCATCTGATGGAAGGCATGCAATTCACAATCAGCTGCACGAGGTGTTCACCAAAACACAGGGATTTTGTCTCCTCTCAGTCGTCTGGGGGCCGGCTTCTGCCATTGTGGGTTACTTCTACTCCCACTGTGGCCGCTTGAGCGGCGTGGGGCCGTGGCGCCGGCCACACATCTGGGCCCTTGTGTCACATCTCAGGGTCACCGTTGGGTTGTCCCTCATGTCTACCTCCCAATTTAGAGCCTCGTGTGGTTTGTTCCTAGCACGGTAATCGGCTCGTACGGTGAGGAACGGCACTGAGCTTCTTGGTGCCTGGGGTCGCGTTTCGGGCGATTTCGCCACGGGTTGCTCCTCTTACCTTCTCTTCTCTGAGTCTGTGACCGCATGCCCAGCGCTATATGTTGGAAGGAAGGTCAGACTGTGTGGCAGTGCTTCTATTTTGTGACTGTTTGCTCCACGCCATTTCATAGGCATCTTTGTTGTTTCAAGCAAGTTTGTATGTTTTTACTGATTGACTGACAAAGAATTGAAGATCGATCTTCTGCACAACACCCCTGATGCACGCAATTTTGCCAAAATACAGACTGTGTCGGGTCTGTTTAATAAAACACTGGTTTGATGCCCCCTGTTCTTAAAGGCTCCTTGTGCTTTTTTTACTCACCTTAAATCAGAAAATGGAAAATTGGCCATTTTCCAGCTGCAGTAGAAATGGCCTTAATGCATTGGAAAGACCAGCATAAGGGTACGCTAAGACCACTTTTTGCCACAGCTTTGTAAAAGGGCCCCTTTGAGGGAAAGATTGTAATTTTGATAATTTTGTTTCCCTTTATTAAAGCTTTTTTTTGTTTGTTTTAATGAAAAAAGCTTCTTTTTTTTTTTTTTTTTTGTAATTTCTCCAGTTTGCATTTTGGACACATTTCTCTAAGGCACATTTTTTTTGTTACATTTGTACCCCGTGCTTTCCCACTCATGGCAGGCTCAATGCGGCTTACATGGGGCAATGGAGGGTTAAGTGACTTGCCCAGAGTCACAAGGAGCTGCCTGTGCCTGAAGTGAGAATTGAACTCAGTTCCTCAGGACCAAGTCTACCACCCTAACCACTAGGCCACTCCTCCACTGAAAACCCTAAGAAAGGCTCTTATGTAATGTTTTGTACTGGATTTCTCTCAAAAAAAACCATTAGCAACCACCTGCAGAATCTGCCCAACACATCTGGGCACATTGATAATTTCCCCAAGTCCACATCTAAATCCCTCATCCATTTGTCCCCTCAAGGACTTGAATTAGGTGTGTGCCTAATCACCTTATACAGCTTGAAACGACCCACTTGTAGACTTCCAATTTAAAAGAACTCTTGCAATTTCCCCTCCCCCCTTTTTTAATTAAAATGTAAGAAAAATAATGCAAAACCATTACACATCAAAATCAGTATAGCAAAGAATAAGAGATTCAACAATCAACAACCCCCCCCCCCCTCACAAACCCAACACCTCCCAGAACCCTTTCCCCCTCTCTGGTATGCAGCAATCAGGCACTAGATCCCAGAAGGGATGTGGATCTCCATGTTTCATAAAGATTGCAAACTTTAGAAAAAAAAGCGACTGCGTCCATGCCTCATTGCATTCAATTTGACGTTTGAAAACAAAGCCCAACTTTTGGAGAACTTGAGACATAGGGGGCAGTGACTGTTCTTTCCACGATTTTGCCAATACCTTGCAATTTCCCCTCAAAAGCATTTGAGATAACTTTATTTATTTATTTTATTTATTTGTTACATTTGTATCCCACATTTTCCCAGACTCAATGTTGGCTTAAATAGTACCGTAAAGGCATTCACCAATTCCGGTATGAACAAATACCGTAATGTTGTGGGTAAAAATAAGGTTCGTGTGTACAGACACATTAGGGAATCGTAGAGAGGAAGAGTTATTATATGTCCATTAGACGAGCTTTGGTTTCATTGTGTTGCAGGGTACGGGCATTTACGTTGGGTCGGTAGGGTATGCCTTTTGAACAGGTTAGTTTTTAATGATTTCCAGAAGTTTAGATGATCATAAGTTGTTTTCCACGGCTTTTGGTAATGCGTTCCATAGTTGTGTGCTTATGTAGGAAAAGCTGGATGCATAGGTTGATTTGTATTTGAATTCTTTGCAGCTGGGGTAGTGGAGATTTAGGTATGTTCGTGTTGATCCTTTTGTGTTTTCTGGTTCGTATGGTCTATGAGGTCTGTCATGTATCCCGGGCTTTGCCGTAGATAATTTTATGACCGGGTGCAGATTTTGAAAGCAATACGTTCTTTGATTGGGGAGCCAGTGCAGTTTTTCTTGCAAGGGTTTGGTGCTTTCGAATCATGTTTTTTCCAAATATAAGCCTGGCTGCCATGTTTTGAGTGGTCTGAAGTTTCTTTTATAATTTGTTCTTTGCATCCCGCATAAATTCCGTTGCAGTAGTCTACATGGCTTAGTACCATTGATTGAATGGTCTATGAAGAAGCTTTAAGTGATGACAAACTCACATATAATGAAAAATATTGCTCAACTTGTACTTTTGCACCAATTCAGGAGCTCACATTGGACTCCCTCCTCTGTTACCAATTGCGGGTTCACATTAGCTTAATCTGGTATCTTGGCAGGAAGTTGATAAGCAAAAGAAGTGATTTTGGGAGTTCTGAGCTAGCGAATGAAGAAAGGATAGATCCACGCTATCCAAAGAGGGGCCAGTATCATGCTAGACTAGGTATGAGAGTATCTTCTCTTGGGCTGCATGTAATAAATCCTTTTATGTGCCATGGGTATAACAGGCTCCTCTCTAAATCATTGGTCGTGAAATCCAGTGAGTCATTATCCAGTCTTTTAAGTCATGCAGGAGGTATTTATTATTTATTTGGATTTTGCTCACACCTTATTCATTCGTAGCCTCAAAGATGATTTACATTCAGGTACACTGGGTATTTCTCTGTCCCTGGAGGGCTCATAATCTAATTTTGTACCTGAGGCAATGGAGGGTTAAGTGACTTGCCCAAGATCACAAGGAGGAGCAGTGGGATTTGAACCCGCCACCTCTGGATGTCGACTGGTGTACTAACCACTAGGCCATATAATAAGCTAATATGTATATTTATGTTGTGTTTTATAGAGAATATTTGATTGACCTTTGAGGCAGGCGCCACTGGTGCCGAAACGCAGAACTGCGTTGAGTCTATTTTATATTTTAATAAACCCACTGTTTGGGTATATATTTGATCTTCCCCCTACTTTTATTTTTGTTAATCACTGGGAATCCTAAATAATAAAACGCACCTCCAACGTTCTGAAGCCGAGAAAATGATGCCTTCAAGCCTTGAAGCATCCGTGCAACGTTCTAAAGCCGAGAAGCACTGACCAACCACACAGCAGCATGAGGCCCTGCCCCAGTGAAGCTTTCAAACCTTGAAGCATTCCTGCAACGTTCTGAATCAGAGAAGCACTGACCAACCGCACAGCAGCACGAGGCCCCTCCCCTTCCTCAACACCCCCCCAGGAGAACGTTGGAGTTGCGTTTTATTACTTTAGAAGCACTGGATGGCTGGAGGGGGCAGGGGAGAGAGGAGATTCGCTGGGTGGCTGGAGGTGGGGGCAAGGGAAAAAGGAGAATCGCTGGGTGGCTGGAGGGGGGGCAAGGGAAAAAGGAGATTAACTGGGTGGCTGGAGGGGGGCAGGGGACACAAGAGAATCACTGGGTGGCTGGAGGGGGGGGGCAGGGAACAGAGGAGACTCGCTAGGTGGCTGGAGGGGGGAGCAGGGGACAGAGACTCGGTGGGTGGCTGGAGGGGGGGGCAGGGGAGAGAAGAGCATCGGTGGGTGGCTGGAGGGGGGCAAGGGAAAAAGTTGAATTGTTGGGTGGCTGGAGGGGGAGCAGGGGAGAGAGGAGAATCGCTGGGTGGCTGGAGGGGGGGACAGAAGAGACACACTCGCACCCAATAGTCTCACTCTCTCTCTGTCACACACACACTCGCACATTCACTCTCTCTCACACACAGTCAATCTCTCAAACATACACACTCCGAGGAAAACCTTGCTAGCGCCCGTTTCATTTGTATCTGTTTTACTAGTTACTATGTAAATTTGCCTTATGTCTCTATGGTGTGCTCAGTTATATAAATTAAAGTCCAGAAACCTGAGTCCACCACATTTTCATTTGCCAAGTTATTTGGCAACCGTGATTCTCACATACTTGTCACTCCAGCAAAGGTGCACTATGTATCTATTAATTGTATAAGATTGTATAACAGTACTAGTGTGCTCACAACTTTATTCGTTAACACCTTACAAAGTTTTTTCCAAACCCATTGGGTCCAGGAGCCTTGTCTACTGTAGTTGTTTGAATGACCCATAAGAATTCATCCTGAGTTTTGGGGGCATTTGGGCCTCAAGGTACTTCACATTAATTTGAGGAAGAGCACTAGCATTCTTTATCTTCTACATCTCTGTTTTCCTTAGCTTGCAGATTTTCAGAATATTCTTGGAACACTTCACAGATACGCTTAGCAGAGTGAACATTTCTGGCTATCACAGTTATATCCTCGGGGCATACTCATTTCCTGGTTAGTGCTTTCAGAAGCTCTTCAGGGGGAGGGGTATTGTCAAACCACCACTGCAGAAACATCTGGTGCCATGGGACCTTAATGATGTTCTTACATCTTTCATGAAGCTGCCTTTTGAACCAAGGAAGTCCACTCAAGCATGTGACTCCTTTTTCCTTTTAGTTTCCTCAGCTAGAGGAATATGTGAACTTCAAGCCTTAGTTACTCAGTTCCATCACATCAAGGTAGTTTATCAGACTCATCGTTTCATGTCAGCGAGGAAATAAGCTTCCTACATTTTCTGTAACCATCATATCAAACCACATGAGAACTCTCCCCATACTCTGGACTGCAAAGGGGCTGTTGCCTATTACCTCAAAAGAACTGAATCCATTAGAAAGTCTGTGTAGCTCTTTACTTTCTTCAAACCCCAACAGAACTGGTATTTCAGTAGCTGAACAGACTTTAGCAAATTTGCTAGCATCTAACATATGGTTCTATTACAGACAATCTGGTACTCTTCTAATTAGTAAAGTCAAACCTCATCATATCACAGCTACTGAAACTGCCATGGCTCTCCTGAAATCTGCTTCACAGGAACCATGGGGATAATTCTATAACTGTGTATTTATATATAAGCACCTAGAGGGAGCCTTTGAGATGCCTATATTCTAAAAAAGAAAGTAGACACCAATATTCCTTTATAGAATGCTAAAGTAACAAGTGATAAATGCGCTTATAATTTAGGCATGATTACTTAGGCCAGCCATAGGACTCGTATAAGTGCTTGCACCAAAATAGCAAATATACACACTTAGGGCCAGATTCTGTAAGTGGTGCCGAAAATTATTTATTTATTTGTTGCATTTGTACCCCACATTTTCCCACCTATTTGCAGGCTCAATGTGGCTTACAAAGTACCATCAAAAGGCGTTTGCCCAGTTGGTGGATAACAAATACAAAGTTGTATAGTGATCGTATGAGGTATAAGTGGAGGGTCGGAATTGGATGAAGATTGCGTGATATCCTGTTCAATCATAGTCATGCTGTGTTGGTAGGTGAAGAGGTTACGTGGGGTCAGTGCGGTAGGCTTTTTTGAAGAGGTAGGTTTTTAGTGATTTCCTGAAGTTCAACTGGTCGTGGATTGTTTTCACAGCTTTTGGGAGCCCATTCCATAGTTGTGCGCTTATGTAGGAGAAGCCGGCTGCGTAAGTTGTTTTGTATTTCAGTCCTTTGCAATTTGGGTAGTGTAGGTTTAGGTAGGATCTTGACGATCTGACTTTGTTTCTTATTGGTAAGTCTATAAGGTCTGTCATGTATCCTGGGACTATGCTGTACATGATTTTGTGGACAGGTGCAGATTTTAAAGATGATCCGTTCTTTGATTGGGAGCCAGTGCAACTTTTCACGGAGAGGTTTGGCACTTTCGAAGCGTGTTTTGCTGAATATCAGTCTGGCTGCTGTATTTTGGGCGGTCTGGAGTTTTTTTTATGAGTTGTTCTTTGCAGCCCGCGTAGATTCCGTTGCAATAAAATTAGGCGCCAGGAAAAATGTGCACTCAGTGCTTTTCAATAAAGGGTGCTCCAGGATGAGTGTTCTGTGTTGAATAACGATGAGCACGGATTTCAGCGCCCAACTTTGAATGCGAGGACTTACGCCTGCTGAAACCTGGTGTAAATCCTGGCGCACATGTTGGGTGCGAATCTCTATTCTATAACACTGTGTTTAAATCTTGTGAATGCCCCTGACCCGCCCAGCCACTCATATGGCTACATCCCCTTTTTAGTTGCGTGCGTACCAATTTAGGTGCCCATTATTATAGAATAGCGCACAGCCAGATCCTCACGCAAATCATAATTAGTACCAATTAAGTGCTTGTTAACTCCAATAATTAAATCATTTGGAGCTCATCAATTATTTTGCACACAGATCTGAGATCAATGCCCAATGATGGGCGACCTTTATAGAATCCAGGAGATAGCATTCTGTAAGTTATGTATGTGTGAGTTTTGCCCAGCTCTGCCCTGACTTTGCCTATGTGCACACCTTCCTGTAAAATGTGCGCTGTGCAAGATACATGCATATTTACAGAACAGTGCTAAAATGGATTTCTGACATTTATGCACATATATACCCTTATTCTAAACATTTAAGTGCATAATCAGTGCATAAATGTTAATGCATATTTTATAGCATTACCCTCCATATGCAAAGCAGTGCATTTGACCGAGCTGTGCTGGCCAACCTGTCTTTGTAAAACTGACAACTCTTACATCTTTCTTTAGGATGAGGCTGCTAATGAACAATGGGCGATTCATAGATGAATGAGTAACTCTCTTTTTATTAGTCACCCAGTTGTGTGCTTGACTGAGTCCTGCTTGTCGACAGAAAAGGCATTGTTGTTCACCAGTTGTTTTCTGTAGACAGGAGGATTGAATTAAGTACACAATCCTTCCAGCCTCCCTGAGAGCTGACCTTCTTTAGCTATTTCAGCCTTACTTTTGGAAGATGTAATAGGCCAAATTGACAAACAGAAGAGTAGCAAATCACCTGGATTGGATGGTATACCCTCCAGAGTACTGAAAGAACCCAAAAATGAAATTGTAGATCTACTTTCAGTAATCTATAAACTATCATCTATTGAAGGATGGAGGGTGGCCAATGTAACACCAATTTTTGAAGAAGGGTTTCAGGAGTGATCTGGGAAATTACAGACCAGTGAGCCTGACATCAGTGTCAGGCAAAATGGTAGAAACTATTATAAAGGACAAAATTATTGAACATATGGTTTGATATAGTTTAATGGGACAGAGTGAACATGGATTTAGCCAAGGGAAGGCTTCCATCACCAATCTACCTCATTTTGTGAAGGCATGAATAAATAATTTTTTTAAAAATGTGGGACCTTTTTACTAAGCAGCAGTAGGGTCTACATGTGTGCAGTGTGCGCCAAAACGAGACTACCACCAGGCCAGAACGCCCACTGGTGCTAATTTTGGTGCGCTCCCATAATGCCTAGATGATTTATTTATTTATTTCCTCCCACGCGCTCCGTCTCGGGTGGTGATCAGCAGTTGGTGCGCGCCAACCGTTCACCATTCATGTAGCACATGAGCCCTTACCGCTAGATCATTGGGTGGCGTTAAGGGCTCAGGCCAGTTTTGGATGCTCTCTGGTTTCAGTTGTACCGCATGCTCTTTTCCCGTCCCATTAAAAAAAGCCCCTTTTTGCAGACGCGGTAAAAACTGGCCCAGTGTATGCCCAAAACATGTGTCTACACTGCCGCAGGCCACTTTTTACTGCAGCTTAGTAAAAGGACCCCTGTATTTATAATTTTTCACAAGGAAAACACTCGTGAAAAAAGAAGTGCTTTACATAAAAAGACATATTTCAAGTGAAATTAATGGAAAAATAAACACTTGCTATATTCTAATTCCCCTAGTTTTACAAAAGTCACCAAAAATTGCACGCACCAATTTGGACATGTGCCAATTTGTGCATGCAATTTAATTGACTAATGAGCCAATTAGTGCTAATAATTGGCTTTTTAACAAGCAATTATTGGCACTAATTAAAATCAATTAATATGTACACATATAAATTTAGGCATGTGATCTGCGCCTAGATATTATGCATGTCTCAGGAAAGGCGGTGTGGACTTGGGAGAGTCATAGGCATTTTGGGGCGGAGTATGGGCATAGATTCCAATTATAGAATAAGGGGGTTTCCGCATGTAAATTTAGGTGGGGGCATTCGCACCACATTTTCATTAATGCACATGGGCATACTTAAATTTACGTGCGACTCCTGTTTTTAAGCACTATTTTATAAACCATGCTTAACTTTAGGTGTGGCTTATAGAATAGTGCTTAAATGGGGGTTTTCTGTACTGATTTTTTAGGCACGATTTATAGAATTCACCCCTACATGTCTAGTCCTCAGTTAAAAAGAGGAAACTGGAGCTCAAGGAATCAACAATAACAAAGGAACACACACACATATATATATATATATAAGTCTGAGGTGACCCCCAACCCCAAAACAAAAATAAAAATGGGCAGTTAATTCCATTATAAATTTGGATAGTTCATTCTTACCAGAATCTTTCCAAATTGATTTGATTTAATTAAAAAAAAGAGCAAAATGTATTTTCTGATATTTCACTACAGATTTAGTAGAATGTCAGAAATAAATTGTCTTCCAATCAAGTTGTTCTAGGATGCAATGATGGAAATTTTGGAAGAAGGCCCTGAGGGTCCAGTTCCAGTCTGCATTGAATGCAAAAGAAATCAACAACTATTTTCATATCTATAGCACCTAATGGTTTTATTGCTGGCATTATAAGAACCCCTGATGAAGGCTTGGGTGCTGAAACACAGCCCGTGTTGGGTTCAGACTGTCAGCACCATTATATTTGGTTAATAAAAGTTTCCTACTGATCATCTTGGAGATTGTGACCGGCATCTTCCACTCCTTTGTTCTATCTACATTTACTTGTGGAAGGTTTTTTGTTCACCACCAAAATCCCTCCAAAATCAATAGCTTGATTTTTCATCCAGGAGTGTTCAAATCAGCTCAACTACTGTGACTGAATACAAGTGGGCTCTAGGTAACCTGTTATTAACCATGTTAAGGCAGTTTTTGGTAACGGAGATAATTTGGGTTTGCTGTAAAAAAAATATGTGAAGACTTATGAAATCAAGATTGTTTTGATTTCTTGTTTAGTTTTTGAATATTTCTATAATTGTTCTGTCATATTGAAACTGTAGAGTATGTTGTATAGATCAGTGAAACAAACTTTTAATGCATTTTGAATATATTCATGCCGTACACACACACATGCAATTTTTTTTTTTAATATGGGAGGTATTTTCAGAACTCTACATTTTGGTGTAAATTCTTCAAGTATTTTTAGACAGAGAAATTATGAGCATAAGTTTCCTTTCAGCTGTATGCACGTTTGAGCACTGTCAGGGTGAATATTTTTCAAATAGCTCATTTATTAAATTTATTAGTTACTTAATTCAAAAAAGACTCTAGGTGGCGTACAATAGTTGAAACAAAACTGTCATGCTAAAGCAATCATAAAAATGTCACTAGGCCAAACGCAGAAGCTCACCACCACAGGCTGCAGTAACAAGAACTAAAGAGCATGTCTTATTTTTCCTTATGGTTTTATTGCTACCATCTTCCACTCCTTTGTTCTGTCAGTGTTTTGGTGGTGCCATAATGCTTCCACTTTACAACGATAGACCTGACAGTGCCTCAAAAGATATTTAAACATATTGAAATATTTTTACAGCCTCCCCTCGATCTGTACCTTTGAATAACATTATCCTGGGATTCTTTTGGCAGCTCTACGGGACTTTTGTTTCAAATTCACTTCATTCAACAGAAACAGCTTGATTCTAATTTGGGTTTGCTATAACTGTTGCTATAATTATTCTTTAACATTAAAAGTGCACCATATGGTGTGTAGATCAGTAAAACAAACTCCTCCTACTTTATTGCATTTTGAAATGGAATTTTTAGACAGCAAAATGTGAAAAATGTACAAGGGCCAAATTCTATAAATAGCATTGAAAAATAGGTCCTGAAAAAAAACACTCTAAGGGCCTGATTCTATATATGGCATCTAAAATTAACGTGTGCTAGACAATTACGGCTAAGCGCACCCAAGCATCCTTCTGACTTTGACTGCCACTTTTTCTACCTGTTTGGAACCTTTAAGGTCATCAGACACAATCACTGAAGCGCTTCACCCCCTATACTGTACAGTTTCCTTGGACTCATGTGACCTAAGTGCATGACCCTGCATTTTTTGGGATTAAATCTTAGTTGCCAAATATTGGTCCATTCCTCCAGCTTCGGTAGGTCCTTCCTCATGTAATTCACACCCTCCAGGGTGTCCACCCTGTTGCAGAGCTTGGTATTATCCGCAAAGAGACAAACCTTACTAGACAGCCCTTTCGTAATACCGCTCACAAAGATGTTAAAAAGAGCCGGCCCAAGGACTGATCCTTGCAGTACTCCACTGATGTCATTCAATTGTCGATTAATCTCTGAAATATAGTTGCTTTTATTCATGATGACTATAGAACCTCTTTTATCTGCAGGTTTAATTATGATTGACTCATCCTTGTGCAACACCTCAATTGCCTCTTTCTCATTTTTAGTTAAATTATAACAAAAATTATTTTTCTTACCTTCCAGTTCTGTGATTTCTTTCAAAATAAGAGTCTCATGTATTTGAATTAGTGGATTTACTATACCAGTACTTTTACACCTCACAATAGAATTATCATTACCACCAACTGTTTTTCTTGAAATATAAATAATCCATGATCTACAGTCTCCTTGTAAACTTAAACAATTCTATCCTTGTTTTAAAAGAATTGTACCATGGTATTGGTATAAATGATAGACCTTTCTGTAATACACTTTTCTCTGCATCATTCAAAACATGATTCGAAATATTAATTATATTCTCTGTCTCTTTTGATTATAAAAGGTCCTGCTCATACTGTGAAAACCTCCCTCTCCCCCTTCCCCTGTATTGAAATGTGTCTCCCCTCCTCATTGGGCTGCCTATAATCAAGTTTTCCGCCACACTTGTCCTAATTGAAAAACCTGTTTCTTTATCTGTGTATCAATATCAGCCCAGGGGTGGGGTGATATCATATATAGTGAGGCAGAGGGATCATAACCCTCCTCTGATTCACCACGTATCCTCTTTTTGTTTCTTTCATTAGTGGGACAAGTTATACTCTTCTTTTCCTGAGTAATTCTCTGTACGTTAAACTTAATACCCCTTTTCTCCAAGTTATTGTATCTTTTTGTTATTCTTCTTCTGCCATGGGTATACACTACATTGTCTGTAATCTGCTTCATCACGCCTGAACTTTTCATATTTAATTGCTTTAAGTTCTTGCCTAAATTGCTCAACATTTTTCTTATAATCATCATATAACATTTCAAAGCAAACATCTTGGTCTTTCAGAAACTGTAGTTCTCTATCCAATTCCTCTTTAACCTTTTCTTCTTTCTTCTTTGCAGTTTGTATTAGTAGTATCATTAAATCTAAAGAGCATTTATTCAAAATATTTTCCCATTGTCTCATAAATCCTTCACCTTCTGTAAACATTGTCAGTGTCTTGTTCATCCTTAGTCCCCGGGGTATCCTCTTATAGCGGCATTAATCCAAAAGTGAAGATTGATGAATCTCATTTCTAATCACTCTTTTACTCAACTTAATGATCTCTTCCCAACAATCAAGATAGTCCTCAAATACCTCATTTTCCTTAAAAAAACGGTTCAGGGGAGAAAAGATCATTGAGGTGTCCCTCTGGAAAACTTAAAATGTCCTTCCAAGGGGAGAAAGACATGGCACCAAGTAGGGAAGGTCCCAAGAAACACACAGGCAGTCGATCCACAAGAGCCAGACCGGCACAAAATCAAGAGTAAATCAAATTTAAAAAATATATAGATAGGCAATTTATGCATTCACTAGCCACCAGCAAATGAATTATTGCCTTTCAACATTGAGCCAAAGTTCATGCTGGAATATACTGTGCTAATCTGCCTTTAAGACAGTGGCGTACCAAGGGGGGGGGGGCGGTGGGGGAGGTCCGCCCCGGGTGCATGCCACTGGGGGGGTGCTGCGCGCCTGTCGGCTCTTCGTTTTCATGCTCCCTTTGCCCCGGAACAGGTTACTTCCTGTTCCGGGGCAGAGGGAGCATGAAAACGAAGAGCCGGCAGGCGCGCGGCACCCCCCCCAGCGGAGTGCACCCGGGGGGTTCTTTTGCCGGGGGATCGTCACGCTGTTCCGGGGGCACTGCACCCGGGGGGCGGGGTGCATCAGCAATCTGCCCCGGGTGTCAGCCCCCCTAGGAACGCCACTGCTTTAAGATATTTAGGATTTGAATTAGGCTTTGAAATTAGAGAAGGGATCTTAAATTCAGTCCTGGCAACAATGGGCAGCCAATGTAATTTGTGCAGAGCATGGTCATGTAATTTAATTCAAGAGGTCATTTATATGCCACTCATTCATTTACATGCAGGCTCATTTTTGAAAGAGATGGACGTCCAAGAAGTGACATAAATCAGCATTTGGACGTCCATCTCTCAGAAACGTCCAGATCGGTATAATCAAAACCTCATTTTGGACGTCGTTCTCCGAAGTCCGTCAGAAGGATGTCCAAATCTCAAGGAGGCATATCAGGGGCGTGTTCAAGGCGGGACTTGGGCATTCCTAAGACTTGGACGTCTTTCAGCCATAATGAAAAAAAAAGCAAAAACGTCCAGCACTAAAACTTCAATGTTTTGAGCTAGACCTGTTTCTATTATGAATAAGGCACAAAAAGGTGCCCCAAATGACCAGATGACCACTGGAGGGAATCAGAGATGACCTCCCCTTACTCCCCCAGTGGTCACTAACCCCCACCCACCCCCAAAACGTGTGTTGAAGAACATTACTTGCCAGCCTCTATGCCAGCCTCAGATGTCATACCCAGGTCCATTACAGCAGCATGCAGGTCCCTGGAGTAGTCTAGTAGTGGGTGCAGTGCACTGCAGACAGGTGGACCCAGCCTCCTACTTCTCCCTACATGTTACAATTGTGGAGGAAACTGCAAGCCCTCCAAAACTCACCACAAACCCACTGTACCCACATATAGGTGCCCCCTTCACCTGTAAGGGCTATGGTAGTGGTGTACAGTCGGGGGGTAGTGGGTTTTGGGGGGCTCAGCAGACAAAGTAAGGGAGCAATGGTCAGATGTGTACCTGGGAGCATTTTATGAAGTCCACTGCAGTGCCCCCTATGGTGCCCTATTGCTGTCCTGGGATGTCAGGGGGACCAGTCTACTAAAAATGCTGGCTCCTCCTACGTACCAATGGCTTGATTTTGGACGTTTTACACTTGGACTTTGTTTTCCGAAAATGGCCAAAAAACAAAGACGTCCGAATTACAGGACGTCCATAGTATTTTCGAACGAAAAAGATGGACACCCATCTTTTTCGAAAATGACCTTCTTTCCTGTTCGGAATTTGGACGTCTTTGTAAAACGTCCAAATTCTGATCTAGACGTTTCTTTCGAAAATGCCCCTCTAGGTACGTTGGTTTAAAATCAAGCAAAAAATGCAAATAATAATAATAAAATTCTTAGAAACAATTTGAATACAAAATACAATAATCCGAAATAAAATGATGGCAAATAAAAATGGAGCCCTTTTACTAAAATGCAGTAGGTTTTGCAGTTATCACACATTTAACATTAAAATTAACATGCAGTAACTGCAGGGCTTTTTTTGAGGGGGTACTTGGGGGTACTGAGTACCGGCACCTTTTCCATTGTCTGCTAAAATTGACCCATGGAACCCAAGTTTTAATGATGGACCTCAAGGTCTACACACCAATTCTGTCTCGTCATAGATTCTGTGACTGGTTGCAGAGGGCCTGGCTATTATGGGGTGATCACACCACTATTGAAGGGTGGCCTAGAATTTGAGTACCGGCACCTTTTTTGCTAGAAAATACACACTGAGGAACTGTAAAGCTTTTGTGATAAATGCGGAGCAGCGAGTTCAGCATCTGTCCAGCATTTAACACAAAGGGCACATAATTACCACACTGCACAGGATAGCATTATCCCCTTAATTCTATAAAAGTCACCAAAAATTGCATACAGAATTTTACTGAATAATAAGCTAAATAGTGCCAATAACTGACTTTTTAACAAGCAATTATTGTAACTAATTAGATTTAATTGGAATTTTATGCGGGAGTAAAAAAACCAAGGGGCATGGAAATGGGAAGGTCATGGGCGTAACGGGGATGTTGCTAGTCTTTATACACATATAGAATAAGGAGGGATATGTGCCCAATTTAGGCGCATACATTTGCCCCGTGTTTCAGTTGGTGCAAATAGTCACACCTAAAGTTAGGCGTGATTCCCAGGCGTATGCACTATTCTATACACTGTTCCTAAGTATAAGCACAGCTTATAGAATAGCACTTTTCTGGCACTGATTTTTTTTGGCACCATATATAGAATTCACCATATACAAGTGCAGATAGCATGTGAGCAACTCTGCTACCTGGCCCTGCCTGTAATGTAGTGCAAGGCCAGCTGGAAATCAATAACAAACAGGTCTGGTGTGGCAGCACTCTTCCCCCTTTAGGCATCCCTTTCCCTCATCTTGCCATCACAAGGAAATGCCCCTGATCACCTTCACCACCAATCCTACATAGTAGTTCCCCCGCACCCCCAATCCCAAAGTCTCCCCCGCACTTCCAATCCCAATAAAAAGTGTCCCTTGCGCCCCTGATCCCAATAACAAGTCCCCACAACAACAGTCCAGCCCCCTGACACATATTCCCTGCCCCATAAACCCTGCCCTCTTTCATCATAATCCCGCCCTCCAGTCTATCCTCCCCATCCCATCCCCCGCTCCTGGGACTCAGCCTGGGGGTCCTCATTGGTGGCAGTGATCCCTAGGTGGCAGCAGTCCTCCGCAGCCATCAGGTAGATGTCCAATTCCAAGATGGCGCTGTTGATCCCTAGTGGTAGTCTCAGGATACTACTGCTAGGGGTCATCCTTCCATATAAAACTGTAACTGCACTGTCATCATGCAAACTCAAAAACTACCCTATTCACAACTGACACAACACCGCACAAACTGCACCCACCCCAAAAATTACACTCTTCAACTTTCCCCACCACTCTACAAATTGACCCACCTCCAAAATTAATCCTCTGCAACTACTCCTTTGTGCTCCAAACTGCCCCACCCCCTAAAACATGCCACCCTACGATTTTACCTCCTTCACAGATACAATATATGCCTAGCACGCACACAACGCTGACAGAACAGAGACATACACACATACACATGCAGACCTCGCAAACACACACACAGGAAATATTTCCCTCTCAGTTTATTTCATTTTCTTTGTTGTTAATTCTACTCTGAAAACTAAAATCATACAGTTTTCATATTTCTTGTCTCGTGGGGCAATTTCTCCAAATGGGTTAGTTTTGTACATACTTGAAAATACTTTTTGTAGATATGGATTCCTGAGAACCATAGGCGGTCGGTGGCCCAACTGTTTGGGGAGGCTAAAGGGGGCGGGTTTAGGGGTGGAGCCAGGGGCGGAGCTTATAGCCACAATTAACACAGAAAAAAAATAAGTAAAAATAAAAGTCACAATTAATACCTTTTATTAAATTTAGATATTAGATATGTATCATATGTCAAAGAATAAAGTGGTTGCTCAAAGCATATACTAACCACAATCGCTCAGCTGCAAAACACTATGCACAAATTTGTGCAAAAACACACTCAGAACCCTCCTCCCCTCCCATTTACCTGCAGAGGTTGGAAAGAATTCCATTAGCCATGCTATGCATGCTTTCCTCTCTTGTTTTACCCTGTTATAAAGGAAATGACAATAATCAAGTTGCCCAGTGAGTTATAGTTATCAAGTGTTTTATAGACAGTTATAAACAAAGGAGTCCTTTTACAAAGGTGTGCTAACAGATTTAGTGTGTGCTAATGATTTGTGTGTGCTAAATGTTGCACTGCCCATTGTATACCTATGGACTACATGGCACGTAACGCACACTAATTCATTACCATGCACTAAATCCATTAGCATAAAATAGTAAATTGCAAATGGCATGCATCTAAGCAAAACAACTCTTTACTACATTGCCATGAGTACAACCTCAGTTTAAAATCAATAGTTAGCTCCCAAAGGAGCCCTTTTACTAAGACACGCTGAAAAATGGCCTGCGGTAGTGTAGATACGTGTTTTGGGCACACGCAGAATCATTTTTTAGCACACCTGTAAAAAATGCCTTTTTAAATTTTTTGCCAAAAATGGACGTGCGGCAAAATGAAAATTGCGGAGCTACTGCTAGTGATATGCAACTTATCCTTAAAATCGAGCGTGGTACCGGAAGATTGGAGGGTGGCCAATGTAACGCCGATTTTTTAAAAAAGCTCCAGGGGAGATCCGGGAAATTATAGACCGGTGAGTCTGACGTCAGTGCCGGGGAAAATGGTAGAGGCTATTATTAAAAACAAAATTACAGAGCACATCCGAGGACATGGATTACTGAGACCAAGTCAGCACGGCTTTTGTGTGGGGAAATCTTGCCTAACCAATTTACTTCAATTCTTTGAAGGAGTAAACAAACATGTGGACAAAGGGGAACCGGTTGATATTGTGTATCTGGATTTTCAAAAGGCGTTTGACAAGGTACCTCATGAAAGGCTACAGAGGAAATTGGAGGGTCATGGGATAGGAGGAAATGTCCTATTGTGGATTAAAAACTGGTTGAAGGATAGGAAACAGAGAGTGGGGTTAAATGGGCAATATTCACAATGAAGAAGGGTAGTTAGTGGGGTTCCTCAGGGGTCTGTGCTAGGACCGCTGCTTTTTAATATATTTATAAATGATTTAGAGATGGGAGTAACTAGCGAGGTAATTAAATTTGCTGATGACACAAAGTTATTCAAAGTTGCTAAATCGCGACAGGATTGTGAAAAATTACAAGAGGAACTTACGAGACTGGGAGACTGGGCGGCTAAATGGCAGATGACGTTTAATGTGAGCAAGTGCAAGGTGATGCATGTGGGAAAAAAGAACCCGAATTATAGCTACGTCATGCAAGGTTCCACGTTAGGAGTTACGGACCAAGAACGGGATCTGGGTGTCGTCGTCAATAATACATGAAACCTTCTGCTCTCAGTGTGCTGCTGCGCGGCTAGGAAGCGAATAGACTGTTGGGTATATTAGGAAAGGTATGGAAACCGGTGTGAGGATGTTATAATGCCGTTGTATCGCTCCATGGTGCGACCGCACCTTGAGTATTGTGTTCAATTCTGGTTGCTGCATCTCAAGAAAGATGTAGTAGAATTGGAAAAGGTGCAGCGAAGGGCGACTAAAATGATAGTGGGGATGGGATGACTTCCCTATGAAGAAAGATTATGGAGGCTAGGGCTATTCAGCTTGGAGAAGAGATGGCTGAGGGGAGACATGATAGAGGTATATAAAATAATGAGTGGAGTGGAACAGGGGGCATGTGATGAAACTACAGTGTAGTAAATTTAAAACAAATCGGAGAAAATTTTTCTTCACCCAACGTATAATTAAACTCTGGAATTCATTGCCGGAGAAAGTGGTGAAGGCGGTTAGCTTAGCAGAGTTTAAAAAGGGATTGGACGGTTTCCTAAAGGACAAGTCCATAAACCGCTACTAAATGGATTTGGGAAAAGTCCACAATTCCAGGAATAACATGTGTAGAGTGTTTGTGCGTTTGGGGGGCTTGCCAGGTGCCCTTGGCCTGGATTGGCCGCTGTCGTGGACAGGATGCTGGGCTCAATGGACCCTTGGTCTTTTCCCAGTATGGCATTACTTATGTACTTATGTATCCATTTTGGGTCTGAGAGCTTACCGCTAGCCATTGACCTAGTGGTAAGATCTCACACGGTAACTGGGCGGTAATGGTCTATGCACGTAAAATGTCAATTACCGCCCGTGCACCAGAAAATAAAAATATTTTCCAGCGTGCATAGCGGACGGATATCAAAATGAAATTACTGCAAGGACCATGCGGTAACTGGGCGGTCACTCAAAACTGACGCACATTGGGCATGCGTAGGTGCCTACGCAGCTTAGTAAAAGGGCCCCAAATTTGACAAAGAAGTTAGAAAGGGCAAACTGTACTGTGGACCTCTTGATTCAGAGTACCCCCTATCTTTGAAGGACAACAACAGCTGCTTCTGTTTTATTTAGAAGGCAATAGCTGCTCACTGAAGACCCAGTTTTGCAGATCTGAAAACTATCCGCATAGGACTGAAATTTAAACCTCATAATTAACCCTTCTAATAGCTGGATGCAAGTCTAAATAACAGGCAAAACAAGAAGTCCTATGGCATTCTACAGCTCAGTGTCTAGGGCCAATATGTCTTTATAAAATAGCCTATTCGAAAGCTCCTGCTCAAAGTCACAACTGTTGCAAGGATAACACTGTTATCCTCCCTGTCTCCTCAGCTTGTAACCTTGGGATCATCTTTGAATCCTCTATTTCACTGCACACATCCAACAGACTGCTAAAACCTGTTTCTTCCTCTATAACATCACCAAAATTCGACCATTCCTTTCTGAAAACACTGCTAAAATACTTATCCACAATCTCAACACTTCCCATTTATACTACTGCAATTTGCTCCTCACAGGTCTCTCACTAAACCATCTCTCACTCCTTCAATCTGTTCAAAATTCTGCAGCATGACTTATCTTTTACCAATGTTTCTACACCCACATAACCCCTCTCTTCAAGTCACTTAATTGGCTCCCTGTCTATTTCCATATACAGTTCAAACTCCTCTCACTGACAGCTGCTCATAAGTACATAAGTACATAAGTAGTGCCATACTGGGAAAGACCAAAGGTCCATCTAGCCCAGCATCCTGTCACCGACAGTGGCCAATCCAGGTCAAGGGCACCTGGCACGCTCCCCAAACGTAAAAACATTCCAGACAAGTTATACCTAAAAATGCGGAATTTTTCCAAGTCCATTTAATAGCGGTCTATGGACTTGTCCTTTAGGAATCTATCTAACCCCTTTTTAAACTCCGTCAAGCTAACCGCCCGTACCACGTTCTCCGGCAACGAATTCCAGAGTCTAATTACACGTTGGGTGAAGAAAAATTTTCTCCGATTCGTTTTAAATTTACCACACTGTAGCTTCAACTCATGCCCTCTAGTCCTAGTATTTTTGGATAGCGTGAACAGTCGCTTCACATCCACCCGATCCATTCCACTCATTATTTTATACACTTCTATCATATCTCCCCTCAGCCGTCTCTTCTCCAAGCTGAAAAGCCCTAGCCTTCTCAGCCTCTCTTCATAGGAAAGTCGTCCCATCCCCACTATCATTTTCGTCGCCCTTCGCTGTACCTTTTCCAATTCTACTATATCTTTTTTGAGATACGGAGACCAGTACTGAACACAATACTCCAGGTGCGGTCGCACCATGGAGCGATACAACGGCATTATAACATCCGCACACCTGGACTCCATACCCTTCCTAATAACACCCAACATTCTATTCGCTTTCCTAGCCGCAGCAGCACACTGAGCAGAAGGTTTCAGCGTATCATCGACGACGACACCCAGATCCCTTTCTTGATCCGTAACTCCTAACGCGGAACCTTGCAAGACGTAGCTATAATTCGAGTTCCTCTTACCCACATGCATCACTTTGCACTTGTCAACATTGAACTTCATCTGCCACTTGCACGCCCATTCTCCCAGTCTCGCAAGGTCCTCCTGTAATCGTTCACATTCCTCCTGCGACTTGACGACCCTGAATAATTTTGTGTCATCGGCGAATTTAATTACCTCACTAGTTATTCCCATCTCTAGGTCATTTATAAATACATTAAAAAGCAACGGACCCAGCACAGACCCCTGCGGGACCCCACTAACTACCCTCCTCCACTGAGAATACTGGCCACGCAATCCTACTCTCTGCTTCCTATCTTTCAACCAGTTCTTAATCCATAATAATACCCTACCTCCGATTCCATGACTCTGCAATTTCTTCAGGAGTCTTTCGTGCGGCACTTTGTCAAACGCCTTCTGAAAATCCAGATATACAATATCAACCGGCTCCCCATTCTCCACATGTTTGCTTACCCCCTCAAAAAAATGCATTAGATTGGTGAGGCAAGACTTCCCTTCACTAAATCCGTGCTGACTTTGTCTCATCAGTCCATGTTTTTGTATATGCTCTGCAATTTTATTCTTAATAATAGCCTCCACCATCTTGCCCGGCACCGACGTCAGACTCACCGGTCTATAATTTCCCGGATCTCCTCTGGAACCCTTCTTAAAAATCGGAGTAACATTGGCTACCCTCCAGTCTTCCGGTACTACACTCGATTTTAGGGACAGATTGCATATTTCTAACAGTAGCTCCGCAAGTTCATTTTTTAGTTCTATTAATACTCTGGGATGAATACCATCAGGTCCCGGTGATTTACTACTCTTCAGCTTGCTGAACTGACCCATTACATCCTCCAAGGTTACAGAGAATTTGTTTAGTTTCTCCGACTCCCCCGCTTCAAATATTCTTTCCGGCACCGGTGTCCCCCCCAAATCCTCCTCGGTGAAGACCGAAGCAAAGAATTCATTTAATTTCTCCGCTACGGCTTTGTCCTCCTTGATCGCCCCTTTAACACCATTTTCGTCCAGCGGCCCAACCGACTCTTTGGCCGGTTTCCTGCTTTTAATGTATCTAAAAAAAATTTTACTATGTATTTTTGCTTCCAACGCTAAAAGGAGGGGATGATGCCCGGGCATGATGCCCATGTATAAAACTCTGTTGACACTTCATTTAGAATATTGTGTACGGTTCTGGAGACTACACTTTCTTTCTTTCTCTTTTTTTATTTTATTTATTTATCATTTTACTTAATTACATTCACATTTATCACATAAATGTAAGGAAAAACAGAAATTGATATTAAAAAAGAAAACATTTTTCCCACCAATATATGTTATATAATCGTCCACAACTGGGAGATCCAAGATCAGGAAAATAATCTCAAAGAAAATAAGAAAAACTCAAAATGGTTAATCTTACAATTCACTTTTACTGAGGGAGGAAGGTTAATCGGTAATTGCAGCCAGTACAGTGGTAACTAAAGGAAGTTGCTGCAGAGGGTTCTTCATCTGTTCTTTCAACTCCACAAACTCTTAAAATTTCTTAGGTTCAACAAATAAGTAATTATTAAAATTCAAAGAATAGAACACTTACAAGGGAATCACACTAGGAAGGTCCCACTTAGGGCAATGATCTTTGGCTTAAAAGCCAAGAGTTCACACCTCCTAGTCTGCGATTCCCCTAATAAGTCCGGAAATATATTTATCTTTGAACCCAAAAAACTATCAACCATGTGTTGGAAATACAATTTCAAACATTATTCCTATCTAAATCAAAGGTGAAAGTCACTAGTAATGTAGCTTTTCCAAAATATCAGTTAAGTTTGCATCTCTTTTCTCTGATAAAGAAGATTATTTAGGGGAAATATAAATCGCTTTAGACACTTGAAGGTGGCTATCAGAAAATGTTTGCAAATTATCAGAGAAATATTTCTTCAACAGTTCAATAAAAGAAAAAATTCCATAGTCAAAGTCTCTATTTTTATATCTTGGACTTCCACTTTGTTAGATAAGTATTGATATAAATTCTTTAATTAACATGTCTATTCCTGAAAAATTTTAGACATCTGAAGAAGAAAGTTATTCACACTCTGCAGCGCTTCTCATAATGCGTCCATTGTGACATTTTTTGGCTTCACCAGGTCCAATTTCTCCACAGAAACCGCTCTAGATATCTTTGGGGGGGGGGGGGGGGAGAACTCCAATCCCCCAGTTTCTTTCTTTCTTTCCAGTTTCTTTCTTTCTTTCCAGTTTCTTTCTTAGGCAAAAAATTGACACAATGCCGATTACCACCTGGTTAGCACTGTGCACTGGAAAATAAAATATATTTTCCAGTGCGCATAGTGGACGCTTGTAAAAAATGAAATTATCACCCGGGCCACATGGTAGCCGGGTGGTAGTTCTGAACTGGCACACATTGGGTGCACATATGCACCTACGCAGCTTAGTAAAAGGGCCCCTAAGGGCTCCTTTTAGAAAGTGGCACTACCGATTAGCTGCACGCTGAATGCAAAGAAGCCAATTCAATTCCCATAGGCTTCTTCACATTCAGTGCATGCCAATCGGTAGCGCTGCTTTGTAAAATGAGCCCTGAGTTTTCTTCAGTTATAATGTTCCTACATTTTCAAAGCAAACAGAAAAAAATAACTAAAAAACGAGATTGTGCCTCTTTCTTGTTGTAGTTAGTCAAGCTCCCTAGGGCTTGCATCTGATTCAGGACTTTCCAAAACTCTTGGGGTTTTTCTACTTCTACAGGGACACTCCTCCAGCAGCTTCTTTCTAGCACCTATCTCCCCTGGCTCAAACAACGTTGCCTTGTGCTGTTCTTTTTATAATTGTCTATTGGCACCACCTGGATTCAGATGGTGTGGAGTGCTGCCCCACCCACTGCCTTAGGACATTTTTTAGACTGTGTGTTTTATACTCTGTCACTTCTCCCTGAGGTGGCTATATTTCTCTTTGTTACCAATTCCTGCTGTGTTTGTGTTTAGCTTCCCCGCCCTTCTCTATTTCAGGGTGTAAACTCCCTTTCAGGTTTTGACTGATATATCTGTTATTCATGACTGTCAGAGTAAGTGCTTGGTTTTTGTAATAGAAGGAAATAAAATAATTTACTCTACCCCTATATACAGTATGAGGGCAATTTGTGTTGACATTGCAAGTAGTATACTATTAGAAACTTGAATCATATATAATTGCTCCAAATCTAGAGATTTACATGAGCATTTGAACCAATAATTTATCATTAATAATAAGTAGCCTCATAAGCCCAGGGTACCTTTTTATTAGGACACCTCTGACTAGCTCTCATCATAGGCTACCCCACCTACCCGACACCACAGAGAAAAACTCCCTTGTTAATCTTTTACTGAGAGAAAAGTCTGCAGTATCTAGGTCTATGGGTAAACAATCCTAATTATATGGATTAATAGTTCAAATGCTCAACAAATAGGCAAAACTTTATATGACCAATGAAACTCTACATTTGGTCTATAAAGATAAGAAGACAAAAAGTGTACTTCCAAATCAAAATCACTCGAATGACATCCAGGTTAAAAAATATATATATGTACTTAACTTCACCATGAAAGGTCTCTAGACTCCGTAACTATATATTCTTTCTTAGATCAATCCATAGTTGTCATCTTATCGTATCGCTGTTCACTGTCCATCCACAGAGTTCTACTCCATTCACTGCTCAATGTGGTTCAGCATAAATCCAAATCTTTCTTATTTCTTGACAGAAATAGGACTCCCATTGTTTCGCTGCTTCCTCAGGAGAAAAAATAAGAAAGAATAACAAATTTCCTCTTCTTATCAGTGCGAACATAGGATACAAAATGGTGATTGTTTTTATGGGATGCATTGAGATAGACTCCTCCTTAAAATGACATCATCACTCGTCATCTATAACCCAATCAAATCAGATCAATAGAATGCCTCCCACTCCTATGTTCGCACTGATAAGAAGAGGAAATTTGTTATTCTTTCTTATTTTTTCTCCTGAGGAAGCAGCGAAACAGATCGCCAATGGCTTAATGCATATAGTGCAGGATTCAGCCACTATCCCCTGGATTCTTTATAGCGTGCCTAGCAATCTGTACCGAAATCCAAGTGTATTCTATAACAATGTTCATAACTTAATTGGCTTAAAAAGCTAATCAGTGTTGTTAACAGCCTTAACAAGCAATAATGGGAAAGGGAAGGGAAATGAGACTTGATATACCGCCTTTCTGAAGGCTGATCTATGGTCTATTTCTCACCTTATTTCTAATGGTACATTTCTCGCATTCCAATTACTTCATGAAAAACACAAATTACCACAGTCTGAATATACTAATTGGTGCTGTCTTATAAGGAATATTGAAAATATTTTGGACACTGCCAACTTTAACTCCGCTACCTTGAAATTATATGCTTGATGTCACTCACTAATATCTTCAACGAAAATGGCTTCAACAATTTAAAAACCATACAAAAAATGATCCCAAGTCATGTAAAACAGTAGAATCTCAATGGGAACAGGACTTGGGTCACTGAACCAATTCTATTGACTGGCAACAGTTCAAGTCAAAGAACTCACGCCCTACCATGTCTACATCTATTATTACACAGTCCTCTTATTTCACTAACCACAGAGCATATTAAACACCTTCAAAATGATTGAAGATTTCCTCAAACGACTCCTTCTCCAAGTGCTGGTCCTGTAAACATGAGCCTGGAGATTTGATCCCTCTATTGTTCCAATGTATGCATGTTTTGGAACGGAATTTGGGACAGAATAAAAGCTATTATTCCAGTGGAGAAACCTACTTGTATATCTTACAGTATCGTCGTTTTACGACCTTCAAGTCCTGACCTTATTCTCCCTGAAAGATTTGCTAAGTTATTCAACACCATGATGGCTACAGAATTGCACATAATTATTCTTCACTGGAAGGACAATTTTAAGCTTCATTTCTCTGAATGGTGGTCTCATCTATGTGCGATATGGAAATATGAAAACACTAATTCCTTATATCTTCATAACCTCCTCCGTTCCCAGAATGTATGGCTCTAGATAATTATTGTGTCAATCCTAGGCAATGACTAATATGTTACCTTGGCATTCATTGTTGCAACTATCCAATTATACAATATCATTCTTCTGTTGGATAATTTCATAATGCATGAACAGCGATATTCTCCAGTTGCATATTGTTATTGTATAACTGTTCATACATATAATGTTGAATTCCATTTCCATTTGTCAGAATTATATTGTTATATTTTGTACTGAAAATTTGAATAAAAATACTAATAAAGTTAAGCGCTAACCCCCTAATTCTGTAAAAAGCAATAAAAAAAATGCACATGCAAATTTGGGTGCATGCCCAATTTGTAAGCACATTTTAATTGAATAATGAGCTAATCAGCACCAATAATTGGGTTTTTTACAAGCAATTATTGGGACTAATTAAATTCAATTAACATGGCATTGGTGGAGAAGCACTAGAATGGTTCAAGGGATTTCTAACATCCAGATCTTACCAAGAAAAGATGGGTAACACACTGTCCCCCAAATGGATGGCAAAATGCAGAGTCCCACAAGGATCACCAATATCACCCTTACTTTTCAACATAATCATGGTCCCATTAGCCAACATACTAGCAGGATATGGCTTCAACCTATTGACCTACGCAGATGATGTATCAATCCACATACCATTTGAAAAAGGCATGACAGAAATCACAGCCAAGATAATCCAAGGTGTTCTGCCCCCATATTCATGGAGGCAGGGTATATTGATGTGTATATTTAATATGAACATTATTTGAATTTAATTGTATTGTTTGTGTAATAAATAGCACCGTGTATTAGGACTGTTTTTCCTATAGTTTGCAGTTCCTGTAATTGATTCCTTGTGAGCTTTCCCTATTGGCTGTTGGCTCTGAGCTAGGGCCAGCCCTCTGACCTTGTGGGCTTCAAGAGAGCCCAGTCAATGCCTCTGAGAGAGTCCAGTCTTCCTAGCATGCCTTGAAGATCAGCAGCTGTTCTAGGGGTTGATCCCTCCTTAATCTACTGTAATTTTATCAAGATTTTTCACCTTTCCCCAAGCATTTCCCCAAGGCATCATTCCCCAAGTTCTCTCCTCAAGGCATTTCTCAAGACTTACCCAAGTCATTCCCCATTTATTTTCTCTGAGTTCTTCTCCTTATTTTCCTTGAGTGTTGCAGTTTTTCCTCTCAGTTGGGCTGAGGTTTTGGCCATCAACTTTCCTCTGAGGTGACTAGATACAGACTCTATGGGCAGAAGGCCACAATTCTTTTACAAGCAACTGAAATGTAAATTGGATTTTCTTTGTTTATTCTGAGTACTACAATAAAGAAGATTTGCTTAAGAATTGAGAGTCTACTGGTGAAGCTTCTGCTTAGGGATGGTTTATGCTGGCTGTTTAAGCTATACTATGCTTTGCCAATAACAGTATACTTGCCTAGAATAGTACACAAGCAGTAAATATCCTAGAATCCTGGGCAACTGCACAAATTAAAACAATTCTTAATTCTCACATCCACATACTGCAAGAACACCTTCCCCAGCATCACTCTGAATGTACTAGGGATTACAATACACAGAAACATGTCATTTGAGCAACAGACATCAAATGTCATAACAATAATGTTCCGAACAATGTGGAAACTAAGGTGCATAAGAGGCTATTTTTCAAGAACAGTCTTCCGTTTGCTGGTGCAAACATTAACTTTAGCACACCTAGATTTCTGTAATGGGATATATGCAGGATGCAAAGATCAAATCCTAAGAAAATTATAAATGACACAAAGCACTGCAGCAAGGCTGATTCACAGAAAATCATGATACGACAGAGCCACACAACTAGTCAAGTCTCTCAGTCAAATCAAGAATGTCCTTCATACCACGTACGCTAGCATACAAAATCATATTCGGTCTAGCGCCAAGTTATATGGCAGACCTAATAACCTTACTGTTACAAAGCATAACACAGAATCGAGAAATTACCTCACACAACGCTTCCCCAATTGCAATGGACTAAGATACATGTCAACTTACTCATCAAGCTTCACATATCTATGCACTAAGAACTGGAACGTGCTACCAAAAAACCTTAAGAAATATGAATCACTACTTGATCTTCCAAAAAAGAACTTAAAGCGTTCCTTTTCAAGAAGTTCTTCTATAAAGAAACATAGGGACAACAAACTAAACATGTCAATCAGATAACCAATTGTTAATATAATTATCACCACTAAAAAGTACACATACCTTTGTTCATGCCACTAACACAGATCATTCCTTCAAATGTAACCATATTAGTTTGTTTGTAAGCCACATTGAAACAATGCAAATTGGAAATTGTGGGATATAAGTGACATAATAAATAATAAATAGATAAATAAATAAATAAATGTACACACATAAATTTAGGTGCAGGATCCAGTAAATATGAGTTGGAAAAGGGGGCATGGAAATGAGAGGGCCACGGGCGGATTAGGGGCATGACTTTTAGTTACATGTGTAATTATAGAATGGGGGCTCCAGGGCATTTGCACATTTTCATTGGTGCAAGTGGCTATGCCTAAATGTAGGCACAATCCTTGGGCTTAAGCAGTGGGCTTAAGAGTGGAGGAATAGCCTAGTGGTTAGTACAGTGGACTTTGATCCTGGGGAACTGAGTTCAATTTCCACTGCAGCTCCTTGTGACTCTGGGCAAGTCACTTAACCCTCTATTGCCCCTGGTACAAAATAAGTACCTGAATATATGTAAACCACTTTGAATGTAGTTGCAAAAACCTCAGAAAGGCAGTATATCATTTCCCTTCCCTGCTATAGTGCTAAGGCTTTTAGAAAAATTTGTGGCAGCAGTATAATGCTGCTTAAAATCAATGAATGGAAGACTTTTATGGTTAGTGGCGGCAGCTCATGGGGCAATTCTGTAACACATTACTTAAGTGCTAGCACTTAACTCCTGTATTCTATAGAGGTCACCCAAAATAATGATTTAATTACTGGTGCTAATAAGAACTTAATTGGCACTAATTATGATTTGGGAGCTGATCTGGCTGCATGTTATTCTGTAACAGTGGGCACCTAAATTGGATCACGTACAACTCAGAAGGGCATAGCCATGAGAAAGGCATGGGTGGGTCAAGGGCGTTCACAAAAGATGTACGCAGTGTGACAGAATAGTGGAGATCCATACCCAATTTGCTCGTCAGGTTTGCACTAGGTTTCAAGAGAAAAAATGGGGGTCCACAACTTCCATAAGAGAAGCAAGCACAAACAATGGGGTGAAAGCAAAGCAATTCCAAATGACCAACGCAAACAAGCAGTAAGAGCATCCAAAAAGTTTATTGGCAAGGGGTAACTGACCAAAAAGACCCTACAGGGCTGTGTTCAGCAACATAAGTACATAATAATGCCATACTGGGAAAAGACCAAGGGTCCATCGAGCCCAGCATCCTGTCCACGACAGCGGCCAATCCAGGCCAAGGGCACCTGGCAAGCTTCCCAAACGTACAAAACATTCTATACATGTTATTCCTGAATTGTGATTTTTCCCAAGTCCATTTAGTAGTGGTTTATGGACTTGTCCTTAGGAAACCGTCCAACCCCTTTTAAACTCTGCTAAGCTAACCGCCTTCACCACTTTCTCCGCAACGAATTCCAGAGTTTAATTATACGTTGGGTGAAGAAAAAATTTCTTCCCGATTTGTTTTAAATTTACTACACTGTAGTTTCATCGCATGCCCCCTAGTCCTAGTATTTTTGGAAAGCGTGAACAGATGCTTCACATCCACCTGTTCCACTCCACTCATTATTTTATATACCTCTATCATGTCTCCCCTCAGCCGTCTCTTCTCCAAGCTGAATAGCCCTAGCCTCCTTAATCTTTCTTCATAGGGAAGTCATCCTATCCCCGCTACCATTTTAGTCGCCCTTCGCTGCACCTTTTCCAATTCTACTATATCTTTCTTGAGATGCGGCGACCAGAATTGAACACAATACTCAAGGTGCGGTCGCACCATGGAGCGATACAACGGCATTATAACATCCTCACACCTGTTTTCCATACCTTTCCTAATAATACCCAACATTCTATTCGCTTTCCTAGCCGCAGCAGCACACTGAGCAAAAGGTTTCAGTGTATTATCGACGACGACACCCAGATCCCTTTCTTGGTCCGTAACTCCTAACGTGGAACCTTACATGACATAGCTATAATTTGGGTTCTTTTTTCCCACATGCATCACCTTGCACTTGCTCACATTAAACGTCATCTGCCATTTAGCCGCCCAGTCTCCCAAACCTTCCTCAGGGGTCAATATGGTTCAGATAAGTCAGTATCACAGAGATTGTGAAACCCATTAAAATACAGGAACAACTTGAAAACTTTAACAGAAGATTAAATTTAAGATTATTGAATTTTCCCAGGATCCCAGGGATTAATCCTCATGATTTATTCAAAAGATACCTTAATGAAGTTTTGAAAATGCCTTTGGAAGCAATGCCGCCTCTTAATAAAATATATTACATTTCAACTTCAAAAGGAGAATCTGGGAGAAAACAAGATAGGCCACAGGCTAATTTAGATCTTGATAATATCTCAGCTATATTAGAACAATCAGTGGATGAAAATACAGATAGGTCAACTTTGATTGTGTCCTTCATTTTTGAACAAGATTTGAACAACATTATGAAACTTTACTTTAAAAATCTGCAAACTTGTTTTGGTGGGATAAAAGTACAGATCTTCCCGGGATGTCAGAAAAATCGACCCAACAGAGAAGAAAAGCTTTTCTGGCACTGAAATCAAGAACGTTGGAGATAGGAGGGATGTTCTTCCTTGCCTATCCGTGTAAATGCCTTGTAAGATTGGGCCAGGTTAAATATACCTTTTATTCACCAGATGGTCTAAAATCATTTCTAGATTCAAAACAGCTGTAGTAATTATAATATAATGGGGATATTTACGTCACCTTGTCTCTTTTGATTAAGATTTGTAAAAATTCTTCCCTAACTCTAATTCGCTCTCCCAAGTTAATAGGGTCTAAGAAAGCATGAAAGAATTATGGAATGTTAAGAAGATAATTATTTGAAAAGTATGTTAAGTACTCTTTCTTTTGGTTTGAGTTTATTTATAAACAAGTTACTATTATTTTCCTAAGTAATGTAATTATGGCTGTATTGCAAAACAAGTGTATTCTTGTTAAAACTGAAAAGTAATAAACAAATTGAAATATAAAAAAATACAGGAGCACAATACACTGCGTGTTATAGATAGCAGTCTCTCCTTCGATCTCCCTTGCGAATAAACTTTTTGGACGCTCTTACTTCTTTTTGCATTGGTCATTTGGAATTTGCTTTGCTTTCACCCCCATCGTTTTGTGCTTGCACTAGGTTTCAACTGGCATAAGTCCTCACACCCAAAGTTGAGCACTGAATTTGGCAATCAATTCTATTCTATAAAGAGTGCTCATCCTGAAGCGTCCTTACAGAATAGCATTGAATGCTGAATTTTTAGGGCCATTTATAGAATCTGGCCCTAAGTGCATATATACCCAGCTAGGCTACTATTCTATAAAGGAAAATAGGCACTTATGCTTCTTTATTGAATAAACTTCTACTAAGCGCCCTGTTCTTGAAGTGTCCCCTGAGGGCTAGATTCTATCTATGGTGCCAAAATGATTGGCACTGAAAAAAAGCACTATTCTATAAGCCACACTTAAAGTTAGGAGTTACGCCAGGAATCACGCCTAACTAGGCGTCGCCATTTGCACCAATTGAAACATGATGCAAATATACACACCTATATTAGGTATATATTCCCATTATTCTAGAACAACACACATTAATTTTAGGAGCACTCCCATTCCGCCCATGAGCCTCCCATTTCTGCGCCCCCTTTTTTCAAATCAAGGATTAAATTTAGGTGTGGATTCTTACATGCATATAGTTCAATTAAATTTAATTAGTGCCAATAATTGCTTTTTAAAGAGCCAATTATTGGGGCTAATTAGCTTGCTATTTAATTAAATTGTGCATGTAAACTGGGCGTGTGGCCAAATTTGCGCACATATTTTGTGACTTTTACAGAATTAGAGGGTAAAAGTATAAATCCCTTTGAATACTGACCTGAATAATTTTAGTGTAATAAAGATAACATGACACTATTATTGTGGTTTACTCTCTATACTCATTTGTGTTACTGTGCCAATTTTATTTTTTATGTATTTGGTTGCTATATTTTCATTATTTATTATATCTTAATATTATTGATTAGTTGTGTTATTAAATTCTATATTTGGGATTGATCTATATGACCCCTCACTAAATAAAGTCACCTTCTGAGCTTTAAAGGAGCACTGAACTGTAAAGTCCTTCCCCTCCAATCTCGAGAGGTCAGGAACAACTGTTGGGAGTAGGAAAAATCCTCAATCCTTCTAAATTTGAAAATAGCACCAGCTAATTTGATGCTCTCTGCTGTGAGCTGGGATGTCTTTATGGGGACGATAGGTCTAACTGGGAGTGTGTGACCAGCTGGAGACCCTGATAGTACAGACTGAGTCAGAAAACCAGGGCTTATCTGAAAGGTGAACTGACCTGGAGGTACCTTGTAAAAACTGTACAGTTTTTCTCTATAACATCAGTAAAATCTGTCCCTTCATCTCTGAGCACTCTACCAGAACCCTTATCCACACTCTTATCACCTCTCATCTTGATTATTGTAACCTACTTTTCACCGGCCTCCCTCTTAGCCATCTCTCTTCTCTTCAATCAATACAAAACTCTGCTGCGTGACTCATTTTCCACCAAAGTCGCTATGCCCACATTAGCCCTCTCCTTAAGTCACTTCACTGGCTCCCTATCCGTTTCCGTATTCAATTCAAACTTCTCCTATTGACCTATAAGTGCATTCACTCTGCCGCTCCCCAGTACCTCTCCACTCTTGTCTCCCCCTACGTCCCCCCTCGAGTACTCCATTCTGTGGATAAATCTCTCTTATCTGTCCCTTTCTCCTCTACTGCTAATTCAAGACTCCGTTCCTTTTATCTTGCTGCACCTCATGCCGGGAATAGACTTCCCGAGCCTGTACGTCTAGCCCTGTCTTTGGCCGTTTTCAAATCAAAACTCAAAACCCACTTCTTTACCACTGCTTTTGACTCCTAACTTACTTACCCTGTCCCTTATCCTCACCTCTCTATTCCCTTACCCTTAATTGTTCTGTCTGTGTACTGTCTTATCTAGATTGTAAGCTCTTTGAGCAGGGACTGTCTTTGTGTATGGTGTACAGCGCTGTGTATGCCTTGTAGCGCTATATAAATGATAAGTAGTAGTAGTAGTAGTCCAGGGAGGGAGTATTTTGAGCCATGAATATTCCTTGTTATTGATGTCAATTATATGTGGGAAAGAATCAAATGTTACTGTATCATCAATTTTCTCCCTTAAAATAAGTAAGTTGTATCGAATCTTTCTGCTCATTTTAACTCTTCCCACATCCCCTTCCCCCAAAATCCATATGACGAATGATTTATTTGTCAGCTTTTAATGACATTTTATGAAATTTATCTTTGTTGCCTTTTTAAGTTCTGTATGATATGTTTTATATTATTTTATTTTTTGTTACTCAGATCTTATGTGATTGGAAGGATATATAAATACTTTAAACAAATACTTTTTAAAAATCTACTTCAGGGATCCCCAAACTTTGACTCTGTGGGCCAAACCTGGCTCTGACTTGTTTTTTCAGCTCACTTGCAGGCTTATTTTCGAAAGAGGACGCCTATATTTCAACACAAATCGGAAGATGGGCGTCCTTCTCACAGGGTCGCCCAAATCTGCATAATCGTAAGCTGATTTTGGGCGTCCCCAACAGCTTTCCGTTGCGGGGATGACCAAAGTTCAAGGGGGCGTGTCGGAGGTGTAGCAAAGACGGGACATGGGCGTGTCTAACACATGGGCATCCTCGACCCATAATGGAAAAAAAAGGGCGTCCCTGACGAGCACTTTGACGACTTTACCTGGTCCTGTTTTTCTTACAACCAAGGCACAAAAAGGTGCCTGAACTGACCAGATAACCACCAGAGAGAATCGGGGATGACCTCCCTTTACTCCCCCAGTAGTCACTAACCCCCTCCCACCCTCAAAAAAACATCTTAAAAAATATTTTGTGCCAGCCTCTATGCCAGTCTCAAATGTGATACTCAGGTCCATCACAGCAGTATGCAGGTCTCTGGAGCAGTTTTAGTGGGTGCAGTGCACTTCAGGCAGGCGGACCAAGGCCCATCCCCCCCTACCTGTTACACATGTGGTGGTAAATGTGAGCCCTCCAAAACCCACCAGAAACCCACTGTACCCACATCTAGATGTCCCCGTTCACCCGTAAGGGCTATGGTAGTGGTGTGCAGTGGTGGGTAGTGGACGTCCATCTTGTTTCGATAATACGGGTTTCCCTGTCCCTCCACTGGGACATTTTGCAAGGACATCCTCAGCAAATGTTGGCTGTCCCTTTCAATTATGCCCCTCCACGTATACACACAAATAGAAATATATAAGCACCAAGCTCAATCGTATATCTATACCTGTCCAATCATAGCAGTTTCAATCTACTTCCCATTCTCTTCCTCCTCTCCTCCACATAATTCCTTTCAATCCCTCTCGTGACCTTTTTCTCACCCTCAATCTTCTTCCTCTCCATTCAATTCCTTCACTCATTCTCCCTTTTCTCCAATGTGGTCTCCAAGGGCAGAGGCAGAAAGCATCTAGAAACAACAGAAAGCAGCCAAATAGGTAGCAGTGGGTCAAGAAAGTTGACACACTAAAGAGCAAAAATTTTGACATGACAGGCATTCACTGCTGTCTCATAGGAAAATTCTGCAGTACTGTGCAGTGCAGATTATTTCCCTAATTCTATAAAAAGTCACCAAAAACTGCACACAAAAATTTGGTAGCCTGCCTAATTTGCCTGCACAACTTAATTGAATAATGAACTAATTAGCACCAATAATTTGGCTTTTTAACAAGCAATTGGCACTAATTAGATTTAATTGGAACTTACATGTGTAAATATAGGTGCAGGATCAGTGCCTAAATTTTAAATGCAGGTAAAAAAAAAGGGGGCACACAAATGGGTCAAGGGTGGAATGGGGGCATTCCTAGCATTTACATACATTGTTATAAAATATGGGGTATCCACACCCAATTTAGGCATGTACATTTGCACCTTGTTTCAGTTGGTGCAAATGGCGACACCTAAAGTTAGGTGAAAGCTCCGGGCGTAAGCGCTATTCTATAAACCACGCCTAACTTTAAGCACCGCTTATAGAATAGCGCTTTTTTCGGCACCATATATAGAATTCACCCCTTTGTGTACATAATTATGGTATAGACTGACAGAAGAAACATAAAAGGGCACATTAGAATCCTAACTCATGACGCCAAGCACATCCACATTAGGCAATCAATCCCACTGCCTTGTTTCCATCGTTAGAGCCCATCTCCCAGAGCCTCTGTTGCCATCTGCCAATGTGCCCCTGTCAGAACATTGGAGCAAGTGGTGCTTGAACACCCACTCTGGTGTCTTTCTCCTATCATAATTTAATGGGTCAGAGCCAACATTGATTTATCCAAGTGAAGTGTTGCCTCACCAATCTACTAGATTTTTTTGAAAGTTTGCATACATGTGTGGATAATGGTGAGCCCATTGGATAAAGTCCCTCATGAGAGATTCCTGAGGAAATGAAAAAGTCATGGGATAGGAGGTAATGTTCTATTTTGGAACGGTTTAAAAGACAGAAAACAGAGTAGGTGTTACGTTTTCAAAACAGGAACTGGGTTTGTGAGCCCTTGGGCCACTGCCGAGGAGCGGCAGCGGCAGGCAAAACCACCCCACACCAGTGACAAGGCAGAGCTTTAATGAACAGTTAGGCTTCACCTGCACCTGGCCACTTTTCACCAAAGGTTGAGCCGTTGGCTTCAGGTGGCCGGCAGGACGTAGGACAGGGCAGGAACAGGATCCCAACTAGATTGAACAGGGACTGAGGGTCAGAGGGGAAAGGAACATACAGGGACAGCAGGGCAAGGAAAGGGTAAAATAAAGGACAGGACTGACAGCTGAAAACAGCCACTAAAACAGGGAGCAGAATACTGACTAACAAGACACAAAACTAAAAGCTGCAGAGCAGCCACTAAGGTACAAAGAGACAAGGACTACACACAAAACTATAACCCAGAGATAAGACTAACAAACAAACAGCAAGCTAATCTAACTATCCATAAACTAACTAGAACAGACAAGAATCAAGGCAGGAAACCAAACTAGAAACTGGACTCAGCAGAAGTGCACCAGCACCCCAACATACCAGTGCCTTAGACGCAATGCAAAGGCAAAGCCAGAGAGTTTCAAAATGGCTAATAAGCCCATACAGGAAAGACTCAGCTGCAGCAATCACCAGGAAGCTATGGTGGCTGTGCAGGCTCAATCCAAGCAAGCAAACCTGGCAGCCTGGAAGATCCGGACCGGACTCAGCTAAAATCTGGAACGGGTGATGGTCCATAGCAGCCACCTGTACTGGCCACCAGAGGGCGAGGAAAGCACAGACGTAACAGTAGGGTGAAATAGTCAATTTTCTCAATGGTCAAAAGGTGAATAGTGGCCTGAATACTGGGACCAGTGCTTGATAACATATTTATACATGATCTTGAAATGAGACCGAGTGAAGTGATCAAGTTTGGAAATGTATTTATTTTATTTTTATTTATTTCAAACTTTTGATATACCGCTAAAAGGCCTTCACATAGTCAGCTAAGCAATTTACATAACAGTAAAAATAAAGAGGAGAACATCGAAGGGAAAGAAGAGCAAAGGCCTACACATGGAGAGTTAAGCAATTTACAATACAGCAAAAATGAGAAAAAAGTATAGAAAAGAGAGAAGGGAAGAGAGATGAGTGGCAGGAGGCAGGCAGCAGAAAAGTGAATCTACAATCTGCAATCAGGTGGTGTCCAGGATGAAAAGCGAGAAGAGGTGGGTTTCAAAGTTTGTTTGAAAATGGGAAGGGAGGGTTGATTCCAGATGTGTAATGGGAAGTATTTCCTAAGTTTGGGCCTGAAATAATGGAAAACTGAGTGATGGGTAGCTGACAGGTGGAGTTGGGTAAGGGAAGGTAGAACCTGGAGGTTGTTGTCAGCAGAATGAAGGCAATGAAGGGGAGTATAAGGGATGAGGTGCTTGTTAAGATAAGCAGGGGCAGCAGGACACCTTGATTTGTAGACCAAGAGAAGAATCTTAAAGATGATATGAGCAGAAACAGGCAGCCAGTGTTCAGAGTGGAAAAGGGGGTTTGTGACATGATTGAAGCAGTGAGCATTGTGAAGTGGTTTAACAGCTGTTGATTGTACTAACTGAAGGCATTTAAGAGAGGAGAGGGGAAGTCCAGCGTAGAGGGAACTACAATAGTCAAGGTGAGAAATGACAAGTGCCAAGATTAGAGGGCGATGAAGACGAGCAGGAAGGAATGGGTGAGCAGAGTGAACCCTATAAAGTGCAAAGAAAGATGAGCAGAGAACAGAGTTGATTTGGGGCTTGACCATGAGGCCAAAGTTGAAGATAATACCCAAGATCCTGACAGAATCATTGAAAGGAAAAAGGTTTCCATTAAGTGAACGGGGGTGTGTGTGTGTGTGTGGGGGGGGGGGGGGGGGTAGGTGGCACATGACCGGATCAAATGTGTTTGCATTTGGCTGTATTAAGATAGAGAAGGTTATTTGCTAGCTAGTAGATACTTAGGATAAGCAATCATTTATTTGAATATCGTCCATGTAGCAGAAAGGGGTGCAAGAGTGATCCTGGATGATGGTAAGCAGGGGTGACAGGAAAATATTAAAGTGAGTGGATGACAGAATAGAGCCTTGGTGTACTCCTGAATGAAGGGGGGTGGAAGAGTGGTCATAGGAGAGTTGATAAGTCCAATCAGAGAGATAGCTGGTAAACCATTCAAGGACAGTGCCAGAAATGCCTGTTGAGCGAAGACGTTGAAGAAGGAGAGTATGGTCTACAAGATGAAAGACAGAAGAGAGGTCAAGGGAAACAAGAATGACAGAAGTGTGTAGATTGAGTGAGGTGTGATGGAGTTAAAGAGCTGGAAGAAAGTTTGTGGTCAACTGAGGGAAGATGAAATCTGTTTAGTGTAAACGTCTGACTTAGCATGGTGGATAGCCCAGTGGTATTCATAGTAGCGTGAGCAGAAAAATGTGAGACTGGCAGCTGAGCATGAACAGTTCCATTTATGTTCAGCTGAACAGAGATGGGAATGCAGCAAATGAAGAAAAGGTGTGTAGCAGGGGTAGTGATTGGAGCAGGAAGAAGGGACTGAGGAGAGAGGGGCATGATGATCAAGGATGGTGGCAAGGGAGCTGTTAAGCAGAGAGACACAACAATCTATAGATTAGGAGGAGGAGGAAGGTAGACGGAGGGCAGCAATAGAGGAGGAAAAGAAGGACAGAGCAGTATCAATGAGGCAGCGGAAGGATGAGGCAGGAGGGGAGGGAAAGGGAAGGTAGAACATTATGAGCAAATGGTCCGACTAGGGGACCAGACAGGACTGAAGGGAAACGGGGAAAATAGTAAATGGATCAGTGGTAAATACAAAATCCAGAGTGTTGCCAGCTTTGTGGGTAGGGAAGGAGATGTGTTGTGTGAGACCAAGGGAACAAGTGAGGGAAAAACAAGATGTATTAAGTTCAGAGAGGGGAGGTTGAAGTCATAAGTACATAAGTATTGCCATACTGGGAAAGAACAAAGGTCCCTATGAGAAAAGGCTAAAGCAGCTAGGGCTCTTTAGCTTGGAGAAAAGGCGGCTGAGGGGAGATATGATAAAGGTCTATAAAATAATGAGTGGAGTTGAACAGGTAGATGTGAAGCGTCTGTTTACGCTTTCCAAAAATACTAGGACTAGGGGGCATGCGATGAAGCTACAATGTAGTAAATTTAAAACAAATCGGAGAAAATCTTTCTTCACTCAACGTGTAATTAAACTCTGGAATTAGTTGCCAGAGAATGTGGTAAAGTGGTTAGCCTAGCGGAGTTTAAAAAAGGTTTGGACAGCTTCCTAAAGGAAAAGTCCAAAGACCATTATTAAATGGACTTGGGGAAAATCCACTATTTCTAGGGTAAGCAGTATAAAATGTTTTGTACTTTTTGGGATCTTGCCAGGTATTTGTGACCTGGATTGGCCACTGTTGGAAACAGGATGCTTGGCTTGATGGACCTTTGGTCTGTCCCAGTATGGCAATATTTATGTACTTATGTTCTTATGTACTTAAGTGCAACGTGATGCATGTAGGGAAGAATAATCCAAACATAATTATTACACTCCCCTGTGGCACTATTTAGGCCACAGACACCAGGTAAGTTTTAAGGAACTTGAAAGCAGCTATCAAAAGACTTAATGCTATCAACATGTCTTGTAATTTATGAGGTCTAATTTGTGTCAGATCTAATACCATGAGAATAACATATCTCTAGGTGAGCGGCCAGATCATAGCTGCAAAACCACTTGATCTCACAGAGAATGACATGCATGGTCCAATGAAAGTTGCAACACATAGAAGGAAAGGGCCGGGGAGGCTCACTGTGCAAGCAGTGCACTTGAACAGGGAGGCAGGACTAAGGGGACAGCAATAGCCTTCAGCCCTGTATTGCTGAGCCAGCCAGAGTCCTGTGAGCAGCACTGCTGAGCTTGAGTTTCTTCTTTAATGTGGCTCCAGTATTAGGAGTAGTGGGCGGTGCCAACTGTGGCATACTTTCTCATTTTCCCCCTTCCCCGGATAGCAGCATCTAATGGTTGCATGCATATAGAAGAATATTTTCATGGGAGGCAATTTTCAAAGTTCTTTCCTTGGCCAAATTGATGTTTAGCTATGCAAAAAATCTTTTATAAATGTCCCAGAATGAAGATGGCTTCCTCGGAGAAGTTGCATGATGCAAGGCTCCTGACCTCTGTATTCTCTAAATGTAATTTACCTGTTCTTTTGTGAGCACATTTTTCTGTAAAAAGATTTGAAAATGCCATTGCTACAACATGTGCTTTTCTTCATCCAAGCTGAATACACTTCTAGAAGCATTTCCTGTCGGTGCCACTAAAGGTTTGTGCATTGTTCACAGACGCTACATTGAGGGAAGGCAGTTTTCAGACAGCTGATTAACGTGTATACAATACTTTGTAAGCCATTTTGAAAATTGTTCCTCCTATTTATAGAATCATTTATTTAAATATTTGTAAAATGCTTTATAGACAGTATGGGAAAGTGGTTAGAGTAGCAGGCTAAGAACCAGGAAAACTAGGGTTCAAAATCCTGCTTCTCTCATGTACCTCTATATGAACTTGGGCAAGTCACTTCACCCTCTATTGCTTCAGGCACAAAACGTAGATTGTAAGATCTCTGAGGACAGGGAAATACTTACTGTACATGGCTGTAAGTCACCTTGTGCTGCCAATGAAAATATGTGTGCTAAATCTAAATAAAGAATATAATAGAATGGAGGGGGCGTTTCAAGATGGCAGATGGTTTGGCAGACGCTCAACATCGACGCTGACTTTCCCTAGGTGAACGATTACTACGGGTCAAAAAAAATTTTCCTAAAATGCCGCACACCAAAAGGAAAGGGGTAGTAAAGGGCTTACCGGTGAAAAATCCCGAAACTGCCCTAGTGCAGACGACAATGGAGAGGTTTGCCGCCAGCACTCCACGACGGACCGGCTTGAGTTTCCCCGCAGTGGAAGACGAGGGTGGATCGCCTTTTCCACGGGGAGTTGAGACCTCATTATCCTCGCCGGAAATTAATCCCCCGCCTTGCCCAGCAGGCCTCAGAAGTGGGTTAGGACTTCTAGATTCGTCTGAAGATGTCAAAATAGAAGAACTAATCACCGGAACCCACGATGAGGCCCTGGGACAACAACAAAACAAAGTGGAGCTTAAGACCCCCGAGGCGGTAACTTTGGACACTATCTGGGCAGCGATACAGACGTTAACTTCTGTGGTAACGCCAATCGTGAGTAAACTAGATCTGGTAACTTCTGCGTTGGATACCTTTAAAAAAGAATCTGAAAAGACTAATATAGTTGTCCAACAGGATTTAAAGACTTTGAAAGAGAAATCTGATATGCTTATTAAGGATAAGATGGCAATTCATCGAAAGATAGAATACTTTGAGAACTTTAATAGACGTTTAAATTTGAGATTTTTGAACTTCCCTGTTTCCTCTGAAATTAATGTGAAGGATCTGTTTAAAAAATTTCTTATGGAAAATCTTCTATACTCCCCAGATTTGATTCCTCCAATTAATAAATATATTACTTACCAGATTTGAAAAGGGGAGAAAAATTGAAGACTTCAGGAGATTTACAAAATCTAACAGCCTTCTTAGAACAATCAACTACTGAAATTCTAACTAGAAAAACTATGCTTGTTTCATTAGTATTTGAACAAGATGTGAATGCCATTTTGAAAATGTACTTCAGAAACTCAACTAAAATGTTTTTTGGAGAAAAGATATGGATATATCCAGATGTGGTGAAGACCACACAAGATCGAAGAAAAGCTTTTTTAGCTTATAGAGAAGAAACTCGATTGCTAGGGGCAAGATTTATTTTGTCATACCCTTGTAAATGCATGATAAATTACTTAGATAAAAAATATGTGTTTTTTGAACCAGAACAACTGAAAGTCTTTTTAGAGATGAAAAAAATAACCAGATAATCTCCGAATAATGAAAAGATCAGGATTAATAATAATAATAATTGTGGAAGCTATCCAGGCCATATTTATTAGATATTTGTTTTCCACATGATTGTTCCATCATTTATGCTTAGCCCCCTCCTTTTTTCTTTGTTGGTGGTCTAGGAAAGAACTTGTATGAGAGGAGAGTTAAAACTTTATTTCCTATTAAATATTATATGTGTTCTGCTTTTCCTGAACAAGATTTAATGCTTGTATAAAATTGTTGAAATTATAAATAATAAAAAAAAAGAATATAATAAATGCCAAAGAGAAGACAAGGATTCTGCAGCCCATGTAGTTACATAGTAACATAGTAGATGACGGCAGAAAAAGACCTGCATGGTCCATCCAGTCTGCCCAACAAGATAAACTCATATGTGTATACCTTACCTTGATTTGTACCTGCCTTTTTCAGGGCACAGACCGTACAAGTCTGCCCAGCAGTATTTCCCGCCTCCCAACCATCAGTCCCGCCTCCCATCACCGGCTCTGGCACAGACCGTATAAGTCTGCCCTCCACTATCCTCGCCTCCCAACCACCAACCTCTCTTCCCCCACCTGCTCCGCCACTCAATTTCGGGTTAGCTTCTGAGGTTGTAGTTAAAGTAGTTGCTCTGTTGCCTGTTTCAAGAATTTTATTATCTTGTTCCTCAAATCTCCCAACAAGTCAAAAGGGGGGCTGTCATCAGAAATTTGGCAGACTTGGCACAGAAGTAGAAGATTATTGACAGAGCCTGCTGAAACTGAGCAATAGGAAGGTCCTGTTTTTCAAGTATTTGCAGTATATCTAAGGAAAGGACATACTGTGTTTGGCAATAAAATGAGAGAAATAGAAAGTGACAGATCAGACCATTATATTTTTGTGGAGGCATTCATCTTGTTGATGATGATAAAATGCAGAATATGATGACAGACAAAGACCTCAAGGCCAATTTAGTCTGCCCATATTCTATTCCTATTGCAAATCTACTTAGGTTGTACCTTATCATCCTTGGAATTACAGGGTCTCTGTATATTCCGTTTCCTGGAATTCTGTTACTCTTTTTGCCTTTACCATCTCCACTGGGAAGTCGTTCCATGCCCACACCAATCCTCCTCCACCCCAACCTCTAGACACTACCATCTGAGTTCCTCACATTCACGCTTATCTCACAGTTCCCCCCCCCCCCCAACACACACACACACACACTTTCATTACTTCTCTCCTAAAATCACATGAAGACACCCTAACAGTTATGCAATCCCCTCCCTCCCTATACTGGCCCCCAAATGTCCCAGTTTTAGTCCCCAATCCAACTAGTCGAGGTCTGCTGCTAATGATCACCTCTGCAATTTACCCTCCAGCCTAGGCTGGTGCAGAAGCAGAACATATTATAGAACTGAGCAGAGGTACATGATTTGTATCATCAAGCACCATAAGCAGTGCCTTTGTGGGCTGACTGATCCCATTGACACTACCCAGATTTGAGGACTTCTTCCTCTTTCCTAGATCTCTGCCACTGGCTAAAAGCAAATAATCCTCTCCCCAACCTCACTTCACTTTCAAGCATGCATACATCCTCATATAACTATCTTAAACCCACATATCTTTTGATAAAAGTACCTTTCCCCCAGTGTTTCTTCAACACTTTAAACTGTCAGAACCTGCATTACTAGCAGAGACTCCTATCACATTTCCCTGTGATTAATTCTCAGCGAGTCAGGGGCTCCATCCACTGGAGTCTCCTTCAGATCCCAACACTCTTTGCCATTTCCCCAAGTCTCACCAGGGCTTAGTTGTCTGCATCTCACTTGCCAGTGCTGTCAATCCTTCTTACCTGTAGTGTCAGTCAGGAAATACTGCTGTAGATCTCATAGTGGTTGTTTTTGAATGTGAGTGACTGAAAGAAGCACACTTTGGAAGAATTTCCTCCTTATTGAAGAAATAGTTTAACTGTAATGTCTCTGGGCTTTTTGAACATTATCAGGCCCAGAGCACTGTGTGTTTTCTCAATCTTTACGGCCAACTCTACATCAGAACTGAATGGAATACACAGCAGCTCCAAGAAAATCTCTTGCACCAGTCCTACATACATTCTGGTCATTTTGGATTATGCCACTTGCTACCCAGAGGCCATTGCTTTGCATAATATAAAAATCACCACAGTGGCTAATGCTCTGTGGGAAGTCTTCTCCCAGATGGGGATCCCAGCGGAAGTATTCACTGACCATGGCACTAACTTTATGTCCAGAGTTTTGAAGAAAGTGTGTGCCTTGCTAAAGGTGAAGACCTTGCAGACATCAGTTTATCATCCACAGACAGATGGTCTGGTGGAACACTTTAATAAGACTCTGAAACAGATGCTGAAAATGTTTGTGTCCAAAGATGGGAAAAACTGGGATTCTCTACTCCCGTATATACTGTTTGCAATCCGGGAGATGCCCCAGAGTTAAACAGGATTATCTCCATTTTAACTGTTATATGGGAGGAGTCCTAGGGGAATCCTGGATGTGGTTTGAGAATCTTGTGAAGAGGAACCCAGTTCGGGAAGGAACCTGGCCGAATATGTGCTCACCGTGCAGGAGCAGCTAAAGAAAGCTGGTGAGGCCACCAAGCTCTGCCTGGAAAAAGCTCAAACGAGTTAAGCCCAAGCCTACAACCACAAGGCAGTACAATGAACTTTCCAGCCAGGGGATAGATTCCTAGTCCTTTTATCCTCCTTCAAGAATAAACTGTTATGCAAGTGGCAGGGTCTTTATGAAGTTGTGGAAAATCAGGACGGTCAATTATAAGGTGGCTCAGTCTGACAAAAGAGACAAGGCGAAGATCTTCCACGTTAATTTGTTGAAGAAGTGGGCCCCTATGACTGCATCACTGGTCCAAAAAGATGACTTCGGGCCGCAAGTCCCGACATAATACGGACCCTTGCAAGTTCCATTTGGCGACCAGCTCTCCATCTTGCAGAAGGCCAACTTAGAGCAGTTGGTACACCAGAATGAAGATGTGTTCTCTGGAGTGTTTAGGATTGTACCTGCTACTCCATGCAGATTACACCTCTGTCATTTGTTTTCCTTTGATCTCATCCTCTTTTTTTGGTTTAAAGCTATGCTTTGGCTGTTGCATTATGTTTAAACACTGATAGATGTGGTGTGCAGTGACATTTACAGTAGGGGATTCAGTAAATATGCTAAATATTTTTGTGATGTGTAATTTTAACAGAGTTAATGTACTCACTGTGTAGGGCTGAACTGATGGTACAGCTTCCTGGAACAACCATGAAAATATCGTTAATACTTGAAACATGACTAGTGAACAATGTCAGGTCTTGATCTTCTGAGAGTCACTTGCAACATTTGCTGAACTTATGTGGTCTATGCCATAACAAGAGGGGCTTAGTAACCCCTATACAATACCCCCCACTCCAACATAAACCACAAATGGGGTTCAGTGACTCCAACATAATACTTTAGCAAAAACAACAGAAAGGGCTTGGTGACCCCCAAATCACGCTTCCCACTTCAACCAAAACAACTGGTGCTCAGAGGCCAAATTAGAACACTTCTCGGGTTTACGGAAGGAACAAGAAGGCTCAGCAGCCCCTACACCACACCTCCCACTCTAACAGAAACAAAAGGGACTCAGCAAACCCAACATCACAGTTCTCATTCCCGCAAAAACATCAAGATTGGCTTGTCAGTCCCAACATTTTCCACTCCAAATAGATAGATAAATAGATTGGTAGATTATATAGATAGGGTCTTGGTGACCCCAATATAACAACCTCTCACACTAACCAAAACAACATGAAAGGATCTGCGACTCCAACATAAACAAAAGGGCTTGATAGCTCCAGTATAACACCTCCCACTCTCACAGAAACAGAACAGAATCTATGACCATGACATAATATTTCCCACCCTAGACAGACACAAAAGGAGCTCTACAGCCTCACATAAGTTTCTACCTCAGAAAAATACCACCCATATCCCTTCCCAATCCTCTTACATCTGCACATTGTGCTCAACAGCTTCTTCCCCAGTCCTTTCAGCTCATACTCTTCTCTTCCTTATCCAACTATCTTCTTACCTCGTCTTCTGGGAGGCCTTGGTTCTGCTGTATATGAATGTGAGTGTGTTGTGAAGACTTATTTGCTTTCTAGCTTTTCTTTCCTGTCAGCTATTAACATTCTTTGCACATTCTTTTCACATTTTAAAAAATTGATTTTAGCAAGCGTACAGCCTACTTCTTAATACTTTGCCTTTATAACTTTTATTGTGGAGGTTCACTTTTTGCTTCTCCATTCCTGTTTAACCTCTTTTGCTTACAAATAGGTGGGAAGGGGGGAATGGACTACAGGGATTTTGGGAAGGGTTAGATGTTTTTTTCAGCCTCTAGAGTTGTTTTGCTTTTTTCTATTATAAGAAGCATTAAATCTAATGAGCACATATTCAAAGTCATATTCCACCATTCTACAAACTGTTGATCTTCTTTGAAGATCTGTGGGGCTTTAATTATTCTTAAGCCTCTTGGAATGTGTTCAGCCTTACAATATTCGATTAATGCTGTACAATTTAGTTCCAATTTGATGGCAGATTTGAACAATGTTTAAAGACTCCCAATCAAAATGTCCAGCACCCAACCCCATCATATCAAAAAAGGTGTTAGACCCCAATACAGCCGAGACTGAGTCGGCAGAAAAACTAAAACCTGTTTTCCAAGGTTCATAGATCCGTTGAAAAGTTCAAACAACCAAAAAATACAAGGATCTTATATCCAAATCCGTAGAGCAATTTTAAATCCAAATATGGTAAACATGTAGGAATACAGGAAACACAATCTCTAAAAATAAGGAGAAAAAGACCTCATTAAGACCTAAATCCACAATGGTGGGGCTGTAGCCACCTTTATGTGTGTTTGATCAAATAAGTCATCATCAGTCAGAAAACCCTCTGAAAATAGGTTGTCTAGTATATCAAAATCACAAAACTTTAATTTTCAATCAAATTACTACTAACAACCAAATAACAGAAAAATGTTACTTAGCTTCAGTTGCACAGCACGGTGACTTTACCTTAATAGATTCATATCCTTCCATCTATCACAAAAAACTTGTAAACAATCGTCTTTGCAAGTATTCTTTAGTAATCCTTAGAATAGCACCAAAATGACTTCTATGTTAGATATAATAATCATCTCAGAAATTGGTGGAAAGAGGACAATCAATAGGGCACTGTGTTAACAGGGTATAAATTATATTGCAATGATAGAGAGGATCAAATTGGAGGGTTGGTTGCGCTATATGTTAAAGAGGGAATTGAGTCAAATAAAATAAATATTCCACATGACACAGAAAGCAGCATGGAATCATTATGGATAGAAATTCCATGTGTGAAGGGAAGGAGTATTCTTGTAGGGTTGTACTTCCATCCGCCGGGACAGAATGAACAGATAGATGTTTACAGAGATTAGGAAAGTTGGCAAATTGGGCAATGCTATAATAATGGGTGATTTCAATTACCCTGATATTGACTGGATAAATGTTACATCAGGGAGTTTCTAGATGTAATAAATGACTGCTTCTTGGAGCAGCTAGTCCAGGAGCCGAGAGAGGGGGAGCCATTTTGGATCTGGTCTTTGGTGGCATGCAGGGCATAGTGCGAGAGGTGGCAGTGTTGGGTCCCTTGGGAAACAGTGATCAAGTTTGAGTTACTATCTAGGATGAACCTGCAAAGGAAATCTACTGTAACTGCATTTAATTTTCGAAAGGGTGACTATAATAAAATAAGGAAAATGGTTAAAAAGAAACTAAAAGGATTGGCTGCAAAGGTTAGGACACTAAATCAGGCATGGACATTATTCAAAAATACCATCTTAGAAGCCTAGTCCAAATGTATTCCACGTATTTGCAAGGAAAGAAAAGAAAAGAAAACATCAGCCTGCATGGTTAAAAGGTGAAATAAAAGAGGTCATTACAGCCAAAAGATTGTCCTTCAAAGAATGGAAAAAGGACCCAAATGAAGAAAATAAGAGGCAACATAAGCACTGGCAAGTCAGCTACAAAGCATTAATAAAGAAGGCTAAAAGAGAATATGAAGAGAAACTTGTCGCAGAGGCTAAAACTCACAGTAACAACTTTTTCAGGCACATCAGAAGCAGAAAGCCTGTGGGGGAATCCATGGGACCTTTATATCATGAAGGAGCAAAAGGGGTGCTCAGAGAGGACAAGGCCATAGTGGAGAAACTGAATGTATTCTTTGCTTCTGTCTTTACAGAAGAAGATGTAAGAGATCTGCCTGTACTATAAATGGTTTTCAAGCGTGTTGATACGGAGGCGTTGAAAGAAATCTCTTTGAACCTGGAAGATGTACTGAGCCAAATTGACAAATTAAAGAGTAGTAAATCACCTGGACTGGATGGCATACATCAAAGGTACTTAAAGAACGCAAGCATGACATTGTTGATCTGCTGTACTCAAAGAACTCAAGCATGAAATTGTTGATCTGCTGTTAGTAATATGTAACCTATTGTTAAGTCGTCCATAGTACATGAAGATTGGAGAGTGGCCAATGTGACGCCGATTTTTAAAAAGGGTTCTAGGGGTAATCCAGGAAATTATAGACCGGAAAGTCTGACATCAGTGCCGAGCAAAATAGTGGAAACTATTATAAAGAATAAAATTATAGAACAAGTAGACAAACATGGTTTAATGTGACACAGTCAGCATGGATTCAGCCGAGGAAAGTCTTGCCTCACTAATTTGCTTCATTTCTTTTAAGGTGTGAATAAACATGTGGATAAAGGTGAGCTGGTTGATGTAGTGTATCTAGATTTTCAGAAAGCTTTTGATAAAGTTCCTCTTGAGAGACTCCTCTGCTGTGGATTAGGAATTGGTTATTTGGATAGAAAACATAGAGTGGAGAAGAGTGAACAGTGGAGTGCCACAGGAATCTGTACTGGGACCGCTACTATTTAACATTTATAAATGATATGGAAATCAGAATGACGAGTGACGTGATCAAATTTGCAGATGATAGAAAACTATTCAAGGTTGTTAAAACATGTGCGGACTGTGAAATATTGCAGGAAAAACTTAGGAAATTGGAAGACTGGGCGTCGAAATGGCAGATGAAATTTAATGTGGACAAATGTAAGGTGATGCACTTTGGAAAGAATAATCCGAATCACAGCTACCTGATGCTAGGGTCCACCTTGGGGGTCAGCGCTCAAGAAAAAGATCTGGGTGTTGTTGTAGATAATATGTCAAAATCTTCTGCTCAGTGTGCGACGGTGGACAAAAAAGCAAACAGGATGCTAGGAATTATTAGGAAAGGGATGATGAATAAGACTGAAAATACTATAATGCCTTTGTATCGCTCCATGGTGCTTCCGCACCTTGAGTACTACATTCAGTTCTGGTTGCCGTATCTCAAAAAAGATATAGCAGAATTAGAAAAGTTTCAAACAAGAGTGACTAAAATGATAAAGGGATAGAACTCCTCTCGTATGAGGAAAGGCTAAAGAGGTTAGGGCTCTTCAACTTGGAAAAGAGACAGATGAGGGGAGATATGTTTGAGGTCTACAAAATCCTGAGTGGTGTAGAATGACACTCGTGAAAGTTAAATGGAAATACTTTTAAATCAGATAGGAGGAAATATTTTTTCACTCAATGAATAGTTAAGCTGTGGAACGCTTTGCTGGAGAAGGTGGTAACAGCGGTTAGCGTATCTGGGTTTAAAAAAGGTTTGGACAAATTCCATAGTCTGCTCTTAAGACAGACATGGGAAGCAACTGCTTGCCCTGGAATTTGTAATATGAAGTGTTGTCACGATTTGGGTTTCTGCCAGGTACTTGTGACCTGGCTTGACCACTGTTTGGAAAACAGGATACTGGGCTAGATGGACCGCTGGTGTGACCCAGTATGGCTACTCTTATGTTCTTATGAATAATGTCAAAATGGAAATATATTATTTATTAAAGGTATAAAAATAAAAATATGGCAAAATGCAAAGCAAGTTACAAAAATATACTTGTGCACTACAAAATAATGATTATTACACCAATAGATATGTGAATAAAGATATATGAGTGATTACACAACTATAATATATCCTGAGAAAAGATTAGAAACATGACGGCAGATGAAGGCCATAAGGCCCATTCAGTCTGCCCATCCTCTGTAACCCCTAACTCTTCCTTTTCCTAAGTGATCCCACATGCTTATCCCATGCCTTTTTAAATTCTGACATAGTCCTCGACTCCACAATCTCCACCGGGAGGACATTCCATGCCTCCACCACCCCTTCTGTGAAATAATACTTTCTTAGATTACTCCTAGTAGCAGATTTAGGCTACTGACCACAAATCCTGGGAGAAACCAGTCCTTCAGAGGCAAACCAAGACTAACTAAACCCTGCTGTAGGAAGAAAAATCATGCAAGCTCTCTCTTTTAGGTCCTGTAGATTCAGAGTCCAGTGGGATGATGAATCGGATTATCTTCGATTACCTGCTAGCTCTGGTAGATCAAGAATAGTCCAAAGTCTCTGCTCTCAGGCCAGGTACTCAGTTTATGGAAAGCCAAAGCTACTTTTGAACTGTTTTGTGCAGTGCTTAGCACAGAATTCAGTTCACAGGTGTTTGGGAAAAATTAGTCTCGCTAGTTCCCCTGAGAAAGATCTATCCATCAACAAATCTTCTTTTCTTCTCATCTTCTTACTTTTCTTCTGTCCAACAGTGGCATCCCTCTTAGTCCAGGTGACACATATGGACCAATCACAAACTGCGTACTTCTGTCCAGCAGAATTCATGGTCATGCTGAGAGGTCTTGTGATTAGCAAAGAGACTCTTATCAGTCACAAGTCTCATAGTAGCAAACTCCCTCTTGATTCAAAAATACTCCCAGAGACTCTGTCTATGTGAGGTATGCTCCCCCACTTTCCCAGAAGATAACAGTAGACCAGTTTGCAGTAAATAACATGACCTTGGATGAAGTCATTACAGCAATGCGAAGCAGTAGTATTCCATTGTATAAAGCTGGTTTCTGATGGTTTCTAATGTATTCAGGCCACAGGCTGTAGAATTCATATTAGAATAGAAAAGGATGATCCAGGTTCAAGCAGGCCTCAGACCAGCAAAGGTGAGATAACAGGAAAATACCCTTACAGGGCCCAAGATGGCGTCTGAGGCAGCTCTGTCTTACCTCAAAGCAGGCTACACTGGAATAGTTCGGTGTTCAGGCATGCGAGGTCACTCCGTTTTAGCACACACACACATAATCACACAATGCTTCTCTCACAGAGCTGATAAGGAAGGCTCAGAGATGCAGGGTGGGAGTGGCAACACTCCCAGACTATCCTTCATTCATGTAGCACCTACGTGCAAGCTGACTTTGTGTACAAGCCTTGGCTATTAAAAGTTACAAGCGATTATCTACTGCCCTGCATTCTGTCTCAAACAGTTATTCCAGCATCTTTGGCATATTACAGGCAAGAGCTGACAATTTGTAGGTAAGGCACAGTGCAAGAGAATATAAAAAGTTCTGCAAAAGCTCTGGTCTGGAATGTGGTACAAAGTAGCCAAAGTCCTTGACCAAATCCGCACAGGTCTTGAGGTAGTCCCATCAGTCGTAAACCGGCACCGATACAGGCCAGATCCGGTCGTCACTCCTACAATTTCAGTCAGGTCCATTGGATCAATCTCAGACCACAGGGCATGGAGGGCACATTTCTGAGCCCTCCACTACAGGCTGCCCCTGCCAGACCAAGAAGCAACTTGAGTACAATGGAGGCACCGAATCAAGGAAACCTAATGGAGGCGCTCGGGCTTTCAGCAGTGAGAGTGGATCCGCTAGCTGCCTCCTCCCCTGTATTGTCATATATGGAGGCAGGGAAGGCTGGAATTTATGTGGCTCTCCTGCCTGAGGGGATAGATGCGTCTTCAAATCTGGGGACGTTCGAAAAACCAGCAGTGGTGATGCTGGAATCCTTGTGGGACGCTATTCAGGGAGTGCACTTCACTCTCCTTCAGGTATCAAATTCCTTTGGTACAGAAGTTTCATCTTTAAAAGGAACTTGTCAAATCTGTCTCAGGATTTGGGGCAGCAAGCCCCCAGAATTGGATCATTAGAACAGGAAGTGAAACAGTTTTTCCCCTGCAACTGTTAAGGAAAGAAATATTCAGGCACGTAAGCTTGAGTATTTGGATAATGTTGTCAGGAAGAACAATTTGAGATTTCTTAATTTTCTTAAATCTCCTTTGATTCCAGCCTTGGATATGTTGAGAAAATATTTTCAAGAGTTACTGGGTATTGCAGTTGAGGGCTTTCCATCCATAGTGAAAGTCCAATATCTCTCTGGGTTATTGAGGAGTTCTAATGATGACTCAACCTGACTTAAATCTTATGGAGTTTCTGGTAAGCTCGTTGGAAGTTATTACTGAACAAACCACACTTCTGATAACTTTTGCCCTGGAACCAGACAGAAATAATACTTTTCGATTATATTTTTGTCATATGAAAGCAAACTTTTGGGGCTGTACAATACATGAGACCCTTTTACAAAGCGGCGGTAAGCCCAATGCGGGCTTACCGCGCGCTAATCTGGAGCTACCTCCAGCCCAACATGGGTGCCAGCGGTATTTCCAGCCCCAGTGCACACCATTTCCCGCACTGGGGAAAACAGAGCTATAATTTTTAGCATGGCGCTAACCCGGCAGCTCCGCACACTACCCAGTTACCACCAGGCTAGCCCGAGAGCCCTTACCGCCACCTCAATAGGTGGCAGTAAGACCAATTTTACCGTATGGCCATGGCTATTTTCAGCCCTTTTACCTACTGTGGTAAAAAGGGTCACAGCGTATGGCTGAAACAGCCCTCTCCACTAGCGCAAGGCCATTTTTACAGCAGCTTGGTAAAAGGGAAAGGGAAATGGGACATGATATACTGCCTTTCTGAGGTTTTTACAACTACATTCAAAGTGGTTTACATATATTCAGGTACTTATTTTGTAGCAGGGGCAATGGAGGGTTAAGTGACTTACACAGAGTCATGAGGAGCTGCAGTGGGAATTGAACCCAGTTCTCCAGAATCAAAGTCCACTGCACTAACCACTAGGCTACTCCTCCCCAAGTGTTTCCTGATTTGGCCAGAGACCCTCAGAAAAGAAGATGGGAATTTGTTATGATTGTGGTCATAACCCCTCTCAAACTTACCTTTTTCCTGGTGGTCAGCTTAGCTGGCTTTTGTTTCTTTTGTCTGTCCTTTCTGAGCTAGCTCTCTCTCTCTCTGTGCTGGCAGCTTCCAGCAGCATGACTCTAATTGTCTCACTTTACTGCAGCTGTGGGTGTTGCCTGAGTTGCTCTGCTCTCTCTTTGGGTGTACTGGCTTCAAGTGCTTCACGGTGCTGCATTGGTGTGGGTTGGGCCTATATGGGTTTCAGTGTGCTCTCTGGGTCAGTGTGCTGTTGCCTGGGGCTAGGGAGTGTGACATCATCTGGGAGGGCCTTGATAAGGAAGTGGTGTTCTTTCCTTCAAGGCCTTTGCAACGAGTGCTTGAGGTAGGGTTAGTGCAATGGGCACTTCTTCTGATGTGTTTGGCTTCCCTGCTTGCGTTTGCTTTAGGTCCAGGTTAGTGTTGGTGCAGTGTGCACATTTGACCTGTGTTTAAGTGTTTAGCTTCCCTGCCTTTCCCTTGTAGCTCCCCTGCTTTCCCTTTGGGTGTGGTTAGAAGCACTGCTAGTTTGCTGTTAGAAGTACTTCTGGTTTTGGTGCTGTTAGAGGCACTTCAGTTCGCTGTGAGAAGTACTTATGTAGCTTGGTGCTTAGTGTCACCTGGGTTAGGTTAGTGTGGTGGTGCACTGCTGTAGTGTGGGGGCTTAGGAAGCTCCTTTGCTAGCTTGTGTATTTAGGTTTCCTGCTTTTTCTTTGTGGCTTCCCTGCTTTCCCTTGTAGTGCATGGTAGCACTTCTGCTGTGTGTTCAGTGTTTAGTAGCATTGCTGTTGGTTCACTGTTAGGAACCTCCTGTTGGTTTAGGGCTTGGGAGCACTTAGGTCAGTTTAGGTTTAGGAGTACTTCTGTTTCCAGTCCTGGTCCCTGTGTCATCTGGTATCCGGTAAGTCCTGCCGGCCACTAGAACCCAAGGGCTCAACCCTTGGGGGGGTAGTGGCCAAGGGCAGGTGAAGCTGTACGGACCAGTCCAGTGTGCTCCAGTCCAGTGTGTTCTGGTCCAGTGTGTTCCGGTCCGGTGTGTGTTCCAGTCCTGGGTCCTCCAGTCCGGGGGATTGCAGTCCAGTGTTCTAGTCCTGTGTCCTCTAGTCCCTGTGTGTTCCGGCTCGCTGGGCGGTGCCTGCAGTCCCTGCCAGTGCCGGTGTGCTTGCCCAGCGTTGGTTGGTGGGTTTTACCTGCTGCTGTCGCTCCTCGTCAGCAGCCCAAGGGCTCACGTTTGCTCCAGAGCCCAGCCCCGCGGGCTTCGAACCTGAGAACCTGACAGATTGCAAAGGCCATGAGCCCGGCAAGAAACCCCGCCCAGCTGACCCAGCTGGGGTCCAGCTCCATCGTTGTTCTTGATCCTTCTATGACTCTTCGTCAGTATCGGAATAAACTTTTGTCTCATCCTGTTTTGAAGAAGACCCCTGAAGTGGCAGCTGAGAGAAAACGTGTCCGGTGGCTTGGAATCACTGAAAACCCAGTTTCAGATATGAACCCTTTTATCACGCTCACTGAATATCGCCGCAGCCTGGTCTTGAATCCAGCTTTGTGGGATACTCCTGAAGCTGTCGCTGAGAGGAGATGTCTTGGGAATTCCATGCTCTGGGCCTAGCAGGGGTCCAGTCCCATTCAAGCAGCGCGCCCAGACAAGCCTCTGAATCCAGTCCGAGCAGCGTGTCCAGCCAAGCCTTGGAGCCTAGTCCAAGGGACGCTCCTAACCGAGTCGCCGACTCCAGTTCAAGTGGCGCTTCCACTCAAGCCTCTGAGTCCAGTCCGAGGGATGCTTCTGACCAAGCCTCCGAGTCCAGTTCAGAGGCCACTTCGAACTGATCCTCCTATCCCAGTTCAGGTGGCACTTCCACTCAAGCCTCTGAGTCCAGTCCGAGGGATGCTTCCGACTGAGTCTCCGATTCCAGTCCAAGCAGCGCTTCAAGCCAAGTCTCTGCGTCCAGTTCAAGTGGCGCTGTCTACTGAGCCTTCTAGTACCAGTTTGGATCCCAGTTCCAACCCCATTTTTGAGCTGGATCCGTTTCTGACGCTCCATGATTACCATGTCAAACTGTTGTCTGATCCAACCCTGAAGAATACTCCTGAAGCTGCAGCGGAGAGAAGGCGTGTCTCCTGGCTTGGGTTCGAAGAGAACCCAGTTTCTGCTATTGACCCTTCTACCAAGCTCTTCTTTTATCGCTTCCAGCTTCTCTCGGATCCAGCCCTGCGGGATACTCCTGAAGCTCAAGCTGAAAGAAGGTGGCTTCCTGATTTTTCCCGCCAAACTTCTGAGTCCAGCTTTGCCTGCCAAGCTTCTGAGTCCACACTGAGTTCCAGCCCAGTGCCTGAGTCTGTTTTGAGTTCCAGCCCAGATGCTGAGTCCAAGCTGAGGCCCAATTCCAGCCAGGTTCGGAGTCCTGTCCGAGCAACTCTTCTAACCGAGCCTCCAATCTCAGTTCAAGTAGCACCTTCAGTCAAGCCTCTGAGTCCAGTCCGTGGGACGCTTCTAATTGAGCCTCCGATTCCTGTTCAAGTGGCGCTTCTGGCCGAGCCTCCGGTCCCAGTTCAAGTGGCACTGCCAGTTAAGCCCTTGAGTCCAGTCCAAGGGACGCTTCTGACCGAGCCTCCAATGCCAGTTCGAGTGGCCCTGCTAGCCAAGCCGCTGAGTCTGGATCGAGTGGCAGCAGTGGCAGCCAAGATGCTGAGTCTGGAGCGAGTTGCAGCAGTGGCAGCCAAGATGCTGAGTCCGGAGCGAGTTGCAGTTCCAGTCATGATGCTAAGTCTGGAGCAAGTTGTAGTTCCAGTGAAGTTGCTGAGTCTGGGTCGAGTTGTAGTTCCAGTCAAGATGCTGAGTCTGGATCGAGTTGATTACAAATAAATACATAAAATATATGAATACAACTTCTGAAAGAAAAAAAATTACTGTTAATTGTAAATAGATTTAATGTTAATGTAATATGGAATTTTTGATTTGCTTTTCCAAGGGATCTATGGTGATTAGTAACGGAAAAAAAATAAGTAGTTTGTGCCATTTTGGCCTTTATTTTAGTTGAGGTCTTCAGCCATCAGTTTTTGTTGATGTGGGGGAAGGCAAACAATTCAACATCTTTCTCATCTTTTAATTCCTTTCTTGTCCTCATTAAAAAAAAATCAACCCTACCTTCTCAGAATCAGCATTTTCATAAAAACATAACATGTAAATCCTCATGAAAAGATTGATTATTGAATGTTCAGTCTAGACGTCATCAGTTGATACCCTCAAAAGTAATGCAGAAAGAAAAGATCAGAGGATAAGGAGTGTAGGAGGAATGGGTAGAATCTCCAAGATGGTGGTTGATGATAGCTGTACAGGAAATTGTGACTGGCATTGCCTTGACAGCTGAGGGTTCAGTGGGGGCATAGCACAGTGCAAAATAAACAAGAACGTTCTATTCCACAGATGCCCATGAACAGCCAAACACACATCACAGCAGAAAGCCACAATAAAGATACTGACTCATGAAAGAAGTAACCTCCCTGTCGGTAAAAGTGAATCATTGGTATGTGTGACCCAGGTATAAACAGTTCATCTTTAACTATGTTTTCCTTTTGTTGCTGTTGTGGTGATGGCTGGGTATCCAGTTGCTGTTGTAATATGAACTTCTTAGATACCCACAAGTTGTAGTACTCAAATGTACCTAGAGAAACTAATTATTTATGTATTTATTTACTACTTCCACATACATAGTGTTGACTTCATTTATTTTCTTTATACTCTGATGTTGGATATATTTGGCCAGAAATAGAGTGATATTTGACAATGCTCAGATGATTTTTTCTTTAGCACAATTTAAAATGTACAAATTCCAAATTTATGGCCCTCATTTACTAATCTGTGTTAATATTTTAACAAGTATTAATAGAAGTTATGTGCTTAGCTGGTAAACAAGATCTAAGGAGAAGATAAACAAAGAAAAATAAGGCAAATAAAAACCACGTGGCCTATCCACTCTACCCATCCGTGCCATCTACTATCCCTTCCTCTCCCTTTGAGATCAAATGTACTTGTCCCAAGCTTGCTTGAATTCAGATATAGTCTTCGCCTCCACCACCTCCACTCTTCAAAATTGACATAAACCTAATAAAAAAAGGATCAGAATTCAAAGTAATTAGTAATTGGTTCCAGAGGGTAGGAGCTAATCAGCTAAAAGCTGGTGAGTGGGAAGTATCAAGTGTAAGAACTGTAATGGGCAGATGAAAGCCCCGCATTGTTCCAAACAGCGCTCTAAAAATAGTGCTGGAACAGTGTGGGGATTTACCGCCCCTATGATCAGAGATAATAGGGAACTATCCAAAAATTAGCAGTAGAAGAACAAAGTGTTGTAGAAGGGGTGATAAGGGTGAGCAGCTTAGATAAGTAATACGGCAAGTCATTATAATAAGCCTTATCTATAAAGAGAAAAATCTTATAATAGAGTCTACTAGAGACGGATGACCATTATTGTTCAATTAACAAGGCGGGGAGGAGGGGAATAGGGTGTCACATGATCATAACAGTTGGTATTATAAATCAACTTCACTATAGTGTGTTCAAGAAACTTCAGGCGTCATAGGACATATTAAGTCAAGTCTGCCAGAACAGCGTTAAAGTAGTCTAATATATTGAAAACCAAAGCATGTATCAATATCTTGATGGCTCCAGAATCAAGAAAGGGTTTAATAGGCTTGATCTTAATGAAGAGAAAATAATGTAGTTTAGTTTAGTTGCACTTGATAAACCATCTTTGCTGGCGCACAGATCAAAGTGTTTTACAATAAAACACTTAAAATTAGAAAGAAACTATTGTATCAAATAGGAAAGTATCTCCATTTATATAAGAAGAGTACAATAAGGAAGGGGCAGGAAAATAGAGATCCTGCAGGCATGCAATTGCCCTATGACTGCTCCTGTATTCTCAAAGGTCAAGCGAAACAAGCATGTCTTAAGTAATATCATAAAATTCTTCATAGACATCTCTGCCCTTAAATGTGAAGGAAGACTGTTCCAACACAATGGAGCTAGAAAGAAAAATGCACACTGCCTTGTAGATTTGAAGCAGGCAATAGCTTAGTGAAAGGAGAACTAGATGCTGGTCATTAAGAGATCTTAAACAATGGGAAGGAACATAAGAAATGATTGCCGATGTCAGGCAACTAGGAGAATCCTCATGCAGCACTCTAAAGACTAGCATGGAACAGCACATATAATGTAACAGGAACCCAAAATAACAGGGTAACCTGATCAAACTTACATGCATGAAATAAAAAACAAACTGCTGTATTTGTAACATCTGAAGACGTTTTAACTGCTATTGTGGGACTTCCATGTAATGAGCATTGCAATAGTCTAGCTTATAAAACAAAATGCATGCTGTAGTGTATGAAGAGTATTATCATTAAAATAGCCATGCACTGCACAAAGTTGGTGACGTGTGTAAAAACCTGACTTTATAACATTAGAAATCTGAGCAGTAAAAGATGGTTCTGAATTGATTATTATCCCAATGCACCAGAATGAAGTAACAGGCTGTATGAAAGAATCAAATAAGAATGGAAACACAGGGAGACAATCCTCTGACTTGTGAGCCAATAGGCAATTATCTTCAATGGGTTTAGCTTTAATTGATGAGATAACCAGCTGGCCAAAGAAGTCAAAGAATTTTGTATTGGTAATAAATCCGGATTGTGAAAGATGTATAAAATATTAATAATATATCACATGCATAAAAGTAAAAACTAATTCCAAAGCTCTGAATAATAGTGGCCAAAGGGCTGAGGAAAATATTAAACAGGATAGGTGGAAGAACTGAGCTTTGTGGAGCCCCAGAAAAGAAAGATAATGAATGAGAAGTCACAAGGGTAGTCTTAACAGAAAAGAACAGTTAGACAAGTAGAATGCAAACCAATTGAATGCCTCAGCTGTAACCGCTATTTCAGCTAACCTATTTAGAAGCAGAGCACGATATACTATGTCAAGGGCTGAAGACAAATCTAAGGACACACTAAAGAAGGCATCTGTCTAGCATTGTATGAACATCATTAAGCAGTGATGTCATATTAGTCTCTGTATTGTGTCAGAGCTTAAAGCTGGATCGATGTGGGTGTAACACAAACATTTTTCAACATGGTCAATCTATTGAGAATAAACAACTGTTTTGATCAATTTAGAGAGGAAGCAAAGATTAAATAAAGACTGTTCTATAACTAGCTGGGTCAGTAATATCAAGATTCCCTTTTATTTAAAGATTGGCCGAATTATAGCTGTCTTCCAGTTTAAATATACTTGACTGAGAAATAAACTCTAGATAATTATCTGAAGAGCTAGAGGAAGCAGGTTGTGTCTTGATGCTTTAAGCCATTGAGATGGAACTGGATCCAGCTCACAAGTGGTCTGTTTCATAGAAGAAATTGTTTTAAATAAAGTATTAAGGATGGGTAACCAAAATGAAGTTCAGTGATAGATTATTGCCCATACTGGACTGGGCAATAAACCAGATATTCCTTTGGAAGAATCAAAAGGACCTAAAGAAAGAGTATTTACAGCGAAGGAATCTTACAATGATTTAATCTTAGAACTAAAATAATTTACCAGATCATCTGCAATGAGAGACTTAGATGGAACGATAGGATGTATATACTTTAAATAATGAGATATAGATGCCAAAAGACTGAGATCTGTAGAATGTAACCCCTAATGATTTGATAGCATTCTGAATCTTTAGTAGGGTTTGATTTATTGATGGAATAAATGATGGTAGAGAAGGATTTTTAGAGAACCATAGGGCCTCTGATTTATTAGGGCTGGTGTCAGTTTATGGTCTGATAACCAGGTGGCTGTCATTGCTAAATTAGAGATTGTATTCTGTTAGAAATTGAGATCCCAAGTATCATGAACAACTAATAGTTGAATGTCATCTGCACATATATGTAAGTGGAAAGGCCCAAATCTTGCACTAAGATAGCCAATGGAGCCAAAATCAAGTCTTGGGAAATGCCTGTAGAAAGCAGGTAAGATGGGGATGTACAACATGAACCAGTTTATCACTTAAATGAGACAAAAGAAGAACATGATTGATAGTATTGAAGGCTGAGGTAAGATACAACTATATCAATAATACATCCTTCCCTGAGTCAAGATGACAAACAACATCAGAAATTAGGGAGGCAAACAAGCTGGGGAACACAATAATAATGGGTGATTTCAATTACCCTGATATTGACTGGGTAAATATAACATCAGGGCATTCTAGGGAGATAAAATTCCTTGATGAAATCAAGGACTGTTTTATGGAGCATCTGGTACAGGAGCCAACAAGAGGAAGAAAAATTTTAGACCTAGTTCTTAGTGGAATGACTGATACAGTGCAGGAAGTAATAGTGCTGGGGCCGCTTGATAATATGATCAGATTATTGGCTCTGGAGTAAGTACACACAGGAAATCCAATGCGTTAGCATTTAACTTTCAAAAAGGAGACTATGACAAAATGAGAAGAACAGTGAAAAGAAACTTAGAGGAGCAGCTGCGAAGGTGAAAAATTTACATCAGGCGTGGATGTTGTTCAAAAATACCATCCTGTAAGCCCAGGCCAGTTATATCCCATATATTAAAAAAGGAGGAATGAAGGCCAAGTGACAGCCAGCATGGTTAAAAAGTGAGGTGAAGGAAGCCATTAGAGCTAAAAGAAAATCCTTCAAAAAATGGAAGAAGGATCCGACTGAAAATAATAAGAAATAGCATAAAAAATGGCAAGTCAAATGCAAAGCACTGATAAGGAAGGCAAAGACTTTCTGAAAAAGACTGTGTTGGAGGCACAAACATATAGTAAAATCTTTTTTAGGTATATTAAAAGCAAAAAGCTAGTCAAAGAATCAGTTGGACCGCTAGATGACCGAGGGGTAAAAGGGGCACTCAGAGAAGACAAAGCCATAGCGGAGAGATTAAATGAATTCTTTGCTTTGGTCTTCACCAAGGAAGATTTGGGACAGATACTGGTTCTAGAAATGGTATTCAAAGCTGAAGAGTCAGAGAAACTGAATGAAATCTCTACAAACCTGAAGGATGTAATGGTGCAATTTCACAAATTGAAGAGTAGCAAATCTCCTGCAGCAGATGGTATTCATCCCAAAGTACTGATAGAATTGAAAAATGAACTTGCAGAACTATTGTTAGTAATATGTAATTTATCTTTAAAATCAAGCATGGTACCGGAAGATTGGAGGGTGGCCAATGTAATGCCAATTTTTTAAAAAAAGGTTCCAGAGTTGATCCAGGTAATTATAGACAGGTGAGCCTGACGTTGGTGCCGGGCAAAATGGTACAGACTATTATAAAGAAAAGCATATTCAAAAGCATGGATTAATGAGACAAAGCCAACATGGATTAGTGAAGGGAAATATTGCCTCACCAATATACTACATTTCTTTGAAGTGGTGAACAAACATGGGGATAAAGGTGATCCAGTTGATGTTGTATATCTGGATTTTGAAAAGGCATTTGACAAATTACCTCATGAAAGACTCCAGAGGAAATGGGAGAGTCATGGGATAGGAGGTAGTGTTCTATTGTGGATTAAAAACTGGTTAAAAGATAGAAAACAGAGAGTAGGGTAAAATGGTCAGTATTCTCAAAGGAGAAGGGTAGATAGTGGGGTTCCATGGGGTCTGTGCTGGGACCACTGCTTTTTAACATATTTATAAATGATCTAGAGATGGGAGTAACTAGTGTGGTAATTAAATTTGCTGACAACACAAAGTTATTCAAAGTTGTTAAATCACAAGAGGATTATGAAAAATTACAAGAGGACTGTACGAGACTGGGAGACTGGGCGTCTAAATGGCAGATGACGTTTAATGTGAGCAAGTGCAAAGTGATGCATGTGGGAAAGAGAAACCTGAACTATAGTTACATGATGCAAGGTTCCACATTAGGAGTCACCAACCAGGAAAGGGATCTAGGTGTCATCATTGATGATAAGTTGAAACCCTCTGCTAAGAAAGCAAATATAATGTTAGGTATTATTAGGAAAAGAATGGAAAAGACACATTATAATCCGTATGTATGAGTAGAAGGGTTACAGTCAACTGCAGTAACCATCTCAGTTGTCTATTGCAGCAAGAGTAATTATCAGAGGAATGATGGAACAACTTAAGGACAGGATCATCCAGAAATCAGTGCATATTCAGTGCTAGCATAGGAACAAATATGGGGCTAGGTTTACTAAGCGGCACTATGGGCGCATTAGCGTTTTTAACACGCTTAAATGGTTTATGCACGTTAAACTCTAACGCGCCCATCATGTATAAGCGTGTTAGCATTTAACACACCTTAAATTTACAGGCGCGTTAAAAACACTAACGCACCTTAGTAAACATACCCCATGGTGTTCTGTGCCTGACATATTCAGAAAACATTTATATGGTCCCAGATATGGGATCGTGTTAAATGAAAAATATGAACTGTTATGTTCAAATCAATATACGAGAATAAGTCAACTCAATGTAGTTTTTTTAGGATTGACTGAATTAAAGATATGTTCTAAAAAAAGAAAAAAATTGTTTCATTTAAATAGATAAGTAATTGATTAACAAGTTAATTGATGCTAATGCAATGAGAACTACTGAATTCAAAGTATTAAATGGAAGTTCTGATTGGTCCATTATATCACTCACATGATTTAAATATCACAATCATTCAGATGCTCAACGTTTGAAGCTCTGTTGAGCCAACTGCCAACAGGATACAACGTGAGTTAAAAGGAAGGTTGTCTTTTGTCTTATTGTTTTAATATATTTACTCTACTTGAGAGAATGAATAATATGGCATATATATTTTTTAGGTAATCACAAATTGATCAATGCTGTCCTTTGTGTATGAAATGTCGATGCACAGCCCCTGAAGAAGCCAATCAAGTGAAATGGATGTGGCCACTGTTGGGCAACAGATAAGTGCTCGACTTTTTGCTTCAAAAATTGTTTATAGTACAAAACCACAGAAAGGCAGTATATCAAGTCCCAAGCATGAATTCAGCCAAGGAAAGTCAGGCCTCACGAAGTTGCTTCATTTCTTTGAAGGCATATATATGTGGATAAAGGTGAGCCAATTGATGTAGTGTATCTTGATTTCCAGAAAGCATTTGACAAAGTCCCCCATGAGAGACCCCTTAAAAAATTAAAAAGCCATGGGATAGGAGGTAATGCTAACTTGTGGGTTAGGAACTGGTTAATGGACAGAAAACAGAGAGTAGGATTAAATAGCCATTTTTCTCAGTAGAGGAGGGTGAATAGTGGAGTGCCGCAGGTTCAAAGAAGGGCAACCAAAATAATAAAGGGGATGGAAATGTTCTCATATGATGAAAGGCTAAAGAGGTTATGGCTCTTCAGTTTGGAAAAGAGATAGCTGAGTGGGGCTATGATTGAGGTCTACAAAATCCTGAATGGCGTAGAACGGGTAAAAATAAATTGATTTTTTATTCTTTCAAAAAGTAGAAAGAACGTATTATGTTCAAAATTTGCACCCTGGCTCATAAAATTATTCACGGTGAGGCCCCGGCCTACATGTCAGACCTCACAGACCTACCAACCAGGAACACAAAATGGTCAGCACGCACATTCCTGAATCTCTACTACCCCAGTTGCAAAAGACTAAAATATAAATCAACATATGCATCTAGTTTCTCATACATAAGCATCCAACTATGGAATACACTACCAAACGTCATAAAGACAATGCACGACCTAACAAAGTTCCAAAAATCACTAAAAGCCAATCTGTTCAAAAAGGCATACCACAATGATCCAACCTAAATACCTGACAACGAAACATATACTGGAACTGGACAAAACCAAACTCTCTACACTTGAATGCCTCATCTACTCGTATCTCTAATGAACTTTAATGCAATTCCACTTTATTTTTCATTCGGAAATGAACTCTCTATACCTGACTGTTTAATCTAACCTGTCACCTATGACCACTTTGTATTCCTCATTCCGGAAATGGCAATTGCCTTTGCAGCATAATGTAAGCCACATTGAGGCTGCAAATAGGTGGGAAAATGTGGGATACAAATGCATAAATAAATAAAATAAATAAAGACTTTGGGACACGCAATGAAGTTACATGTTAATACTTTTAAAATGAATAGGAAGAAATATTTTTTCATTCAACGAATAGTTAAGCCCTGGAACTTGTTGCCAGAGGATGTAGTTACAGCGGTTAGCATATCTGGGTTTAAAAAAAGGTTTGGAAAAGTTCCTGGAGGAAAGGTCCATAGACATGTGGAAAGCCACTGCTTGCCCTGAGATAGGTAGCATGGAATCTTGCTACCATTTGAAATTCTGCCAGGTACTTGTGGCCTGGATTGACCACTGTTGGAAACAGGATATTGGGCTAGATGGACCATCAGTCTGATCTAGTATGGTTACTCTTATGTTCTTTTGTTCTAACATTGGTCTGTATTACCTTTTCCATGATACTCCTATGTAACACCCAGGATATGAATGGATAGTTTAGATTCAGTCATGACTAGGTGGAGGATTGTTCAACCTGAGACATCCACAGACTTGCTCTAAGATGGTAAAATCAGTAGTCAGGGATTTGTTGTTTGCTAATGACTATTCATGCATAGCCCTCTTCCAGGAAGATATCCAGGTTATTGTAAAATTGTTTGCTAGTGTAGGTAGATGTTTTGGATTCACCATCAGTTTGTAAAAAAACAGCAGCCAGCTCCATCTAAACCCTATTTTGAGCCTACCATTTCAAGCCAGGGCATTCAACTGAATGCAGCTGACAGATTCTTCTGTTACCTTTGCAACATTCTTTCTAATTCCGCCAACGTTGAGGGTAGATGACAAAATGCATTGCTGAGGCAAGCTCTTCCTTTAGCAGACTCCATCATTACCCGTAGGATGATCAATATAAATCAAACAAAATAAAACATGGAAAAGAAAATAAGATGATATCTTTTTTATTGGACATAACTTAATACAAGAAATGTATTAAGTTATGTCCAATAAAAAAGGTATCATCTTATTTTCTTTTCCATGTTTTATTTTGTTTGATTTCTATTGATAACCTTAAGAGTGGACTAACACGGCTACCACACTCCCGTAGGATGAGAAAGAGGTGAGACTTCCCTCTGCGATCAAGGCGCCAAGCATTGGTATTGTCTATATTGCTCTGTGGATGTGAATTCTGAATGCTATACAGCAGAGAAGCAATTCTACTAGTGCTCTCTGAAATCCATCTGCAATATAAGGTGATAAGATTGGCTCTTATACAGAGAAACCTTTGAAAGGTATGAAATTTCTAGTGTAGAGGGAATGGTATCTAGCTCAGTTTTAATGGACAAGTCCTGTCATAGGATTCTATATCTGATTAGTCCAGGTACCTGCAACAAGTTAGTTTCCCAGAACTTATCCACTCATTCCCATCTAAATCCAGTTATTCTCATGTTAAGATTAAAGAGAATGTCCCCCACTCATCACTATCTTGTCAATTGAAATCACACTAACAGCACTTCCTTATCATATCTACCTATTCCAGTAGGATATATTAATGCCAGATCAGCAGTAAACAAAACAGAAATTATTAGAGGATCAATAGAGGAAGAACATTTTGGACTAGCTTTAATATCTGAAACTTGGTTACATTCTAAGGCAATCTAATATTACCTGATATCTGTCCACCAGGTTATAAGATACTCCACCAAACTAGACCTAAGAAAAGAGGTGGTGGAATTGTTATCATTTATAAATCCTTTTTCAAAACTGAACTAATTAATCTGCCATCTCATCTCCCCAAATCTTGAAATTATTGCTTGCAAAATAAGTGATGTTTCTTTATGTGATACTATTTGCCTCACTCCATTCTATCGTCCACCTGCAAACTGGCAGTCCACTGAAATTGGTTTCTGAGAGTTTATTTGTAACATCTGTGTTAAATTTTCTAATGTTTTGTTAGTGGGTGACATAAATCTACATTTAGATAACACAAGTGACATTAATACAAAAAGTCTTCATGACTTCCTAACTTTCTGGCAATTTACTCAATCTCATAATACATCTCATACCAAAGGACACCTAGAGGGGCATAATCGAACGTGAACGCCCATCTCCATGGGCGACTATCTCCGAGGACGGGTACGCGAAGGGGCGGGACAGACCGTATTTTTGAAAAAGATGGGCGTCCATCTTATGTTTCGATAATACGGTTGGTGCCGGGCAAATGCATCGGATTTGGGCGGATTTGAGCTGGGAGGTATCGGTTTTCAGCGATAATGGAAACCGAAGCCGCCCAGCTCAAAAATGAACAACTCCAAGGCATTTGGTTGTGGGAGTGGCCAGGATTCGTAGTGCACTGGTCCCCCTCACATGCCAGGACACCAACCGGGCACCCTAGGGGGCACTAGTAAAAATTAAAAAAAAAAATTAAAATACCTCCCAAGTCCATAGCTCCCTTACCATGAGTGCTGAGCACCCCAAATCCCCCCCAAAACCCACTCCCCACAACTCTACACCATTACCATAGCACTTATGGGTGAAGGGGGGCACCTAGATGTGGGTACAGTGGGTTTTGGGGGCAGTTTGGAGGGCTCCCATTTACCAGCACAAGTGTAACAGGTAGGGGGGGATGGGCCTGGGTCCACCTGCCTGAAGTCCACTGCACCCACTAACAACTGCTCCAGGGACCTGCATACTGCTGTGATGAAGCTGGGTATGACATTTGAGGCTGGCATACAGGCTGGCAAAAAAAAGTTTTTAAAGTTCTTTTTTTTTTGGTGGGAGGGGGTTAGTGACCACTGGGGGAGTCAGGGGTGGTCATCTGGGCAGTTGGGGCACTTTTTGGGGACTTGTTCGAGAAAAACAGGGTCCAAAAAAAGTGGCCCAAATTCTCGCTAAAAACGCCTTTCTTTTTTCGATTATCGGCCGAGGACGCCCATCTCTCCTCAGCCAATAAACACGCCCCAGTCCCGCCTTCACCACACCTCTGACACACCCCCGTCAATTTTGTTTATTCCCGTGACAGACTGCAGTTGGAGGTGCCCAAAATTGGCTTTCGATTATACCATTTTGGGCGCCCACGGGAGAAAGGCGCCCATCTCCCGATTTGGGTCGAAATATGGGCGTCTTTCTCTTTCGAAAATAAGCCTGCTAGTAAATTTACTGGCACACAGATTCACTGATCCTAACAATTTCTTTATAAATAACACTTCTTGGGCTCCAGTGCCCTGTTCAGACCATAAAAAGTTAGTGTTCACCCTATATTGGAAGACTAAAGACTAAAATTAAACCAATTCAAAGAGTTTTGCCCTGGTTCAATCAAGCTAGCCTTCTCATGAAAAGACAGTGCTAAAAACTAATGAGGAAGTGGTCAAAAATCAAATTGGATGGCGATAAATTACTTTGGAAAAAGGCTATCAAAGTTTAGCAATCTAAAATAAAAGAAGCTAAAATTCTTTATTATAATGAACAACCTAATAAATAGTCTCTTCAACTCCAAGGCTATATCTAAAGCTAATGAGGCTGCCCCCACTGCTGAACAGCTTGCCATTTACTTCAAACAAAAAAATACTGAAATCATAAATGGTGTCCTGAATCTTAACATTAATTCTACAGTCAATTTTGGTGCATCAACAAACTCATGTGGAGGAACAATAGCTGATAGAATTTGCTTCTCCTTCATATTACTCTCTCAGTAACCAGTTTGATCATTCTTATTAAAGCAATCCTCACATTGTACCTTAGATGCCTGCCCAAGTTATCTTTTAATAAAGCTGCTCCTAATGCATTCATTGAACTCCTCAAAGCAAATATATCCTTTTTGTTGACTTATGGTTGATTTCCGGATAATAAAGGATCCATTATATTAACTCTCATTCCTAAGAATCCATTGGCCTCAACAAGTGACGTCACCAACTACAGGCCAGTAGCATCAATTCCCCTATTGATCAAGGTCATGGAAGGTATAGTCGCAGCCCAATTTATGGATTATCTCTCTTCCTTCTCCCTTCTGTACAAATCCCGATCAGGTTTCAGACCCCGTTACAGCACTGAAATGGTCCTAACCACATTAATAGCTAACGTCAGGAAAGAAATTAGCTTGGGTAAAAAGATTATACTGATGCAATTTGATATGTCTAGTGTGTTTGACATAGAGGGGCATAATCGAACGCGAACGCCGTTCTCCATGGGCGTCTATCTCCGAGAATGGGTACGTGAAGCAAGCTCTCCAAAACACACTACAAATCCACTGTAACCATATATATAGGTGCCCCCCTTCACCCTTAAGGGCTATGGTAGTGGTGTACAGTTATGGGTAGTGGGTTTTGGGGGGCTCAGCACACAAGGTAAGGTAGCTATGTTCCTGGGAGCAATTTATGAAGTCCACTGCAGTGCCCCCTAGGGTGCCCGGTTGGTGTCCTGGCATGTCAGGGGGACCAGTGCACTACAAATGCTGGCTCCTCCCACATCCAAATGGCTTGCATTTGGACGTTTTTGACATGGACGTCTTTGGTTTCAAAAATCGCTGAAAGTCAGAAACGTCCAAATGCAAGGACATCCAAATCTAGGGACGTCCACATTTAAGGATTTAGATGTCTCTGACGGTATTTTCAAAATGAAAGATGGACGTCCATCTTTTTTTGAAAATACGGGTTTCCCTGCCCCTGGATTTCGCTGTTTTGCAAAGACGTCCAAATCACAACTTGGACGTTTCTTTTGAAAATGCCCCTCCACGTATTCCTGGGCCAGGCTTCCATATCCCAATTTGTCCTTAAATTTAGCCAGTAAGCTATTATATAATAATGATGAATTTGACCATAGGCCAAAAAATGTGTGGATGGTTTCTCCCATGCCCTCTGAATTTGTTAAAAAGCTGGGAACTGTCCCTCCTCCTAACTGAAGCAAGGATCCCAAAGTGTGACCACCCCATGATGCCCAAAGATTGAATGAAGAATGGACTAGACCTGGTGAGAAAGCTGAGTTTTATTATATAGAGAGGCCTGGTGCTCCTTACACTGTCTCAGTCTCCACCATCTCCAAGCTCTAAGCAAGAGAAGCAAAAAGGATGGAAGACCATGACATTCTTAATGACATGCAAATACGTAAGAAACGAAAGAGGTGCTGTACATTCAATAAGTCTCTAGATGAGTACTTCCATGAATCTGAAAAAGTTTCATAGATCCACCGAATTATGGCCGCCACATTGTAGTTCCTTAGGTCAAGTAGGTTTAGACCCCTCCAGCTCCCTGGCCGTAGCTAACTGTTGATAGATGATCATAGCCAATTTGGATTTCCATATATAGCTACACAGTATAGAGCGCAAGTATAATTCATCCTTCTTAGTTATCCAGATAGGCATCACCTGATCAGGGTATAGTAATTTGGGGAAAATTATCATTTTCACTAAGGCATTTCACCCCATCAGGGCAAGGGGAAGATCCCTCCATTTATGACAGAGCACTCTAATCTTCTCTATGGTTGCAGTAATATTAAATTTATACAAGTTAAGTGGGTTCAGGCTGAGTATTATCCCCAGGTATGTGAGCTTTCCTTTAGCAATGCCCACACCTATTTTATCATGCTAAGGTTCATGTTTTCCTGGACCCAATAATAAAGCCTCTGTCATATCATAGTTGATATGTATCGTGTAAAGCTCCCAAAGGAATGATTTGCACGATGTGTTGCATATTTCTATCAGCATATGCTACATACAGCAACATATCATCAGCGAACATACTCAGTCTAAATTCCCTGTCCCCCACCTTTAATCCTGACAGCAAAGGATCTGCCATGATCCTCACTGCCAAATGCTCTCATGATAAAAGGAACAGCAGGAGGGACAATGAGCATCCCTGCCTCATCCCTCTCTATAATTCAAAGGGATCAGAGAGGCATTCATTGACCAGAACTTGTACAGTGGGCCTCATATAAAGGGTTTTACCCACTGTACAAAGGTACCTGTGATGTTGTATCTCTCTAGTACCCAGGATAGATGCTGCCATGAGACCATGTCGAAAGCTTTCTCAACATCTATGCTAACGATCATGGCTCTGTCCCTGGCATTAGAAGCACCTTGCATAGCAGCCAGAACTTTCATTAGATTCATTGATGTGTACTGACCTGGTATGAAGCCCACTTGGTCTTTGTGGATAAGGAGAGGTAAAAACTGATTAAGTCAAGCTGCAAGTATATTTGCCAGTATTTTAATATCTTGGTTTAACAAGGATATAGGCCTAGCTGGTCAATGGACCTCTCAGGCTTACGTAATATACCCCCAAGGGGACCCCCTGTAAAAGACCAATATACATGTCCTGCAAACATCTTGAAATAGAGTCAGAAAGAATTTTGTAAAATTCAGGCCCTAATCCATCTAGTCCTGGTGATTTCACCAGTTTCAGATGTTTGATAGTCTTGTCCAGCTCTCCACAGGAGACAGGGGTGTTTAAAAAATCAACCGTATCAGATGTTAAGGTGGGAAGGGGCAGGTTAACGAAGAAGTTCTTTCTGGCAACTTCATCACTCACCTGGTACCCATATAAATATTTATAGAAGTCCACAAACCGATGTGCAATGTCTGCATGAGCTGTGAAGACCTTTCCCATTGTACTTTTTATATGGGTAAGGAGGCGCTTTGATATAATGCTATTGGACGCTTTTATTGAATTTACTCAGGGCTAAATTCTATAAATGGTACCTTAAAAATTGGTGCCGAAAATCCATGCGCTTAGCGCAATTCTATAAACTATGCCTAAAGTTAGATGTAGTTTATAGTCTTAAAGGGTCTTACATATCTGGTTAATAGTTTACCCATCTTATCTCCCCATTGATAAACTGGTATTTTTGAAAATGAATATCTCTTTGCACCTTGCTATGTAATAAATCATTCAATTTTGGTTTTATTAAATTGAGTTTCTCTCTCAAAGGAGGAGATATGCAAGAAATGTGTTGGGTGTGCAGGGTTTGTAGTTCCCTAGGGAAAGTATTTCACCATCCCTTTTCTTTTTCTGTGCAGCTGTATAAGCTATAATATGGCCTCACATAACTGCTTTCGCTGCCTCCCAAAAGATGGCTGCATTTGTATCTTCTACTCTGTTGGTGATCACATAGTCCCTCCATTTTGCCTGTAGGTATTCATGAAAATTTACATCTCGATATGGGAAAGGGAATGGGACTTGATATACCGCCTTTCTGTGTTTTTTTGTAACTACATTCAAAGCAGTTTACATAGTATATACAGGTACCCCTGGGGCAGTGGAGGGTTAAGTGACTTGCCCAGAGTCAAGCTTGAGGGCATTCTCCATAGCCTTTCCTTATATGCTACAATAAATTGCAGGATTATGTTAATTGCAGAATGGTCAGACAGTAGTGGGGGTAATATGTTTGAAGTGGCAAGTTTGGGGAACAATGCATCTGAGAGCAGTATATAGTCTATCCTAGTGTAGACGTTATGCGGGTTCAAATTAAAGGTGAAATCTGATTTTCCAGGGTGCATCATCTGCCAGACATCTATAAGACCTTTATTTTAAAATTAACTCCCTTATGTAGCATATCTTCAGAGGGCTGTTTAGGAGGTTTACTGTCCAACTGGAGGTTAGCTGTTAAGTTAACCTTCCCCCCCCCCCTCACGAAACATTTGGTAACCCACAAAGGAGGCCCTTGGGCCAACACTGCCAAAAAAGGCATGATTATATACATTTGGGGCATAAACCTCGCCAAATACTAAATTATGTCTCCAGACTTTGCCTGCTAGCAAAATAAACCGACCCTCTGGGTCTTGAATTTGCTGATGAAGATTAAATGGGATACATTTGTGAATTAAAATAGCCACTCCTCTTTGCCTTGAGGTGAAGGAGGAAAAACCCATGTGCCTCACTCAATCTTTATGAAATTTGGCATGTTCTGAATTATTTAGATGTGTTTCTTGCAGATAAGCAATGTCCAATCCTTTTTTCCTAAGATTGGCTAAGATCTTTTTTCTCTTGATGGGGTAATGGATACCATCCACATTGAGGGTTAAAATCTTCAGACTAACCAGTATCAATAATGATAACTCACATAAGCAGTAACAATTCTCAGGAAATGCCAGGAGAGGCTCCCTGGCCCAGCCTCCCCCCTTATATGCCTCCTTTCCCCCAAATCATTATGAAACCTCCAGAATCTCATACGAATAGCCATACTAGGTCAGACCAATGGTCCATCTAGCCCAGTATCCTGCTTCCAACAGTGGCCAATCCAGGTCACAAATTCCCAGGTCACAAAATTCTAGCAGAAACCCAAATAGTAGCAAGATTTCATGCTACCAATCCCAGGGCAAGCAGTGGCTTCTCCCATCTCTATCTCAATAGCAGACTATAGATGTTTCCTCCAGGAACTTGCCCAAACTGTTTTTAAACCCAGATACGCTAATCACTGTTACCACATCCTTTGGCAACAAGTTCCAAAGCCCTATTCTTTGAGTGAAAAAAATAGTTCCTTCTATTTGTATTAAAAGTATTTTCATGTATTTTCATTGAGTGTCCCCTGGTCTTTGTACTTTTTGAAAGAGTGAAAAATCAATTCACTTTTACCTATTCTACACCACTCAGGATTTTGTAGACCTTAATCATATCCCCCTCAGCTGTCTCTTTTCCAAGCTGAAGAGCCCTAACCTCTTTAGCCTTTCATCATATGAGAGAAGTTCCATCACCTTTTTTTTTTTGTTACATTTGTACCCTGCTCTTTCCCACTCATGGCAGGCTCAATGCGGCAGGCAATGGAGGGTTAAGTGACTTGCCCAGAGTCACAAGGAGCTGCCTGTGCCGGGAGTCGAACTCAGTTCCTTAGTTCCCCAGGACCAAAGTCCACCACCCTAACCACTAGGCCACTCCTCCACTCCACCTTTATCATTTTGGTCACTCATCTTTGAATCTTTTCTAATTCCACTATATCTTTTTTGAGATACAAATGCACCCGGTCTGCGGCTCCTCACTACCTCTCTACCCTCATCTCCCCCTATGTCCCCGCCCGTAACCTCCGCTCACAGGACAAATCCCTCCTTTCAGTTCCCTTCTCCACCACTGCCAACTCCAGGCTCCGCTCATTCTGCCTTGCCTCACCCTTTGCTTGGAACAATCTTCCTCAACCCCTACGCCAAGCTCCCTCCCTACCCATTTTCAAATCTCTGCTTAAAACTCACCTCTTCAATGCTGCGTTCGGCACCTAACCTTTCGTGAAATATAGTATTCCCTATCAGACGGACTCCACACTTGTCTTTAGATTGTACACCTGTCTTTTAGATTGTAAGCTCCTTGAGCAGGGACTGTCCTTCCATGTTAAATTGTACTGCGCTGCGTAACCCTAGTAGCGCTTTAGAAATGTTAAGTAGTAGTAGTAGTATACGACGACCAGAATTGAATGCAATACTTAAGTTGAGGTCACACCATGGAGCGATACAGAGGCATTATAATATTCTTGATCTTATTTACCTTCCCTTTCCTAAGAATTCCTAGCATCCTGTTTGCTTTTTTGGCTGCTGCTGCACACTGCCAGAAGGTTTCAGTGTATTGTCTACAATGACACCTACATCTTTTTCTTGGTGCTGACTCCTAAGGTGGACCTAGCATCAGGTAACTATGATTCCGATTATTCTTCCCAATGTGCATCATTTTGCATTTGTGCACATTAAATTTGGATGCCCAATCTTCCAGTTTCCTAAGGTCTTCCTGCAATTTTTTTTCTGTCTGCATATGCTTTGACAACTTTGAATAGTATTGTGTAATCTGCAAATTTAATCACCTTTCTCGTTGTTCCAATTTCCAGATTATTTATAAATATGTTAAATAGCACCATTTTCTTGCTGAAAAGTGTCACACAGAGAAGCTAAATGTACTTTATCCTGTTTCTATTTGCCTCATTTCACTCCCGATGGGAAAAAACCCCAGGGAAGCAGTGTAGCCGGGGGTAGGAGGGACTCAGTGCCACTGAGTGTCACCCCAGCTAGGAGGATGAGGGACCCGGTATGACTGGGTGTCATCAGAGTTTGGGTAGGAACTGCAGAGTAGAAAGAGCCAATTCATCCAGCAATAACCCCCGCTCAACCGACACTGAAAAATTAGATAGGAAGTACCAGACCAGCACCAAGAAGCAGCTGCATGATCCAGCTACCATCTGCTTGGAGCCAGAGAAAATACTGAATGTTCCATGCTACACGTTACCCTTAAGGAGCAAATTAATTGGAACTATGTTTTCTCTGCCTCCACCTGTTGGTATATGGATATAATATAAAAAAGAGGAGAAGAGTGGGGGAAGATAGGCTCTTTCCAATCAATGGGGGAGACGTATAATTAATTATAACGTAATGTTTATTTTAACAGGTTGACTCAACACAGCCGTGTTTCGGCGCCGTAGCACCTTCTTCAGGAGTCTACAAAACCAAATATAAAACATGAATAAATATAGCTATAAACTATAAGCAACAATAATCGTAAAAGAATATAAATAAGTGTATTGACATAAAAACATCTCTAAAACCATAAATCATAATCGAAAATAAACATCAATAAAATTATGAATACAACATACTTGAAATTATTTCACAAAAGTATTATAAAAAACAAAAACAAAAAACATGGTTGAATCCCAAAAAATACTAAAAAATACTGTGTGGTGTTGCAAATAGAGACTTAAAACCTTTTGAAGTCACAGAGAAATGAGAAAAGAGAACACATTAGTATAATGCATAGATTAATAAAAGTTAAAAACATTATAAACATTAAAAAATGGACTCTAAAAATTGTACCATTGTTATCGCGTTTTGACAAAATAAATATATATATAAAAATATATATGTATAAAAAAAAGGAAGAAGCAGTATAAATCTAATAATATCTAACAACTAAGGAATGCATGTATGGTAGATGGATAAAACCCATTCGTATGGACTGGTCTGGTGTGGAAGAAAAGGAAAAATGAACATGGAAAAGCACCAGGTAAATGATAGGTCTGGGAATAAAAACATGTCCTTCTACAGCTGCCATTTGATGTCTACCATGTAAGAAAGAAGAGAACCTTCTCTGAGCAGAATCCTTAATTCTGATATCTAGCATGTGCTACAAGAGGATATCATAATCTAGTGTGTCAAATGCTGCACTTAAATCCAACAATACCTTTATGATCTGCTGAGTATAGTTCACTCAGTAGATCATCTAAGAGGGCCACCAGAGCAGATTTAGTTTCACAGTTTGAAAGAAAATCTCGTGGTCTATTAAAAATGTGTTCTTCTAACAACTTACTTAGGAATGAAAGGATAGAGATAGACTGGAAATTATTGTAATCTCTGGGGTCAGAATTTCCATTCTTTATCAGAGGTATGCATGCTGTTATTCTCTTTACCCCTCTACTCTCTCCTCTCCCTCAGAAAGTTCTTTTTAATCCAGCTAAAAATGCAAACATTAGGGGTGTCTATGCACACTTAAGCAGTCCTGTAGAGAGCAATTTACCCAGGTAAATGTTTTGAAAAGTGCCCCTTATAGGAATAGCTCCAGAATAAGAACTTAGCAATGAAGCATTTGCCTGTAATAATAATAATCATAACAACAACAATATAGACATATCCCAGTTTTGTAAAATCAAAACTTAGACATTTATGCAAGATAAACATGTAAATGTTGGTTTACGCATGTCTAAGAAGCAAATGGAGGTTCTAGAATAAGCCTTTTAACAGAGGCAAGGGGAAGGTCACATTCTGTATTTTACATAATTGGGCAATGATATCATAAATATTTATGTCTTTTGTGGTATGGTAACAATGCTTGCTGGTAGTGCACTATGGTTCTCAGTATACAAGTAATTATATTTACTTTTGTGCCTTCATCTTTCATATAAAAACAAGAATAGCCATCCAGGGTCAGACCGATGGTCCATCTAGTCCAGTATCCTGCTTCCAACAGTGGCCAATCTAGGTCACAAGTAGCTGGCAGAATCCAAAATATCAAGATTCCACGCTACCAATCCCATGGACAAGCAGTGGCTTCCCCCACGTCTATCTCAATAGCAGACTATAGACTTTTCCTCCAGGAACTTGTCCAAACCCAGATTTGCCAACTGCTATTACCACATCCACTGGCAATGTGTTCCACAGCTTAACTATTTGTTGAGTGAAAAAATATTTCTTCCTATGCATTTTAAAAGTATTACCATGTAACATCATTGAGTGTCCCCTAGTCTTATTTTACTTTTTGAAAGAATAAACAATCAATTCATGTTTACCTATTCTACGCCATTCAGGGTTCTGTAGACCTCTATCATATCCCCCCGCAGCCGCTCTTTTCCAAGCTGAAAAGCCCTAACCGCTTTTGCTTTTTCTCATATGGTGTCAATTTCTTGTGGAGTTCACACTATTAATACTGGCATATATACCCATAGAAATTCCTCAAGACTGGAAATCATTATGGATAGAAAACTCTGATCCCTCCCTTAGAAAATTTCAGTTGTCTCACCACATGAAATTCCTTTGCGTTTTTTTTAATGATTTGGAACCTTGCATTATCACGGAAGAAGCAGAATTGGTGAGTGCAGATGTATACCAGCTAGTAAACCTTCAGAAACAACATGACCCCATTCCCTTCTATACAGCTGAATTAAAACAATTCAAAAAATATAATTCTGGTGATACTATTATTTTCAAAATGTGGTCGGAATAAGTGAGAAGCTCATGAACAAAAGCTGAGAGTCCGGAAGACTGAATTAAGTACAGATTATCTTTGGAGGAACAGAGCTTGTGATAAAGTTTCCAGGGCTGTGAAGGCTGAAAATGGAATATAGATTAGAATCACCAACCAGAGGAAAACATTCGAAGCCTCGAAGCTTGCAAGTGAATGAGTGCACTGACAGATAAATGGTCCTTCCCATGCTAGGGAGCATAACCTAGAGAAATCTTAAAACTACAAAAACCCTACTTTCTTAATACATTTCCTCCTCTTTGCAAGTACCTTTTTAGCCATCTGGGCCCATCTCAGGCAAAATCCCAAAACAAAATTCAAAATGAGGGTGCGGGGAGACATATTTGTACTAGATACAGAGGACTATAATGTAGTCATCAAAGACAAGCCATAGTCTCAGGAACATTAACTGTAGTGAATCACTGGGGAAAATGAGGGTGAGTCATAGCAATGTGTGGTCAGAGATCTCTGCACAGAAAAGTAGTATGATGCAGATCTGTTAGTTTATGTTCACAGAACAGTGTACTTTTCGGTGGTTTTCATGTTTTTCAGTTATTCACAATAACACCAAATTTGTCTTTAATGGTATTGGGGCTGGCTTTCACCATGATTAGTGCTAACTGGTTAGTCTGTTTGACACAAGTTTCTTCCAGTTATTGTCAAGGGCAAGGCTAGGGATGGCTGGGGGGGGGGGGGGGGGGGGGGGGGGGAGAGAAAGAGAGAGGGGGGGGGGGAGCAGAGCAGCATAAACTACTCATCACTCAGTCTGCAAGACATTTTATAACCATTTGGTACTATAAATGTATTTTTTCAAAGTTGTCAAGCACAGGATTATTATCCAGTGAAGTGACAGGACAAACTTACCCCCTATTGCCCTACCATCAGCCTTGTTGGAGAAGGACCAAAATTGAGAAGATAATATAGCTTTCATGCCCATACCATACAATTGTCTCTGTAAAATGTCAATAAGAGTGCCACTACTTCACATCAGAGAAAGAGAGAGAGAGAGAAAGAGAAGTTTTAATAGTAGATATAACTGTTCTAAAGTTATTTTCTTATCTACTATATTTTGCATGTTGGTTCCTCCACTTAGAGTAGCCTAGAGAGCTGAGAATGAGGGAATCTAGGTTTAAATCAGGCATGTCCAACCTACAGCCCATGGGCCAGAAACCGGCCTACCAAGTGATTCTTCCTGGTCCACAGAAGCTTGGTGAGTCTCAGAATCTTCCCCACCCTGGTTTGACTCTCTGAAAGCTTGAACTGCGCAGTGCCAGAAATTTGGGCTGGTCTCACGGTTTCAAGTTTCATGGGACTTGAAACTTCCAGACCAACCTGAGTTTCCGGCATGGCTTGGCTCAAGCTTACAGGGAGCTGAGTAGAAAATGACACGGGGACAAAGTTTGTCCTGATCCCCTTGAGCTCTGCCCCCATCTCCACCCCATCCCCATGAGTATTGTCCCCACCCCTACCCCGTCCCTGTGAGCGCTGACCTTGTCCCTGCCCATCTCTGTGGGCTCTGTCTGATCCCATCTGCACAAGCCTTGAACAGTTATAATTTTATATTTAAATCATTTCAATAAAGTATAAAAAGAAACACTATTCTGTACAACTATCATTTTATAAATCACAAACAATATAGAACAAGGACCAACAAAACCCCCATCTCCCCTCCCAATTATCCCCTCCACTATCAGGAAAACTGAACAAACCTAATTCCTACAGAATACTACATAGAAAATTCATGCTAACAGAATGTTGAAACACAAATGGTGAAACAGAACACAAATGCCAACTACATAATAGCTGTCCAAAAATGATAAACATAAATTAAGCCAAAATCCTAAGAAGCCACACTTTGCAAGTAGTATAACATCAAAGAAATAGAAAAATATGCATTTCCACCTATACTGTGCAAAATATAAAGATCACACATGCCAGGCATGGTGTTGGGGGAGTGCAACCAGGGTGTAACTAGGGCAACTGGCCCCTGGCCAGAGAGAGCCCTAAGCCTGCTGGAAGCTGAAGAAGACACGGCCTGGTAGTGGGCTTTGAGGTCCCCTCCCAAATGTCTGCCCTGAGCCCCACTAAATGTCAACAAATAAAAGTGATCAGAACCCAAACTGGCTAGACCATGGGAATATAGAGAAGAATCGCTGTACACCCTTTGTAAAGGAGGAAAAGGGGGGCCTCAGTTGATGCCATAGCCGATATGATGCAATGCAATCTTGATAATCAGCTACATATGGCTATTCTATAATTAGATCTCCTGAAAAATCTCCCAATTTTTATTCCATTTAAGTGTATAATGATAGCTGAAAGTTTGTGATTATATCTTATCTTCTTTTTAACTTTTTGCCTTTTTAGTTTAATTTTGATTTCTACTTGCTCAATTGTCCATTTAATACATCAAATTACTGCATATCCCACCAAAAATGGACTAGCCAGTAAGGGTATCATCAATATCCAAGTTGGCCGTTTCCACAAAAAATGAAGACAAAATAAAAGAGGGTACGCTAAACTCCTCTTTTAGTCTTTGACGCCAATTCACTGAGCGAGCATATAAAGAAAAACCCAAGGAGACTTATCTTGGTGCTGGACTGTCCCAACGGGGACCTGTTTCATGTCTGCTTCATCAGGGGAAGTCCTTCATACATCTCCAATTCATTATCCACACTTGCATATGCATTCACTTTGAATGGGCTTCGTCGGCATTGCAGTGCGAGAATCGCTAGCGTGGTTTTGGTACAAGACGCCCTTTATGTTTATTTAAAAACTTTATATACCACTTACCTTTTCAAGACCTAAGTGATTTACAATATACTGTAAATTTACATAATTAAAACAAAAATTGAAAAGAACTCCATAAAATAAAAGGAAAGGCCTACAACACCACACTAGAGTTATAGTAACACCCCAACTATCAGCTACCACACACACATATATAACTTACATAAGACAATTAATATCCCCAGGATTGCTCACTAAACTCCCTTATCCAGTTAACTGTACCTCAAAAGCTTGCTCGAAGAATTAAGGGCCTCTTTTACAAAGTCGCGCTAGCGACTCCTGGGTGGTAAATGAGAGGAAGCCCATTCAATTCCTATGGACTTCCCTCATTTGTCATGCGATAATCGCTAGTATAGCTTAGTAAAAGAAGCCCTAAGTTTTTAGCTGAACCGTAAACTTCTTAAAGTTCAGTTCAGCCTGAATTTTTTTGGTAGGCCATTCCAAAACAATGGTGCAAGCCAAAAAAAAAAAAAGAAGCCCTTTCCCGAGTTGCTTCCCAATGTGCTCTGGAAAAATGCAGTATGACCAATCTATGATCCTGCAATGATCTAAGATATCTCGCTGGAGTATAGAGAATAGTCATGTGGTTTAAATACAATGTCAGAGATTGTGCAAGGATCTGTGCATTAAGCAGAGAATTTCAAATTTTATCCTGTAACAAACAGGCAGCCAATAAAATCTAACATACAGCGGAGTGGGATGGTCAAATTTCCTTACCTGGTAGACCTGCATGTACAATATTCCCATAGTCTAATCATGAGATGAGAAGGGCATGTAGTAAGGTATGCAAAGTAGGCTCATCAAAATAACCCCTAACAGATCGCAGTTTCAAAACATATATGTGGTATATGCATATGGTGTGTCAATAAATGGAAAAAATCATCCTTTATATGTACGAAAGTCTGATGCACTGTCACATAGACTTTCTATAGCCACTGTACATTGTAACTCCTCTTTGCCAGGGACCTACCAACTGTACTTGAATTTATAACTTGTCATGAGCTTTGATTTTGAAAAGTGAATAATTAAATCCCAAATTCTTCCAATTCTTAGTTATTGCCTTAACATTATTAAGTGTTTAACGTTCCTCACCTGTGCTCTATTATTTTTTCTTTTCTTTTCTCCACCTTTCTCCTCTTTCCCTTTGCTAAGTTACATTCCACTTACTTTTTCTCATTCCATGCCCCTGTACAAGTCGTTGGTGAGGCCCCACCTGGAGTATTGTGTTCAGTTTTGGAGGCCGTACCTTGCTAAGGATGTTAAAAAAATTGAAGCGGTGCAAAGAAATCTATGAGAATGGTATGGGATTTGCGTTCCAAGACGTATGAGCAGAGACTTGCTGACCTGAACATGTATACCCTGGAGGAAAGGAGGCACAGGGGTGATATGATACAGACGTTCAAATACTTGAAAGGTATTAATCCGCAAACAAATCTTTTCCGGAGATGGGAAGGCGGTAGAACGAGAGGACATGAAATGAGATTGAAGGGGGGCAGACTCAGGAAAGATGTCAGGAAGTATTTTTTCACAGAGAGGGTGGTGGATGCTTGGAATGCCCTCCCGCGGGAGGTGGTGGAGATGAAAAGGGTAACGGAATTCAAACATGTGTGGGATATGCATAAAGGACTCCTGTGCAGTAGGAATGGATCCTCAGAAGCTTAGCCGAAATTGGATGGCAGAGCAGGTGGGGGAAGAGGGGTTGGTGGTTGGGAGGCAAGGATAGTGGAGGGCACACTTATACGGTCTGTGCCAGAGCCAGTGATGGGAGGCGGGACTGGTGGTTTGGAGGCGGGAAATACTGCTGGGCAGACTTGTACGGTCTGTGCCCTGAAAAAGGCAGGTACAAATCAAGGTAAGGTATACACATATGAGTTTATCTTGTTGGGCAGACTGGATGGACCATGCAGGTCTTTTTCTGCCGTCATGTACTATGTTACTATGTATGTTACTAAACAAAAAAAAACAGCACCACGGGCCTTTAAAAATGGAACACAGTTCTTTAATGAATGAGCCTTGACAAAAAGACCCGACACGGGCCGTGTTTCGGTGACTAGCACCTGCGTCAGGGGTCACAGTGATGACGTGGAAAACTTGGGGAATAACTCAAATATATTCCTCTACAATATATTATTCCTTACCCCACGTCTCATGTAGTAAAAGCTACAAAGCACCAAGGCACTTTCACTTTCTGTATCAAAATGTATGTTACTACCATATTTTGATTGAATCAATGTAACCTAGGAATCCCATTCTGTTCATCTCATATTTTTACACCCCCCTCCCAAAGAGTTCTTTTATCCCTCTCCTATATTTTTATAACTGTAAACCACCTAGATATGTGTTAATGATGGCCAATAAATCAAATAAAGTGAACCATGAACCATGACAATCCAAAATACCACACGAGTCATTTAAGCATAGTCCTTATGTTTTAGTTCCATCATGTATGCTCATGTTTTACTACCTTAACTAGGCAAGCATGATGAACCACCCAGTGGTGTGGATGCCAACAAACACTGCAAGATCCCACTTCAGACAGCATATACCATCCCTCAGCCCTCCTATGTGCTCTGTGAAGTGGAGAAGTGGCATGGAGGGGCATAATCGAACGTCGCCGGTGAAATAGATTGCCGGTGATCTATTTTGGCGGCGGCGCTATAGCTGGCCAGAACTGTAATATCGAAAAAGATGGCTGGCCATCTTTTCTTTTGATAATACGGTTTAGCCCGGCCAAATGCCAGAGTTCGCCGGGTTTCAGATGGCCGGTTTTGTTTTTCAGCGATAATGGAAAAAAATGCCGGCGATCTCCATCCCGGCGATATCCAAGGCATTTGGTCATGGGAGGAGCCAGCATTTGTAGTGCACTGGTCCCCCTGACATGCCAGGACACCAACTGGGCACCCTAGGGGTCAGTGCGGTGGACTTCAGAAAAGCTCCCACATACATAGCTCCCTTACTTTGGGTACTGAGCCCCCCCAAAAACCACTACCCACAAATGTACAACACTACTGTAGCTCTTAGGGGTGAATGGGGCAACTACATGTGGGCACAGTGGGTTGTGGAGGGCTCCCATTTACCAGCACAAGTGTTACAGGTAGGGGGGGATGGGCCTGGGTCCACCTGCCTTAAGTGCACTGCGGTACCCACTAAAAGTGCTCCAGGGACCTGCATACACACAGGCCTCTAGAACTTGTTGCTGCTGTATAACCTTGGCACACCAGTTGACACCTGAAGACTAATCTCTTTGAAAAAGTTCTTTATTTGAATAAGCACACTTACTCACAGTTAACTGCAGATCAGAGGTTGTGCCCCACTGGCAAAGAGTCTCCCTGGCACTGAGATTAGCAGTAGGTCAGAGCTGGCAGAATGGTGTACAATGCCCTCTTTCAGCCACATTCAAGGTAAGAAATAAGTTCTCTAACATGGGTAACACATGAAAGGGATCTAAAACTGGCCGACAAAAATGGCCACTACCTCATGGACTACCAGAAACAAAACTGGACACACTCTGACCCAGTTAGCAGGGGGAAAAGCACCATGGGATAGAGCCCACTACCCTACACCCACCACAATGCATTGCTGATGTGACTCTGCAGTGCACCTAACAGAAAAGGTGTCACACTCACCCAAGAGCCACATCACAACCAGGGAAAGGCTATCAGAGGATAGAACACATTCTGCTGTCATGGAGGTGGGTACGGCCTTTGAGGCTGGCATACAGGCAGACAAAAAAGGTTTTTAGTTTTATTGTTTTAGTGTGGGAGGGGGTTGGTGACCACTGGGTGAGTACGGGGAGGTCATCCCCGATTCCTTCCGGTGGTTATCTGGTCAGGTGGGGCACCTTTTTGAGGCTTGGTCGTGAAAATAAAAGGACCAAGTAAACCTGGCGATATACAGCTGAACGCCGCTTTTTTTTTTCTATTATCCGTGAAAGCCGGCCATCTGGTAGCCACACCCATGCCGGCCCATGTCCCGCCTTCACCTCACCGCCGACACGCCCCCTTGAACTTTCGCCGGCGAGGCGACGGGAAAGCAGCAATGCTGTCAAAAAAGCCGCTTTCGATTATACCGATTTGGCCGCTTTTGCGAGATCGCCGGCCATCTTCCGATTTATGTTGGAAGATGGCCGGCGATCACTTTCGAAAATAAGCCCGATAGGCACTGGTTTTGAAATCCACAAGTGCCTGGTTCAAATCCAATTGCTGCTCCTTGTGATCTTGCACAAGTCACTTAACCCTCCATTGCCTCAGATGTAAACTTAGATTGTGAGTCTTCCAGGGACAGGGAAATACCCAGTGTACCTGAATGTAACTCATTTAAAGCTACTACTGAAAAAGGTGAGAGCAAAATCCACCTAATAATATATAAAACTCTTTGGCCCATACTATATGCACAATCTAGATATAAAGACCCTTGAAACCTATTTCAAATTGCAGTTCTGAACCTCACCAATTGTTTTAGGCTTCTTATAAACCCATGTCTGTTTATTCTACAGTGCCAGTTTGGGGTTTCCAAAAAGTATAACATGCCTTGTGTGCCCAAGATTTGGGGTTGTATTTCAGCTTTTATTGAATGATGTCCATAAATAACAAAATTTTAATAATAAATGGAGTAGTTAATCAGTATCTTAACTATAAAACTAAATCCCCTGCTGAAAAACAATAATACCAATTAATATTTTGTTAGCACTGAAAATTAGATTTGCATGTATGAGCATTTTCTTGAGTAGTTCTTGAAGCAGTTCATATTATGCAAATGATTTTGCATGAAACTAGGATGTGTCAGATTACTCAAAAATAGATTTACTGGACCCTCAATCATGAATTAATCTTTTGTACTTATATGGGTTTCATGTAGAATCAGAGGTGATCCATGGGTACTGGGCACCCTAGGCTAATATTCAGCCTCCCCCCACCCCACATACCTACTACCAGCAGCACCAGCACTCTTAGAAATGTAGAAACATGAGGGCAGATAAGGGCCAACAGGCCCATCCAGCCTGCCCTTCCTCAGCAACCACTAACTCCTCCTTTTCCTAAGGGATCACACATATCTGTCCCACGCTTTCTTAAATTCTGACACAGTCCTTGTCTCCATGACCTCCACCGGGAGGCCATTCCACACTTCCACCACCCTTTCCGTGAAAGAGTATTTCCTTAGATTCCTCCTAAGCCTATTTCCTCTTTTCATCCTATGTCCTCTCATTCCACAGCTTTCCTTCATTTGAAAAAGGATCACCTCCTGTACATTAATGCCACTGAGATATTTAAACGTCTCTATCATATCCCCTGTCTCCCACCTCTCTTTCAGTATATACATATTGAGATTTATAAGCCTGTCCCTATACGTTTTACGGCCAAGACCTCTTACCAATTTTGTAGCTGCTCTCTGGACTGACTCCATCCTGTTTATATCTTTCTATCTCCAGAAACTGGTGGTCTCCAGAACTGGTGGTGACTCTAGCACAGTGCTTACACCTTTAACAGTAATGACTATAGCATAGCCGCTCTCCTCTTTCTCCTGACTCTTTTCACAGCAATTCCCTTTCTTCCCTTCCCAGCAGTACATCTCTTTCACTCTCTCCTCCATCTGCTGTCCAGTATCTCTCTCTGTCTCCCTGTCTCCATCCTCACTCTATCCAGCCCAGCACCACCGTTGACCATGTAATTTTGTAAGTGAGCAAAGGAGAGGTGTCTCTCTTTACCAATTCTCAACACCAGTCTTCAATTTCTCTCCTCCTCAGGATCTGCCCTTCTGCCTCGTTCCTCAGCATCTACCCATTATCTTCCCATTCCTCCCCTTAGCAATTGCCTCTACTTTCTTCCTCTTTCCTTATATCTGTCCCTGCCTCTTACCTTATTCCTCATTTCCCCAGCATCTGCCCATTGCCTTTTCTCCTTTCCCTTCCCTTGCATCTGTCTTCTGCCTCTCCCTACTCTGAGGAGCTAGGCTAAAAACCCACCTCTTCGATGCTGCTTTTAACTCCTAAACCTAAACCTTCAACTGTCCCCTATCCCTGATATGTCCTGTCTGTCCTAACCCTTATCCCTTACTTGTCCTGTCTGTCTGTCATAATTAGATTGTAAGCTCTATCGAGCAGGGACTGTCTCTCCATGTTCAAGTGTGAAGCGCTGCGTACGTCCGGTAGCACTATAGAAATGATAAGTAGTAGTAAGTAGTAGTAGTAGTAGGATGTGGACCTATGATATAGCTATGTGCCTTCTTTCCCCCTCTCCCCCTTCATTGAAACCAGGATTTCACTCTTACACACTCACTTGCCCTTGTAACTTCTTGTCTGATGAGTAACATACAATGAGGTCCATAGAATAACCAAATTAAGTACAGGGTAAGCCTGGAGCAACATTTACAAAAAATTAAAATTTGAACATTAAATTTCACTTGAATGTTTATTTCAGTGGCCTATTTGCTAGTTCTGTAAACTCTCAGTGCAGAACTGGGCTCTAAAAGGGACTGGCATATATCTGAAGTTGCACTGATGGTGTTCTGCTCCCCCAGCGGTGTAACAAGGGTGGGGTAGTGGGGGCGGTGCACCCCAGGTGCACGCTGCAAGCGGGTGCAGGGAGCCGCCGTGCGGCTGTCAGCTCTGCAGGTTCCCTGCTTCTTCTGATGTTACTTCCTGTTCCGGGGCAGGGAACTATCGGAGCCAACAACTGCATGACTGCTCCCTGCACCTGAGGAAAGGGGGAGTAGGAGGAGTAGGCTCTTGAACAACACCAGTAGGCGACGTAGGTTAGGAACAATCTCTTTATTTAAATATACACTCGACTCAACACAGCCGTGTTTCAGCGCTACAAATGCCTTCTATGAAATAAAACCAAACAATGGCGTTTGTAGCGCCGAAACATGGCTGTGTTGAGTCGAGTGTATATTTAAATAAAGAGATTGTTCCTAACCTACGTCGCCTACTGGTGTTGTTCAAGAGCCTACTCCTCCTAGTCCCCTTTTCCTCAGATTCTACGTTTCGTAGGAATTTGTGTACCTCCACCCTCGTGGTGGTTTGGTTTGCTCCCTGCACCCCGCAGGAGGTAAGAGTGATGTGTGGGGGGGGGGGGGGGGTGTTGATGATGAACCAGGGGGGTCATGATATGCGGGGTGGGGGGTGCACAGCTGCAGCCGACCTACGAATACCACTGCTGCTCCCATATTCATGGAGGCAGGTTGCATGTTTTTTGTATAGAGTATTCAGTGCTTGTACCTTTAAGAGATGAATGTGTGTCATTGGACTACAAATCTATGCAGTTTTGTAGTTCTCTTCGATGGGCTCCTATGGAGCTAATGTGCAGCTCCCTGTGGTTTATGGGAAGCTTCTTATTGGATGTTTGCCTTCTAGCATACTGGGCTTGTTGTGCCCCTTCTTTCTTTCTCCCCCCCCCCCCCCCCCCTTAGAGCATTGAAGAAGCAGCCCTCTGACTTGGCAAGCAGTGCATACCTCCAAAAATCACTGCAATTCCATCGTCTTTTTACCACTTCTACTGTACAGCATTATATCTCAGCATGTGCTGAAATCACTCTCCCTGTCCCTGAGTCTAGGGTACACTGGTTGAGAATGGACTGTGGTAGCAGACGTTACATACTTTTCAAGCAACAAACAGTACATTATTTTCTCCTCATTCACGTTACTACATTAAAGATTTGCTTAAGAACTGAGACTCTATCTTGGTAATGTTGTATGCTTACAGTATTGGGTTTAAACTGTATGCTGATCATTCTGGGAGTGAGGTAGCATACCAGTGATAAGGCTTGCTCGAAACAGCACAGATGGACATAGGAAAATGATGAGCCAAACACTGCTCTTGGGTCAATTCTTTGTGGTTGACTAAAAAGCAAAAATGCCTAGTATCAATTACTATGATGTGCCAAGCTATGATGGTCGTAAGATATCACTGTTGTACTTGGTATATACAGTAATTAGAAGAGGTTGTGAGAAATAAAGGAGAAAGTATTTTAGCTTTTTCTCCATATTTCCTCCCTCCTACCTGCTGTACTTGTCAGGCTTTACCATCTCAACCTCTTACTTGCTAAGTCTTTTCATCTTTGTTTCTAGAACTGAACTCCCCTACTCTGTTCGAAGTCTACCAAGCCTCTTCTCTCCCACAGAGCTGTGAAATGACTCATTTTCCCATGGAGATTTAAACTTGACTGTTAAGTCTATTCAGTTTTTAACAACGTCCAATGTTTCCCAGGCCAGAGAGTGTTTCAGTGAGTTATCCTACTAATCGGTGCTGGGTGTTTCTCATTTTATTTTTCTTAAACTGAGGGATTGGTTTAGAGGGTGAAGAACTTTTGTGCACAAAAAAGGAGCAGGACTTGGGTGTGATTGTGTGATGATCTTAAGGTGGCCAAACAGGTAGAAAAGGTAACAGTGAAAGCTACAAGGATGCTTGGGTGCATAGGTAGAGGAATGGCCAGTAGGGAAAAGGAGGTGATGATGCCCCTCTATAGGACTCTAGTGAGACCTCATTTAGAACCTTGTGCACAATTCTGGAGACTGCACCTTCAAAAAGATATAAACGGGATAGAGTCAGCCCAGAGGGCGACTACTAAAATGGTCAGTGGTATTTGTCATAAAGCGTATGGAGAGAGTCGTAAAGATCTCAATATGTATACTTTGGAAGAAAGGCAGAAGAGGGGAGATATGATGAAGACATTTAAATACCCATGTGGCATAAATGCACAAGAAACAAGTCTTTTTCAATTGAAAGGAAGCTCTGGAACGAGGGGGCATAGGATGAAGGTGAAAGGGGATAGACTCAGAAGTAACCTAAGGAAATACTTCTTCATAGAAAGGGTAGTGAATTTGTGGAACAGCCTCCCAGTGGAAATGGTGGAGATGAAAACAGTATCTGAATTCAAGAAAGCTTGGGACAAGCATATAAGATCTTTAAAGGAGTGATAGGGAGAGTAGATGGCATTGATGGACAAACTGGATAGGCCATATGGTCATTATCTGCCTACATTTTTCTATGTTTCTATGTAACACCTAGGATTGTTTTAGCTGGGTATCCAAATGGGATATGCCCAGGCAAGGAATTTTATGGGTTTCTTGGATTATTTAAGGTCCTAGTTTTAGATGGAAAGTGTCTTTTCTCTGCCTTCCAGTAGCTAGTGTCATACCTGCACTTTGTGGGTTGACCCGCAGGAGAGGAGTGTTTTGAATCCCTAATTCCTGCCATTCAAGAAGCAGACTGGGCTCTCATCAAGGAAGAGAGCTTCAAATCCTGTGAAGGTGGTATCCTTAGAGCCACAGAGATAAAGGGATAATGAAAACAGGGACTACCCGAAACATTACAGCTAGACCTGAATAAGAATTGCCAGGTGGAGGGGAAACCATTGGGCAAATAGAGCAGCCTTTTGAAGAAGCTATTCAAGAAGGTCTGGCTTTGTCACTAGACAGATTAAGTGTTCACTCGGGCCAGCAGACTTTCGCTCTGGTGCACAAGAGAGCTTTGCTCCATTTCCCTTCCACCTGTTGGGCCTGCCACCGCAGCCCCCTACCTCATCCCAGGCCAGCCCAAAGCTTAAGGAAAACTGACTGCTGCATGGACCATATAAGCACAGACCCACACTTAAGGGCTGCTGTATCCCGTCCTCCGCCAAGGTTGACTTCTTGTCAGAGGAGGGCAGAACCCAGCACTTGAACCAGAGCCTATTCATGCAGCACTCAGGCATTTTTAAGCTTTGGGTTGAACTGGGAGAAGGTACAGTGATGTCAGTAGAGGCCTGGCAGTGGGAAGGGAAAGTGGGGGAAATGCTGGACATGGGCTGGAGGTAGGGAAAGGGAGACGAGATGCTGGTCACCTGTGGGGGGGGGGGGGGTGGTAGAAAGGAAAAGGGGAGATGTTGGGTTAATGGGGGGAGACACTGAACTCTAGGGATAGGGGTGCTCATGCCCTTGGGCCAGCTGTGCACCCCAAGCTGGAGTGGAAATGTGAAAGAAAAATGAATTATGCAGAATTAGATACTTAACAAACCATTGGAGATACTGCAAATATATTCTGAAGTGTCTTGCAAGATGGTACTACATCAAGTTGTTTTGCTGTGAAGTTCATCAGTAAAGTCAAAGGGTAATGGATTTGATATACCACCTTTCCATGGCACAACCAAAGCAGTTATATTTATTATATGCAGGTATTTTCTCTGTCCCTAAAGGGCTCACAATCTAAGTCATTGCAGCTGGGCAATAGAGGGTTAAGTGACTTGCCCAGAGTCTCAAACAGCCCCTCTGGGAATTAAACTCAGTTCCCCAGACCACTGGACTAACCATTAGGCTATTCCTCCACTAGCTGGAGTTTCAGGATACCTTACCATGTGCTTTGGAGCTATTTCATGCCTGAATGGTCACCTATTATAGAAATGATTGCAGAGGACTGCCTGGAAAAAGTGTGCCTTGGACTTGGGAAAATCCACTGCTTATTTCTAGAATAAACAGCACAAAATCTGTTTTACTCTTTTGGGTCCTTGCCGGGTACTTGGACCTGGATTGGCCAGTGTTGGAAACTTGAAGGACCTTTGATCTGTCCTAGGCTTTGAGAAGTTCTTCCTCCTTTCACCCTTGGAATTCATAAACTACAATTGTTTATGTAAACCCAGAATCCACCTCTTCAAACAGAGGTTTCAAGTTTCAAGTTTATTGAGGGTTTACTACCCCGCCCATCGCTAGTTACATGTAGACAGCTTACATACTAAAAAAAGAAGAAAAGAAAAAAGTAGAGAAACTAAGAGAGGGAGAACTGAGACCTGACACAGAAGGTAAAAAAGGGGGAGAACTACAATATCAATAGGATAGCAAGGGAAGGTACAAAAAGGAGGGGAATTTTGGGGGCTCTTTTATACCATGAATGCTTCAGAAGCTGTTTCCAAAAGCATTGTCTTTGACTTCAGTCCTTTCCCCAAAACCTATTACTTTCACAAGGAATCTTATAACTCTTAAGCACACTGTCACAGCGCCTCTTGCTCCCTCTGTGCACCAGCCTTCATGAATGTCTAGGTGCTCCTGTCTTTATCTTTGTTGCACTGCTCTCATCTTATCTTAGGGACCTTTTTACTAAAGTGCAGTAAGTTTCTGCAATTAATGTGCTTTAATAGCACAACATTATACGCTGTAAGTACAAAGGCAGGCAGAAACTGTTGGGGGCATGCCCAGCATATTCCCTACACCTACTGTACAGAAAAGTTCTTTACTACATGTTATAATTATTTGCAATTAGTGTGGTCACACTTACCACCTCCTCTGGAGCTAACAGCCCAAATTACAAGATGGGGTAAGAACTGTGCATTAAGTGTAACGTGCAGTCCACACCCATGTCTGCCCATAACCCACCCAGCTCCCACCTTCTAATATGCAAACTAGTATGTGCTGTAATGTCGGCAGGACAACAAGTTCCGCATTTGTGACCTAAAAGTATAACATGCAGTAATTCACACATTAAGGAGGAGATTCTACATATGGCGCCTAAAAGTCGGTGCTGAAATCAGTGCCGACTAAGTGTATTCTATAATCGGTGCCTAGATTTAGGCGCCAATTATAGAATACGCTCAGTTTATATTTCAGCGCCTAAATCTACATGCATCCATTCACACCAATGAAAACTTGGTGTAAATCTCTGCACGTAGATTTAGGTGCACTAGGCCACATTCTATAACTAGAATCAGACTATAATCAGAAAAGGGAAATGATAAATAAAAATACACGAGTGTAAATAAAATCTATATAAATAAAATCCCCCTCAGACATTCTGAATCCCCCTCAGACGTTCTGAAGCTCACCTCACTCCAACTGTGGCTCCTGACGTAGGCTATTCGGACTCCCGCACTCAGCCACGCCCATATGCGCCCTAGGCCTCGCCCCATCTCGACATAAAAAGCACTCTCAATGTTCCATTGACCACTGACGTCAATGAAGCCAGTTCGTTTGTTCGAAGCTCTGTAGCAGCAGAAACACAGTCTGTGGGCCCCGCCCTCGCGTCAAACGTAATGACGTTGAGGGCGGAGCACATTCAAGGAGCCAATCAGTAGCCGGAAGCAGGAGAGAGGGCGGAACGACGAAGAGGAGGCGGGAGAGAGGGCGGAATGTGGAAGAGGAGGTGGCCCGGCAGCGCTTCTACCTCACAAAAAGCTACCAGCCATGGAGGCGGAATAAGGGAAGGAAGAAATAACTGCACTCAGCGCCAAGGAGTAGCGGGCATGCCAAAAAAAACCCAACAAACCAGAGAGGGACGTGTAGCTCCGCCCTCACGTCACCACGCGATTACGTCGACGGCAGGGCGGAACAAACAGCATCGCACATACACAACTTGGACGGAGATCCCTAGCCCCCCTCGGTAAGCGATGACGTCGACGGCGGGGCGGTAAAGAGAGCATCACACAAACACAACTTGCACCGAGATCCCGGAGCCACCCTCGGTAACCGACATCAACACACACAACCTAATCTCATAGCAACAGGGTCAACTCTGCCTGGGAGGGTATGCTGGCATGGAGGAGGAGGAAATCAGGGAAGGAAGTCAGAATGCTGGCATGGAGGAGGAGGACATTAGGGAAGGAAGACAGAACTGCTTAACAGAAGGAAAAGCAGGTGGGGAGGGAGGGGCACACACTCACTCAGTACAGATGGGGAGGGGGAAGGCATCTGTACACGCAAGGGACATAGGATTTCTTGATGAAATCAAGGACAGCTTCATGGAACAGCTAGTTCAGGAGCCGACAAGAGAAGGAAAAATACTAGACTTAGTCCTTAGTGGTGCTCATGATCTAGTGCAGGGGGTAACGATACGAGGGCCGCTTGATAACAGTGATCATAATATGATCGGTTTTGATATTGGCATTGAAGGAAGTGAAACTAGGAAATCAAGTACGCTAGCATTTAACTATAGAAAAGGTGATTACGACAAAATGAGAAAAATGGTGAAAAAAAGACTGAAAGGAGCAGCTCGCAGAGTAAAAAACTTGCATCAGGCGTGGATGCTGTTTAAAAACACCATCCTGGAGGTTCAGGACAAATATATTCCACGTTTTAGAAAAAAGGGAAAAAAGACTAAACGTCAGCCGGCGTGGCTAAACAGTAAGATAAAGGAAATCATTAGAGCCAAAAAACAATCCTTCAGAAAGTGGAGAAGAGAACCAACTGAAAGTAACAGGATAGATCATAAGGAATGCCAAGCCAAATGCAAAGCGGAGATAAGGAGGGCAAAAAAGGACTTTGAGAAGAAATTAGCGTTGGAAGCAAAAATACATAGTAAAAAATTTTTTAGATACATTAAAAGCAGGAAACCGGCCAAAGAGTCGGTTGGGCCGCTGGACGAAAATGGTGTTAAAGGGGCGATCAAGGAGGACAAAGCCGTAGCGGAGAAATTAAATGAATTCTTTGCTTCGGTCTTCACCGAGGAGGATTTGGGGGGGACACCGGTGCCGGAAAGAATATTTGAAGCGGGGGAGTCGGAGAAACTAAACAAATTCTCTGTAACCTTGGAGGATGTAATGGGTCAGTTCAGCAAGCTGAAGAGTAGTAAATCACCGGGACCTGATGGTATTCATCCCAGAGTATTAATAGAACTAAAAAATGAACTTGCGGAGCTACTGTTAGAAATATGCAATCTGTCCCTAAAATCGAGTGTAGTACCGGAAGACTGGAGGGTAGCCAATGTTACTCCGATTTTTAAGAAGGGTTCCAGAGGAGATCCGGGAAATTATAGACCGGTGAGTCTGACGTCGGTGCCGGGCAAGATGGTGGAGGCTATTATTAAGAATAAAATTGCAGAGCATATACAAAAACATGGACTGATGAGACAAAGTCAGCACGGATTTAGTGAAGGGAAGTCTTGCCTCACCAATCTAATGCATTTTTTTGAGGGGGTAAGCAAACATGTGGACAATGGGGAGCCGGTTGATATTGTATATCTGGATTTTCAGAAGGCGTTTGACAAAGTGCCGCACGAAAGACTCCTGAAGAAATTGCAGAGTCATGGAATCGGAGGTAGGGTATTATTATGGATTAAGAACTGGTTGAAAGATAGGAAGCAGAGAGTAGGATTGCGTGGCCAGTATTCTCAGTGGAGGAGGGTAGTTAGTGGGGTCCCGCAGGGGTCTGTGCTGGGTCCGTTGCTTTTTAATGTATTTATAAATGACCTAGAGATGGGAATAACTAGTGAGGTAATTAAATTCGCCGATGACACAAAATTATTCAGGGTCGTCAAGTCGCAGGAGGAATGTGAACGATTACAGGAGGACCTTGCGAGACTGGGAGAATGGGCGTGCAAGTGGCAGATGAAGTTCAATGTTGACAAGTGCAAAGTGATGCATGTGGGTAAGAGGAACTCGAATTATAGCTACGTCTTGCAAGGTTCCGCGTTAGGAGTTACGGATCAAGAAAGGGATCTGGGTGTCGTCGTCGATGATACGCTGAAACCTTCTGCTCAGTGTGCTGCTGCGGCTAGGAAAGCGAATAGAATGTTGGGTGTTATTAGGAAGGGTATGGAGTCCAGGTGTGCGGATGTTATAATGCCGTTGTATCGCTCCATGGTGCGACCGCACCTGGAGTATTGTGTTCAGTACTGGTCTCCGTATCTCAAAAAAGATATAGTAGAATTGGAAAAGGTACAGCGAAGGGCGACGAAAATGATAGTGGGGATGGGACGACTTTCCTATGAAGAGAGGCTGAGAAGGCTAGGGCTTTTCAGCTTGGAGAAGAGACGGCTGAGGGGAGATATGATAGAAGTGTATAAAATAATGAGTGGAATGGATCGGGTGGATGTGAAGCGACTGTTCACGCTATCCAAAAATACTAGGACTAGAGGGCATGAGTTGAAGCTACAGTGTGGTAAATTTAAAACGAATCGGAGAAAAATTTTCTTCACCCAACGTGTAATTAGACTCTGGAATTCGTTGCCGGAGAACGTGGTACGGGCGGTTAGCTTGACGGAGTTTAAAAAGGGGTTAGATAGATTCCTAAAGGACAAGTCCATAGACCGCTATTAAATGGACTTGGAAAAATTCCGCATTTTTAGGTATAACTTGTCTGGAATGTTTTTACGTTTGGGGAGCGTGCCAGGTGCCCTTGACCTGGATTGGCCACTGTCGGTGACAGGATGCTGGGCTAGATGGACCTTTGGTCTTTCCCAGTATGGCACTACTTATGTACTTATGTACTTATGTAAGAGAGGGGAAAAGAGGGAGGAAACGGAGGGGGCCCAACAAAAGGGAAAAGTACGAATGGGGGGGGTAATAACTAGACGCTCTGTCAAACACACTGTAGCTCTCAGAAAACTCTGTCTCTGTCACGCACTGTGTCCAACATACTCACTCGCACACAGTCATTCTGAAACACACACACTGAAACACAGATACACAAGCACTCAATCTCTCTCTCTCTCACACACAGTCACTCTCACACACACACTCACTCTAACATACACACTACGAGGAAAACCTGGCTAGCGCCCGTTTCATTTGTTTCCGAAACGGGCCTTTTTTACTAGTGGTAAATAAAATACACCCCATAGAAAACAACAAAAATGCATAGCCACCTCGATCAATGGGAAATCGGTTTTACTGCACCATGTGCATAAACCCACTTTACAACAGGACGCACTTTACGACAAAACGACAAGCAGCCCTAAGCACTTGCGTGCTGGTCGTAGCCTAGCGCGTCTGATTAGTGCACATGCGTCCTGGCTACTTAGCTTCATTTTACTACGTTGTCTAAAGGGATTAGCGCCGCTACACCGCTGCATATATTTGCCTATATTAATTTCTGATCATGCCATACCGCTACACCATGCTACTACGGCATTGGAATAGCGGTATTTCCAGAGCGCTATCTAAAATAGTACCGGGGTTTGATCATGAGGGTATGGTGCATAAATTTTGAAAAGTCCATGAAATGCCCATTTCCCCGCCCATAACCATTCCCCTTTTTGCCTGCACACGTTAGAAGTCCGGCGCACTTTGTTACAGAATACACTTAGCGAGTTGTGTACCTAAATTCTAATCAGTGCCAATTAGTGCTCACTACTGCTTGTTAAGTGCTGTTATCAGTGCTCATTAGCTTGTTAAGCTTGTTGAATTATTCGCATTGTTACAGAATCTACACCGATTTTGGTGCTGATCGTTAGGCACACTATATAGAATCCAGGGGCAATTGCTTAACATATTTTAGTAAAAGTGCCCCTTAGGTTTTTTTTTGTTTTGTTATTGGTGATTTTCATTGTGCCAGAATACTTCATTTATGTTAAGTCTTGTTTCATTCTACGTTTCCTACATATTAGAGTGCTGCACACACTGGTGTCATTTTATGCACAATAAATTCTATTAGTGAGGGCCAGGCATGGATGTCTTTCAGATGAGAGCTAAACAAGAAAGAAAGAAACTTGACTTCCAAGGAACGGCAAATAGAAAAAAAAAAAGAGTTTTAAAGACTCTGTCCATGAAGGAGGATAACACAATCCTTAGAACTCACCTAAAAAAAACCCCGACCCTTTGGTGTTCAGGGGCTCCTCCCTTCCAAGGAAGAGGTGTGCCCTGAGGCAATTTGGCAGATAAACTCATTTCCTTTCAGAAGGTATTTTATATTCATTCTTGGGTTCTTAGTTCTTCATTCATTTTAAGTCTCAGGTCAAAAGAAGGTGGTAAGATTAGAATTTTATCACTTCATGGTACTCCCTTGGATGGAGGACACAGTCTATACCATTATGTATTTACAGGCAACCCACTCAGATTTCAGAATTCACTTTTGCAGGGCCCAGTCTTCCTCTGAAGCAAAGCCTCTGTACTAACACATCTCTCTGGCTGGGATCCAGGTGGCATGTCCTCAGGAAGCACAGTGTGGAAGCAGGAGTTTCAGGCAGACAGCAGCGATCCACCCAACCTGTGAAAGGGAGAGATTGATCTTTGAACTATGCAGCTGAAACATTTGAACATTAAGTGACAGTTTCTAATTACCCAAATAATTTGCGTAAACAATTTGTGTGTGTGTGTGTATATATATATATATATATATATATATATATATATATATATATATATATATATATAAAAGCAAAGGCCGTAAGCCAAAAACCCTTCCTTTTGGGAGGCAGTGAGATTTTCTTGAAGGTGCTTCATGACTTAGAGAGCATTGGGTACAAAGTTATCTCATGATAGTCACCACCCACCGACTATGCCTTATTACTATCAGAAAAGGGCATATGTGTTAGGATAAAGAGGATCTAGGTTGCCTTGACCCATGGATTACTGGCGCAAGAAGCTAGAGTTTTCCCTTGTAGAGCCTGAGGGTAATCTGAAACAGACTGGCAATCCCACCTTTGAGGATCAAATGTGTCTTCAGGGCTTTTAAAGTGGTATTGGCCTACTAGGAAGGGGTTATAAGTAATTCAAGAGCTTGGAGGCCTCACTGAGATGAGCCTGAAGACGACCTATGAATTTCTGAATGAAAAGGTGTAATGTTGAAATAAGTTCTTTGTACCTGTGAGGTAAAAATATGGTAAAATATGTAACTGGATACCTTGAACCAGGATTGGATCTTGGACATTTATTTGCGGTATCTGATTCTGCTTAAGTGTTTAACAGCAATAATGAGGCTCTTTCCTGGGTATAACAGCATTTTACCTGTGGAAATCAAGGCTTCAACTATTGACCAATCTGTCATAGGTAAAAGTATCTCTGCTGTTCAACAGTATGGGTACTTTTATTAGTAGTCCAAAGAGGTGTTCTCAGAGGCACAGAAAGGGTGGAGATAAGAACAACATGCAAAGTTTGTTTATTCAAAACTACATGTGATGCTAGACCCAGAAATTACCTACAGAGAAAGCAGGCACAAATCTCTCTGGATAATTTTTTGTTAGGCAATAATGAAAGCAAAACTATTTGATAGTAAAATGCAGCTGGATCCTGTACTGATACAATCAGTAAATATAGCACTTACTGTACCTCTTACTATCAAATAATGTGCACAAGACAAAGTCTAATCTGAGGCCTATACACATTATCAATTTCACTGATTGCCCGATGCCTCTTATCTTTTGACGTAATCCATTGTATCTACCACACTACATAGGTAATATGTTCAAACATTATTTCTGGACAGGTGCTCTAATTAGAAATGGGCTTTTTTTGGCTGTTTTTTTTGTTTGTTTTTGCTGTTTTTTTTTGTTGTTTGTTTTAATTTTAGTTTGTGGAATTTCATTTCACACATGCTACTTTAGCACATTCTTACAAGAATGCTAACATACAACATGTGCTAATATACAACATTATGGGCTATTTTGTTTCAGTGTGTGAATCATGCACTAAAATGAAATGATGCTATGACAAAAAGGACTGAAATGAAAAACAAAATGAAACAAAAACAAAATATAAAAATTTCTTCCCTGCATATCCCTGCTCTAAACAACAGGATGAATGGATGGCATTTCCAGTTTAGATACATTGCAAATTATCTCCATTCAACTCCAATTACCCCCCTCCACATCTATTACCTACTCCAATTCCCTCTGACATCCATCCCTCACCCTGATCCCCCTCCCTCCTCCACTGACATCCCTCTCCTGGTCCAATCCACCTGGATATCTATTTCCTACTCTGAGCTCCCCACAACAATCATCTCCTCCTCTGATTCCTCCTGTCATCCATCGTCCACCCTGATCCCCCTTTAACATCCATCTCCCACCCCAACCTGTCTGAAAGTCACCCCCGCCCCAGCAGACTCTCTAACATTCCATCCCCAATCCCATTCATACATCTTATCAGGGTCTCTGGTAGTCTTAGTGGAAGCAGGAGCAGTCCCCAGTTGCTCCTGTTTATGGAGGCCTCAGATTACAACATGGCGCCCGTGACGTCTAGCAGAAATCTTACAATTCTATCATGAAGGAACAGGGTGCCAAATAAGGGAAGGGAAAGGAGGAAAGGAAATGGGACTTGACATATCACTTTCTGTGGCTTTTGCAACTACATTCAAAGTGGTTTACATAGTATATACAGGTACTTATTTGTACCTGGGGCAATGGAGGGTTAAGTGACTTGCCCAGAGTCACAAGGAGCTGCAGTAGGAAACAAACCCAGTTCCTCAGTATCAAAGTCTGCTACACTAACCACTAGGCTACTCCTCCAGAACTACCCAGGATCCTGGTAAGACCTGGAGATGGGATTGAGGGGTGGGGAGGGTCAATCAGGAGAATCTTTGAGTGGGGGAGAGGGTCGGAGTAGAGGAGAAATGTCAAGGGAATCAGAGCCACAACTTTATGCGTATTGGTCATCACCATTCAATGATTTATCACTGACCCAAATTAAAGTGAAAGTAGAAAAATGTGTGTGCGTACATTGAGCACATGGTAACATATGCACCACCCAATGAGTAGAATTAGCACACGTTCATACTTGTAAGATATTGCACCAGTCTGTGGGACCTATTTAATATGCATTGTTCCCATAAACAAACAGAGAAAAGCTTTTATAAAATGGCATGACCACATACATGCATAAAAAGTATATGCACAGAAAGGATGTGTCTATTTTTATGCAATCTGCATACAGGTATTCCTTGATGTGCACTTTGGGTGGAGTAGAGGTGACGGTGTGATGTACGCAGGCCTTTTATAAAATAGAATTAGAATTAGACATTTCCTATATAATAATTCTCACCTCCAACGTTCTGACTTGCCTGGGACCGTGGCTCATTCCGAGGTGGTCTGCTAGGCTCCGTAGATCAGGCTGACATCACCGTAGCCATTATGATGTCAACTTCAGAACCCGGGGAGGAAAAAAACCGTGCCTCACAGCTGATCCATGTCCAGAGGGTCGCTGGACATGGGTGGCTGGAAGGGGGGCAGGGGAGAAAGGAGGGTCGCTGGACATGAGTGGCTGCAGGAGGGGTAGGGGGGTCGCTGGACATGGGTGGCAGGAGGGGGGGGCAGGGGAGAGAGGAGGTTCGCTGGACATGGGGGGCTGCAGTGGGCGCAGCGGGAGATCAGGGTCGCTGGACATGGGGGGCTGCAGGGGAGCTGAGAAAAACCTTGCTAGCGCCTGTTTCATTTGTGTCAGAAACGGGCCTTTTTTACTAGTTTATTTATAAACCACCTTTATCCAAGGTGGGTATACAAAAAAAAAACATACATAATAAAACCAATCAAAACAAACAACAGTACAGGTCTCTATAAACAGTTCAAAACAAACAGTTATCAAGTAGGCACAAAGCCTTTCAAGTTCTTCTTAAAACAGGTAAGCTACGGGTCGTTCTTTAAGCACATAGGTAGTTTGTTCCATTCTACTGGCACCGCTACAGAGAATGCACTGGTCCTAGTCAAGTCCAAATGGAAACGGCAAAGGTATGTACACTTTTGCCCCAGGATTCTCTATATGGTACCCTGATTTGGGTGCAGAAATTTGGATGTGGATCGAAGAAGTGCCTATAAATTTAGGGCCTATTTAACTAAGACAAGTTAGCGTTTTTAGTGTGCACTAAACGTCAGCACCATCCATAGGAATATATGGACGTCGCTAACGTTTAGCGTGCCCTAACTATCAGCGCATGCTAAAAACAGTAGCACGCCTTAGTAAAAGACCCCCTTAATTAGCTATCAAGCCATTAACTAGCAATAACAATCAATGATTTCAGTTAATTGGCATTAATTAGTGTAATGTATCTCCATGGAGAGGTGAGCCCTTGAACACGATGAAGGAAACCTTCACCGGGCTGTCGGCCAAAACCCTGAGTCCTCCCTGTGCCTCCCACCGTTCCCCAGGAGTTGAGCCCCTGAGTTCGGGCAGCCAGCAACAGAGAGAACAAAGTCCAGCACAAAGTCCACAGGGTTAGACCAAGCAGCAGGTAACAACAAACCAGGGCTAGGCAACAGGTCAACACCAGGCAGCGGTCAATAGTAGGTCCAGGAACAGGCAGTGGTCAGTACTGGGCAGCGGGCAGTAGTAGGTCCAGGAACAGGCAGTGGTCAGTACCAGGCAGCGGTCAGAAGCAGGTCCAGGAACAGGCAGTGGTCAGTACCAGGCGGCAGTCAGAAGCAGGTCCAGGAACAGGCAGCGGTCAGAACCAGGTATTCGTCAGAAGAATATCCAAAGCACTGCTACTAGTCAGCGAACCGAGTAGAAGCCGAAGCACTGATAGACTGAGGGCAAAGCCTTAAATAGGAAAGAATCAGGCTCAACCAGGCACAGCTGAAAACAAGATGGCAGCCCCCATCGGGAACACCCTGCGACCAAATAAGGGCTTCCTTCCTGCAGCTGCCACCTCCAAGATGGCTGCCCTGGCCTAACAGGCCCTCTCCAAGATGGTTGCCAAACCCTGGAATAAGCCTGGATCCAAGATGGCCACCAGTGCCCATGCTCAGAACAGCCAGGAAACTTGACAATTAGATTTTATGCACACATCTTCCTGTGCAGTATTCTATAACACCGCATGTCTAAATCCCCTAATGTGCAACTCAAAAGGAGTGTGGCCAGGGACAAGGTAGGGGCATTCCATTCCAAATTTGTGGGCCATTCCCGGGCCCAAATGCCAAGAGTTGGGTGCGAGCATTTACCCTAAGCACTGTTCTATAAACAGCATTCAGCTCAGAGTGCTCTTTAGAGAATAGAGCTCCATACCAATTTTTTCTGGTACCCAAATTTGGGTCATAAGTCACTCTATATTCTAAAGTGAAGAAAAAGAACCTCATTGATTTTACAGTACAGAGCCCAGATATTTAATGCCAGGCTGTTTCCAGTGACTGGTATTGAATATCCAGTTTATTTTTGGCTGGTTTAAAGATAACCGGCTAAGTCAATATTCAGACAGCTGTTTATCTTTAAACCGGCCAAAGATATTCCACGTTTTGGCTGCTAATCTGGCTTTAAAAATCATTGGCTAGCCGGATATAACTGGCTAGCTGCTAACTGGGGATATTCAGCGGGGGATAGCCAGTTATCCCACATTGAATATCAGTGGATAGCCGATTAAGCGCTATTTAACTGGTCAGCAGCCATTCTGGTCGGTTAAATAGCGCTAAATATTGGGGGATGTATATATGGGCTCCCCCTCAAATCAGGATACCCCTTACATCACATCACTGATCCTAAAAAAAGCTCCACAATTTCCAAATACCTATAATCTCAATCCAGTATCAAGTTTATTTTAGGGCCAGTGATGTAAGGGATATCCTGATTTCAGGGGCAGCACAGAGATACAAGTCAGGAACCTTAGAATACAGTTAGATTCAACACTTACTCTGATTCCCCAAATCCAAGCAACCTTCAAGAGCTGCTTCTACTATTTGCGACAGCTACGCTGCCTCTCTCCTTACATCAAGAAGGTAAATCTTATTCCAGTTGTGCATGCCATGATAACATCAAGACTGGATTACTGCAATGCACTATACAATGGTCTGACTACAAAGGGCTTGCACCAGCTCCAGTTGATTCAGAATGCAGCAGTAAGACTCATAGAAGGTTGCAAGCGACGTGACCATATCACACCATTTTTGCAAAAACTTCATTGGCTACCAGTACAATACAGGGCTAAATTTAAAACTCTATTTCTGATCTTCAAGGCCCTGAAAGGAAATGGCCCCAAGTATCTGAAGAATAGGATGATCCTCCACACACCGCCAAGGACACTAAGGTCCTCCCAAGGATTTTCACTAACCACACCCTCTCCAAAAGACATTACATGATGTGATACCCACAAGCGAGCCTTCTCCGAAGTAGCCCCCACACTCTGCAGTGCACTGCCTGAAAGGCTGCGCTTAACACAAGACTATCTCTACTTTAGGAAGCAGGTGAAAGCTTGACTCTTCAACCAAGCCTTTAATGGAAGAAGTAACTAACTCATTAGTCTCACTCACACACACAAGGAGTGACTCAGGCTGCATATACTGCAGCAGGACATGTTTATCCACTCCTACCCTAGCTGAGATAATATTTAACCATTTCTCTGACCTCATGTGCAGCTTTCTTTAAATCAATCACCTTACTTTCTAATTCTTCCTACTTTCTTACCTATCTATATGTTGTTTTATCCTTCACTATCAAGTATAATGTTCTATTACGTATTGTGTTGACATTGTAAGTAGTATACCATGCCATACTTTGTATAGTTTTTGAATATTTTTACTGCTGTAATTGTCTATTGCTTATGTTTGATTTATTCTTACTGTACACTGCCTTGAGTGAATTCCTTCAAAAAGGCGGTAAATCAATCAATCAATCAATAAATTCATAAGTACACTATTTTAAATCAGTGAGGTCCTTTTTCTCCATTTTAGACTATAGAATGACTTTTGACTGTGGTTCTTCTTGTTTATAGAGAAATATTTCTTCTAGACTTTTGATTTTGTCATTTTTCCACTCCTATTTTGAATAGTTGTTTTGACCCAAATTTGGGTGTCATACTGAATATGGGCCTTATAGTACATGCTCAAATTTGCACCGTCTTTGGAACAGGTGTAAATTTGTGTGTCAGCATTTGTGGGCAGTTGGGGCTTTGTTTGTTTGGAGTTTGTTTGTGTTGGGAGTTTGTTTTATAAAAGATGCTTAAAATAAGCCTCTTTTTATCATTTTCACATAGGCATCCTGCCATAAAATTACCTCCAAGAGGCCTGATTTTATAACAGGACACCTATGTGAGAAGTAAAAAAAAAGGTGATAATGCTACAGCATCACATATCACAAAAATAAAAAGTAAATTTCTCCAGTTTATCACTGGAAGGCAAGTTATGAGCAAAGTCCTGAATGCCAACTGTTTTAATAAAATAAGAAAAGGTAAACATGTGAAGGGCATTTATCAAAATGAGAAAATATCTGACACAGCCCAAAATAAATATTTGACACATCCAAAAGAAGGAGCCTCCACAGATGTTCCATTTACTCCAGGTAATCCTTCCATAAACACACTCACAAATAAAAATTCACCCAAATACATAGGCATCTTTCCTTCATGCCCTGGAACCCTCAAACACAAATATAAAAACAGAGAACATGACTGCAAATAAAGGTCTTAGGATCCACGTACTCTGGCCACTTTACATTCATTTCTAGCTTTCTCTTCACTTCCTCTCAGAAATCCTCTGTGTTTATCCCAGTGGCGTAGCCACAGGTGGGCTTGGGTGGGCCAGGGCCCACCCACTTAGGGCTCACGCCCACCTAACAGTAGTACATGTTTAGCAGTAGCTGATGGGGATTCCAAGCTCTACCAGCTGAAGACTTCCCCCTGATGGTAATGAAAATGCTGCTCTCCACGATACTGGCTCCTGTGAATGCTCTGTTTTCAGCACATGCCTGCCGCAGACTGCCAAGGTGGAGGGAAGCATTTTCCCACCAGCTTAGATATTTTTTGGGGGAAGGGGGAGAACACTTGGTGCCCACCCACTTCTTGCCTAGGCCCACCCAAAATCTGCTGTCTGGCTACGCCCCTGGTTTATCCCATGCTTTAATGAATTCCATTCCTGTAGTTATCTTCTCCACTTTCACTGGGAGACCATTCCATGCATACCCCACCCTTCCCATGACAAAATACTTTCTAATATTACTCCTGCATCTATCTTCTGGGAGCCTCATATCATGAGCTCTTTTTATAGAACATCCTTTCCACTGGGAGAAAAAGAAATGCTTCTGTATCTTTGAAGTATATGAATATCTCTCTTGTTTCTCCTCTTGCCTACATATATTTAGATCCTTAAGTCTCATCTCACAGAGTTTTTGGTATAGGCTACATGGATAGAGGCATAACAAGAAGAAGAAAGGATGTGTTAATGCCCCTGTACAAGTCACTGGTGAGGCCCATTTGGAGTACTGCATTCAGTTTGGAGGCCATATTTTGGTAAGGATTTAAAAAGGCTTGAAGCAGTTCAAAGAAAGGCAACTAAAATAATATGGAGTCTTGCCAGAAGATGTATGAAAAGAGATTCAAAGACGCGAATATTTATCTCTAGAGGAGAAGAGAGACAGGTAGGGTAGGATTAAGGCATAGGCAAACCAGGCACATGCCTAAGGCCTAAGAGTGGAGGGGCCCTTTTGGATGCACAGATTCTTGCTCTGGTCAGCTGCTGGCAGAGTTTTTTTTTTTTTTTTGGGGGGGGGGGGGGGTGGGGGGAGCCATCACTGCCCACAGGTCTCTGTTGGTTCTCCTCACTCCCTGTGCATAGCCACTTCTTCTATTTTTCTTCGGCATTCAGAACCATGCAAGATCCTATTTGTGAGAATTTTAAAAAGGAGACCCACTGGACAGTATAGCCTGCCCTGGAGACAGGGGTGATATGGTACAGACATTTAAATACTTTACAAGTATAAATAAGTATGCAAATTATTTTCAAAGATGGGGAAGTTATAGAACCGGAGGACATGAAATGAAGCAGCAAGGAAGTAACTAAAGTAAAATCAGAATATACTTTTTCACCAAAAAGGGTGGTGAATACCTGGAGCGTCCTTCTAGTGGATTGAATTGGATTGATTAACTTGATATACCACTTAATACAAAAGTTTTAAAGCGGTTCACAATAAAATTAAACATACTTAAAACATAATAAAACAAAACCAATTGCAATATTGCAATTTATACAAAAGTATTAAATCAGAAAACTTAATTAAAATTGTTTTCAAAAAGCCAGGTTTTCAATACTTTACAAAACCCTAGATAACTCATCATGCTGCTAATATTAGCAGGTAAGGAGTTCCATAACAAAGGTCCCAGAAAACTGAAAGCTCTCCATCTAGTAGACGTCAATTTCATCACTTGAAATGAGGGAAGTTGCAGTAAACTGCGCTGGTGGTCTTGTTGAACCCAAGTCTCTGAAAGATATCCAAGAGCCTTAAAAAACCAAACAGAAGATCTTTAAAACAATTTTGGCAGAGACAAGCAGCCAATACAATTCCTTCAAGACAGCTGTTATCCCCAGGATTCTATATATAGCGCCAAGATTTTCACAAGGAAATCAAAGCGCATTCCATAACAATGCGCATAAGCTAATTGGTTAACAAGGTAATCAGCATTGATAATTGGATGTTAACAACCAATTAGCAGCACTATTTGGCATTAATTAGAATTTACATGCAGAACTATCTGAGTGTATTCTGTGTATGGTGCGCGTAAATTCTAAGTTGTGTAGTTGAAAAGTGGGCAGGGCCTTGTGTGTGGAATGGGCAGGTCATAGGTGTTTCTAAAATCTATGCACATTGTTACAGAATACACCCTGTCCGCATATAATTTAGGCATCGGGATTTAAACCAAGTTTTACTTGGGTAACTGCCCGTGACTAAATTTAGTTGCGTAGAGCAGCAATCAGCATTTTCTATATACTGCATGGAAATTTAGGCTTATTCTATAAAGTATGTCTAAATTAAGGCGTACTTTATAGAATACACTTAGGCGAATTTCATTTCGGTGCTGATATTGTAGGCACGATATAGAGAATCTAGTCCTATTTAATCAGTTCTCTTCCCGTTGACTATTAAACGTGCAGCCTCTGCTGACTGAGACAAAAACAGTGACAGAATTCAAAAGGGTGTGGAATAAAATACAAAGGACCACTATCTAGCAAGAGGATGGGATCAAAGAAAATCCAATGACACGGAGGGGTGGAACTCGCACGGTATTGCAGGTACCGTCCTAAACAAAGGCATTGAGGAGGTAACCTGTATAATCTGCAAAGAGCAGCAAGTATGACTCTAACCATTTTGCTGGGCAAACTAGTTGGACCTTGCTGGTCTATATCTGCTGTCTGTCTGTTACGATGTTACTATAAGCATTCTGGGGTTGCGTATTAACCAGCCAGAAATGGCTCCTCAGTTTATTTTCAGTGGTACTTAACCAGTTAGTGCCACTGAATATCACCGCAAACTGCTAAACTCAAAGACGGCTATTTTGTGGGCGGTCTGGAGGCGGAGTCAGCACATATGCAGTTAATTGGTGATATTCAGCATTTAATCGACTAAGTTTAATGGTTAAATTGGGCCACATAAAAGTCAGTCCTACCTTTATACAGCATCATTTATGCAGTTAAGTGCTGAATGTCACACTTAACCTGCATAAGAGACAACCGGTCGCATAAACTTGAATATTCAATGCCAGTGCCTGGACATGGCCCGACATTGAACATCAGGGAATAACGCTGCTGGCTGAATACCAACCCCTCTTTCTTTTGACAGCTCTTTTACATGGCCTCTGGGCTGCCTGCATGTTTTTGGACCTGTGGTCTCCAGAAATGGACACAGTGGGGTTACTTTTTTTTAAATGGTCATAACTTTCTCTAGGACTTCGATGGATTTTCAAAGCAAAAGAATGTGTATCCTTTTGCTTTCAAAAATACTCCAGGACCAGGTGCTTACATGTATACCTGCTCATTAACACATACAACAGTTTTGATTAATTTAAGTGCATATTTTAAATTTCTGAAAAGTATGCATGTAAATGCAACCCCGCCCTAACCCTCTCCTTCAGGAATGCCTGTGCTCACTGCAGGTAAAAGTATCTGCATGCAAGCTGTTGAGGCTAATCTCAATACTCCATGCAAAGTTTCACCAATAACCAATACACCTCCTTTTCACGTTTGCCACAATTGTGCATTTCTACTACCTGCTATGGGCAAGACTGTGTTGAATTCATGCTGAATGATAGAGTTGGAGACTAATTTATCTGCTTCCATAATTTACAACTTCTGATTTTGTACACTTACCTTAAACCAGCAGTTCTCAACCTGGTCTTGTCACATATACAGTAGCAATGGTATCTGTCCCCAGGGTGATCACTATCTCAGGTCATTACCAGGGTAACTGAGGATTGCATGACACATCCAAGGTCATAAACAGCTTCAGTGAGATTTGAACCCAGGTTCCCTAGGTTGTAGTCTTCTGTTCTAAACATCAGGCTATGGCATTACATCAGTAACCCACTGTCACAGTTCAGGGGGAAGTGAGACCTTGGGCTGTAGCCACGGACCGAGTACAGCAGGCAAGTCACTTGGGCTGGGCAGAGTACTAGGCAAGGCAGAAATCAGCCTGGAAACAGTCAGAGCAGGCATGGCTTACCTGGAAAAAGGCAAATGAAGCAGGAACTAAACAGAAGGCTTAGCAAGGCTAGACTGGAAACAATGTAGGCAGGGCAGAAATTTGAAAAGAGGCCCCAAAGCCCACCAGCAGGCTGTATCTCCTTCAGCTTTTAGCAGGCTTGGAGGGCCACCTGTAGCACGGCGGTCCAGGGCAATTGCCCTATTCCCCCCCCCCCCCCCCCCATGCTGGTCCTGATCTGCAACCAAACAGAACAGAGAGGCTGAGATCTGCAAAGGTCAGAACAATGGGAACAAAAACAGATCCCAAACACAAACCAAGAAAAATTCAAAGAGTTTATTGGCAAAACTACAAAACTCAACAATTCATAACAAAGACAGCCCAATGTGGCCATATTTTGCCCTCACTAGGACTGCACCAGGGGAAATACTTAGAATAAATATATTATTAATACTCAGATAAACATAAAAAGGTGCAAAAATGTAAAACCACATGCACATAAAAAACTGATGAATAAATGATTTATTTACAAAAGTTGTATGTAGAAAAAATATATCATATAAAATTTAGTTTTGATTTAACAAAACATATATAATGTGACCTATGACATAAAACAATATAATAAGAGGTAAATTCTATATATTGCGCCAAAACAATAGGCGCAAAAAATGTGCAATTCTTTAAAATGCGCTTAGTTAGCTGTATGGTTTATAGAATAGCGCTTATGCCCAGGAATCGCACCTAATTACAGGTGTGGCCATTTGTACCAACTAAAACATGGTGCAAATACCCGTGCATAAATTTAGGCACAGATGCACTTATTCTCTAACTACAGGTGTAACTTAAAGGAATGCCCCTGATCCACCCATGAACCTCCCTTTCCCACACCCCCTTTATTGACTCGCACATAAAATTTAGGTGTGGATCCCATGCCTAAATTTACGCACAAATATTTCAAATAAATCTAATTAGTGCCAATAATTGCTTGTTAAAAAGCCAATTAACAGCACTAATTAGCACGTTATTCAATTAAATTGCACACATAAATTGGGCACGTGCCCAAATTTGCCCATGCAATTTTTAGCACTTTTTAAAGAATTCGGTGGTAAATGCATATGAAGGTGAAACACGGCCATGTTGGGCTATCTTTGTTATCAATTACCAAGGAGTCGTTGCCAGAGAATGTGGTAAAGGCGGTTAGCTTAGTGGAGTTTAAAAAAGGTTTGGACGGCTTCCTAAAGGAAAAGTCCATAGACCGTTACTAAATGGACTTGGGGAAAATCCACTATTTCTGGGATAAGCAGTATAAAATGTTTTGTACATTTTTGGGATCTTGCCGGGTATTTGTGACCTGGATTGGCCACTGTTGGAAACAGGATGCTGGGCTCGATGGACCTTTGGTCTTTCCCAGTATGGCAATACTTATGTACTTACGTAAAGCTGCACTAGTGTTTTTAGCGTGCGCTAAAAATAAGCACGTGCTAAGCACTAAAGATGCCCATATAGTCCTATGTTAAATATCACCAAATAGCACACTGTGGGGACTAGTCATCCAAGCAAGTAATAGATGTCCCAAACAGTTATATCTAAAGCAGGAATTCACAGCATATCATCTAATGCGTCTAATGCATGGGGATAATCAGATTAGAATGCTTCCCACAACCATATGAACAATGTTGTTCCCTCGCACAGGCGAATTGGTGTGGAGCAAATCCTCATATAAATCCCCTTACTTCTTTTTTCTTTTTATCGATATACATTCATCTTTTATATATCAAAACTGTGCAAATTCACATCAATAAATATATACATCCTTTTTAAACAGTCACTTATCTGTAAAAGGCAGCGATTTAACAGTAACAGGGAACCCCCGCCGACATGGCCAAGTTTCGCATAAAGCTTTATCAAGGAAGAGGCTCACTGCAACACAAACCAAATGCATATTACTGCTCACAATAAAACAAAAACAACCATCATTTATTCTACTTTAAAGTAAACTTCTTACCGTTTCATCCTGCATCTATCCCTGTATTTCAAAAAATGGATAGATGCAGGATGAAACGGTAAGAAGTTTACTTTAAAGTAGAATAAATGATGGTTGTTTTTGTTTTATTGTGAGCAGTAATATGCATTTGGTTTGTGTTGCAGTGAGCCTCTTCCTTGATAAAGCTTTATGCGAAACTTGGCCATGTCGGCGGGGGTTCCCTGTTACTGTTAAATCGCTGCCTTTTACAGATAAGTGACTGTTTAAAAAGGATGTATATATTTATTGATGTGAATTTGCACAGTTTTGATATATAAAAGATGAATGTATATCGATAAAAAGAAAAAAGAAGTAAGGGGATTTATATGAGGATTTGCTCCACACCAATTCGCCTGTGCGAGGGAACAACATTGTTCATATGGTTGTGGGAAGCATTCTAATCTGATTATCCCCATGCATTAGACGCATTAGATGATATGCTGTGAATTCCTGCTTTAGATATAACTGTTTGGGACATCTATTACTTGCATATAGTCCTATGGGCATCTCTAGCATTTAGCGTGCACTAATCATTAGCATTCGCTAAAAATGCTAGCGTGCCTTTGTAAAAGGACCCCCAAATGTTGCAGTTTTACCAATAAACACTTTGAACTTTTATTTTGGTTTGTGATTGGAATCTGTTTTTGTTTCCATTACCATAGCTATGGTCCTGAACTATAGACATAACTAATACTAGCCCTGATGATTCTGCTGCTTTTAGCAACGGCACAACAGGTTGACATCAAAGGACAATAGAAACATAGCCAGAAGGAGGGATTATGTGGTGCAGTGAGGTGGGGAGCAGACTGGTAGGTGATACCAAGCTATAGGCAAGTTATGAGCAGATCTGGTGAGCCAGAGTTATTAAAGAGCCTGCGTGATCCCAATCCTTCTCCACATGCCTATCAGTATCGGCTTAGAAAGATTAAAAAAATTATTAACCCAAGACTGAGAAAACAATGGAAACTTAAAACTATATTCTGTATCTTGTAGGGAGCATAGACTAGTTATCTAATGCTGGGGTGGCTTTAGTGCAGTTTTGCTTGGCTGCAGCCCAAAATGCTTCCATGCTGTCGGTCTCAATTCAGAGAAAAGAAATCTCAAGTTCTGCCTTGCAGAAAGATGTTTCCTAAAATGTGTCTTGTTTAATGTACTCATATTGTACAGCCCCATTAAATATCATAGAAACTAATTTGCAAAAGGGTTTCTCCCACACTCTGCCTATGGCAAAAGTCTTTTGAAAAAAGAGAATAGATGTTTATTAATTCTTCTAAAAAGTATGCCAGGTATAAGTATCTGAAGCAGAGGTTGCCTTTGATGCTGTTTTCTGGGATTTTCCAAATGTGTGGTATCAACGTTAATGGAGCCCATAGCTTCAAAGGGTTAATTAAGGTTCATTTCTGTGAAGCAGTATTTTTTTTTAATTTGCAATATTAAAGAGGTTATTATTTAAAATGTATTTTTTATTACACTGTAGTAAAGAGGTTGCAGTGGAGTTATAGTTTAGGCCAGTGGATATTTTAATAACTAGAGTTCAGTGGGCCTGATATTTAAAATGATGGAAACAGCAAGGAGAGGCTCCTCCTGTCTGTTTAAATCGCCTGTCCGGAGCTAACTAGACATTTTCAGTGGCACTTAAATGGATAGTGCCGTGAAAAATGCCCGGTTAGTGGCCAAACCAAAACCGACTAGTTTGGGGCGTTCCAGGGTGCAGTCGGCACTTAGCCGGTTAGGTGCCAACATTCGGCCCTTAACCAGCTAAGATAACAACATAAAGAGGACCATATAAAGGGGTCCTTTTACTAAGCTGCGGCAAAAAAAAGTGGCTTGCGGTAGTGTGGGAGCGAAATTGCCGTATGCCGAGGCCACTTGTTATCACAGCCAGAATTTCCATTATTTTTAATGGAAGTCATAAATGGCCATGCACTAATAAAAATATTGTCACGTGGCAATTTACTGCCTGAGCCCTGGTAATTGGACAGTATGCAGCGATGGCTGATTACCACGCCCCCATGCTACAAAAATAGAAAAATATTTTCTGGAATGGGAAATAGTGGAGGAACACCGCAAAAGTGAAGGATCGTATACCACAGGGCTGTGCCGGGTCCTGAAGAATAAAGATTGCTTTTCCATTATATTCCTCGTCCTGCTGTTTTTTTTTAATGGAAGAACTCTGCTGATCACATTACTCCCTACTCTGGAACGGGAAACGCCATGCAGCAAACGCGAAACTACCATAGGGCGCCTGGGTACACCCCACAGTAATGCTGTTTAGCCATGCGCTGCCCGTGTGGTAGCACTACTGCGGCTTAGTAAAAGGGCCCCAAAATTCAGTCCTATGCCGGTCCATATACCCGGAAATTCAATGCAGGAGCCTGGACATAGTCCGGCATTGAATTTCTGGATATAATGCCAGAGACGCCGGCTGAATGTCAGACCTAATAGTTTTAAAGCATTTTTTTTAAGCATGGCTATTTTTCTGTGTTTGAAACATCACTCCTGACTAAGAACTGTGACAAGACACCTGCTTCTCTGTGAGACTGGACTGTGTCTGTCTGAATCATTAAGTAGTGGCCAGACTTACTTTTCCCCTCAAATATGGAAAGATGACCCCTAGTGGTTGTACCACAAAACTACTGCTAGGGATAGGATAGGGTAGGAGCAACTGGAGATCGCTCCTGCCTGGACTGTTGCCACCAGAGATATTTGCCAGCAGGTAGGCCCAGGGGACCTTCAGGAGGGCGAGGGAGGGGTGAGGAAGGCTTGGGGGAGGGGTCTATGTTGGGGGGTGCCACTGTAGCAGGTTGGCCCCCTAGGGGAGCCATCCCGGTTGGGGGGCCAGCACCAGGAGATGCTGCACAATGGGGGGATGGGGGAAAGGGGTAATGGATTTAGGGAGGCCCAAGATGGGCTTTCACCCTTGGGAGGCCCTATAGCCAGCAGCTTAAGATCAGACTGCCGGCTCCCTTAAGGCAGAGCCCAGGAATATTGTGCCATGGAGTGGCAGTCTGATGCTCCCTGGTGGCAAAAGAGCCCCAGCTTTTAGTTGGGGATATTTTACTGGCCATACCGTGGCTTGTAGTGTGCACCAGGCGCACACTGCAAGCTGCAGAAGTGTATTTGCATAGTAATGAGGTGCTTTACATGCATTTGCAGGTTTTTCAACTCATTACGACATACCCCATGCTTGCGCTGTGTTAGGGCAAGACAACCTGTGTTAGTGCCCTTTAAGTCGCATGAAGAGGCAAATAAAGTGGGTTATTGCTCTAAGGCAGCGTGATAACTCCCCTCCCCTTATCAAACATATAAACGGCAAGTGACCATACTCACTTGCAAATGCTCAGTACAGACTTCCCTCTCTGTCCCGCCCTCGCGTCAAGACATCATGATGTCAGAGGGCGGAACAGAGAGGGAAGTGGAGTCGAATTGTTGGACGCCACCGCTGCCGCCTGGAAAGGAACATCGTGCGAAACAACCTTCCCCCTCCCCCCATCCCTGCCGCCGCTCCCTCCCCCCCTCCATGCCGGGCCCCCTGCATTGACCTGACAGCGCCTCTCACCTCCGTGTGGAAGCGCTTCAGGTCAGTGCAGGGGGCCTGGCACGGAAGAGGGAGGGAGCGGTGGCAAGGAGGGTAGCTGGACATGAGGGGAGGGCAGGGGGGAGAGGCCATGGTTGCTGGACTTGGGGTGAGAGCAGGGCACAGAGGAGGGTTGCTGGACATGGGGGGAGGGGGAGGCCAAGGGAAAGAGGAGGGTCGCTGGATATGGGGGGGGGGGAGGATCGGTGGACGGGCTGAGGCCAGGGGAGAGAGGAGGGCTGCAATACTTGCCCGTTTTTATGGGCTTAATGGCTAGTTTGATATGAATGAACCTTGGTGTTCTATGAGGTTTAGAGAGTATTGATGAAATTGGAGCTGTTGTGGAGGAAAATGCAGATAAGTGATATTGGAGCAATCTGGATTTGGTAGTGAAAATGTGGTATTGGGTGGAAGAGATGAGGTTGTTATTGCGAGATGAAGAATTTGGGATTCATGCAGTACTGTCAGAAGAGGTGGGTAAGCAAAACATGGAATCACTTTGACTTACTAGTACTACTACTACTATTTAGCATTTCTATAGCGCTACAAGGCGTACGCAGCGCTGCACAAACATAGAAGAAAGACAGTCCCTGCTCAAAGAGCTTACAATCTAATAGACAAAAAATAAAGTAAGCAAATCAAATCAATTAATGTGTACAGGAAGGAGGAGAGGAGGGTAGGTAGAGGCGAGTGGTTACGAGTCAAAAGCAATGTTAAAGAGGTGGGCTTTCAGTCTAGATTTAAAGGTGGCCAAGGATGGGGCAAGACGTAGGGGCTCAGGAAGTTTATTCCAGGCGTAGGGTGCAGCGAGACAGAAGGCACAAAGTCTGGAGTTGGCAGTAGTGGAGAAGGGAACAGATAAGAAGGATTTATCCATGGAGCGGAGTGCACGGGAAGGGGTGTAGGGAAGGACGAGTCACTAGGGAGCAGCAGAGTGAGTACATTTATAGGTTAGTAGAAGAAGTTTGAACAGGATACGAAAACGGATAGGGAGCCAGTGAAGCGACTTGAGGAGAGGGGTAGTATGAGTAAAGCGCCCCTGGCGGAAGACGAGAAGGGCAGCAGAGTTTTGAACCGATTGGAGAGGGGAGAGGTGACTAAGTGGGAGGCCAGCAAGAAGCAGATTGCAGTAGTCTAAACGAGAGGTAACAAGGGTGTGGATGAGGGTTTTGGTAGAGTGCTCGGAAAGAAAGGGGTGGATTTTACAGGTGTTGTAAAGAAAGAAACGACAGGTCTTGGCGATATGCTGGATATGATCAGAGAAGGAGAGAGAAGAGTCAAAGATGACCCCAAGGTTTCGAGCTGAGGAGACAGGGAGAATAGAAAATGGGGGGAGTGGGGAGGTGGGTTTGGGGGGAAAAATGAGAAGCTCGGTTTTGGTCATGTTTAATTTTAGGTGGCGTTGAGACATCCAGACAGCAATGTCAGACAAGCACGCTGAAACTTAGCAGCTAATAGAATTAATATCAGATCTGCAAATACCAACATATATTTGACCTCGTCCCTATGCCTTAGTTAAACCAGTTGGGTTGAGTGTGATTGATCGACTGTTATTACTGGTGAACATTGAGTGAAGAGGTATTGCCTTAGTTGTTGAAATTTTTAGTTATACATTCTTTACTAAAGAAATTGTCTGTGGATTTAATGGGTGTAAGTAATTATCATCCAGTGTCCAGTTTGTGTTTCCTGTTAAGGTTACTGGAGAAGATGGTAGAGGAATCATTGAATTGTTTTCTGGAGTCAGGTTCTGTGCTGAGCAGGTTTCAGTCAGAGTTTCTAAAGTACTGTAATGTGGAAACTATGCTTGTGTCATTGATGGGTGATGTGTACTGAGCAATAGATAAGGGGAATGGACCAATGGCTGTTTTTTCTTGATTTATTGGCAACATTTGATACTGTCATGAATTGTTGCGGGAAAGATTGAGGGCACATCCCAGTACTCCATTGGTTTCCTTCTTTTTGGATAGGCAGAATGCAGCAAGTCATATGGAAGGATAATTTGTCGAAGGAATGGGAAATAAATGGGAAGCATCAAAAAGGTAAATGGCTGAGAAAATATTTTGATAGAGTCTTTTTGTTCTCAAGTCACTACGATCTTTTCATTTATAGAGCATATTCAAGGTATGTTAACCTATTGGAATACTGAATTAGCTCAGATTGCAGCTTTTTCAGCTCCTTTAAACTGAGTTAAACAAAGCCCATCTTACTCTCCTTGGTATAATTTGACACTGATTGCTCTGAAATGTGATTGTAGGAAATCAGAGAGATTTCGGCTGCAAACCTCTCTTTAAAATGACAAACTACGTTGGAGATCTAGTATCAGATTATACAAAAATAACATTTGATCAGCTAACAAATTGTACTATTCTAAAAGGATGTCAAGGAGGTAATGAGAAACGTGATTTATTTTCCTTAGTAAAAACTCCATCTTTTAAATCCTCATATCAACAGGTACTTTTGCATCTGATTACCTTAGTATTTTAATCAGTTAGCCATGCAGGGAGCCTTTGAAACAGAAGAGGTTGTAACCCTAGTTCAACGATTGTAGCTGGCATAAGTTTGTCACACTTGAAGAATTACTAGTCAAATATGTTAAAAAAACATTCCAACAGTTCCTGTGACTCGGATCCCTACCCCTGAAATATGTTAATATTTTTCCTTTTGAAGGATTATATTGGTTATTCTCCTTCTTTAACATAATTTTTTCTGCTGTTTGTTTCTCAGAGGAAATCAGCACAGTAATTCTAAATCTTGTCTTGAAAGACTGTAAATGTGTGGATATTTGCTCCAAATAATGACCAAGTGTTATATTCCTTTTGTAGCAAAGATTTCTGAAGCATTATTTGTATTCCAACTTCAAGATCACCTAGATAAATTTAATTTGTTGGATACAGGCGAGAAACCTCTACAGTGTGAGATCTGTGGTTTCACCTGCCGTCAGAAGGCCTCTCTGAACTGGCATATGAACTGCCTCTGGTGACCACTACCACACTCCAGGCCGCATACTGCTGTTTCTTCTGCGCTTCGTCTGCGCTTACTGGGTATTGCTACAGTTCCCAATTGTGGATCACCTTGCCAAGAACTGTTCGTACCACTCTGGTCCATTCAGCATCTGGATTACCACCATCCATTTTGGTCTCTCTTCCCTTTCCCTTTTCCTTCTTACCCTGTTCCTTCTCCCCTATCTAATGTAATTGTAATTGATTCCAGGGGCGTATCTGTGTGGGGCCTCAGGGGCCTGGGCCCCCGCAGATTTTGCCCTGGACCCCCTACCGCCATCAACCCTCCCCCGCTGCTGTTGCTTACTTTTGCTGGCGGGGGACCCCAACCCCCGCCAGCCGAGGTCCGCTTCCACCTGCCGCTGCCTTAAAAACTACTTCTTCAGCCGGCGGGGGACCCCAAACCCCCGCCAGCCACCCCGAGGTGTTTAAAATTCATCTTCGGCCTCCGTGGCCATGCTGCTGTTGATAGGCGCTGTTGAATCCACTTCGGAGTCTGACGTCGCAGCACGTACAACGTACGACGTCAGACTCCGAAGTGGATTCAACAGCGCCTATCAACAGCAGCACGGCCACGGAGGCCGAAGATGAATTTTAAACACCTCGGGGCAGCTGGCGGGGGTTTGGGGTCCCCCACCGGCTGAAGAAGTAGTTTTTAAGGCAGCGCCAGGTGGAAGCGGACCTCGGCTGGCGGGGGTTGGGGCCCCCTGCCAGCAAAGGTAAGCAACAGCAGCGGGGGAGGGTTGGCGGCGGGAGGGGGGTGGAGAGAGTCATTGGTGGCTGTGGGGGCTCTGACAATGGCGGGGGGGGGGCTAAAATGTGCCCCCTCCCTCTGGCCCCCCCTACCGCCGGAGTCCAGATACGCCCCTGATTCACCTGTGCATTGTAAGCCACTTTGAGTCTGCTTCATGTGGAAAAAAGAGGAGTATAAATGTTCATAAATAAATAAATATAATGCGATCTGGGTTCCATAAGATTTACAGCACTGGAACTTGATTACTAGCTCTTTTTAATGAATTACATACATACTGGATGAGACAAAAACACCATTGGTGAGGTGATGCAATTAGATTTGTTTGCACTCTTCAACCTAGTAAATCATGATTTGTTGGTGCATAAACTAGAGTCACGATTTTTGGATTAGTGAGATCTCAGTTCTCCACATTTTTTTTTGAAGAGCAGATGCTATGTAGTTACTGGGCTGAGGAGTTCCACAGTGCTCCCTGCTGTCTCTCGTTTTACTTAACTTTTGTTATTTTCATTTCATTAGGAACTGAATTGATATTTATGGATCTCAAACAGGATATTATGATATTTACGCAGCTGATGTGCAGATAGTATTTCCAGTTTCAACTTCATTTGTTAATTATTTTGAATACATTTTAGTTTGTTTCAGTTGTAGTGGATGACTGCTAATTCTCTTAAATTAAATACTGAGAAAACTACTCTTTTCTGGGTAGGGGGGAAGACTAGTCCTTTACCAAAAATTGGCCTTAAATTGGGCACCATCCCAACTATTCCTCTATAAAGGACTCTATATAAAGGGCGCCCCAGTCCCGCCTTCGCTACGCCTCCAACACGCCCCCGTGAAGTTTGGTCATCCCCGTGACAGAAAGCAGTTCAGGATGCCCAAATCGGCTTTTGATTATGCCAATTTGGGCGACCCTGTGAGAAGATGGGCGTCCTTCTCTTTCAAAAATAAGCCTGATAGTGTTATAGAATATTGGGTTTCCATGCCCTACTTGGGCACCAGGATTTACAGAAAAAAAATTTTTTAAATCACTTGTAGGTGCTGTCTTGCAAGGTATGTGTGTAATATAAAATATGGATTGAGTAAGAGAAGCAGACCTCATACACATCTAACAGACATTAGTCAAAATTGAGACCACTGGGTTTCTGTAGTGGGCATACCTAATTCCTTGCTCCATACATCAATCAATCCCTTAGAGGACTGTAGACAGACTCAAGACCATAGCTGCTTATGCAGAAGTGATGCAGAGAAGCCAAGATATTGATGATTTTGTAAAAAATTGAAAATTCCAGGCACTGATGGCAGTGCACCAATATTAGGGACTTGTGAGCTAAGTAAATGTTTAAGCTGAAGCCACTTGAAACAATGATAAAAGGATATTCCATACATTTTCCTCAAGTTAGAGAAAGAGAATAACTTGCCCTGAGAAAGAAGAGTAAGTCCAGATGTCACAGCAAGCTCAGTCCCACCAAAAAATCTTTTTTTGAGCCATGCAAAGGCAAGAATTATTCCATAGAGGTATTCTTTGATTCTCTGAGCCAGATTTTGAGCCTTATGAGCTTTTGAAGAGCAAGATTATCCCAATTTAGTTGAAGTTTCCTCTCCAAAGATCTAATCTCGAACTTCATAGCACACATTTCTTTTGCCTCTGCTTGTTCTCATTGGCTGTATATGTTATAATGGCATCCGAGATGGTTACCTTAAAGGTTTCCCAGTAAACTGATTCAGATACAGGTGCCATCAGATTTAGAGAGAAGTATTCCTCACAGCTCTTTTCAATATAGGATAAAAAAAAAAGTGGGTTCATGTAACAGACCACTGTTGAACTGCCATAGTGGTCAGGGGCTAGTTTGTGCTATCCCAGTCATAGTAAGAGATACCCCACCATGGTCAGATAATTTTGGGAAATCTATACATACCTCAGCAATTAACTGAATAAGATCTTTGGAAGTAAGAAAAAAGTCAATCTTAGAGAAGGATTGATGGAGAGGGTGATTGAAATGTAAATTCCTGGCCCTCCAGATTCAATATTCTCCAACAAGCCCAAACGGGTCTAAAAGGATATGGATATCTTGAGGGTAGGACTTAGGCAGTCCAATCAAGGATCTAGAACTTTATTGAAGCCTCCTGCTATGATGAGAAACATATGGGATAGTTCTGTTATGAGGGCAGCTATGATTTGGAAGAAAGGGGACGCATTACTATTAGGGGCATAAATGTTGATTAAAGGGAAAGGGAAATGGGACTTGATAAACCGCCTTTCTGAAATTTTTGCAACTACATTCAAAGTGGGTTACATATATTCAGGTACTTATTTTGTACCAGGGGCAATGGAGGGTTAAGTGACTTGCCCAGAGACACAAGGAGCTGCAGTGGGAATTGAACTCAGTTCCCCAGGATCAAACTCCACTGCACTAACCACTAGGCTAAAGTGAACTCCTTGCCATTTAATGTGAAAGTAATCAAAATCCATCTCCCCTGGGGGTCCGAGCGAGATTGACATACTTATTAGCTGATTTAGGGGCCCTTTTACTAAAGGATTGCCACAAGGCAACAGGCTTGCCGCGCAGCAATCCAGAAATACTGTTGGCCCAACACGGACGCCAGCAGTAGTTCCACCTCCAGCACGTGGCATTTCTGGTGCTAGCGGAAATATTTGAAAAATATTTCCACAGGGGGGTTGCCTGGCATTAATCAGGCAGTGCTGCACAATATTCTGCAGGCTCAAAAAAAAAATGAGTAACCCAGCCCTGTTGTAATTTATAAGACTCTGTCTGGGATAAATGGGTCTCTTGCAATAGACAAATATTAGCCCTTGTTTTTTTTTTTTAACTCAGCACCTTCTTACACTTAATGGGGTGATTAAGATCATTAACATTCCATGAATATAATTTAAATTTACTCATTACAAGAACCGTTAAGATGCACAAGTTCCACTGTGGTCAGGAAAAAATGGATCAGAACAAGTAGAGGTGCCTCCCTTACAACAAAACACAAGCAACAACAAAAAAAAAACAAAAAAAAACAAAAAGAAGGAGGTAGACCAATGTAGTTCCTAAATAGCTGATTCATTAAAAATGACTCGACGCAGATCTGCGTTTTGGCACCATATGTGCCTGCCTCAGAAGTCGAAAAAATTATCTCTGCAAGAGACAACATATACACACTGTAACACTGCATAATGATATGTGAATACAAATATAAAAATACAAAAATACAAGTATAAAAGCAAATGTATGCTGTGCAGGAAATAAAAATGAATTATAAATATAGGGGTCGTATTAAAGAATACTGTCATATACATATATCATATGTAAAAAGATATATATAAGAAACAATTAATTATATAATTATTGTTCATTAAAGTGAAAACTAAATAAATAAACATAAACCTCCCCTGTTTACTAAGCCTCGCTAGCGGCTGGCAGTGCGGTAATGCCGATGCAGCCCATTCACTTTGAATGGGCTGCGTTGGCGTTATTGCTCGACTTAGTAAATGGGGGGGGGGGGGGGTGGAATATTTAAACAAAAGTTCCCACAAATAAAAACGTACCAGCCACAGATGATAATTGTAAACATAAGGACTAGAGAGTCTAATAATACAGCATCTATTGAAGACAAGGGTAAAATTCACTGAAGAGTAAGAACTTGTGGGAACTTTTGTCTAAATATTTTAGGTATACATTGATGCTACATTGGTGCATTCATTTATGAGCCCTGATATAATTTGACAGATCAAGGTGATACCATTTGGTATTGACTCCTGAGGCAGGCATTTGTGGCGAAAACACGGCCCGAGTCGAGTCATCGATACCTACTATGAATCATTGATATTAAAATAAATTGTTGCACCACACCATTTGTTTTTTTTGGGGGGGGGACTTTTGTATCTCCTTTGCTGTTTGTGCTCCTGGGTCCTCTTCTCCATAGTACACTGCACTGACCACTAGGCTACTCCAGGGACCTGCTTGCTGCTCTAATAGGCTTGGCCATAACATCTGAGGCTGTCACAGAGGCTGGTATGCAGTGTTTCTTTCACATCTTTGGAGGGGGGGGGGGTCAATGACCACTGGGGGAGTAAGGGGGTCATTCCTTTATTCCTCCAGTGGTCATCTGATCATTTAGGGCACTTTTTTGTGGCTCAGTTGTTATTAAAACAGGTTGAAAAATATCCAGATCTTAGGAACACCCAAATTCCACACTTAACAAGCCCCCCCCCCCCCCCACAAGCCCCCTTGAGATTTGGATGCAATGCAGATGAACAGCATAGAAAAATATCTGGAAAATGGGTTTCAAAAATACCAATTTGGCTAGAAAAACATCCAAATGCTGCTTTATGCCACTTTTTAGATGGTTTTCTCTTTCGAAAATGAGCCCCACAGTATAGCATAAAACAAAAACAGTACAGAAATAAAATGTATAACAACCAAATAAGTGCATAGATATACTGCTCACTTTATTTCTACTTGCCTTGTCATTTGATGGCCATCTTTTTAAATGTTCAATTGCTCCATTAGCTCCCTCCAGATCTAGTGCAGTTTCTAGACACCACTTGAAGCCATGGAGATGAAAGGGCTGGTATTTATGGATGGATTATGCTTTGGATGAAACCCATAGTTCAAAAAATGGATCATTGTGGGTGGAAGAAAGCTTATTGTATGCTAACTTGACATATGTTAAAAGTTCAACCCACTCAGTCTGGTGATGGTTGAGAAAGCATGTCAGGCTTGCTCTTGTATCTGATTGTTTCACTAATGTTGCCCATCTGTCTAAGACTGATAGGCTGTGAGGGCTCAATATCCAGTAGTCAGCAGGTAGTCTGACAAAAGAAAGAAAAAGAACTGTAAATCTTTGACTGGAAATGATGTGGCTGAGAACACCAGGGAGTCTGAAAATGTGCTGAAACAAGGCTTTTGTTGTTTCCTCTGCAATAGGGAACAAAACGGAACATCATAGAAAACCATGTTGTCTTATGAAGGTGGGAGATAGTTTAAGCTATTACTGACCCAATGTAATGGAGGTGTGGCAACAGCTTTCAGGAAACCTGTGGGTTTTGCCCAGGGCAATTTAGTGTAGGCACACAGATTGCAGGAAGAAAGGTATTTTGTCACATGACCATCAGAAACTTTGAGACCATAGATCAAGGGTCGTAGCTCTTCTGAAGTGTCCTGCCATATCGGAATCGTGGCAAGGTTGAAGAATTTGAGTCAGCTCCTTTTTCTTGAAACAGAGACGGTCCAGGTAAGGCCTGGTATACATTTAGCTTAGCTTGGAGTGCAGGGTCTTGACTAGTGCTATACAAAATTAGTACTGACAAGTATGGGGCCAGAATTGCTCAACTAACTCACCAAGCATCTAGGATTACGGGGGTTCAGCATTTGTTTTCAGGTGTGCTCTGGTTGTGCTCCCCTTGACTGACTAGTGCAAACCCCAGATTCGCTGGCAGAAAGAAAGAGTCAACAGGGACATGGTGCTCCACTTTTAGGATCATGTAAAATCTCCATTATAGGGTAAGAATGCTAACAGATCACAGGTTGATATCCCAGTCTGCTGGCAAATAGGGCTATGGAATGCCACTTTTATAATTTATTTATTTATTTTGTTACATTTGTATCCCACATTTTCCCACCTTTTTGCGGGCTCAATGTGGCTTACATATAACCGTTAACAGTGTTAGCCGATTATGGTTTGAACAAATACATAGTATGAATGAATACAAAGTGATATTGTGGTATAAATGAGGTATATGTATGGTAGGAAACAGTTGGGGGAACTTAGAGAGGGAAAGGGGGAAGAAGAGTCAGGTAATGTCCGTTGCAGTCTTTGGTTATGTTGTGTCGCAAGTGACCGGTATTTTTATGTCGGGTCATTGGGGTATGCTCTTCTGAACAGGTCTGTCTTTAGTGCTTTCCGAAAATGTAGGTGGTCGAGCGTAGTTTTTACTGCTTTTCGCAATGCGTTCCATAGTTGTGCGCCTAGGTAGGAAAAGCTGGTTGCATAGGTGGATTTGTATTTGAGTCCTTTGCTGATGATGTTCCAAAGATCGAAAACTCCACCCATCAACATCCGAGACTCGACAGGAGTCGCACCTGGGTCCATCCAGCAGAAACTGTATGTGTGATAAGTAGATCTAAGTTGAAGAAACTGAACCCCACACTCACCAATATTAAATGAACATTTCACAACACTGTGATTTCTTGTGTTACTAGAAACAATTTCAAAATCTTGCTTGCCACCATCAGGCCTGTCTTTCCTGAAGAAAAAAATCCTATGAGTCACAAGATTTTGCCATGGCTTACAAAAATAAGTTCTATAATCTATATCAGCATTACACTGGCGTTCCACTGAATGAGAAGGCCCTTCCATCTGATTTGAAGGTTTTTGCATGATGGCTTGAGTTGATGCAAAAAGTACTAACTGATATTCTTTAAGGAGTTTCCTAAGAAATTCAGTGCATTTCTTTAGATTAGCTTCTTGTATGTGAAAGCGTTCTCCTCCATTATTTCTGTCTATCCAGTAAAAAGCTGATATACTATCTAAGATTAAAAGGCAGAGTGAAGGGTGACTGCAAATCATGCTTTCCAGAGAATGAAGTGTGAGAAGCAACTGAATACTACTACTGCAGTATACAAAAAAAAAGTCTACTAAGGCACTGTTTTACTATCTCTTCTGTACTTTGTGACAGTCTGCGTTCAAGAATAGTAACAAGTCGAAGCATGTCAAAATGGTAATCCATGTCAATGAATATGACTTCTACTTGTAGCCCTCCTTCAGATTTCGGCAGGATGCAGCGTGTAAGCAGATGATAAAACATTTCTGTTTTTCCTGTTCCTTCTGGACCATAGAACTCGATGACATCTCCTGGTAGTCACTAATCATGCCTCTGACAGTGACGAGGACTCTAACACCTTCAGCTGTGAAGATCCAAAATTCCTTCTTGGGGCATATCGCCATAACAAATCTCAGTGACAGACTCCCCCTTCCGGAGGTCGGTAGTCATGCCTAGGACACGCGGGACGCAGAGTGTCGTATATTTTGAAGTTATATGGAGTCATCCCAGAGGTTCATGTGGTACGTGCAGCACAGTAGCAGACAGAAAGTTTCAAATTCCGGCTTACTAGTAGAGAAGACAAGCCAGTACGGCCACAAAGCTCCACAATTAGGAACCTGGAAAATGTAACTTAGAAAGGTAAAGAGTTTTAAAAATGTTCCACCAAAATACAACTAGCCCAGTGGCTCAAGGTGATAAGCATGGTGCAGCTGCATTCAGATTACTTCAAACCCTAGGTCTATTAGCACAGAGAAAGAACCCAAAGGCTTGTGGAACTTCATCCTTAAAGATCATAGCTAATTCCCATCACAGAAGGTAAAAGTAAAAAATATTTAATAAAATGCAACTAGCCCAGGCATCAACCACTGTGGCCTGGCAAGCAGATCACTAATTCAAACCCCCAGGGCTACTGCCAGAGAACACACAGGGCTATGAAGCACCATTCTTAAAATCAGGGATCTTCTCTATTAGAAGGTAGGCATACAAATTCCTAGAAACTAGGACCAGCTAAGGCGTTGTGGTAGTCATTGAGCCCCCAGTTCAAACTTCAGGGATCTTGGCAAAGTGAAAGAGCCAACAACGCTAGAGCTCCACTTTAGAATCGCAGCCAATCCTCATTACCTAAAATACTAGACAACAGCAGATAAAGACCAAATTGACATATCCGATATGCCTAATAAGATATTGGGGCTATAATTACCACTGTGTGCAGATTACCCCCATTGTTTCTTTTTTTTTTTGGGGGGGGGGGAAGAGAGGTTGGTTCGATTCAGGTTGCTCCCTGTCTTCATAGAAATATACACAATAATCATTTCACTACTCTTTAAAAAGCTGAGGATGAAGCAAAAAAGAATATGAACTAATCAAACAAGAATGTTCAGGTGGCAACTGTATACAGTGGCATACGAAAGATCACTGGTTCAAAACTCAGGGTCTCTGGAAGAGAAGAAGCACCAAACAGGACTGTAGAGATCCATTTTTTAGAATCATGGCCAAGCTCCATCACAAAGATAAGTGTGGAAAAAAATATAGAAACAGAGCTAATGCAGAGGCTCTGGAAGTATGTAGCTAGTAGAATTCAAAGGGTGAAATCTCAGTGTCTCCAATAAAGACATCAAGGGCCCCTTTTACTAAGATGCGTAAGACTCTATGCGCACCTAACGCGCACCAAAATGGACTTACCGGTCGACTACCGTGCAGGCTCTTGCGGTAATTTCATTTTTGGTCTGCGTCCGCTACAAGCATCTGAAAAATTTATTTTTTGGACGTGCGCCAAGTGGTATCTGACTTGCCTAGGTCCTTACTGCCCAAATTCTTTACCGCTAGGTAAATGGCTGGCAGTAAGGTCTCAGACCTAAAATGGACACACGGCAATTTTGATTTTGCGGCATGTCCATTTTTGGCAAAAATTTTTAAAAAGCCATTTTTTGTAGGTGCGCTGAAAAATAATTCTGCGCGCGCCCAAAACCCGCACCTGCACTACCGCAGGCCCCTTTTTACTGCGCCTTTGTAAAAGGACCCCCTAGGGACTAGGGCAGTGGACTTTTCATTTTAGGATCATGACCCATCTGTGTCAGAAAGATAATAGTGAAAAAGACCAAACAAAGCAGGGCAGAGCCACTGGCTCAGGTGGTAAGTGCTCAGACTCAAATCTATACGCTATTGCCAGAGATGATGATAAAAAGGGTTGCAGAGCTGTGCTCTAGGATTATGGCTAACATCCATTACAAAGATAAGCATACAGAAAGACCCACTGTAGCAAGGCCAGACAACTGACTTAACAGATAAGGGTAATACGTTGACATCTAAAAAGGTGCTGGTTCAAATTCCAAGTCCATCAAGCCACTAAAAAAAACCAACCTAGCAGCAGACAGTTTAAGAATCACCCTTCCAGGTCTTGCCAACTTCTATCAAAGCATAACCATTAAAAGAAAAAAATACAGCAAAATTGGGGCTGACCCAAATGTTGTGTTGTGCAAATGGCCTAACAGATTACCCGTTCAAATAGACCATCTTGTGAAGACTCCAGCCCTCCATCTCTCAAACATTACCAGCTCAATACTCTCCATTGGAGCAGTGATTCTCAACCCAGTCCTTGGGACACACCCAGCCAGCCAGGTTTTCAGGATATCCACAATGACTATGCATGAAATAGATTTGCCTGCAAATCAATCTCATGTATATTAACTGTGGATATCCTGAAAACCCAGCTGGTTGTGTGTGTCCCAAGGGCTGGGTTGAGAACTATTGCATTGGAGGTAAAACACATCAACCCATAATGCACCCAACCAGTCAGTTTTTGTGGATATCCACAATGAATATACATGAGATAGATTTTCATATCAAGGAGGCAGTGCATGTAAATTTATTATATACACATTCATTGTGGATGCTCTGAACACCCAGCAGTGCACAAAGACAGATCTAAACTGTGAGGCTAGTCATCAAATCTGACTTTCAGCAACAGAAAAACAAAACGTTAGACAATGTTAAAACTCTACGGGTCAGTTTGGTAAGGCAGGTACTTCCAAAGCTCCACTTCCAGAAATAGGACAAGTTCAAGAACACATTATCATCGCCTCTTCTTTAAACTGGCTGAAAAGGGCCCTCTAGCACATGCTTTCCTAAATTATTGTTTAGACAAGTGCACCAGGACACCACAATTTGCCCTCTGTATTCAAGACAGAGGACGACTCTGGGATCCTTGCTCCCAATCTGATCTACATATGGTTTGAGGATATGGAGGATGGACCTGCCTGTCAGCCTCTGGTCAGGGGGTTTCTCCTTCACCACTTTTGGTGGGAAGCATAAAAGGCCCTGGGTCTAGAGCCCAGGCATCTTTTGTGCCCTCCACAGGAGTCTGGGAACAAGAAGAGCCTTAAGGAGCCCAAGGCGTGTGTTGGGGGAGGGGGGGGGAGGCAGCCTTCCTGATGGCCAGCTAGCTTAAGAACTACAGGGAGTGTCATTATTTATGAGCCAACTAGGCTAAAGCACAGCTAAGAAGAGAAGAGAGGACAAGGGGATCTTGGCTGAAGGAGCAGCTTGAAAAGAATTCAAGAGCAGAGGGTGCCACAGACTCGGTTTAGGAGTACCAGAGAGCCCAGTTAGCCTAGGAGTGTTTTTCCTTAGTAGGGTGACTGGGACCAATAAGTTGCATCCCCTGTCTACCCCTAAGAGACCTAGAGTTGAGACGCCAGGAACCAGACACTCTGGAGACTGTTTCAACTTCTGCAATTGAACATTGTTTCAGTAGAAGGGGTCAAACAAACCTACTTACAGTCCTATACATACATCTAGCTTCTCATACATCTGCACACAACTATGGAATGAATTACCGATCACCATAAAAAACAACACACGACTTGACAACCTTCCGGAAATTACTGAAGACTTGTTCAAAAAGACGTACAAAATGACCCCCCATAATGAACTGACTCCTAAACTACACCAGATACAACTATTATGGAACTCTTCTAATTTGTTTACTTTAATTATATCCTCATTACTGAATATTATATCTTGTCCTGATATCATTATGGTATGTTTTATCTAATTATCCACTTCTAATCCTACATGATATTCTTATGCACCTTATTTGTAACAATTTTAAAATTCTTATTCCATTAATATGATTGCCATGATATTCTTATGCACCTTATCTGTATCTATATTCTTTAATTCTTATTCCATTAATGTGATTGTTGTTGTAATATATTGAGGGGCATAATTGAACGAAAACGTCTATCTCCATGGGCGTTTATCTCCGAGAACGGGTCCGTGAAGGGGCGGACCGAACCGTATTTTCGAAAAAAGTAGACGTCCATGTTTTAGTCGACAATTTGTGAGCTGGGCGTTTTTGTTTTTCAGTGATAATGGAAAATGAAAGTGCCCAGCTCAAAAACGAATAAATCCAAGGCATTGGTTCATGGGAGGGGCCAGGATTCGTAGTGCACTGGTCCCCCTCACATGCCAGGACACCAACCGGGCACCCTAGGGGGCACTTTTACAAAAACAAAAAAAAGGTAAAAGAGCTCCCAGATGCATAGCACCCTTCCCTTGTGTGTTGAGCCCCCCAAATCCCCCTCAAAACCCACTGCCCACAAGTCTACACCATTACTATAGCCCTAAGGGGTGAAGGGGGGCACCTACATGTGGGTACAGTGGGTTTGGGGGGGTTAGACGACTAAGCATTAAGCAGCACAATTGTAACAGGTAGGGGGGGGGATGGGCCTGGGTCCACCTGCCTGAAGTCCACTGCACCCCCTAACAACTGCTCCAGGGACCTGCATACTGCTGCCAGGAAGGTGGGTATGACATTTGAGGGTGAAAATAAAAAGTTGTGAAACATCATTTTTTTGTGGTGGGAGGGGGTTAGTGACCACTGGGGGAGTCAGGGGAGGTCATCCCCGATTCTCTCTGGGGTAATCTGGTCATTTAGGGCACTTTTTGGGGCCTTATTCATGAAAAAACAGGGTCCAGGAAAAGTGCCCTAAATTCTAGCTACAAACGCATACTTTTTTTCCATTATCGGCGAAAGGCGCCCATCTCTCCTCGGCCGATAACCACGCCCCAGTTCCACCTTCGCCATGCCTCTGACACGCCCCCGTCAACTTTGTACGCTTCCGCGATGGAGTGCAGTTGAAAACGTCCAAAATCGGCTTTCCATTATACCGATTTATTCGTTTTTGTGAGATAAACGTCTATCTCCCGATTTGGGTCGAAATCTAGGCGTTTTTCTCTTTCAATTATAAGGTGGATTGTAAGCCACATTGAGCCTGCAAATAGGTGGGAAAATGTGGGATACAAATGCAGCAAAATAAATAAATAAATAATCAATCACTAAGGGGGTCTTTTACTAAGCCGCAGTAGCATTTTTAGCTCGCGTTAATGATTAGCATGCGCTAAACACTAGAGACGTCCATATATTCCTTTGGGCTTCTCTAGCATTTAGCGCCTGCTAATCATTAGACCATGCCAAAAACACTACTGCAGCTTAGTAAAAGGCCCTATAAACAAGGGACTCTGTGCATCAGCTCATGGTTCACTTTATTTGATATACCGCCAATCATAGTATACAAATGGCGGTATATCACTATGGGCGATAGTTTTAGCTGCCAAATTCTGAACTCGCTGTTTAAATTAAATACATTTGTAAATAATTTAGCCAGATGACTTTTCAGTAATCCTACATATAGGGCATTACAGTAGTATAACAACCAGCACACAAGTGTATTGGCCATAGCTAGGAAAAGAAACAGCAATGCTGATCCATATTTGAGAAAGGAAGCAGAGTTTATTGATTGAGAGACCCGACATGGACCATGTTTCGTTGATTTGCCTACATCAGGGGTCATATAACATTCTATCAGGAGGAGTGCTTCATATAATGAGTGTTGGGTGTTCTTATGTCAATCCTAAAACCACTCTGGAAAACATAGCTTTCATTTTAGAAGCATGAATCTTTGTTCTTTTCAAAACAGAATCATCACACAGAACAACAAAATTAAATTTAAAAAAAAAGGAAAAAATAAGAAAAATAATCACTAACAAATTCTCTTCAAAGCCCACAACAAAGGACAAGAAGGAATCTCCAAGACACAGCAGCAGATGAGTTAAAAGAACAAAGAAAAATAGATTAAAATAGACAAGATAGCACTATCACAACAAAGCCATTATCAAATCATCAGTTAGATATCTCAAGGCACCACTATATCTTTACTAGCAACCTTATTATCAAGATTGGCTTAGGAAAGGTATAGCTCACATTTGAAATTCTAAGCATAAATATAGAAAGAACTTCTACACCCAAGGCTAATACTTTCTGCCACATTTGCAGAAACTATTTTTGCTTATTGTGAATTTATTTGCAGACTTCTGGAAATTATAAAGTTCTGCTGCCAGCCTTTAGGGGGCTCAGCTCCCGAGAAAGGTTTGCTGGGGTGAACTTCTGGTCTTCTACCAGAGGGTGTCAGTGTGGTTTACCAGGAAGGCTGGTTTTTATTATTCATTCCATGTCTGCTGTTTCCTGCCTAGAATGAGAATCTCCTGATGGGCTGCTGATATAAACAAACTGTGGCACTATATCATTTTGAGTCTGTCCTCTTACACGTGCAGGGTTCTGTGGGCCAGAAGGATTTGATGATGGAAAACTTATAACTAAGCATGAAAAAAGTGGTCAAAATTAACCCCAAGATGATGTTCAGGTAGAGAAGAAGTTAGAAAGACTAGTTAGGACTGGAGTAAAAGGAGGAGGAGCTTTATAGTTGAAAGAATAATGAAAGAGTATGTAAAGCAGAGAAATAGTAGATGATGGCAAATAAAGACCTATATGGTCCATCCAGTCTGCCCAAAAAGATAAACTCATAGCATAAGGTATGGTGTGATACTACATATGTATACTTGATCCTGATTTGTCTTTGTCATTTTCAGGGCATAGACCATAGAAGTCTGCCTGGCCCTGTTCTCCAACTTCTGAAGTTGTCATCGAAGCCCACTCCAGCCCACCCAAATCTGTCCAGCCACGATCAGGGCATAGACCATAGAAGTCTGCCCAGCACTGGCTTTGCTTCCAAATTACTGGTGTTGCCGTCTAATGACTGCTAAGCTTGTTTGGTTCCATGCCTTCTATACAGGATTCCTGAATATGTAAAGAGAAGAAATATGCATATAGAGGAAAAAGATGTGGGTAAAGCACAGATACCTAGTATCAAGAAGAGAGAGGAAGGACTGGATTGTAAAGAGAGAACAATAGGCCTGAAATTCTAGCTGAGCAATGACAATCAAACAATAGTGAATGGACACATTAAAAACAATGAAGAGACCAAGAAGAACAAGGGTGGAGTACAGATCTGCATGGCTAACTGGACAGAAAGTCACAGCACTGAAATGAGTTAAAATATTGTGCATTAATGAGAATATATAATGATCCATTTAGCTTTAGCATGTGACATAATGCATGTTTGAAAGATGAGTAGATCCTTACAATACATTGATAATATATTTTTTCAGTCATTATTTTTGGACTGTGAACTGTGGTCTTATTGTATCACAAAGCCTCTAAACCCATTAGGAAAATTTTAAGTGGAACTTTTGTTCTTTGTGTTTCTCTCTGCTACTTTGTGGCTAATGAATTCTCATTATCAAGTGCCTGCATATTTTCAACACTCACCCAAAACCATTGATATAATTATTTTTTCATATAAACTTGTGAGTGACAAGTACATTGATAGGACTTGAATCATCTTTCTGCAGGCGTGTATTTTTTATCTGATTGGTTTTCAGATAGATTTGTACTTTTCAAAAAAAATGTATCTGTTCCACAAGATTAGTTTTCAGAAGATATGGCACATGGCATTAGTTGTGAGTGATAGAATTTTACATTTCAGGCATGTGAAACAAATGAGATAGCGCTTTGCCTTTTTCTTCACTGAGTCATTTTCTCCCTGGTTACAATATCTGAAAAGTTACATAAAATAATTCAAGAATTGAATCCCTCGAATAAGCCAAATTTGTTTTCAACATCTGCTAAGATGTTTAGACAGGCAGGAAAATATTATCTTCCCCCATCCCAATTCTATATATGGCGACTAACGTTGTGTGCGCAAAGTGCATAGCCGATTTGCACGTGCAACTTGATTAATGAGCCAATCAGTGCCACTAGTTGACTGCTAACAACCAATTACTTGCGTTAATTGGTTTTAATTGGGATTTACACGCAGATCTTATTCTATAACAATCTGTGAGTAAATCCTAGGATGCATACTTTTTGGGGGGCATGTTTAGGGGGTGTTTTGCGGGCATTCCTATGAATTACACACATTCTTATAGAATACACCTGATCTGACCTAATTTAGGCTTTGGCGTTTTTGCCTGATTTCACCAGCCCTAAATGCAGGCATCTCAAATTAGACACAGAGGGCTATTCTATAAAGTGTGGATACCACTCAGCACCACTGTTCCTTCTAAGCTGTCCTCCATCTAGAGTCCTGCCAGCGGTGGGGGGGGGGGGGGGGGGGGGTGCTGTTTCACTATCACATTTTCAATAGTGAGGGACAGGCAAGATCTGCAGGACTCCAGGGAACCTGCCTCTCCTTAGTGACTGACAAGACAATATTGAAGCACCACTTCCTATTGCTATCAATGCCGCTGGACTCCCGCTCAGTTTAGAGGGAACAGTGCTCAATGTGTAATTTATTTTGTGCTGATTTTTTGGTGCGATTTACTGAATCTAGTCCCTCGGGGGTAATTTTATAACAGGGCGCCTAAAAGCTTGAAAAGGTGGAGTGGAGGACCGGCCTAGTGGTTGCAATCCAACGGTGGCCGGTTCAAATCCCACTGCTGCTCCTTGTGATCTTGGGCAAGTCACTTAACCCTCCATTGCCTCAGGTACAAACTTAGATTGTGAGCCCTCCTGGGACAGAAAAATATCCAGTGTACCTGAATGTAACTCACCTTGAGCTACTACCAAAAAAGGTGTGAGCAAAATCCTATGTTATAAAAGCAACAAAGATGCCAAATATGCACTTATAAAACATACACCCAGAATCAGCCCCAATACTACAGAAATCCTTTCATACAAATCTTTACCTGCTCCAAAGAAGGCATAAATTCTATGCATGATGTGCACAATTTATAAAAATCTTGATGGATTGCGTACTTATATATGTACTTGTTCAGGTCTTCAGTTTTGTAAGAGTCATTTTTTGCATGTAAAACATGGTTTACAAATAGAACATGCTTTATAAAAATACCTTCTTTATGATCTTGTTCTTTAGTTTATGATAACTAGCTGCTAAGGTTGTGAGAGGGATTATATGAGGGACAGCTCATGAAGAAGCTTCAACCGCACAGATATTTGTACCTAGAAAAAAAATCACTCATTGCTGCATTTATGAGGTGACTTTATTTCTTTCTTGGAGAAACTGTTCCAAGGAAGACAAGAAAATATACAGATTCAGAAAACTGAATTCTACAGTAGAGAATCAGAATGAAGAACTAAAATTGGAAACTTTATAAAGACAACAGCATACATAAGAGAGAATAGGGGATATGATTATTAAAGAGAAGCTCAGTTAACATTTCTAACCATCTTCTCAAAAAATAAGATGACTGCACAGTTATGGTAGATTCTGGGATTATTACAGTGCTAAGCTAAAATATGTTAACTCGGTGAGGATTCTTATAAAGGTCTTTTGCATATAGGGCGTGAACATGTACAAAGCAAAAGGGCAAAATTTGCAGCTTTTCACAAATGTCATCTATGCAGGACAAAAACATGCAAAATTTTTTAGATTGTAAGCTCTATTGAGCAGGGACTGTCTCTCTATGTCAGGTGATCAGCACTGCGTGCGTCTGGTAGCGCTATACAAATGTTAATAATAATAATAAAATACAAAAATGCCAGTGTTCTTACATATTTTGGGATATTTTGCATAGTTTTCTGAATGTGAGCTCCTTTTGCAAAAAAGATTTGCAATGTAGTACCTCAGTTCCCAAGATAGCACTTGACATAAATTGTAAAAAATAAGTTTTGAAAAAGTGCAAGTGTCCTGGTGCAATTATGCTATTTCTGTCTCCTAAGAAATATTATGTAAAATATGGGGTGCAGGGAACCATCAAGGCTGGAGATGATCCTAATACAAGGGGAAAAAATGGGGGCAGAAGTGTAACTATGTTCTATTGTTTTCCTTTTACAGACAAGCTAACGGTAACATTAGGTTCTCACATAAAGAAGGAGATATGGCCTTAAGGGCCTTTCCCACAGGCAGAAGGGAAATACTAATAATGAACAAGACCTTGCATGTTTTCCAAACCTTTTGTATGGTTCTGTTAAATGCAAAGAAAAACAGCAGCCCTGTTGCTGTCGGAAGCTGGGCTAGTAATGAGTATAATTAAATGATTAGCATGAATAAAACCTTGGAGGTACTTAAGCAACTTGCTCCTGGATACTGTGATTATGCAACACAGTGCAGTCTTCTTTTATCACTAGCCTTTGACTTGGTAAAATGCCTTCTAGGCAACTCATGTTATACTTTCACAAAGAGCCTCCTGTGTTACCAGGTTGCATAACACTCTCTTCCAAAAAACTTCCCACTGAGAGTTGTTTGGGAGCTGATAGCATATGGATATTAAAAGATGAAGGACCTCAGTTGTACAGGTGAAAAAAATGGGAAACCCATGCTACTTGCTCCTACCTGTCAGTAATGGGAAAATACATTTTCATCATGGAGCCCCAGGATATTCAGTCCTTTAATTGCCTGAGAAGGTTTAGGGCTATGTTAAAAAAAAAGAAGAAGAAATCTGTGTGGCTATAGATCTGTAGAAATTTGGGGTCTATCTATAGATGAATAGCATGAAGCCTCATATATTTTATTTGTCTATTCATGTTTGGTTTTTGACTTTCCCAGGCACAAATAATTTCAAATTAATAGCAAACCTCTCAAATATCTGGGGCTGAGGGTGACCCCTGAGAAGGATACTCAAACGAATTTAATAGTTCTTTCTTCTCTCTTGGTGCTGCCACATCCGAGTTTGCTTCACCAATGTTTCAGCCATCTTACTGTGGCTTTCTTCAGCATCACCTTGAAGAAAGCCACAGCAAGATAGCTGAAAAGGGCAAGCAAACTCATATGTGACATCACCCAGACAGTGAAACATTGGTCAAGCAAGCTGAAATGTTGGTCAAGCAAACTCATGTGACAACACCCAGACAACTGAAATGTTGGTCAAGCAAACTCATATGTGACATCACCCAGACAGCTGAAATGTTGGGCAAGCAAGCTAAAATGTTGGTCAAGCAAACTCATATGTCAAATCACTCAGACACATATATGTGACATCACCCAGACAACTGAAATGTTGGTCAAGCAAACTCATATGTGACATCACCAAGACAACTGAAATGTTGGTCAAGCAAACTCATATGTCACATCACTCAGACACATATATGTGACATCACCTAGACAGCTGTAAGAACTATGATACCAGCTGCAGAAGTCTAAGAGAACACATTTAGTAGTATCAACAACCAAACTATGTAACTCTCCTTCAAGTCCTTTGCCTGAGCAGACAGTCAAATTACATTTTATAACATATAATCTTAAGGCTCTTTATAGTCATCTGATATCCCAAGTACCTTAAGAAGTTTTAATTAATCAACTCTATAATACTAAGATGAAAATAGCAGTCCAACAGCAAGAGGGGTGCTATCCTGTCTTTTGCATTAAGTGTCACATATATGATTATCTCCCAGTTGGTGAAAGGTTATATGTGTGTGCTCGATGCAAAGAGCTCCTAGCTCTTAGAGAACAAGTTCATTCTCATGAGGCTAGAATAGCAGACTTGGAGGAGCTAAAAGAGACAGACTGGTACATAGAGGAGACCTATAGGGACGTTGTAGAGAAGTCCCATCTCCAGTCTGGCAGCCCCTGGGCTGCCTTGGAGGAGGGAGGTCTTCTTAAAGGAAAGCATCACCCTGGTGAAGCTGAAAGTAATCCTGTAGCCAGGACCAGCCCACCAGGGGATGCAATATCCTCTCGCACCAAGAATGTGTCTCCAGGAGCTTCTTCCCAGGAGGGAAGGGTTAGGATGGCTATTGTAGTTGGTGATTTGAATATTAGGCATGTAGATAGCTGGGTGGCCAGTGGGCATGAGGATCACCTGGTCACTTACCTGCCTGGTGCAAAGGTGGCAGATCTCACGCGCTACCTAGATAGGATTTTAAATAGTGCTGGGGAGGAGCCGGCTGTATTGGTACATATGGGTACCAATGACATAGCAAAAATGTGTGAGAGAGGTTCTGGAAGACAAATTTAGGCTCTTAGGTAGAAAGCTCAAATCCAGAACCTCTTGTGTAGCATTTTCTGAAGTGCTCTGTGTTCCACGTACAGGGTCCAAGAGACAGGCAGAGCTCCGGAGTCTCAAAGCGTGAATAAGGCGATGGGTGCAGGGAGGAGGGTTTTAGATTTGTCAGGAACTGGGCAACATTCTGGCCAAGAAGGAGCCTATTTCAGAATGATGGGCTCCACCTTAACCAGGGTGGGACCAGGCTGCTGGCATCTGCATTTAAAAAGGAGATAGGGCAGCTTTTAAATTAGAAACTGGGGGAAGTCTGACAGTCCTTCAAAAGTGCATGGTTTGGAACAAGATATCTTTCGAAGATATCACCAAAACAGGGAAGATAGGGTATCCCGATATCAAGATTGCAATAGAGACCATAGTAGGCCCGATGTCTTTAAATAAAAAGCAGACAAAACATTGCAAATTATCACTGTCAACTGCTGAGCAAGATATAAATAGGAACAACTAACATAGTTTGAAATGTCTATATGCGAATGCTAGAAACTTAAGAAGATGGGAGAGTTAGAATCTATTTGTGACGTTTGTGAGCCCTTGGCCCAGAGGTGGCCGCGTGAGAATCACCCAACTACCTCTGGGTAGACCGAGTCCCCTCAGAACTAAGAGTACTCCCAAGACCTGGACTGGACCACAAGTGGAGATAAAATGAGGCAGCTTTATTAGCAGCAAAAAATACAAGACTAAAATGGTAACCAAACGGCACAGAAAGGAAAACAGGCAGCCTAGTTATACAGTCTAACATAGCTGAAGCAAGACAAACATAAACACAGAATAAGGAAAAGTAGAACAGCCTAGCTGTATAGGGCAATCAAACATAAGCAGCCTAGCTGTGCATCTCACTAGCAGAAACAATGCAAAGCATAAAGTATACAGTAAAGGTAAAGTACAGCAGCCTAGCTGTATATGGAAGTCAAACAAAAGCAGCCTAGCTGCGCATCTCAATACTAACAGAGCAATGGAAACATATGGCATACAATAGAACACAATAGACTAGGCAAAGGCCCACCCTACTGGGACAGAGACAAACAGGCAATACTTGGCCTACAGCGGTAACACCGCTAGTGGTTAAGAAAAGGGTTCATTCTGTCAGTACACTCAGATGAGCCGCTGAACAACCGTGGCAAGCTCCCTCCAAACCAGAGTGCAGCAGAAGCAAAACAAAGGGTAAAGGAAGAATCTCTTGAGGACCTGTATCACAGGTAGAAGAAAGAGCAAAACACACTGCTCACAGAAGACTAGGGATGTCACTAAAGACAAGCAAACAGTCACTAAGGCGCCCGAGCCAAATGCTCCCAAGGCAGGCAAGATAAAGCAACAAAGCCTGAGCCGACGCTCCCAAGGCAAGCAAGGTGAAGAAGCCAAACCTGAGCCAATGCTCCCAATGGCCAAGCACAGCAACCAAGGGCCAGGAACATCCCACATGGACCCTTTAATGCTCCAAGCACTGCTCCCTCGTCCATAGATGCCTCGAGACGTGGCCTCAGCCACTGCACCTGAAGCATTCCCCGTCATCCAACCCACACTGTCCCAAACACAGCACAAAGCCACTCGCTGAATACAGTGACCAAGGGCTCACGGTGGGCGACTGGGATCTCAGCTGAGGCATGGGAAGCTCTGGACTCACAGGCATGGCAGCAGGCTTCACTGGACCCAGCAAAGGTGAAAGCTGTAGGCAAAGCTTTTACTCCTCAGGACTACCAGGCTTGAAAGCAGGCTTCACAGGAACACAGCACAAGGAGAAAGCTGTAGCAAAGCTTTACCCAGTGGTGCGCTGGTAAAATTTTAACAACAGGCTCTCTCCCCGGTCCACCTCGGCGCCCCCCGTCCACCACTGCATCCCCCCCCAATCCACCTCTGCGCCCCCCCCATCCACCTCTGCGCCCCCCCCCCCAAAAAAATTGCAGAGCTGGCTATAGCCGGGGGGGGGGGGGGGGGGGGGCAATGCATTACTCTCTCCAGGAAAAAAAAAATTAAATGATCCCAGGTTCCAATCTAATTCATGTTTAATATGGGATAAAATGCCATAAATAAGTAAATAAATATAAACTTTTAATGTTCAGCACCTGATTCTCAAAGTGGACATATTCCAAACACTATAATGAAAATAAAATTATTTTTTTCTACCTTTGTTGTCTGGTGACTTTGTTTCTCTGATCATGCTGGCCCAGTATCTGATTCTGCTGCTCTCTATCTGTTCCCTTGACTCCGTTTCCAGGGCTTCCTTTCCATTTATTTCTTTTCTTTCCTCCTTTCTTCTTCATTTCTGGTCCTCTGCACACTTGACTGTACAGTGGATCCAGCTTCTGCCTATTTTCTCCATCCATGTGCAGTTTCTCTCCTCACTTCCTTTTCCCTCATCTAATCTCCTTCCTCTATCTTCCCTCCATGTCCAGCATTTCTTCTCTCTCCCTTCCCTCCCCTCCATCCATGTCCTGAAACTCTCCTCTCTCCCCTGTCCTCCTCTATCCATCCATACCCAGCAATTCTCTTCTCTCCCCTGCCCCCCTACCCATCCATGCCCAGCAATTGTCTTCTCTCCTCTGCCCCCCTCTATCCATCCATGCCCAGCAATTGTTTTCTCTCCCCTGCCCCCCTCTATCATCCATGCCCAGCGATTCTCCTCCCTCCCCTGCCCTTCCCTCCCGCTCCCATCCATGTCCAGCGATTCTCCTCCCTCCCCTGCCCTTCCCTCCTGCTCCCATCCATGTCCAGCGATTCTCCTCCCTCCCCTGCCCTTCCCTCCTGCTCCCAGCCATGTCCAGCGATTCTCCTCCCTCCCCTGCCCTACCCTCCTGCTCCCATCCATGTCCAGCGATTCTCCTCCCTCCCCTGCCCTTCCCTCCCGCTCCCATCTCATGTCCAGCGATTCTCCTCACTCCCCTGCCCTTCCCTCCTGCTCCCATCTCATGTCCAGCGATTCTCCTCCCTCCCCTGCCCTTCCCTCCTGCTCCCATCTCATGTCCAGCGATTCTCCTCCCTCCCCTGCCCTTCCCTCCCGCTCCCATCCATGTCCAGCGATTCTCCTCACTCCCCTGCCCTTCCCTCCCGCTCCCATCTCAAGTCCAGCGATTTTCCTCCCTCCCCTGCCCTCCCCTATCCATGTCCAATGATTTTCCTCCCTCCCCTCCCGCTCCCATCTCATGTCCAGCGATTCTCCTCCCTCCCCTCCCGCTCCCAAACATGCCCAGCGATTGCCCTTCGCCTCCACCGTCCCCTCCCGCTCCCATCCATCTGTTTTAAATACCTCCTCACCATTGAAGCGCCGCATTAAAGCCCTGCTGCTGCTGCCCAAGCTTTTCCTCCGTTTGCTGTAGTTCTTCGCGTGAACTTCATGCCCTTAGTCCCGCCTTCTGACGTATGACGTATGAGTGTGGAGAGATACTGGGGAGCAGCAGTGAATACATTTATAGGTTAGTAGAAGAAGTTTGAACAGGATGCGAAAACGGATAGGGAGCCAGTGAAGGGTCTTGAGGAGAGGGGTAGTATGAGTAAAGCGACCCTGGCGGAAGATGAGACGGGCAGCAGAGTTTTGAACCGACTGGAGAGGGGAGAGGTGACTAAGTGGGAGGCCAGCAAGAAGCAGATTGCAGTAGTCTAAACGAGAGGTGACAAGGGTGTGGATGAGGGTTTTGGTAGAGTGCTCGGAAAGAAAGGGGCGGATTTTACGGATGTTGTAAAGAAAGAAACGACAGGTCTTGGCAATCTGCTGGATATGAGCAGAGAAGGAGAGAGAAGAGTCAAAGATGACCCCAAGGTTTCGAGCTGATGAGACAGGGAGAATGAGAGAGCCATCAACAGAAATAGAAAACGGGGGGAGCGGGGAGGTGGGTTTGGGGGGGGAAAATGAGAAGCTCGGTTTTGGTCATATTTAATTTCAGGTGGCGTTGAGACATCCAGACAGCGATGTCAGACAAGCACGCTGAAACTTTGGTTTGGATGCAAGGTGAGATATCAGGGGTAGAAAGGTAGATTTGAGAGTCATCAGCATAGAGATGGTAGGAAAAGCCATGGGATGAGATTAATGAGCCAAGGGAAGAAGTGTAGATAGAAAAGAGGAGGGGACCAAGAACAGAACCCTGAGGTACGCCGACAGGCAGAGGGATAGAAGTAGAAGAGGATCCACCAGAGTGAACACTAAAGGTGCGGAGGGAGAGGTAGGAAGAGAACCAGGAAAGGACAGAGCCCTGGAATCCAAGTGAGCACAGGGTATCGAGAAGTATGCTGTGATCGACAGTGTCAAACGCAGCGGAAAGATCAAGAAGAATGAGGATGGAATATTGACCTCTGGATTTAGCCAGTAATAGGTCATTGGAGACTTTAGTAAGCGCAGTTTCGGTTGAGTGGAGAGGGCAAAAACCAGATTGTAGTGGGTCAAGAATAGCATGTGAGGAGAGAAAATCAAGGCAGCGGCGAACAGCACGCTCAAGTAATTTGGAGAGAAAAGGAAGGAGGGAGATGGGTCGGTAATTAGAGGGACAAGTAGGGTCGAGTGAAGGCTTCTTAAGGAGAGGTGTGACCACAGCATGTTTAAAGGCAGCAGGGACAGTCGCAGTGGAAAGTGAGAGGTTGAGAATGTGACAGATAAAAGGAATAAGAGTAGGAGAGATGGCATTAAGAAGGTGGGTGGGAATGGGATCAGAGGAACAGGTGGTACATTTTGAGGAAGAAAGGAGAAGTGTAGTTTCCTCAATAGTAACTTCAGGAAAGGAGGAAAGGGAATGAGGGGAAGGAGAGAGAGGGGAACGGACTAGTGGAGGGAGAGATGGTGAGGTAGAGAAAGCAAGGTTTATCTTTTCAACCTTGTTGTGAAAGAATTCAGCAAGGGTCTGAGGAGATAATGAAGGGGGAGTTGGGGGAGGGGGCACCTTGAGGAGAGAGTTCAATGTGGAGAAGAGAAGTCGAGGATTAGAGCCAAGAGAGTTGGTCAGTTGGATATAATAATCCTGTTTGGCACGTAAAAGAGCAGATTGGAAGGAGGTCAGCATGAACTTAAAGTGTAAGAAATCAGCAAGGGTCCGAGATTTCCGCCAGAGGCGTTTGGCGGAGCGGGTACAGGAACGTAGGTAGCGGATATTAGAAGTCAGCCAAGGTTGGGGTTTTGTACGCCTTACAGGGCGGGTCATCAAAGGTGCAAGAGTGTCTAAGGCAGAGGATAGAGTATTGTTGTAAGAAGAAACAGCCTCGTTGACAGACGTGGATGGTGCCACAGTAGAGAGGAGGTTTGAAACATGGGAAGATAGAGATGAAGGGTCAATATCGTGAAGATTCCTAAATAAATTAGATAGGATAGGACGGGACTGGGAGAGAGGAGATTTAAGTGTGAAAGTTATAAGATGGTGATCAGAGGAGGGATGATCAGAGGCAAGGAAACTAGAAGGTGAACAGTTGGAGGAGAAGATGAGATCAAGACAGTGACCATTTTGATGAGTGGGGGAGGTGGAGCATAGTTGGAGATTAAAGGACGACGTTAAAGTGAGTAACTTGGAAATATAAGAGTTGGAAGGATCATTAGCAGGAATATTAAAGTCACCAAGGATGAGAGAGGGGGAGGAAGGATCATGGAAGAAGGCAAGCCAGGCGTCAAAGTCACTGAGAAAGGATGAAAGGGACTTATCAGGGGGACGATAAATGACCGCTATTCGAAGAGGCAGAGGAGAGAAAAGGCGGATAGAGTGGACTTCAAAGGAGGAAAAACAGTGAGATTGAGGTGGAAGAAGGGGTTGAAATCTGGAGGAGGGAGAGAGAAGTAGTCCAACACCACCCCCACGGCCAGCAGGGCGAGGAGTATGTGAAAATAGATAACCGCCATGGCACAGGGCTAAAAGAAAATCCTTCAGGAAATGAAAGAAGGATCCAACTGAAAACAATAAGAAACAGCATAAGGAATGGAAAGTCAAATGAACAGCACTGATAAGGAAGGCAAAGAGGGACTTTCAAAAAAAGAATGCATTGGAGGCAAAAACATAGTAAAAACGTTTTTAGGTATATTAAAAGTAAGAAGCCAGCAAAAGAATCATGGATCACTAGATGATGGATGGATAAAAGGGGCACTCAGAGAAGACAAAGCCATAGTGGAGATATTAAATGAATTATTTGCTTTGGTCTTTATTAAGGAAGATTTGGGAGAGATACAAGTGCCAGAAATGGTATTCAAAGCAGACGAGTCAGAGAAACTGAATGAAATCTCTATAAACCTGGAAGATGTAATGGCGCAATTTGACAAATTAAAGAGTAGCAAATTGCCTGGACCGGATGGTATTCATCCCAGAGTACTGATAGTATTGAGAAATGAACTTGCAGAATTATTGTTAGTAATATGTAACTTATCTTTAAAATCAAGCATGGTCCTGGAAGATTGGAGGGTGGCCAATGTAAAAAGAGCTCCAGAGGTGATCCAGGAAATTATTGACTGATGAGTCTGACATTGGTGCCATTCAAAATTGAAAGAGACTATTAAAAAGAACAAAATTACAGTGCATATTCAAAAGCATGGATTAATGAGACAAAGCCAACATGAATTTAGTGAAGGGAAATCTTGCCTCACTAATCTACTACATTTCTTTGAAGGGGTGAACAAACATGTGGATAAAGGTGATCCGGTTGATATTGTGTATCTGGATTTTCAAATGGCATTTGACAAAGTACCTCATGAAAGACTCCAGAGGAAATTAGAGAGTCATGGGATAGTAGTGTTCTATTATGGATTAAAAACTGGTTAAAAGATTGAAAACAGAGAGTAGGGTTAAATAGTGAGTATTCTCAATGGAGAAGGGTACATAGTGGGGTTCCTCAGGGGTCTGTGCTAGGACCACTGTTTTTTAACACATATTTATAAATGATCTAGAGATGGAAGTATCTAGTGAGGTAATTAAATTTGCTGATGACACAAAGTTATTCAAAGTTGTTAAATCGCAAGAGGATTGTGAAAAATTACAAGAGGACCCTAAGAGACTGGGAGACTGGGCATCCAAATGGCAGATGACATTTAATGTGAGCAAGTGCAAAGTGATACATGTGGGAAAGAGGAACCCAAACTATAGTTTCATGATACAAGGTTCCACATTAGGAGTCACCGACCAGGAAAGAGATCTAGGTGTCATCGATGATACATTGAAACCCTCTGCTCAGTGTGCGGTGGAAGCTAAGAAAGCAAATAAAATGTTAGGTATTATTAGGAAAAGAATGGAAAACAAAAATGAGGACATTATAATGCCTTTGTATCGTTCCATGGTGTGACCGCACCTCAAATACTGTGTGCAATTCTGGTCACCGCATCTCAAAAAAGATATAGTGCAATTAGAAAAGGTACAGAGAAGAGTGACAAAAATGATAAAGGAGATGGGATGACTTCCCTATGAGGAAAAGCTAAAGTGGCTAGGGCTCTTCAGCTTGGAGAAAGGACGGCTGAGGGGAGATATGATAGATATCAATAAAATAATGAGTGGAGTGGAACAGGTATACATGAATCAATTGTTTACTCTTTCCAAAACTACTAGGACTAGCGGGCACGCAATGAAGCTACAAAGCAGTAAATCTAAAACAAATCAGAGAAAATATTTCTTCACTCAACGTGTAATTAAACTCTAGAATTTGCCAGAGAATGTAGTAAAAGCAGTTAGCTTGGCAGGGTTTTTAAAGGTTTGGATAGCTTCCTAAAAGAAAAGTCCATAAGCCATTATTAAGATGGACTTGGGGAAAATCCACTGCTTATTTCTAGGATAAGCAGCATAAAATATGCTATACTGGTATCTAGGGGGTCCTGGGAAGGAGCAATCCCCAGTCACTCCTGTCTTTTTGGTGCCATCACTCAAAATGGCGCCTCTAGTGGTAGTCTCCCATGACAACCACTAGGAGTCATGTTTCATGGTCCCTAGCTGTAGTATACTACTGCTAGGGGCATGCACAAGACTAGCACTAAGGGCAACATTTTGAGAGATGGTGCTGAAAGGGCAGGAGCAACTGAGGATTGCTCCTGACTAGGGACCTCTTAAACCACTAGAGAATTAAGGTACAACCATAAGGGTGGCGGGATCCTTTTGCGAGTGGGGGGGGGGGGGGGCTTGAAATGATAAGTAGTAGTAGTTGATAGAGGAGGGTCTTGTTCAGGTGGGCTGTACTTTGGGAGAGTGGATCGGAAGTGTCTTGTTCATGGGAGTTCTTGTTTGAGTAGGAGCTTTAGTTCAGGGAGCTGGATTGGGGGTCATTTGGAGGGCTCTACTTAGGTGGAGGGGTCAGGATCAGAGGGCCCTGGAAGTCAAGATGGCTTGGTGGCCTGATGTTCTGGGCTAGAAGAATAGCTCATAAGCAGCATTATTCATTTACCACAGTAATCAGCAACCTGCGGGACTGTTATACTACAGGTTGGTGACTGTCATGGTAAATCACAGTGTGGTAAAATCTAGCCTTTTATTGCACCTTGATAACTTCCTAAGTGTCTTCATTTAGTGTTTATTCTTGAGATTAAAGTGCTTATTTTCATAGCACACAGACTTACAATGTTACATAGTAACCTATAGAAATCTTCAGGGCAATACAATTTAATACCTCTACCTAAAATTTGAAACCTTGCATGAGCAGCTCCAGTCTTCACCAGCTTCCTTCTGTCAGCAGATAGGTGCTGGCAACAGTGCAACTGCTCAGTTAAAAATACAGGAATTTAAGATGTGCCAATCTATGTCACACGTACCTGGCAGAATCACAAAGATTAGATCCATTCCTTGTTGCTCACTCTCAGGGATAATTGATGGCTTTTCCAAAACTATCTTGCTAACAGTTCATGGATAATTCTTCCAATTACTTATCTAAACCCTTTCAAACCCAGCTACACTAATTGCCTTGACTGCAATCTCCACAGCTAGGTGTCAAAGCTGCCATTTTAAACCCCAAGCAACAATGGGATAAAAGAACTAATCCACCAGGGACACCCCCAGTAAGTGCTAGGAAAAGTAAGATTGGGGGAGGAGGTGTGGCAGCTCATTGCAGTGGATTCTAGGGGGTGCATGGCACCTCATCAAATAGTGGTGGTGAGCTGGCATTCAGATGAGAGGGATTGAGGTTGTTTTTTATGCCAGTAGTGCAGGTACAATTAGCACCTCTTGAGGAGGCATTAAGGGATAAATTCAATAAATGGCTCTGAAATTTAGACACTGGGATGATGTGCACGGAGCATGAACTTTACAATGGTAGTTCCACGCAGAATCAGTGGCGTAGCTACGTGGGGCCATGGGGGCCTGGGCCCCATAGATTTGGCCCTGGACTCCCCTGCCGACGACCCTCTCGACCCCCCTCCCGCCACCAACCCGCCGTCGCCTACCTTTGCTACAGAACGAAGCCTTGTGCCGGAAGAAGAGGACCTCGGCTGGCGGGGGTTGAGGTCCCCCGCCAGCAAAGGTAGGTGACGGCGGATTGGCGGCTGGAGGGGGGTCGAGAAGATCGTCAGCAGGGGGGGGGGGGGTCAAAGTTGGTGGTGGTGGTGGCGGGGGGGGGGGGGCTTGGCAATGGTGGAGGGGCTAAAATGTGCCCCCTCACCTCAGGCTCTGGACCCCCTTCCGCCAAAGTCTGGCTACGCCCCTGCGCAGAACTCTATTATAGAATACTAGTGTAAATTTTCAGTTTCATGCTTAACCTTAGGCACAAGCACTTATGCCTGGTGGTGTATGAAGGGCGGGGTGGTGGGGGCAGTCCGCCCCGGGTGCATGCTGCTGGGGAGGGTGCAGAGAGCAGCCGCGTGCCTGTTGGCTCCACTGGTTCCCTGCTCCTTCTGCCCCGGAACAGGTTACTTCCTGTTCCGGGCCAGAGGAAGCCAGCGGAGCCAGGAGCCGCACGGCTGCTCCCAGCAGCTAAAAATGCACCCGGGGGGGGGAGGTGTTGCGCATTGGCGATCTGCTCTGGGTGGCAGCCGATCTGGGATCGTCACTGCTTATGCCATGTCAAAGGCTGGTATAAGTGCTCGAGCCTAATTGTTGGCAGTTAGGTGCATAACTCCTAGTATTTATAACCTGCACGCATAGCTTATAGGCACACCCCTGACTCACTTATGCCCCTCCCATGGCCACACACCCCTAGAATTTGCACATGACAGAAATTGTGCACGGAATGGAACAGCAACTAAGGTCAGCTGCGCACACAACTGCCAATTGGTGCCAATTAATACCAATTAACACCAAATTAAGCCAATAACTGTTAATGCCAATTAACAGCCAATTATTAAATTAAGTTGAGCACGCAACTGACCTTAAATTAGGTGCCCAAATTTGTGTGCTAAGCATAAGGTTGGGCACCAAATTTTATAGAATTAGGGGGTAAGTGCACCAATGCTATCTAGGTGATAGCTAACACACACTTATTGTAAACCGCTTTGGCCTTTATATCAGATATGGCGGTATATCAAATACTAATAAACATTAAGGACTAAATTCTATAACTAGTGCTGCAAAATTGGTGCCAAAAAAAGCCATACTAAGCACTATTCTATAAACGGTGTTCAAAGTTAGGCGCTGTTTATAGAATAGTGCTTAGCGCTGGGAACCACGCCTAAACTTTAGACACGAGGATATCCACCAACTATACCCTGGTGTAAATCCTCATGGCTAAAAAAGGCACACATCCCCTTTATTCTATAACAGCGCACATACATTGCAGCAATGCCCTTGATCTGCCCAGGCCCCTCCCATTGTTGCGCCCCCTTTTTGGAGCCGCACGTAAAATTTACACACAGATCCAAGCACCTAGAAATGTGCTTGTAAATTTTAATTAATGCCAATTAGCACCAATAATTGATATGACCCAATTACCAACACTAATTGGCTCATTGATATTGTGTATCTGGATTTTCAGAAGGCGTTTGACAAAGAACCTCATGAAAGACTCCAGAGGAAATTGGAGAATCATGGGATAGGAGGTAATGTTCTATTGTGGATTAAAAACTGGTTAAAAGATAGAAAACAGAGAGTAGGGTTAAATGGTCAGTATTCTCAATGGAGAAGAGTAGTTAGTGGGGTTCCCCAGGGGTCTGTGCTGGGACCGCTGCTTTTTAACATATTTATAAATGACCTAGAGATGGGGGTAACTAATGAGGTAATTAAAGTTGCTGATGACACAAAGTTATTCAAAGTAGTTAAATCGCGAGAGGATTGTGAAAATTTACAAGAGGAACTTATGAGACTGGGCGTCTAAATTGTAGATGACGTTTAATGTGAACAAGTGCAAAGTGATGCATGTGGGAAAGAGGAATCCGAATTATAGCTACGTCATGCAAGGTTGCACGTTAGGAGTCACCAACCAAGAAAGGGATCTAGGTGTCGTCGTTGATACGTTGAAACCTTCTGCTCAGTGTGCTGCAGCGGCTAAGAAAGCAAACAGAATGTTAGGTATTATTAGGAAAGGAATGGAAAACAAAAATGAGGATGTTCCTTTGTATCGCTCCATGGTTCGACTGCACCTCGAATATTGTGTTCAATTCTGGTCGCCGCATCTCAAAAAAGATATAGTGGAATTGGAAAAGGTACAGAGAAGGGTGACAAAAATGATAAAGGGGATGGGACGACTTCCCTATGAGGAAAGGCTAAAGCGGCTGAGACTCTTCAGCTTAGAGAAAAGACGGCTGAGGGGAGATATGATAAAGGCCTATAAAATAATGAGTGGAGTGGAATGGGTAGACGTGAAGCGTCTGTGCTTTCCAAAAATACTAGGACTAGGGGGCATGTGATGAAGCTACAAAGTAGTAAATTTAAAACTAATCTGAGAAAATCTTTCTTCACTCAACATATAATTCAACTCTGGAATTCATTGCAAGAATATGTGGTAAAGGCAGTTAGCTTAGCAGAGTTTTAAAAAGGTTTGGACGGTTTCCTAAAGGAAAAGTTCATAGTCCATTATTAAATTGGACTTGGGGAAAATATTTCTGGGATAAGCAACCTAAAATGTTTTGTACTTTTTTGGGGATCTTGCCAGGTATTTGTAGGGTTACCATATGTCCGGATTTACCCAGACATGTCCTCTTTTTGAGGACATGTCCGGGCAACCGGGCGGGTTTTGCCAATCTGCCCGTTTGTCCAGATTTCTGGACAAATGGGCAGGCTGGTGGGTGGGCCGTTCTAGGACGGCTCGCCCGCCAGCCTGCCCATTTGTCCAGAAATCCAGACAAACGGGCAGATTGCTAGCCTCCCCTCCCCTTACTTACTACTGCCCTGGTGGTCTATTGACCTCTTCCGCCTTTGGGGCAGGAAAGAGCCCCCTCTTTCCTGCCCGGAGCGCTGGCCTGCATGCATCCTTCCTGTTCCTATTCTAGGCGCCGATTCAAAATGGCCACCGAGAGTTGACGTGACCTCGCGAGACTTCAACTCTCTGCGGCTATTTTGAATCAGCGCCGAGATCAGCAACAGGACATGCAGCATGCAGGGTAGCACTCTGGCCAGGAAAGAGGGGGCTCTTTCCTGCCCCAAAGAGGTCACTAGACCACCAGAAGAGTAGTAAGGGGAGGGGGGCGACGGGGAGGGGGGTGACGGGATGTGTGACAGGGGGAGGGGAAAATATGACAGGGGACAGAGCGAGAGTGTGAATGGGGACAGAGCGAGGGCGTGAAAGGGGACAGGGCAGGGTGTGACAGGGGGCAGGGCATGTGTCCTCCTTTTTGGGGGACAAAATATGGTAACTCTAGGTATTTGTGACCTGGATTGGCTACTGTTGGAAACAGGATGCTGGGCTTGATGGACTTTTGTTCTGTCCCAGTATGGCAATACTTATGTACATTAGTCAATTAAATTGTATGCACAAATTGGGCGTGCACCCATATTTGCACAAGCAATTTAAAACGCCTCTCATGCCCCTCACCAATTTCCAGGAGCTCCCAACAAGCTCCATGCCTGAAGATTCTGTTTTACTTCCTGGAACTCTGCACTTCCTTTTTATGGCCCTGCAAGAGGGCACCAACCGATGACATCATATCCATGCCTAGGAGTATTTAAGGAAGTTCTCTACTCACAGCCAGTGCCTCAGCAACAGGCTTCTTGGTGTCCTGCTGACTCCAGTGGTGTTGCCTTGTACCTGCATTCTTGCCTGCCTGCCTGCCTTGTTCCTGCATTCCTTCCTGCCTAGCTCTGTTCCAGAGTGCCTGCCTGTCTGTTCCTGCCTTGCCCTGTTCTAGAGTTCCTGTCTATTCCTGCCTTGCCCCATTCCAGAGTTTCTGCCTGTCTGTTCCTGCCTTGTTCTGTTCTAGAGTCCCTATCTGTTCCTGCCTTGCCCTGTTCCAGAGTCCCTTTGTCTGCTTGCTGCCTGCCTTGATGTCTGGCCTGCTCCCAGAGATGGGTAGTAACAAAGTACTTAAGTACAATTGGCAGTACTTTTACTAGTAATGTTACTTTTTTTTGCCATATTTTTACTTGTAACCAGCTACAATTAAGCTGTACTTTTGTACTTGGTAACAAAGTACAAATTTGGAAAGTATTTATTAAAAAATACTTCTGTTTCTCCCCATCTACAGGCGATGTCAGACCTGGCTTGCAGCTGATTGGGCCTAAACCTCTGGTCCCAGAAACAGCTGAGTTGGGACCAAATGTCCGGGCCCATCAGATGCAAGCCAGTGTCAGACATCACTTGGAAACCCTAGTTCCACCCTCCCCCTCCCTGTATGATTGGCCTAGGAAGTATACCATCAGCCTCTCACCTATCCAGAAGCCTCCGAGGTGGCCCCTGCTCCTGCTTCCTCCTAATTTAACAACAGACTAGTGTGGCTGTTCTGATTGAAGCAAGGAGAACTTGGAGGAAGCGAGCTCCTCGGCAGAGGTGGGCTGGCACTCTGCAGGGAATGCCTCCTTGGAAGTAAGCCCTCTCTGCCCAAGCTGATATAGACAGATTGCAAGTTGATAGGTGCATAATCACAATACGGTATTGCCTGTGAACATACTAGATTCTGTGGTCCAACTTGTTAAAAATACTTTTTAGTTTGTAATAAAAAAGTAGTTTTAAGAGCTGTACTTTTTTACTTTTACTTGAGTATTTTTTTTTTTTTGGATAAGGCTTTCTACATTTACTTCACTACTTTTGAAGTCAATACTTTCACTTTTACTTAAGTACTTTCAAAAAGTAATGACCCTATCTCTGAATGCTCCTGACCTTGCCTGTCTACACCCTGGTCCCTCTTCAGTTCATGTCTGCCTGCAGCCTATCCTGGACTTTGTCTAATGGCGACATCAGCCATTGTCAGTGAAGGCTTGTGCTGCGCTTGTGTAGTACAGGCTCACATTCCTCAAACGATGACAGTACCATTTATAGAATTTGTTCTGTTTTCAGCGGTGATAGCTAACACACAGTAATCTAAACCGCTTTGGCTTCTGTATCAGATAAGGTGGAATATCAAATGCTAATAAACATAAATACATAATTTTTCATTTGCTAACTGCAAGCACTGTCCATCTCCACAATCCAGCCATTTCCCCCCTGCCCCTTTCTCACCTCCCGGCACAGCAAGCACTTACTGCATGAATTAGTATGTGGTAACTGTCATAACCATGCAGTAACTGTTACTGTGTTCTAATCCGCAGGGTAAATGCTTACCTCATTTTAGCAAATGAGCCCCTATGAATGTATCTCTAGGAAGGAATTCAATACATCCTTAAACCTTTCCTGTAACCATCCAAACTTTCCTTACACTGTTACAGAAACATAACTTTTGCGAGCATGTCCCTTTCTCATTTTTTTTTTGTTACATTTGTACCCTGTGCTTTCCCACTCATGGCAGGCTCAATGCGGCTTACATATTATATACAGGTACTTATTTGTACCTGGGGCAATGGAGGGTTAAGTGACTTGCCCAGAGTCACAAGGAGCTGCCTGTGCCTGAGGTGGGAATCGAACTCAGTTCCTCAGTTCCCCAGGACCAGAGTCCACCACCCTAACCACTAGGCCACTCCTCCATTTTAGGAAACCCAGCATTTATTACCTTTTTGGGCACTGCAGGAGGGACATAAGAATCCATAATGACCTGCACTAAAATATAGACCATGTGATATGCGAGGATCCTTTCAGGATCTTCACTAGCTCAGTGTGCTCCTCCAGTTAGGCCCATACCAAGTTAGATTAGAGAGGAAGTGTATAGCATTTGGTTACAGCATCCTCCCCTTCTGGGATAGCTGCTATGGTACTGTCTGCCCCTATATAAATCAGAGACACCCTAGAGGGTATGGTGGAAGATTTGTTGAGCACAGTGTTTTGAAGGCTCAGTCTTTGGGCCAAGTTGAGTTTATACCTTCTGTGAAACCTCTCGAGTTTTGTGTTTCTGTCCAATGTGAAGTGAACATATGAGACAGGTTTTACCCACTCCTCTGGCTGCTATTTAATTTAGAAGTGGAGCAGCAGCTTACCCCTCAAGTCAAAGGAGCAAGAAGAAAGAAGCCCCATTCAGGAGCTAGACTACTGGAGGAGGTACTGTATTCTAGCTTATCCCTACTGGGAAGAATCTGTGTGAGAGACTGAGAGTTTGATTCAGAAAGAAATAGATTTGCCCTGGTAAACGAGAAACCCTTTGTCCTCAAAGACTGGTAATTATTGAAAGAGATCATAGACACGAATAATGGAAGGGTGTGGAGCATTACAGTGTTTATTTAATGCTGTAAAGCCTCAGGACAGAAGGACTACCTCACAATGGTAATGTTTTGCATATACTTTCAGTAAAGAGAGTTGGAGGATCCATATCTGTCTTTAAGTGATTGTTTGGAGGAACTTCTATGCCAGGGCCTTGAAGAGAAATCTCTTCACTCTGGAGAGAACCTGCTCCCTTGGATAAGAATGTGTGTGTGTGCTATGAGCAAAGAGGAGAGAGAACCAGGAGAAATAAATGTTCTGTGGGGACCCTGAGGTATGAATCTATTGATAGGTCACCCCGCTACCAGGACACTCCTCCTTACACCTGTAAGTTTCTATAGGAATTTCGATCTGTAGTGAATATTGGATCTCTGGTTTTGTCCATAGCAGAAGGGATGTAAAGAACAGTATATTGTGCAGACTTCAAGAGAGATTGACCTGGTTCCCTTGTTGATCCTTCTAGGGAGGTAAACAGAAAGCACCTGTGTAAACGCTCTACACATTTATTGTTGTGTAGCACCCAGTTATTTATTTATTCAAATATCTTCCATACAACCAATCTTTACATTCTAAGAAGTATACAATACACACAGAAAACCTCAATATACAAACAGTAATAACTAACCAGAAATCTTCGAATTGCTGAATCAATTGAGAAGGGTATTTCAGTATGAAAAGAGACCATCACTTGGGTCATCCCTGGGAGAAGAATTGAGATACCATGCTGGGGGTGCTCTTTACCCCTAGTCCCTAGGGTCATGCTAAAAGAGACTTTATGCCATGTGAGCCAACAGAAGGGATCACTAATTCCTCCTCCTTTCTTTATGAGGAGCAGGAGGATGAAATGTATATCCCTATGCAAGGGCCCTGGCCAGACTGCACAAATATGGAGGTGTGCAAAAATTGCTCCCAGCCTACCATCGCCTCTCATTGGCAGTGGGGGACTTGCACAAGGGATGCCAATGAGTAAGTAACACGGCACAATTATAGCTCAGGACAGTCCTGCCAAGGTAAACCTGAACAGGCTGATTTAATCCTGGTGTTGTTTCTTTGCCTGAAGAGAAATGTAAATCTGTTTTTCTTCTGCTTTTTTTGGGGGGTGGGGGGGGGGCAAATCTTTTTATTGAATTATGAATCACATAACACAAAAACAATGAACAATAACAGTATCAACTTAGAGCATAATCATTTAAAATCCTAAAAAAGAGTAAGAAGTTCACCTCTCATGTGAATATGACATATATGTATCCAGATTTTTGCATTCCCATAACAAATGATATTATGTTCTAATATTTCCTAAGCAACTATAGCTAATTCCACCAAATTATAGCATTTAGGCCAGAGTTATCCATCCAGTGATTTACTATTAATTTCTGAGCTATGGCAATCAACAAATGAGAGAGATGTTTATCATCATCTGGCATGGAAATAGGAAGTTCCATATAACTAACTTATATGAGAGAGCCACATTAATGTACAACATTTCGGTAATTTTCTTCCAGACTTTGGCCCCATAAGTTTGCAAATATACACAGTCATATATCATAAGAGCAAGGGTGCCAATGGCTGCCTTAGAAGACCATTGTAAATTACTCCCTGAACTGCATTTCCAGGATTTGACTGGTGTCCAGAAAGAGCAATGATATAAAAAGTACAGGGACAGTTACTGAAGCAGACTGATCTGTGTGAGGTGGCAAACCTAAAATGAAACGCTGCAGAAAGATTCTATTATCTAAACATTTTCTCAAAACAGCAACAAGAAAGAAATGCTCAAAAACACGATCCAGTTAGATTTATCACTTATTTGTTAAGCAGAATATGAAAAGACAAACTGAAAGAGCTGATCTTTCTGCTGTTCACATCAAGCCAGCTGTGTCTGTGAAGGACATATTGTAAATCACGGGCATCTGACATATGAACTAAAACAAATTAACTGAAGTGTAAAATAGCCAATGAAGTCAAAATTTAATCTAACATTAATGTAGAGAACATATGTCTACCACAGAGGAATATTTAGGTTCTGCACAGCCACAACAGAGACGTTAGTCCCTAAAGGCATTCTTTGTATTGACATGCAAATGACCTAATAAATTATACTTTAGGGGACAGCACTTGTAAACTTACTTGCTTCCTATTTTCAGTTTCACTAACCCTTCCTTGCTGCAATGCTGGAACAAAAAACAAACAAAAAAAACCCCCAAACAAACTCAGGAAGTAAAGAACAGAGCACACAAAGCAGATGAACTTGCAGGAGCTTTAAACTTGGGAGCAATAATAGCATCCAAGAAGGATTTACCTCCAGGTACTCTGAGTTGCATATCTTAAATAAACATGCAAAATTCAGTTCTCACAAAAATACAAATAAAGTACTGAAATTTAAAAGTCCTTCATTCGCTGACCTTATACTTAAAATGATAAATAATACTGAACATACTGGCTGTGAGCTCTTTGTGGATTTGGAAGAAGGATCCAACTGAAAATAATAAGAAACAGCATAAGGAATGTCAAGTCAAATGCAAATCGCTGATAAGGAAGGCAAAGAGGGACTTTGAAAAAAAGATTGTGTTGCAGGCAAGGACCTTCTAGGTGGCTGGAGGAGGTCTACACTTCACTTCCTTAAAACAGACCCTTTTAAAATGGTTAGCACCGGACCACATATTAGCTAGAGAGACTGCCTGGCTTCACTAAAGAGATGGGCAGTAACTGCCAGATGCACAAAGGTCCTGGTAAATAATTGCTCTGTATTTCCACCTCAGTAAAAATTACTGATTTAGAAACAGAGATTCCCAAAGCGAAAACCATGCAAATGAGCTTCTCACTGCTTTTGCCAACACTTATTTGCATGCAATAGGAGGGAAGCCAGTTGGCCAGCTGAGCATGCGCAGAACAGCCAATCACTAAGCATGGCTGCTCTGTGCGTGCTCAGAGTGGCACTTGTATACAGCTTTCATGCATACAAAGAAGCTGCATGCATGAAAGCTGTATGTAGTTTTTTTTTCTGAGCTTGGGGGGGGGGGGGGGGGGGGGCTTGGTGTCTTCTCTTCGGGCTGGAGCAGTGGCTGACGGACAAACCCATGTTGGGGTCCAGCGTCTTCCCTGCTTCCGGGAAAAAAAAGTGGCACCTGCCTCCAGGGGTAAAGAAACAGATTGAGGACCGAGCACAGGCGGCCACAAATGAGCAGAGGCAACGCATGAAGGAGGAGCACTGTCAGGCACATAAAAACATCTGGCACCAGCTGCTAGGGATTCTGCAGGATCTGAAAACCTATGCAGCAGCCACTGGAGGACAACCAGAACCCCAGGCCAGCCCACCTCCACCTGACCTCCAGCCAGCCAGGTGACCAGATTTCCAGAGAGTGGCTGAAGCAGCAAGCACCTCTGGCAAGACTGGGGACAGTGTAAGCCCCACAGGGGAGGACAGAGACAATGTGGCAGTTGCTGCGAGGGACACCTCCTCAGCAGCTGCTGGTGGTGGGTGTGGGCTGATGTGCCTCACAGAGGGGATAGGGGAGAGGGAGAGGGAAGGGGATGTAGTCATAGTGCTTTTCAGTAGTGGGCTGTGCTGGGGATGTGTGCGGAGGGGTGTGTGATGAGGAGTGCGGGAGGGGAGGGTTTGTGATGGGGTGGAGGAGGGGGGCTGGGGTGTGCACAAAGAGGGTTGTGGGGTAGGTGTGTTGTACTAAATATCACATACCCTCACTAAAAATTGGTCTGTATGAGTATTTTCATGGCTCGGATCCCCAGCTGATGTGCACTCCTGCTTTGTGGGCAGGAGATAGACAGAAGGGGGGGGATTTCTCGTTCTCTTGGTCTTGGGCCTGCTGCTGTGGTTGCTGTGGCTCCTCTGCGCTGGGCCAGGTTATGAAGTATGCAGCAGGCCATGAAGATCTTAGCGACCTTTTCTGGGCTACAAAGGAGCTCCCCTCTGGACCAATCAAGACACTGGAACCTATTTTTTAGCTGGCCAAAGGTGTGCTCTATGATGCACTAGCGGGGACATGAACCATGTCTGCTGTGGTAATCCTTTGTCACCTGTGGGGAGAAGCAGAATGAGAGACATGGGTTAGTATTGGCTGGTCTGGGTACCTTGTGGAGGTGAGATGGGGATCGTGGCTTGTGGAGACACCTGGATGGAGGCAGTGCTGATGGTTTGTGGGAGAAGGGGGTATGGGATTAGCAGATCCCTGTTGCGCTTACCTAGGAGCCAGCTATCAGTGATCTCCTCTCAGTCAAACCTGCGGTAGATTCCTGAATGCTGTAGTATGTAGGCATTATGGGTGGAACCTGGGTATCGGGGACACAGGTCCACAATCTTCCCCTGAGTGTCACATACAACCTGCATATTAATAGAGTGGAAGGCTTTTCTATTCCTATAGGTGGCCTCTTGTGCTTGGGGAAGGGGGGGTCTGAGTGTGACATGTGTGCAGTTGATGATGCCTAAGGCCAAGGGAAAGTGAGCTATGCTATAGAACTGAGCCATGTTGTTCTGCAGAGCCTGGGGGGTAGTGGGGAAAGTGATGTAGTCTGAAGTGTGGGTAAGGAAGTCATCAAGGAACTGGGTGAGGCAATTGGAAATGGTGTGCTGGGTCAGGCCTGTGTGCACAGCTAGGACAGACTGGAAACTACCAGTGGCCAGAAAAGGGAAGGAAGCAGTGACCTTCAGGTGGGCAGGGGATGGGATTGTTCCTACGGGTCATGGGTTGTAGGATGGTAGAAATGTCAAACCAGTATCTGGCCATCGGTGAGGTCAAGGAAACAGGTACAGGGCCTGAATACTCAGGAGTATCTCCTCCAAAGCGTTTTCCACCTCTAGCAAACCAATAGTGCATACAGTGCAGCTATTTCCTACCACCACAGGTGCCAATAGCATACCAAGGGTGGGGCGGTGGGGGTGGTCCGCCTTGAGTGTAGGCAGCAAAGGGGTGCATGGAGCTGTTGGCTCTGCCGGTCCCCTGCCCCCTCTAACTTTCTTCCTGTTCTGGGGCAGGGGACCGGCAGAGCTGACAGACACACGCCTGCTCCACACACCCTTTTGCTGGGAGGAAAGGTCTGGTGATGCGCTTTGGGGGTTGATGTGTGTGTGTGTGTGGGGGGTGACGTGCCAGGAGGCACAGCGATGACCCACTCTGGGTGATGAACAGGCTAGGAACGCCACTGATAGCTGCAACCAAGTTACCCCAAAATAAGCACTGTGCACACCTCCACTTACTGCAACTAATGAGTCTAGTGAGTCCCTCCAACAACAGACAGCACTTGCTCTCCCACCACCAGCAAACAGTCCTCACACATAGACAAAGTAGCAATCACTGACTCTCCCAACACCAACCCTCAATCCTCACACATACAATTGCAACACAAATCACTCACTCTCCTCTCACCAACAAACAGTCCTCACACACAGCAACAGCACAGAGCACAGTGAGAAACTGGGACTGGACAAACAAACAAACAAAGGGACACTATTTTTGGTGGCATAAATAAAGTAGACCACTTCCTAGAATACATATGCCATACATGGTGGAATCTTTTGGGAGGACAAATAGGACCAATAAAATTGCTCTCTTAATTCCTTCTCTGCTTGAAGATTCCAGAAAGCAGATAAGTCCAAACTATCAACTGAAGCATCCCCAAAGCTCGTACTTTCCCCACTAGGGACCCTCTGCATATAAAAGATCTTGCTATCATTCCTCCAGACATACCCAAAATATCTGCCAGATATTTTTCAATGCGTTCCAGTGGGGAAATATGAGGGGTAAATTGAAAATTCAATATCTGTAGGTTAAAATATCTGTTTTCAAAATTTTCCAAACTAGGATGAGTAGGCCCTTCTATCCTGAAATAGAGTTGTGTGGACCATTGTCATTTTTTAAATCTTCCAAATTTTTTATTCTTCCAGACAAAGATAATAAATCAGTGTCATGGGTATGAATTTTGGGATGAATGTCTACAGTAAGCTGTTTTGAGCAGGGACTGTCTTTTCTTCATGTTCAATTGTGAAGCGCTGCGTATGACTGGTAGCGCTATAGAAATGATTTGTAGTAGTAGTAGTAAGATGAGTTAGCATAGGGTTAGAATGTTCCAGAGATGATGTTGCATTCCCCAAGATCATCCTGCCCGAATGGAATCGGTAGCCAGCACAGAGTCAAGCAACGGACATCTCACAAGCTGTTCTGGTTCATGTTCCACTTCACTATCTGAAGGTCTCAGCACCTGCTGGCCTCCCGAACCTGATCAGATACACCGAGTCCCCACCTAAGACACAAGTTTTGACCCAGTAGTCGGAAGAGAAGGCACTGCAGAACTATTGGGGCTGAGTGACATGTCAGATTTCCTGCTACATGGCTATTCCCAAGCCAGCAGCAGCATACTCCTCTGGTATACTTGAAGTGCAGACAGGCAGGTGCTCTGCAATTGCAATTTGATGTATCGGAACTTGCCAGATCCCTGAGGGCTTGTGCTTCACTGTTTCCCATAGTTGAAGGCAAAGAATCCCAGCAATGAAAGAAGTACAGTTGAGCTTTAAACACTCTTCTTTCCCACTGTAACAATCTTTGCAGATTCATGCGTTGCAACCAGTATGCATTAACACTGGCACCTGCTGAAGCTGCATTCAGTTTTTGCAGATCATCCATGTGTGTGGGTACACCATGGGTTGAAACATTAAAGATTTGACAGTTTCTTTCACTTAGAAATCTACATCAGATGGATTGCAAGAGAGTACACAAGTGAGAGATAGGTGTGGCCCCTGTGAATCATGCTTGGTCTGTCTACAGTCTATGCAGGGCCAGGGTTAGACATACTGGGTAAATGTACCATCAGGGCACGCTAGGGAGGTAAAATTCCTTGATGAAATCAAGGACTGCTTTATGGAGCAGCTGGTACAGGAGCCAACTAGAGAAGGAAAAATTCTAGACCTAGTCCTTAGTGGAGCGCATGATCTGGTGCGGGAGGTAACAGTGCTGGGGCCGCTTGATAACAGTGATCATAATATGATCAGATTTGATTTCGGCTTTGGAGTAAATACACACAGGAAATCTAATACATTAACATTTAACTTTCAAAAAGGAGACTATGATAAAATGGGAAGAACCGTGAAAAAAAAAACTTAGAGGAGCGGCTGCGAGGGTCAAAAACTTACATCAGGCGTGGATGCTGTTCAAAAACACCATCCTGGAAGACCAAACTACAGCCGGCATGGTTAAAAAGTGAGGTGAAGGAAGCTATTAGAGCTCAAAGAAAATCCTTCAGAAAATGGAAGAAGGAACCGACAGAAAATAATAAGAAACAGCATAAAGAGAATGTCAAGTCAAATGCAAAGCGCTGATAAGGAAGGCTAAGAGGGACTTTGAAAAAAAGATTGCGTTGGAGGCAAAAAAATCATATAAAAATTTTTTTTAGGTATATTAAAAGCAGGTAGCCAGCAAAAGAATTGGTTGGACCGCTAGATGACCGAGGAGTAAAAGGGGAGATTAGGGAAGACAAAGACATAGAGATTAAATTAATTCTTTGCTTCAGTCTTCACCGAGGAAGATTTGGATGAGATACCGGTGCCAGAAATGGTATTCAAAGATGACGAGTCAGAGAAATTGAATGAATTCTCTATAAACCTGGAGGATGTAATGGGGCAGGTCTACAAATTGAAGAATAGCAAATCTCTTGGACTAGATGGTATTCATCCCAGAGTACTGATAGAACTGAAAAATGAACTTTCCGGCTATTGTTAGTAATATGTAATTTATCCTTAAAATTGAGCGTGGTACCGGAAGATTGGAGGGTGGCCAATGTAACGCCGATTTTTTAAAAAAGGTTCCAGAGGAGATCCGGGAAATTAAAGACCGGAGAGTCTGATGGTGCCGGGCAAAATGGTAGACTATTATTAAGAACAAAATTACGGAGCACATTCAAAAGCATGGATTAATGAGACAAAGTCAACATGGATTTAGTGAAGGGAAATCTTGCCTCACCAATCTACTACATTTCTTTGAAGGGGTGAACAAACATGTGGATAAAGGTGAGCCGGTTGATATTGTGTATCTGGATTTTCAGAAGGCATTTGACAAAATATCTCATGAAAGACTCCAGAAGAAATTGGAGAGTCATGGGATAGGAGGTAGTGTTCTATTGTGGATTAAAAACTGGTTAAAAGATAGAAAACAGAGAGTAGGGTTAAATGGTCAGTAATCTCAATGGAGAAGGGTAGTTAGTGGGGTTCCCCAGGGGTCTGTGCTGGGACCGCTGCTTTTTAACATATTTATAAATGACACTAGAGATGGGAGTAACTAGTGAGGCAATTAAATTTGCTGATGATACAAAGTTATTCAAAGTGGTTAAATTGCGGAAGAATTGTGAAAAATTACAAGAGGACCTTACGGGACTGGGAGACTAGGCATCTAAATTGCAGATGACATTTAATGTGAGCAAGTGCAAAGTGATGCATGTGGGAAAGAGGAACCCAAGTTATAGCTACGTCATGCAAGGTTCCACGTTAGGAGTCACCGACCAGGAAAGGGATCTAGGTGTCGTCGTTGATGATACATTGAAACCTTCTGCTCAGTGTGCTGCTGTGGCTAAGAAAGCAAATAGAATGTTAGGTATTATTAGGAAAAGAATGGAAAACAAAAATGAGGATGTTATAATGCCTTTGTCTCTCTCCATTGTGCGACCACACCTCGAATATTGTGTTCAATTCTGGTCGCCGCATCTCAAAAAGATGTGGAGGGGCATAATCGAACGGGGACGACCATCTCTAAGGGCGTCCATCTCTAAGGACGTTCCAACAAAGGGGCGGGGAAACCTGTATTATCGAAACAAGATGGACATCCATCTTTCGTTTCGATAATACAGTCGGGGACGCCCAAATCTCAACATTTAGGTCGACCTTAGAGGTGGTCGACCTAAATGTTGAGATGGTCAACCTTAGAGATGGTCGTCCCTGGTTTTCGGCCTTAATGGAAACCGAGGACGCCCATCTCAGAAATGACCAAATCCAAGCCATTGGGTCGTGGGAGGAGACAGCATTCGTAGTGCACTGGTCCTCCTCACATGCCAGGACACCAACCGCGCACACCAGGGGGCACTGCAGTGGACTTCACAAATTGCTCCCAGCTGCATAGCTCCCTTACCTTCGGTGCTGAGCACCCCAAAACCCCCCTCCCAAACCCCACTCCACACAACTGTACACCACTCCCTTACCTTCAGTTCTGAGCACCCCAACCCCCCCCCAAAACCCCACTCCCCACAACTGTACACCACTACCATAGCCCTTAGGGATGAAGGGGGGCACCTACATTTGGGTACAGTGGAGTTCGGGTGGGTTTTGGAGGGCTCACATTTACCACCACAAGTGTAACAGGTGGGGGTGGGGGGTGGGCCTGGGTCCACCTGCCTGAAGTGCACTGCATCCACTAAAAACTGCTCCAGGGACCTGCATACTGCTGTGATGGAGCAGGGTATGGCATCTGAGGCTGGCATAGAGGCTGGGGTCAATGCCACTATTTTGCCACTCAGCATCAATGGGGCGGCAGGAACAGAAAGGGGACCATTATAGTTCCATCCCACTAGACACCAGGGTTCTCCCCTGGGTATGTTCCGGGGTGGAGGGTGTGGAGAATGATGGGGTTTCGACTGTGGGTGGGGCTTCAGTTTGTGGTGGGATTGAGGTGTAGGATTGGGGGGTTGAGAATTGGAGGGGGGCCTGTTTCAAGGGGGAGGTTGAGGATCGGAGAGGGGGCAGAAAGGGGGAAAGGCATTGGAGTGACGACCCAGAAGTTATGCAGGTGCATGCTGATATTCAGTGTGGGCACTCGCATAACCAAACAACTGAAGTTAGGACTGTTATGTATGCAATCCTATTTGGTTGCTTAGCTATGTGGGTACCAGCACTGAATACTGCCAGCACCTGCATAGCTGCCAGCTCTTCCCTGACTCTGCCTCTGGAATACCCTTCTCCTGACCTTTTTTAAATGGTCAGTCAGAGGCAATATTCAGCAGCAGTGTCCAATTAAGTGCCACTGAATATTGGTGGCTGGCCCACCTATGGCGTAGCTAAACAGCCAATTATGAGTGGGCCTGAGATCAAAGTGGGTGGGCACAAAATTTTCTCTCTGCCTCTGCCCTCCCCAGTCCCTTCCAACTCAACATATAAATATTTTAGCTAATGAGGATCCCCAAGCTCTTGAAAACTTCCTCTGAAGGTAACCAGAACTCCTTTTTACCAAGCTTGGCAGGCAGCAGCAATGGCCGTGAGCCACTGATGCTGGCACTTCACACATGCCTAGTTGTCAGGGGCTCAAGGATGCTGCTGCCAACTGCACAGCTTAGTAGAAGGGAGTTCTGGACGCCTTTGAAGGATGCCCTTAGCTGGCAATGCTAAGGGATCCCCACCAGCTACAGCAAAGGTCAGGGTTGATGTTAGGGCCCATGTAAGAAAATAAAGGAGGGGGCCCCATGTAAGCCGCATTGAGCCTGCTATGAGTGGGAAAGCGCGGGGTACAAATGTAACAAAAAAATCCCCTCTCTTCCCTGCCTCCCCTCTGATCTTCCCACCTGCCATTACTATCCCACCGACAGACCCTCACCAAATACAGAACAAGGGTTCACAAATTAGAAATCAAAATACATAGAAAAAGATTGAACTGAGATCCCCAAGAAGTTAAACTCAGCATGTACTGCAACACTAGAGAAATAAAAAGGGAAATGCATGTCCTTTTTGAGTGAACACAATACAAAAGACATCTGCTATGTACGTTTCCCAAAGCTAACATATTTCGGTTACTAAATTAAAATTAAAATGCTTTTTTCTACCTTTGGACATTTTATTTTTCCATCATGTTGGTTCCAGTTTCGATATTCTGCTTTCTGACCTGTCCTCTGCTAATTCTCCTCAGGTAACAAAAATTGGATTGTGAGCCTTCTAGGGACAGGGAATTACCTAGAGCACTTGAGTGCAACTCACCTTGAGTTAATACTGGATAAGGTGTGAGCAGAATCCAAATGAAAAGAAAGTGCTTATACTTTAGCCCAGTGGCGTAGGAAGGGGGGGCGGTGGGGCAGTCCGCCCCGGGTGCACGCGCTGGGGGGGTGTCGGCGCCGCTGGTTACTTGCTCTCTCTGCCCCGGAACAGTTCCGGGGCAGAGAGAGCAGGGAACCAACGGAGCCGACGCAGCTCCCAGAGACAACGTGCACTCGGCGGGGCGGAACGCCAGCGGTAATAATGCACTCCGGGGGTGTGCGCATGCTGAAGGGGGGGTGCGCAGCAGCGACCCGCCCCGGGTGTCAGCTGGCCTCGCTACACCGCTGCTTTAGCCTGTGATTCTGATACCCCATTCTCACATAAATTATTAATACTGAAGGTCAGGTCTAGTTTCGTAGAAGACATTGGGAGCACTCTTAGTTTTGGAATTGGAATTTATTTTGGAGTTGGCACCTGTACTCGCTGGGGCACAACACTGTCAAAGGATGTGTGTGTGTTTTTTCACTGCCATCTGATGTCACCACCACATCCTGGACGTGATGGTGCGTGCTGCTGCTAGGTCTGCAATACTTATGTGTCAGATTTTCCCCTGCATATTTCACAGCTAATGTCCTTAAAGGCAATGCTACTCTGATACCTGTGGATATGCTGGATAATTGCACAATTCTGTTTTGAGAGAACAAGCTAAAGATGGTGTGACTCCAATATACAGACAAATTGTAGGCTGGATCACAATGATGATGTGGTAGTGTTTTGTTTCAAAGTTATAGCTAGCTATCTAGCTTTTAAGTGCAATCGGCAGTAGCAGAGTGGTGCGTTTACAGAGGAAAGAGAAAAGTGAGGGATCCTTTTACTAAGCTGCGGTAAAAAGTGGCCTGCAGTAGTGTGGATAAGTGCTGAGCCATTCTTTACCGTGGCTGGGAAAAAGTCTCTTTTTAATGGGGGCAGTAAATGGCCATGTGTTAAAATTAAAAGTAGTGCGTGGCTATTTACTGCCTGAGCCCTTACTGCCACCCATTGACCTAGTGGTAAGAGCTCATGCACTACGCATGCGGTACTCGTGCAGCGCATGCTAATGTGGCCAGGCTGCTGATTACCGCTGGGAGCGCCCCTCCCGTGGTAGAAAATAGAAAAACAGTGCATGCTGTGCTAACTGGGCGGTAGTGTCAATCTGATGCACGCTACATGTGCGGTAGCCTGACTGCTGTTTTTTAAAAGGGTTCCCAGAAAGCATTAAACATCCCAACTTATAGAGTCAGTAGGGCAATGTGGCCTAGGTACAAACCTGTAGTAAATTTGGAACATTACTGCAAGTAACTTCATCACAACAGGCTTTCGTGCCACAAATATAAGCTAATGATAAGTAGAATTAAAATAGTCAGGTCTTTCTACAGGGGTGTTTTAGCATTGTGTAACATCTTACTGCCCTGGACCAGTCATATAGCTTTGTCTTATTTAGTTTTTAATTTCTGCTATGGGGCTATAACTTGACTAGTTTTATATTTTGCTTGTTGATGTGTTTTTGTTTTGCTATTATCTGTTTTACATTTCATGGTTCATCACTTTTGTTGGCATTGCATACCTTAATTTGTACAATTGCATTTTAAGGCAATATATCAAATGGTAAACAAGCATAAACACAAACATGTTTGTGTGATTTATCTATTCATTTGTAAATTTTAATTTTGAAATGTATATCACCTAGAGCTTTTTAGAGTGGTCGATCATAAATGCAAGTAAATAAATGTTGGGGGTGATTATGGAATGCCTTTTGCAACCAGTTGCACCCTCTGTGTAAAGAAGGTGCTGGGGAATGCCAACAGGTACAGAGAAAGTGCCCTGAAATGTCAGCATTGAAGGACCTCAGTACCTTCAAAAAGATCATGCCCAATGTAGTGATAGTAGAAGATGCTGGAATACCTTTTGCAGCCAGTAGTACCACTAGAGAAGATTGTGTAGAGAAGGCGCTGTGGAGTACCTACAGGCAGTGAAAAGGTGTCCTGTGATGTCATCAATGAAGGCCTAAGCAGATTAGAAAACAGTCACACCCTGTGCAGCGATAGGGAGAGAAGTTGAAATATCTTTTGCAGCCAGTAGTACCACCTGTAGAGACTGTGTGGAAAAGGTTCCATGGAGTAAATCCAAGCATGGAGAAGGTGCCCTGTGACATCAGCACTGAAGAACACCCAACTGTTTTGAAAAGAATTTGCACCAGATGTGGTGTGCGACTGCTGGCACATGCCCAAAGGGGAGCCCCTTTGGAGCACTGGTGGACCTCTGGAGGACTCTTGGTGAAGTATTGGTGAGTTATTTTGGTGCGACAAGTTACTGTTGTGCTTAACTCTGTTATTGTCTTTATTGTTGGTGTATGACGATTGAGTGGACTTTACTTTGCAATGTTTGGTGAGTCTACACTCCTCATATAATTATGGGGAAATATAAAATTAAGAACAAAAGTATAGGAAGTTAGGGTACAATTACAACATGCCCTATAGACAAACATGTTCAAAAATGATGTCTTCTATGACATTATTTCTTGGGCAGTCTGGTAGTTCTACAGAATCAGGAGCTTCTATTAGTCCTAGTGGGAGGTCTATACCTACTCCACCTATACCTCCATGTTCTCTCATTGGTGGCAGTGGACTAAGTTGTAGTCGTTTGCCTCCTGGTGTGGGTGTAAGCTCATTCCCTTTCTCAAGGGCCTTTGAGTTTGGTCACAACCTAACTTTAAAAGTGGTTCTCTCACTAGAAGAAGCAACAGTATCTACTACTGAAGTGGAGAAGACTCAAGAAATATCCTTGAGAGGCATTTGGCAAGTTGAGGCAATGTCCAAAGGTTCAGTTACGCAATTATAGAATGTTATCACTCTACTGGTTATTACATTTTCTTTGATTGATTAAAAGGTTCTTCAGATTGCCAAAAGGGCCAAAGTTTTGGAGTCACAAGTAGCTGCTATTCAGGTGGCTTCTGTATCTGGAATGAAAGATAGTTTATCTTTGTAACTTTTGACCCACCTAGGCATCAACTGTAGAAGCCAATACTACTGTCACGACTGTGGTCGTGACTTCACTTTTGGACTCACCTTGTTTTCCGGTGGTCAGCTTCAGAGCTGGCTCCAGTCTGTTTTTTCCTTTGCACTGTTGCCTCTGCTACCACTTCCTTTGTGTTCCAAGCCTCTCTCTGGTGTTCAGTGTGTTCCAAGCCTGTAGTGTGACATCATTAGTGAAGGCCCTCATAAGGGAGGTGAGGACATTCATTCAGGGCCTTTGCAAAGCCAAAGATCTCCAGGTTAGTCAGTGTGCTTGTGAATGAATTAAGCAGAAACACACTGAACAAAATATTTATTAGGATTTATTTACTGTCTTTTTAGCACCACTCAAAAGGAAAACAAAGAAGAAAAGACAACCACGTCCCTGGTTCAACAACAAACTACAAGAGATGAAAAAACTATGCAGGAAACTGGAAAGTAAATCATCCAAAAACAAATCAGGCACGAACAAAACTATATGGAGAAAAGCCCTAAATAAATACAAACACAACATAAAAACAGCTAAAGCAGAATACTGCAAAACATATGCATGCCATGAAGATATAAACATGAAAAAAAATATATGAATTAATGAACAATGTATTAAATACACATTGTGGGGCATAATCGAACGAAAACGTCTATCTCCATGGGCGTTTATCTCCGAGAACGGGTCCGTGAAGGGGCGGACCGAACCGTATTTTTGGAAAAAATAGACGTCCATGTTTTATTCGACAATTTGTGAGCTGGGCGTTTTTGTTTTTCAGCGATAATGGAAAATGAAAGCGCCCAGCTCAAAAACGAATAAATCCAAGGCATTTGTTCGTGGGAGGGGCCAGGAGTCGTAGTGCACTGGTCCCCCTCACATCCCAGGACACCAACCGGGCACCCTAGGGGGCACTTTTACAAAAAAAAAAAAAAAGGTAAAAGAGCTCCCAGGTGCATAGCACCCTTCCCTTGGGTGTTGAGCCCCCCAAATCCCCCTCAAAACCCACCACCCACAAGTCTACACCATTACTATAGCCCTAAGGGGTGAAGGGGGGCACCTACATGTGGGTACAGTGGGTTTGGGGGGCAGTGTGAAGGGCTCCCATTTACCAACACAAGTGTAACAGGTGGGGGGGGGGGGTGGGCCTGGGTCTACCTGCCTGACGTCCACTGCACCCCCTAATAACTGCTCCAGTGACCTGCATACTGCTGCCAGGGAGGTGGGTATGACATTTGAGGGTAAACATAAAAAGTTGTGAAACGGCATATTTTTGTGGTGGGAGGGGGTTTGTGACCACTGGGGGAGTCAGGGGAGGTCATCCCAGACTCCCTCCAGTGGTCATCTGGTCATTTAGGGCACTTTTTGGGGCCCTATTTGTAGAAAAACAGGGTCCAGGAAAAGTGCCCTAAATTCTCGCTAAAAACGCATATTTTTTTTCCATTATCGGCGAAAGGCGCCTATCTCTGATCGGCCGATAACCACGCCCCAGTTCCGCCTTCACCACGCCTTTGACACGCCCCCATCAACTTTGTCCGCATCCGCGACGGAGTGCAGTTGAAAACGTCCAAATTCGGCTTTCGATTATACCGCTTTATTCGTTTTTGTGAGATAAACGTCTATCTCCCGATTTGGGTCGCAATATAGGCTTTTTTCTTTTTCAATTATAAGCTGGATAATCTGCTAACATCAAATGAATTGCCACCAACAGCAGATAAGCTCGCAAAATACTTTGAGAAAAAAATAATAAAAATAAGATCAAACCTTGTCACTACACAAACATCCATCTTAGAATTTCTACCTGAATGTGAAACCTACAACGATAACATCAAAGTAGATAGAATCTAGTCATCATTTAAGACACCAATAACCAACTATGATGACATACGCATATGCCATCTGCCTACTAGAAGGCTGCCCAAACTATACGATGAAAAACCTATCGGCCTGGTTCACTAAACACCTTATAGAACACCTAGAGTGCATGCTCTCAAGAGGTCATTTTCCATCTGATAAAGGAAATATCAAACTCACCCCAATCCCTAAAACACCACAAGCTCAATGACATCACAAACTATAGACCTGTGGCCTCAATACCGTTACTGGCCAAAACGATGGAGGGACTAGTAGCTGAACAACTGATGGAATATCTAACAAGCTTCTTAGTCTTCCATAGCTCTCAATCAGGTTTCAGACCATCATACATCACTGAAACAGTAATAACCACCCTGATAACAAAATTCATAAGAATAATAAGCCAAGATCAGTCAATACTACTACTACAATTTGACATATCAAGTGCCTTCAACCTAGTAGATCACACAACACTCATGACCCTACTCAACAACATAGGAATAACTGGAGAAGCAGCAGCCTAGTTCAACAGCTTTCTAAGAACCAGGTCCTACCTTGTCAAGATGTCCAATTAATCCTCAGCACCCTGGATCTCCGAATGCGGGGTGCCATAGGGTTTCCCAATATCACCGATACTATTCAATGTATTGATGGCACCACGGCAAGAAACTGGAAAAAATTGGATTTAACCCATACATATATGCCGACAATATTACCATCTATCTACTTTTCAACAACAACATCACCGAGATATTGGATAAAGTAAAAAAAAAAAGGGCTGGGCCTTATGAAAAAACTGGGCCACAACAAACAAACTAAATCAAGACAAAACCAAACTCCTGGTTTTATCAAGCATACACAAACCCACTAATCACCAAGGGGGTCTTTTACTAAAAGGTTAGCTTGAGTTATCTACAGCAGGTTCCATTTTATTCCTATGGACCCTGCTGCAGATAACTCGAGCTAATTTTAGTAAAAGACCCCCCAAAACATTACAATAGACCAACAAATGTACTCAATCGAAACACAACTAAAAATACTAGGAATTACTCTTGACAAACACCTATCTCTCAAAAACCAGGTTGCTGCAGTCACATCAAAATGTTTCAAAACACTATGGAAACTGAGAAGAATCAGAGACTATTTCCCCAGACAAGCTTTCCACCTCATAGAACAAATGCTGATTTATTTATTTATTTTATTTGTTGCATTTGTATCCCACATTTTCCTACCTCTTTGCAGGCTCAATGTGGCTTAAAATACATCATACTGTCCCAACTAGACTAGACTATTACAATACAGCATTCTTAGGATGTAAAGAAAACTTAATAAAATCACCGCAGGCAGTCCAAAACATGGCAGCGAGATTGATATTCAGAAAATCAAAATATGAAAGTGCAACCCCATTACTCATAATGCTATACTAACTCCCCATCAAGGCCAGACTATTTTTCAAAACCAGCACAATCATCTACAAAATACTGTTTGGCATGTCCCAGTGGCGTAGCCAGACCTGACATTTTGGATGGGCCCAGAGCTAATATGGGTGGGCACTATGTATATAGGTATGAGTCATGTTTCATGGGATAGTCTAAATAATGCCTTAGCATGCACTTGATGACAAAATTATCTGCCCAACAGATGGCCTGCATCAACATAAACCACATACATACTTTTATGGAACACAGAAATTTTTGAAATAAATTAAAGAATGTCAATCCTGCACTATCCCAGAATTCTAGGCAGGTTACAACTGTTATATACATAAATTTTCACGAGAAGAAACCTCTCCCAAAAGTGCCAACCAAAACACACACCACCCAACCAATTGCACACCCAAAGCATCACAGTATATGCCACTTTGAGTCTGTAAATGGACAGAAAAGCAACAGGTAAGTGTACGCATACCTGTGTAATTGGTAGCTTTAAATGTGCTATTGGCTAAATAGTGTATGCTCTAGCTGGCACCCCTAGGAAAGGTCTCTTCTCATGTGATTTAAATTGGTCTCTTCTACCCTCTGATTAATAGTGTATAGAACATACATAAAATTTTGCATATTAATTACTAGACAAGCAACACTTAAACTTGACAAGACATAAGTCTACTATAATGGCAAACATCTAAACACACATCACAGTATCCTGTAAAAATAATTACAGCAATGGCACACATCCTTCAAACTTGCTTTATAAGAAATTAAATTGAATTAAAATGAAACTCTCCTTTCATTGGGGCATATGGAATCACATCTTCACTTCATCTCTTTTGTACAAATGGATTATTCAGTTTTGAACATGTTTCAGGGACAAGTGGTTTTCATAAGTCAAAATAATAAAAATACTTTCTTTCATGCAGATCTCTCATTTGTTTAAACATAACTACATGGGCTATAAGCCCCTAATGCAGTCCATTGGTTTTCTTATACTTTGTCCTTGTGATGACTTATACTGTGCTAAAACTGGAAATAGCAGCAATAAACAATATTAAGTGCACCTTTATAATATACCACCGCACCCCACAAAACAAAAGAAGCAAGTTCCCACAAACCATCCCCCTCCCTTGACCCAGACACAGGAAAAAAAAAATACTTCAAATGCTCCCATGTATCAACCCAATTCATATCCCTTAGTGCATATCTTGGTTGTTACATACATAAAAATGCCATAAAATAAGTAAATAAATAGATTGATAGAAACTCTGAATGTCAAGCACCTGATTCTCATAATGTCTGCTTTAGTGGCCCTTCACCAGAGGAAAATATCTCCACACAAATACATCACGTGCTAGGGTGTCCCCACAAGCAGCCTCTCCAAATGACACACTGATGATCACAACTCTACCCACGAAAAGTTATCCCGTTATTATACTTTCTCTGTGTACAGCCGCATACTGCACAAGCCGGCTTGCTTAAAAATACAAGCGAGATCAAGCAAAAACGCCACCAACAATAAAGAAGGACAACGTGGATGCAGCAGCCCACAGGCCCATTTGCCCTACCCCGAGTGCACGGGGATTATGGCTGTGCGCGAGGGAGGGAAAACAGACTAACCTCTGAGTCTTTGGCCTCAACCCTTTGCCGCCATGCTGTCTCCCGCTCTCAATTCAACCCCTTGGGTCCTGGCTGGGGGCTCACTGGAGACGACGAGATGAAACCTGGCCAGATCGATGCATGCACTGCAGGGAGACCGCGTAGGTTAGCATATGCTAGAGGAGAGGCAGCAGGCAGCCGTAGGGAACGCCAGAGAGAAGTAAACCACTATAAGAAGGGAGCGGTGCGGAGCGGAGCGATGCAGAGTGGAGCCTCTTCCTCCCCTCCCCCTCCCATCTGATGCTTGACTCCCGAATAGCAGGAAACAAAGCAAGGCAGTAGGAGGTGCTTCACTGCTTTCTGCACATTTACTAATGCGATTGGACTACTGCGTGTAGCTGTGCAGGATTGCTGGCAGCTGATTGGTGTTCACTAAGACTGGGTAGGCCTGAGCCAAATATGGGTGGGCCTGATCTTTGCATCCGGTGTAGACTCCATTGCAATAGTCTAGATGTGCTAAGGTCAATGTTTGTACTAGGATCCTGAAGACCTTTCTTGAGAAGTAGCCTCTGATGCATCTTAATTTCCACATTGTGTGGAACATTTTCATAGCTACGTTCGTTATCTGTGTTTCAAAGAATAGGTAGCGGTCTAGGGTGATCCCAAGGACTCTCTTATCTCTTATTTGTTCTGTTTGTCTGTCCTAATTAGATTGTAAGCTCTGTCGAGCGGGGACTGTCTTTTCATGTTCAAGTGTACAGCGCTGTGTACATCTTGTAGCGCTATAGAAATGATAAGTAGTAGTAGGATTTTCAGGCTGTCTGCGATTGGGTGGGTAAACCCATCTAGATTAATGCTGAAGAAGATGTCCTTGCAGTAGGAGGATGTGAGAATTAGGAATAGTGTTTTCTCTCTGTTTAGTTTCAGTTTAAATGCAGTTGCCAAGGATTCAAGGATATTTACACTTTGGGTTATTGTAGTAGCGATTTCTGTTGTGTCTTTGTTAAATGGATGTAGATTGATACATCATCCACATGGATGAATGGGTTGAAGCCATGTCTGGCCAGTGTGTTGGCTAGTGGGAGCATTATTATGTTGAAAAGTATGGGTGATATTGGCGATCCTTGTGGGACTCTTCTACTGTCCACGGGAGGGAGAGTGTGTTGCCCATCTTGACTTGGTAGGATCTGGATGTCAAGAATCCTTTGAACCAGTGTAGCACCTCCTTACCAATTCTGATTTTGTCCAGTAGTCTTATCAGGAACTGATGATTGATGATGTCAAAGGCGATTGACATGTCAAATCGGAGGAGTAGGATTTTCTTGCCTTTGTTGATTTCCCTTTTGAAGTTGGCTAGAAGCGTTGTGAGTACTGTTTCCATGCTGTGAATCATGGAGTATAGAGAATTTGTTGAGGTAGTCCATGAGCTGTTTGGCTACTAGTCCTTCCATGACCTTGGTTGTGAGGGGGATAGAGGCCACTAGTCTGTAGTTTGAGATTTCATTTGAGATTCTTGAAACCTCCAGGTCTCCATTCAGGCTGTATATAAGCGTGAAGTCCAGGTTGTCCACAAAATGTAGAAAAGAGGAAACTCCCTGTCCTCTACCCCTTTGCTAATGCACCATTTACAGGCTTTTCTGAAAGGCAGCAGAAACTGTTAGCAATTTTCCCCAATTGTTGGAACATTCACACAAGTAACATATTGATAAATGTCACAGGAACTTTCCTTTAGGAGATAATTTTCCCACAGTAACCATGCAGTGGAAAATTAAGCGCCCAGTAGTGTAAATTAGTGAAGAAAGGAAAATGGCAAATCAGCTCATTTTCCCCTTGCTTATGGATTTTGCACATGCAGCAATGACAAATGTTATCCTAATCATGTTTGCAATACATAGCATGGTTTGAGTCCAACGCTGCAGTACCTACAGCACAGTTCAAAGTAATAGAGGATCAAACATGTAAAAAAGGGAGATTTCAGCAGAAACTGCTGTTGCTTTTGGCTATATTTTTGACAGTCTTTAGTATTGTTAATATATATATACAGTGGGGGAAATAAGTATTTGATCCCTTGCTGATTTTGTAAGTTTGCCCACTGACAAAGACATGAGTAGCCCATAATTGAAGGGTAGGTTATTGGTAACAGTGAGAGATAGCACATCACAAATTAAATCCGGAAAATCACATTGTGGAAAGTATATGAATTTATTTGCATTCTGCAGAGGGAAATAAGTATTTAATCCCTCTGGCAAACAAGACCTAATACTTGGTGGCAAAACCCTTGTTGGCAAGCACAGCGGTCAGACGTCTTCTGTAGTTGATGATGAGGTTTGCACACATGTCAGGAGGAATTTTGGTCCACTCCTCTTTGCAGATCATCTCTAAATCATTAAGAGTTCTGGGCTGTCGCTTGGCAACTCGCAGCTTCAGCTCCCTCCATAAGTTTTCAATGGGATTAAGGTCTGGTGACTGGCTAGGCCACTCCATGACCCTAATGTGCTTCTTCCTGAGCCACTCCTTTGTTGCCTTGGCTGTATGTTTTGGGTCATTGTCGTGCTGGAAGACCCAGCCACGACCCATTTTTAAGGCCCTGGCGGAGGGAAGGAGGTTGTCACTCAGAATTGTACGGTACATGGCCCCATCCATTCTCCCATTGATGCGGTGAAGTAGTCCTGTGCCCTTAGCAGAGAAACACCCCCAAAACATAACATTTCCACCTCCATGCTTGACAGTGGGGACGGTGTTCTTTGGGTCATAGGCAGCATTTCTCTTCCTCCAAACACGGCGAGTTAAGTTCATGCCAAAGAGCTCAATTTTTGTCTCATCTGACCACAGCACCTTCTCCCAATCACTCTCGGCATCATCCAGGTGTTCACTGGCAAACTTCAGACGGGCCGTCACATGTGCCTTCCGGAGCAGGGGGACCTTGCGGGCACTGCAGGATTGCAATCCGTTATGTCGTAATGTGTTACCAATGGTTTTCGTGGTGACAGTGGTCCCAGCTGCCTTGAGATCATTGACAAGTTCCCCCCTTGTAGTTGTAGGCTGATTTCTAACCTTCCTCATGATCAAGGATACCCCACGAGGTGAGATTTTGCGTGGAGCCCCAGATCTTTGTCGATTGACAGTCATTTTGTACTTCTTCCATTTTCTTACTATGGCACCAACAGTTGTCTCCTTCTCGCCCAGCGTCTTACTGATGGTTTTGTAGCCCATTCCAGCCTTGTGCAGGTGTATGATCTTGTCCCTGACATCCTTAGACAGCTCCTTGCTCTTGGCCATTTTGTAGAGGTTAGAGTCTGACTGATTCACTGAGTCTGTGGACAGGTGTCTTTCATACAGGTGACCATTGCCGACAGCTGTCTGTCATGCAGGTAACGAGTTGATTTGGAGCATCTACCTGGTCTGTAGGGGCCAGATCTCTTACTGGTTGGTGGGGGATCAAATACTTATTTCCCTCTGCAGAATGCAAATAAATTCATATACTTTCCACAATGTGATTTTCCGGATTTAATTTGTGATGTGCTATCTCTCACTGTTACCAATAACCTACCCTTCAATTATGGGCTGCTCATGACTTTGTCAGTGGGCAAACTTACAAAATCAGCAAGGGATCAAATACTTATTTCCCCCACTGTATATATATATATTCTATTTTATTTGGAGTTTAAAGATGTCTTGGAGTGTATTGTGCTCCTTCAGACACTGACAGCTTTCTAGAAATAAAAAGAAGGAACCAGGTCTGTACCGATGGCAGTCTCCACCTTCCATTTCCACTGCAATGGGGCCTGAAGATTTAAAGGCCTGATCACAGAGGCTGACTCCTGCCATGAGGGGATTTGGCTCACTGGAGTGTATTAATGTTGCCCACCAGCAAAGAAGTTGACTACGGGGCTCATTTTCAAAACACTTAGACTTACAAAGTTCCATAGGTTACTATGGAGCTCAATTTCGAAAGAGAAAAACATCCAAAAAGTGTCATAGAGCACCATTTGGATGTTTTTCTTCTCAAAACGTTCAAACTGGAATTTTTGAAACCTATTTTGCAGACATTTATCTATTTAATTCATCTGCACCGCATCAAAATCACAAGGGGGCATGTTAGGGGCATTTCTAAGGCTGGATTTGGGCGTACCTAACACATGGACATTTTACAGCCATAATAGAACAAAACAAAAACATTTAGGACTAAAATTAAGACATTTTGGTCTAGACCTGTTTTCAGAACGAATAAGGCACAAAAAGGTGCCCTAAATGACCAGATGACCACTGGAGAGAATCAGGGGTAACTTCCCAATGCCCCCCAGTGGTCACTGACCCCCTCCCACACCCCAAAAATGTGAATAAAAATATGACTTACCAGCCTCTATGACAGTCTCAGATGTTAAAGTCAGGTCTATTAGAGCAGCATGCAAGTCCCTGGAGTAATGTAGTAGTCGGTGCAGCTGTGGAATGGGGGACTCGAGTCCCTGTCTCTCTCTATCTGTCACACTTGTGGTGGAAACTGTGACCCCTCCCAAATTCACCAAAACCCTACTATATCCACATATTGGTGCCCGCTTCACCCATAAGGGCTACTGTAGTGGTTATAGTGGGGGGCAGTGGGTTTTGGGTGGGTTTCGGAGGGCTCAGAGGACATGATAAGGGAGCAATGGTGAGAGGTGTATCTGGGAGCATTTATGAAGTGCACAGAAATGCCTTCAAGTGTCCCCCATTGCTCTCCTGGGATGTCTCGGGAACCAGTCTACTAAAAATGCTGGTTCCTCCTACATCCCAGTGGCATGAATCTCTATGTTTTGCACTTCTTTTATTTATTTTTTTTAATGGACCAAAAAACAAAATGTCCAATGCACAAAACCTTGTTCAAAACAGAATTTTTGGAAAAAAAGATGGACGTTTTTCTTTTTCGAAAATGACCTCCTTTCCTATTCGGATTTTGGACATTTTGTCCAAAATGTTCAAAATCGAACTTAGACATCATATCGAAAATGCCCCTCTATGCAACTTTGTAAGTTGCATAGAGATATATTTAATGCTTCTGGATTAAGCCTCATTAGTATTAATGTTACACTATACATCATTTCTACTTAATGAGTATCAGCCTAATTGGTAACTAACACACATGCAAACAGCACACATAGATACCCACTTACTAAAGTGTGGCAAAGTATTGCAGTTACTATGCATTAATTGCACAGTAACTGCACAACTGTGAAGTGTTGGGGTCATAGCCAACATTTCCCATGCAGTCAGCACACAGGGCAGACCTTAACTGAACTTTAAGGGGGCTAATTCTACAACAGGGCACCTGATTGGCACATGTTCTATAAAGGAAAGGAAGCCCCTACTTTCCTTTATACAAGAACCCCTGGATTCTACATATGGCACCAAGATTCGCAATTTGTGTGCAAATGAATTAGCTTGCACGTCAACTAATTGCAATTAATTGATGTTAACAATCAACTATTGCAGTTGGCAATAATTGAAATTTGTGCGTGCATCTCTCTGCACCCTATTCTACAACCCCATGTGGGTAAATCTCCTAGCACGCAACTCAAAAGGGGGCATGACCAGGGGAGTGACAGAGGCATTCCTAAAAGTTGTGTGTGGGGTTATAGAATAGCCCTATTTCTGTGCCAAAATGCCCACAGTTGGACACCTTTTCTCAGAAAGTGTGAAGATTTTGAAACACATTAGTTTGTGGGTTATTTCTTTGGTTAATAAAAGTTTTTTGTGTATAAATCACAAAAATTTGGATGGTTGAGGCAAATGATTGATGAAAATTTCTAAATAGCTGTGCCCCCTTTTGTTTATATCTGATGCCCCTCTGTCCTATAAGTACATAAGTAATGCCACACTGGGAAAACACCAAGGGTCCATCGAGCCCAGCATCCTATCCACGACAGCGGCCAATCCAGGCCAAAGGCACCTGGCAAGCTTCCCAAACATACAAACGTTCTATACATGTTATTCCTGGAATTGTGGATTTTTCCCAAGTCCATTTAGTAGCGGTGTATGGACTTGTCCTTTAGGAAACTGTCTAACCCCTTTTTAAACTCTGCCAAGCTAACCGCCTTCACTACGGTCTCCGGCAACGAATTCCAGAGTTTAATTACGCGTTAGGTGAAGAAAACTTTCTCCGATTTGTTTTCATCGCATGCCCCCTAGCCCTAGTATTTTTGGAAAGCGGCTACGTGTTCTGGGAAGACATTGTTTTCCAAAAAGGGGATAGTGCTGGGCAGACTTACAGGGTCTGTGCCAGAGCTGGAGGTGGGAGGCGGGGATAGTGCTGGGCAGACTTATATGGTCTGTGCCCTGAAAAAGACAGGTACAAATCAAGGTAAGGTATACACAAAAAGTAGCACATACGAGTTTATTTTGTTGGGCAGACTGGATGGACCATGCAGGTCTTTTTCTGCTGTCATCTACTATGTTACTATGTGAACAGACGCTTCACATCCACCTGTTCCACTCCTCTCATTATTTTATATACCTCTATCATGTCTCCCCTCAGCTGTCTCTTCTCCAAGCTGAAAAGCCCTAGCCTCCTTAGTCTTTCTTCACAGGGAAGTCGTCCCATCCCCGCTATCATTTTAGTCGCTCTTCGCTGCACCTTTTCCAGTTCCACTATATCTTTCTTGAGATGCGGCGACCAGAATTGAACACAATACTCAAGGTGTGGTAGCACCATGGAGCGATATAACGGCATTATAACATCCTCACACCTGTTTTCCATACCTTTCCTAATAATACCCAACATTCTATTCGCTTTCCGAGCCGCAGCAGCACACTGAGCAGAAGGTTTCAGTGTATTATTGATGACGACACCCAGATCCATTTCTTGGTCCGTAACTCCTAACGTGAAACCTTGCATGACATAGCTATAATTCGGGTTCTTTTTTCCCCCACATGCATCACCTTGCACTTGCTCACATTAAACGTCATCTGCCATCTAGCCGCCCAGTCTCCTAGTCTCGTAAGGTCCTTCTGTAATTTTTCACAATCCTGTCGCGAGTTAACGACTTTGAATAACTTTGTGTCATCAGCAAATTTAATTACCTTGCTAGTTACTCCCATCTCTAAATCATTTATAAATAAATTAAAAAGCAGTGGTCCTAGCACAGACCCCTGAGGAACCCCACTAACTACCCTTCTCCATTGTGAATACTGCCCATTTAACCCCACTCTCTGTTTCCTATCCTTCAACCAGTTTTTAATCCATAATAGGACTTTGCCTCCTATTCCATGACTCTCCAATTTCCTCTGTAGCCTTTCATGAGGTACCTTGTTAAACGCCTTTTGAAAATCCAGATACACAACATCAACTGGCTCCCCTTTGTCCACATGTTTGTTTACTCCTTCAAAGAATTGAAGTAAATTGGTCAGGCAAAATTTCCCCACACAAAAGCCATGTTGACTCGGTCTCAGAAATCCATGTCCTCGGATGTGCTCTGTAATTTTGTTTTTAATAATAGCCTCTACCATTTTCCCCAGCACCAACGTCAGACTCACTGGTCTATAATTTCCTGGATCTCCCCTGGAACCTTTTTTAAAAATGGGTGTTACATTGGCCACCCTCCAATCTTCCGGTACCACGCTCGATTTTAAGGATAAATTGCATATCACTAGCAGTAGCTCCGCAAGCTCATTTTTCAGTTCTGTCAGTACTCTAGGATGAATACCATCCGGTCCAGGAGATTTGCTACTCTTCAGTTTGCTGAACTGCCCCATTACGTCCTCCAGGTTTACCGTGAAGTCAGTAAGTTTCTCTGACTCGTCCGCTTGAAATATCATTTCCGACACCGGTATCCCACCCAAATCTTCCTCGGTGAAGACTGAAGCAAAGAATTCATTCAATCTCTCTGCTATGTCCTTGTCTTCCTTGAGCACCCCTTTTACCCCTCTGTTATCCAGCAGCCCCCTTCATTTGCTGGCTTCCTGCTTTTAATATACCGAAAAATTTTTTTACTATGTTTTTTTGCCTCTAATGCTATCTTTTTTTCGTAATCCCTCTTCGCCTGCTTTATCTGCGCCTTGCATTTGCTTTGACACTCCTTATGCTGCTTCTTATTATTTTCAGACGATTCCTTCTTATTATTTTCAGACGGTTCCTTCTTCTATTTTCTGAAGGCATTTCTTTTAGCCCTAATAGCTTCCTTCACCTCACTTTTCAACCAGGCCGGCTGTCTTTTGGAGTTCCGTCTTTCTTTTCTAATTAGTGGAATATGTTTGGCCTGGGCCTCCAGGATGGTATTTTTGAACAGAGCCCATGCCTGTTGTACAGTTTTTACCTTCTCAGTTGTCCCCCTAAGTTTTTTTTCCACCGTTCTTCTCATTTTATCATAGTCTCCTTTTTAAAGTTAAACGCTAACGTATTTGACTTCCTGTGTATAGTTACTTCAAGGTCGATATTAAAACTGATCACATTATGATCACTGTTATCAAGCGGCCCCAGTACCATAACGTCCCTCACCAGATCATGCACTCCACTAAGGACCAAGTCTAGAATTTTTCCTTCTCTCGTCGGATCCTGCACCAGCTGCTCCATAAAGCTGTCCTTGATTTCATCAAGGAATTGTACCTCTCTAGCGTGTCCCAATGTTACATTTACCCAGTCTATATTTGGATAATTTAAGTCACCCATTATTATCACATTGCTCATTTTGTTTGCGTCTCTGATTTCTTTTATCATTTCTGCGTCCACCTGCTCATCCTGGCGAGGCGGATGGTAGTACACTCCTATCACCATCCTTTTCCCTTTTATACATGGAATTTCAACCCACAATGATTCAAAGGTGTGATTTGTGTCCTGCTGAATTTGTAATCTATCTGAGTCAAGGCTCTTGTTAATATTCAATGCTACCCCTCCACCAGTCCGGTCCACCCTATCACTACGATATACTTTGTACTCCAGTATGACAGTGTCCCACTGGTTATCCTCCTTCCACCAAGTCTCAGTAATGCCTATTATATCCAATTTTTCATTTAGTACAATATATTCCAACTCTCCCATCTTATTTCTTAGACTCCTAGTATTTACATATAGACATTTCAGAGTATGTTTGTTGTTCCTATTTGCATGATGCTTAGTACTGGACACTACTGATTTGCCATCTTTTGTCTGATCTTTAGTTGTATTTAAGGGCACCTGGCCTACCACGGTCTGTTGTGCAACCTCACTATCCAGAAACCCTATCTTCCCTGTTTGTGAGTTATCTTTGCAAGATACCTTATCCCGAACCATACGCTTTTGAGCGACTGTCGGCCTTCCCCTCATTTCTAGTTTAAAAGCTGCTCTATCTCCTTTTTAAATGCCGACGCCAGCAGCCTGGTTCCACCCTGGTTAAGGTAACAATATAAGTGATGTCTTTTCAATTAAGAATGATATTTTCTTACATTAGTAGTGTGTGACATTATTTGTTGTTGCCACGTAGTTCACTACTCCTATATGTTTTTTGATATTGTTCTTATGTAGTGCTTTTGTCCTTTATACATTCTATATATGTAGTTGGGCACTGGCTTGTACACCAGGTTTAAATACCGGTGACCAACTTTTGGCGTGAAAATGGGCTCTAAGTTGGAGCACCATTTATAGAATAGCTCTCTGTGCCAATTTTTTCTGAGTCCGAAATCTTGGTGGCATTCATAGAATGCCCCCTTTATAGCATAACCATATAGATACATGTTAATGTTATATTCCCCTCAACACCTTAAAATAGGTTTGGAGTGGATTACAATTCAAGATAAAACCAGTCTACAGAACTGAGAGCTCACAATATAATCAATTAATAAAGAATAAAAACATAGCATCAATAACTAATTACAAAGCACATATTTTCTGAATAAGTTCATCTTGAAAGACTTGTGAAAAGGTCAATAATGCGACTGAGATTTCATCAAGATTGGCAGGGAATTCCAAATTTGAGAAGCTTGATAAGAAAATAAAGCCATAAAATATTTCTTTGAACGTAAACCCCTATAAGAGGAGACAGATAAATTTAGATTATTATGGGTACCATACTTGGAAATCAATATATTTAATATAGAATACATATAACAAGGAGCCACTCCCTGCAGTGTCTTATAGACAAAACAGCAAAGCTTAAAAAGAACCCTAGCCTCCACTGGTAACAAGTGAAGTTTTCATAGCATGGGGAAACTCTATGTATTTATTTATTGCATTTATACCCCACATTTTCCCGCCTGGTGGTAGGTTCAGTCTACCTAAGGCAGCCATTGTTGGAGGTGGGGTGGGAGGAAGAGCTGCTGAATGGGATGAAGAGAGAGGAAGAGATGCTGCACAGGGGGGTAGAGGTGAAAAAGGGAGAAATGTTGGACATGAGGATGGAGGTGGAGGGGGAAGGAGAGATGCATGGGGAGAGAGAGGGAGAAATGCTGGATGTGGAGTGGGAGGGAGGGAAAGATGCAGAAGAAGGAGAGAGAGAGAGAGAGAGAGAGAGAGAGAGAGAAATGTTGGACATAGAAGCAGGAGAGAGGGAGAAATGCTGTATGAGGAAGAAGAAGGAAGAATGAGAGAGATGTTCGACCAAGGGCACAAGGAAGGGAGATAGTGAGAGTGATGTGGACAGTAGGAGAGAGGGAGGAAGAAAGAGAGGTTGAACATGGGGGTGGATGAGATGGAGGGAGAGATATGCACTGGAGGGGGAAGAGAAAAAGAGGGAGATTGAGATCCAGGGACAGAAAAGGAGTGAGGGACAGATGCTGGACAGTAGGAGGGAGGGAAAAGAGGAAGAAATGCTGGACCACAAGGGAAGGGGGCCGGAAGATGCTGGGGATGTGTAGAGGGGACAGGGAGATATCAGGCTACAAGGGTGGGGAGGGGAGAAAGAGGGAGCAGGCACTGGGCTAGAAGGTTTGAGGGAGAAAGATGTTGCAAATGGTAAAACTATTTGGCATAGGCCAAGGGCGGGGGGGGGGGGGGGGGGGGTAGGGTGACAAGGAAACAAATGAGAGGAGGATAGTGATTATGGGGGGGGTTAGAAATATGGTAATGGAGAGTTGATTAAAGATGAAAGGAAATGGAAGGCTGGGGAAAGATGAGGAATGGGACAGCTAGTGGGTGAGAGAAGGAGATGGAAATTAATAGGCAGCTGAAAAGTAAAAAGGAGAAGGATGAGAAAGGGTGAAATTTGAGTGAACAGAGAGGCAATAAAGAAACAAAAGAGAGAGGAAAAAGCTAAAAAAGGAGGATAATGTTTTGTTACATCGTAAAATGGAACAATTTGAGAATTATAATCGAAGGTTAAATCTCCGGCCACTGAATTTTCCTCGAACGTCTGTATATACTCCTCTGGAGATATTTAAACGTTACTTGATTGAGAATTTAAAATTTTCCCCAGAAACAATTCCGCCTTTAAACAAGATATACTATTTGCCTACTAAGAAAGATAAAGAGGATTTACAGAGTTTACCACAAGTTCAAGGAGAACTGAATATTTCAGATATTTTGGAAACTTCTTTAACATCAGTAACTGAGAGACAAACTTTACTTGTTTCATTTATTTTTGAACAAGACTAAGAAGCTGTGAGAAGATTGGCTTTAAAAAACCTACAAACATTATTTTATGGAGGAAAAATATGGGTTTTTCCTGATGTTACTAAGCAAACCCAGGAGAGAAGAAAAGCTTTCCTGGCGTTAAGAACTGAGACAATAGCCTTAGGAGCATCATTTAATTTAAATAACCCCTGTAAATGTAATATTAAATATTTGGGAACAAAATATGTTTTTTTTCTTCCAGAACACTTAAGACAGTTTATTGATTAAAAAAAAACAAACTATGAGACTAGTGGGACTCACACGATCATGATTTATGGTTAGAGGAATATTATGAATATAATGATGGATAAATGTGTTAGGCCTTTTCTTTATGATTATAAATATTTCTATTTAAATCTCATCTCCTGAGTTTATAACGGGATCCTCCCCCCCACCATTTGTGGTCTAATACAAGATGTAAAATTATTATTTCTTTTTTGAATATGATTTCTTAAAAATTTGCTTGTCTGATTTTTCCTGTTCAAGTTGTAATGCTTGTAAAGAATATAATTTCACAAATAAAAAAAAAAAACCTAAAAAGGAAATATCAATATGTCAAAGGTAGGTGTAGTGAAGGAACGGAATAAGACAGGACAGAGGAGAAAAAACAAATGGACAGCAGCCGCTTGAAGGAAAATTAGCAGAAGACAGACAGGAAAAGAGATACTGGAACCAACATAATGGAAAAGTAAAATGTCCAGACAACAAAGGCACAAAAAAGCATTTTATTTTGAATCTATTAAATGCAGTATGTTAGCTTTGGGAACTGTGCATAGTGCATATATGTTTTTTGTTTCTCCAGTGTTGCAGTACCTGCCAAGTTTAACTTCTTGGGGTTCCCAGTTCTATTTTTGTGATCCCTTGTTTTGAATTTGGTGAGGGTCTGTTGGTATGATAGTAATGGCAGTTGGGGAGATTGTAGGGCATGTAGGGATCGGGAGGGCCCCCTCTTTTATTTTCTGACCTGTGCCCCAGCATGTCTAACTCCAGCTCTGACCCTTGCTATAGCTGGAGAGGATATCCAAGCATGGCCAGCTGAGGACCTCCTTCAAAGGCAGTCAGAATTCCCTTCTACCAAGCTCTATAGAGTGCAGCACCATCCTTGAGTCATTGACAACTACGCATGCGTAGGAATGCGTAGGGTGCCAACATCGGTGGCTCAAGAATGCTGCTTCCTGCCAAACTTGGTAAAATGGAATTCTGGCCACCTTCAGAGGAAGTCTTCCGCCAGCAGAGCTTGGGGATCCTCATGAGCTAAAGTACTTATATTTAGAGTTGTGAGGTGCTGGGGGAGGGGTGAAATGTGGGGGTGACATGTGGGAGTAGGGCAGGGGCAGAAAAAATGTGCCCATCCAATTTGGGCTCAGGCCTACCCAAAATTGGCTGTCTGGCTATGTCACACACAACTTTTAGGAATGCCCTTGCCACTTCCCTGGCAACACCCCTTTTTGAGCTGCCCAGATCGAGGCACACTGGGTTATAGAATAGGACGCAGGCAAATGCAGACGGAACTTTTAATTAGTGCCAATTAACTGTATTAATTGATTGTTAAGATTAATTCAATGCAGTTAATTGGCTTGTAAGCTAATTAATTTGCCGCCTAAATTCCAGTGCCATATATAGAATCCAGGGGTTTAAGTGGTTACACTAGTATTCTATAAAGGAAAGTGGGTACCTATGGGTCTGATATTCAGCTAGTGGCAGGCAGCATTTTTGCTGTCTGTCGCCAGCATTAAACCCGGATATTCAATGTGGACCACATTTGGAGGCTTTTAACCGCTATAAAGTTAACTGGTTAAGCCAATATTCAGCACTAACCAATTACCTTTATAGCAGTTAAGGATAGGCCTGCTATTTATGTGGCCTATTTTAACTGCTGAACATAGCCAATTAAGCACTGAATATCTGTGCTTAACCGGCTATGTTGTGCAATATAGCCGGTTAGCAGCCAGCTATAACCAGTTATCTCCTGCTGAATATCTGTGTTTAGGCGCCGATATGCTATTTAACAGGTCAGTGGCTGTGTCTGGTCGGTTAAATAGCTTTGTAAATTGAGGGGTATGTTTCCTGATAGAATAGGCTCCTACTAGGTGCCCAGTTATAGAATTGCCTATAAGTACATTAGCAATAGGGTGGCTGCTTACACACTATCAGCAAGAATTAAGGGATCACAGGTACAAAACAGAACCTTCTCATCCCCAGTAGCCACCTCGACATTCCTTCAAATACACTTCCATCCCATTCAATAGCCCTCACCATGTCTCCAAGTACTCACCCCTCTAACATTATCCCACCCTCCCAACTTTTCTGATAAATCCTCCTGCTATTACTCAGTTTAAAATGGCATCTCTGCCTCCTAACACCCTTATTTGGCAGCTTAACCCTTAGTGATGGTACTGCGAGAATATTGCTAGGGGTCAGAGGTGCCATTTGAAACCTGGGCCGCTACACTCCTCAACATTCTTGCTCCCCACAAGATACTAGGAAATCCCTGGTATGAATGGGGGGGGTGGGGCGCTATTAGAGAGGTGGGAAGGTACTTGAAAGAATATTGGGCCACAGTTCAGAAGGCAGTAAGTGTTTCTGCTCTGTTGGCAAGGGTGACAGCACATGGTAAGTTACTATGCACTAACTGCAGTTGCTGATCACACCAATAACCTGCCCATTCTCCGCCCATTTCATGTAGTCACTGTGTGAATTAATGCATGGTGTCTCAGGAATACAGTACTACCACTGTGGCCATGTGATAACTGTTACTATGCACCAATTCAGGTGGTAACTGCTTATCACACTTCAGTACACATATCACATACTGCACATAGGTTTTAGGTACTGTACGTGTAAATGTGCATCGATATCTGTTAAATTTTGTTAAATTGCAGGCATTAACATAATTAGTTTAGGGGCCCTTATACTAAAGTGTGGTATTTGCAGTTATTGTAGATGGTAACTGCAAAGCCTCTTTGATAACCGTTGAGGGTGAACCCAGCACCTTCCCATACAGTTACTTTGATTGCATGTTAAGTACATTGTATATAATGCAGGTGCCCTTACCCCCACCTATTAAGGTAACATCAACTAATCTGCACTATTGTCAAGTTTGCCAGGATTCAAACCTGTAACCCTGTGTACCAAAGAGTGGAGACTACAGAGGCCACTTTCCTTGAACTTAGTTTGCAGCTAACATAAGCGCCAGTGGTAAAAATTAGATGCCCACCCCTGAAAGAGCCCATTAGAGTAGCAAGAGGTGTATCTAATAGGGCTGTACTGAAAATTCATATTCGATTCGGCCCAGAACACATTATTTGTATTTGGCCGAATAGAGATTTAAATTTGAATACGAATAATCCGGGGCTCTACTGTGCTAAATCCTACTGAAATAAACGCTTGATCTCTGATTTCACATTGCTTCTTTTATTATTTGTTATGTTAAAGCTCAATGTTCATTATTTGCATTTGGTATTCGTACTCAGCCAAACAATATTTTTCATTATTTGTATTTGGCTGAAAAGTATCTAATCAGTGATCATATGTAAGGAGAGAGATGAGACAGACCTGGGAGCCCCTGAAACAAGAAAGAGGGGTGTCAACCAGAGAGCATTTGAGGATCCTTCAAACTAGAAAAAAAGGTATCCCAAAACCAACCCTGAGAGGAAACTACTGAGATAAGATCAGCAAAATTCTTAACTGTGAAATGGAAGTGACAAAAGTATAAGCTGAAACATTTGGCCAAATTATTCAGTTACATAAATCATCTTCAAAGTTTCTATAAAGCCAAATTGGCTTTGTGCTAGCAGGAGGAAAGAAAAGTGAGAGATCGTGAGGCATTGAAGGGACCACAGAGAAACCCCAGCCATACATAGCACTGTAGTAAGAAGACGGTAACTAGTATCCCTGGAAAATCTGAAACAGTTCAATTCAAAGTCTCCATCCACCAACACTGCTACTACTACTACTTATCATTTCTATAGCACTACTAGACGTACACTGTGCTGTACACTGGACATGAAGGGACAGTCCCTGCTCGACAGAGTTTACAATATAATTAGGACAGACAAACAGGACAAATAAGGGATAAGGGAATTACTAACATGGGAATGATAAAACATGGGTACTGAACAAGTGAGTAAAGGTTAGGAGTTAAAAGAAGCATCTAAAAGGTGGGATTTTAGCCTAGATTTGAAGACAGCCAGAGATGGAGCTTGCTGTACTGGCTCAAGAAGTCTATTCCAGGCGTATGGTGCAGCAAGATAAAAGGAACGGAGTCTGGAGTTAGCAGTGGAGGAGAAGGGTGCAAATAAGAGAGATTTACCTAGTAAATGGAATTCCCGGGGAGGAGTGTAGGGGCAGATAAGAGTGGAGAGGTACCGAGAAGCTGCAGATTGAATGCACTTGTAAGTCAATAAGAAGAGTTTGAACTGTAAGCGGAAACAGATAGGGAGCAAATGAAGTGACTTGAGGAAAGCGCTAATATGAGCACAGCGACACTGGTGGAATATGTCGTGCAGCAGAATTTTGAACAGATTGAAGGGGAACGAGAAGGCTTAGCAGGAGACCTGTGAGAAGCAAGTTGCAATAGTCTAAGCGAGAGGTGAAAAGAGTGTGGATAAGGGTTCTTGTAGTGTGCTCAGAAAGGAAAGGATGAACTTTTGTGATATTATAGAGAAAGAAGTGACAAGTTTTAGCAGTCTGTTGAATATGTGCAGAAAAAGAGAGGAGTCGAAGATGACCCCAAGGTTACGAGCTGATGAGACAGGGAGAATGAGAGTGTTATCCACAGAGATAGAGAGTGGGGGAAGAGGAGAGGTTAAAATAATTCTTTCCAAACAAGGTTTTTATGACCAGTGATGAACACCACACCCACAGTTAAAGCCGCTGAAAACTGAAAGTAAGCGGTCGGGCATTTTGAGGTCTTTTCCTTGCTTTTTAGAAATATTTTGTTAAAATCAAACATTATATTTCCATATAAATTTTTTTTTTTTAATTTTAATAATTTTTTTATTGATGAATGCACACATGAAGCAATTCCATGCCAATCAGTATAACTCTGGTAATATTCAATTCAAACATGTACTAATACAGCTGGTCATCTATCATCAACATTTTCTGTCCCTCCCTCCCCCCTCTCCCCGCCCCTCCCCCCTCCCCTACTAATGTATGTATTAACATTGCCATATCTATGCAAAAGGCCTGTACATAACTATTGTCAAGAAATCTATATATTAGCTTCAAAAATGTATCAAGCAGCAACCTGGGTACTGCTCACTAAATTCAAAATAAAGTATAATCTACTTCCCATATAAATTTTATTGGATTCCTCTTTATATGTTTGGTGATCTTACATCTTGGAGTCCTGTATGGTAATCCTCTTACTATTGTCTACTCATGTGCTAATTGTCCCATTTACACATAAGGAAAAATAAGCTGCACTACAGGTACATGATTCAGGATTCTTTATTAGCCTAATGGCTAGTGCAGTGGCCTTAGACCCAGGGGAACCAGTGACCTGAGAACCAGCTCCTTGTGACTCTGGGTAAGTCACTTAACCTTCCATTGCCCCAGATACAAAATAAGTACCTGAATATAATATGAACCAACATAAGAACCAGAGTACCCGCTACACAACAACACCAAGAACGTAATGGACTCACCCCAACTCTCCCTCTTCCTACCTAATGTTTCACCAATGTATCTACCACATATGAACCCTATTCTATCACAACTACACCTTGTACTTGTGCACACTCTGTATTTGTTCAGACCGGAACTGGCGATCGCCACTACGGTACTATGTTAGCCACATTGAGCCTGCAAATAGGTGGGAAAATGTGGGATACAAATGTAACAAATAAATAAATAAATAAATAAATATGTAAACTGCTTTGTGTAACCACAGAAAAGTGGCATATCAAATCCCATTCCCTTTCCCATATTAGGAATCACCACCCAGGAAACAGATCTTGGAGCCATTATGGACAATACGAGATTCTCAGCTCAGTGTTTCATAGTAGTCAGAAAAAGCAAATAGAATGCTAAGTATTATTAGGAAAGGAATGGAAAATAAAACAGAGAATATCATAATGCCTCTGTATTGATCTATAGCACTAAGACTACAGGACACTCCATGAAGCTAATAGGTAGCACTTTGAGAACTAATTGAGGGAAGTAAATAACTTTTCACACAATGCACAATCTAGCCGCAGAATTTGTTGCTGTAAGATGTGGTAAAAACAGTTAACATAGCTGGGTTTAAAAATTGTTTAGACCAGTGTTCTCAAACCTGTAGTGGGAGACCACAAGTCAGTCAGGTTTTCAGGATATCCCTAATGAATATGTGTGAGAAAGATTTGCAAATAATGGAGGTAGTAGGAATGCAAATCTCTCACATGCATGTTTATTAGGGGTATTCTGCAAACTCGACTGGCAGGAGGTCCAGTATGAAAGTTGCAAAAACCACTGGTTTAGACAATTATTAACCAGGTAGACATGGGAAAGCCACTGCTTATTTCTGAATGTAAGCAATAAGGAATGGATCTACATTTTAGGTTTCAGCTGGGTACTTGTGAGCTGGATAGGTTACTGTCCCAGATAATGTGATATATCTCCTTCACCATGAATTCTGCTTACATCATCTGTCCATGGGCAGAAGCTTAGCCAAACAAGAATCATGCAGCAATACAATAATCCTCAAGCAAATCTATTACAGAAAGGCTAAGTAAGGAGATTTTTATATTTAGGTTTGGCCAAGAAAAAATCCTGATCTAAATCCTACAGAAATGTCATGGCAAAGACCTGAAGTAAGCTGTTCATGCAAAGAAGCCCTCAAATGTCACAGAGTTGGAACTCTTCTGTATGGATGAATGGGCCAAAATTCCTTAAGGGCAATGTGAGATACTTATCCACGTTTTCAGGAAACAATTAGTTGAAGTTATTGCTGCTCAAGGAGGTGCCATCAGTTACTGAATGAAGGGTTCACAGACTTTTTCACACAAGGATACTTATTGTTGAATCTTTTTTGCTAAATAAATAATCAAAATATATCCTGTTTTGTCTAAGTTATTTCTCTGAGGACAAACAGGATAGCAAGGGTAACATCGCTGATGGAGCCTGCACAAAAAGCTACTCCAGAGAAGCAACACTAAAAGGTTCTGAGTCACCTCACCGCACATGCACACCATTTCCTACTTGTGGCTGTTGCATGAAATCTCCTCATTCTTCATTTTTCCATGGAGCCTGTGTTAATGCATTTTTCTTATAATAAAGTTAATTTTGTACATTTTTCTTGTTTGGCCAGTTGTTGTTGTGTGTTGGTGATTCCTGGTAGTGCCTTAGCTAGGTTTTTGTCTATTTATAAATTTCTTTTATTTTTCATGCTCAGTTCACTGTAGGTTTCATCAGAGGACCTCAGGATCCCAAGTCAAAGACTTTACAAAACTGAGTCATTTTTGATTTTTCAAGACAATATGAACCAAAAGAAAGTCCTTAGAGGCTTTAAGAAGTGCATCCAGTACAATAGGACCACGCTTATCATGGATACATTTTTTAAAATTCTTTCTGGTTTTGTTCTCCTGGGTTTTATTCAATTTTTAAGCTAATGTTAAATGTATATAATTTTTAATATATATATTTGTCCTTATGATTGTTAAATGACTGTAAGTATGATATGTGTCCTAGCAGCAGTGTTTAACTATGCAGGCATTTCATGTCAAAACATGTTGGGCATCAATTGTTATATGTTAATACAGCTATCAGAGGTTGCTCTTCCAATAAAGTTGTGTACATCTACAACTACTGGTTGGTTTGTGTATCTGCTCCTGTTTTTGGACCTACTCATAACTAGTGCTAGAAATGCCTGGGCCCAATCATGATCCCTGTCACTATAAGTTATGTTCACAGATGTCCAAGAGAGGTCTTCATGGTCATGAAAAGCAGTACAAATGATCTTTTGGTGCTAGTAAGTCCAGTCCATCAACACTGGCACTGGTAACATTGGTCATCATGGGTTCCAGGGATACACTGGATACCAGAATGCATCCACATTGAAAATGCATCAATCAGCCTCAACATCAAGCATCAACTGAGGCCATCGGGACTGGCCATCCTCTGAAAAATGCACAAAGAAGAGGTAGTTCATGATGCCAAATGAGAGGTGGAGGTCAGGATGTACTGACATTATGCCACACTGGAACATGGTGACATGAGCACCAAGGCACTGAAGTCACTGGTGTCCTCAAAGCACTCCCAATATGAAGACTGCTCATCCTTGGTACTGAAGGGATGCAACAGCTTCCACAGACCCAAAACATAGCATCCAAACTCTTCAAGTGACTCAGGAGAATGTGGTTACACCTACTGTACTCCCTATGCCTTTGTCAATGGCAGCCTTCAAGCAGTAGCTCATGAGATCCAATGAGTGTATAGAACAGTTCTTTGCTTCATTAGATATTAGGCTTCATCATAACTGAAGTTGATTTGGGGAGAGATCCAATCAGTCCTTGAGACTCACATACTGCCTGTAGAAGGGACACCAAACATCAAGACCTCAAAGGGCCTTGATGCATCACTGTTAATTTCCAGAAGCTTCACTCTGAGATCAGAGATCTTCGGTGTCTTTATATCTTCATCTATGGCCTTTCACTGATGTGAGTAGATCGAGACAGGCAGAGACTCAGATTTCTCCACTGAAATACTTTTCAGGGTCAGACTCTGTGGGATTCTAATTATGAGCCAGAGGCAGTCCCAGAAGAGGAGGGTTCAAATGGCTTACCATCATACTTGTCTCCATCACATAAGAGAAGAATATCCCACTAGAGGAGAAAATTGCTGATGTCATACATTTAAGTTAGAGACAACCACAGCCAAAACTGAGGGCAGGATTTAACTGCCACCACAAGAACATAACCAGTGCACTAATATTTGTGCCAGACAGCCTTCTGGTAGGAAGGAGGTTAAGGTTTTTTGCAAACTGCTGCCACTTTATAAACACTGATCAGTAGTTCTAAAAATTGTCCGGATAGGATACCATCTGCATTTATTCAAATTACCATCAAATTACCTACTGAGAACATTGTGGTCAAGCTCTCAGCATCAGGAAATACTTATCAAGAAATCATAGCAATGTTATTTGAATGTTCTAATTGTGTGCTTATTAGATCTTTCACTATTATTATACCGACATCATATTATATCTGTTATTTGAATTTCAGTGCCGTTAAAATGTGTATATTTTTGATCCTGTTTCATGGTAGTCCTATTATTAGGTTTCAATTTTCTGTTTTCAAGTTTACCTCATTCATTGTATTTATATGTATACTTGGTCATTTTACTATTGTTATGCTGTTAACAGTATTGTAAGTTTTATGTTAAACTGTACCTGCTGTACACTGCCTTGGATGAATCTCTTCATAAAGATGGTTAATAAATCCCAATAAATAAGAGTTCATCTCAGACAGAAAGCAAAGGATCAGTGTGCACAGCCATTTGGGTGCTGGAGTTTCTAGGGTTCGTAACTACTGTACTTTACATCTCAGCTATGCCCATCAACAAAACTGGAATTCATAGGCGCTCTGCTAGACATGATTCAGATGAAAGCTTTTGTACTGCAATAAATGATCACCAATCTAGTATCCATATTGGTAGAAACCCAAACGACTTAGCAGACATCAGCATAGAACATGCTGAAGATGTTGGGACACATGGCCCTCAATAGCTCATGTAACATCTCTGGCACATCTCAAGATAACAACAGTCAAAACCAGATGCAATACCTTATACAGACAAAAATCCAAAAAGAAGAGGAGTAGGATAGGATAATGGAAATCCAGAAGAAGCCAAAACGAAGTCTCACAGTTCAAAACAAGAGGTTTATTCATAAAGCAGCACAACTTAACAGACCTGACACAGAGCCAAGTCGGGTCTGTTCAACGGTGGTGCTTTATCAATAAACCTCTTGTTTTGAACTGTGAAATTTCCTTTTGGCTTCTTGTGGATGTCCATTATCCTACCCTACTCCTCTTCTTTTTACGTCTGAAGATAATATAAGCTCAATGGGCCTTGCACACACAGTGGGCACATAGGCTGACCACAGGCTACAGGATATCACATCTGTTACCAAACCCCTCTGGTACTCTCTGACTTGGTAAATTTTTCAGTCCAATCTGTCAATTGGCATCCCCTTCCACATTCCACCAATTCAAACAATACTGATGATGGATATGTCCAAACTGGGCTGGGGAGCCAATGTACATAGGTTTCACTCTCAGAGGTTATGGTCCTCCCCCCTAAAAAAACTTTATCAAATAAATTTCCTGTAATTAAGAGTGGTCTGGAATGGTTTAAAGGCTTTCAAGGATTGATTGACCAACAAGGAGAAAGTATGTCTTACCTGATAATTTTCTTTCTTTTAGTCCTACCAGACCAGTCCAGAAATTGTGGGTTACGCCCATTGACCAGTAGATGGAGACAGAGAAACAAAGTAGTTCTATGTGATTCACCCCTTAAGGGTATCGTGCAGCCACAGAATCCTCAGTATTTTGAATAGCCAAGCAATGGTGCTCATGTTCATATAGTCGATTAATGGTGAATACTTATATTACCCTTATCAGTAGGGCATTGTTGCTCTCTACTGCCCAACAGTTCTCAAACAGGGACTGAAGCTGGCTTAAACCAACTTCAAGGATGTATTCAGGAGTTGTCTCAAACCAGTACTTTAAGGATGTATTCAGCCATCACTTTTACCAACAAGGCACTGGACTCAGACACACAGTTGTCTAACTGCGTTATGTTTATGTTTACTAATATTTGATATACCACTCCATCTGGCACATAGGTCAGTGGTGTACAATCCATAAAACAAGACTGAAAACCAGAAAAAGTAACGTCAGTCACTGTTTAGGAAAATCTATTTCTTTAGGTGAACCTCTTTATAAAGGTAGTTACATCTAAATAAGTACAGTATAAATAAATTAAAAAATGGGTGAGTGAACAATGAAAAAAATACTGTTAATTTTCTGCCAAAGAAATATAAAAATAGTTCAGTTAGAGTAAGCACTACTGGGACAGACTGAAGGTCCATGAAGCTGGCATCCCATCTCCAACAGTTCATTCCAATGAAATGAACTAGTGGAATAGTAAAATGAAATAATCTGGAACTGAGAAATGAGAAGAAAACAGCAGAATAATCTACAGTGGAAATATGCTAATTAATCTTCACTAAGGAGAGGCTTCTGGACTGGTCTGGTTCAACTAAAGGAACTTGTCAAGAAAGATATAATTTCTTCTTCCTTAGTGTCCTTACAAAACCAGTCCAGAAATTGTGTGATGTAGCAAAGCAGTTTTGAAGTTGGGCAAGATATGAAAATTCCTGCTAGTATAAAGGAAAATAACAATTCTCCACAGAGCAGAAGAATTCAGGAGAAAGAAGGAGTGAATGGCTCCAGTTGGAGCTTGGACCACGAAAGCCAAAAGGATCAGGACAGATGTCACAGAAACTCCCACATGAGAGGTGTCACAGAAACTCTCAATAGGAAGAACCCTTTGTCATAAGAGATTGGGACTATTTATTTATGCTTTTTTTAGGTTCCTAACAGGCGGGAGATGGGCGTCCTTCTCTCAGGGTCGCCCAAATCGGCATAATCGAAAGCCGATTTTGGGCATCCTCAACTGCTTTCCGTCGCAGGGATGACCAAAGTTTACGGGGGGGGGGGGGGGGTGTCAGCACCGTAGCGGACACAGGACTGGGGCATGCTTAAGAGATGGGCGTCCTGGGCCGATAATGGAAAAAAGAAGGGGGTCCCTGATGAGCAATTGGCGGACTTTACTTGGTCCATTTTTTCTTGCAACCAAGCCTCAAAAAGGTGCCCGAACTGACCAGATGACACCGTAGGGAATTGGGGATGACCTCCCCTTACTCCCCCAGTGGTCACCAACTCCCTCTCACTCTAAACAAAACTTTAAAAAAATGTTTTGCCAGCCTCTACTCCAGCCTCAAATGTCATACCCAGCTCCATGACAGCAGTATGCAAGTCCTTGGAGCAGTTTTAGTGGGTGCAGTGCACTTCAGGCAGGCGGACCCAGGCCCATTCCCCCCCCCCCCACTACCTGTTACACTTGTGGTGGTAAATGTGAGCCCTCCAAAACCCACCCAAAACCCACTGTACCCACATGTAGGTGCCCTCCTTAACCCCTTAGGGCTATGGTAGTGGTGTACAGTTGTGGGGAGTGGGATTTGGGGGGCTCAGCACCCAAGGTAAGGGAGCTATGCACCTGGGAGCAATTTGTGAAGTCCACTGCAGTGCCCCCTAGGGTGCCCGGTTGATGTCCTGGCATGTCAGAGGGTCCAGTGCACTACAAATTCTGGCTCCTCCCACGACCAAAGGGCTTGGATTTGGTCGATTTTGAGATGGGCGGTTTCAATTATGGCTGAAAACCAGGGACGACCATCTCTAAGGTCAACCTAAATGTTGAGATTTGGGCGTCCCCAACTGTATTATCGAAACGATAAGCCCATCTTGTTTCGATAATACGGGTTTCCCCGCCCCTTCTCATGAAAACTTGGGCGCCCCGTTCGATTATGCCCCTCCACTTGTAGAAAAGTCCATAGGAGGACCAGGCTTTCGCAAAGCATGTTAGGTGAAACTTATGCAAACTTTACTTATAAGAGGGATTGAAAGACGGCTCTGTAAAACGTTCATATTAGGCACCTCAACTTGAAGGTGGGAAAGAGAAAGGAAGTGGTGTGCTGGTTAAATTTTAACAACAGGCTCTCTCCCTGGTCCACCTCTGCAACCCCCCCCCCCCAAATTGTAGAGCTGGCTATACCCAGGGAGAGAGCCGGGGGGTGGGGGTTATGCATTATTCTCTCCGGGAATTTTTTTTTTTTTAAATGCTCACAGGTTCCCATCTAATTCATGTCTAATGTGGGATAAAATGCCATCAAACATATAAATGGCAAGTGACCGACTCACTTGCAAATGCGCAGTAGAGACTTCCCTCTCTGTCCCGCCCCCGCGTCAAGATGTGATGACGGAAGAGAGGGAAACTGCGCGGAAGGGGAGGGAGGGACCCGCCGAGGTCGCTACCGCTCCTCCCCCAGGTCGCCACTACCGCTCCCCCCCCCCCCCCGAGGTCGCCGCTACCGCCCCCCCCCCCGGAGTCGCCGCCGCCCCCCCTCCACCCGGGCCGGGCCCTCTCTTCTCCACTGAACTTACGTCGCCGAAACCGAATCAGGCAGATCAGCTCCCATCGGCCTTCCTTCCCTGCCTGTGTCCCGCCCTCGCCGACGTTACGTCACACGAGGGTGGGACACAGGCAGGGAAGGAAGGCCGAAGGGAGCTGATCTGCCTGCTGCGGTTTCTGCACTGTAAGTTCAATAGCGAAGAGAGGGCCTGGCCCGGGTGGAAGGGGGGCGGCGGCGGCGACTCCGGGGGGGGGGGGGGGAGGGAAGGGAGGGCAGGAAGGTCTCAGAAGGAGGGGGCCTAGCAGCTGGCTGGGGGGAAGGGAATGAGGGGGCCTTGGAGCTGGGAGGGAGGAGAAGGGGCCTTGGAAATGGGAGGAAGTGCGGGGGGCCTTGGAGCTGGGAGGGGAGTGAGCCTTGGAGCTGGGAGGGAGGGACAGAGGGCCTTGGAGCTGGGAGGGATGGACAGAAGGGGGCCTTCGAGCTGGCTGGGAGGGAGGGAGGGACGAGGGGGGCCCTTGCAGCTCGGATGGAATGGGGCCTTGGAACTGGGAGGGAGGGCAGGGGCCCTTGGAGCTGGGAGGGGGGCCCTTACAGCTGGGAGGGAATGGGGCCTTAAAACTGGGAGGGAGGGCAGGGGGCCTTGGAGCTGACAGGGAAGGAGGGAGGGCAGGGGGCCTTGCAGCTGCGAGGGGAGGGGGGCCTTGCAAAAAAAAAAAACAACATACCAATACTCGCCCGTTTTAATGGGCTTAACGGCTAGTAAATAAGTAAATAAATAGAAACTCTGAACGTTGAGAACCTGATTCCCATAACATGATGTCTGTTTTAGAAGCCCATTACGAGGAGAAAAAAAATCTCTGCACCAATAACAGGGTTAAATGTAATAAATAAGTAACTAAATAAATAAATAAATAAATAGATAGAAACTCTGAATGTTGAGCACCTGATCCTTATAATATGACATCTATTTTAATGGCCCTTTACCAGGAGAAAAAAGATCTCTGCACAAATATAATACATGCTAGGGTGTCCCTATAACCAGCCCCTCTAAATGACACACTGAATATGATTTATAACAAATTACTACTCTATGAAAAGTTATTCCATTACTATACTTCTCTGACCTCTGTGTACATCTGTATGCTGCCAAAGCTGGCATGTTTGAAAATATAAGTGAGATTGAATTAAAATGCTACCAACAATAAAGAATGACAACATGGATGCAGCACCTGATTCTTATAACATAATATCTGTTTTAGTGGCCCTTTACCAAGAGAAAAAAAATCTCTGCACAAATATAACACATGCAAGAGGGTGTCCCTATAACCAGCCCCTCCAAATGATACACCGAGTACGATTTATAAGAAATTACTACTACCTCTATGTACATCCCCTATGCTGCACAAGCTGGCATGTTTGAAAATATAAGTGAGATTAAATTAAAATGCTACCAACAATAAAGAACGACAACGTAGATGCAGCAGCTCATAAGTTTGCTTGATTTTGTTTTGGTTTTAACGGCGAAGACAGCTGCGCGGGAAGGGGAAAGAGACTAACCTAAGTAGCTTCACCTTTTTTTGTTTTTACTTCATGCTGTCTCCGTCCTCATCCAAACCCAGAATCATCTGCCTCTCGCTCCTCTGCGAGTCCTACCTCTCTCAGCTTCCATTCCCTCTTTGGCTATTCTTCAAACCTTACTCTTCCAGCAGCTCTAGTGGTAACACGCTGCCTGGTCGGCAGAGAAAAGGCTCCGGGTTTGTCAGGCAGTGGTGAGGGGAGGATGATGAACCTAAGGGACGACATGATAAGGTAGGAAGCTGAGGTATGCTGGGGGTTCACGGGCGGGTGGGGGCTGGGAGAGGAGGGAGAGAGGAGGAGAAAAAAACCCCAGATGGTTGTGTTCTCGCTGCCTGACTCCATCAACACCCGGCTTGCAAAAATCAGTAAAATTTAACAACCGGCTCGTGTGAGCCGGCTCCAGCACACCACTGCACATAGGACACAACTCAAGTGGGGAACCTGTGTGGTTTCTCTTTAGACCAATGCTAGCTATATACATCTTACCAGACTTTGTTGCAATGCTGTGGTCCAGCTACAGTGTGCCAGCCAGATCAGTTAGAGCCATACTGGAAGAAAGTAAAGAAATGGGATATTAATTTGAAAGTTTGCTCCTAGTCTAGGTCAAATATACCAGTTAACACAATTAACTAGTATGACCTCTCTCTAGTGAGTGAACTGGCTGTATTTCTAAACACAGTGAAAAAACGTGTATGGAAGGAGACTATTGATATGTGAATGCCTGCCTGCTCCTAGGATCAGTTAAATACACCAGCATCCAGTATGAACTGCCAGAAAAGATCTGGACTGTAAGACATGTCTAGTTTCTGAAAATTTCAGCTTTCATATTCAAAAGATAATAGGTAAAAATGGTCAAACCAACTTTAAGCACGTAACCTGCATGCGAGTAGGCAACCATCTTCCAGCATGAGCTATTTCATCTCTAGTCACCAAAATCAAGAGAAAGAAAAGGAAGGAAGGAAGGAAGGAAGGAAGGAAGGAAGGAAGGAAGGAAGGAAGGAACATCTACAGCTCTCTTCATTAGTGCTGATTCAATACTACAGCATAAGTTAACAGGAGGTAGCAGAGATGGACTGACAGAGATCTGGGCCCTCGGGCAATAAGGGTCATGGGCACCTAACCACCTATTAAAAGTGATTAAATTAGATGGAGGCTAGGGCCCTCCCTATTGCTGTGGGCCCTCTGACACTGCCCTACTGTCCCAATGGTCTGTCCACTCTTGGGAGGCAGGCTGAGCAAGGCCATTTATCTTCCAAGAGGGTAATGGCAAAGTAATATGGGGAAAGACAGTCCATTACCAATGGGCCCTATAGAAGAAGCGTGCTCTAATAAATGTTGAAAAGGTATGAAAATTTCAGTGAGCAAAGGAGAGAGCAGTCTACAGTACATTAACAAAAGATGCTGTACATCAAGCTATTAAGAGCTCACTGCTCTGGTTTGAGAAGCTGAATGCAAGGAACTGTAATCAAGATAAGCTGGCAAAGAATGCTGAACAAAAAGGAAGGAGATGAGCATCTGAAGACAACTAACCATTTTAAGTTCTGAAAGGCAAAAGAGCAGCAGAAATAAAATGAAATCTGATGTTTACAATAAGAGCATTAGATCCCCCCCCCCCCCCCTCCACACACACACACAATTTTCTCCATAACAATCCTTACATATTTAGGAATCATATGCTCCAACACTGGAGAAAATAATAGTTGCAGCTCTGGAAGTGCTGAGCACAGATATAAAGGAGAATCTCTGAAAGAAAAAAGTGAGTTGTAAACAAGTTTCACCTCTAAAAGGTCTGGGTGACAACTAGCCTGCCCTAGGGGAGATTGACCCTTTAAAGAAGAGAAGGAATGTAACACTTGGGCTTCCATGTCCTGGAGACTTAATGAGCACTGGTTGATCTGCTGTTCACGTATCTTTCAATACCCCCTAATAGCAAAAACTCTCCTGAAACTCAGACAGGGCCAGGGAACCATGATTCTCAAAGCCCCGTTTTGGCCGAGACAAATGTGGTTCCCTGTTCTGGAGTTTTCTATAAGAAGGTCCATAAAACTGGGGAATTCTCCAATGCTAATTATGCAGCTCAGAAACTTTACAAAACTGCTAAACTGGAGCAGCTTTCGGCATGGGCTCCATCAGTGATATTGCTCATGCTGTGAGGTCTTGTAGCTTGCTGTCCATGCAGAACACCTGCTACAAGTGACTTGTTTTAACCTACCTTTTTCTCTTATCAGTTTAGATTAGGATCTAATCCTGCTGTTAGTTTAATTGTATTAAAAACAGATAATCGGGGTGGTCACAAACTTTTATTCAGCACTATCTAAGATAGCGTCAGTCCAGGTCACCAAAACCCAACATATCACAAAAAGCTGATATATTTCTCGTAGGGATGAACAACGGCTCTCCCAAACCTGGCTGTTATGGACTTTTAATACAGGAACTTGTCCAAACTTCTTTTGACTCCTATGTTACTTACCTTGCTCACATTGTCTCACAATAGATTCCACAACTGAATTAGGCACTGTTTTTATGTTATATTTTCAATGTGCTAGTTATTAGTTTCATGGCGTGTTCTCTTATGTGTCATTTGAAAGGTCCAAGTTGCAACCATACCTTGGAATGAAATGAAACATGGAATGTGTGAAAAAAAAAACAGTAAAAAGACACATTGGGAGCAATTTTACAACTTGGTGCCTCAACTTATGCGCCTTGATGCTGCGTGTTGAGCATTAATTCTAGAACGGCATCTTGGCACCAAGATTCCATTACATGATACTAGTGAAAGTTGATATTGATATGTCTACATTTAGACACACCCATTTATACAAGGTCTATGGTAGTCATAAGTTGGCATTCCTAAGTGCACCATGCAGTGTGTGCAACCTATCACATAAGCTGTGTGTATAATTACAGGACACGCCCATGTCCCCCCCCCCCCCCCCAATGCTTCACCCATATGTATGCCCCCTTGCAGTTACTTGCTACACTGGCTCCCAATCAAAGAACAAACTGAATTCAAAATCTGCATTTTGGCTCACAAAATTATCTATGGTGAAGCCCCGGGAGACATGACAGACTTGATCGACCTACCAACTAGAAACACATCCGAATCAACGCGAACATACCTAAACCTGCACTACCTAAGCTACAAAGGACTCAAATACAAGTCAACTTACGCATCCAGTTTTTCCTATATAAGCACACAACTGTGGAATGCATTACCAAAAGCCTTGAAACCTATGTACGACCACCTACACTTCCGGAGAACACTAAAAACTTACCTGTTTAAAAAGCATACCCTACCAATCCAACATAAACGCCTAATCTTTTAAGAGATGCCCCAACATGCTTCATCTTGGATCTCACCACTCACATAAACTTCCTGCTTCAACAAGGTTCCTTCCTTACCAATCATGGTAATATTTTATTAACACCTATACCAAAAAATCCAAAGAAATCTTCAAACGACGTTACCAACTACCGTCCAATTGCCTCCATTCCTCTAATCACTAAACTAATGGAGAACAGAGTGACCTCACAACTAAATGAATATATTCAGAAATTTTCTATCCTTCATGAGTCACAATCAGGCTTCCGATCTGCCCACAGCACAGAAACGGTCCTCCTTACTCTAATAACTAAATTCAAACAGGAAATTGCAACTGGAAACAAAATCCTCCTTTTGCAATATGATTTGTCAAGTGCTTTTGACATGGTAGATCATAACATTCTTGCTAAACTTTTGGACAAACTTGGAATTGGAGGTAATATTATCAATTGGTTAAGAGACTTCATCACAACCATGTCTTATCAAGTTAAAGGAACCACAAATATATCATCCCCATGGTCGTTTATGTGCTTACTGGTATGTGATTTTCCAAAGGCCACCCCCCACTCCATGGGTTCTCCCATTCTGTCCTTCCATTTATGCTCAGACTCTATATATGTGGTCTGGTAAAATTGTAATTTCACATTAAACCTAGATGGGAATTTCTTTCTATGCGCTGACTTAAATAATACCATTTCTACATTTGTAGAATCCCTACAAAAATTTTATTTTGCATCCTGACCAAGAAGAACATCCCAGCCTTGAAAATATTGATAAAAAGGGACCTTGCTCTCTAAAAATTCCTGCAGTTGGCCATGTGCCAGTAAGGTACCATTCCATTCCTTACAAAAATTAAAACCAGCATCACCCAACTTAGTCTGCAAAGATGGAAAGTGCCATGTGGACCATAGCTGGTAATCCTTAAGAAGGCTGTTGGGTAGTACTACCTCTCAATTGGTAAACCCCCTTCACAGCTCACCAGGTTGTCAAAAGAGGAGTAATATATGCTTTAAGGGCACCTGATCCTTGCACACTATCTCACTCTACCATAATATCACCTTGATATTACTCACACCTTGTATTTGTTCACACCAGAATCGGTCAACGCCGATTACGGTACCATGTAAGCCACATTGAGCCTGCAAAGAGGTGGGAAAATGTGGGATATAAATGCAACAAATAAATAAAATAAACTAAAGAGAGAAAAAAGAAAGGAAAGAACTCCCCAAAAGGCAATTAATTCATAACATAGTAACATAGTAGATGACGGCAGAAAAAGACCTACACGGTCCATCTAGTCTGCCCAACAAGATAACTCATATGTGCTAATTTTGTGTATACCCTACTTTGATTTGTACCTGTGTTCTTCAGGGCACAGACCGTATAAGTCTGCCCAGCACTATCCCTGCCTCCCAACCACCAGTCCCGCTTCCCACCACCGGCTCTGGCACAGACCGTATAAGTCTGCCCAGCACTATCCCCGCCTCCCAACCACCAGCCCCGCCTCCTGATCTTGACTAAGCTCCTGAGGATCCATTCCTTCTGCACAGGATTCCTTTATGCTTATCCCAAGCATGTTTGAATTCTGTTACCGTTTTCATTTCCACCACCTCCCGCGGGAGAGCATTCCAAGCATCCACTACTCTCTCCATGAAAAAATACTTCCTAACATTTTTCTTGAGTCTGCCCCCCTTCAATCTCATTTCATGTCCTCTCGTTCTACCACAGGCTGGCAAATTTGTAACTCCTAGAATGGACTCATCAACTACCCTGAACCCATATACAGAATGGCCAGATTAGCCAGTTCTAGGAGAGAGATTTTTTTGGCCAATCCTGGTATCGAACTTAATCTAAAAGCACTGTGGTATTTGCAGTACCTAATTCTACTCATTGAAATCAATGCTGCAAGGCCCACTATGCATCATGATAGAACTGGACTACTTGGGAAACCTGCATATATAAATATTAAGTAGAGATTATAGTAACAGAACTGACAATTTACCCAGTTCCAGTTGCACAGCTCAACAAAGTTTCTTAGGATCTAGGAGCTACCCTTGGAATGACTGGAATTTTTATTTATGCACATTTATAAATGGCACATTTATAATGTGCTCAAGGTGATGCACAGCATCCCCTCTCCCGCCATGTTACACATATATCCAGTGCTCTCTCCCTCTGTCCCTCCAAAGCACCCAGGCACCCAGCTTTCACTCCCCACCGTGCAGCACATAGGCACCCAACGCTCAATCCCTACCCCTCCTCTTGGCAACACAGGCATCCAGCGATTACACCCTCCTCCCTCTCCTGCAGCAACACAGTCACCGAGCTTTCACTCCCTCCCCCTCCCTGCAGCAACACAGGCACCCAACTCTCATTCCCTCCTCCCTCTACGGCAACACATGCACCCAGCTCTCATACCCTCCACCTCCCCTGCAGCAACACAGGCACCCAACTCTCTTCCTCCCCACCCCCAGTGCTCATGGCAGGCAGGCAAGCAAGCATGCAGGCAGTTCCATTTTCCCCACAGAAATCCACCTCTCTCCCTCCCCCCCAGAACCATAGAGACAAGAAGAAAGAAAGGAGAGTGGCTGCATGTCAGTGGTTCAAATTTTGCATTTAGCACCAGGCAACAGAACAGTAGGCTGCTGACTGACACGCAGCTGCTCCCCTTTCTTTCTCCTTGCCTGGGCCTGGGCAGAGAGATATATGCCTTTATGTGCCTATGCACATTAGAGGGTTCACAGTGAAACGGGGAGACAGAGAGAACAGAAGGGAGAGCTGCTGCTGTTGGTGCTTCCTCTCTGCAGCTCCAACCCCTGACTTGTGCTGGTCTGGCAAAACCCAGGTGCCAGACCCATTTTTTTTCACTTGCCATGGTGACCTGGAGCCTGAGGCATGTCAAGGCCTGACTTTCAGTGTTAATCCACTTTAGAGGTAATACATAGAAATAAAACAAAAGAAAGAACAATAAGTTGATACCTTTTTTATTGGTCTAACATTTTTTGACAAGCTTTCAAAGGCAGAACCACCTTCTTCAGGTCAGGTACAAGCAAAATATGACTATTAAAATGTATAAATGGAACATGAAAAGCAGGGCCATCGCACAGGCCTCGTGCTCCCAGGGGTCCCGTGGCGGCCTTAGCATCTCCCTCCCGCTCCCTGCTTCAGCCATCATTGCTGTCTCCTTAATCTAACTGCCATGGTCTGCTCTGTCCTACTCCCTTTTGGCTCCCTGTAACGTTGCTTCTTCAATTTTCTGGGCCGTTAGCAGTGTGAGTGAGGTAAGCACAATGTCTTCGGTGGCCCGGAAGCTTTCTCTCTGCTACAATTTCCTGTCCTGCATAGACGGGACGCTGAAATAGAGGGAGAATTCCCGGGCCGCTGAAGGCAATACGCTTACCTCACTCACGCTGCCAGCGTCCTGGAAAATTGAAGAAGGCAGTGGTGCTGCGAACTGGAGCTAAGGGAATGGGTAGGAGAGCTGAAGATGGTTAGATTGAGACGGCCGCGGAAACACAAGTGATTGGGCTCCCTTTCCCTCTCTTCTGCGCACCCCTCATCCCATTACCCAAATAAAGCAAGCAAATCTATCAGCTGCTCTGTCCACCTTGTCGTTCTTTATTGCTGGTAGCATTTTTATTGGACCTCACTTATATTTTCAAAGATGCCGGCTTGTGTAGCATACGGATGTACACAGAGGAAGTACTGGTTTCATCTAATTAATTCTAAATCGTATTCATATCATTTGGAGGGGCTGGTTACAGAGACTTACTCTATTTTGATGTTTTCACCTAGTAAAGGGCCACCAAAACAGACAAGTGCGTAACAGACTTACTATTTATAAGTACAGTTTTAAAAAATCATTAATTAGGTTGAAACCTGGGAGCATTTTAACATCTTTTTTTTTCCTGTGTCCTACATCAAAAGAAAAAAATGGCACATGGGAACTTACTCCTTTTGTTTAGTGGCATGCAGTGGTATATTATGGTATATTATAAAAATGCATTTGCGTTTTTTTATTACTAATATTTCACAGAGAAGGTATTGAATACTGAGGGAAGGGTTTCCTTCATGCAGAACTGTCCAGAGTCAGTCTAAATGTGCCAACATTGTCCAATTCAGCACACTATTAGCCACCAAGTTCTTACAATGTTAATTATGTTCAGTGGAAAATAAATATGTTGGCTCAGACTGCATGCTATGTGAATATTTGGTCACTGTTTCATTATTGCTACCAAGTATTACATATTAAGGGCATTTGTTTTAATTAATTTATCCAGTCCTTACATGCACATGGTTTTGCTTTTTAAACCAAAAGGTTTCCTATGATAGCAATGTGCTTATTTGAATTAGTTTTTCTGTACAAGTTTTGCTTGATTTGTCTTTATTTGAAATAAAAAAATTTTTTAAACACATCTTCTCAACAAGGGGTGGGGCTAGGTTGGGGCGGGGCACCACCAAACTGGTCTGCACAGGGCCTCGCAATTGCCAAGACCAGCCCTGATGAAAAGCATTCTAATGGCCATTCTAGAGGGAAAAATAATTGGGGGGGGGGGGGGGAAGAGTGAAAAGTATGCCAATGACAGTATCATGTTTCACTTATACATTTGATATCCGTTGTTGAATCCTGACCTGAAAAAGGTGGTTCTGCTTTCAAATGCTTGTAGAAAAATGTATTATTTGTAGCCCCAGATTATATCCATTAATGTCAGACGTGCAGGTTCCATAATACACCAGCATAAGGTTGTCAGAAATGTAGCGGGTATTGGTGTAGTGCCGACCCCCCCCCCCCCAACTGCAGTAATCAGAACGGCTGGCGGGGATGCCCAAGCCTCATCAGAAGAGCTACATGGCCTGAACCTCCCCCCAACCCCCTTAAGTGGAAGTCGGTGACATTCTTGTGCGAGGAGTGCCAGTGTCAGGCTGTCAATGGCTGGAAAGCACGCCACTAACTTCTCCACACCGGGGGGGGGGGGGGGGGGGGGGGGGGGAACAATTTCAGGCTGCAGTGCTCTTCAGATGGTGGGGCTTGGGGGTATCCCCACCAGACCAAATATAACGGGTGGGGGGACAAGAGGGAGGAGAGAGCAGAGAGAAATGGGTGGCACCCAAGTCCACCCCGGGGCCTTCCCAAAAATGCGCTGCTGCTGCTCTATAATTCTAGGGGTAAGCTATCCACCTAAGTGGATGAACACAAAATCCCAAGAGGTAAAGATACAGATAAAAAAAAGTGGGAAGTGGACCAATGACTCCAGGACGCTGAGACTGTGGTGTATATAAAGGAGCAAACTTTATTGTAGACTCGACACAGTACTGTGTTTCGGCCACAGGCCTGCCTCAGGAGTCTGAAGAATTTTTAGAAAAATAACTTAAATTAAAATGTGTGACACATAACACATAAATCATACACAGTAATATATGAATAAAATGCATCACATGATTTATATAGTTATATATATAAGAAACTTACATCAAATATAAATATGGAACAAATATATCTAATATATGATAGTACAAGTCACTTGTGAACATCTTGTACTATCGTATATTAGATATATTTGTTCCATATTTATATTTGATGTAACTTTCTTATATATAACTATATAAATCATGTGTTTTGTAATTTTATAATTTTATATTTGATGCATTTTATTCATATATTACTGTGTATGATTTATGTGTTTTATAATTACATGTATGTTTGTCTATACAAATTTTAAGACTGTTTAGTCACATTCATGTCACACATTTTAATGTAACTGAGGCAGGCCTGTGGTGGTAGTACTGTGGAGTCTACAATAGTTTGCTCCTTTATATACCACCACAGTCTCAGCGTCCTGGAGTCATTTTGCTCTATAATTCTAGAACACGAGAAGTTGGCAGCTGCATAGCATGAGCAATGGACCATCACGGATGACGATTTGCCTCGATAAACATTCATGCTTAGGTGGTTGGCCATACACGTATCACAAAACAATAAAACCGCAATACCAAAACACCTTAGACTTTTTTTGGCAATTCATACGTTGAACAAGACATGCACATAGTTTTAAAAGGCTCATTCATAATATAATTCTCTGTATGCTGGGTTAAAAGCATTGGTGAATTCTGCTTGTTTACTTTGGGCAGGGAAATGGAACTAATGAGTCCTAATGCTAGTAAGGTACACGCGTCTCAACAGCTGACTTTCCGCCTTACCTGAGCGTCAATTGCTCGAGCGCATGCGTACTGCGAGAGGAAACACTGCATCTCGTTCGCTGAACTCCTGCGCAGGCGCACGAGTTGTTGGTGTGACTGGTGTGCGCCGAGCGGTGAGTGACGTGACGTGACTAGAGGCAGTTAGTGGTAGTAAGAAAGATGGCGGGTTCGTGGCTAGGCTCCAGGGCCTGAGAAACACGAGGGTCACTTCTGTTTTGGTGGCTATGGCTCGCCACAGGAACGTGCGTGGATACAACTACGACGAAGGTAAAGGGATTGAGAGTGAGGAATGGCCGGGGTCGGTAGAGGACGCTGGTCCCTAAGTGTGGTCTCCTTCGGCCTGTCTGCGTGACTTCTGTATAGGCAGCGAGTCTTCTGCCATACGGGCTCCTCCAGCGGATAGGGTGTGGGGGAGAGAGAGAGATAATGAACACTTAGATCATGCTTTCAGCTCTTTGGTGGGGGTTTTCCACGTGCTGTTGCAGCGCATTAGGTGTTTCCTGGTGCCTCCAAATGTTTGTTATTAGTATGCGAGAAAATGCATCCAGGCATCAGCCAGGATATGTGGGATATTTATTGCTGTCGCCTTTAAAAAAAAATACGAATTGCTGTCTTTAGTGTGATGTTCTGAGTATTAAGGGCCATCGATACTGATTGGGTGGTGTTGATAGCTTGATAAACTACGAAGTCGAAGTCTATGAAATGCTGAGTGCTGACTACTTCTAGTTCCACCCAGAGTGGGAGGTGCAAGAGACTTGCCTAAACTCTCCAAAAAGAAAACAATTAGTAAGCACGTGCGTGATGCGGCTTTTCTTGGCACCATAATCGCCATATAAAAATAATCTTTTAGACTAGTTTTTGTATACTATATGCATTGATTTGGGGTTAAAACTTTAAACTCTGCGCAGGAATTGGAATACAGTGATGTAACAGTTCTTCTGTGGTTGTCAGATGTAACTGATGACACAGAACTATCTGCTTTCACTATAGTTGATGACATCATAAAAGCTCCCAGCAGTTAACTGTCAGACAAAGCAGGCTGAAACATTAGTTCAGTTTTTGTATAGTATTTTGTCCAGGGTTCCTTATGTTAACACATTCACAGTATACTGAAATATTTTATGTGGTGAATGGGATAGGTATTATGAAATAGAATATTAGATCTGGATAAAGGAATGTGGTTTCTGTGTTGGACAAGTTGAATAAATGACTATAACAATTAGTAAACAAAAGAAAAAAAAAACCTTGAAAGAATGAAGAGGGGGAGCATCCTGGACACTTGAGAATGTAATCCAGAGGGTGTGACATAGAAAGAAGAGAGAGGTCAAAATGTAATTCTTGTTTAGTAGAGGGAGCAGAGAGCTTGAGAGGAATAAGAGCCATGCAGGAGAGGTTTAGGTCATGGACACACTTGGTAGCCAATGTAATAGATGTGGAAGGCTTAATGCACAGGTTAGCATGGGTTTTGCACAGTTTTCTGTGCTGCTATGGCTTCCTTATCCAGAAGGATTTTAGTGCACAAGAAAACTTGAGCATTGCATAGATATTTTGTGCACTGTTAACTTTTTTTTTTTTTTGTTACATTTGTACCCCGCACTTTCCCACTCATGGCAGGCTCAATGCGGCTTACATGGGGCAATGGAGGGTTAAGTGACTTGCCCAGAGTCACAAGGAGCTGCCTGTGCCTGAAGTGGAAATCGAACTCAGTTCCTCAGTTCCCCAGGACCAAAGTCCACCATCCTAACCACTAGGCCACTCTTCCACTCCAATCTGGTTACTGGAGCCATCAGCTATTTAATGTGGATGTTAAGAAAGGTGCATCCATTTCAAAGGCTTGACACCTGTTTTTCAAATACTGGGGATTTAGCATGTCTGAGGAAGAGTGAAAAGTTAGCTTGCTGTTTTTTGTAAGCTTCTGGTAGTTCTGCTGGCAAAAGAAAATCAAATTCAGGAGAGGAACCAAAACACACATTTAACTCTTAAGGGAGTTGTCCAAACACATTGTTCTTTGTAGGATTTTTTTGAACAATCATAAATCAATGTACAAATAACTTTAAAATGTTTTTATAAAACCAGATGTGCTCGTGTGCTCTCCACCACCCAAGCTGCAAAGGACTCAAATACAAATCAACCTATTCATCCAGCTTTTCCTATATAAGTACACAACTATGGAATGCATTACCAAGCACTGTGAAAACAACAAACAACCACCTAAATTTCCGGAAATTAGTAAAAACTTACCTGTTCGAAAAGGTATACCCTAACGATCCAACTTAAATGCCTTAACCCTGCAACACAACGAAACCAAAGCGCGTACTGGACATAACTTAACTCTTCCCCCTTACGATTCCCTAACGTATCTGCAACACATGAACCATATTGTACTACAACATCACTCTTTATTTGTTCATACCGATATTGGCGATTGCCTGTACGGTACTATATAAGCCACATTGAGCCTGCAAATAGGTGGGAAAATGTGGGATACAAATGTGACAAATAATAATAGTTGAAAGTGGACTATCACAGACCAAACTGGTCAATTGTTCATTCTATAATCATTTCAGACATGGTTTTAAATGTGACACACCTATGTACCATATTCCAAAACTATACTGTGCCAATCAACATATTTTCAAAAGAAAAATATAATAAACTTCTTATTAAAGTAATCAGCTTATTAGCCAGACAATGTTTCACAGCAGCTATTTCAAGACATATGTATCTACCCTCAGAAATAGCAGGTCCTATGCAGTTCCAGCTCTCTGTTGAGTTAATATTTCAGTTTCAGAGCCCTTCTCTCCACCCTGCTGTCTCCTAGCTAGGGGAGCAAGCTGAACTGTCACTCTGCGTCTCTACACAGGTGAAGCTTCCTAGAGTGTCTTTAAGGTTAGTTTAGGCTTGTGATGCATGGAACAATTGCTGCAGTCTGAGAATAAATAAGGCAGGTAGATCATTTGTGGGCGATCTTCTGCAGCACCTTCAGGTTTTGCTTTGAGCCTTTCCTAGACCTAATCTGTGCCCCTGCATAGAAGGAGCTGTAGGTTCACCTTGGCAGTGTTTTGAGTTGCTAGAGCATTTCTCTTGAGTCAAGAGGAAGAGGAGATCACCACCTTAGTGGGGTGTTTGAGGGAGAGAAACTGGTGACCATGATCTCCAGGTAGATCTCGGATGGACTGGAAATCTCAAACTTACTGTGGAGGTTCACCCTCTTCAAGAGCTAAGGTTATTGTGAAGAAGTCCTGGAGCTCTAGGGACCAGAATTCAGAAGCCAGATACAAGTATTTATGGGAGATTCTTCATCAAACAAATAAAAGGCAACAGGATCAAATCCCTAGATCAAAAACAAAAACCATAATCCTATTCAGATACTTAGCAGTGAAAATGCACATAATTGTGTAGCATTCAAAAAGTAATAGTACAAAAAGGGGACATCAACACTAAATACCTCCAACAGGAAACAAGTTCCAATCCTGGTGGCTTTAATAAAATTATTGTCATAGATCACACACAAACTTTTTCAATTTGGAGAAAAAAGTCTCACAGCAGAAAAGTACTCTAGTACTATTGCAACTCTGCAAAAAGTGTATCTAAAAAAGGGTCCTTCACATGTGTCTAAATGTCATATGCATCAATGAAAAAAAATATCCAACAGTTTAAAAATAAAACGTTCACTTATCTGAAAAGTTGTAGAATGAACGTGGTTAGTTGATTCCTTCAACTGTATAACTCTTCAAAGGTCTCTTATTTAGTTGAAGCTGCATCAGGACTAACATCAAAACAAACACTGGACCTGTAAGCTTCCAGCATGGTGCCCAATTTATAAATGATGCCTCTATTTAAAAGAACCAGACATGAAGTAGGTGGATCTGTTAAGGCAAAAATACAATATTTAATATTCAGGACAGCTGTAATCCATAAACAATGTTCTAATAAACATTCTATTCCATGTGAGTACTAAGAATAAGATTCTATTATATTCAATTTAAAAATCCATTGTTCCCGCTGCCGCAGCTTTTTCCTCATGTCCACTTGACGCATGTTGAATAGAATAAAATCAGTTACTATGCATACAGCTCCTTGTGACTCTGGGCAAGTTACTTAACCCTCCATTGCCGTAAATACTATGTAAACCGCTTTGAATGTAGTTGCAAAAACCACAGAAAGGCAGTATATCAAGTCCCATTTCCCTTCCCTTCCCATTGTGAACTATGTAAAGAATGGTGACAAAACAGTGAGTTTCCTTTGCAAGTGGTGAGTGTGCCTCCTGTTTAGAGGTATTTTCATTTTTATTTGGGCATTTTTAGACTGTTACGTATAGGCCTTTCTTTATCTGTAATGATAGATATACGTTTTCCTTTTTGAATCTCAGTAATTTCTGTTTGATCCCGGTTTTGAGACTGTGAAACGATTGCTTATATTTTTTGTAAAAATTTCTTTAATTTGTTTGGAGTGACAATTTTCCTTTTCCTATTTTCTGTGCAAGTTTGTATTTACTTGGAGACCCTTTTACCAGACAGTGGTAAAAAGTGGCCGGCGGCATATGGGCACATTGGATTACCGCGCACTGAGGCCACTCTTTACTGCAGCGGAAAACACCCTATTTTTAAATTGAGGTCCTTAATGGCCGTGCACTAATTTTCCAATTGGTACATGATTATTTACTGCCTGAACCCTTACCGCCACCTATTTAGAAGGCGATAAGAGCTCATGCAATACTTCAGTGGTGCATTATAAAGGACTTTGCTGATGTCACGACTTGGAGTGAGGCTTGGCCGCAGGAACACCAGAGTGAGGCTTGGATAACAAGGAAACCGGTAGCAGATGCATCAGTGCAGGAAAAAGGCAGTCCGGAGAAGCCACAGAGCCAGATCACTGGAAAAAGGTGAGTCTGGACACAGGGACGTGGCCGTGACACTTACGGACTCATTTTCGAAAGAGAAGGACGTCCATCTTTCGACATAAATCGGAAGATGGACGTCCAAATTGGTATAATCGAAACCCGATTTAGGACGTCTCCAACTGCAGTCCGTCGCAAGGACGTCCAAAGTTCAAGGGGTTGTGTCGGAGGCGTAGCGAAGGCGGGACTTGGGCTTGCCTAACACTTGGACATCTTTGACCCATAATCGAAAAAGACAAGGACGTCCCTGACGAACACTTGGACGTTTTCACCCGGACGTGTTTTTATTATAAATAAGGCACAAAAAGGTGCCCGAAATGACCACCGGAGAGAATCGGGGATGATCTCCCATTACTCCCCCAGTGGTCACTAACCCCTTCTCACCCTCAAAAAAGATCTTTAAAAATATGTCGTGCCAGCCTCAGATGTCATACTCAGGTCCTTGACAGCGCATGCAGGTCCCTGGTATAGTTTTAGTGGGTATTGCAGTGCACTTCAGATAGGCGGACCCAGGTCCATACCCCCCCTAAATGTTACATTTGTGGAGGAAACAGCGAGCCCTCCACAAACCCACTGTACCTACATCTAAGTGCCCCCCTTCACCCGTAAGGGCTATGGTAGTGGTGTACAGTTGGGGGTAATGGGTTTCGCGGGTCTCAGCACACAAGGATGGAGGAGTGGCCTAGTGGTTAGGGTGGTGGACTTTGGTCCTGGGGAACTGAGGAACTGAGTTCAATTCCCTCTTCAGGCACAGGCAGCTCCTTGTGACTCTGGGCAAGTCACTTAACCCTCCATTGCCCCATGTAAGCCTCATTGAGTCTGCCATGAGTGGGAAAGCGCGGGGTACAAATGTAACAAAAATAAAACAAAAAAAAGGTAAGGGAGCAATTTATGAAGTCCACTGCAGTACCCCCTAGGGTGCCCGGTTGTTGTCCTAGCATGTCAGGGGGACCAGTGCACTAGAAATGTTGGCTCCTCCCACGCCCAAATGGCTTGCATTAGCACGTTTTTGACATGGACGTCTTTGGTTTCAAAAATCGCCGAAAATCAGAAACGTCCATGTCTAGGGATGTCCAAATTTAAGGATTTGGATGTCTCTGACGGTATTTTCAAAACAAAAGATGGACATCCATCTTTTCTCGAAAATATGAGTTTCCCTGCCCCTGGATTTCGCCGTTTTGCAAGTACGTCCAAATCGCAACTTGGACATCCCTTTTGAAAATGCTCCTCTTAGTGTCCGATAGTATAGACTTTGGCAGTGTGTAAGATCCATGTGGGAGACTTACGTTGGAGTTTGAAGCTTTGCAAGTTAAAGTTTTTTAGGGACACTTTTCCCTTAAGGGATATGTGTTTTGGTTTTCTTCCTCTAAAAGTTGATTAGGATGAAGAGAGATTGTGAGGGCAGAGATTGCCTTCAGGTCACAAAGGAGATGCTCTCCTCCAGGGATTTGAGCATGCAAGACCACTATTTGGAACCGAGTTTAATGGTTCTTTCTTTCTTTCTTTCTTTCTGTCTGTCTGTCTGTCTTCCTTCCTTGGCTTACAATTTACATTTTGGTGGAGTTACAATAGTGTTGTGCAATGTGAAGAGGGCTTCTATAGTTTGTATGTTTTCATAGAGTCTTTGTAGAGATAGAATGAAAGGGAAAGGTAGTAGTAGCTTTTTGTACAACTTGTAGAGTTTTGGTGATGTTTGTTCAGTTTTTGAAGAGGTAGATTTGGAAGGAGGCGGTGATATCTTTTTAGCTGTAGAATTTTTTGAAGAGGTAGGCTTTCATTTCTTTTCTGAATTGGAGGAGATTTGTGGTTCTTCGTATGGTATTGAGTTTCGCCATTTGGAACCTTGGTAGCTAAATCCTGCTGTTTGGATAGTTTTGTAGATGATGTTTTTGCACTTAGGTAGATGTAGGAGTGGGTAGTTTGTTTACTGGGATGGCATTTCTTGAGGAGGATAGTTCAGTCATATTAAGGCTATATTTGGGTGCCATTCTAAATAGTATTTTGGAGATTAGGGTGATCGCTTTGAAAATTATTATTGCCTTCACTGGTAGCCAGTGTAGCATTTCAAGCAGTGGGGTTGCTCTGTCGTATTTTGATTTCTTGAAAATCAGTCTTGCTGCCATGTTTTGGACCGTTGTTGTGTTTCGATAAGTACATAAGTAGTGCCATACTGGGAAAGACCAAAGGTCCATCTAGCCCAGCATCCTGTCACCGACAGTGGCCAATCCAGGTCAAGGGCACCTGGCACGCTCCCCAAACGTAAAAACATTCCAGACAAGTTATACCTAAAAATGCGGAATTTTTCCAAGTCCATTTAATAGCGGTCTATGGACTTGTCCTTTAGGAATCTATCTAACCCCTTTTTAAACTCCGTCAAGCTAACCGCCCGTACCACGTTCTCCGGCAACGAATTCCAGAGTCTAATTACACGTTGGGTGAAGAAAAATTTTCTCCGATTCGTTTTAAATTTACCACACTGTAGCTTCAACTCATGCCCTCTAGTCCTAGTATTTTTGGATAGCGTGAACAGTCGCTTCACATCCACCCGATCCATTCCACTCATTATTTTATACACTTCTATCATATCTCCCCTCAGCCGTCTCTTCTCCAAGCTGAAAAGCCCTAGCCTTCTCAGCCTCTCTTCATAGGAAAGTCGTCCCATCCCCACTATCATTTTCGTCGCCCTTCGCTGTACCTTTTCCAATTCTACTATATCTTTTTTGAGATACGGAGACCAGTACTGAACACAATATTCCAGGTGCGGTCGCACCATGGAGCGATACAACGGCATTATAACATCCGCGCACCTGGACTCCATACCCTTCCTAATAACACCCAACATTCTATTCGCTTTCCTAGCCGCAGCAGCACACTGAGCAGATGTTGTATGTTTTTTGATTGTGAATTTTTGGTAGGATGTGGGGTTGTATGGGCTGGATAGTACTAGGAATTTGGTTTGTCTCTGTTCAGTTTGAGTTTGAAAGTTGTTGCCTATTCTTCCATGAGGTCCCAATCCTTATTTAAAATGTTGTCTTGTATGTTTGTGATATTGTTTGGGAAAGGTATGAAGATGGTGATGTCATCTACATATATGAATAGGTTGAAACCCATTGATTCCAGTTTTTTTCTGAGTGGCGCCATCATTACATTGAACAGTATTGGTGATCCCTGTGGTACCCCTCATTCAGAGGTCCATGAGGATGATGTTTGGTTTGACATCTTTACCACATAGGATCTGGTCTTTAGGAACCCATTGAACCATGTTACTGCTCCGCTAATTCCTATGTTGTTGAGCAGTGTCATTATTCGAACACACTTGACATGTTGAATTGTAGTAGTAATATGTTTTGTCCTTGGCATATCATGCTTCTGAATTTCATTATCAGGGAGGTTATGAATGTCTTAGTGCTGTGTTGTGGTCTTAAACCTGATTGGGTTTATGAAGAATAGAGAATTTTGTCAAGTGTTACTAATCCTTCCATTGTTTTGGTCAGTAGTGGTATTGAGGCTACTGAGTAAATGAACTGAGCAGCATGAAGTCTCTTTAAGGATTGCCAGGTACTTATGACCTTGATTGGTCACGGTTGGAAAAACAGGATACCAGGTTTGATGGACCTTCGGTCTGTCTTAGTATTGTGATGCTTATGTATGTAAGAGTCTGAGTTCCTTCCCCCCACCCTTCGTGGCTCCCTTAGAGATAAATTTTAAATGTGGGTGCTCAAGGTAAGATTTTATTTCCACTTTGTTCTGGGAGGAAAAGCCATTTGGTTGGCTACTCCTAAGGGAGCTTAGGTTCTGAGCCGCCATGCTTGATTGAGAGAGTAAAGCCCTCAGGGGCGGTTTACCTGTAGCTCCAAGCTGCAATAAGGCTACGACTGATTATCAGCTGCTTAAATACTGGTGGTGATTGGTCTAGCCACAAATGTATTCTAGGACACCAAACTTTTTTTTTCTGTGCTGTTCTGGTTGTGGCACTTTTGCAGGCACACCTGAAGGTAAACTGGTCAAGTTCCGATGGAGGTCCTGGGGGCCATATCGGATGTTGTTGCTGTAGTTGGAGGTATCCTGGCCCCAAAGAGTGTTAAAAGGTAATAGAACCTCAGTAGTCCATGTACCGGCATTGAGCTTGCATTGCTTAGTTCCCAGGGAGCTGGAGTCGCAAAGCGTGTTCCTAGACAGTGGGACCAGCTTTTGTGGAGCCAATCAGGCTGTAGCAGCAGGCTCGATTTCTGTTGCAGCCCACATGCTGGATAAGTTCAGTCGGAGTCCCTGTTGAGTGAACTTGGACATTGCGGGTGTTCTGTAGCTCCAGTTGTCCCTATATGTTTGTCTATCGTAAGAGGGTCTTTGGTAATCTGACTGTAACCACTTGGGGTTTGTGAGTTGGACCAGAGGAAGGACCACCATTTTTGTTCTTTAAGCAGCATGTGTACCTGAGCGTTTGAGCTCTAGCCAAGGATTCCCAATTTCTGCCTTGCAGCTTCTTTCAGGTCGCTGTATAACAGTGCTCATATTGTATTGTTTTCTTCCCTTCTCAGGCTGGTTTTAGAAGGGGTACCAAGTTGGTGTTTTTGGGATTGCCTGAATTAAAAAAAAAAAGTGAGTCTATACTGTTTCTCTACCACAGCATTGCTTTGTGGAGCTACATGATTTCACATCCCTTGCTGTAGGAAAGGACAGCTGTTAATAGGGAAACTTTTTGCAATCTATTTGGCTCAAAACCCTACCTAGGTGGGACCCCAGTGGGAGCAACAGGGGGTGCTTATGTATAAGTGGTCCATACACATCTATCCCTGTCCCCATAGGCTCCTTTATATGCTCACAATAAGGATTATACCTATAAGATTCTGTAAATATTAATAGTTTATAGCATGAAACAAGTTCGTATCAGTTGTTCCATTACAAATCTAATCAGTTGTAATTATGTCTTAGATAAACAAAGCCAAACATAACCAGTATCAATATGGTCTGATCTCATACTTTACAAATGCAATACTTTGGCTATCCTCAATGCTAAGAAAATTAGAACAGCCTTTCAACCTCTGATTCCAGGAATAACCAACTCCGAGTCTTGGCGCATTAACGGTGAAGCCATGTTTGTTCTTCCAGTTTAAGCCTCTTGAAGGCGAGCAGAAACAAAGGGTAGAAAATCAGGAAAAAATACTTCCCAGTGAACTCTTGAGAGTCACAGGCTGGCTAGCAAAGTTGGTAGTTCCAAATGAATATGCTCTTATGCCTTTCCATGTATGTCGTGGGCAAAAACCTGTAAGAAAAGCGATGGCAATGTGCCAAAGGCAAGTCAGGTTTACAGGCAAACAGATGCTTAATGTTCTGTGCTTGGATACTTCTGACAATTATTTTGAAAATCAGTCCTGATTGTAGCTCTCACTGAGAGCTTCTGTTCTATGGAAGGAGAATCAACTCTGGTTACAGTAGTTCAGTGCATTATGTATTTGTGGGTACAAGTTTTGAAAACGGCTCTGCAAATTACAAAGTCTTTAGGTACCTTCCATCTGAAAATTACCCATAGGGACAGCTTAGCCACAAGCTTTTGTACCTGCTTTCTTTGTAGGCTAAACTTGACCAAGAAATAGTACATTTTGAAATTGCAATGTACAGGTTCTATTTTCAAATTCCACCCAAAACATGCCCTTCCAGAAATGTTGTTCTAAATCCAGGTGAATGTAAGCGAACTGCTAGCTGGGGTGAGACACCAAATGCATATTAGATTCCATAAGAATGGATTTGATGTAGTCTGGTTCTTAGGAATAAAATCTAAACCTATGACATGGGAATTTGCTATATACTATATTTTGTAATCATTAGAATAAATATCATTTTCTTTCTTAACTTTCGTGAATACTCCTGAATTATTATGGGTTTTTAAGATCTGCTACTGGCCTATATGGATCACTTTTGCTGGCAAAAAAGTGTGAATCGCCTATCATAAGGGCACAGTCAGTAGTGGGACCAGGGTTGGTGTGATCATACAATCCCTTGTCTGACATGGATGGGAGCAGCATTGCACCCTAAAGTACAAGTGGATCAGTATGAACTGCAAAGTTGTGCTTGCAATGCAGACAGCCTTAGTAAGTTCATAAAAAGTGAAATAAAACAGGTCAGAACTTGGAGGCATAGTGGACTACTGTGACATCAGTGACCACAGAGAAGCCTGGAGTTTCTCTTTTGTTTTGTTCAGTTCATGTTGTTTATTGATTTTAAAACAATTTTATCGTAACAAGCAGAATTAGAACCAAACATAAACCGCATGCACAGCAATTCACATTTTTTTCTCTTCCATCTTGACTGCTGAGCGCTTAGTAATCTGGCAATTTAAAAAAGTTGTTTTTTTTCTTCTGTGCCAGCTTTAACCTTTGCCCCTGTTATTTTGAGATGAAACAAAATCAGAAAATGGTTAAATAAATTAACTAACTAGAAGTTTCTTTTACATTTATGGGCAGGTATCCAGTTCAGTGAGCTTGAGTACAATGTATGTTTCCATATCATCAAGCTGATCAATCCATAGACTGGTGGGTTGTGTCCATCTACCAGCAGGTGGAGATAGAGAGCAAACTTTTGCCTCCCTATATGTGGTCATGTGCTGCCGGAAACTCCCCAGTATGTTCTCTATCCTTGGCAGACTTGCTGTATGATGTCTTGAGGGCCTCAGCGAAAGGCATGGCTCAGACAATCTCTGCGCGGCGGTGGCTTTGGCTGAAACATTGGTCTGCTGACCACGCCTCTAAATCCTGCCTGGCTAGGTTGCCTTTTAAAGGCAAGCTGCTCTTTGGGGTCGAGCTGGACAAAATCGTGACCGATCTCGGCACGTCTAAGGGCAAGAAATTACCAGAGGTCAGGGCTCGGGCTAGTACTCGTCCCGGTACCTCCAGAGGACGGTTGCAGGAAGCCCGTCGGTACCGCCCGGGCAAGTCGGGTTCCTCTGCCCCCTCTTCCTTCAAGAGGAATTTCTCCCCCAAGCAGCATTCCTTTCGCAGAGACCGCCGTCCCGGAGGTGCTCCCTCCGGTCCTCCCCCAGGGTCTCATACCCAATGACGGGGTCTTGGTCCACGCCCCAGTGCAGATTGGAGGACGGCTGTCCTCGTTTCTGGGCGAGTGGACCACAATAACTTCAGACGCGTGGGTGCTGGAAGTCATCAGAGACGGCTACAAACTAGAGTTCTGCCGACCCTTAAAAGACGGGTTTGTACTCTCTCCCTGCAAGTCTCCGGTCAAAGCTGTGGCAGTGCAGCAGACTTTGGACAATCTGATCCGCCGGGGCGCGGTCGTTCCGGTGCCAGAAAGTCAGCTTGGCAAGGGACGTTACTCCATTTACTTTGTGGTACCAAAGAAAGGAGGTTCTGTCCGGCCTATCCTCGACCTCAAAGGGGTCAATCGGGCCTTGAAAGTGCGGCACTTTCGCATGGAGACTCTCCGCTCTGTTATAGCGGCAGTGAAGGCAGGAGAGTTCCTGGCATCCTTGGACATCAAGGAAGCGTACCTGCATATTCCCATCTGGCCTCCTCATCAACGCTTTCTGCGTTTGCAGTCCTGGGACGACACTTCCAGTTCAGAGCCCTCCCTTTCGGGTTGGCTACTGCTCCGCGGACCTTTTCCAAAGTAATGGTGGTCATCGCGGCCTTCCTACGAAAGGAAGGGGTACAAGTCCATCCTTATCTGGACGACTGGTTGATCTGAGCCCCCTCTTATGCAGAGTGCGGCAAAGCTGTGGACCGGGGTAGTTGCTCTTTTGAGCTCCCTGGGATGGATCATCAACTGGGAGAAGAGCCAGATGCGCCCGACTCAGTCCCTGGAGTACCTGGGAGTTCGATTCGACACCCAAGTGGGCAGAGTGTTCCTGCCATACAATCGGATTGTCAAACTTCAGGCTCAGGTGGACCAGTTCCTAGTAGCCTCTCCCCTTCGGGCTTGGGACTATGTGCAGCTGTTGGGCTCTATGACGGCCACGATGGAAGTTGTGCCCTGGGCCAGGGCTCATATGAGACCACTTCAACACTCTTTGCTGCAGCGCTGGACTCCGATGTCGGAGGATTATGCTGTGCGCCTTCCCTTGGACCCAGCAGTGCGCAAGGCGCTGAGCTGGTGGATGCAGACAGACAAGTTGTCTGCGGGAATGCCTCTGCTGACCCCAGAGTGGATTGTCGTCACGACGGACGCCTCGTTGTCGGGCTGGGGAGCCCACTGCTTGGGAAGGACAGCGCAGGGGCTCTGGTCTCCTGCAGAGGCAAAGTGGTCTATCAACCTCCTGGAACTCAGAGCCATTCGGTTGGCGCTTTTGGAGTTCATCCTGGTACTGGTGTTGAAGCCTGTACGGGTCCTGTCGGACAATGCCACGGCTGTGGCCTATGTCAACCGCCAGGGAGGTACCAAGAGCGCCCCCTCTAGCCAAGGAGGCTATGAATCTTTGCCAGTGGGCGGAAGCGAACCTGGAGCAGCTTTCAGCGGCCCACATTGCCGGAGTCATGAATGTCAAGGCGGACTTTCTCAGTCGCCATAACCTTGGAGCCCGGAGAGTGGCAGCTATCTGCTCAGGCGTTCTTGGACATCACGAAGCGCTGGGGGCAGCCGAGCCTAGATCTGATGGCGTCATCGGCCAATTGCCAGTGCCGCGCTTTTTCAGCAGAGGACGGGACCCTCGATCCCTGGGAGTAGATGCTCTTTCTCCAACAGTGGCCGACACAAGAGCTTCTCTATGTGTCCCGCCCTGGCCCATGTTGGGCAGGGTGCTAGACCGGGTGGCAAAGCATCCCGGCAGGGTAATCCTGGTGGGTCCGGATTGGCCCAGGCGTCCCTGGTATGAGGACTTGATCAGGCTCTCAGTCGACGATCCCTGCGGCTTGCCAGTGGAGCAGGGCCTGTTACATCAGGGTCCCGTGGTGATGGAGGATCCCTCCCCCTTTGGTCTTACGGCCCTGGCTATTGAGCGGCAGCGTCTGAGGAAGAAGGGCTTCTCAGACAAGGTCATCGCCACTATGCTGAGAGCGAGGAAGCGCTCTACTTCTACTGCTTACGCCAGGGTTTGGCGTATCTTTGCAGCGTGGTGTGAAGCAGGCTCACTTTCTCCCTTCACTGCTCCAATTGCTTCAGTGTTGGCGTTCCTGCAAGAAGGTCTGGAGAAAGGCTGTCGCTCAGTTCCCTTAAAGTCCAGGGTAGCGGCTCTGGCTTGCTTCAGGGGCCGCCTGAAGGGTGCTTCCCTGGCTTCGCAGCCAGATGTGGTGCGCTTTCTCAAGGGAGTTAATCACCTGCGCCCTCCTCTGCACTCAGTGGTGCCTGCGTGGAATCTCAACCTGGTCCTAAGAGCATTGCAGAAGCCGCCTTTTGAACCTTGTCGAGGGCATCTCTGAAAGACCTGACGTTGAAAGCAGTCTTTTTGGGGCTATCACTTCAGCCAGAAGAGTTTCCGAGCTCCAGGCGCTCTCATGTCGAGAGCCTTTTTCTGCAGTTCACTGAGGCAGGAGTGGACTATTGCACAGTGCCTTCCTTACTGCCCAAGATGTGTTTCTCGCTTCCATGTGAATCAGCAGCTCTGTCTCCCTTCCTTTCGTAGGGAGGACTACCCAGAGGAGTACTCTGCTCTTAAATATCTGGATGTGAGACGAGTCATCATCAGATACTTGGAAGTGACCAATGATTTCCGGAAATCGGATCACTCGTTTTGTCCTGTTTGCAGGTCCTCGTAAGGGTCTGCAGGCTGCTAAGCCTACAGTGGCAAGATGGGTCAAGGAAGCCATGCAGAGGCTTATGTGGCCGCGGGGAAGGTGCCGCCTTATCAGCTGAAAGGCTCACTCCACGCGAGTCAGGCCGGCCTCGATGGCAGAGGACGGATCCGTCTCCTTGAGAGAGATATGCAAAGGCGGCAACTTGGGCTTCGGCTATAACATTCTCCAAGCATTACCGTTTGACTGTGGCGAACGGCGGAGGCCCGGTTTGGAGTTCAGTGTTGAGGTCAGGGATTTCAATGTCCCGCCCTGGGTGAGTACTGCTTCGGTACATCCCACCGTCTATGGATGATCAGCATGATGATATGGAAGGTAAACTTATGTATAATCTACCTGATAATTTTCTTTCATTAATCATAGTCTGATCAATCCATAGCCCATCCCAGATACTGTACGTGTTTATTCTGGTTGCATTTCAGGTTCAAGTTTAGTCTTCAGTTACTTCAGAAAGACTTGTGTTCAAGTTTTTTCACTTGGATTCTTCAAGAGTTAAGACGAGTTTGGTTACAGTGAGCTGCTGCATTCCTCTCCCCTCCGTTTTACGGGGCTGGATTGAGATTTAAAATTCTGCCGGCACTCCCTCCCGCTTCGTGCGGCTGTAGGGCAGCTTTGTACCCCTCCCGCTTCGGCGGGTGTTAGGGTCAGTCAGCTCCTCCCGCGGTTTGCGGTTGCAGGATAAGCCAGATCCCCCCGCATCGGCGGGTGTGGTGTCCCTCCCCGCTCCGCGGGGATGAGCTGGACGGATTCCCCTCACCCCACTTGTGTGGGATGAGCTGGGTTATTCCCCTCCCCCGTTTCGGCTGGTGGTGAGCTGGGCAGAGTGTCCCTTCGTGGGTTGTAATTCTCTAAGTGCTGAGTCCTGCGGATGGAGCTTTGATATCGACATACTGCGGAGTTTCCGGCAGCACATGACCACATATAGGGAGGCAAAGTTTGCCTCTCTATCTCCACCTGCTGGTAGATGGACACAACCCACCAGTTATGGATTGATCAGCTATGATTAATGGAAAGAAATCTCAGTATGATTATACATAATTTACCTTGTAGTTTCTTTGTTAAAAGATTTTTAATCCACTCTCCCAGCTCCTTTTTTCAATGTTCCTCAGGGTGGTGAGCTAACAACTTATAACAATAAAACGTAAACCTAAACCACTATAGCAGGGGTAGGCAACTCCGGTCCTCAAGAGCCGCAGGCAGGTCAGGTTTTCAGGATATCAACAACGAATATGCATGAACTTGATTTGCATACACTGCCTCCATGGTATGCAGATCTATCTCCTGCATATTCATTGTGGATATCCTGAAAACCTGACCTGCCTGCGGCTCTCAAGGACCGGAGTTGCCTACCCCTGCACTATAGTATTGACTGTATTCCAGAAGACTAATGTATTCACGGTCATTTTTTCCAGATTTTGATGATGATGACCTCTATGGCCAGTCTGTGGAAGATGATTACTGCATTTCACCAGCAACAGGTTAGTTTTTCCATGAGTGCTCTACAAGGACAACTCAGCTTAATGTTAATAGTTGACATAACAGCATCTGGATGAAGTGGGAGAGGAGGACGATAATAACCCTAGGTGTGAAAGAATGAAGAAATGTTGACTCTTTCCTCTGAATTTAAAATGTTACAGCTGTTAATTGTTTTTGAACTGTTTTAGAAGTGTTGATTTTTGCCAGTTCTTTTGTGTGTATGTGTGTGTGGTTAGTCTGGGTTTTTTTCCTTCTAAATTTTAAGAGACACTTCTAGTTTGTAGTGTTCCCCAAGTGTGTATGTAAAACAAAAATGTACCACTTTATATTTTCTGAAAAATATTTTGAAGTTTTTATCTTTATTTTGGGGTTTGCTTTTGGAGTATTTACCCTCCTCTCTCCCTTTCTAGAATCTACTTATATAGTCTCTGCAGTAGGAGACAGAATTTTAGTCACAAAAGGAAGACCTTGTCAGACAAACTTGACCCTTTTAATGTAATGAGAAAAAGGTGGCTCATGCAGGGTGGTAGATGTTATTATCTATGTGCTTCAGTAAGGGTTCTATCAACTTCTGCGTAGAAGACTTGAAACCAAGGTGGACAGTATGGCGTTAGGACAGAATATTGTAACTTGGGTAAGGAACCAGTTGAATTGTAGGATGCAGAGTGTGGTGCTAAATGTAGTCGATTTTTGTGATGTCAGCACTGGAATTGTTTTTTTCAATATCTTTATTAGCAATTTTGTTAACCTTGAGGAGAAAATGTGCTTACTTGTAGATGGTAAAGGGCTGAAAATGAAAGGTGATTTGAAAAAACTGGAAGAATGTTAAAGGGTTTGGAAAATGAGCTTCAGTGCTAAGAAAAAAAAATGTAATCCTGTACATTTGGAATGCAAAATAAAATCCATTAGAACAAAAATATGTTGAAGGAGGAGCATATGAATAGTTCTTTTAGATGACCTCAAGATGGCCAGTTAACAATAAAGTACAGAAAGATTAAGAGAGTTTCAATAGAGAGGGCTATCTCTCCATCTCTTCTCATTCACAGTTCTGCCTCTGGATGCTCACCTTCCAGACTACACTGAAGCACATCGTTGGAAACTTCCACTTCTGTCAGAGGAAGCTGGAAGAAAGATGGCCAGGGTTACTACACAACCTGTAAATTTATGAGCAGCATGAAGATGCTTATGAGTCTTGGGAGCAGGTTTGCTTTCGGACTGTTTGCAGCAGCTTTTCAATTTCAGGACACATGGCAGCTCTGGAGGGTATGGGAACTTGCACACTTATGTAGACAGCATGATAGAAAGCCAAAGAGGAAGATGACCCCTTGCAAAGGGTAAATTAGACCTTACCTGCTAATATGCTTTCATTTAATCCGTCTGGACTGGCCCAGAATGTGACTGATGGGTTGTGTACGCGTTCCAGCAGGTGGAGACTGAGAAAAAAACTGTGACTCTAGGAGCCAATAAAGAGCCCTTGGCAACCAGAGAAAGATCCAGTAATAAAGTACCAAAGTAGAAGTAAAGCCAGAGAAGAAAAAACAAGCTGTGCATCCAAAAACCTGAGCAGCCACCGGCACATTGCCAACAAAGGGTGAGTGCCTTTAAACATATCATGGTCCTACAAACGGGACATCTCAGTAAAACAGAAAAAACATTTCTGTAATTTATATATTTATTTAACTTTTTGTAATAGAAAAACTAGCTACCCAGCTCCAAACAAAAAGAAAAACTCAAAACAGAGAATACCTAAAGGGAGGGATCTGGGCCGGTCCGGAGGGATTAAAGGAAAGCAAATTAGCAGGTAAGGTCTAATTTACCCTTCCTTAGCATCCCTCTGGACCGGCCCAGAATGTGACTGATGGGAAGTAACAAAGCAGTGAAATTATGGGAGGGACCCAAGAAGCCCGGCCGACAAAAACGTGCTTTGTACAAGCAACGTGCTGACGACTGAGGACATCCAAACAGTAGTGCATAGAAAAAGAATGCAACGATGACCAGGTCGCCGCACAACCAATATCTTCCGGAGGTACTAGACAATGCTCTGCCCAAGAAGCTGCCTGACCTCTCGTAGAGTAGGTCTTAATATGCCCTGGTACAGATTTCCCAGAAAAAAGATAAGCTGAAGCAATTATCTCTTTAACCCATCGAGAAATAGTAGGCTTAGAAGCCATAAACTCCTTGCGGGAACCTCCAATCAGAAGAAACAAATGATCAGAGCGGCGAACATCAACTGTAGACTTGATATAAAATTTCAATACCCGGTTGATATCCAAAGCCTTCAAACGCCGCTGCTCTTCTGAACCGGAGAAGGAACCTAACGGAGGCAACCGGCTGAGAAATATAAAGCCGAGATACTACCTTGGGGTAAAAGAAGAAACTGGCTGCAACACTACACGATCGGAACAGAACTCCAAACAGAGTGATCTACACGAACTTCTGCAACACCGAACTCGTGCATGCAAAACAACGGTCACCAGAAACACCGTCTTCAGAGTCAAGTCCTTCAGAGAACAGGACGACAAAGACTCGAAGGAAGGCTTAGTAAGAACTTTAAGCGCCAAATTTAGATCCCAACGAAGAAAAGAAGCATTTAGAGGGGGGGACGAAGAAGAGTAATTCCCTTCAAAAAACGCACAACACCTGGAAGACTCACCAGAGAGCTCCCTAGGAAACGGCCACAAAAAGAATACAAAGTCGCCAACTGCACTTTAAGAGAAGCCAAAGGAAGTCCTTTGTCAAAGCACCGCTGCAAAAAATCCAACATGTGAGGAACCGAAGTACTAAAAGGAGATAAAGTAAACCTCTTACATCAGCTCTCAAATAGCTTGCAAGCGTGCACCTAATCCAAAGAGATAGAACGACGATGAAAGCGAAGCATAGTAGCAACGACCTGAGCGGAAGACCCCTTCTTAACAGCTTAGCCCTCACAAGAGCTCGAGGGTAAGACTAAATTGATTCGGATCCGGGATGAAAGAGTGGACCGTGCGACAGAAGATCTTGCACGACCGGAAGCTTGAAGGGGAAATCACCACCAGCAGACGTCGATGGTCAGCATACCACAGCCTTCGAGGCCAACTAAAACACCAAAACCAGACCTCCCTTGTGCAACTCGACCTTCTGAAGAAGACTGCCAAACAGAAGCCAACAGAAGCCTACACTGGCGAAGATTGAAGAAGCACGACCATGGCTCGCGCCCTAGGATCCTTCCGACGACTGTATAACAGGGACGTTTGCATGCGTGAGGAGGCAAACGGATCATCCTGGGCGATCCCCATGATCGAGCAGAAACTGAAACGCCCCTTCGCTTAGCGACCACTCGATCAAGCATGTGCCGCCTTAGAGAAGCTGCTTGAACATTTACGCCTGCTGCTGGGCCGCTGACAGAGCCACCAGATGAACTACTCCCCATTGAATCACAGCGACGGCACGCGCTCCAACGGCACACTCCTCGACCCTTCTTGCCTATTGATATGTGCTAATGGAGAGGCATATCTGACATTAAGCTCATTGCTCGGCCTCTCAGGAGATGACACTGGAGCGCCAGACGAATTGCTGGTCTCTAACAACGATGATTAAAAACAAAACTCCTGATGAGAACACAGACCCTGAGCAAACTGCTTCTAACTGAGTGAGTCACCAGCTGCGGCTGAACCCGAGGCATACCTTAGGTCAAATTGGCCTCCAGAAGTCACCAACGCAGAGTGGTCTTCACTTGGAGGAAAAGTGGCAATGTCTGATGAAGAGAATCCTAGTGGGACGACCATCTCAAGAGAAGTTAAATCCGAAGAGGCCACATCTGCGCCCTGTCCCAGGGAACCGCCATGGAGCCTAAGATCTGTAGGTAGTCTCTTGCAGGCTGACTCGAATTGTGCAAGAAGAGACGAATCGGAGCCTACAACTTGAGTACCCTGGTCTGCGGAAGAAACCCGCGGCCCTGCTGAATGTCGAATGGACTCCCAGATACTGTATCAACTGAAAAGGGAAAAGACGGCTTCTGTACACTAACTACCCAACCTACGGACTGCAAGAATTCTACCACTCGAGCTGCCACCGGACGATTCCCATGGGAAAAACTTTGCACAGATCAACCAAAAGTCCAACCAAGGACGTACTAAAATGCCCTCTGTTGGAAGAATCGTAGCTATCATGATCTTGGTAAACGTAGGAGGAACCGACGAACAGGAAAAAGAAAGTAGGGTACTGCGGGAAAACGAGAAAAATCAGGAAGTCTTCTGACCGCACTGCAACCAAGATTGACTGGAAGTCACCATTTGAAAAGAGGGCACCTAGAGGATTTGATTGACCGCCTTGAGATCAAAAATCGGATAGTGTAACGACCCTAACACAGGGCCAACCCATGGTCAGGAGACAATTGCACAAAGGGCAGAAGTCTACGGAGAAAATCTCTGACGGTCCGGCTAGGATGCAAAAAGGTCAAGGCGATTCTAGGAAAGGATCGGACAGACTGAAACTGTAATGGACCACCTTCTCGAATAAACTCCAAGACCCACTGATCCGCAAGAATCTGGGCCCACCTCTCTTGAAATGATGTCAATCAAGCGCCACCGGGAATAGAAACTGGGCCCACACCCCTTCATAGCTGAGAGGGAAAGAATTACTTATTATGAGCCTGACAGCAGCAAAACACTAATTACAGACGTATGCTAGCGTTCTAAAATAAGTAAAAACATGCAATTTCAACAATCTAGCCCCTAAGCCTTAAAAGAAATGTTGAAATAACCCACATAGGGATCAGTATACAAAGAGATTACCTGGAAAGTGCTGCTGCAGATCAACACTAACTGCCTAAACCACAAATCAGAGAACTAGTGGACAGTCTGGGAGCAGCTGTGGCTACTGACGAAAGCGGGACACTGAGCTCACTAGACCCTCAGACTGTCCCAGCATGGCAAAGCTTATGCTCTTATGTCCTCATGCAGCCTTGATGGATAAGTTGGCTAGCTAAACAAAAACTAGAAGCCGGTTCCCTTGGCTGGTTTGTGGTAGATTGCTAGCAGGGAGCTGCACACACTTTTGCAAATGTACCAAACTGCTGTCGAGACATGGACCGGATTTGGCTATATGGCAAAAAAATGTCTACTGAAGCTTGAAAAGTGTATTAAAAGCTTCATATTCCAGACATCTGCACCCCACTGTAAGGTGGAAAAGAAAAAAAACTGTGGGTGAGGGAGGGGAGGGGAGAGGGAAGGAAATATGAGCTTAGAACAGCCTTATTATACACTGCTCGCCACAAAAAAATGCTTTTCAGCCTGTAACCTAACTGTCCAGCTGCAAAGCTGGAGACCATACAGCCCTCAGGAAAAAAAAAAAACAACATAGCAACAGACTAGAAATGAGCATACAAATGGAAACCTGGCTGTCCAACCGAGAGAAACCATTTCATTTTCATTTTCATTTTATTTTTAAACTGAGGATGCCATACTAAGCATGCTGCAGAGCAACCGCTGTTTGACATAGCAAAGAACAGAGACAAAACTTTGCCTTCTTTGCTAATCCGTTATTCTTGCTGTCTTGTGAAAATAGGGCAAAAAGAGGCTGAATCACAAGCTGCTGCAAAGAGTGCTAAGCATAGGACTGCATGACATGCTTGACTACTAAGCTCAGCTAGTCATATACCTCATAAGCACCCAATATAAGAGGCTAACCTAGCCCTCTCAAGAGACAAGGTTTTTTTTTTTTTAATCTGAGGCTGTCATACTGAACAGGTTACAGAGGAACCCCTGTTAGCTATCACAAGGTGTTGCAGAGAGTGCTATGCAAAGAGCTGAATGACACGGTAGATCCTGCAACTTTGCTCAACTGATTATATACCTCATAGACGCCCAATCTAAGAGGGTGAGGAAGGGTAAAGCCCCCCACCCCCCCCAGCCGCTAACTTGCGGCTCTATACAAAGCAGCAGATTCTGTGCATCAGGAATGTAAAACAATCTGTCTGTGGATTCTACACTGCAACTTCCTTCCTACATTATTAAAATCAAAATGGCGGCGTTTCCCGCCGAAATTGGCCCCAAAGACAAGGAAGAAGCAACTGGCACCACAACATCGGACTGAGCCATCCCTCCCCCCCCCCCCCCCCGACAGCATCGTTGCTATATCGGTCGTTACAGCCAGGACCTTGCCCCTATCGCTGGCACACAAACAACGACGAAGTTTGCCCGACATCGCTACAGAAGTAAAGAAAACAACAGCTGATCGCTCCGACACAAACCGCTCCGGAGCTGCCCTGCTCGCTGTCATTACCCACAAACGGCTCTGCCTAGATAGCAGACCAGGAGGGTGATTCGTACTGTTGTTTTTTTTTTTTCCTTTAGCAGCTGGCTCTCCCACCTCTAAAGCTCACCTCAACGAGGGGCTTGAGGTAAATTTTATATTGCTCTAACAGCAAAAGCAGGCTGCAACAGACAAATTAGCCAGCAATCAGGGAGGATGGGGGGGGGGGGGGGGACTCAGCCTTCCGAGTGTGGCACCCCCGAAGCCTGAGGGACCCCCATGGGTTTCAGGCTTCAGAGAGCAGGCTTTTTTTTTTTAAATGCACAGGGACACAAAAGAAAATTATACCAACACTTAAAAGTTAATAAAAAGAGAGGAAAGTATAGAAAAGACTGAGACTGAAGGGCTCACCTCCTTCCACCTGCTGGAGACTGAGATTACTGGATCTTTCTCTGGTTGCCAAGGGCTCTTATTGGCTCCTAGAGTCACAGTTTTTTTCTCAGTCTCCACCTGCTGGAAGGCGTACACAACCCATCAGTCACATTCTGGGCCTGTCCGGAGGGATGCTAAGGAACAGATGAATGAGAGTTTTCCCTGGTTGGCCTCTTTCCCCTCGTACTTTATTTACATAGGTCCAAAACTTTTCCGTAAAGACTATTTGAAACTTTGTCTACATACATGTTATTTCCCAGTACTGGAGTGTGGGAACTGTCATTGCTTCATGCATGGTTTGACTTTTACTTCTGCTTGGTGTTGCAGCTGCTCAGTTCATTTACTCAAAAAGGGAGAAACCCACAGCCTTCGCCGAGCCGTTAGAAGAAGAATTTGGGGATGAAGAAGAACCAGGTGACTGTGACACATCCGACCCATCACTTTCTGGACCTGATCAAGGTAACTAATAAGACATGAGCGATGTAGTCACATGGACATTTGATGATACTAGATACAATAATTGTTGGTTACTTTGTGTATGACAAAGGAAACTTACAATTACATTTTTTAAACGGATTTTTATTGTGTACAATACACAAAATAAAACAAAGAATATAAATAACTTGTAAGTATAAATGTCAACTTGAATATTTAAGTTATTTATTTATTTATGCATTTTTGTATCCCACTGTATGTGTATCCTTGTCAATTAGCTCACATTATTGGGGAAACAAGTAATATTAAATTAGGAAATAAACAGTACAACAAAGAAAATAGAAACTAACCTGCAATTTAACTTTGGTTATTATTTCAAACCAAATTATTATGATCAAATCGTTCCTGCCTACCTCATCAACATATCCGCTTCTACAGTGTTCCAGTTTACATCTCACTACTCAAGAAATGGTGGTATTTTAAGCTTTTTGAAAGTTCCTCCTAGGTAGTCTAGTTTCTGATTAAAAGGGGGACATTGCTTTTTTGGTGAGCTTTGTCAGAGTCCCTATAGAGGCATCAGGCTGATACATGTAAGCATGAATATTTTTATGGCAGTTTGTATGAGGCACACTGTAAGAATAGCTCATAGGAAAGTGAATGCAATACAGAGAAAGTGAAAACAAGAGGAGAACATTTTAAGGACCAGGATAAGTAATTTTTGGAAGAAGAAGGGTTATTAGTTGAACATGGAGAAGAGCAAAAATTTGCTTAAAAGTAAAAATCCAGTGATCTAAAAAGAGCATGATACCCGATAGGCAACAAGTGAGGGGATGCAAGCTGAGGCAGAAAGGAAGGCTGTTTGAAAGAGTATTGGAAGGACAGCAACAGAATCCAGGAACACAATGGACAAGCACCAAGGATCTCTGAAGGAGAGGAAGGGATTGTTCAGCTGAACAGCTTGTGTGGATAGGCAGACTGTATAGGCCATATGGTCTTTTTCTGCTGTGGTTGTGCTGTGCTGTGCTGTTCTGTGGTTCTAGGTTGACTCGGTGTTCTCCCAGTCATGACCTGCCCTTCCTTTCTAAGCAGCTAACTGGACTGTTCTCACTGGCATAGTTTTTTGCTAATCCTCTTTGAGTGTCACTCTCATCATCTTATCTTGTTGCCTACTGATCCTCCCCAGCCTTGCTAAGTGTGGTTGGTTACTTAAATATGTACTGTAACATACTAACATAGTAAATGATGGCAGATAAAGACCTGAACGGTCCATCCAGTCTACTGGTCACAATTAGTCTACTTCTGTTATACTGCAGACCTCCATCCATCTGTGACAGAGTGACGAACTGAGGCCCCGATGCCCAGAAGCAAACACGGGCGCTATAGGCCATTAGTGCCGGACTAGTGCCTGTGTTCGCTGGCGCACAATGCTTAGAGCCGATGAGCACGCGAAACAATGAATGCAAATAGCTTGCAAGTGCATGCTAAACAGCTCATTCCCTGTTCCTCCCAAATGATCAGTGGGCAGCAAGCCAAACAAGGGCGCTTCTCTTGCGGCAAACCCTACGCGACCTCGGAGCTGCCGTTAGTGTTCTGCGAGCAGGAGCGGAATAGGGAAGACTGCTGTCACAGTCCTGGTGGTCCAGTGGACCCTCAGCCCCCCCTCCCAAAAAAAAAAAAAAACCCAACCATGTAAGGGCCTGGCGGTCCGGTGGCCTCCCAAAGACATAAAGAGTAGGACAGGAGGAGTCCAGAAAAATGATCTGGGTTTTAGACAGTACAGGTAAAGGATAAAAAGATCCAATTGATGCTATAAATCATTTTGGTCAGAGAGCTATAGGCCCAAAGAAGAGTGGGAGGGAGATGTAGTGGAGGAAAATAGGTATGAAATAAACAAAGATAAAGTAGCCATGTAGACTACCTGAGAGGCCCAACGTACGTTTTGCCTATTTTATATCTGGAAGTTCACATATCTCTCTATATAAAACACACCTCCAACATTCTAATGAAGCCTCCACAAGTCCCAACGTTCTAAATCCATGGTGGTGTAGATCAAAATTCGCCCATGAGTGTTTGCCCCGCCCTCGTGTCAGACGTGATAATGTCGAGGGCGGAGCAATGGCAGTCAACCAATCGCATCGCTAAGCCCTCGACGTCATCACGTCATCACATCATCACGTTTGACGCGAGGGCGGGGCAGACATCGATCTACACCACTACACAAACTTTGGAACTTTTGGAGGCTTCAAAAGAACGCTGGAGGTGCGTTTTAAATAGAGAGAAGAGAGATGAGGAAAACCGATAGGCGGCTGAAGGGGGGGCAGGGGAGAGAGCACAATCGCTGGGTGGCTGCAGAGAAGGAAGGTGGGGGGGCAGGGGCACAGCACAATCGCTGGGTGGCTGCAAGGGGGGCACGGAAGAGAGCAGATTTGCTGGGTGGCTGCAAGGGGGGCAGGGGACACAGCATAATCGCTGGGGGGGGGGGGCAGGGGACAGACCAGAATCGCTAGGTGGCTGAAGGGGGGGCAAGGGAAACAGCAGAATCGATGGTGGCTGTAGGGGAGGCAGGGAAGAGAACAGATTTGCTGGGTGAGTGGGGGGGGGGGGCAGGAGAGCAGAAACGCTGGGTGGCTGCAGGGTTGCAGGGGGAGACAGCAGAATCGCACACATTCTCTGCCTCACATACACACACTATCTGTCTCACAGACACACTCTCTCTCTCTCTCTCTCACACACACACACTCGGACGGTGCTACAAACCACGCAGAGGGGGGGAGAGGCAGGGAGTCCTTAAACCACGGGGAGGGGGGGAGACCTCAGAGGGGGTCCTCAGACCACAGAGGGGGGGGGAGGTATCTCTGTACACACACACTCTCAGTCACACACACTCTCTCACAGTCAGTGTCTTTCTCTCTCTCACTGAATCACATTCACTCTCTATGTGTCACACAGTCGGTCTCACACACTCGCTCAAATACACTCTCTTGGACTCACAGAGATTCTGTGTATTGCACACATACTCTCGCACACTCTCTCACACAGTGTATTTATTTATTTAATTTTTTATTTTTGTTACATTTGTACCCCGCGCTATCCCACTCATGGCAGGCTCAATGCGGCGGGCAATGGAGGGTTAAGTGACTTGCCCAGAGTCACAAGGAGCTGCCTGTGCTGGGAATCGAACTCAGTTCCTCAGTTCCCCAGGACCAAAGTCCACCACCCTCTCTCACACAGTCACTGTCTCTCACATACACACCCGGAGCCGCATGCGGCCTTTGCAATGGTATCTACTCAGCCGTTGGTCTTTCCTTTCCAAGGTTCTTCGATTCGTTTTCCCTGGACACCGCGAGCTTCTTTTGCTCTGTGGTTGGCTCAGGTCGGATACTGACTCGAGGCATGCCTCGCCGCGTCGGAGTGGCGTGTGGTTCTCGGCCACTCGGAGTCCAGGTTGTAGTTCAATCTCATGGAACTTCGGGTGTTTCGGTTGGCGCTCCTAGCTTTCGAGATGTTGTTCAGAGTTCAACCAGTCCGAGTTCTGTGCGACAATGCGACGGCGGTAGCGTACGTCATTCAGCAGGGCGGAACTTGAAGCTGGCCACTGGCAGAAGAGGGTCCGTGCTGTCTCTTGGGGCAGAGAAGCGTCGAGTTCGGTTGTCGGCGACTCACATAGCGGGAGTGCTAAGTGTACAGGCCAACTTTTTTAGTAGCAATCGCTTGGATGCCGGGTAGTGGGAGCTCTCTCCACTGGCTGTCAGCCAGATTTCGGATCGCTGGCGGACTCCGGTGATGGATTTCATGGCTTGATTCTACAATCCCAAGGTGACCCGGTTTTCAGCAAAGTGCAGCTGTGACCAAGTGGTAACAGCACTGGTCTTGTAATGTAGAGGTAGACGGTTCAAATCCCACTGTTACTACTAATAAAGCTGTGAGCAACAACAGTTAACTACTACTATTTAGCATTTCTATAGCGCTACAAGGCGTACGCAGCGCTGCACAAACATAGAAGAAAGACAGTCCCTGCTCAAAGAAGAGGCAGAGAGTTTGAGTACAAAGGAATAGACGCTATTCTTCAGCTGTGGCCGTTGGAGCTTCTATATGTCTTCCCTCCATAGCCGATGGTCGGTCAAGTAGTGGGGAAATCTCTCATCTTCCGGGTCCGGCAACACTTATTGCGCCGGACTGGCCCAGATGTCCTTGGTATGCGGGCTTGATTTGCCTCCTGATCGAGCCGTTCCACCTGTCTCACTGGCCGGGTCTTATCCATCAGGGGCCCGGTAGTCATGAAAGATCACGCTCCATTTGGGCTTATGGCCTTGCCTTTGTACGGTCGCGTCTGAGGTGTCCAGGATAGCTGGAGGTGAGGTGTTTTTGGGACCATGTTACAGGCGTGCAAATGTTCCACTTCTATTGCGTATGTTGGAGTGTGGATGTCGTTTGTGGCTTGGGGTTCCTTGGCAGGCATTTCCCCTCAATCAGACCCTCTTGGGTCCGTTCTGGCTTTTTTGCAGGAAGTGATGGTTAAGGAACTGTCGCTAAGTACTTTAAAGGGTCAGTTAGCGGCATTGGCTTCCTGGAGGGGTTGTTCGGGGAGCCACTCCTTAGTGTCTCTTCCGGAGTTCGTTCGTTTTCTTCGCGGTGTAGGGCATCTCAGACCTCCTTGGGTTCTGGTGGTGCCGGATTAGAATTTGAACCTGGTCCTTAGGGCTTTTCGGCGGTCTCCTTTCGAGCCCCTGAGTAAAGATCTTGAATGTTTTCAAGTTGAAGACTGTGTTTCTGGTGGCAATGGCTTCAGCCAGGCGGTGTCTGAGCTTCAGGCCCTTTTGTGCAGAGCCCCTTTCTCCGTTTTTTCGGAGGCGGAAGTGACAATTCGAAGGGTGCCGTCCTTGGTTTCTAAGGTAGTCACACGTTTTCACGTTAACCAGGGAGTGGTGTTGCCATCCATCCTTCAAGCAAGAGGATTTCCCTCACAATTTTCGAGCTCTACGGGGTTTAGATGTTAGGGGACCTCTGATGTGTTATTTGGAGGCAACTAATTCGTTTCGAAAGCAGATCATCTTTTTGTGCTGTTCGCAGGTCATAAGAAAGCGAACATGACCTCTAAGGCCACGGTCGATCGGTGGCTTAGGGAGGCTATTGCGTCCGCTTACCTGTTGTTAGGGGATTCTTTCCCTATTCGCATTCGGGCACTCTCCAATTGGGTTCAGGCCTCTTCTTTTGCGGAGTGTCGTTGGTGTCGTTGGAGGACATTTGTTAAGCGGCGTCTTGGTCGTCTTGGCATTCCTTTGTTATGCAGCCGTCTTGATGTTGCTGCGCATCGAGAGGTGCTTGTTGGGACTTCTGTGTTGGCGGCCGGAGTAGGCCGGTCCCACCCTTGATGAGGATTGCTTTGGTACATCCCATAAGTCTCTGGATTGATCTGGGGACGCTATGGAAAGTAAAATTATGTCTTTCCTGATAATTTTCTTTCCATTAGTCCCTCAGATCAATCCAGAGCCCCTCCCTGGAATTCGCTTTCGTAATCTCTGATCAGATTCAGTATACTTCAGTCGGTTCTGTTCACGTTCCTTCGTCTCTGGAAGGGTAAGGCTGTTAGGGTGTGTTTATATTTACATTTCTAAGTTATAGCAGCTTGGAGAGTTTCTTCCAAGTTTATGCTGCTTTTGCAGAGACAGGAGAGTGTTCTATGGTTCTTACTGCTTTGGTATCGTTATACTGAAGTGAGGCTGGCTGCACATGCTCTATTGTAGCAAACTTCTGAGTTCTCTCTATCTAACCTGCTAGAGGAGGGGCATAACCCACAAGTAAGTCTCTGGATTGATCTGAGGGACTAATGGAAAGAAAATTATCAGGTAAGACATAATTTTACCTTCTTTGTAGGAGATTTGTAAAGCAGCAACCTGGTCTTCTCATGTTTTGCAAAATATTATGATTAGATTACCTACATTTAGAAAGTCAAAGTTTTGGTTTTGGTTCTGGTTGAGTGATTTAAGTTTGTTTAATAAGAAGTTTAAAAGTATATTAAAATATTTAGACTAAGCTCTTACTTATGTGTTCAACATTGCTCTTCAGACTAATGGATCATATGGTGTATTATGTGTTTGTCTTCATTTGCATAAATAAAGATGTTGTACTTCAACTTGCCACTGCCTCCCCCTTTTGTTACGGGTTGCATAATTTTTATTAGGCTGGGAAGAAATGTGCAACCCTGAGTTTGAGTCATCAACAGTGTAGCTTTGGATCTTGTCTGTCCATGGAGAAACAGAAGTTGCTTACCTGTAATGTTTGTTCTCTGTGGACAGCAGGATCCTAAGCCACTCTCGCCCACCCATCTCCACCCCAGTTGAAGTAAGCTTGGAACAGACAAGAAGTTCTAATGGTAATGAATCTAAGGAGATGAGTGTGTGGGATGGAGGCATCATTTGAATTGGTAGCTAGGCGATGAGTTCCAACTGTGACTATGTGGATGATGTCATCAGCAACAGTGTGGCTTAGGATCCTGCTATCCAAGAGAACAGATGTTACAGGTAAGCAACAGACTGTGGTGGGACCGCTGCTTTTTAACATGTTTATAAATGATCTAGAGATGGGAGTAACTAGTGAGGTAATTAAATTTGCTGACGATTCAAAGTTGTTAGATCACAAGAGAATTGTGAAAAATTAAAAGAGGACCTTACGAGACTGGGAGACTGGGTGTCTATATGGCAAATAACGTTTAATGTGAGCAAGTGCAAAGTGATGTATGTGGCAAAGAGGAACCCGAACTATAGCTACATAATTCAAGGTTCAACATTAGGAGTCACTGACCAGGAAAGGGATCTAGGCATTATCGTTGATGATATGTTGAAACCCTCCGCTCAGTGTACGGCGGTGGCTAAGAAAGCAAATAGAATGTTAGGTATTATTAGGAAAGGAATGGAATACAAAAGTGAGGACGTTATAATGGCTTTGTATCTCTCCATGTTGCGACCGTACCTCGAATATTGTGTTCAATTCTGGTCACCGCATCTCAAAAAAGATATTGTGGAATTAGAAAAGGTACAGAGAAGGGCAAAAAAAAGGGGATGGGGCAACTTCCATGTAATTGAAGGCTGAAGCAGCTAGGGCTCTTTAGCTTGGAGAAAAAACAGCTGAGGGGAGATATGATAGAGGTCTATGAAATACTGAGTGGAGTGGAGCGGGTAGACTTGAATCGCTTGTTTACTCTTTCCAAAAATTCTAGGACTAGGGGGCACGCAATGAAGCTACAAAGTAGTAAATTTAAAACAAATTGGAGAAAATATTTATTCACTGAACATGTAATTAAACTCTGGAGAGAATACAGTAAAAGCAGTTAACTTAGCGGGGTTTAAAAAAGGTTTGGATAGTTTCCTAAAAGAAAAGTCCATAAGCCATTATTAAAATGGATTTAGGAAAAATCCACCGCTTATTTCTAGGATAAGCAGGATAAAATGTATTGTACTGTTTTGGGATCTTGCCAGGTACTTGTGACCTGGATTGGCCACTGTTGGAAACAGGATGCTGTGCTTGATTGACCTTTGGTCTGTCCCATTATGGCAATACTTATGTACTTAGGTACTTATATGCTCTGAAGCTGTTAATGGCTAACATAATCGCTTACCCTTTCACCCTCTTGATTCCATTGAGATGTTTTGTTCCCGAAAAAGGGAGGGAGGGGGGAAAAATAGAAAGAAGACATTTTCCTTTTGTAGTGTTTTTGTTTAGCCTTTTTGTATTGCTTTGCAGTCTTCTTATCCTCATGGTACTTAAACAAATGATAGACCTCATTTACCAAATACACTCTAGGATGATTTCCTAAGCTGAGAAATTTTGTTCACTCGTATTTCCGGAGTCCTTGATTGGTTGCATTTGGAATGATTGCATGCTGTTGGAACATCAATGGCCAAATCTTTGGGGGGTAAAGCCCTCCTTGAATACCAATGTCAAAAGCTTTGATCCTCCATTGTCTTTGCATCTCATTGCCAGTGTTATTACTGCATTGCCTCTCACCTAATATGTTGGAGTCATGCTGATTTTGTTGCTGCTTTTCCCTCTGCAGTCTCTGGGCTGGGTGATCAATTTCGCCCAAGAGTCATCTGACCCTATCTCAGACCTTAGAGTGGGGGTCAGTGTGTATACTTAGCTCAGGAAGGTGTTCCTGCTGGACCACAAGATATCCAAGCTGCGGGGCAGGTTCATCATCTGTTGAGTGTTGAGTCCTCGCGCTTGGGATTATGTGCAGGTTTTGGGGTCCATGGTGGCGACACTGGAGGAGGTATCCTGGGTGAAGGCACACATGCGTCCATTGCAGCAGGGTCTGAGTTGCTGGTTGCCATGTCACAGAATTACCAGGCTACTCTTTGTTGGTTGCCGTTGGTGAAGAGCAGCATGTTTTTGGTGGCTGCATCCTGCCAATTTGAGCTGGGGGGGGGGGGGTGGGGGTGGGTGTATTGGCGTCTTCCCCAGTGGATAGTGGTGGTGATAGATGCCAGCCTTTTGGACTGGGGAGCTCATTGTCTCTACCAGTATGCTCATAGCCTCTGGTCCACGATGGAAGCGCAATGGCTGATCAACCGCCTGGAGACGCTGTGATAGTGTGTATGCTGTGGACATAAGAGTGGCCATACTGGGTCAGACCAATGGTTCAACTAGCCCAGTATCCTGTTTTCCAAACAGTGGCCAAGCACAGATCACAAGTACCTGGCAGAAACCCGAATTGTGGCAACATTTCCATACTAAACAGCCACAAAGGAGGGAAAAAAAAAAACCTCACAAAGCCGTGAGAAGTAAAAAGAAGACAGTGAGATAAATCCAAGGAGGATAAAGAAGACTACTTTGTTATCCTCGGATTTACCAACATTCCATACTACAAATCCCAGGGCAAGCAGTTGCTTCCATGTCTGTCTCAATAGCAGACTATGGACTTTAACTCCAGGAATTTGTCCAAACCTTTTTTAAACCCAGATACACTAACTGCAGTTTACTACATCTTCCGGCAAAGAGTTTGAGAGCTTAACTATCATTGAGTGAAAAAAATATTCCTCCTATTTGTTTAAACGTCCTTTCAGTCCTTGCTGGAGGGCAAGCAGTTTGGATCATGTCAGCCTCTCTCAGGGGGTGGAAAATCACTTGACGTACCTCTCAGCAGAGCACATTGTGGGCCTTCACAACATAAGAACATAAGCATTGCCATATTGTGATAGACTGAAAGTCCATCAGTCCCAGCATCCTGTTTTCAACAGTGGTCAATCCAGCATCCTGTTTGCAACAGTTGCCAATCCAGGTTACAAGTACCTGGCAAGATCCGAAAACAGTACAATACATTTTATACTGCTTATTATAGAAATAAGCAGTGGATTTTCCCCAAGTCCATCTTAATAATGTCTTATGGACTTTTCTTTTGGAGTTATCCAAACCTTTTTTAAAGCCTGCTAAGCTAACTGCTGTTACTACATTCACTGGTAACGAAATCCAGAGTTTAATTACACATTGAGTGGTGAAATATTTTCTTACGATTGTTTTAAATTTACTACTTTGTAGCTTCATAGCGTGCTCCCTAGTCCTAGTATTTTTGGAAAGAGTAAACAGTAATGAGGACTTTATAATGCCTTTGTATCACTCCATGGTGCAACCACACCTCGAATACTGTGTGCAATTCTGTCACTGCATCTCAAAAAAGATATAGTGGAATTAGAAAAGGTAAAGAGAAGGGTAATGAAAATGATGGGACGACTTCCATATGAGGAAAGGCTAAAGTGGCTAGGGTTCTTCAGCTTGGAGAAAACAAAGACAGTTGAGTAGAGAGAGAGATCTATAAATAATTAATGGAGTGGAACGGGTGGACGTGAATTTTTGTTTTCCATTCTTTTCCTATAATACCTAATATTCTATTTGCTTTTTAGTTGCCAGTAGCACACTGAGCAGAGGCTTTCAACGTTTCATCAATAATGACACCTAGGTCCCTTTCTTGGTCGGTGACTCCTAATGTGGAATCTTGCATCACGTAACTATAGCTTGGGTTCCTCTTTCCCACGTGTATCACTTTGCACTTGCTCACATTAAATCATCTGCCATTTGTATGCCCAGTCTCCCAGTCTCATAAGGTTCTCTTGTAATTTTCACAATTCTCTTTCGATTAACAACTTTGAATAACCTTTGTGTTGTCAGCAAATGTAATTACCTCACTAGTATTTCCATCTTTAGATAATTTATAAATATATTTAAAAACTGTGGTCCTAGCACAGACCCCTGGGAACCCCACTATCTACCCTTCTCCATTGAGAATACTGATCATTTTTAAACCCTACTCTCTCTGTTTGCTATCTTTTAACCCACAATAGAACACTACCTCCTATCCCATGACTCTCCAATTTCCTCTGGAGTTTTTCATGAGGTACTTTATCAAATGCCTCCAGATACACAATATCAACCAGCTCACCTTTATCCACATGTTTGTTCACCCCTTGAAAGAAATGTAATAGGTTGGTGAGGCAAGATTTCCCTTCACTAAATCTATGTTGACTTTGTCTCATCAATCCATGCTTTTGAATATGCTCTGCAATTTTGTTCTTTAGAATAGTCTCTTACCATTTTGTCCGGCACTGACATCAGGTTCACAGGTCTATAATTTTCCGGATCTCATCTGGAACCTTTTTTAAAAATTGGTGTTACATTGGCCACCCTCCAGTCTTCCAGTACCACGCTCGATTTTAAAGATAACTTACATATTACTAACATTAGTTCCGCAAGTTCATTTTTTAATTCTGTTAGTACTCTGGGATGAATACCATCTGATCCAGGAGATTTGCTACTCTTCACTTTGTCAAATTGCCCCATTACATCTTCCAGGTTTATAGAGATTTCATTCAGTTTCTCTGACTCATTGGCTCTGAAGCCATCCTTATCAGTGCTTTGCATTCCTCCTGCTCTTATTATTTTCAGTCAGTTCCTTCTTCCATTTTCTGAAGGATTTTCTTTTAGCTTTAATAACTTCCTTCACCTCACTTTTTAACCATGCGGGATGTGTTTGATCTTCCTTGCGCCTTTTTTAGGACACGGAATATATTTGGCCTGGGCTTCCTGGATGGCATTTTTGAACAGTTGCCACACCTGATGTGGATTTTGATCCTCACAGCTGCTGCTCTAAGATTTTTTTTCTTTTTTTTCATCATTTTTCTCATTTTGTCATAGTCTTCTTTTTGAAAGTTAAACACTAACGTATTGGATTTTCTGTGTATACTTACTCCAAAGCTAATCATATTATGATCACTGTTATCAAGCGGCCCCAGCACCATTACCTCGCGCACCAGATCATGTGCTCCACTAAGGACTAAGTCTAGAATTTTTCCTTCTGTTGTCGGTTCAGCTGCTCCATAAAGCAAGGAATTTTACCTCCCTAGCATGCCCCGATGTTACATTTACCCAGTCAATATCGGGGTAATTGAAATTATCCATTATTATTTATTTCCCAGTTTTAGTCTCCTTAATTTCTGATAACATTTCTACATCCGTATGTTCATCCTGGCCAGGCGGACGGTAGTACACTTCTATCACTATCCTTTTCCGTTCGGACATGGAATTTCAATCCATAGTGATTCCAATATGTGTTTTTGTGTCATGATGGTGACTGTTTCCTTGTCTGTGCTCACCTCGCCCTCTGGTGGCCAGAACCGGTGGCTGCTATGGACTGTCACACGTTCCAGATTTCAGCCCGGTCTGGATCTTCCGGGTTGCAAGACTTGCTTTTCTTGTTTGTGCCCTGAACAGCACCCATAGCTGCCTTGTGAACTTCAGCTGCTAATGGGCTTTATTAACCACCTGGAAACTTCTGTCTTTGCCTTTGAATCGTCTAAGGTCCCTGGTAAGTGGGTGTGCTCTGTGCACTTCTGCCTAGTCCAGTTCTAGTCTTGAGTTTCTGCGTGGTTCTAGTTTGTTTGTGTGTAGTTTAGCTTTGGTTTTATTGCATATTTCCTAGTCTTGTTTCTGGTCTGCATTTCCTTGTCTTGTGTCTGTGTTCCTTTTTAGGGCTGCCTGGCAGCTTTTAGTCCTGACTCTGTTGTGTGTTTCCTGTTGGTATCCAGTTCCTGCCCTGTCCTGTAAGTCCTGCCGGCTGCCTGCACCCAGGGGCTCAACTCCTGGGGAACGGCGGTCAAGCGCAAGTGAAGTCTAGCTGTTCCTGCTCTGCCTGTCTCAGCTTGTTTGCCTCAGCTGCAACTCCAGTCCGGGGTTCCAGTCCTGTTTCTGCTTTGCCTCTGGTTTGGGGGTGGTTTTGCCTGCCACTGCCCCTCGGCAGTGGTCCAAGGGCTCACAAACTCAGTGTTTCCTTGAGAAGCCTGACAGAATGCAAAGGCCATGAGCTCGGCAAGAAATCCTTCCAGCTGGCTTTCTGCCCATGACTTTTTTCTCTGTTGACAATCCGGGGCTCAGCCCGGGTTCCGCTCCTAGTTCCAGTTTGAATTCCGGTCCCAACCCAGTTTCTGATCTTGATTGTTGGATGACCCTCCAGAATTACCGCTATAAACTTTGTTCTGATCTAGTCTTGAAGAATACTCCTGAAGCTGCAGCTGAGAGAAAGCGTCTCTGGAGGCTGGGTTCTTTATAAACCCAGTTTCTGCTCTTGATCCTTCTATCACACTCTTCAAGTATTGCTGCAAACTTTCCTTGGATCCAACCCTTTGGGATACTCCTGAAGTGGATGCTGAAAGAAGGTGTTGTGGAAGCCCGAGTTTAGGCCTCATATGCAGGTTTTGTGGAAGCCCCGAGTTTAGGCCTCATATGCAGGTTTTGTGGAGCCTTCCGAGTTCCGCTTCTAGCCAAGCCTCTGATTCCAGCCTGAATGTGCTGCCAGCCAAGCTTCTGACTCCAGTCCGAGTTCCAGCCAGGATGCTGAGTTCATGCCAAGTTCCAGTTCCAGCCAAGATGCTGAGTCCATGCCGAGTTCCTGTTTCAGCCAAGAGGCTGAACCAAGTTCCAGTTCCAGCCAAGATGTTGAACCCATTCTGAGTTCCAGCTCCAGCCAAGCGGCGAGTTCCAGTCCGAGGTCCAGTCCTGATGCCAGTCCGGGTTCCTGTCTTGACTCTTGTTCAAGCTCCAGCCCAGCTCCCCCTGGTCATGTTTTGAAGCTCCTCTGTAGGTTTCACCATTGTTACCCATGGAGACCTGAATTCCCCGTGGAGAGGGGGGGGGGGGGGGGGGGGCTTGAGGGGGAGGTACTGTCACGATGGTGACTGTTTCCTTGTCTGTGCTCACCTCGCCCTCTGGTGGCCAGAACCAGTGGCTGCTATGAACTGTCACACGTTCCAGACTTTAGCCCAGTCCTGTCCGGATCTTCCGGGCTGCAGACTTGCTTTTCTTGTTTGTGCCTGAACAGCACCTGTAGCTGCCTTGTGATTCCTGCAGCTTGAACTTCAGCTGCTGAGGGCTTATTAGCCACCTGGAAACTTCTGTGTTTGCCTTTGCATCGTCTAAGGCCCCGTGTATATGGGTGTGCTCTGTGCACTTCTGCCTAGTCTGGTTTCTAGTGTGAGTTCCTTGTCTGGCTCTAGTTAGTTTTGTGTGTAATTTAGCTTTGGTTTTATTGTTTAGTTCCTAATCTTGTTTCTGGTCTGTATTTCTTGCCTAGTTCCTGGTGGTCTGTGTTTCTTTCTTAGTGGCTGCTTGGCAGCTTTCAGTCAGTGTTCTTGAGCCTGTCTTTCTACCTGGTGTGGTATTGTTTGTCTGACAGTCCTAGGCTAGTATCTGCCTAGCCTTCCTTGTGTATTCTAGACCCTATGTGTTTCCTCTTGATATCCATTTCCTGCCCTGTCCTGTAAGTCCTGCCAGCCGCCTGCACCCAGGGGCTCAACTCCTGGGGAATGGCGGTCAAGTGCAGGTGAAGTCCAGCTGTCCCTGCTCTACCTGTTCCAGCTTGTTTGCCTCAGCTGCAACTCCAGTCCGGGGTTCCAGTCCTGTTCTGCCTTGTCTCTAGTTTGGGGGTGGTTTTGCCTGCCACTCCACGGCAGTGGTCCAAGGGCTCACAAACCCAGTGTTTCCGTGAGAAGCCTGACATTTTGTTTCCTGCAGAATTTTCAAACTATTTGATTCAAGGCTCTCCCTAATATACAATGCTACCCCTCCACCAATTCGATCCACCCTATCACTACGATATAATTTGTAACCCAGTATGACAATGTCCCACTGGTTATCCTCCTTCCACCAGGTCTCCGAGATGCCTATTATATCTAGTTTTTCATTTAGTGCAATATATTCTGACTCTCCCATCTTATTTAGGCTTCTAGCATTCGCTTATAGACATTTCAAAATGTTGTTCCTGTTTACATCATGCTCAGTACTTGACAGTATTAATTTGCAATCTTTGTCTGATTTTTATTTAAGGACACCTGGAGGCATATTTTCAAAGCACTTAGCCTTCCAAAGTTCCATAGGTTTCTATGGAACTTTGGAAGGCTAAGTGCTTTGAAAATATGCCTCCTGATCTACCATGGTCTCTTTTGCAACCTCACTATCGGTATACCCTATATTCCCTGTTTTGTTGATATCTTTGTATCTTTGAAAGAAACCTTATTCTTAACTATGCGCTTTTGAGCTACTGTCTGCCTTCCCCCAGTTTCTAGTTTAAAAGCTGCTCTATCTCCTTTTTAAATGCCAATGCCAGTAGCCTGGTCCCACCCTGGTTAAGGTGGAGCCCATTCTTTCGAAATAGACTCCCCCTTCCCCAGAATGTTGCCTAGTTCCTAACAAATCTGAAACCCTCTTCCCTGCACTATCGTCTCATCCACACATTGAGACTCCGGAGCTCTGCCTGTGTCTTGGGCCCTGCGCGTGGAATGGGTAGTACTTCAGAAATGCTACCCTTGAGGTTCTGGATTTGAGCTTTCTACCTAAGAGCCTAAATTTGGCTTCCAGAACCTCTCTCTCACATTTTCCAAGACAGTTGGCTCCTCCCCAGCAGGATCTAAAATCCTATGTAGGTGACGCGTGAGGTCCGCCACCTTCGCAGCAGGCAGTCCAAGTGACCAGGCGATCCTCACGTCAAGCAGCCACCCAGCTATCTACATGCCTAATAATCGAATCATCAACTACAACAGCCGTCCTAACCCTTCCCACCTGGGCAGTAGCTCCTGGAGGCACATCCTCGGTGCGAGAGGATATTGCATTCCCTGGTGTGCTGGTCCTGTCTACAGGATTACTTCCAGCCTCACCGGGTGATGCTGTCCTTTTAGAAGGTCTCTGTCCTTCAAGCAGCACAGGGGCTGGCAGATTGGAGGTGGAACTTCTCTAAAGTGTCCTTGAAGCCCTCCTCTATGTACCTCTCTTGTCTCCCTCAGCTCCTCCAAGTCTGCTACTCTAGTTTTAAGAGAATGGACTTGTTCTCTGAGAGCTAGGAGCTCTTTGCATCGAGCACACACACATGACATTTCTCCAAATGGGAGCTAATCATACATGTGACACTCAATGCAGAAGACTGGATAGCATCTCTCTTGCTGCTGGACTACTGTCTTAGTATTACAGAGTTGTTTAAAGCTTTTAAGGTACTAGGGATATCAGGTAAATATAATGAGCCTTAAGACTGGTGTAATTTGTAATTTATTTTTATTTAGAGTTTGCTTCTTAGAAACTAATTAAATATAAATAAAACTCTAATGAAAATTGAAAATTCCGCTCTTGTTGTCTTAATTAGAATAATTGACTATAAATGAAGAGTTGAGCTAGGGTTGGGTGGGAATGAGGACAACTGGACCCTTCTGTGCCTTCTAGAGACTGTCTGTTAACACTGTGGCAGAAACTTCAAGTTTTTTAAAAAGGGGAAAAGGGTATGGAGACTAAAGTTTGTTAGCTTTTTTTTTTTAATTTTAAAATTCTAACTGTGTTTATCAATATCCTACAATTCCTCTTTTAAACCCTAATCTTTAAGTTACCAAGCTCAAAATAAAATAATGTCACATACCCACAGAGATGTCCTCTCAGAACTTCTCAGAAAGAAAGTTAAGTGGGACCTTTCCTCTTTATATAGTTTAGATTCTAAGGAGACTATTTCAAAGAAATCCTTTGAAGCTAACCAGTAATCATATTGCCATTAGTAACCTCAGCAACTATTTTACTTCCTGACACCTTAATTAATACCTAATTCAGGTCAACTGCAGTGCTACCTCTGCAGCAGGCAAGAACAGAAAATAACTTTCTTTTAGGACAGTTCAAGTCTTGCTACTATTCTTTTTATACTCTTGGCTGGTAAGTTTCTACCTCTAGAGAAAGTTTCAGTTTAAAACTATAGGGAAAAGGGATTGTACAGTATGGTAACTAGTTAATAATACTTGCTTTCCTCTTTTTTTATTTTATTAATTTTCTTTCCAAGACTGAACTGGGCCGTTCTGTCCCTTCTAGAGACCATCTGTTAATGCTGTGGCAGAAACTTCAAATTTTAAAACTATGGGGAAAAGGGTACTGAGATTAGCTAATAAAGTTTGCTGCTGTTTTTTTTATTTTATTCTAACTGTGTTTATCAATATCCTACAATTCCTCTTTTAAATCCTAAACTTTAAGTTACTGAGCTCAGAATAAAATGTTACTTACCCATAGAGATGTCCTCTTCTCTCAGAATTTGATTTGGCTCCTGGCAGACGCGTTGCTGAAGGTCTGCCCGAGACTTCCGATCTGCTCTGCCATGGACCGGTACAGATGGAGGATGCCTCCTGCTTTGGTCTTAAGGCTTGGACATTGAGAGATCTACACTGCGGAAAGCTCTGGCCTATAACTCGCTCCGAGTGCAGGTCGCTGCTCTCACCTGTTATTGTAAATGCATATTAGGGAATTCTGTGACTTCTCATCTGGATGTGGTCCATTTCTGAGTGTGTGTGTGTGTGTGTGGGGGGGGGGGGATTCAATTGCCTCAAGCTGTAATTTCTTCCTTTTCTGGAATGGAACCTTAACTTGGTGCTTAGGACCATGCAGTGGGCCTCCATTCAAGGCCTCAGATAAGGATCTCACTCTGAAAATGGTGTTTCTGTGGCAGTGGCATCAGCTTGGCAAGTCTTGGAACTCCAGGCCTTGTTGTGTTGGGAGCCTTTCCGTCGGTTCATGGAGGCGGCGGTATCTATGGGTGATGTCATCCTTTTTGCCGAAGGTCGTTTCAGTGTTTCATGTCAATCAGTTCATTTTCTTGCCTTTTTTCAGAAAGAAGATCACCCAGGGATTTGGGGTCCTGCAGTTCTTGGATGTTTGCAGGGCTCTGCTTCACTACCTTCATGTCACTAATGATTTCCAGCGGTTGGATCATCTTTTTGGGCTTTTGTTGGGGCTGAATAAGAGCAATGCTGAGCAAAAGTGATGATTGTGAGGTGGATTTGAGATGCCTTGGTATATCTGCTGGTGGGTGGAGCTCCTCTGTTATGCTGCGGGCGCATTCCACCCATGCGCTGGTGACCACCTGGACGGAGGTTCAGGCTTTTTCCCTGGGGGAGATCTGTAAGGTGGCTACTTGGGCATTTCTGCATATCTTCTCCAAGTATTACCATTTGGACGTGACTGTGCAGTCGGATGCCAGTTTGGAGCGGCTGTTCTTTTCGTTGGAGCAGTGGCTTCCCTCCCTACTTAGGAACTGCTTTCTTACATCCTATTGGTTTCATCTGCTGCTATGCTGAGGAAGGTAAAATTATGTCTTCCCTGATGATAATTTTCATTCCTTTACTGCAGTAGATGAATCCAGGATCCCACCCTTGTGCCGCTGTTTAGGTTATTTTTTTTTAGTGGGGTCTTTTCTAGGTAGTGTAAACTTTTTCCTGGACTATCACTTTTGTTCTTCATATATATCTGTGAGGATGGTATACCAATGAATCCATGGCAATCTTATGCTTTGCTACACGACATACTGATTGAGGGAGGAGCTGGCCGTCCTGTAAGACTGAGTTCAGTACAGTGATTGTTATCTCCACCTGCTGGTAGATGGACACAATCCACCAGTTTCTGGATTCATCTTCTGCACTAAAGGAAAGAAAATTATCAGGTAAGATGACATTTTACCATCATACCTTGAATTCCTATACTTATTTCTTTGTCCTATTTTGATTATGGTGCTCCTTTCTGGTTTCCAATTTTAGCATTCTTTTTTTATAGCCCCTGGGCAAAACAGACAGCTTTGAAATTCCCTGTTGCACGCTGAATCAAAGTGATCATTGAAACAGCCTATATTTTACTGGAATAAACAGGTGCCTAGAGGGTTGCTGGCAAACTTGTTATGTACAAGCTACTTCCTGGGCTGAAGTTTAGGCGGTTTTGCCAGAGGACATTCATTGTACCCCACCCTGTGAGGTTCTGCTTGGGTACATTCCACTTGTTCAGAATGGTATAGTTGGACATTAAGGAAGGTGAAATCTAGTCATACCTTTTAATTTCCTTTCCTTTAGTCCTCCTGCATGATTGAGACCCACCCCAGGATACTGAGGTTCAAGGGACTTGATGAGCACTTTTTTCTTACTTACAAGTGCATTCACTCTGCAGCTCCTCAGTACCTCTCACTCTCATCTCTCCCTACATTCCTCCCCGGGAACTCCGTTCACTGGGTAAATCTCTCTTGTCTGCACCCTTCTCCCCCGCCGCAGACTCCAGGCTCCGTTCCTTTTGTCTCACTGCATCATATGCTTGGAGTGGACTTCCTGGGCCGGTGCGTCGGGCTCCATCTCTGACCGTCTTCGGGTCTGGGCTGGAGGCCCACCTTGTTGATGCTGCTTTTAACTCCTAACCCTTATTCACTTGTTCAGAACCCTTATTTTATCATCCTCACTTTAATATTCCCTTATCTCTTGATTGTCCTGTTTGTCCTAATTAGATTGTAAGCTCTGTTGAGCAGGGACTCTCTCTTCATGTTCAAGTGTACAGCGCTGCGTACGTCTAGTAGCGCTATAGAAATAAGTAGTAGTAGTAGTTCTTCAATGTAATGTATTAAATATTGGTGTAGTGGTTGGATGGGGCATGGGTGTGGCATATTGGACCTTCTGCTTTGGCAGGGGCATGCTAGAGAATTCCAGGGGGAACACCAGCTTGTATAGACCAATGACATCGCTGGAATAAGTCGGTTTCTCTACCTACGTCTGCTGGTAGGTAGGGAATACAGCTCTCTTGTTCAGAATGGTGTAGCAGGACTAAAAGAAAGCAAATTAACAGGTATGACTAAATATTACCATTTTGGATGCAGCCTGTAATAATGGAACCTAGCTATATAGATGCCTACCTTCTTAAATTTGCCTCCTTTTTTAAAATAGTTATCCCCAATAAATTACTACTGCTACAATGTAAGGAAGAGAGTGAGGACTTCCAATTAGCAATAGAAAGGAGCAAGTGAAACGGAGCCAAAGATCAGTATTGACAGTATTGGAATAATGGGTGTGTTGAAACATTTGGCAGGTTATGTTACTCACTGTTATCCCATGAGATGTTTGTCTTGTCTTTATTGCTATTTATATGATTCCTGGATGTGTGTTTTTGTTTGAACACCATCAAAAACTTCCAGATGAGGTGTGTGGGGGATGGTGGAAGGGGCCCCTTGCTGCTATTTGATTTGATTTATTGATTTGATATACTGCATTACACAAAAATGCATCAAAGTGGTTCACAGGATTAATAAAATACAAACAATTACATAAAAGCATCAAAGCAATCACAAAATTAAAATAAAAAAAACCAATAAAATAACAAATGAAATAAATCAGTTGGTTATGTTGCTTCCTGCCTTCCATTCTTGTTTTGTATCTTTTCTGCGCATAAGACTGTTGGTTCTAGCCAAATGTATGCATTTCATTTTTCCGAGAAAGGCACCTAGTACCTGAGCCATAAACACAAGAAAGAAGAACCCCTAATTAGGAGGAAAATAGTCACCTACACTTTTAATACATTATAGAAGCCATTTGGAGTAACATCTCAATATGATCATGTTATTGTTTCGTTGAAGACCACTGTGCTCAAAAGGATTCGGTATGATAGATAAAGTTAATCATATAGGATGTCATAATAGGAATTGGAAAGTGTAGGTCGATATGTTAAGTTTGGCAGAACCTTTTGTAAAATACTACGGAAATAGTTTTTTGTAAAATACATAGGAGGACAGGCTGACATATCCAATGGGAGCAGTGAGATTTTTTTTTTTTTTTAACCAAGCTGTATTCGAGAAAAAAATGGCATCACCTGACATTTCCACATGTAGCTGCTGGCAATTATATGTGGAAATTGCCGGTTTGCAATTTCTGTGATTAGTTGCTGGCACTTAATATGTATAGTTGCCTGATCTTAAAAACCTATAAATGGAACTGGTGGCAGTTAACAAGTGAGGCTGTCGTTTTTTATTTTTTTTTATTTTGCATTAGAGACACAAAAGTGAAAAGCTTGATCAAAAGGAGCACATTTCTCAAAGTTGTTCATGCCCTAATCACACCCTTGTGCCCCCTTAATCTGTGCACCTAAGAGCTACATATGTAAATAATGCGTCTGTGAAATCACTTTTTACATATGTGGCCAATCTACATGTGTTAATGCTTCTAAATAACCTAAATAGTTCTGTGGGAGCAGGTTACTACTGTGTCTTGTTGCCATTGAAAAAAAACCAAACAAACCCCCAATCCTCCCCTCCCCCTTTCTTTTCTCGTGAAACCCTGGAAGAATTAATTGTTTTTTCCTCCTTTGGCTTAGCAGACAGAAACAAAAAAAGTCAAAGATCTGCCACAGAAATAGTAAACCAAAAGAAAAAAAGCAGATAAAAAATGGAACAGGAGGGTAACAGAAGAAGTGGTTTATTACAAGTTACCCGACGTGGCCACGTTTCACCCTCAGGCTGCCAGTCAACATAACATTGCTAAGACTGCTGAGTAAGCTTGGGAAGCACTTATGTAAGGTGGTTGTATGACTACTTTTAGGGGTTCACTTTGCTTTTTACCCCTACTAGTTTTTTGTACCCCTGACGCAGCCTGAGGGCGAAACGTGGCCCCGTCGAGTAACTTGTAATAAACCACTTCTTCCGTATCATCAAGCTGATCAATCCATAGACTGGTGGGTTGTGTCCATCTACCAGCAGGTGGAGATAGAGAGCAAACTTTTGCCTCCCTATATGTGGTCATGTGCTGCCGGAAACTCCTCAGTATGTTCTCTATCTCAGCAGGTGGTGGTCACACACAGCAGCAGCTCTGGCTAGGCCTCCAAGCCTAATTTTTAGGTTTTGTTGAGTGCCTGGGGTTGAGGGCTCTTTTGAGCAAGTGCAAACCTGGTGGTGCCAGGTCCCTCCTTTTCTCCCCCCTCCCGCTGGCTCCGTTAAAAAAAAAAAAAAAAAAAAATTTTGAACGTCCTTAAAGGCGTTTATTTCGACGTTTATTTAAGCGTCTATTGCAGCTACTCACTGGGACACCAGGTCGTTACAACTCAGAGCGGACAGCAGGTAATTTTTACCTTTTTATAGCGGGCAGGGGGTTCCCCGATTCTTCTCCTCGTGGCATATGGCGTCGGAGGGCGAGGGCGCAAAGGGTCGCTCCCCGGGTCGCTTGAGCGCTTCTAGAGGGGATGCGGGGGTCTTAAAGCCTGATTCGCCCTTGTTGGGTGACAGTTTCGTGACCGATGAATGTCCCGGTCCTTCCTCCGGCGTGGCGGTTTTTCCCCGCCACAAACGCCCATCCCCCGCTCCTCGCCTCCGCCATCTTGGCCGGCCACGCGGCTCGGACGGCTTCTTCTTGGGCCGCCCTTGAGGTTGGAGACATGCCATGAACGCCCTTAATTTGGGCGACGGCACAGAAGTGGCTAAAGTTAAGAGCCGTTCTTCCCGCGCGGCTCCTTCGCGGAGTTTCGCGCCGGACGCCATTTTGGATGCGCAGCATGTCTCTCCCCCGCTATTGCGAGCGCCGGTTGAGGGTGCGTCTAGGGCTGTTGCCCAGGCTGCGGAAGTGCACAGTCTGGGGGGTTTCTTCCCCGAGTTTGTTTTGCTGCTGCATCAGGCCTTCCTCATGCACAACGCTGCCCCTGCTCCCTCGTCTGGTAAAGAGGTTGAGGTTCCCAGAGGTAAACGCCCTCGGGTTGATTCCCAGGCCTTGGAGGAATTTGTCTCCTCCGATGTAGATGAGGGCAGCGTGTCTGAGGTCTCCCAACGGTCCTTTGCGGATTCCTTGGAGGAGACGGATCCCCGCTCGGATGGAGCGGATGACCCCTCTGCAGCGCGGCTTTTTAGCCCAGAGGATTTGCCCAACCTGTTGTTACAGGCCATGGACACTTTGAAGATTTCCTCTCCGGAGGACGTCTCTCTCTCAGCCCCTGTTGGCTCTGCCATTATGCTGGGGACGAAGCGCCCGCCTAGAACCTTCCACGTGCATGATGCCATGCACACCTTAATTTCGGCTCAATGGGATGTCCCAGAAGCGAGCCTTAAAGTGGCTAGGGCTATGTCCCGCCTCTATCCTTTGGCTGTGAGTGAACGTGAGGCCTATCTGTGGCCTACCGTGGATTCTTTAATCACTGCGGTGACTAAGAAAACGGCGTTGCCGGTGGAAGGTGGCACGGCCCTAAAGGACGCCCAAGACAGAAGATTGGAGGCGGCCTTAAGGTCGTCCTTTGAGGCGGCTGCTTTAAGTTTGCAGACCTCAGTTTGCGGCTCCTATGTGGCCAGGGCGTGCCTGACTATGGTGCAGCGGGCTTCCCCCTCGGATCATTCCTTGAGGGCTGATTGGCCGGCCCTGGAATCGGGCTTAGCCTATTTGGCAGACTTGCTGTATGATGTCTTGAGGGCCTCAGCGAAAGGCATGGCTCAGACAATCTCTGCGCGGCGGTGGCTTTGGCTGAAACATTGGTCTGCTGACCACGCCTCTAAATCCCGCCTGGCTAGGTTGCCTTTTAAAGGCAAGCTGCTCTTTGGGGTCGAGCTGGACAAAATCGTGACCGATCTCGGCACGTCTAAGGGCAAGAAATTACCAGAGGTCAGGGCTCGGGCTAGTACTCGTCCCGGTACCTCCAGAGGACGGTTGCAGGAAGCCCGTCGGTACCGCCCGGGCAAGTCGGGTTCCTCTGCCCCCTCTTCCTTCAAGAGGAATTTCTCCCCCAAGCAGCATTCCTTTCGCAGAGACCGCCGTCCCGGAGGTGCTCCCTCCGGTCCTCCCCCAGGGTCTCGTACCCAATGACGGGGTCTTGGTCCACGCCCCAGTGCAGATTGGAGGACGGCTGTCCTCGTTTCTGGGCGAGTGGACCACAATAACTTCAGACGCGTGGGTGCTGGAAGTCATCAGAGACGGCTACAAACTAGAGTTCTGCCGACCCTTAAAAGACGGGTTTGTACTCTCTCCCTGCAAGTCTCCGGTCAAAGCTGTGGCAGTGCAGCAGACCTTGGACAATCTGATCCGCCTGGGCGCGGTCGTTCCGGTGCCAGAAAGTCAGCTTGGCAAGGGACGTTACTCCATTTACTTTGTGGTACCAAAGAAAGGAGGTTCTGTCCGGCCTATCCTCGACCTCAAAGGGGTCAATCGGGCTTTGAAAGTGCGGCACTTTCGCATGGAGACTCTCCGCTCTGTTATAGCGGCAGTGAAGGCAGGAGAGTTCCTGGCATCCTTGGACATCAAGGAAGCGTACCTGCATATTCCCATCTGGCCTCCTCATCAACGCTTTCTGCGTTTTGCAGTCCTGGGACGACACTTCCAGTTCAGAGCCCTCCCTTTCGGGTTGGCTACTGCTCCGCGGACCTTTTCCAAAGTAATGGTGGTCATCGCGGCCTTCCTACGAAAGGAAGGGGTACAAGTCCATCCTTATCTGGACGACTGGTTGATCCGAGCCCCCTCTTATGCAGAGTGCGACAAAGCTGTGGACCGGGTAGTTGCTCTTTTGAGCTCCCTGGGATGGATCATCAACTGGGAGAAGAGCCAGCTGCGCCCGACTCAGTCCCTGGAGTACCTGGGAGTTCGATTCGACACCCAAGTGGGCAGAGTGTTCCTGCCAGACAATCGGATTGTCAAACTTCAGGCTCAGGTGGACCAGTTCCTAGTAGCCTCTCCCCTTCGGGCTTGGGACTACAGTGGGGGAAATAAGTATTTGATCCCTTGCTGATTTTGTAAGTTTGCCCACTGACAAAGACATGAGCAGCCCATAATTGAAGGGTAGGTTATTGGTAACAGTGAGAGATAGCACATCACAAATTAAATCCGGAAAATCACATTGTGGAAAGTATATGAATTTATTTGCATTCTGCAGAGGGAAATAAGTATTTGATCCCTCTGGCAAACAAGACCTAATACTTGGTGGCAAAACCCTTGTTGGCAAGCACAGCGGTCAGACGTCTTCTGTAGTTGATGATGAGGTTTGCACACATGTCAGGAGGAATTTTGGTCCACTCCTCTTTGCAGATCATCTCTAAATCATTAAGAGTTCTGGGCTGTCGCTTGGCAACTCGCAGCTTCAGCTCCCTCCATAAGTTTTCAATGGGATTAAGGTCTGCTGACTGGCTAGGCCACTCCATGACCCTAATGTGCTTCTTCCTGAGCCACTCCTTTGTTGCCTTGGCTGTATGTTTTGGGTCATTGTCGTGCTGGAAGACCCAGCCACGACCCATTTTTAAGGCCCTGGCGGAGGGAAGGAGGTTGTCACTCAGAATTGTACGGTACATGGCCCCATCCATTCTCCCATTGATGCGGTGAAGTAGTCCTGTGCCCTTAGCAGAGAAACACCCCCAAAACATAACATTTCCACCTCCATGCTTGACAGTGGGGACGGTGTTCTTTGGGTCATAGGCAGCATTTCTCTTCCTCCAAACACGGCGAGTTGAGTTCATGCCAAAGAGCTCAATTTTTGTCTCATCTGACCACAGCACCTTCTCCCAATCACTCTCGGCATCATCCAGGTGTTCACTGGCAAACTTCAGACGGGCCGTCACATGTGCCTTCCGGAGCAGGGGGACCTTGCGGGCACTGCAGGATTGCAATCCGTTATGTCGTAATGTGTTACCAATGGTTTTCGTGGTGACAGTGGTCCCAGCTGCCTTGAGATCATTGACAAGTTCCCCCCTTGTAGTTGTAGGCTGATTTCTAACCTTCCTCATGATCAAGGATACCCCACGAGGTGAGATTTTGCGTGGAGCCCCAGATCTTTGTCGATTGACAGTCATTTTGTACTTCTTCCATTTTCTTACTATGGCACCAACAGTTGTCTCCTTCTCGCCCAGCGTCTTACTGATGGTTTTGTAGCCCATTCCAGCCTTGTGCAGGTGTATGATCTTGTCCCTGACATCCTTAGACAGCTCCTTGCTCTTGGCCATTTTGTAGAGGTTAGAGTCTGACTGATTCACTGAGTCTGTGGACAGGTGTCTTTCATACAGGTGACCATTGCCGACAGCTGTCTGTCATGCAGGTAACGAGTTGATTTGGAGCATCTACCTGGTCTGTAGGGGCCAGATCTCTTACTGGTTGGTGGGGGATCAAATACTTATTTCCCTCTGCAGAATGCAAATAAATTCATATACTTTCCACAATGTGATTTTCTGGATTTAATTTGTGATGTGCTATCTCTCACTGTTACCAATAACCTACCCTTCAATTATGGGCTGCTCATGTCTTTGTCAGTGGGCAAACTTACAAAATCAGCAAGGGATCAAATACTTATTTCCCCCACTGTATGTGCAGCTGTTGGGCTCTATGACGGCCACGATGGAAGTTGTGCCCTGGGCCAGGGCTCATATGAGACCACTTCAACACTCTTTGCTGCAGCGCTGGACTCCGATGTCGGAGGATTATGCTGTGCGCCTTCCCTTGGACCCAGCAGTGCGCAAGGCGCTGAGCTGGTGGATGCAGACAGACAAGTGTCTGCGGGAATGCCTCTGGTGACCCCAGAGTGGATTGTCGTCACGACGGACGCCTCGTTGTCGGGCTGGGGAGCCCACTGCTTGGGAAGGACAGCGCAGGGGCTCTGGTCTCCTGCAGAGGCAAAGTGGTCTATCAACCTCCTGGAACTCAGAGCCATTCGGTTGGCGCTTTTGGAGTTCATCCCGGTACTGGTGTTGAAGCCTGTACGGGTCCTGTTGGACAATGCCACGGCTGTGGCCTATGTCAACCGCCAGGGAGGTACCAAGAGCGCCCCTCTAGCCAAGGAGGCTATGAATCTTTGCCAGTGGGCGGAAGCGAACCTGGAGCAGCTTTCAGCGGCCCACATTGCCGGAGTCATGAATGTCAAGGCGGACTTTCTCAGTCGCCATACCTTGGAGCCCGGAGAGTGGCAGCTATCTGCTCAGGCGTTCTTGGGCATCACGAAGCGCTGGGGCCAGCCGAGCCTAGATCTGATGGCGTCATCGGCCAATTGCCAAGTGCCGCGCTTTTTCAGCAGAGGACGGGACCCTCGATCCCTGGGAGTAGATGCTCTTCTCCAACAGTGGCCGACACAAGAGCTTCTCTATGTGTTCCCGCCCTGGCCCATGTTGGGCAGGGTGCTAGACCGGGTGGCAAAGCATCCCGGCAGGGTAATCCTGGTGGGTCCGGATTGGCCCAGGCGTCCCTGGTATGCGGACTTGATCAGGCTCTCAGTCGACGATCCTCTGCGGCTGCCAGTGGAGCAGGGCCTGTTACATCAGGGTCCCGTGGTGATGGAGGATCCCTCCCCCTTTGGTCTTACGGCCTGGCTATTGAGCGGCAGCGTCTGAGGAAGAAGGGCTTCTCAGACAAGGTCATCGCCACTATGCTGAGAGCGAGGAAGCGCTCTACTTCTACTGCTTACGCCAGGGTTTGGCGTATCTTTGCAGCGTGGTGTGAAGCAGGCTCACTTTCTCCCTTCACTGCTCCAATTGCTTCAGTGTTGGCGTTCCTGCAAGAAGGTCTGGAGAAAGGCCTGTCGCTCAGTTCCCTTAAAGTCCAGGTAGCGGCTCTGGCTTGCTTCAGGGGCCGCCTGAAGGGTGCTTCCCTGGCTTCGCAGCCAGATGTGGTGCGCTTTCTCAAGGGAGTTAATCACCTGCGCCCTCCTCTGCACTCAGTGGTGCCTGCGTGGAATCTCAACCTGGTACTAAGAGCATTGCAGAAGCCGCCTTTTGAACCCTTGTCGAGGGCATCTCTGAAAGACCTGACGTTGAAAGCAGTCTTTTTGGTGGCTATCACTTCAGCCAGAAGAGTTTCCGAGCTCCAGGCGCTCTCATGTCGAGAGCCTTTTCTGCAGTTCACTGAGGCAGGAGTGACTATTCGCACAGTGCCTTCCTTCCTGCCCAAGATTGTTTCTCGCTTCCATGTGAATCAGCAGCTCTGTCTCCCTTCCTTTCGTAGGGAGGACTACCCAGAGGAGTACTCTGCTCTTAAATATCTGGATGTGAGACGAGTCATCATCAGATACTTGGAAGTGACCAATGATTTCCGGAAATCGGATCATCTGTTTGTCCTGTTTGCAGGTCCTCGTAAGGGTCTGCAGGCTGCTAAGCCTACAGTGGCAAGATGGGTCAAGGAAGCCATTGCAGCGGCTTATGTGGCTGCGGGGAAGGTGCCGCCTATCCAGCTGAAGGCTCACTCCACGAGAGCTCAGGCGGCCTCGATGGCAGAGGCCGGATCCGTCTCCTTGGAAGAGATATGCAAGGCGGCAACTTGGGCTTCGGCTCATACATTCTCCAAGCATTACCGTTTGACTGTGGCTGCACGGGCGGAGGCCCGGTTTGGAGCTTCAGTGTTGAGGTCAGGGATTTCAATGTCCCGCCCTGGGTGAGTACTGCTTCGGTACATCCCACCAGTCTATGGATTGATCAGCTTGATGATATGGAAGGTAAAATTATGTATAATCATACCTGATAATTTTCTTTCCATTAATCATAGCTGATCAATCCATAGCCCCTCCCAGATATCTGTACTGTTTTTATTCTGGTTGCATTTCAGCTTCAAGTTTAGTCTTCAGTTACTTCAGAAAGACTTCGTGTTCAAGTTTTTTCACTTGGATTCTTCAAGAGTTGAGACGAGTTTGTGTTACAGTGAGCTGCTGCATTTCTCTCCCCTCCGTTTTACGGGGCTGGATTGAGACTTAAAATTCTGCCGGCACTCCCTCCCGCTTCGTGCGGCTGTAGGGCAGCTTTGTACCCCTCCCGCTTCGGCGGTGTTAGGGTCAGTCAGCTCCTCCCGCGGTTGCGGTTGCAGGATAAGCCAGATCCCCCCGCATCGGCGGGTGTGGTGTCCCTCCCCCGCTCCGCGGGGATGAGCTGGACGGATTCCCCTCCCCCACTTGTGTGGGGATGAGCTGGGTTAATTCCCCTCCCCCGTTTCGGCGGTGGTGAGCTGGGCAGAGTGTCCCTTTGTGGGTGTAATTCTCTAAGTGCTGAGTCCTGCGGATGGAGCTTTGATATCGACATACTGAGGAGTTTCCGGCAGCACATGACCACATATAGGGAGGCAAAAGTTTGCTCTCTATCTCCACCTGCTGGTAGATGGACACAACCCACCAGTCTATGGATTGATCAGCTATGATTAATGGAAAGAAAATTATCAGGTATGATTATACATAATTTTACCTTCTGTTACCCACCTGTTCCATTTTTTTGTATTTTTTGATCTGCTGTTTTTCTCCTTTGGCTTAGTACAGCTTTTTGCACAGTTTGGTTGTTTCATTGACGATCGTTTTGCTCTCTCTTGCCACAGCTCGCCTCTATTCCTGCCTTGATCATATGAGGGAAGTGCTTGGGGACTCTGTGGCTGAGCAGGAGATGATTCGAGCAGTGCTCAGCAGTAAATTTGATGTGTCGCAGGCCTTGGACCTTGTTCTCACACGAAATGACAAACAGAACATGAAGACTATCTCTTCTGGGAAAACAGCAAAAGGTATTTATGATTTTTATAGAATGATTTGTTTGGGATGGCATATTAGTTTGATTTCCTCTTGGAGAAATTAATTTATATTCAACATGTGGGTTTATAATGCTGCAGATAGCAAATAGGAGAACTCTCCTGTGCTTTAGCATCCATCCAAGATAGTGTAAGGATACCACTGGGGTGTGACATTCTTCATTTGCCAATCTTACAAGCACATAGTGAGCAGCCATTGCAGTTTTCTCACCACTTCTCCAGGGACTGTTTGAATGTTAGAGAAGTTCAGATTCTTTATCCCCTTTGTCCTAGCTGCCTTTGCTGGTGCCAGTCATGATGATGACTTAAAGTATATCCTGGATAGATCATTCAGAATAGAGGAATCTTTCTTGAGTGTTGAAATATGGTGCTTCCCCCCCTCCCCCCTATTAAGTTTGAAAACTGCAGTACAAGGTATGGTCATTATTTTTTGACTGTGTTTAGTGTGAATGGTTTGAAAATGACAGTATTGACACATCCTGAATGCTGTTTGTAAATTTTCTGTATGTTGAGTGATTATATTATACAGCAGCAGAAGAGAGGAGGGTAAAAGTACACACAACAATACAAATGCAAAAAAAGCACCAAGGGCTGTTGAATGGGAAATTCAGAGTCCTTTATTGCTAGACCCGACACAGACTGTGTTTCAGCATTAAATGCCTCTGTCAGGGGTCAGTATGAATCAGTCTATCTAAAATATTGAGCTGAAAGCTCATATAATCAGCAAACCTCTTGTCCTGAGCTTGACAGGCTGGGAAGTCAGGAATCAACTTCTTTGGAAGAGAGAGAACGGGTCAGCACACTCTTTCCTCTGTGAGAGGAGGGCCAGCTCTGAAATGAAGGCGTGGGCACACTCTTCTCTCTCTCAGAGGGAAGAGTGTCCTTACCCCTCTCCTCTCTCTTCCAAGGAAGATAATCCTTGACTTCCAAGCCTATCACTCAGGGCAAGAGGTTTGCTGATTATTTTAGATAGACTGACTCCTATTGACCCCAGACACAGGCATTTAACCCTGAAACACTGCCTGTTTCAGGTCTAGCAATAAAGGACTCTTGATTTTCCCATTCTTAAATGGCTCATGATGCTTTGAGTGATTATATATATATATATATATATGTTTTTTTTTTTGTTACATTTGTACCCCGCGCTTTCCCACTCATGGCAGGCTCAATGCGGCTTACATGGGGCAATGGAGGGTTAAGTGACTTGATCAAGGAGCTGCCTGTGCCTGAAGTGGGAATCGAACTCAGTTCCTCAGTTCCCCAGGACCAAAGTCTACCACCCTAACCACTAGGCCACTCCTCCACTCCATATTATGCATATAGCGCATATTTGGTACCTATCGGTGCAGAAATTTCCCAGCAAATGCACGTAGGGGCCCTTTTACTAAGGTGCGCTAATAATTAGGTTGTGCTGAATGATAAGCCCATTATATTCCTGTGGGCATCTTATCATTTAGAGCATGCTAAATCTGTTGGTGCACCTTAGTAAAAGGACTCCTTTAATCTTTTTTTTTTTTTTTTTTTGCCCCTGACAATGTTTTTATGCATTTCTCTGGCTTTTATTTTGCTTTTGCTTTCAGTATAGTATTCTAAATGCTGGTATTTGAAGCGCTTTACACAACATGAATATTGTAGCTACCAAGTGTTTTGATAAAGCACTAGTGCAGTGATGGCGAACCTTTCAGAGACCGAGTGCCCAAACAGCAACCCAAAAACTAATTATTTATCGCAAAGTGCCAGCAGGGCAATTTAACTCATTATGGGTGGGGTCACTACATGACTCCACCCCTATGATGGCCACACCCCTTACACCAGCCATGGCGCATATAAACAGACATCATTGAAAATATTATATTATACTAGTATAGGAGAAAAAAAATAACATGATTTTTTTTCATTATAAATCATTTCTGTAAGCTGTTACAGCTCCAGTTTTCTCAGTGCAAAATAAGACAGCAGATGTAAATTGGACATATTCCAAACACTAAAATAAAATGATTTTTTCTACCTTTGTTGTCTGGTGATTTTGTTTTTCTATTCATATTGGTCCTGTTCTCTTAACTCCGTTTCCAGGCTTTCTTTCCATTTCTTTCTTTACTTTCCTCCTTTCTTCTTCATTTCTTGCCCTCCATCCATGTGCAGTTTTTCTCCTCCCTGCCCTCCCCTCCATCCACCCATGTCCAGCCACCCTCCTCTCCCCCCTGCCCACCCTCCCTCCCAGCGGCAGGCCTCCCACCCAGCAGCAGGCCGGCCTCCCTCCCTCCCACCCAGCCGCAGGCAGGCCACCCACCCACCCACCCAGCACCAGGCACCCACCAGGCACCAGGCCTCCCACCCAGCACCAGGCCGGCCGGCCTGCCTCCCTCCCACCCAGCAGCAGGCACCAGGCATTCCTCCCTCCCTCCCTCCCACCCGGCACCAGCCCGCCTGGCCTCCATCCCTCCCTCCGAGCACGAAATTTAAAAGTCTTCCCTTGCCGGAGTTAAGGCGGCGTTAGCAGTAGCAGCGAAAAGCGGGCTGCTGGCTCGGCGCGCCTCCTTCAGCCTTCCGTCTCTCAAGCTGTGGTCCCGCCCTCATTTCCTGTTAGGGCGGGACCAGAGCTTGAGAGATGGAAGGCTGAAGGAGGCGCGCCGAGCCAGCAGCACTCTTTTCGCTGCTACTGCTGATGCCGCCTTAACTCGGACAAGGGAAGACTTTTAAATTTCGTGCTCGGAGGGGGGGATGGAGGCCGGGCGGGCTGGTGCCGGGTGGGAGGGATGAAGGCCTGGTGCCGGGTGGGTGGGAGGGACGACGGAGGGCTGGAACTAGCTGAGGCGACGGCCGGCGCGCGTGCCAACAGAGAGGGCTCTGCGTGCCCTCTCTGGCACGCGTGCCATAGGTTCACCATCACTGCACTAGTGGCTGAAATCTTAATGTATCTGCAATAAATGTAAAGTCATCACTGCATTAAAAATAAAGAAAAAAATTGCAAGTATGTTGCATACATTTTCGCATTTTGTTTCTGGAATTCTTGTATCTATCTAGCATCTAACCTCTATGCGACACAATATTCTTATAAAATGTGTTTGGTTTGATTCAGGGCTGAGCATGTCATCTGTTTTATATATATATATGTATCTATGTTTATGTTTCTGAGAGGATAATGTTATAAGAGGATGCCTGTTTATAAAATAGACTCCCAAAACAATTAGCACACAAATGCAGACACATTTACATCAGTTCTGAAAGTTGGTGTAAATGTGTATTTATGTATTTTATAAAATATGTGCATACATAGCAAAATGTTTATAAAAGGTCTTTTCTACTCATAAATAAGCTTTAAGCACTGAAATACTATAAAAATACCCCTTGAAAGTGTCCGTCAAGAATCTTGCCGTAGTGGTTCTGGCCCTGAGGGGCACTGCATACTGTCACACATGCACCTTGCAGAAAGCTTGTGCAGGCATTCTTTTGGGTCACACAGCACCGTGGTTTTGCAGACAGACACTATGCCTATGGGGCTGGAACCAAACCCAGTAGCACCCAGAACTGGAAAGAGGCTGAAGCTTGCCCAGACACAAAGGAATAGGATGCATAGAAGCACATTTGAGCAAGGGAGCAAGGGAGCAAGGGATGTGATCCCATGGGTTGGGGGTGATGAGATGATGAAAATGCCGGAATTGAGCAGGAGTGTCAATATCATAGCCATGTAGACATTTTGCAAATATCATTTTTTTAAAGTCAGTTATATGCATGCAGAACTGGTACATCTATTTTTGCAGAGAACCTCTGACACAGTTGAGTGGTGGCAGCAAGTGGACGGTGAAAAGCTGCTTTGAAAATTTCAGAAAAGGTGGCATATGAACTTGATGATCTCCTGAGCACAGGAGAGCTATGCGGTTTTTTTAAAATTTTTAATGATGCTGGCTGATATTTCTTTTTAAGTTGATACTGGGTTTTCTGGTGCTTCTAGCAGGCCACATCATATTTTATCCTCTCTTTCAGCAGCCCTTGAGAAAAGTGGCGGCCAAGAAGCCGTGCCAAAGGGACATTTGCTACATTTTGACTGTCTAATATGCAGCCATCATAGATTACATTTTTGGTGTTGTTTTGCCTGTTTTGTTAAATAATTTGAGTAACATCTAGTGATTAAATGCCTTTTTTTTCCCTCTTCTCTTCTTGACCCATGGTTGCTGACCTTATCTTCTACCCATGTTGGACTTTTTTTTCCTCATGGCTGCTTATCCATTTGAAACTTGCTGGTTATCGTAAGGTAAGGAGCCTTATCTTGTTCTGTGGAAGGGCTATCTATTGTATGCAATTGGTCTAATCTGTCTAAAAACATTTCACATGACACTGATACATTCCTTGGTCTCGGTGACCTGATAGCCAAAGCGGAAACTACGTCCACTGTCTCTGCTGAATCAAGAAATAAAATACATTTTGGGACTACAAAAATTAAGATTCCTCCGGAAACCCAATCAAGCATAGACTTTTGTCTGACAGGGCCAGAAGTGTTACCATTATCTGCCTTTATGAATAACATACCAAAACAATCATTTTATGATCCTAGCAACAAGCAGGAAAAGAGTGGATCTCCTCTAAGCACCACCAGCCAATTAGATTTGTTTCTGAACCCTGATAGTGATATTGATATGGTTCCTGCATTAATAGAGGCAGAGGTGCCTGAAAATTTGCCCCATCGACTGCATGCTTGTGAGTCACTTTGTGCACAAAATGCTGCTGGTCAGAATAGTTCTATGAGTACCAAAAATGCTTGCTTAACAAGTTGCTTAGAAAATATGACACTTGATAACCAAGCAAGCCACAGTCCATGTGGAGACACTAAACTCTTTGGAAGCCTCCACTCAGTTCTTCAAAGTTCCCAGGGTGATGTGCCTTCAGAAAAGGAGAGCTTTCAGGTTTCAAAATATGGAAGCCCCTCACTGGCTGACCTAATTCAGGAGCACAAAGGGATTAATCCAAAAGCCTGCTCATCAGAAGAGGGGCTAGAATCTGTAGTACCACTGTCGCCCCAGACTTCATGTGAGATGCCGGAGTTAACTGATTCTCTGTCATCTGTGGTATTCTCTTGCTCTCCAGCAGACCAGCAAACTAGATGTTTTTTGCTTTCTGATTTAATTGCCAAAGACAGTGATAAAGTGGGAGCTTCTTGTGTTTCCAGTACAGTGGAATTTCAGCCTACTGTGGAGGTTGATTCCAATATTGACCTGAGTGTCCTTATCAGAAACCCAGAGCCTTTGTTGGACCTGTCAAGCATGCTCAATCCCCCGTCTAAGGGTTTAAATTCAAAGCAAAAAAGGCATAGCAGATCCTCTAAAGAGAGCAAGTTGTGTAATAGAAGGCATATTTTGAGAAAGCAAACTCCATGTTATCCGTGGACGAGGACTCCTCTCACTGCCAAGCCATCAGCTTTTGCTTTAACCCTCTGCTTCTGTTACACCCCGGGATACTGCAATAGGAACCTTTTTGATTTTCCTGAGACCCTTCTATACAGTAGACAAGTGCAGGGAGCAGAAACCACGGACAAGAGTTCTCTGATAGCCCTAATACCATTTGATTTTAAAACACCTTCGCCTGATGATATTGTAAAAGCCAACCAAAAAAAAGCTTTTACAAGGGACTAATGTGGAAGAGAAAAAAATACAGAGACTAGTGTATAGACTGTTTGTTGATTCTTTGCTGAGCCATTTTTAAAATCTGAATTTATAAATGTTTTAATTTAGCATAAGCTATGGGGCCATTTATAAATTGGGATTTCAGATCCCATTCTAGTTGTAAGATATTTTAATTTTTCTAATTCTGTTTAATTAGGTTTGTAAGAGATTTTTAGCCTACTGTCTAGATGTTTGCACTGGCCATACAAACCACAGGGGGTGGTAAATTTTAACTGTCATCCATCATTCATTGTTATTGCTCTTTATCAAGATATATAAATAAGTGACTTTTATATTGGGGTTGGAGGAGGGAGAGGAATAGAGGTCCTCAGGCACAGTGTAGAAAGTAACAACTATTTTCAGCCATTGATTACTGGTGGCTGGATCTGCTAATATTTTACCTGAAATTATGGGTAAACTATCTTAACTGTATGGGGTATTTTCTTTTGTAGTTTTAAAACAAACCCTGAAATGGAAAACAGACCCTACTCTACAGATGTGTATAATTTGTGAGCCAGTATTGGTGAGCATTGCATCTGTTTTTTACTTGGCAATAATTAAACAAATTAATGGTGCTGTAGGTTTTTACCTGTATTTGACACATTTTTTTCTGCGCTGTGAGTAGGATTCCAGCCTCCATGGCTAATGTGTGCCATCTTTATCATGAGGCCATATGTGGTTACATTAGGAAATGGTGGCTTCTGTTTTACCCTGGTGCCTGAGACCTCTCCTCCATTACAAATGATGTCGGTCTCATCTTCAGCCTTATTTTAACCTACCATGTCATCAAAGTGGGGGCGGGACAACTTAGTGACCTGGACCTGTGTTCTCTCTCTAATTTTTACTGGCCCATATGTGCAAGAAAAAGGAATAGCATATTATTCGGCCGAGTACGAATAATAGGCATTGAGCTTTAACATAATAATAAAAGAAGCAACGTGAAATCAGAGATCAGGGTTTACTTCAGTAGGATTTAGCACAGTAGAGCCCTAGAGTATTTTCTTTCAGGTTTAAATCACAATTCGGACGAATATGAATAAAGTATTCGGGGCTGAATCGAATATGAATATTTGGTACAGCACTAGTGTGCAGTATAGCCTATGTTCACAGTAAAGAAAGCCAGCAAAAAGTTTGTGCACACAGTTGCTAGACATGTGCATTTCCTTTCTGACCCGTGTGTGCTCGCATACATGCACAGCTTAGAAGGAACACTGGCCTGGACAAAATGAAAACAATTTAATCGTACATTTTTTAAAAATCCTGGTTCACATTGGCCTCCTGCAGTTTACTTGTTTAGACACAGGTTCATAAATTGCACAAATCTGCAACATTGCTGATGTCTACATTGCCGATGCATAGAGCACTTTGTTGACTATTTGCTTTGCATATATAGATAAGGGGCTCTCAACCCAGTCCTCAGAACACACCTTGCCTAAGTTAGTGTATGCAAATTTATCTTATGCATATTCATTGTGGGTATCCTGAAAACCTAACCAGCTAGTCGTGTCCTGAAGTCTAGGTTGGTAATCTGTGATATAGAGGGTAATTTTATAAATCTTTATGCGTGCAAGACACCTCTTTTATAAAATTAGGTCATACCTAAAAGTACAAACCATGTTGTGTACTCCATATAGTAGGTGTGCTCAGGGAAGGAGTTTGGGTGGAGCATGGACAGAGCTGCAATTTATGCATATACCCTATGCCCTAACATTGTCAAGCAGCTGCTTATCTTTGCAGAATTCGTGCTACTTTTATAAGGACACATAAGGAGCTGTTCTATAACTGAATGCTTCAATTTAGGCACACTGAGGATACTTGATGTGATGATGGCATCTGGGCGCCCGGATTCTTTTATAGAATACTAGCATATACGAGTATCAGCATGCCTTACATTTACTGCCAGCAGTTAAACCAGCAATAGAGCTGGTGTAACTGCAGGTGCCTAGGGACAGGCGTAACTTACAGCATGCAGCCTTGCCCATGTGTACACCCGCTCTTGTGTTTATGTGCTGTACATGATGTTTTATAGAATATAACTTACACACGTAAGTGTACACATCTGTGAAAGTGTTAGTATTACGTGTCACATGCACATGTAAATGTACAGAAATAACAGATGTCTAGTTATAGAATTGCCCTTATAGGGCTTATATATCTTTATAAAATAGACAAAAAAATAGCCACTGAGATACTATGTCATGGTGAGAGTTTGAGCTTTCAAACTTCCCTCTCCAACCACCAAAAAAGCAGCAAGTTGTGCCATTGCTGCTCCTACCATATCCATTCCATGCACCTGCTGCTTTCTCCTGCAGCACCTGGCCAATTGGTGTAAACTTTAACTGGTGTACACAAAACGGAGCTGTTTTGCAGTGCAGGTGGTTGTAATCTTGTATTGGCAATATCCACAATAAATTTCCAATACAAAGAGGCATATTTTCAAAGCACTTAGCCTCCCAAAGTTCCATAGAAACCTATGGAACTTAGCCTCCCAAAGTGCTTTGAAAATATGCCTCAAAGTAGATTCAACATTTAACTATTAACCATTATAACAATGTCAAGCTCCATAATTAGTAATCTAGTAGTCTATAAAATTATATCCCAATTTCAGCAGTATCGTAAATAAATACATGACACACCCAGCATATACTGCTGCTAGTTCCAGTTCTGAACAATTTACTTAAAAGGTTTTTCTTATTGGACCATCAGAGGTGGTTTTCCACTTAAATTTTCAGTGGCTTTTACTCACCTTTTTTCATCATCGGTGTGATAACTCTTGTTCCTCTTAATGTTTCACAATCCTCTTTTTATATTTGTTCATTTGTAATAGACTTAATAAACTCGAAACAAATTGTATCATATTTATGTTAAATCATTTTGCCCATGGTGGTGCTAGGGAACTTTGTGCTGACACGTGTTTCGCTTACAGTGTTATTCCAACTACAGTAGAACTTTGTTATAAGGGACTTTCTACCCCTGATATCTCACCTTGCATCCAAACCAAAGTTTCAGCGTGCTTGTCTGACATTGCTGTCTGGATGTCTCAACGCCACCTGAAATTAAACATGACCAAAACCGAGCTTCCCATTTTTCCCCCCAAACCCACCTCCCCACTCCCCCCATTTTCTATTTCTGTTGATGGCTCTCTCATTCTCCCTGTCTCCTCAGCTCGAAACCTTGGGGTCATCTTTGACTCTTCTCTCTCCTTCTCTGATCATATCCAGCAGATCGCCAAGACCTGTCGTTTCTTTCTTTACAACATCCGTAAAATCCGCCCCTTTCTTTCCGAGCACTCTACCAAAACCCTCATCCACACCCTTGTCACCTCTCGTTTAGACTACTGCAATCTGCTTCTTGCTGGCCTCCCACTTAGTCACCTCTCCCCTCTCCCCTCTCCAATCGGTTCAAAACTCTGCTGCCTGTCTCGTCTTCCGCCAGGGTCACTTTACTCATACTACCCCTCTCCTCAAGTCGCTTCACTGGCTCCCTATCCGTTTTCGTATCCTGTTCAAACTTCTTCTACTAACCTATAAATGTACTCACTCTGCTGCTCCCCAGTATCTCTCCACACTCGTCCTTCCCTACACCCCTTCCCGTGCACTCCGCTCCATGGATAAATCCTTCTTATCTGTTCCCTTCTCCACTACTGCCAACTCCAGACCGCGCCTTCTGTCTCGCTGCACCCTACGCCTGGAATAAACTTCCTGAGCCCCTAGGTCTTGCCCCATCCTTGGCCACCTTTAAATCTAGACTGAAAGCCCACCTCTTTAACATTGCTTTTGACTCGTAACCACTTGTAACCACTCGCCTCCACCTACCCTCCTCTCCTCCTTCCTGTACACATTAATTGATTTGATTTGCTTACTTTATTTTTTGTCTATTAGATTGTAAGCTCTCTGAGCAGGGACTGTCTTTCTTCTATGTTTGTGCAGTGCTGCGTACGCCTTGTAGCGCTATAGAAATGCTAAATAGTAGTAGTAGTAGTAGACTTCTGGGTACTGGTAAAAATTGTCCCTTTATATCCAACTATACATTAATTAACTTGTTTACTCAATCACAGTTCACAGTCTACTGTTAACAGCAAAATGTACAGTATACATAAATGCAAAGAAGTTTGTCAAAACTTGCATTTCAGCTAAAATAGTCTGATAGAGATGTTTATTTAAGAAAGTCAGTCAGTTAACTCATTGCGCAACTGCAGTGTCAATCTCTTATATACATGGATCATTGAAACCTTGGGACTGTGTAAAATGGTCTTTTATAACCAGACGTCCACTATAACCGAGCCCAATATAACCAAACTGAAATGCATGGGATGTCCTATTCTCTCATCCGGTACTAAAAATGTAGTCCACTGTATCAAAGTGTCCCTTATATTAGGGTCCCTTATAACGAAGTTCTACTGTACATGGCGTTTACCCCATGGGGTGAAGCATCATGTAGTTGGAATGACACTGAATGGGGTGTGCCTTGAAATAGCAGTAATTCATAATTAGCTATTCTATATCATCACCCCTGCCAAATTTTCCCTTTTTCTTGTTGTTCACTGTCCTCTATTCCCTATCCCCTCCTTTTTTTCAGTATATTCACTTCCAAGATTCTTTACTGGTGTGAAGAATCTTTAATATGGTTTTAACCCAAAGCATGTTTGCTTTCCTTGGGCCTGGGCTGGCAACGCCTTAGGACAGTTGTATCAACAGTGGCTTTTCTTCTTGACCCCATGTCTATGTGTATATACATGTGTGGATTTATGAGTTTATACATTGAATTTTAGGAGTTGTAGTTTAGTGGAGCTCCAGAAAAGCATGGTGGTTGGCCTAACACATGAATTATGTATAAATAAAAATCAATGTATCCGCATCTTAATTTGGTGGTGTTAGCCAAACATCCAATAGGGAAACTGATCTTTTTATAAGTTATCATCCCAGTCACTTCTTCTCCTCCTCCCATACCCACAGTAACTGCTAGACTAGGGGTATCCAGTGTCGGACTTCGCCCAGTCGGGTTTTTAGGATTTCCTCAATGAATATGCTGAGATCTAGTTGCATGCTCTGCCTTTATTGTATGCCACTTAATCTCATGCATATTCATTGGGGAAATCCTGAAAATATGACTGGGTGAGGCCGATGTTGGCTACCCCTGTTCTATACTTCATCTGAATTCATTCATATGTATTGTCACAGATATCTGACCAGCAACACTTTTTCACATGCTTGAAAAATCTTGGGCACCAGGTCATCAGATATCTTAAGTTTGGCATCTCCTAGGACAGAGGAGATGATTTTGATATTTAGGAGGGCTCAGACTGAGAAGATGCTACAATGTTGACATTGTAAGTAGTATACTATCTCAATTTCCATATAGTTATCCAATGGTATTACATATTCATCTCACAGTTTGAGGTGTAGGTATATTCTTATTTTATCAACCTAGGACCTCAGCGCTACCTACGTGACTTATTCTACAAAGAATACTTGCTCCTGTACAAGAGCGCCATCGCTTAACATTGGAGCTGTATTTCTATCATCGGTGCTTATTTTATTTTCTTATTTCTTATTTTCTTGTGGTGGTAGTGCTCACAACCAATGTAAAAAACTTCTAAATAAGGAGAAAAAACAATGGTTACCTGGTCCTCTCGTCACTACTACACACCCTTACTGTGAGAGAGATATATGTCCCTTTAACCTTGAAATCTAACATGTGACTAAATATCAATTCTTTGCCTTTTTCTTTCACTTATAATTTTTTTTATCTAGATGGACAGCATATACTTTTATCCCAATCCCGGCTGTTCACTTATCTTAACAGCTTGTATCTTTGCTGTGTTATATCTTGGGGCACTCTGCTTTTCATTGCTGCTCCATCTTCCCAACCGGTTGGTACATTTGTGCTGTCCTAGTTCATCTCCAATCTTATTTCCAGTGGTCTATAGTAGAACGAGTTTAAGTAGTATACTATGCCATACTTTGTATTATTTGAATTATTTTTACTGCTGTAATTGTCTGTTGCTTATGTTTGTTTGATTTATTCACTGTACACCGCCTTGAGTTAATACTTCCAAAAAGGCAGTAAATAAATCCTGATAAATAATAAATTAAATACTGGCCTGGAGCTGTCCAAATCAGAGGAGTAAATGCAGTAAGTTTGTGTTAGATCTGTGCACTGAGGCTTAGCATATGGCTTCCTCATGACAAAGATGTGCTCCCCAATGCAGTGACCAAATAGGCACAGCACAAAAAAACGTGCACTAACATTGGAGAATGCACTGGATGCATGCACGCATGGGTCTGCGTTATTGTTAGGTGGAGGTCTTATGTAAGACTTCTAGTTGACACTAGTGCAGACTTGAATTCCCCCTCCCCAAGATCCACATGACACCCAGAACTCTCTGGACCCCCAACCCATGACCCCAAAAAACACTCCTGGTGATTCTATCTCTGCCTGCATCCTCCCATTCCTTGCATATGCCCTTGCGTATGTGTATTTATTTATTTATGCAGAACATTTATACCCCGCTTAATACCACTGAAAGCGGCCTCAAAGCATCCTACAATGAACTGATAAAATAATACAATGACAGTAGAGAGGGTAGAAGGAAGGGAAGGGAAAAGAGTCTAAAAAGGACTGTGGAAATCCAGACACTGAGATGTAACAGAGTGGCTGGAACAGCTCCCAACAAGGCACTGTAGTGAGACCCAGCGAACACAGTCGAAGCGCAGAAGAGGCAGCATGCAGCCTGGAAAGTGGAGGTGGTCACCGGAGGCAGAAGACAGCAGCTGGAGGCGAACAAAGCTGGTGGGGCCAACGGGTCCGGCAATAACACAATTTTCTGGAGCAGTTGGCAGTCTGATGTAGCTCCCATTTGGAGCATATAAAACCAACAGCCTCCATAAAGAGACCACCTTTTCTCATGTGTCTCGATGTCTGCTATTTTACTATCCTCCAATATCTGTTGACAGATAAGTTGAAATCAGTCATACTAGTGGTGACGCCATTTGTTGGACCAGCTCTTTTACAGCTTAGAAAAATGGAAAAGGTGTGTGTGTTTTTCTTTTTTTAATTTATCATTTTAAAACAAATTTCACAAGTAGAACAGTTATTTCCAGAGAAACAGAGAGAGAAAATATATTAATGAAGAGTTAGTTTGTTTCTCCTTTTTTAGACCACAAATGTGGAGGAGTGGATACAAAATATAAGGAGCTCATACAATAACACTAGACAAAAAAAGAAAATGCCCTTAACATGATATACCCTGCAATTTAAATTTATACCAACTAACTGTGCTAACATTATTCCACTGTAGATCATCTTTAGGTCCAAGTAGGCCCTAAGTTGATCAAGGACAACCCCCCCCCCCCCAGAGTTTATCCCTAAATAAAGCACTAAGGGGCCCTTTTACTAAGCTGTGGTAGGCCTACTGCGCAGTAAAAGAGCACTAATCCCACACTGGAAAATACTTCTCATTTTCTATCACGGGAGGCGTGCCTGGGGGCAGAGAGTAGGTGTGCCTGTGTTAATTGGGTAGCGTGGACATATTTGTAATGACCATATGCTAATGGGGAAATTAACGCATGGCCATTACAACCCCCCCCCCCCCCAAAAAAAAATATGGCCATTTTACTTCTACTCTAAAAATGGCAGCAGCGCCAAATACAAAGGATACCAACAGTGTAGCTTTTTCCATCACTTCAGATAGTGAATCTTCCAAAATAGCGGATAAATCCTTTAATTCATTTCTTCCTTCCTATGGTTGATCTTGATTTCTTTCCATCTCCCCTGTTGTATTTATAGTAGCATTTGGTAAGTAATAAACTTTAAAGGAGAAATAACTGCAGCAGAAAGTGTTAACATTTTCAATAAATAATTTCTTAAAGTAATCAACGGGACATTCCCACAGATTTAGGAAAATTCATGTAAATTTAACCTCTTATTGAAATTCTCAATCTGTTCAATCCTTCTGTGTATCACAAATTTATCCTTAATTATAGCAACCATAGTCTCTAAGAATTTTAGTCTCAATTTGTGTTTGTTTTACTTATTGTAAATGTTCATTCTTAACCGTTTCTAAATTCTGTGTTAATTCATCTTCTTACAAGATTTAAAACTTCTTGAGTTGATTTTGAAATGGTAGTATTGAGCCTCTGTAGAACCTGCCAGATACTGTCCAGGATGATCACTGTGGGAGCCATTGAAACTAATCCAGATTCATAGCTCTCTCACTCAGCGGTTGATTCACTGGGCCTGGCCCCCTCAATTTGCTGCTCCAAACCAGCACCTTCTGTCTTTGGAGTCTCCGTGGTCAGAACCCGTGCGTCAGCTGAGCACAGTGAAGTGTTGGCTACCGGTGGAGACAGCGAGATTTCATGCCCCAGTAAGATGACTTTAGTGGAGTAGACTAAAGCTGCTGTGCAACATTTGGGCCAACAATGGGCCATTATCCAGGTACAAAACCACCTGGGCCTCCTAGTCTTCTATTTTTAGCAAAGGTTAAGAACCATTTTAGGGTGTCTGGATCCTCCTATTCAGAATGTAACTGGGTTAAGGCCCCTTAGTGGTCTGATGTGGAGGTCTTAATCTCCCTTTGGTCCCTTCTCCCTCCTTAAAATAGTATCTCCTTGCTAGAACATATGACCTGTCCTAAACTCAGAGGATAAAGACAAGGAACTTAGGGTAGGTATTTCTGCTCTCCAGCACTACATAGGTGCCCTGAAGGAATTAATAGTGGTCCATGTGTGCAGGTTCCTGCAGCTATAGCGGAACAGTATCTAGTGCGCTGGTTGCCAAAAGGTTGAGCCTGATATACAAGGGTTCAGTATGGTGCAGCTGCATTCCACTTTAGTAGTGGAGTCCACCCTGAAGAAAGTGAATCATTTAGTTTAATTTCTTTTATTGCTTTTAAATAGAACATTAAAATAAGAGCTCATGGCTTGACAACAAGTAACAAATTACAATACAAGGCGAACTAGGAGCTCACAATCATGAGAGAGAACAGTATTGTTATGATCGTGGTCAGGACCCCTCTCAAACTTACCTTTTTCCTGGTGGTCAGCTTCTTAGCTGGCTTCCGTTTCTTCTGTCTGTCCTGTCTGAGCTAGCTCTCTCTCTCTCTCCGTGCTGGCTGCTGCCAGCATGGGGTTACTTGTTTCTCTATACTGCAGCTGTGGGTGTGGACTGAGTTAGCTCTACCTCTCTCTGGGTGTACTGGCTTCAAGTGCTTCACGGTGCTGCATTGGTGTGGGTTGGGCCTCTCTGGGTTTCAGTGTGCTGTATACCTGGGTCTGGGGAGTGTGACATCATCTGGGAGGGCCTTGATAAGGAAGTGGTGTTCTTTCCTTCAGGGCCTTTGCAACGTTTGCTTTAGGTAGGGTGGTGCAGTGTGCACTTCTGACTTTGTGTCTAGTTTCCCTGCTTGCTTTTGCTAAAGGTCCAGGTTAGTGTTAGTGCGGTGTGCACTTGTGACTGTGTGTTTAGCTTTCCTCCTTTTCCCTTGTGGTTCCCCTGCTTTTCCCTCTTGGTGCTTTGGAAGCACTTCTGTGTTTAGGACTTTGGAAGCTCTGTTGCTGATAGAAGTACTTCAGGGTTTGGTGATGTTAGGAACACTGCAGATTTTGCTGTTAGAAGTACTTCTGGTGTTTGTGCTGTTAGGAGCATTGCAGTCTTTGCTGTTTGTTTTTGGTGCTTTGGAAGCACTTTTGGCTTACATGTTTAGCTCCCCTGTTTTTTTTCCCTTGTGGCTACCCTGTCTTCCCTTTTAGTGCTAGGAACTCTTCTGGTTGTTTGGTGCGTGGGGGCACCTTAGTTAGTTTAGAGTTGTAGAGCACTGCTGGTAGCTTGGTGCTTAGTGGCACCTGTGTTAGCTTTGTGTTTAGGGTCTGTGCTCTGTTAGTTTAGGGCTTAGGAAGTCCCTTTGTTGTGCAGGGCTTAGGAGCTCCCCTGGTAGGTTAGGGCTTAGATCTGTTAGTTTTCTGTTAGGAGCACATCTGTTAGTTCTGTACCTAGGAGCACTTCAGTTCAAGCTTGTTCTAGTCCTGGTCCCTGTGTCATCCGGGTTCTGGTAAGTCCTGCCGGCCACTCGAACCCAAGGGCTCAACCCTTGGGGGGCAGTGGCTAAGTGCAGGTGAAGCTGTACGGACCAGTCCGGTGTGCTCCCGTCCAGTGTTCCAGTCCTGTGTCCTCCAGTCTGGGGTGTTCCAGTCTGGTGTGTTCCCGTCCAGTGTTCCAGTCCTGTGTCCTCCAGTCCGGGGGATTCCAGTCTGTGTTCCGGCTCGCTGGGCGGTGCCTGCAGTCCCTGCCGGTGCCGGTGTGCTTGCCCAGTGTTGGTTGGTGGGTTTTGCCTGCTGCTGTCGCTCCTCGGCAGCAGCCCAAGGGCTCACGTTTGCTTCAGAGCCCGGCCCCGCGGGCTCTGAACCTGAGAACCTGACAAGTATCAGAATTAAAATTAAGAAGGAGGCAAGTATGAGACTATGTGTTGAGTGAAGAGCGCAGGAACAGGGCTATAGTTTGTTTCACTAAATTAGACCATTTGTTTATGCATAGTCCACTATGCAATGGGTTGTCAAGGTGGCACCAAGCGATCAGAGATCACAAAAAAGCGCCCCATATATTACAATTAGCGGAAGTATGGAGCAGGGATGTAGTAGAAGTAGTCACGGTGGAGCGCCTGGGTGCAGTCTTCAGAAATCTGAGAAAGATAACTAGAAACGCATCACTGCAAGACATTCAGTATAGGATTCTCTACAGGGGTGCATATTACAAAAGCAAGAGGAAAGGTCTTGGGGATGTGGGAGGATGACATGTGCAACAAATGTAAGGGGAGTGTGGGCTCATTCTTACATTCCTTTATGGAATGCTCATCACTACATGCTTTATGGGCTGGTGCGTTGACACTAATAGAAGAAATACTGCAATGCAAAGTGGAGAGAAAGTACTCGATTACCTTGATGGGATGTGGGGACTCACTCAAAGAACAGGGACTGGGAGCCGCCCAGACCAAATTTGTATTGCTGGCAATGATAATTTTGAAGAAGTGCATATTAAGGGAGTGGGTGAATGAGGAGCCCCCGGACTTGAAGTCGTGGAAGAATTGAATGATGGAAATGGGTAGCTGGGTAAGCACAACATATAAATTCGCAGTGGTACTGAGACACCGTTAGTATCAAGATTTGTGGGGGAGAACACGAACTCTGTTTTCGCAGCAGCACCTGGATACTGGTTAATAGGGACTGCGTGCTGCTGGGGAAGCTCTCAAACTGGGAAAGGGGGGAGGGGGCAGAAGGGGGTGGAGAGGGAGGGCTATAAATAAAAATGTTATGGAGATGAAAATGATTAGAGGTAAACTTGTATTATAAATGACTTTCAATTGAGAATGTTCTGTTATGTTAGTGCTATCAGATGTATATTGTCTTATTCGAGGACAAGCAGGCTGCTTGTTCTCATGACTGGGTTGACGTCCACGGCAGCCTCTCGAAACCGGAAGAAAAATCTTGCGGGAGGTCCCGCACGCGGGGTACACCCACCGCACATGCGCGGCCATCTTCCCGCCCGTGCGCGACCACTCCCGCTCTGTTTTCTATTTTTCCGCGCTGGAGAGAGACGCAGTTTCATCCCTCTCCGTGTCAGCCCCGGAAAACCGTTTTCGTGGCCTAGTCTGCGGTTTCTTTTGCTTCTATGCGCGTTCGCACGCTCCTTTTCTTTTTCGTTTAAAAAAAAATCCTTATCGTCGAGTGTTTTCTTTTTTATTTCGCTTCTTAGCGGCCTTGTGGCCGCGCGTCCGATTCTTTGTTGTGGTGTTGTATTTTTACCGCCACCATCGACGGTTTTGACTTCGCCAACGCGATTTTTCTGTCTGTCCTCGAAGGTCCCGAGAGGATTCAAAAAGTGTGGTCGGTGCGGCCGGCAGATCTCGCAGACCGAGCCTCACGCTTGGTGTCTCCAGTGCCTCGGTCGGGAGCATAATTCCAAGGCGTGCACCTTGTGTCTCGGCTTGAAAAAGCGGACGCAGGTGGCGAGGCAAGTTTTTTGGGACTGTCTTTTCGGAACTTGTGCCGGCCCTTCGATATCAACGTCGGCGGCATCGGTGTCGACGGCTGGGACTTCGGTATCGGTACCGATGTCGACGACTTCAACGCCGAGCATGGCATCGACCCCAGGAGTACAGGTTCCCTTGGCCCGGCGACCTGCCAGAGATGGCGGCGGTGATCAACCGAGTGGGCAGTCCGCCTCGGCTGGTCCCGCCGCCCAGGGCCATCGGGACCGAACCCTGTTGGATCCGACCCCCAGAGGGCGCGGGGACTCCACCTCCTCCTCGTCCATGCCGCGGAGTGCCGATGACGGGCATTGGAAGAAGCTTGCGAAGAAGCACCATCATTGGTCGCCCACGGCGCATGGCACGGGCAGCTCAGGGAAGTCGAGAGAAGATTCGATCCCTAAGAAGCGCCCACGCCGGGAGGAGCGCTCCCCCTCTATTGAAGAGGTGTCAATGCGCGGTCGTCGGTTACCCCGGTACCGTCTCCTGGACCCAGGCAACTTCCAGCACCGACGCCCACACCGGCTCCCCAGCCTCTCCCGACAGCGGCCCTAGTCGAGTGTCTCTGAGCCATCCTCCCAGGTATCCTGGAGGGGCTGATGCGCCAGGCCCTGCCGGCACCGGGGGTGCTTGCGCCTGCGGTGCCGTTGATGAAAGCGCCGGCTGGCTCTGGCCCTGTGATGCAGTCTTCGACACCGGTGCCGGTCTCGATCGCCACTCAGGTGGAATCCCCGTCGATGGAGGGAGCTTCGTCCCCGCTGGCGCGGGAGTCCACCTCTTGGCACCATCATCGAGGACGCGGTTCCTCGGGGTCGAGATGGGCCCGGTTGCGGTCTGAGCTCAGGGAGCTCATGTCCGACACCGAGGAGGAGGCCTCGTGGGGGGAGGAGGAGGATCCCAGATATTTCTCCTCCGAGGAGTCTGCGGGTCTTCCCTCCAACCCCATGCCTTCACCGGAGAGGAAGCTCTCGCCTCCAGAGAGCCTCTCCTTTGCTTGGGACATGTCTATTAGCATTCCCTTCCCAGTGGTTACCATGGATGAGCTGAGGGCTGAGATGCTCGAAGTCCTCGACTATCCATCACCACCTAGAAGGAGACGCTGCTTCGGAACTGGTTGAAGCCCTTATCTAATACCACCATTCCCAAGAAAGCAGAGTCCCAATACAGAGTCCACACAGACCCGGAGTTGATGCGGCCTCAGCTGCCACATGACTCAGCGGTCGTAGACTCTGCTCTCAAGAGGGCCTGGAGTTTGAGGGATACCGTCTTGGAGCCCCCGGGGCGGGAGTCTCGCACTCTGGACTCGTTTGGGAGGAAGGCCTGCCACTCTTCCATGCTCGTGACCAGAATCCAATCATACCAGCTCTACACGAGCATCCACATGCGGAGCAATGTGCGGCAACTGGCAGACCTGGTTGACAAGCTCCTGCCAGAGCAGTCCCGGCCGTTTCAGGAGGTGGTCAGGCAGCTGAAGGCGTGCAGAAAGTTCCTGTCCAGGGGTATTTATGACACCTGTCATGTGGCATCCAGAGCCGCGGCCCAGAGTATAGTGATGCGCAGGCTCTCATGGCTGCGTGCCTCTGACCTGGGTAACTGGACTCAATAGCGGCTGGCGGATGTCTCTTGCCGGGGGGATAATAATTTCGGTGAGAAAGTCGAGCAGTTGGTGGACCAACTGCACCAGCGGGAAACCGCTCTCGACAAGCTCTCCCACCGGACGCCTTCAGCATCCACCTCCACAGGTGGACGTTTTTCCCCGGCCCGGCGGGCTGTACCCTACGCTTACAGCAAGAGTAGGTACAACCAGCCGGCCCGAAGGCCTCAGGGACAGTCCCAGCGCGCTCGTTCCCGTCAACACCGTGCGACTAAGCAGGCCCCTGCAGCTCCACAGCAAAAGCAGGGGGGGCTTTTGACTGGATCCATGGGAACATAGCTGCCATAAAAGTAGCCGTCCCAGACGGCCTGCTGGTCGGAGGGAGGTTGACAGTTTTTCACCAAAGGTGGCCTCTCATAACCTCCGACCAGTGGGTTCTCCAAATAGTGCGGTGTGGATACACCCTGAATTTGATCTCCACCCCACCAAATTGCCCACCGGGAGTTCAATCCTTCAGCTCCCACCACAGGCAGGTACTTGCAAAGGAACTCTCCGCCCTTCTCAGCACCAGTGCGGTCGAGCCCGTGCCACCCGGGCAGGAGGGGCAGGGATTCTATTCCAGGTACTCCCTTTTGGAAAAGAAAACGGGGGATGCGCCCCATCCTAGACCTGAGAGGCCTGAACAAATATCATCTGGTGCGAGAAAAGTTCAGGATGCTTTCCTTGGGCACCCTTCTCCCCATGATTCAGAAGGACGATTGGCTATGTTCCCTGGATTTAAAGGATGCTTATACCCACATCCCGATACTGCCAGCTCACAGGCAGTATCTGCGATTCCGTCTGGGGACACGTGACTTCCAGTATTGTGTGCTGCCCTTTGGGCTCGCCTCTGCGCCACGGGTATTCACGAAGTGCCTGGTAGTGGTTGCAGCGTACCTTCGCAAGCTGGGGGTGCACGTGTTCCCGTATCTCGACGATTGGCTGGTGAAGAGCACCTCAGAGGCGGGAGCTGCTGGGGTTTGTAATAAATTACTCGGAGTCCCATCTCCAGCCAGTTCAATTTTTCAAATTCATAGGAGCTCTGCTGAATTCACAGAAGGCTCATGCCTACCTTCCCGAGGCGAGGGCTCAGAACCTTCTGTCCCTCGCCTCCCAGGCCAGAACGTCCCAGCAGATCACAGCTCGGCAGATGTTGAGACTCCTGGGCCATATGGCCTCAACAGTCCATGTGACTCCCATGGCTCGTCTTCACATGAGATCTGCTCAATGGACCCTAGCTTCCCAGTGGTGCCAGGCCAGGGGGAATCTAGAAGATGCTATCCGCCTGCCCATCAGTTGTCGCAATTTGCTGCGCTGGTGGACGATTCGGACCAATTTGACCTTGGGACGCCCGTTTCAAATTCCTCAGCCGCAAAAAGTGCTGACGACGGATGCATCTCTCCGGGGGTGGGGAGCTCATGTTGATGGGCTCAACACCCAAGGGGTGTGGTCCCTCCAGGAGGCAGGTCTTCAGATCAATCTCCTGGAGTTCCGAGTGGTCTGGAACGCACTAAAGGCTTTCAGAGATCAGCTGGCCTTCCAAATTATCCAAATTCGGACAGACAATCAGGTTGCAATGTACTACATCAAAAAGCAGGGGGGCGCCGGATCTCGCCCTCTGTGTCAGGAGGCCGTCGGGATGTGGCGCTGGGCATGCCAGCACGGAATGCTTCTCCAAGCCACGTACCTGGCAGGCGTAAACAGTCTGGCCGACAGATTGAGCAGACTCATGCAACCGCACGAGTGGTCGCTCCATTCCAGAGTGGTACGCAAGCTCTTCCGAGAGTGGGGCACTCCGGTGGACCTTTTTGCCTCCCAGACCAATCACAAACTGCCTCAGTTCTGTTCCAGACCTCAGGCACATGGCAGACTAGTGTCGGATGCCTTTCTCCTCCATTGGGGGAATGGCCTCCTGTATGCGTATCCTCCCATACCTTTGGTTGGGTAGACCTTATTGAAGCACCATGATTCTGATCGCGCCCTTTTGGGCCCGTCAGATCTGGTTCCCTCTTCTTCTGGAGTTGTCCTCCGAAGAACCGTGGAGATTGGAGCGTTTTCCAACCCTCATTTCACAGAACGACGAGCACTTCTGCACCCCAACCTTCAGTCTCTGGCTCTCACGGCCTGGATGTTGAGGGCGTAGATTTTGCTTCCTTGGGTCTGTCTGAAGGGGTCTCCCGTGCCTTGCTTGCTTCTAGGAAGGATTCCACTAAGAAGAGTTACTTTTTTAAGTGGAGGAGGGTTGTCGTTTGGTGTGAGAGCAAGGCCCTAGAACCTCGCTCTTGTCCTGCACAGACCCTGCTGAATACCTTCTACACTTACCAGAGTCGGGTCTCAAGACCAACTCAGTGCAATTAGTGCTTACCATCATCGTGTAGAGGGTAAAGCCATCTCTGGACAGCCTTTAGTCGTTCGATTCATGAGAGGTTTGCTTTTATCAAAGTCCCCTGTCAAGCCTTCAGCAGTGTCATGGGATCTCAACGTCGTCCTCACCCAGCTAATGAAACCTCCTTTTGAGCCTCTGAACTCCTGCCATCTGAAGTACTTGACCTGGAAGGTCATTTTCTTGGTGGCAGTCACTTCAGCTTGTATAGTCGGTGAGCTTCAAGCACTGGTAGCTCATGCTCCTTATACAAAATTCCATCATAACCGAGTAGTCCTCCGCACTCACCCTAAGTTCCTGCCAAAGGTGGTGTCGGAGTTCCATCTTAACCAGTCAATTGTCTTGCCAACATTCTTTCCCAGACCTCATACCCGCCCTGCTGAACGTCAGTTGCACACATTGGACTGCAAACGAGCATTGTTCTTCTATCTGGAGCGGACACAGCCCCACAGACAGTCCGCCCAATTGTTTGTGTCTTTCGACCCCAATAGGAAAGGGGTCGCTGTCGGGAAACGCACCATTTCCAAGTTTGATAATCATCATTTTACATCATTAAAGTAAGATACAATTTTACATCATTAAAGTAAGATACAAGAGAGAGCCATTTTTTTCTATATGGGGCAAAGTGAGAACATTTCTTTGCAAGGTGTGTTTAATATTTGTAAGCTTGAAGCAACAAGATCTACCATTCTTGATAAGTGACTTGATGTAAAAACTTCCAGTGCGCATAGATTACTTTCAGAGCTATAGATATCATGGTGTTAACAAGGATACATTCATTGGGAATCAATAAGCTTTTAAGGTAATGATCTTTAAGTATTACAAACTGAAAAGTTATTGAGTCAGGGAGATGGAAAATGTCTACCAGCTGTGCCCAAATTTCTTTCCAATAATTTTGGATACACACACAGTCAAATATAAGGTGCTTAATATTGCCTATATGAGATTGACAAGACTAGCATAAATTAGAATTAGAGGCAGAAATAGCATGTAACCTATGCGGCGTCCACAAGGTTCTCTGCATGAAATAATATAAAGACTGGATTGTTGAGGAAGAGTTAGAACATCTAAAGAGGGAGTTCCATAACTGTTCCCATAGCTTATCTGTAGTAGGCTGTTGTATGTCTTCCTCCAAACATTTTCGCAATCCTGTACTCTTAGTAGGGTACACACTTAAGAGATGCTTATATATGTAAGAAGCAGCATGACCCAAATGCTGGAGCCTCAAATTGAAATTAATAAGCTCAGGGGTTTGAGATAATAGCTGAATTTGCAACTTACTTTTTAGTAGCACGGAACTAGTCTGTAGCCACTGATAAAACTGAGTGTCCGGCAGCGAAAATTCCGCTTTCAAATCTGAGAAAGACTTCCACGACTGGTTATTCAGATGTCAGATCTTTCAGGGCCCAGATTCCTATGCGTTGCCACTGAGACCAAGAGATTTGTTTTTTATCAATTCTAAAGTTGGGATTATTCCATATGGGCATATAGGACGTAACAGACCAAGGAATACTCAAAAGATTTGTCCAAGAGGAACAGTAACTTATGGGTAGTGTTGATGATCGGGTTAGAAGTAATGTTTTTAGGAAGGCGCATGCCAATTAAATATGAATGCACTAGCGGATCAATAATGGATTGTTCGAAGATTAGCCATCTGGGCTGGGGATCAGCATTTAACGGAGCAACCCATTCCACGCCTTGGCGCATAATGAAAGCTTTGTGATACAGCAGGAGGTCGGGAAACTTAACTCACGTACTTAGGGAAATTCTGGGTACCTTGTGGTTCCACAAAAAATTTGAGAGCAGTTTTTCCAGCTGTCTGTAAAAGGAAAAAGGGAAAAGGAGACTCATACTCATAGTATATGTAATTTTAGGAACTGGGTATAAATGCCACAAATAAACTATCATCATCTTGATGGTATCCAGCCTTCCCCACCAGGTGAGGTTTAATGGAGACCATGCAGCTAGAGAGGATTCAATTTGCGCAAGTGTTTTGTCAGAGTTAATTTTAATAGTGGTAACAAGATCCCTGTCAAAGAGAACACCAAGGTATTTAAGAGAGGAGGACACCCATTTGAGAGGCAATCCTTGAATGGAAAAAGGAGTGCAGACATCATTCAGAGGCATCAATTCTGTTTTATCCCAATGTATTTTATAACCTGAAATCTTTGAAAATCTAGAAATTAGGCTAATGGGGGCTTCCAAAGATGATTGAGGATTGGTGAGGTAGAGCAGAATATCGTCTGCATATGCAGAGAGTTTAAACTCCTCCTTACCCAAAGAAATGCCAGCAATGTCCTTTGAGTTACGGATTGCCACTAGAAGAGGCTTGAGGGTCAGATTGAATAACAAGGGTGAAATAGGACAACCCTTCCTGGTACCTCTGCGCAGAGTAAATGGATTGGAAAATTCTCCATTAGCTAGTATACGTGCTGAGGGTAGAGAGTATAGCAACTGCAGCATATGTATAAAGGATGCAGGGAAACCAAACTGCTCGAGAACGCCAAACAAATAATTCCAATCTACCCGATCAAAGGTTTTCTCCGCGTCAAGGGAAAAGGATAATACAGGATATTCCTTTGGTTGGGCAAAGTGGATAATATGGCATAGCAGTCTGGTATTATCTGTACCATATCTAAACTTAATAAAGCCAGCCTGATCTCTGTGTATAAGTGAATGAACAACTTTCTCAATTCTGCAGCACAAAATCTTTGCATAAATTTTATAGTCCGTGTTTAGAAGCGAGATTGGTCTATAATTTTGTACAAGAGTGCAGTCTCTATTAGGTTTAGGCAGTACTATGATGTTAGCATCCAAGAAGCGAACTGAAGAAGAAGACTCCAGTAGTGCTTGAAAGTAGGACAGTAGATGAACTGCTACAGAAGATGAAAAGGACTTGTAAAATTCCGCTGATAGACCGTCTGGACCTGGCGCTTTGCCTAATGGTAACTTGTTGATTGCAGAAACAAGCTCATCGTGCGAGATAGACTTGTTAAGTTGGCTGATATGGCGGTCTGAGACGCGTGGTAGTTGCAACTCCGAGAGATAGCTGGTAATTTCAGTGTCCTGAGATGAAAATTCTGAAGAATATAGTGACATATAAAGGGATTCAAAAGTCTCGAGGATTTGTGAAGGGGAGGTTACTAAGGAACCTGTAGGTTAATTGACGCAATCCTCATCCTTGTTCTGTTGCCCTTGAGATAAGTTGCAAGCATTTTACCAGCTTTGTTTGCTTCTGAGTAGTACACAACACTTTGTTTGAAAGTAATCACATTAGAGATGCTCGACAGTAGAGAATTATATTGCATTTTAAGCGACCTAAGCTGTTGAAGGGTAGACTTGGACGAAGAGGTATAAAGATTTGCTTCCAGCTGATGAATTTCCTTTTCCAGTGTAGTAACTTTAGCATTATTAAACTTGCGAAGATGAGATGAGTAGCTAATTATTTCACCTCTTAGCCAGGACTTAAACGCCTCCCAAACTGATATGTAAGAAAGCACAGAGTCCTTGTTGTTGTCAAAGAATTCAGCAGACCTTTGAGAGATGTGTTGTATAAACGACCCATCTGATAGTAGAGTAGTATTGAATCTCAAGGGCGAAGAATTAGACTTATTGGGCAACCAGGTGAAGTCATATGTTACAGCTGCATGGTCAGAAATTGAGATTTCATGAATTTTTGCATCAGACAGCATGGGGATCAGGTCCTTAGTTTCCAACACGTAGGCTATTCTGGAATAAGTAGGATGGGGGGGGGGGGGGGGGGAGGAGGCTGAAAAAAAGTATATTCTCTAGATTTCGGGTATAACAGTCTCCAAAGATCTGACCAGCCATTGGATTGCATAAGATTATTAACTGTACTCCTGACTTTGAGTTTAGCTGGCCTGCAGTCTGAAGATCTATCGAGATAGGGATCTATTGGGAAGTTGAAGTCTACCCCCAATTATAGCATGACAAGTAAGCGCATTCGGGCCAGATGTATTAATGATGTGAAAAAAGTTGGGATCATCAGTGTTAGGAGCATAGACATTTACTAGTATAATAGGCTTGTCCTCAAGAAACCCTTGTAGGCGGGACCATCTCCCTTCTTTGTCGGTGGCATGAGAGATTAGCTGGAAAGACAATGACTTTGCAAGAAAGGTACTAACACCATTGGACCGAACTTTTGCAGGGCTAAAAAAACACTTCTCAAACCAGTGCCTTCGATATGGTGGACCATGAAATCTTGCTTCATCTGCTGGTCTCTTTTGGTATAGGAGGTCCTGGTTCGCGGGCTTTTTAACAACAAGAACTTACCAGGTCTCAGTGAACTCGGTTACTTCTGATCCGTGGAAGGCCTCCTGTGGGGTTCCGCAGGGCTCCCCACTTTCACCAGCCTTATTCAATATTATGTTGATGCCTTTAGCTGCTGCTCTCGCAAAACTGGACCTTAACCCTTTCATCTATGCCGACGATATTACAGTCTACATTCCCTTTCGCACCACCGTGTCAGAAATTGTTCATCTCATTGATGCCTGCTTCTCCACCTTAGAACATTGGGCTCAGGTCTTCCGTTTCAAATTAAACAAGGACAAAACACAGTGTCTCATCCTCTCGTCCGTCCGCACTCCAGTAACTGACACGGTGCTCCCAGTATTGGGCTCTGTCCTTCCGATTGCCACAAGCATGCGGCTTTTAGGAGTGCAACTGGACACACACCTCCAACTGGACAATCATGTGCACTTGGTCACCCAAAAAATGTTTCACGCCATGTGGAGGCTTCGGCGTATCAGATACTTCCTTCCTAGAGATTTGTTCCACACACTTGTCCACTGGCTTGTCCTCTCCCACTTGGACTATTGCAGCGGAATTTACGCGGGCTGCCAGGCCTCTCTGTTGAAAAAATTCCAAACAGTTCAGAACACTGCTGCGAGACTCATCCTGAAAGAGCAACGCTTTGCACATGCCGAACCCTTACGGTTCAAATTACACTGGCTGCCTGTTCAGGAGCGCATTGCCTTTAAACTCTGCTCCTTGACCCATAAAATTATCTATGGGTTTGCCCCGGAGTATATGCACCCCTTGATCGACCTCCCGCCCAGGAATGTCAGCCCTACTGCTCGTTCCTTCCTCCACCTTCACTTCCCAAACTGTAAGGGTGTCAAGTACAAGAGGATCTTCGCCTCATCTTTCCGCTATTGGAGTCCTAAGCACTGGAATTCTCTCCCGCAACACCTTAAAACTCAAGCGGACCACGCCCTCTTCAAGAAGTTGTTGAAGACCTACTTCTTTGCCAAGACCTACTCCTCACTTTATACCACTGCTTGATGCACCCTCCCTGGCTCCTACCCTGCTAGTTCGCCCTGTTAGATGCTTCTCCCCCTGCATACTCCTTGTATATTCTTCTAAGTTTTCCTATTCTGTATTTTATTTAATGTTTGTAAGCCACATTGTGCCTGCATGAGTTGGAAAATGTGGGATAGAAGTGAACAATAAATAAATAAATAAATAAATTTACTCAAAAATGTAGAGCTTTCTTGTGCATCAAGATGAGATTCCTGCAATAAACAAATATCCGCTTTTTTATTTCTCAGATATAACATGAGCTTTTTTTCTCTTTATGGGATTTGAGATTCCCTTTACATTAAGGGAAAGAATTCGCAGGTTCTTCATAAGAATAATGAGAGATGAAATCAGAGTAATGTGCCAAAGGGCATATGCATGCAAAAATATTGGAAATATCATGCTAGGATAGGATCCTCCATAAAAATAAAAGAAAAATATAAGAAAAATAGTAAAAATAGAGAACGAACTCCATTGAAGAAAAAGGAGAATAATAGTAATAATACAGAAAGCTGTTCCAAGGCACATGAGCCCAGAATGAACACTCAGAATAGCTTTAGCCAGCTTATAATATATTTTATGTCCAGAGGGGAGATCACATAGCAGCCATAAAAATAAAATATATGAGAAGGAGAGAAGCTGCAATCATATTCAATTACAAGAGGTCAAGCTGTAGGGCAGGACTCACATTCAAGATAGCTCTGCAGAACATCAGGATCAAAGTAATGCTTAGTAATGTTATGAAGGGTTACACGCATAGTTGCAGGATACAATAGGCTATACAGAGCACCCACAGCCTTCAGCTTCAGACGCATTGCCAAGAACAGCTTTCTCTTTTTAGCAGTGGCTTTGGAGAAATCAGGGACTAGCAGGAGTTTTTCCCCTCCATGAAACACCAGGGATTTGGTTCTGACAGCCGTCAGGATTAACATCATTTGGTCATGCCACAAAAATCTAACAATGATTGGGTATGGGCCTTATTGAAGTACGGTGAGCACTATTAATATCAATGTCAGAGTCAGCTGGGGGAGCCGCAATATTTATGAAGAGGGTCTTTAAAAACCGGATCATGTTCTTACCCTCAGACTGCTCAGGGGGTCCAAGAAGCCAGATGTTATGCCTTTTCAGACGATTAGAGAGATCTTTTATCTCTTTCTGCATCAGTACAATTTTATTCAGCTTTCGTGAGGTTTCCTGCTGAAACGCGTCACGGGCAGCCATTCGATCTTTTAAGAATTCAATGCGGGCGTTGAACTGAACAAGCTGGGTAGAAATCGTGACTATCTCTGATTTGATTTCCGCTGTTGAGGCTAGATTTTGCTGCATCAGGTCCCGTAGGGCTTTGACGTCGCCAGCGTGAGACTCAATGCTGCCGGGAGGCAATGGTGTTTGAAGAGCCTTGACAGCGGCAACGTCCAATTTGTTTCGCTTGGAGGCTGGGGGGTAAGAGCTGTCATTTCTACTGGTTTTGGATGCCATTGTGTTGGTTGTCAGATCGCAAGACTGTAGCTTTAAAAAAAAAAAAAATCGAAAGTAAAAATCAGCTGCTACGGATCCGTTATTAACGATGCTGGCAGGGAGAACAGTTTAAGCGTCCATGCCAGTTAGCATCAAGCGCTGAATCAGAAAGTAAATCATTTAAAGGAGTGGCCTAGTGGTTAGGGTTGTGGACTTTGGTCCTGGGGAACTGAGGAACTGAGTTCAATTCCCACTTCAGGCACAGGCAGCTCCTTGTGACTCTGGGCAGGTCACTTAACCCTCCATTGCCCCATGTAAGCCGCATTGAGCCTGCCATGAGTGGCAAAGCGCGGGGTACAAATGTAACAAAAAAAAATACACTGCCTATAAAAGGTAGAGATAATGGGTTTGTAAGAGACAGTATTTCAGGGTTCCCTTCCGAGTTCCAAGAATAGCAGTGCATCAACTGTGCATGGTTTAGTACATGCACCATTGTTTACAGTATGTGTGTATGTACAATCCATTCCCCAGGGAGGTTTCAATTTCATGAAGGAGATGTTCAGTGCAGAAGAATGCAGGGAAATATCTCTAAGTCCAAGTATTAATCCTTTGTTTCTCTAGCAATAAATTCCTTGGTGGCAATAGGGGCCAGGAGAACACTGGAACTTCATGAGGATGTCTATAACAGGATGACTGATATGCATTGTATGGGCAAAAACATTTTCAGTAGCAAGGTGAAGGAAACAGTGGATTTAATCCAGAATCATTGCGTCATGTTCTAGATTCCGTCTTCATCAGTAGCAGACCAAACGTACCCTTACATGGAGCAGCCATTCTGGTAGAAAAATTGCATTCTGTATCAAGTAGTCATACAGGTAATACCAAAGATGGGCGACAGTTGCAACCTTCTAGACCCCACCAGAGAGACGGAAGGTAGCTAAATGCTCAGCCAGCAAACCAACCCAATGTCTCATAAGACACAGAATGCAACTCGTCCACACAAACTGGTGAGAAATACCAGGAGACAAATACATTCATGAATTGCAGTATCTGCTGCATTTTTCTCAGATACCAGTAGATACCTGGATGTGAAAATCAAATGTCCATGAAATTGGGAGATTTGAGGCTGGCATTTTAAACCTGAAGGATCCAAATATTCATCTGATATGAGTGCTCAGAATCAACCCCTATAAACCATGCAGTACTTCCTTCCTTCTTGGAGGCAAAAGATTGCTTATATTCTTTAGATCTCAAGTATGCATATACATGTCCTAATTTATACCTTGCCCCAAAATTTCTTCTTCATAGTAAACAGGACGCGGTTTATAGATTAGCGCATAGTGCCAGGAACCGTGACTACATTTAGGCATGACCATTTAAACTATTGAAAACCTGATATAAATTCCCACTCGTAGATCAGGCGTGGATCTCCCTAATTCTATAACACGCATAAATTTGAGGAATGCCCTGACCTGCTGATGCTGTCCCCATGGCCACTCCCCCTTTTTAGATCCACGCACTAGAATTTATGTGCAACTCTTTATAGAATATGCCTAAAATGGTGCATGCATAAATTCTAATTATTGCCAATTAATGCTGAAAGTTGCTTGTTACTCCCCAGTTATCGGTGCTGATTGACTCATTATTCAGTTAAGTTGTATGTAGAAACTGGATGTGTGTCCAAATTTTCACATGCAACTTAAAGTGCAATGTATGGAATCTGGGGGGATACTGGATTGTAAAAGAATGCTGACTTATATGAACACAGCCTCATCTTTGGGCTAGTCAAAGAGAATTCTGTTAAATTGGATAGCAGACTTCATTAGGGTTCTGTTAGCACTAAGGTGAGGAATGCAGTTAATGGTTTGTGAAGGTGCATAGACTCAAAACCATGGCAATGACAGACAAAGGGTAAAGGTCATGGATTTGATATACCGCCTTTCTGTGGTACTGCCAAAGCGGACAACAGGAAATCAGATACACGTATGTTGCCACCTTCATAGCGAGTTGCCTGCTATTATCTGAAATATACTGAGGGGTCTTGTGAGGGTAGTGTAGGTACAGAATGGTGTGGGGACGGGGACAGACTTTGCCCCCATGTCATTTTCTGCTTTTAAGGCTGTTAATGGACAGTTATTTATGTTCAAGTGATGCAGCCAACGATATGCATGGGGATCCTTTGCATTCCTGCTACCAATATGTCTTCTGCGAAAACATTTTTCTATTGCAAGAAGGACTATGAAAGACAGGAGAGCTAGACTGAATTCTGAGATTGTTGAGGACTTATTCATCCACAGATTAAAAAAAATCATACCAGTGCTTTGTAAGACATATTTCTCCCCTGCTAGGGCATACAGAGCAGGTTGTATTTTCTACCCCTGGACATTTTAACAGAATGAATTAAGGTTCCTTGGGGTAGTAGAAGTTTGCTATTATTGGGTTTGGGGGGGGGGGGGGGGGCGGTTATAGTGGCTGGTTGTTACTATTTTCTATTTGTGATTTATAAACAGGTGCACAGAGTATTGTTCCTTTTTATACTTTAGTAAAAAGATTTAAGTATAAAATCATAAGTGTTGAGGCTTCTGCAGATGAAGACAGGCTGTGGGGACATGGCAGGGATGGAGATAGCCTGCTGGGGCGGAGACAGAGATAAAAGTTTTGTTCCCGCATTATCCTCTAAGTGGAGGTATGTATAGAAAGACCTTCAGTTTTATGAGCTCTGTGTTTGTGCTGTCAGATGATGGCACTACTAGTGTTTTATCCCACTGTCTATGGAGAACCCCTGTTTCAGGTAGGCAGCTGTGCTTTCTGTGCCATCACATGATGTCTAGTGTCTCATCCCACTGTCTATAGAGAACCTGTGTTTCAGGTAGGCAGCTGTGCTTTCTGTACTATCAGAATCCTGCTATCCAGGCTTGGTCAGTGCAGGCAGCATCGTGAATTGCTGTTTTTTTTGTGTTTGCTTTTTTTTTTTTTTTTTTATAGTATGCCATCACCTTTAGTGCTGTATAGCATAAAGCTTCTTTGTCTCTGATGCTGTCAATCACAGACACTTAACTCACTTCCTGACTTGGTGCTTCTCTGTATCCGCTTCTGAGGTCAGCTCTCTGGGCTAGCATCTCGTGCACTGCTGGCTTGTAAGTTTTTCCCAGGCTAATCCACATTAGGACCAGCAGTGATAGACATGGTTGGTCATGTTGGATGTGAACAAGTCAGAACGATGGTGGCAACTTCTCTGACTTACATGTGTAGTTGAGGTTAGAAGTGGCCTGGGGTGGGGATTCTCAGGGAAAACATGAGCAGACTTTCAATAGGCCCACAGACTTCCAATATGAAATGGTCTTCAGTATGATGCATGTTCAACTTTCATTTTCTTTGTGACTGTAGCATGAATGGTGGCAGGCTTGCAGTGAATGAGCCTGAGGCTCATGGCAGAGACTTGTTGGAGTCTTAGCCCGCAGTTTTAGTCCACAGCTGTCTGTTCCTTCCTGTCTTTTTCTTCAGACAATAGAATTGGCAAGAAGTGGGAGCTGAGCTGATGCACCTGGTACATCTGCTATAGCTTCCTCTCACTTGGCTCTTGCTGGCATGCGGTCAGCCAGAGGCAGGTGGGGATGACAAAATGTCACATGAAGAGGAGATGGCTGCAGCTCACCAAGCCTGTTCTACAGCTGGGGCTGACTTCATTCATGCCTTTTCTGCCTATGTGATGGTTGAGAGAGGAGCAGCCGCCACCATTTTTCCAAATTGACATTCAGACCACATCTGTTTAACAGAAACCTCTGTATAATGTAAACTATTTTGAAAAAAATAGTATCCTCTGCCAATCAAAAACATTGAAGCCATTTTGCAAAGACTATAAATTTTTAGCATCTTGCTCACAGTTACTGTGTCCCAGCATTCATGTAAGGGCAGTGTCATAGGATGGGGCTCTGATGGATTCGTGCAGTCAGTATGTGATGCTAATTAGTATGAACTAATTTGATGTGGCGAGTGAGAGGCCATTTTTGAATTCTGACATTATGGTTTACTTCAGACTGGGTGGGGGTGAAGTGGAAGGGAGAGGTGCTCCGGGAAACTACATATAGAATTTCAAAACTAGACTTAAAAGTGGTAAGTAGTGTGTTTGATAGAAGGTAGATAACTTTTTCTTTGAAGTGCTGCATAGCATAAGCAGGGTACAACTTTCCTTTGTAGTGACACAATTGGTAGTTTCAGTGGGAACTATACAGTAGCCATATTGTGACCCAGGAAATTTCTCGCTCAATGTAGCAGTAGTGTGAATACAAACACTTAAGCTTAGTCTTTCAGAAAGATTCAAATCTGAATGATAAAAGTTTGAAGGAAAGAGAATTAATGATTCAGGCTTCCTCCTTACCCTTCACCAAACTGTTTTCTGTGCTGCTGCTGTTGCAGCTCCTACTGCCTCCAGTACTTTCCTTTAGTGGGATTTTTTTTTTTTTTTTTAGTATACAAATAAATGGGAGTTTCCCGTAATTAGTTTATGATGTTATCAAAGATTGTTTGATGCCTGTAGAAATCCTAGGGAAGCTGAGGCTAATTATGCATTTTTGGGTTAAGCTGCACTGATTTTATAAGTGTTTTTGTTTCTAGCTGACTTGAAATAAGCCTTGAGCTATGGATAATGCACATTTGGTTCCATTACACTGATTTGATAATTTGAGCACGTCAGATTCTGTGCAAAGGTTTGAGCGGCAAGGAAGTGGGCATTATTACTAGTGTGAATCCAAAATGTTCTTTTATGATGATTCTTGCATTTTGGTTTCCTTTTAGCAACAAAGAAAATGTTTAAATACTGGTGTACACTTTTGACTGTTTCATAATGACAGAGATAGAAGTAGGAACCTTTAGGCTTTGCAGAACAAATTCTCCTCTTCCTTTGAAACCAAACAGATATATATATATTTTTTTTTTAAGAATTTTTAAATCCTGTATTTTTCTCCCTTATTCTTTATTCCTGCTTCCCTTCACTTGTTTAACCCCTTGACCTAAGACTTTTATTTGTTTGTTTTTATTTATTTCTTACATTTTGCTGTTTTTTCGTTTAATTATAGTAGAACCCTTGTCTGTAAAGCACTATGTAAAATGTAATAGATATGAAAAGTAATCACTTGACTTTTAGGCGGCCCTCCTATTATACATGGTGACACGCTACTTGGTGGATGAATTGTGACTATAAAGTACGTGGAAGGGAACAGATTCTTCTGAATGACCTCCTTAGACTTTAAGGTCTCAGAAGGGAGTTACAACCTCTCTGGAACAACATCTTTCTGTTGCTGGTATTATATAGTTCCATGAGAATTAAGAGACCCATGTTTTAAAAGGTTTAATTTGGTTGAAGGGAATCTTGACTGCCTTAAGATGGAAGCAGGTGCATAAAAAGCCCGCTGAAAAAGAAGAATGTATTTGTATTGTGGTTTACCACAGGCAGGGAAAGAGGGCACCTGGAGTACTCATGAATGTTGACTTAAACACATTTGTACCATCCCCTTAACATATACTTAAATAATATTTTCAAGCTCATGATTGAGGGTTGAAGTTTCTGTTTTAGCCTCTGTCTACCTGCATTGTATATTAAAATAGGCTTCTGGTATAAATAATTCATTAGTATTGTTCCTAGTGCCTTGGATTTTATAAATTAGTGGATCACTTGTCTTAATTATACTGGTGTGTGTGTGTATATACATATATACATATTCTATTTTTTTTTAACTCGGTGTCTAATATGTAACATATTTTAAATCTGTATCTGCAGTTTGCTATTCTCCGAAGACAAGCAGGCCTATGTATGCTCACTTATGGGTAAAGCGATCCTGCGTTGCCTGGTCCGGGGCTTATGACAAACTGTAAAGAGCTTTGTGGAGCACATTGCATGCTCCTACATGCATATATGCATGCATGAGTGAGTGCCTTCACACCTGCCACGAGAGCATGGTTACCTCAATTCTTTTTTTTTTTTTTTTTTACCACAGTGAGGAGTGGTTGCATTTTGCTGCGGCTCTTCACAGCTTGGTCTGAAAGAGCTTTTTGGAGCCTTTGCTTGTGGTGATTCTCCTTTATTTTCCACATCATCGGGCTGCTTTTAGGCTTTGACTCCGACCAGGCTCTCCTGTTCTTTTTCTCTGGTGCCTTGCCCTTTTTTGTGGTACCATCGCTTTGATTTGGCTATGGAGGTTTTTCTTTCAATTTCCACTCAAGTTCCCAGTGGCTTCAAGCGCTGTACCTGGTGTAATCGGACCATCTCTGGCAAGGACACCTATTCTCGGTTGGGGAGCACATGTAGACTGGCTTCACACTCAAGGTGCTTGGTCCACCCAGGAAACAAATCTCCATGTCAATCTCCTGGAGCTTTGTGCTATTTAGAATGCTCTGAAAGCTTTCAGAGATTGTGGCTGTCTCAACAAATTATATTTCAAATGGACAATCAGGTTGCAATGTATTAACACCACTCATACAAATAGCAAGTAAAACTCTCTCAGATTATGATTATTATTTTAAAGGAGGAATAGACTTCAGATGCTCTGCATTCACTTGTAAGAATGATGTATTCAGTGTGAATGCTTGACTGCCTGGTATCCACAATTGAAGATTAATTTTCTTCGTGTGAAAATCCTGCGAGCTTCCTCATGAGCCAAAAACTTCCGTGTATTTCAACCCTTATCTGTATTTAGGGACTACTATAACGCTTACTCTTGTTGGTTGTTAGGGGTTTTCAGTAACATACTTTTAAAGTTACTAAAGGTACTTATCTTCACTATGGCTTTATCTGGTGGGAATGCTCTACAGAGAGCCCCTGTTTCGCTACAGTGCTTCGTAAGGAGCTGAACCCTCGTCCACTGAAAGTACCCTGGGAAGTAAGCAGATACAAGTTATTAGAGGAAACACAGTGATGGAACTAACAGCCAGGATTATTGCCTACCTTTTCTCGCGTCATCCTCTTTTTCCCTGAGGACTACTAAATACAAAATGGCAGTCTGAATTTAAACAGATGCCTCTGGAGCCCTCCTATCAGAGCGGGTCTCGACTCTTAAAGAGACGTAGAAATTTGTCCCGCTTAATAATGGGGCTTTATATTAAAACTTCAAATGAAAGCTTTCCATTCTATCCGGTTATTGAGCCTTTTGGGAGCTAAAGTTTTTAGCTTGTAAATCCAGTGTTCAACCTGGATTAATTTACAGTCTCAATCTTCCCCTTTATAGACTGCAAGATATGGTCAATGGAGATGCATTTGAAATCATTGAAGGTGTGAGATGCTTCCATGCTGTGGGCTACAAGTGGAGCTTCTGTATGCTGGTGCCTTATATTAAACTTATGGTCACTTAAGCGTTGCTTTAATGTACGGGTGGTCTTCCCCATGTACAACTTCCTACAAATGCACATTAAAGCATAAACAACATGTGTACTATTGCAGTCTGTGTCAGATTTCAATCTATATGCTTTATCTAAGGGATTGACAGAAGTATCTGTTCTTATAAGAGGACAAAACATGCATTTTCCACATTCCTTATGGCCTTTAATGGATGCTTCACTCGTCTGTCAACGTAGGTTGCATTATATCTCTAAGGTTCTGACCACGAGCATATGCTAGTCTTAGCTGATGATCGCGAAACACTGAATGCGTCTGCATTATTCTGCAATGGCACTTTAGGATTCAAACTATTTCCTTGATACCATGGTTATATTTAAGAATGCATGTTTGTAAGTTAGAATCTTTTTCTTTTATTTTAGGTTGTAATAAGCTGCTTCTTTGATTGTGTTTGGCCCTAGTATAGGCTATTTTAAGGACCCTTTCAGGATACCCTCTGGTGCCAAATTTCTGCAACGGGGTTTTAGCTTGGTTTTCGAAGGTAGAAATGTGACTACAGATTCTTCGAAATCTCAAAAGTTGGGAAAAAGGCAAACTGTCTTTGGTCGCTTTTAGGTGATTTTATTATAGCGGAGGAGGGTGTTGCGATCTGTAAACTTAATGCAGACCTCCTTGCTGATTGTTTGTTGGTGTTGTGTGACCAATACATCCAGAAAGTTGATTTGGGTAAACGAGTGTTGCATTGTGAATTGTATATTTATGACTCTGCTGTTTAACCAACTTGGTTTCTTTTCCACAACATAAGCACGTCATCGATATATCGATGCCATTTGAATATGAAATGTGACCATGGGTTCAACTTCAACCAACTATCTTCAAACTGAATCATGTAAAGGCAAGCGGTGGATGGGGCACATGTCGCGCCCATAGCTACACCCTTATTTTGTTGGTAAAACTGCTCTTTAAACCAAAAGAAGTTTTTATTTAAGGCTATGGTCGCAAATTCCATTAAAAAAAAATGTAGGAATCTGATGTGGACGAGGTCTAGTGCTTGACTCTGGGATTAATTCGAGCCGCATCTTCTAGGACTAATTTTTTAAACGTTGATAGTAAGGGGTCCACAGGGCGGGTTCCATTTGGACTTGTTTTTTAAAAATTGATCTGTCAAAAAAGTCTGCAAAGTACAGGTTTAGATTTAAAATCCTTATGAATATCTCAATGTCTATCTGTAGTTGAAAAAAATCAAAGGGTTCATATGAGATAAAGGATAACCCTTTCCGAAGAACAGTTTTTTCTATAGGGGTTAGGATTTTGGAAAATAAATTGAAGATTATTTCTTCCATTGGTCTTGAGACCGCGTTTGTCGACTGGGTTGCTGTGACCCCCCGATTGTTGCGACCTCTCGGGCATCTTTGTTGTCCTCGGCCTTGCCTAAAAAATCCTTGCCGGATCTTTGCTCTTCCCCTGAACTGGATGATGTTGATGAAGATGATTTAAAATGCACCCCTTGTGATTTTATGGGGGTCCTTTCTTCTATGGTGTACATCCAACGGCAAATTCTATTAGTTTTGTAATCAGTTTCATCTCTTGCAAATTTTTTTGTTTTTGTAACTGTTCTCTAAATTTATCCATATTTTCTTTGATTTTATGTTGTTTATCAAAAGCTTCCATACCTATTGAGGTTTTTAAATTAGATATCTCATCCGTAATTTTTTTCTTTTGCTCGCTTAGTTCTTTTTTACTCCATTCAATGATGAGTAACATTAAATCTAAAGAGCAACGGTTCAATATCCGATTCCATTTGTTGATGAATTTTTCAAAATGTTTGAAAATCATGTGGGACAAATTTCTACATGTCTCTTTAAAAAGAGTTGAGACCCGCTCTGATAGGAGGGCTCCAGAGGCATCTGTTCAAGTTCAGACTGCCATTTTGTATTTTGTAGTCCTCCGAGAAAAAAAGGAGGACATGAGAAAAGGTAGGCAATAATCCTGGCTGTTGGTTCCATCACTGCGTTTCAAACTTTTTCTTCTCTCTCTAATAACTTGTGTCTGCTTACTTCCCAGGGTACTTTCAGTGGCCGAGGGTTCAGCTCCTTACAAAGCACTGTAGTGAAACAGAGGCTCTCTGTAGAGCGTTCCCACCAGATAAAGCCATAGTGAAGATAAGTACCTTTAGTAACTTTAAAAGTATGTTACTGAAAATCCCTAACAGCCAACAGGAATAAGCATTATAGTAGTCCCTAAATACAGATAAGGGTTGAAATACACCGAGGTTTATGGCTCATGAGGAAGCTCGCAGGATATTCACACGAAGAAAATTAGTCTTTAGTTGTGGATACCAGGCAGTCAAGCATTCACACTGAATACATCATTCTTACAAGTGAATGCAGAGCATCTGAAGTCTTTTCCTCCTTTAACATAGTAGCATAGTAGATGACGGCAGAAAAAGACCTGCACGGTCCATCCAGTCTGCCCAACAAGATAACTCATATGTGCTACTTTTTGTGTATACCCTACTTTGATTTGTACCTGTGCTCTTCAGGGCACAGACTGTATAAGTCTGCCCAGCACTATCCCCGCCTCCCAACCACCAGCTCCGCCTCCCAACCACCGGCTCTGGCACAGATCGTATAAGTCTGCCCAGCACTATCCCCGCCTCCCAACCACCAGCTCCGCCTCCCGATCTTGACTAAGCTCCTGAGGATCCATTCCTTCTGCACAGGATTCCTTTATGCTTATCCCAAGCATGTTTGAATTCCGTTACCGTTTTCATTTGCACCACCTCCCGCGGGAGGGCATTCCAAGCATCCACTACTCTCTCTGTGAAAAAATACTTCCTAACATTTTTCTTAAGTCTGCTCCCCTTCAATCTCATTTCATGTCCTCTCGTAATACCACCTTCCCATCTCCGGAAAAGGTTCATTTGCGGATTAATACCTTTCAAATATTTGAACGTCTTTATCATATCACCCCATGTGTAAGAATATAAGGCCTGCTGTCCTCGTATAATACCTGCCACAGGAAAGTATCTTTGCTTTTCATAAAGTCAGGGTTTTAAAAGGTGGATGGGATTTTTCTAAATAATATAAATATTATATTCAGTACCCTTCTCCACCTCCGGCAACTCCAGGCTCCGCCCTTTCTGCCTCGCCTCACACCATGCTTGGCACAAACTCCCTGAGCCCATACGCCAGGCCCTCTCCCTGCCTATCTTCAAATCATTGCTCAAAGCCCACCTCTTCAATGTCGCCTTCGGCACCTAACCACCACACCTCTACTCAGGAAATCTAGACTGCCCCAATTTGACATTTCGTCCTTTAGATTGTAAGCTCCTTTGAGCAGGGACCGTCCTTCTTCTTAATTTGTACAGCGCTGCGTAACCCTAGTAGCGCTCTACAAATGTTAAGTAGTAGTAGTATTGTAAAGAATCTGTGTTTTTAAATTACTTTTCATGCTGCTTATCTTTGTACATGATTTTGCACTTCAATAAATCATGTTAATTTTTTTCTTTAACAGTGTGTGATTTCTTGCTTTAACCTTTTTGGTCTTATTTAAATTTGAGTCACTCTAAAAATGCATTACGAGACTTTATGGGATGGGAATTTTTTTGTGTTATGCTTCATTGCAGGTCCATCTCAGGAGCTTGCTTAAAACCTGAGTTTTACAAATTTAAGGGGAAAATAAGGAATTTGATTGTACAACTAGAACATTTCAGTACATGCTTGAAATTCATTACTGCAGATCTTCACCTTTCTTGCCCAAGACTAGGCTGTTTCTCTTTTTTTTCTTGCATCTTTTTAGTGAACTGGGCAGATCCATTATCTCAGTAACAGTCCAGGGTGATCTCTTTGACCCCAGCCTGGTCCACTTTAGGCTGCTTCTCGGTGGCATGGCTTTAATAGAATTTCACCACTGCTGGAAGGAGAGTAATGCCAGGCTTGAGCAAATGTCAGAAATTTCCATGGGTCAATCTAGGATTTAGGCATAAACTCCAGGGTCTTTACCCTCTCCACTGTTGGCCACCCTCTCTTAATTCGTGGGCAGGAAGTTGGAGGGAAAGCATAGTGGGGGGTAGTTTTGCAGGAACAAGACCTCTGCAATCTTTCTGGAGCCTGTGACCGTCGGGGTCTGTGTGCTGCCATGTGGAAGACCTGGGTTCAATGCCTGATTCTGACTTCTGTTCTCTAGAACTGTCAGGGTTTGTGGCTAGCCTTAGCCCAGGGGTTCTTAATCTTTGTAAATTCTTGCACCCCTTTAACTAATCAATGAACCCTCGCATATGTAACTGTCAATAGTCCACTAGTGACTATTGACAGTTACATATGCTGAGCACTGCTAACTTGTCACTAACATTACAGTAGTACACAGTTATATTACCAAAAAAGCTACACTTAAAGGTATAGCGCTGTTTACAAACAATGTGTACTGGATTTCAAGACCTTTCTCAGTACCCTGTTTGACCTTTTCCCATACTCCTTGGGGATGCAGGCGCCACTGGTTAAGACCCAGGATGGGAGAAGTCGTCTCAGGGATCACTTGAGGTATATCTAGTGCTAAAAATAAATAAGCAAACCCATGCTTTGTTATTGCTCATGACTGACATCTAGTTGCCAAACGTAGCTGAATTTTGAAAGGAGCTTTGGTTTGTTCCGCCTGGCTGATGAGCACTGCTATAATGACTAGGGTGATGCTGAGGATAAGCAGGATTCAAAATAAGGTGTTAGCATAGTGCAACAGAGGTTGGTTCCAACCGAGCTGGAAGCCTAAAGAAGCAGCAAGAAACTGCTGAACCATCCCTTGCCACTCGCCTTCACAAAACTATAATGGGAAATGGGACTTGATATACCGCCTTTCTGAGGTTTTTGCAACTACATTCAAAGCGGTTTACATATATTCAGGTACTTATTTTGTACACCCTAGAAAATAAAATTTCCTTACTGGTACCTCCCTTCTGAAAGACATATCCTAGCATGTACAGTTAATTAGAACATTTAAATATATATTTAGTTTAGTTCTCCAAAGTATCTTAACGAGAACTGTAAAAACTAAGGATGTTTTGAGGCTTGCTTTTCCAAACATTTGTGTTAAATAGAAAGGTTGCCGTGTGTATGTGGTGTATTAGTTTGTATCATTTACATGTATTAGTCATGATGGGTGCTAGTTAAAATGAATGGTGCACTGTTCCTATTTACTACAGTATTTCATTGGGTGATGGTGAGGTTTGAAAACCACAGGGAGGATGGGCCCAATATTATTGATGTTGCTGGGTGAATTTAATGTAGCAGTAATGGTGTGTAAGTTCCCGTTTACACATAGTAATTCCTCTGCTTCCATGCTTTTGTAGAATGTCCTGAGTCTGTTTATACTGGAGATTGTTTCTGCACTCTTAAGCAGTGTCATAAATATCCACATATACACCCCTGGATTCTATAAATGACATGCAAAATTGCGCATTATGTAGAGAAGTGTTCACAGCTAAATTGGCTAATGAGCCAATTATTGTCAGTAATTGGGTGCTAAAGGTTGGCGGTAATTGGTAACAATTTAGATTTTGCACATTAATTTTGCAAAGCGTTCTATAAAGATCCACGAGCAAATCTTATAGCATCTAACTCAGAAAAGGGTGTGGACATGGGAGGGGCATGGATGGATCGGGGGCATTCACTAAAGATGCACTTAGTATTACTGAATACTGGAGATGCACGCCTAAATTACATGCCAGGATTTGCACCAGGTTTCAGTTGATGTAAATCCTTGCACCCAAAATTTGGCGCAGAAATCTGCTCTAAGCACTATTTTATAAATGGTACCCAACTTGGAACAGATTTTTTCGGAGCTGTTTTTGAGCACCATTTACTAGATCTAGTCCGTAATGCTTTTCTTTGCCATTTTCCATGATTCTGAGATTTGAATTTGAGAACCTCCCAAAAACCAAATGTGTTCATATTTCAGGGTCACATGTCCGGCTCCATGTGATGGTAAAGTGTTTATATTTTTTTATATTAATATTTGTTTTTACATAGTTTATATATGTTTTATTGTACCCAGCTTAGACCTGCAGATTGAGTAATAGTTTTACATAAATAGAATGAAATAAAAAGTGAGAGCAGTGTCAAATTAGTTTGAAATTTTATAATTTCCTCCTGTTACAAGTTATATGTTTTGTTGTTTATGATTTATGTTTGCTATAAACCTGTAGTTCTGTTTGAAATAAATCCCAGCTCACATAACCTGTGTGAAATGATATAGTGGGTATAGCACTCTGCAATCTGAATTCTATTGCACACCTTGACTCTAATTTGTGACAAGAGCACAATGAGGGAAGAAGTATAAATGGAGTTTTTGCTCCAGCAGTTTGGGAAACATTGCTTCAGCTTTCCTTCTAAACTTTATAGTATAGGGTCATCATTTCTTTAGTTAAGGGAATTGGTTTCAGGATCTTTTTTTTTACTAAATGTAAACTGAGTGCCAAATTTTCTGGGTTGGATTCTAGGCCGCCCTGCCTTGTGGCAGTGGGAGATGAAGTCAAGTTAAGTTTCTTGTTTTTGCCCTTGTATGTGTTGTTAAGGTAATCTCATTTTTTTTGTTTTAATTGGTAAAGTGCTTTATGTTTTATCTGTTTGTAAACCCTGGTTTAGGCGTATTGATGTTTGTGAAGTTGGTATATAAATTAATTGTTTATAGTTCGTTTATTAATTTGATATACTGCCTCTTTCGAGCATGAGTCAAGATGGTTTACATACAATTGTACAGGGACTTGCACTGTCCCTAATGGTTTGACAATCTAGGTAGTATATGGCTGGCCTTATTGTTTAGAATTTATATATGTGTGTGTATGTATATATGTATGAGTGTATGTGTGTTTGTGTGTATGTGTGTGTGTATGTATATATGTATGTGTGTATGTGTGTGTGTATGTATATATGTATGAGTGTATGTGTGTGTTTATAATATGATGAAGGCCTTCATGCATTATAACTTTTATTTTACCTGTAAAGTTTTTTTTAATTGAGCATTTCATTTGAAACATAACGGATAAGAAACAGACAAAGCAAAACATGTAACGGACACTCGTTATTACTAACAACACAATGCCTTAAACAGAAACAAAGCAAATACAAAACTCTCTTATGTTTCTTGACTTTACAAAGTTTGAGAACAAAATAATTCACAATCTAAAATCCATACAAGTCCCCCTTGTTATTCTTTCCCTTTCCCTCCCATCCCATTAACCACTCCTCTCCCCTCCTCCAATGTTGATATCCCTAAATCTAAACTTGTAGTGTAGAGGCAAATAAATAGCTAGACAGTGGAAAGAAAGAATAAGAAAAAATAAAACTAAAAATTAATGAGAGGTCAGGCAACAACCAGCAACTAAGATGAACTGCTGAGATAACATTACATCTAATTAGTTAGTGGAAGCGATCATGGAGCAGAGGAATAAGTGACCTTAATTTTCAACAGACTGCCATAACTGACTGTGATCTTTCCCCTTTCCACACAACTCTTTAGTGATCTTATCAAATATACAAAGTTCTCTACTAACAGAAAAACATGTACACAGAGAAGGGCCCAATTCATCTCTCCAAGATCTTGCTATACCCGTCTTTGCAGCTAAGGTCAGAAGGTGGGAGAACTCACTTGGGGGGGGGGGGGGGGGGTCCACCCTCTGGTATATAATTTGGTATAAGACCTAACAGATGGGCCTTTTTGTGTTGGGCCCAGTCCTCCCCCTTCCAAAGGTGAGCCTTAGTCCATACACATTGCCAGTACTTTTGGGCAACTGGACAGTCCCACCATAAGTGTTCCAGGGACCCTCTTATTCCACACTAACTCCAACATTCTCTAGAGGTCCCCGTAACCCGCTCTCTCTCCTTTTACTGGGGTCCACTATGTTCTGTGTAAAATGAAATTTGGAGTTGGTTATATTGATAATAGCAGTACGAGTGGAGTGGAGGAGTGGCTTAATGGTTAGTGCAGTGGGCTTTGATCCTGGCAATCTGGGTTTAATTCCTACTGCAGCTCCTTCTAATCTTGGGCAAGTCATTTAAACTCCAGTACCCCAGGTACAAAAACTTGATTGTGAGCCCTCTAGGGACAGAGAAAATACCTGTGTATAATATGTACTGTGCTGCGAACGTCTAGTAGTACTTTTAGAAATGATTAGTGGTAGTAGTAGTTTATGTGCTTACTGGTATGTGATTTTCCAATTGTCTTCCCCCCCCCACCCCATGGGTTCTCCCATCCTGTCCTTCCACTTGTGCTCAGACTCTATATGTGTGGTCTGGTATAATTGTAATTTCACATGCAACCTAGATAGGAATTTCTTTCTATGCGCTGACTTAAATAATACCATTTCTACATTTGCAGAATCCCTATGAAAATTTTATTTTGCATCCTGACCAAGAAGAACATCCCAGCCTTAAAAATATTGATAAAAAGGGACCTTGCTCTCTAAAAATTCCTGCAGTTGGCCATTTGCCAGTAAGGTACCATTCCATTCCTTACAAAAATTAAAACCAGCATCACCCAACTTAGTCTGCAAAGATGGAAAGTGCCATGTGGACCATAGCTGGTAATCCTTAAGAAGGCTGTTCGGAAAGTACTACCTCTCAATTGGTAAACCCCCTTCACAGCTCACCAGGTTGTCAAAAGAGGAGTAATATATGCTTTAAGGGCACCTGATCCTTGCACAGTATCTCACTCTACCATAATATCACCTTGATATTACTCACACCTTGTATTTGTTCACACCAGAATCGGTCAACGCCGATTGCGGTACCATGTAAGCCACATTGAGCCTGCAAAGAGGTGGGAAAATGTGGGATACAAATGCAACAAATAAAAATAAATAAAATAGTCACATTTCCCTTCCATCTCAAAAATAGATTGTGGGTAAATACAGGACTTTTCTAACTGTATCCAGCTCACAGAGGGGTGTTTAATTTGATGATTTCTAATTGCTTTGAGTACTGCCACCTGCCATCTTCGTAAGCTGGGAAGTCCCATTCCCCTGACATTTTACTATTCTGCAAAAGGGATGTAAAAATAAGTATCGTCTGCATAAAGTAGAATTCTGTGCTGTTCTCTCCGCACTGTAATTGGGTGATAGCAGATGAGGCTGTAGTTCAAGCAGCAAATGGTTCAATCGCTATCGCAAATAAGAGGGAACATAGGGCACCCTTGTCTAGTGTCTCTTGTAAAGGAAAACTTTTCAGACCTGATACCATTAACTAAAATGGCACTCTTGGGCTTTGCATACAAGGACCATACCCACTGGTCATAGTTGTCCCCTATCTCCATATGACCTATAACTTCAAATAGATAGGGCGACTGTACCCTGTCAAACGCTTGTCCTGCGTCAGTAGCAACACATAGAGCTTTCTCCTTTCTTCTCTGAATGACGTTAATCAAATTTATGGCTCTGCCTTGTATGAAGCCAGTTTGGTCATAGTGAATTAGTTTGAGTATGTGGTCCAACCTATTGGCCAATATTTTAGCAAAAACTTTCATGTCATTATTTAACAAAGCTGTAGGTCTATAGCTAGCACATCATGAGGAGCAGTGGCGTAGCTAGCATACTTGACACCCGGGGCTGACCTATTTTTACACCCTCCACCCCATGAAAAAATTATTTTTAGCAATAATCATGAAATGAGATAAATGGTCAGAAAAGAAATAGTAAACATTTTCTTTTATTGAAACTTGCATATGTAATCATGCCAGACCAGTAAAACAAAGGATTAATACTTTTTAATTACATTAATGTATTTTTTGAAAAAAGATGTGAAAAATCTACATATTGGTCTGTTGCAGTAACGAAGAACAACATTATAGTTTGTTTTCGAGCCTTAACTTCTGCAAATTTGTCAATGATTCATCAAAATTGATGTCCTTAGCATATTCATGTTCAATGGACAGTATAGTCAGATTTGTCAATCTATCTTCACTCATAGTTGATCGAAGAACACATTTTATTAATTTTAATTTTGAAAAGTTTTTCACATGAAGCAACAGATATACATATAGTTAGGAAAAGTCTTAAACATAAGAATAAGTTTGGCACAGATTCATAAAAATCCCATTTCACAATAAATTCTCGAAATTGCAATACCGTCCATGTCTTTGTTTCTTTAAGATTGATTGCAGCAGCTTTTAAATGTCTCCACAGTCGAAACCTTTCCACTAAAATTTCTTCACCAGAAACATCATCATAAATTTAACTATATTTGGTAAAAACTTTCAAAGTTTTTCTTCTTCTACAAAAATCAGAGAGAATGGCTGAATGATAGCAAACACTGACATTATTTGATCCATTGCTTTAGAACAAGTCTCCAATTCTTGGTGAAAACAATCAAGGCATTCAAACCTAGCCCTTTTGATTTCTCCTGGCAATGTAAGACCAGCATCTTTTGCTGTTTCTCCAGGCATTCTTCTTCAAAATGTGATTCTTTTTTCCATGGCCATGTCCATTTCCTTACATTTTGTTGTTGCATAGTTAATGGCCTTCTCCACAGATTCTGTGCGCTGATCTTCAAGGAACAATTTTAAAGCTTGCATTTTCACTGTGTATTGCTCAAGGCTGATTCCGGCTGCCCCAAATTGACTGCCCCCATCGTATCGTCTACTCACTTGTCCTTTAGATTGTAAGCTCTTTGAGCAGGGCCTGTCCTTTTATGTTAAATTGTACAGCGCTGCGTAACCCTAGCAGCGCTATAGAAATGTTAAGTAGTAGTAGTACAAATATTTTTGTGTCTGATTAACCTCACCTAAAACCTCTCACCAGAGAAAAATATAACTCAGAAAAGAAAAATCGCAGAGTAGAGAGCAAAATCTGAGCTGATCCTCTTGTATCCACATTTTCTTTTGGATCACATAGTACTTCAAAGGTAGAGATTAACTTTTTAACATGTGTCTTTACTGCATGCACAGCTTCATAATGAGCACTCCATCTTGTCTGGGAAAGTCTTTTTACTGTTACACCTACATTCTGCAGCACTTCTCATCGATGAGTTGAGACTGAAAAGAGTGAGTACATTTTTTCCAAAGTTCCAAAATATTTCACACATGAAGAAAAACTTCCAAAAGAGTGAACTCCGCAAAGGTTCAGAGAATAATTTGCACAAGGCACAAATAAAGACTTGGGATTAATTTATTTGATTTTTGCCGGAACACCACCATGAATACCAGCCACAGTTGCAGCGTTGTCATATCCTTGACCACAACAGAGGTTTATGTCCAGTCCATCACTATCCAGTTGTTTCAAGATCTGTTCTGTGAGTCCAGCAGCAGTGTTCCCGGAAATAGGAAAGAAGCCCAAGAATGATTCCTTTATTTCAACTTTATCATCTTTAATATGGACATATCTGATCACTTCACACATTTGATCAGTGTGTGAAACATCAGGAGTGCTATCAAAAAGAATTCCAAAGTATTTTGCTTTTTTTAGTATCTGCCACTATTTTTTCTTTTTTGAGGTTTACAGGTATCCAGTCAGAACTGAATAAGCTTAGTTAATCTAAATACAAACCAAACTCTACTTCATTAGCTTTTCTTTGACTTTATATATGTTCTTCATAAATTTTTTTAGTGATTTTGTAGTGACATCAGTGATGCTCACCGCCAACAACATAAAAGTTTTTTTTATGGCGATGTACATCAACATCTTCATAGGTTCACTTTAAGTACAACTCATCTTTTATAGAAACATGCTTATTAAGTAAATTCACTTATCTTATTATGTTAGGGTGGTGGACTTTGATCCTGGGGAACAATTCCCACTTCAGGCACAGGCAGCTCCTTGTGACTCTGGGCAAGTCACAACCCTCCATTGCCCCATGTAAGCCGCATTGAGCCTGCCATGAGTGGGAAAGCGCGGGGTACAAATGTAACAAAAAAAAATATTAGATTCTCTTTCAGTCGGACACAGGGGTTCTATTGTCCGACATGCATGTTTCACTCGAAAGCGAGCTGTCTCAAGGACACTCCCCTGTAACACAAAAATAATTTATCAATGTATTATAGTCTTCACCCAGACCCCAGCCTTTACCTAGAGCCTAAGCAAAGTAGCTTTGGTAGTTATTTCTACCCCAAACACTCACCCTGTAATCTTTCTAGCGGTGGCATCATTCTGTCTCATTTAAGTATCATCTGTTTATTGATGTAATAGTCCCCGCCCCCTGGCATCCATTGAGGTTAGATCAAAGATGCCCAATCTAACTCAGCATTTAATCCGCCCAGTGTAACTGTTTGAAGCAAATAGATATACCATTGCTCCCTGAAACTAAGAAGCTTACTTATAGAGCCACCCTCCTTTCTTATTCCAATACATTCAACAATCCTCCATCGTATATCATCTATCCTATGTTGTTTTTGCAGCCAATGATCCACTAGGGGGGGGGGCCTGCGTATTTATTCTAGACTTGTGCTCAGTAAGGCGTACTTTGATCGGTCGTGCACTCCTCCCAATATATATAAGATCACATGGACATGTGATCGCATAGACTACATTGCTACTGTCACAGTTAGTGCAAGATGTACTCCTCAGAATGTTATCTCTACCTGGTGCTACCCAAGAGTTTCCTGTGATCGCCAGCGAGCACCATTGACAGTGCCCACATATTATTTGACACCCCTGTGTTTTAACAGTGGTTGAGGAGTCCAGAAATTTATTTAAACTTAAAATGCTCACTCAACGATTTACCCTTAGTATAGGATACCAAAGGAACATCTGAAAAAGAAGGATATAATTGGAGAATGTGCCAATGATTTTTTATAATCTGCACTGTTTTCTGACTTATAGAGGTGAAAGGAAGTACACAAGTTAGACAATCTGATTCTTCCTTTTTACTTTCTTTCAGTTGCAGAGGTCGTTGAGTAAATCTTGCTTGAGTATATGCTTTCTTAATAGACGATCTAGGATAGCCCCTTTTGCGTCGTGTTTTTCACGTGGGCGTCGAGAGTATGGTTTCGATCAATGGTGACTCTTAGAATCTTCAAGTTTTGGGAGACAGGCAGAGAACAGTATGGTGTGGTTATGGTGGGGAAGTTTTTTGTGTTATGTTGTGAGGTGAGAAAAAGACATTGTGTTTTTTCTGCGTTTAGTTTCAGCTGCAATGCATCTGCCCAGGAGTGCATTATTTGGAGGCTTTGGTTGATCTTGTTGATGATTTCCTTTGTCATGTCTGAACGGGATGGAAATCGTGACGTCATCTGCATATATGTAAGGGTTGAGGTTTTGATTTGCTAGGAGTTTAGCCAAAGATATCATCATCAAGTTGAATAAAGTTGGTGAGAGGGGGGATCCTTGGGGTGATCTGTTCGCGTTCGATATTATTTGGTATGATCTTGTGGTCAGGAATCCTTTGAATCATTTGAGAACTGTGCCTCCTATTCTGAAGTATTCTAGTATATGTAATAGTATTTCATGGTCCACCATGTCAAAGGCACTGGACATATCGAATTGTAAGAGGAGTACGTTGTTGCCCGTTGCAATTGCTTGTTTAAATGAGTTCATTGCAGAAACTAGAACAGTTTCGGTGCTGTGATTTGATCGAAATCCTGATTGAGATTCGTGGAGAATTGAGTGTTTATTTAGGTATTCAGTAAGTTGTTTTGTTACTATGCCTTCCATGAGTTTGGTTATGAGTGGGATAGATGCTACTGGTTGATAGTTGGTTAGGTCCATTGTGCTTTTTTTGGCATCCTTCGGTAACGGAGTAAGTAGGATGTTTCCTCTGTCCGTGGAAAAGAGTCCATTTTGAAGTCTGTGATTTACGTGATTCGTGATGTCTATTTTGAATTGTTTGGGTGCTGATCTTATTAAACTGCTAGGGCAAATGTCTAATTTACATTGGAATTTGGCGTATTTTCCAAGCCAATGTGAGATTTCATTTGATGAAAGTGTGTCAAAGTCGGTCCATGATTGATCTGCTGGGTATTCCCCTGGTTTTGAGTCTAGACATTCAAGGATATTTGTGTAATTTGCTTTCTCCGAGGACAAGCAGGCTGCTTGTTCTCACTGATGGGTGACGTCCACGGCAGCCCCTCCAATCGGAAACTTCACTAGCAAAGTCCTTTGCTAGCCCTCGCGCGCCCGCGCGCACCGCGCATGCGCGGCCGTCTTCCCGCCCGAAACCGGCTCGAGCCGGCCAGTCTTCTTTTGTCCGCACTCGGTACGGTCGTGTTTTCGCCGTGTCGAGCCCCGGAAAGTCGACCTCGCGCGTCCAATTGTTTTGAACGTGTTTTTTTCCTTCGGGAAAGCTTTGTCCTAGTCGGGAAGTGTTCCGGAAACCCCCCGCCGGGTTTCGTGTAAATCCTCCCCGTACTTCCAGCTTTTTTGCCCCGGTAAGTTTTCTTTCGTCGTCGGGGTAGGCCTCTTTTCGGCCTCGGTCGAGATTTTTTCTCCCTCTAAATTTGGTGCTTCAAATTTCGCCATTTCGGCTTTTGATTTCGCCGGCGTGATTTTTCCGCCCATGACATCGAAGCCTTCCAGCGGCTTCAAGAAGTGCACCCAGTGCGCCCGGATTATCTCGCTCACTGATCGACACTCGTCGTGTCTTCAGTGTCTGGGGGCCGAGCACCGCCCTCAGAACTGCAGTCTGTGTTCCCTGCTTCAAAGGCGGACTCAGGTAGCGAGACTAGCCCAGTGGAACGTGTTGTTCTCGGGCTCTTCGTCGGCATCGGCACCGGGATCTTCGAGTGCATCGACGTCGTCAGCGTCCAGACCATCTTCCTCGGCCGCCCCTGCATTGAGTGCATCGAGGCATCGGGCCTCTGCATCGGCGCCGAGACATCGGATAGCTGCATCGACGTCGGTGGTACCAGGACCTCGTCTGCTGATGTCGTCGGACGGTGGTGCATCGGGTGGAGTGCAGGTGAGGGCTGTCCATTCCCCTGCTGGTGGCGGTGAGCCCTCGGGTGGGTCTCCGCCTACCCTGAGGGCTCCTGCGGTACAGCCCCCCCGAGATCGACCTTCTTCAGTCTCGGCCCCGAGGAAGCGACGGATGGATTCGACGTCCTCCTCGTCGGTGCCGGGGAGCTCCGGTGACATGCTTCGGAAGAAATCGAAGAAGCATCGACACCGGTCTCCTCCCCGTGTCGGCACCGAGAGCTCTGGGTCGCCGAGGGATTCGGCACCCAGCAGGCATCGGCACCGAGAGGACCGCTCACCCTCTGTTCAGGAGGTGTCGATGCGCTCCGCTCTGGACAGCCCGGAACAGCCTCCACGCCCGGAACAGGTACTGACGTCGACGCCTGCATCGACCTCTCAGCCTTTCTCTGCAGCCGCTCTAAACGAGAGCCTCCGGGCCGTTCTCCCAGAGATTCTGGGAGAGCTGTTGCGCCCTACCCCTCCGGTACCGGCGGTGCTTGCGCCACCGGTACCGTCGAGCGTGGCGCCGGCTGGCCCATCGCCCAGGTTGAGGTCCCCGACGTCGGTACCGCGTGCGGTACCGACCGCGGCCACCTCCCAGGAAGGCTCCCCGACTACGTCGGCGGAGGGAGCTTCGCCGATGCGGGCGAGGGAGTCTACCTCTCGACGCCCCCATCGTGGACGGGGTTCCACGGAGTCGAGCAGGGCGAGGTTGCAGACACAGGTCCGTGAACTTGTGTCTGACACCGAGGGTGAGGCCTCGTGGGAGGAAGAGGAAGATCCCAGATATTTCTCTGACGAGGAGTCTGAGGGTCTTCCGTCTGATCCCACTCCCTCTCCTGAGAGACAGCTTTCTCCTCCCGAGAGTCTGTCTTTTGCCTCCTTTGTCCGGGAGATGTCTACGGCCATCCCCTTCCCGGTGGTTGTGGAGGACGAGCCCAGGGCTGAAATGTTTGAGCTCCTGGACTATCCTTCTCCACCTAAGGAAGCGTCCACTGTTCCCTTGCACCATGTCCTGAAGAAGACATTGCTTGCGAACTGGACCAAGCCATTAACTAATCCCCACATTCCCAAGAAGATCGAGTCCCAGTACCGGATCCATGGGGACCCAGAGCTGATGCGCACTCAGTTGCCTCATGACTCTGGAGTTGTGGATTTGGCCCTAAAGAAGGCTAAGAGTTCTAGGGAACATGCTTCGGCGCCCCCGGGCAAGGACGCTAGAACCTTAGACTCCTTTGGGAGGAAGGCCTACCATTCCTCTATGCTCGTGTCCAAGATCCAGTCTTACCAGCTCTACACGAGCATACACATGCGGAATAATGTGCGGCAGTTGGCGGGCTTGGTTGATGCTCTTCCCCCTGAGCAAGCCAAGCCTTTTCAGGAGGTGGTCAGGCAGCTGAAGGCGTGCAGAAAATTCCTGGCCAGAGGAGTTTATGACACTTTTGATGTTGCGTCCAGGGCCGCTGCTCAAGGTGTGGTGATGCGCAGGCTCTCATGGCTGCGTGCCGCCGACCTGGAGAATAGAATCCAGCAGCGGATTACGGACTTGCCTTGCCGTGCGGATAACATTTTTGGCGAAAAAGTCGAGCAGGTGGTAGAGTCTCTCCACCAGCGGGACACCGCATTCGACAAGTTCGCCCGCCGGCAGCCTTCAGCTTCTACCTCTACAGGTAGACGATTTTTCGGGGGAAGGAAGACTGTCCCTATACTTCTGGCAAGCGTAGGTACAATCCTCCTTCCCGACAGCCTGCGGCCCAGGCTAAGCCCCAGCGCGCTCGCTCTCGTCAGCAGCGTGCGAATCAGCAAGGCCCCGCGGCTCCCCAGCAAAAGCAAGGGGCGAGCTTTTGACTGGCTCCAGCAGAGCATAGCCGACATCCAAGTGTCAGTGCCGGGCGACCTGCCTGTCGGAGGGAGGTTGAAAGCTTTTCACCAAAGGTGGCCTCTCATAACCTCCGATCAGTGGGTTCTCCAAATAGTCCGGCAAGGATACACCCTCAATTTGGCCTCTCAACCTCCAAATTGTCCACCGGGAGCTCAGTCCTACAGCTTCCAGCACAAGCAGGTACTTGCAGAGGAACTCTCCGCCCTTCTCAGCGCCAATGCGGTCGAGCCCGTGCCATCCGGGCAAGAAGGGCTGGGGTTCTATTCCAGGTACTTCCTTGTGGAAAAGAAAACAGGGGGGATGCGTCCCATCCTAGACCTAAGGGCCCTGAACAAATATCTCGTAAAAGAAAAGTTCAGGATGCTTTCCCTGGGCACCCTTCTCCCCATGATTCAGCAAAACGATTGGCTATGCTCTCTGGACTTGAAGGATGCCTACACACACATCCCGATACTGCCAGCTCACAGACAGTATCTGCGATTTCAGCTGGGCGCACGCCACTTCCAGTACTGTGTGCTACCCTTTGGGCTCGCCTCTGCGCCCAGGGTGTTCACAAAGTGCCTAGCTGTGGTAGCAGCGGCGCTTCGCAGGCTGGGAGTGCACGTGTTCCCATATCTCGACGATTGGCTGGTGAAGAACACATCCGAGGCAGGAGCCCTGCAGTCCATGCAGATGACTATTCGCCTCCTGGAGCTACTGGGGTTTGTGATAAATTACCCAAAGTCCCATCTTCTCCCAGTGCAGAAACTCGAATTCATCGGAGCCCTGCTGGATTCTCGGACGGCTCGCGCCTATCTCCCAGAGGCGAGGGCCAACAACTTGTTGTCCCTCGTCTCGCGGGTGCGAGCGTCCCAGCAGATCACAGCTCGGCAGATGTTGAGATTGCTGGGCCACATGGCTTCCACAGTTCATGTGACTCCCATGGCCCGCCTTCACATGAGATCTGCTCAATGGACCCTAGCCTCCCAGTGGTATCAGGCCGCCGGGGGTCTAGAGGACGTGATCCACCTGTCCACGAGTTTTCTCGAATCCCTGTATTGGTGGACGATTTGCTCCAATTTGACTCTGGGACGTCCCTTCCAAATTCCTCAGCCTCAAAAAGTGCTGACCACGGATGCGTCTCTCCTGGGATGGGGAGCTCATGTCGATGGGCTTCACACCCAAGGAAGGTGGTCCCTCCAAGAAAGCGATCTACAGATCAATCTTCTGGAGTTGCGAGCGATCTGGAACGCTCTGAAGGCTTTCAGAGATCGGCTGTCCCATCAAATTATCCAAATTCAGACAGACAATCAGGTTGCCATGTACTATGTCAACAAGCAGGGGGGCACCGGATCTCGCCCCCTGTGTCAGGAAGCCGTCAGCATGTGGCTCTGGGCTCGCCGTCAAGGCATGGTGCTCCAAGCCACATATCTGGCAGGCGTAAACAACAGTCTGGCCGACAGGTTGAGCAGGATTATGCAACCTCACGAGTGGTCGCTCAATTCCCGTGTGGTGCGACAGATCTTCCAGGCGTGGGGCACCCCCCTGGTGGATCTCTTCGCATCTCAAGTGAACCACAAGGTCCCTCAGTTCTGTTCCAGGCTTCAGGCCCACGGCAGACTGGCGTCGGATGCCTTCCTCCTGGATTGGGGGGAAGGTCTGCTGTATGCTTATCCTCCCATTCCTCTGGTGGGGAAGACTTTGTTGAAACTCAAGCAAGACCGAGGCACCATGATTCTGATTGCTCCCTTTTGGCCGCGTCAGATCTGGTTCCCTCTTCTTCTGGAGTTATCCTCCGAAGAACCGTGGAGATTGGAGTGTTTTCCGACCCTCATCACGCAGGACGAAGGGGCTCTTCTGCATCCCAACCTCCAGTCCCTGGCTCTCACGGCCTGGATGTTGAGGGCGTAGACTTTGCCTCTTTGGGTCTGCCAGAGGGTGTCTCCCGCATCTTGCTTGCTTCCAGGAAAGACTCCACTAAGAGAAGTTACTTCTTTCATTGGAGGAGGTTTGCCGTCTGGTGTGACAGCAAGGCCCTAGATCCTCGCTCTTGTCCTACACAGACCCTGCTTGAATACCTTCTCCACTTGTCTGAGTCTGGTCTGAAGACCAACTCCGTAAGGGTTCACCTTAGTGCAATCAGTGCATACCATTACCAAGTGGAAGGTAAGCCGATCTCAGGACAGCCTTTAGTTGTTCGCTTCATGAGAGGTTTGCTTTTGTCAAAGCCCCCTGTCAAGCCTCCTACAGTGTCATGGGATCTCAATGTCGTTCTCACCCAGCTGATGAAACCTCCTTTCGAGCCACTGAATTCCTGCCATCCGAAGTACTTGACCTGGAAGGTCATTTTCTTGGTGGCAGTTACCTCGGCTCGTAGAGTCAGTGAGCTTCAGGCCCTGGTAGCCCAGGCCCCTTACACCAAATTTCATCACAACAGAGTAGTCCTCCGCACTCACCCTAAGTTTCTGCCAAAGGTTGTGTCGGAGTTCCATCTGAACCAGTCAATTGTCTTGCCAACATTCTTTCCCCGTCCTCATTCCTGCCCTGCTGAACGTCAGCTGCACACATTGGACTGCAAGAGAGCATTGGCCTTCTATCTGGAGCGGACACAGCCCCACAGACAGTCCGCCCAATTGTTTGTTTCTTTTGATCCCAACAAGAGGGGAGTGGCTGTAGGGAAACGCACCATATCCAATTGGCTAGCAGATTGCATTTCCTTCACTTACGCCCAGGCTGGGCTGGCTCTTGAGGGTCATGTCACGGCTCATAATGTTAGAGCCATGGCAGCGTCGGTAGCCCACTTGAAGTCAGCCACCATGGAGGAAATTTGCAAAGCTGCGACGTGGTCGTCTGTCCACACATTCACATCTCATTACTGCCTGCAGCAGGATACCCGACGTGACAGTCGGTTCGGGCAGTCAGTTCTTCAGAACCTGTTTGGGCTTTAGGATCCAACTCCACCCCCCGAGGGCCCTGTTTGTTCTGTTCCAGGCTACACTCTCAGTTAGTTGGTAAATTTTTTAGGTCAATCTCAGTTATGTCCTCGCCGTTGCGAGGCCCAATTGACCAATGTTGTTGTTTTGAGTGAGCCTGGGGGCTAGGGATACCCCATCAGTGAGAACAAGCAGCCTGCTTGTCCTCGGAGAAAGCGAATGCTACATACCTGTAGAAGGTATTCTCCGAGGACAGCAGGCTGATTGTTCTCACCAACCCGCCCGCCTCCCCTTTGGAGTTGTGTCTTCCCTTGAAGTGTATTGTCTTGCTACATACTGGACTGGCCGGCTCGAGCCGGTTTCGGGCGGGAAGACGGCCGCGCATGCGCGGTGCGCGCGGGCGCGCGAGGGCTAGCAAAGGACTTTGCTAGTGAAGTTTCCGATTGGAGGGGCTGCCGTGGACGTCACCCATCAGTGAGAACAATCAGCCTGCTGTCCTCGGAGAATACCTTCTACAGGTATGTAGCATTCGCTTTATTGGTGGGTATCATGAGTCAAAGCTTTATGATTTTTTCCTTGAAGTAGTTTGCAAGGTTAGTTGCTGATGGGGTGTCTGTGTTGTTAGAGGTGACCGTAGTAGTATTTAGGAGGTGGTTTACGAGTGTAAATAGTTTGTGTGTGTCCTTGTAGTTGGGCCCTATTTTGGTTTTGTAATACGTCCTTTTGGTTTGTCTGATAGTGTATTTGTATTTCCTTTGTAGTTGTTTCCAGTCTTTGAGTGCATTTTCGTCTTTTTTTTTCTTGTCCCATGCTCTTTCTAATCTTCTGACCTGTGTTTTTAATTCTTTTAGTTCTTCGTTAAACCATGGAATTGAGTTCTTTCTATGTGAGATTCTGGTTTGAAGTGGTGCTATGTTGTCTAATACTGTTCTGCATCTGTTATCCCATTCTTGGAGGAATTGGGGTGAGTCTGTGGGTGTTATCCATTCATCGGTATATAGTTGTTGCCAAAATATTAGTGGGTCTATTTTGCCTCTCGTAGTGTAGGTTTGTTGTTTTTGCTTTTGTTGTATCATTTATGTTCTCCAGTGAAGGGAAAGGTTTGCACTGTAGTGGTCGGACCATGGCTTGGCTGTCCATTTTGTGTCAATTAGTGTGAGGTTTGATTCTGATGAGAATTTGTGGGTGATGATGTCTAGTGTATGTCCTTTTTTATTTGTGGGTTGTGTATTTGGCCAGTGGAGCTCCCATAGTTGGAGGAAGTCTTTGCATTCGCGTACATTTTTTGAATTAGTGTCTTCAAGGTGAAGGTTGATGTCTCCTGCTATAAGAAGGTTCTGGGCGGAAACACAAGTATTCAATATGAAGTCCAGGAAGTGCGATTGTGAATCTTGCCAATTACCCGGGGGGTCTGAAAAATAGGATTAGGTTCAAGTGATCACATAAGTTGGCGTGATTGATTCTGACTGAGGCTATCTCAAGTTGGGGAAGAATGGATTCTGCTATTGTTGTGACTGTGAATTGAGATTTGTAGATTATTGCTATGCCTCCTCCTCTTTTTCCTTCTCTTGTCCAGTGAGTAATTTTGTAACCTGGAGGACAGAGATCTAGAATTATTGGATCTTCTTCATACTTCTGCAGAAGTCTCAGGAGAAAGTCCTTGGAGTAGCCGCCTTTTGTCTCATCGTGCTTTTTCACTTCCATTTCAGTTTTAGTTTGACAGTCACTCTGCTGTCATCGTTTTTCCCTTCAGATTTACCTCGTACTCTTACTTCTCTTTCTAATTGGAGCTGATCCTGGATAAGCTTCTGCTGCTCCTCCAGCTGGCGAGACCCCTCCTCTCTCAAGCGGGCAATCTCTTGTTCTAAAGTTCTGGTGATTTCTTCCTCTTCACGTACTTGAGCTTGAGCTTCTCTTAGACTTACAAGCTTAGATAGTAACCTATAGAACTTAGACTTACAAAGTGCTTTGAAAATGAGCCCCATAGTCTCTCATTGGTTTTAGGCAGGTCCAGATCCTGAATATGTTGCTTAATATTTTCCCTCGAGTATATGAGTTCAGAAGTATATAGATTTTTATAAAAAAAAGTTTAAATAAGCTATATTCTCATGTGAAAATTTGTTGTTCCCAGGCATAGTTATAATTTTATTCACCCATATTTCATTTTGCTGTTAAGTTGTCACTCTAACAACTTGTTGTCTTATTTCTGTATTACAGATACCTCTTTACTCTCCTCATCAAATATTCAGTGTGACAAGTGTCTAATTCAGCTAGCTAGGTCTTGAACTTTCTGACCCTCTCCCTTATCACTGTGGAGGGATGCCTTTCCTGCACGCTTTGAAGATTAGCCATTTTCTACTAATAGTTGTTTCTTATACGTTTGAGCTCTGTGCACCCTAGCTGCTTCTTGGATAAGTATACCTCTCATGAAAGCTTTTCCCGCATCCCAAAGTATCCCCATAGACACCTCTCCAGTATCATTAACAGGTAAATAATCCCTCCACTTATCCAGCATAAGATTTTGGAGTTTTAGGTTTACTTAATAATCTTACATTAGATCTCCATTACCCTCTTTTTTAACTCCGATTATGAGCATCTATTATTCCTGTTACTGGTGCATGATCTGAAATACTTATTGTGTGTATTGTCCGCTCCCTCCACAAACCAATCACTCTTTTGCCCTCCAAAAATAGTCTATTCTAGAATATGTGCCTCCTTGAGTAGAATGTGTATTGTGTGTTTCAGAGGGATTATAAGTCATCCAAAGTATGATTTAAGAGGCCCCTTTGAAAAGTATCCCCCCCCCCCCCCCCCCTTTCTCTTCCCTGCTTCTCCTTGTAGTTCTGGTTAGTTTCCCTAATGTGATGTTCATGTCTCCCCCAATAATGAGATCCCCTAAAATTGAACAAATATTTGTTTGCAGGCATTGCAACTGGTTCAGAACTCAGCTCTACGACTGGTGTCTGAACTTTCGTGGTTTGATCACCTCTCCCCTTTTTTGTGATAGATGTGCTGGTTTTCTGTGGCGCAGAGGATTATATTTACATTACTATTACTGGCTCATCAGAAATTGCATCATGATGCTTCTTGTTACTTGCGTTCTGATGGTACTGATGTTGAAACGTCACTTGTTGGATCAACTTATTGACTTGTAATGCTTCATTATATTTGAACTGCTCCTTTTGCACTGTGCTAGTTCTATTTTGTTAGTGGTTTGTATTTTAAATTATGTATGTTAGTTTATCTGCCTTGGATAAAGTTGGGCTATAAATAAACATAAACATAAATCTGAGAAAGACCCTTTAGGGTCTACAGGAGCATAAACATTAAGGAGGGTAAATTCCCATCTATCTATCTGCCCTGACAGCCAGACATATTGACCCAAAGTATCACCCCCAACCCATATTCAATAAATGAAACACGTTTGCTTAGCAATATTACTACTTTCCTAGATTTTGTCTCCCCGGAAGAGTAATAGACCTTACTCCAATATACCACTTCAAGCTTTTGCATTTCAACAGGAGCCCATTTCAGTTCTTGTAACAATGCTATATCAACCTGAAGATCTTTTAGATGTTTTAAGATACATTTCCTTTTAATCTGATGATTGACCCCACCCACATTCCAGGTAGCAAATTTAACCCCTCCACTCGCCATAGGAGTTACATGACTGTACTCTTTTGATCACTACCCCAAGCTGACAATTCCAAACCATAAGATCCAAAATGTACTTCCCCATCCCAAATCTGGAATTTGTTGGCAGAGAATGTGTCAAAGCAGTTAGCTAAGCAAGGTTTAAAAAAGATTTGGATAACTTGTAAATGAAAAGTCCATAGTCCATTATTTAGATGGACTTGGGGATAAGCATCATAAAATGTATTGTACTGTTTTGGGATCTTGCTAGATACTTGTAACCTGGATTGGCCATTGTTGAAAACTGGATGCAGGGCTTGATGGACTTTCGGTCTGTCCCAGTATGGCAACGCTTATGTTCTTATGTTAGAAATTAAGAACAAATTTCACCTTTGAACGACTGGAGCATTTTCTTTGCTTGGTGTGATGATGCAGCTCAGCATCATTGATGTTGGTGTATCAAGACATCCAGCTGGTCCTCAAGACCCATGCACTGCATGGAGGAGAGACACCAACAGTGAGGTCTTAAAAGGTATTGTGTTCATGTCTGCTGTTATTGTTGTCCTGCCTTGACACAGGTCCAGAAAAATCCAAATTTTTTTATTCTTGGGAAAGAGCCTGATGATTGTGAAAGTTAAGATGCATTTCATTGTTCCAATCCTGGGAGCAAAGTAAGCATTGCCAGCAAATTACTCCTCCATGAGGATGGCCTCTCAGTTATCCGGGTCAAACTGTCTGCAGACAGATTAGTTCCTCCAATCCCTGACCCTTGGATATCTGTGATATCCTCCTGGATAGGCAAAAATAAATTTTGCTAAACAGTGGGATAATTTTAGTGGGTAACACAAGATATCCTATAAGGATCTTCTAAGGAAATCAAAAGGAGGGATAAAGAAGACTTGTGAACTTCTGGAGTCTTAAATTGAAATGTCTAGAATTTTCTTGATTTTTAAATGAACATTTTATCCTGGAACCTTTCCATTTGGACAAGAGGATACCTGCTACTACTACTACTAATCATTTCTATAGTGCTACTAGATGTACACACTGCTGTACACATTATACGCAGGTATTTTCTCTATCCCTAGATGGCTCACAATCTAAGATTTGTACTTGGGCAATGGAGGGTTAAGTGACTTGCCCAAGGTGGGCAATTGAACCCAGGTTGCCAGGATCAAAGACCGCTGCACTAACCATTGAGCTACTCATCCACTTCAGGTACCTGCTCCATCTGGTGTGCCAAGCCCCCACCTACCCCCCTAAAATCTATTAGAGCATTTTTATGAGCCTGAACTCACATGGATGTCCAGAACAATGGTAGGCAAAAAGGAAATGCCTTTTTCCTTTGAAGACCAGGCTTTCTGGATAGATTCCAATATTATCATAGGGGGCTTACTCTTAGGTACTCCTGCTAGATTTGGCTAAGTTTACACCACTTTGGACAGCAAGATTCCTGAAGAGCTTGCTTCAGGCATTACAACAGACCCCAAGGAACGTTTTTAATATCTAAAATATTAACATAAGTACATACAAGTAATGCCATACTGGGAAAAGACCAAAGGTCCATTGAGCCCAGCGGCCAATCTAGGTCAAGGGCACCTGACAAGCTACCCAAACATACAAACAGTTTATACACGTTATTCCTGAAATTGTGGATTTTTCCCAAGTCCATTTAGTAGCGATCTATGGACTTGTCCTTCAGGAAATTGTCCAACCCCTTTTTAAACTCTGCCAAGCTAACCGCCTTCACTACGTTCTACTACCACAGATTTTCAAGGCATCTTCAACCTCATGCTCAGCTGTCATTCCTGGCTCATAGTTAGTGGCATTGGTCTTTTTGATAGATGCAGAACACAGCAGACTTCCAGCCAATGTTGACATCTTCCTTCAAGTAATTACTGCTGGTGGTGCTTTCAGAGCCAGACTCAAACTTCTGTATCATGTATTTTATCCTGCCTTGGGAACTGCTGCTGATTTAGCATTGGCAGTGGATACTATCAACCAAAAAAACGGTAGTGTGCTAGGTGCCTTAACACCAGTCCTGCTATAATTAACCAGTTGGGAAGGGCACTGAAGAAATCCTACACATATACCATATGATGATACTTGACAAAAACAAAGGGAATAAACAGAGGGGACAGGCAGAGCAGAACACATTTTGACACAGCCTTCTCCTTAGACAACATGTTGGATGTGACAACATTTTTTAGCTTAAAATTAAAAGTTTTTTTTTTCTCTGATAACTATAAGTGTGGCAATGCTAATTCATTAAGGATTTTAAAAAAAGAACTCTGGCGCAGCGGTTCTCACCCTGTGTGTTGGAGGCCAGCAGCATACCTTTTTCCCTACATGCGGCTTCAAGAAGCAGCTTACAGCCTGGGCTATTTTCAGCTGCCTGAATGCTGCTGTGGGAGTGATAGCTCTGGCAGCACAAGCACTCTGGTCTTCAGCCACAATCGTAGCAACACCCAATGGCAGGAGCTTTGCTGCAAAAACAGCCGACAGCCTGGCCTGGAGCATGACCAGCTTCTGCTGCCATCTCTGGGAGTGCTCTAGTGCTCATCTACAACCCCAGCAGCAGGAGCGGTCCTGTAACTCAGCTACCATGTCACCAGCAGCAGGAGTATTCCCTCAGAAATGCAATATAGCCTGGGTTGGAGCGTGCCAACTTTGATGCCTTGACGCCTCTTGTTGATGAAAGTGCAGCAACCCTTGCAGAACACATCAGTCAAATTTGATCCCCTTTCCCAAAATTGAAATGATTGGGGTGGGGGCAGGGAATTGAAGTGCGCACATACATTTGTCTCACAGAGCCTGTCTTGTTCTGCCAGAAAGTGAAGCAAGAGAACATTTTTCAAAATGTTTGGAAAGTGTAGCACTGGTGAGAGAGCAAAAATAGATTATGATGACAGCAGTAAAAGGAAAAAAAATAAGAAAAACTTTGCAGGCCCATTGAGTTTTCTTTCCTTTACTCCATCACCACCTACAATGGCGGCCAGTGATGTTGGTCCTTTTGACCTCTCCACTCCATTTATACAGCTTCCTGTTCCTGAGGAGGGAGAGAGTGGACAGGCAGATCCAAGTACAGAGAAGATAAGTATAGTTGGCTTATAAAATTATCTCCCAAAAGGACTGCTTAAGCTTATTTTGGTTAAGCCTTGGAATGTAGTATGCAGTGTGTCTGGTGTATCACAATGTAAAAAAAGGTTGAAAAATACTGTTTTGTTCAGATAGGCAAATATCTGCTGTACTTCAGTGTATCTCATCTTGACCAACCAATGAAAAGGTGTTAGCTGTATCCAAATCTAAAATATATACAATAGAGGGTGGGAAGGAGACAGATAACGCCAAGAAAAGAAAATATATGATGACAGTTAAATGGAATTTTATTTAGTTTCAATAATTTTTATTGATGAAATACCAACCATAACATTGAATAAACAGCATTCTCAACATTTCTCTTATTAAACATTTGTTTCATATGGTGTTAGAGAACTCAACATTTCTTCCATCTTTATTTTATCTATGCCCCCTCCCTCCCGCCCCCCACCCTTTCTCCTCCCTCCCTCCCTCCCATCCCATCCAAGAGCCTAATACCTTAAGAAAAGGAGCTTGTTATAGTACAACATCATTAACTTTAGCTGTTATAATACGGCTATTATTATCTAACTTGTACCCGTGATACTTTAATATGCTACTTCCCCTTACTTATCCAAACTGTCTCTCCTCTCACTTTCTCTTTCCCCCAGTCCTTTTACAATGAGGAAAAAACTGGATTGACACGGGCTGTTCCAGCCTTAATCCGTGGCAGGCAGACCTTTGTTTTGCTTCCAGCCTTTAAGCTTGTAAAGGATTTGACGCCTGGTTGTTGGATGCATTGTGTTCCAGTATCTCCCCCAGATCTTCCTAAAAGTTCCTGGGTCTTTCTCTTGATTTATTAATGGAACAATGCCACAGAGTTCCAGATGTAACAGTTCTGACATTTTAGACTTCCACATGTCTCTGGTCGGGGCTTGCTCCTCTCTCCATTTTAAAAGGATTGCTTTTTTCCCCATCCGGGTCACTCGTTGTAGGAACCCCGTAAGTCCCGACGGCACCGGTTGTTCCATACTAAAAATGTCGAACAGCACCAGCACACTGACGGTTACTTTCCGTCTCCAGTACCGTCCGGATTCCGCAAGTATCTGTGTCCAGAACTGATGAATCTCCGGACACCACCAAAACATGTGACCCAAGGTCGCCTGTGCTTCTCCACATTTTGGGCATTCACCTGTACCGAAACCCGCTTTCAATGCTCTGTTTGGTGCTATATATAGTCGCATAATGAACTTGTATTGCTGCTCCCACTGTCGTATGAAGGTAGACCTGCGTAAATTACTCAACAGAAAGTTCTGAATCATGTCCACGGTTATTACAATTTCTAGATCTCTCGACCAGTTCTCTGCTAGTTTGACATAGTCAATGTCCTCGGTGGTGTCCAGCAAATTTCTATGGTGGAAACGCAAGGGAACCACGTTTTGGGCCCCCAACGTCAAGGCTGTTGTGAGTATATCCTGCACATCCTCACTTAAGTTAAGTGTTCCCAGTGATCGGGCATAATGCCGCACTTGTGCGTGTGCGTAAAAGTCTTTGGACGAAATGCCATAGTCTCTTATTAGTTCCTCCAGGTTCTTGACTTGTCCCTCTGCATTTAGCACTTGATATAAATAATGAATCCCTTTCTCCCTCCAGTGCACAAAGGTCCGCTCCAATGTCCCTGCCGGGAAATCAGGATTCCCTTTCAAAGAAACAAAAGGCGTCGCCGCTGCAGAGAAACTATGTCGCTTGCACAACCACCGCCACATTGCTCTTGCTGAGCGCACAAACCAATTCATCGGGGACCTCGCCTCGGGGTTCTTCCCAGATGTATGTTCAAACAGCTCAGGTGCATTTTAGGTTCCAATGAGGCCTCTAGTAATGTGTTTGTAAAGTGTTGGTTGCCTGTTAACCAGTCCCTAACATGTCTCATTGTGCAAGAAATGGTGAGATATCTTACGTTGAGCAACCCCATTCCTCCATGCTCTTTGGGTTTATATAATACCTCCAACGGCAGTCTGGGCCGTTTATTACACCACAGAAATTTCCTCAGCATCCTGCTTAGCTCTTTCTCCTCTCTCCCCTGTAGATGTAAGGGTAACACTTGGAATTTGTACAGCCATTTGGGCACTATCATCATGTTAAACAAAGCTATACGTCCCGTCAATGTGAGGGGGCAGGACTCCCACATTCCTAATAATCGTCTCGTTTCTGTTAACAAAGGTCTCACATTTATCTTATAGAGTGTCGATAGCTGTATCGGCACCTCCACTCCCAGATATTTCAGCCGGTCTGTAGCCCATTGAAATGGAAAGGGACCCACCCACTCAGCTTGAACTCCCTCTGTGAGGGCCAGAGCCAAGGATTTATCCAAATTTAATTTGAACCCAGATAAACTGCCATAATATTCAATCTCCTGGAGTAGGTTCTGCGCTGATGTGTGAGGGTCATCTATCATTAACAAAAGGTCATCTGCATATGCCAGGAGTTTAAGCACTGTCTCGCCCACTAACATGCCTTTAATACCTGGGTTGTTTCTGATGCAGCACAATAGTGGCTCTAGCACTAATATAAAGAGCAGTGGAGATAGTGGACAGCCCTGTCTTGTCCCTCTGCCTATCATTATTTCATTCGTTCGAACTCCATTTACCCGCAGTCTGGCTCTCGGGTCCGCATATAGTGCTCTTACTGCCCCAATAAGCCAGCCCCCCACTCCAATCCATCTCAAAGTCTCATACATGAAAGGCCATGCAACTCTGTCGAAAGCGCGTTCCGCGTCTAGGCTAATTACTAATCCCTTAGAAGCTCCTTCTGACGCTACCGTCATTGCTGCAATCAGTTTCCTGACATTGATGACAGAGTGCCTTCCCCTTACGAACCCGACTTGTTCCTCCCTGATTATTGAGGGTATCACCTGTGCTAGTCGTTCAGCCATGATCCTCGAGAGAATCTTTATGTCAACGTTTATGAGCGATATGGGTCTATAAGCAGCAGGATCTACAATGTCTCGCCCAGGTTTTGGAATTAAACTTATTAATGCTTCATTTGCGTGCATTGGGAACTGCTCTGCCTCCACCACCTCCTCATATAAGTTCATTAGGGGCCCCACCACCTGTGCCCGGAGCAACTTATAGAACTCACTCGAGAATCCATCTGGACCTGGGGCGGAATGAAGTTTCAATGCCTGTATAGCCCTCAGCACCTCTTTTGCTCCCAGTGGGGAGTCTAGGGTGTCTTTCTGACCTTCTGTTAGCTGTGGCAGCCTTGACTTTTCTAAATATGTCCTAATCATATCTTGTTGTTCCGTTCTTTTCCTCTGTCCAGCATAAAGCTGGGAGAAATGTTTATGAAAGGTCTCTGCTATCTGCTCTGGGTCTGTTGTTAGGTTACCTGTTGGGGTTTTTATCTGTGCAATCATATGTGGCCTACGAGAGCCTTTTATCAAACGCGCCAGCATTCCTCCCGGTCTATCCCCGAACCTTTGTAGATTATACTTGCGCGTGAGCGTGGCCTTATTATACCTATCTTGTAGTAATGAATTAAGCTCCACACGAATGGAGATCAAAGAGTCAAATAGCGTTCTATTAGGTGTTTCAGTGTATCTTCTCTTGGCTATTTTAACCCTACGTTCTAGATCTATTATTTTTTGCGCTATTTTCCTATTTCTCCTAGAAACGTAGGCTATCACTTCTCCGCGGAGCACCGCCTTAGCGGTGTACCAAAAAAGGCCTGGTGTGCTGACATGTTCTTTATTATGCTGCGCAAATTCCTCCCACTTGCCTTTCAAGAATTCTACAAACTCTGAAGAAGTTTGCAAATACGAGGGAAATCGCCAACCCCCCAGCCCTCGGTAGTATGGTTGTGGTTCAATGTCTACCCAAATCATGGCATGGTCTGAAATCTCTTCCGGGCCTACCTCCGCTCCTCTAATTCTTGAGAATATTTCAGATGTCACCAAAATATAATCGATTCTGGATTGTGTTCCATGTGATCTCGAGGTATGCGTGTAGTCTCGCTCTCCCTCGTGTGTTAATCGCCAGGGGTCTACCAACCTCAGGCCCTCGCAAAAGGTCTCAAGTATTCCCGGCCCCCGATCTTTATTCTGTATATGTCCCGTTTTATCCAGATCTGGATCTAGAACCTGGTTCATATCCCCTGCTACAATTATTGGCTCTGGTCCCCGGCTCTGGCACTTCGCAAACAGGTCTGCAAAGAATGCTCTCCCGCCCATCTGCGGGGCATACACCGCTAGTAGCATGTATTCCTGCCCTTGTAGGTTCAATTTAATTCCCACATACCGTCCCTCTTCATCTGCGAAGAGGAATTTGGCTTTTGCCATTACTGATTTGTGTACTAATATTGCTACCCCTCCTCGTCTTCCTACTGCTGGGGAACCGAAAACCTCTCCCACCCAATTTCGTTGTAATTTCTTAAGTTCTATTGTTGATAATCTAGTTTCCTGGATACATGCTATTCCCACTTTGTGCCGTTTAAGCGCACTTAAGATCTTTGTCCTCTTAATCGGGGAAGTTATCCCACATACATTCCATGATATTATGCGTGTAATCCCATCAGTCTGCTTGGCCATTGCTTCTTGATATCATTGAATGAATCATCTTATTTTCCATCTTTAAACCCAGGGAGCCCAGCCTCCCCCTAGGATTCCCATGTTGTTCCCCGTCTACTGTGGCTTTGCGTAGTCTGTGTGTCCAACCACTCCCTATGTGTCTCGTGGTCTTTTTGCTCTTGTCTTTCCCCTTCCCCCCCTCTTTCCCTATACCCTTGAAGTGTCCCTTTCTTCCCCCCTTTCTCAATACCCTGTATCCCATTTGTATTGTGGGATGTTGGGGTTTCCCGCGTCCTCCCAATCAGCCCCTTTCCTGATATGTTAAATTAATCAAGCACTGATTCCGCTTGTGTGAAATATCTAAGCAAGGCCTCATTGGATAACCTTTAAATTATACCTTTTTAAAAGCTGTCGTCCGCTTATGTTACTTCTCCTCTGTCTGCTCCGGACTCTTTCTCGATACCACCAGTGCCTGTACTTGCTTTTGCGCATCTGCTATGTCTGTGAATTGCTTCCATCGTCCTTCAACCTTTAATTTCAATATTGCAGGGTAAATCAGCATGAACGGCACCTGTGCCTCGTGCAGCTGCTGACAGAGTGGCGTGAACTGCCGGCGTTTTTCTTATAGGGCCATAGAATAGTCCTGGAAAATTCGTAATTGGTGCCCATCATATCTCAGCTCATTCCGTTTAAGTCGGGAGCCCCGTAAAATTTCATCCTTATGTACATAATTATGTATTTTAATGATCACTGTTCTTGGGGTCTGTTTCCCTTCCTGTTTTTTGCCAATTCGGTGCGCTCTCTCTAAGCACAGTTTCCCCGAATGATCTGAGAGTGCAAATTCCTCTGTCAACCATTTTTCCAGAGCTGACGATAGCATGTTATCTGGCACTGTTTCGGGGAGCCCCACAATTCTCAGATTTCCTCGCCGCGACCTGTTTTCTAGGTCGTCAACTTTGGCCTGTAATGTTGTCAATGCAGCGGCCATTTTGTCCGCTTTCTGCGCCCCAGGCCCCGCCACGTCCTCTGCCTCCGATACTCGACGCTCGAGCTCCCCCAGCCTTTGCTCTGCATCTGCCGTCCGCGATTCCAAGCCAGACACTTGTGCGTATAATTTTTCTAATTTCTGGTCCAACGCAACACTCACAGCTGCTGTTAATTGTCTTAATTGCTCCTCTGTGAACGAGCCGCTACTGTCTGCTTTCTGGCTCTCTTCCACGCTGCTTGCCGCTTTCAGTTTTTCTCTTTCTTTTTTCACGGACCTGCTCGTCATAGCTGGTTGTGGCGAGTTTAAATATCTTTCCATATGTTTATCCTCTGCCTTTGCGCTTCTCCGCGTTCTTTTGTTTCTTTTTTCAGTGCTTAATTATAATTATTGTCGTCGGGGCCTAGGAGGACGCGGGAACACGTCTTTCTCTTCCTAGAGCATCACGTGACCCCCCATGGAATTTTATTTATAAAACACTTTTATCTCCCCAGTACAATTTGAGTGTTTCTTTCCTGGAAACTTTGAAGATCATTGATCCAGTTGCAGATATTTTTGGCGTCTCTTGGCAAGGAGATATTTTGTTTTGTCTTGTTTAGTGATGTCTTGTTGAGGGTTGCAAAGATGATTTCAGCCTGGTTTACTGAAATAGTTTGCAGCTAAGATATACAGCCTCAGTGGTAGATGGGGGTAAGAATGCCAGTGCCAATAAACTGTGTAAACTGGGGCTTGGCAAACGCTAAGAAAATGCAGCCACTTCAAGGCCTGTCCAGCCCCACGATCCAGCTTCCCTGCACTCAGGGAAATGACACAAGAAGAAAAATGGGTAGCTTTACTGAACCTGCTGACTAGTCTGTCCAGTAGCAGATGCTGCTGATAACCTGCTATTTCAGTTTTTGTGTCATGTAGATCATTGCCAAGGGGGGGGGGGGGGGGGATCTATTGCATAAAAATGTTTAGAAATGTATGGCAACCTAAAAGAGCATCTTTTATTTATTTATTTATTGCATTTGTATCCCACATTTTCCCACCTATTTGCAGGCTCAATGTAGCTTACAGAGTTTGGTTATGACATAATCATTATGAGGGAAAGCCTCCTGATACTTAGAATATGAAGACTCTTGATGCCAGATCTCAGTTCTTCCTTTATACCCAGGATTTTCCATGTCTGCCCATATTGATTGAGAAGGAAACTGCAGGGTCATCCTCCCCCCCCCCCCCCCCCCCCCCCCCCCAAGTTTCAGCATAGTTGTGCTCAGGCTTCTGGCTTGTTCTCCCTCATTTTCGTATGTATATGTATGCAGTACTTAAATAACCTGTGCAGTACAGAACTGTGTGGGCATTGGAAAGGAAGTGGCTTGTTTCATAGAGAAATGTGTGTCAGCAGGCAGTGTACAGTTCAGAATGTTTTTATCTGCATTTGAGAGCCACTTCATGTTGGTACACCTACAATGGAAAAAATAAAACTTTCCAGACTCTTCTACAATAGAAAATAAAAGCTTTGAGTTTGAGTTGTTTAAAAATATAAACTAAAGTGAATAACTAATCAGTGGGATGTAGGTTATGGTTATCTATGTGTAAAGGATATGTGTAAAGATGCATATCTGATTTCCTTGTATATTCTATTTTTTTTTTGTTTCTGGTTCCTTTTAGGTTTAAATTTAACCTTTTTTAAAATTTTCTTAATTTAGTGTTGAGTAGCATTTTGCTGTAGCTTACAGAAAAATAATCTTGTTTTTTGAAGGTCTCTTCAGGTGTGTAAAGCACTATCCACCTTCAAATAAAATAAAATATAAATATATATTAGACAGTCTTATACCAGTAAACATCCTTTCTCAAAAAGCTATGAGGTGGTATACAGCATAATAAAATACATAGAATTAATAAAATAACATAAAAGTTACCTTTTTAAAGGTTTTAAAGGCTGTTCTGGGTGTCAAACCCTGCTGGGCCTTAAGTGATAGATTGAAGAACTCAATTTCCTTATACAGCCCAGCAGTTACTCTAGATTAGTGGGGAATCGTTAATAAACCATGTTGCCACTTCTTCCCTTTGCAACTGTAGTAAAGATAATTGGAAAAAAATAACCATTGAAAACTACATCTGCAGGGGAGTGTTCCGCCCCCCCGCCCCCTCCAATGTGGAGAGGCGTCCAGGATGGCAATTTAGAAAAGCCATGCTCCTTGAGATTTAAAATCCTGTCTGTCTTCCTCCTTTTTTTCTTTGTAGTTCTTAAGTGCGTGGGCAGACCCAGGATTTTCCTGCCACTTCTGGAGATCCATTTGTGGCTGGGGAATGGTCTCTCATGTGGTGCCCATTTCACCAAATACTGGGACTGGATCACTGGGACGTAGTGGCTTTGGAGAGGGTCCTGTTTGCTCCCCCTCCCCCCCTTGCTCAGAGTCTTTCATTCACCCTATCAGATCTTACCGCTGGTATTGGCATGGAGGCATTGTGGGTCGATGACACCATGATCACTGTGTTGCGTGCATGAGCCACAGAGTTTGCTGAAATAGTGTAGCAGCAGGAGAGAGTGAAAGTGGTAGTATTATTGGGTTCTCAAGATTGTCATCTGAAGCTGTAGCTGAGGAGGAATTGGAGTTGTTCATTGAGCCTTGCTGGGGACTCCTGAGCAGTGAAAAACCGCAGGAGGCTGTATGAAAGTCTCAATCTGCTTAATCCTAGAAATTTACATCTATAAAATGGTGGTAAGCTTGGGCCAGTTTCTATCTGCCCGGTTAGCTGTCTCTTCTGATTAAATTAAATGGAAGTGGACCTGGGGTTGTGTAATACTCCTGTGTGGACTGAAATCACAAATGTGAGTGTAAAGTGGAGTCTTGAAGTCTGCAGGACTTCAGGAGGCTGTTAGCCATGACAATTTATTTCTTTGTATGAGAATTGAGAACTTAGAAAATTTGGTGAAGGGAAAATTTATTTCTTTTATAATTTACAAGAATTATTTCAAGAAAATCTTGACAAAAATATACTTTATATGTAACCATAGTAAAGCAATCCTTTATAATTACAAGGAGAGAGAGGAAAAAATTCTTTTATAAGGAATATTACCAAGCATACCACAGTAATTAGGGAAAAAATTGTAAGCTTCTTAGATGGTGTCTCTGACTAGTGGGTTAGTAAATAAATAAAATCAAAAAATCAAAATCAAATAAATTTGAAAGGGGAGAAGTAAGGAAAAATTAGTTAAGCAGGAGATAACTAACTAAATAAAATTCAAAAAAGCTACAAGAAACTTGTTAAAGACTTTCTGGTTGTAATTTAAAGCACAAACCTTAGCTCACTTTAGAGGATGGCATGGACACTAGTATCGGTGTTGGGGGTTTCTTTGCTTCGAGAAGATTTTTAAATTGGACAGAATCTGTAAAAACATAAGTTTGAGTGGCCATTTTAACAAAACATTATTTATTTATTGCATTTGTATCCCACATTTTCCCACCTATTTGCGGGCTCAGTGTTGCATGGAAATTGAAAAATGACCCTCTGAGTGCCTAGAGCTGTGACTTGAGGGCGGAAAAAGTATTCCGCTTTAACTGGGTGGTTCTACAGAGGACAGGAAAAGACCTTATTAATCCACAAATGTCCATAGGTGATTTTTTTTTTTTTTTTTTTAGATCTTGAGAAATCAGAGGAACCGATCAAAGTAAACAGAAACTGTAACCTTGTAAATGTAATATTAAGTTCATGGGTACAAAATATGTCTTCTTTATTCCAGATCATCTAAGACAATTTATAGAACAAAAAAAGGTTTTGAAGCCTGCCGGAATAACAAGGTCGTGACCTAAGAATAGGAAATATTCTATATATTTTGGTGGATATTGTGTTAAGACTTTTCTTAAAAATTTGTTTTTTTGTCTAAATCTCATCTCCTGAGTTTATAATGGCTCCTACCCTCTAGTTAGGTGGTCTAATACAAGATGTACAAACAATATATTATTGAGATTTGCTTGTTTTACATTATGCCTGTCTGATTTTTTCCTGTTCAAGTTTAAATGCTTGTAAAGAATATAAACTTATAAAGAATTAAAACAAGGAAAAAAAAAAGTAAATAGAAACTGGTTCTCTTTCAAGTTACCATCAGCCATCATAGTCAAATCACTGTTTACTAGGTGGATGTCCCAACTATTTTATGAAGGAATCACCAGATTGGTTTAGCTAGGGCTAAAGCAGATTATTATAGCAAATATGTAGGTGAAAAAAGTATTAATGTAAAAAGATTGGATTCGTGAATAATTTAGCATCCAAAGAATAACTTTATCCTCTGATATTACACCTTCAGCAGACGAGTAGGCTCAGCACATCGAGCATAAGATCTTGAAAATCAGGAAAGACCTTATTAATCCACAAATGTCCATAGGTGATTTTTTTAAAGATGATCTTGAGAAATCAGAGGAACTGATCAAAGTCACCATCAGCCATCATAGTCAAATCACTGTTCACTAGATGGATGTCCCAACTATTTTATGAAGGAACCACCAGATTGGTTTATTAATAGCCTTACTCAACACTTGATTTTCATGATTTCCAATGGTCGTTTCCCAGTAAATAAAGGTAACATTATACTTTTCTCCTATTCAAAAAAATCCAATGGCCAAAAGAAATGAGGTCACAAATTATAAACCAGTTGCCTCAATCTCTTTAATAACAAAAAACAATAGAGAGATTGGTAACCCGACAATTAATGGATTACCTAACCAATTACTCAATCTTACAAGAATCACAATCTGGATTCAGGACATGATATGGTGCAGAAATAGTGCTAGCTACATTGACATCAAGATTCAAGAACATAATCAGTGAAGGACAGAAAATCCTATTGTTACAATTTGATATGTGTAGTGTTTTTGATGTTGTGGACCATACTATATTGTTAGGACTACTGGATAATATTGGAATCAGTGGTACGGTGTATGGCTGGTTTAAGGGATTCCTAAAAAAATAGATCATCCCAAGTAAAAATGAATGATGTATCAACTCCATGGATTTCAGAATGTGGAGCCTCCTATTTCCCCAATCCTGTTCAATGTCATGGTGGCTTCTTTAGGAAAGAAGTGAAATAATGTTGGTTTCAACCTTTTGTGTATGCAGATGACATTACTATATATGTTCCTTTATTAATGACATCTCAGATACTGTACTCAATAAGGAAAGGACTATATTTAATGGAACAGTGGGCAATGACTTTCAAACTCAAACTGAATAGAGAAAAAACAAAATTCCTGGTGCTATCAAGTTCATATTGTCACACTTTTTATCCTAACTTTATAATTGATCAAACTGTCTATTCAATAGATATAAAAATCCTAGGAGTAGTTTTTGACAAACGTGTATCTTTTGAAAACCAAGTTCATACAGTACTAGCAAAGGTTTTCAAAACATTATGGAAATTAACAAGGGTTAAAGCTTGCCTTAACAAGAATTCCTTAAAATTACTTGTCCAAACATTGACCTTTTCATAATTCGTCTATTGTAATGCAATTTATGTAGGAAGCAAAGACCCTATGCTTAAGTTGCTTCAGACAGCACAGAATATGGCAGCTCGCTTAATTGGTGGGGTACCAAAGTTTAAAAAGGCATCTCTTTTACTTATTGCATTACATTGACTCCCTATGAGAGCTTGAATAATGTTCAAAACGTGCATCTTAATTTACAAAATTTTGTTTGGAATAGCACCAGACTATATGACAATTGTATTGTCAGCTAGGATTACAAACCCAACATCAGGAGAATATTTGCTTCTACATTTACCTAGCTGTAAAAATGTAATGTATAAAACTGTTCTTACAGCTGAATTCAGTTATCAAGATTCTAAATGGTGGAAGCATTAAAAACTCATCTCTCCAAGAAATGTTTCTCAATTACTAGATAAAGCAGTCTATTTTATGTAAGTTGTTATATTAGTGTCTACTGTAAGCCACATTAAACTGAAACTTATTTTGGATAATGTGGAATATAAGAACAAATAAAAAAGTAAACATATACTGCAGCCCCCTGTTGTAACCACAATCCCCCCTCCCCCTGCTTTGGATTTATCTAACCACCATAGCAGAGATTTCCTCTGTTTGTCCAGTAGCTTCCCAGATTTCCTCCAGTGTTATTTTTTTCAGGTCTCTTCTTACCCCTGATGCAGAGCTCTTTTCCTGGGGCACTCTGTTGAAGCCGGCTAGGCTTGGGATGGTAATCAGGTACTTGGTTCACCACTTCTCTGCCTCCAGCTGTGCCAAACTCCAAGTCCGCCTCAGGGTTCACTGTTGCCCCCGTCCGAGGGCTGTAAACCAGCAACCACTTGACAGTCTCTGCTGCAGCGGAGCGTCATCTCATCTGGGTCAGGGTGGAATCTGCAGGCCTCGGGTCTCAAAGATGCTTCTAAGATGCGCTGTGCGGAGTCTCCCTCCTCTAATGCCAGACCTGAGAATTTAGAGCTAGCTGGCAGGGATGACATAACTCTGAATAGTCTGCTGTACAAGAGAAGGATAATTGCATAGTTCAGACAGGCAAGCACAGGATTTTTCCTTTACACTTAACCATTGTCTCCCAGGGTATCTCACACAAGCAGATCTTGAGCTAATTTCCCGCCTCTAAGCAGCAGACATCTTAACTCCTTCAGAGAAGGCGGGAATTTTCTACCATTGATTTTTTTAATTTTTAAAAATAATTTTGGGGTATTTCTGCAATGGAGATGTTTCAGGTATTATGTATTGGAGATTTGAAGGTGCCTGCCCTGTAGCAAGTGTATATTATGTGCCTCCATGTAGTTTGAATACATTTTATTGATGACTAGGTATTAACAACAATTGTCAAATACAATAATGTGTGGATACATAGACAAGTAATTATGGTACAATACCATACAGCTCATCATCAAAAGTTTTCCCACAGTTTTCCTCCTCTCCACCCCCATGTATATGCCTCTATTTCAAAGGAAGGAGATATTGTCTTTCCTGGATCTGAGGATATTTTGAGTGTAACAGCCTTTCTGTAGACCTCTGAGAAAAAACAAGTTACCCCTTACTGTTTATTAGTGATATTTGCTCTGGACCTTGGATTGAGGCAGGCTAGTGAAGTTGTATCTTTGTAACTAACATTAACTGTTTCCAAATATAATTTAAAAAAATTTTTCCCTGATGTTTTATGCTTTTTCTGTGTGATTCAGCAACAGTTTATAATAGTTGGATGGTGGCTTTTCTGCTAAACGTTTTTTGTGCTTTTCAGTTAGTGGTGTTCCTCAGTGGTAAGCTAGCTCAGGATGTTTCTGGCATTGTAGCTTCCCGAGTGGTGGGGCCTTTAGAATGAGATTGCAATGGAATCTCTTTTCATTTTTGGCCTCTGTTACAGCTTTTTCTTCTAATAGTTAAATTTTTGTCGCCCCTTTTTCTCGAATCCCTCAGGTGGTGGTCTTTTGGGGTATGTTTACTAAAGTGCACTAAGCTGTTAGTGCAGATTATGGCACACACTAAGAGGTATTGTGCATTAAATCAGCCAGTGCTCTAAAAATTCCACTTCATAGAAGAAGATGGAACAGAGACTGGGCAGGGTGTAAGCAGAGATTGGCTGTGAACTGCGCATTGTAGTTAGCGCAGTTACAATTGAACTTAATATGTGATGAGGAACTTTTCTGTGTGATAACTGAAGGGGACACGCTTGACTGCACCGCTGTTGTATTTGCCATGTATTAATTTTGTCTGTTCAATAAGATAAATGCAAAAACTTAATTCATGTTAGTAAACCAGCATCTTTGATATGTGTGTATAATTTTTGATTATATTTTCTTTGGGGATAGTTTCAGCTTTTGTTGGGGGGGGGGGGGGGGGGGTGCTGTCTCCATTTTCCAGTTAGGCTTGTTCTTGAAATATATTGTTAAAAATATTTTTTCAGTTGGTTGATTTTTTTTTCTGTGTGTTTTTTGATTTAATGAAAGGATACTTTCAGTTTGAAATATATATAGACCAAAGCAGTATATATTCTCCTTGCAGTGTTGCTCAGAAAATAATTTGCTTACTAGTGCTGTTGCTATTTTGACTGTAAAACCATTGCAAGATGGCTTTTGTTCTCCAGATGAACCAACTGAGCAAACATGACTGACTTTTTTTTTTTTGCTGAGCTATTAAGAAATCTCAATTCATTTGATCTAACTCCCTGAAGAGCTATGTCTACAAAAGAATTGCAAGGGGTGTTACAAAGAGTTACATCCCAAGGATCAGTCCAGACAAATGGGTTGTGACTATCCACCAGCAGGTGGAGATAGAGAAATCTAATGAGTTGTGCCTCATAAGTTCCTGCACGTAGCAACCAAGCCAGTATTCTCTATCTCCAGCTGGCGGGATAGCAGCTCCTCTGCATTGTGGTGACTTCTGTGTGGCCTCCTGTCCTGTTTGTAGGTTCAGTTGAGTTTGGGGTTGAGAATATCCTGTGCAGGTAGCGGGGTGCTAGAAGACCAACGCATCGGCATCTCCTGTATAGAGTGGCAGCAATCCTCTCGGCGCTGATGCTTCTCGGGTCCCGACTCTCTTGATGTCTCGGAGCTTTCGGTACCGTGAGTTGAAGGAGAACGATGACGGTGCTTCTTCGCTCGACGCCCATCATCGAGTTTCATCACAACAGGGTAGTCCTCTGCACACACCCAAAGTTCCTTCCAAAGATGGTGTCCGAGTTCCATCTGAACCAGTCAATTGTCTTGCCAACATTCTTTCCCCGTCCTCATACCCACCCTGGTGAAAGCAGTTTGCATTCCTTGGACTGCAAGAGAGCATTGGCCTTTTATGTGGAGCAGATGAAGCCCTTCAAACAGTCCGCCCAGTTGTTTGATTCTTTCAACCTCAACAGGAGGGGAGCCGCCATCGGAAAACGCACAATCTCCAATTGGCTAGCAGATTTGTATTTCCTTCACTTATGCCCAAGCTGGGCTGACTCTAGAGGGCCATGGCTGCGTTAGTGGCTCACTTAGTCAGCCTCCATTGAAGAGATTTGCAAGGCTGCAACGTGGTCTTCGGTCCACACATTCACATCTCACTACTGCCTTCAGCAGGATACCCGACGTGACAGTCGGTTTGGGCAGTCAGTACTGCAGAATCTATTCAGGGTTTAGAATCCAACTCCACCCCCCTAGGCTCATTTTTATTCTGCTCCAGGCTGCACTCTGTTAGTTGTTTATGGTTTCAGGTCAATCTGTGTTATGTCCTCGCCGTTGTGAGGCCCAATTGACCAATGTTCATTGTTTGAGTGAGCCTGGTTGCAAGAGATACCCCACATGTGAGAAGAAGCAGCCTGCTTGTCCTTGGAGAAAGCGAAGATACTTACCTGTAGCAGGTATTCTCTGAGGACAGCAGGCTGATTGTTCTCACAAACCCGCCCACCTCCCCTTTGGAGTTGTTGTTTGTTTCTATGCTTTTTGATTTAACTGAAGAGGCATGCTCACACGGCAGGCGGGAAGTTATCCGTGCATGCTCGCGCGCCAGAAGACTCTGGCAAAACTTCTCCTTTTTGCTTGCAGAAAATTTGCCGCTTCCTGGGCTGACGTGGACTTCGACCCACATGTGAGAACAATCAGCCTGCTGCCCTCGGAGAATACCTGCTACAGGTAAGTATCTTCGCTTTCCTGGTCCATCAGCAGATTAGAACTTCGAGCTGTCCACAAGGCTTTACTAGCCTTTGCACCTCTTCTTCGCAGGAGGCCGATGCACTTGCTCTCGGACAATATCACAGCTTTGTCTTACGTCAGTAGACAAGGAGGAGCAAAGAGCGTATCTCTAATCGAGGAGGCACATCGTCATTTTCAGTGGGCAGAATTGAACATTCCGATGATTTCAGTGTCTCACATGGTGGGTTCACTGAACTCACAAACGGATTTCCTCAGCAGAGTATCTGTGGACCTGGTGGAATGGCAACTGTTAACTGCATTTAGTCTCATTTCCACAAAGTGGGGCCTTTCCGGATCTGGACTCAATGCACAAATACACAGGTTCTACAGCCGCTTCAGGGAGAGACTCCCTAGGAATGGATGCACAGCCTTGGCCCTTGGACGACCTCCTTTTACGTGTTTCCTCCGTGACCTCTTGTGGGAAGGATGTTGCATAGGATTGCGCATCATCCCGAGAAGGTCGTTCTTGTAGCTCCAGACTTGCCAAGACGTCCTTGGTATGTGGACCTCAATTTACTCAAGGTTCAGGTGGCAGCGTTGGCATGTGATAGAGGCAAGATACAGAATTCTTCATTGGCTGCTCACCCTGATATAGTGCAATTCCTCAAGGGAGTTACTCATCTATGTCCCCCTCTCCGCAATATTTGTCCTCAGTGGAGTCTTCAGGTGGTTCTTAAAGCTCTTCAGTCTGCTCCCTTTGAGCCCCTTCATTTGGAGCTATCAAAGATCTTACTTTAAAGTATTTCTAGTTGCCATTTTGTCGGCACGGAGGGTTTCAGTGCTTCAAGCTCTCTCTTGCAGTGATCCCTTTGTCCGCTTTTTGACTCTGGAATTTCCATATGTACAGTTCCGTACTTTTTGCTGAAGATTGTATTTCCTTTTTCCAGGGAGGTCTATGCTACAGAATACGCTTCCCTGTGACTGTTGGATGTGAAGCGGTTTGATCATCTTTTTGTCTTCTTTGTGGGACTCCAGAAGGGTTTGCTGGTCTCCAAAGCGACCGTGGCTTGATGGCTTAAAGTGTCTATTTCTTCGGCTTACATTCTGAGGGGTAGATATGCTTTAATGCATGTCAAGGCTTATTCTACCAGGTCTTTGGCGACTTGGTTGGCAGGGTCTAGGGCAATTTTATTGGCAGAGATTTGTCGGTCAGTGATGTGATTGTCTCCTCATTCCCGGGGCGGGGGAAGGAATAAGACAAGAACTAGGAGAGTTAGGGGGTGAGAGAAGGAGATGGAAAGTTGGTAGGTAGTTGAAAAGTAAAAAGAAGTAGATGGAGAACTGCGGGATGAGAAAGTGGTTGAAATCTGAGTTGACAGAGAGGCAGAAAAAGAAAGAGAGTTAAGAGCTAAAAGAGAGAGATCAATATAAGAACATATGAGTAGCCATACTGGATCAGACCAATGGTCCATCTAGCCCAGTATCCTGCTTTCAACAGTGGCCAATGGAACCCAATTAGCAGTATCATTCCATGCTACCAATCCTGGGACAAGCAGTAGCAGATTACACCAGAGACAGATGTAATAAGGGAATGGAACAGGACAGGAGGAGAGAAGAGAAATCAGAAATTGGACAGCAGCCCCTGGACAGAGAGCAGAAGATTAGACAGGAAAGCAGGAAAGAAAAATTAGGATCATCATGGGAAGAATGTCCAGACAGCTAAGGTAGAAAAATAGTTTTATTTTGAATTTATTAACTGTTTGTTTAGGAAATGTCTATGTATTATTATGTCCGGTATAAGAGGAAATGCATTTCTGTTTTCATTTCTCCCATGTTGTGGTACATGCCTAATTTGCCTTCTTGCGGTTTCCAGTTCAATTTTTGTCTTTATATCTGTATTTCTAATTTGTGATCCTATTCTGTATTTGATGAGGGTCTGTCTATGTTTGTGACTGAGGTATGCTGTTCTGTGGACATGTAGCTTCTGTGTAGAGATCTGTACCACTTGTTCTGTTTTACCAATAGGAGAAGGTATATTGGTGTTTTTGGACCCAGTGTAATGTTTGTTGTGCTACCTATTCATATATAGGGTTCTTGCTATTTGAATCATAGGAATTACTTCTACAGTTGTATAACATATTTGTACATGTATGTTAGGATTTTTTCGGTTTTTGTATTTTTTCACAAAGTGTTTAATAGTGGAGTGTTTTATTTTGCTATGTCTCAGATGACATGAGAGGATCAGAATATTTTTTTGAATGGTGCCTTCCATGTTTTTGAATGCATGTTATTTGTGACTAATTTTGTTATCTTTGTAGTGTTTTGTTGCCCTTTTGCCAACTTGTGTCTTCAATAAAAATATTCAACTATAAATATAACACAATGATTAAAAACATAATTCTCCGAGGACAAGCAGGCTGCTTGTTCTCACTGATGGGTTGACGTCCTCGGCAGCCCCCTCCATTGGAAAGTTTACTAGCAAAGGCCTTTGCTAGTCCTCGCGCGCGCATGCGCGGCCGTCTTCCCGCCCGAAACCGGCTCGAGCCGGCCAGTCTTCTTTCGTCCGCGCTCGGTACGGTCGTGTTACGCCGTTCGTGCCCCAGAGAGTCGACCTCGCGCGTCCTTTTCGACGTGTTTTTTCCTTGTTTTTCTTTAAAAAAGTTCGGGAAGCGCTCCGGAAGTGTTCCGGAAGACCCTTTCGGGTTTTCTGCCCTTCCCGTAATTTTCACAGCTTTTGCCCCGTAAGTTTTCTTTCGTTGTCGGGGTAGGCCTAGTTTGGCCTCGGTCGAGATTTTTCTCCCTTTAAATTTTGGTGCTTCAATTTTCGCCATTTCGGCCTTTGATTTCGCCGGCGTGATTTTTCCGCCCATGACATCGAAGCCTTCCAGCGGCTTCAAGAAGTGCACCCAGTGCGCCCGGGTAATCTCGCTCACTGATAGGCACTCTGCGTGTCTTCAGTGTCTAGGGGCCCAGCACCGCCCTCAGAACTGCAGTCTGTGTTCCCTGTTACAAAGGCGGACTCAGGTAGCGAGATTAGCCCAGTGGAACGTTTTGTTCTCGGGCTCTTCGTCGACATCGGCACCGGAGGCATCGAGTGCATCGACGTCGTCAGCGTCCGGACCATCTTCCTTGGCTGCCGCTCCATCGACTGCATCGAGGCATCGGACCTCTGCATCGGCGCCGAGGCATTGGGCGACTGCATCGACGTCGGTGGTACCGAGACTTCGTCTGCTGATGTCGTCGGACGGAGGTGCATCGTCAGGAGTGCAGGTGAGGGCTGTCCATTCCCCTGCTGGTGGCGGTGAGCCTTCGGGTGGGTCTCCTCCTACCCTGAGGGCTCCTGCGGTACAGCCCCCCGGGATCGACCCTCTTCGGTCTCGGCCCCGAGGAAGCGACGGATGGATTCTACGTCCTCCTCGTCGGTGCCGGGGAGCTCCGGTGACATGCTTCGGAAGAAGTCGAAGAAGCATCGACACCGGTCTCCTCCCCGTGTCGGCACCGAGAGCTCTGGGTCGCCGAGGGATTCGGCACCCAGCAGGCATCGGCACCGAGAGGACCGCTCACCCTCTGTTCAGGAGGTGTCGATGCGCTCCACTCTGGACAGCCCGGAACAGCCTCCTCGCCCGGAACAGGTTCTGACGTCGACGCCTGCATCGACCTCTCAGCCTTTTTCTACAGCCACTCTGAACGAGAGCCTCCGGGCCGTTCTCCCAGAGATTCTGGGAGTGCTGTTGCGCCCTACCCCTCCGGTACCGGCGGTGCTTGCGCCTCCGGTACCGTCGAGCGTGGCGCCGGCTGGTCCATCGCCCAGGTTGAGGTCCCCGACGTCGGTACCGCGTGCGGTGCCGACCGCGGCCACCTCCCAGGAAGGCTCCCCGACTACGTCGGCGGAGGGAGCTTCGCCGATGCGGGCGAGGGAGTCTACCTCTCGACGCCCCCATCGTGGACGTGGCTCCACGGAGTCGAGCCGGGCGAGGTTGCAGACACAGGTCCGTGAACTTGTGTCTGACACCGAGGGTGAGGCCTCGTGGGAGGACGAAGAAGACCCCAGATATTTCTCTGACGAGGAGTCTGAGGGTCTTCCTTCTGATCCCACTCCCTCTCCTGAAAGGCAGCTTTCTCCTCCTGAGAGTCTGTCTTTCGCTTCCTTTGTCCGGGAGATGTCTACGGCCATCCCCTTCCCGGTGGTTGTGGAGGACGAGCCCAGGGCTGAAATGTTTGAGCTCCTGGACTATCCTTCTCCACCTAAGGAAGCGTCCACTGTTCCCTTGCATCATGTCCTGAAAAAGACATTGCTTGCGAACTGGACCAAGCCATTAAGTAATCCCCACATTCCCAAGAAGATCGAGTCCCAGTACCGGATCCATGGGGACCCAGAGCTGATGCGCACTCAGTTGCCTCACGACTCTGGAGTTGTGGATTTGGCCCTAAAGAAGGCTAAGAGTTCTAGGGAGCATGCTTCGGCGCCCCCGGGCAAAGACCCTAGAACCTTAGACTCCTTTGGGAGGAAGGCCTACCATTCTTCTATGCTCGTGGCCAAGATCCAGTCTTACCAGCTCTACACGAGCATACACATGCGGAACAATGTGCGGCAGTTGGCGGGCTTGGTTGATGCTCTTCCCCCTGAGCAAGCCAAGCCTTTTCAGGAGGTGGTCAGGCAGCTGAAGGCGTGCAGGAAATTCCTGGCCAGAGGAGTTTATGACACTTTTGATGTTGCGTCCAGGGCCGCTGCTCAAGGTGTGGTGATGCGCAGGCTCTCATGGCTGCGTGCCGCCGACCTGGAGAATAGAATCCAGCAGCGGATTGCGGACTCGCCTTGCCGTGCGGACAACATTTTTGGGGAAAAAGTCGAGCAGGTGGTAGAGTCTCTCCACCAGCGGGACACCGCATTCGACAAGTTCTCCCGCCGGCAGCCTTCAGCATCTACCTCTACAGGTAGAAGATTTTTCGGGGGAAGGAAGACTGGTCCCTATGCTTCTGGTAAGCGTAGGTACAATCCTCCTTCCCGACAGCCTGCGGCCCAGGCTAAGCCCCAGCGCGCTCGCTCTCGTCAGCAGCGTGCGCCTCAGCAAGGCCCCGCGGCTCCCCAGCAAAAGCAAGGGGCGAGCTTTTGACTGGCTCCAGCAGAGCATAGCCGACATCCAAGTGTCAGTGCCGGGCGACCTGCCAGTCGGAGGGAGGTTGAAAGCTTTTCACCAAAGGTGGCCTCTCATAACCTCCGATCAGTGGGTTCTGCAAATAGTCCGGCAAGGATACACCCTCAATTTGGCCTCAAAACCTCCAAATTGTCCACCGGGAGCTCAGTCTTACAGCTTCCAGCACAAGCAGGTACTTGCAGAGGAACTCTCCGCCCTTCTCAGCGCCAATGCGGTCGAGCCCGTGCCATCCGGGCAGGAAGGGCTGGGATTCTATTCCAGGTACTTCCTTGTGGAAAAGAAGACAGGGGGGATGCGTCCCATCCTAGACCTAAGGGCCCTGAACAAATATCTCGTAAAAGAAAAGCTCAGGATGCTTTCCCTGGGCACCCTCCTCCCCATGATTCAGCAAAACGATTGGCTATGCTCTCTGGACTTGAAGGATGCCTACACTCACATCCCGATACTGCCAGCTCACAGACAGTATCTGCGATTTCAGCTGGGCACACGCCACTTCCAGTACTGTGTGCTACCCTTTGGGCTCGCCTCTGCGCCCAGGGTGTTCACAAAGTGCTTGGCTGTAGTAGCAGCGGCACTTCACAGGCTGGGGGTGCACGTGTTCCCATATCTCGACGATTGGCTGGTGAAGAACACATCCGAGGCAGGAGCCCTGCAGTCCATGCAGATGACTATTCGCCTCCTGGAGCTACTGGGGTTTGTGATAAATTATCCAAAGTCCCATCTTCTCCCAGTGCAGAAACTCGAATTCATAGGAGCTCTGCTGGATTCTCGGACGGCTCGCGCCTATCTCCCAGAGACGAGAGCCAACAACTTGTTGTCCCTCGTCTCGCGGGTGCGAGCGTCCCAGCAGATCACAGCTCGGCAGATGTTGAGATTGCTGGGCCACATGGCCTCCACAGTTCATGTGACTCCCATGGCCCGCCTTCACATGAGATCTGCTCAATGGACCCTAGCCTCCCAGTGGTATCAGGCCGCCGGGGGTCTAGAGGACGTGATCCACCTGTCCACGAGTTTTCTCAAATCCCTATATTGGTGGACGATTTGCTCCAATTTGACTCTGGGACGTCCCAAATTCCTCAGCCACAAAAGGTGCTGACCACGGATGCGTCCCTCCTGGGATGGGGAGCTCATGTCGATGGGCTTCACACCCAAGGAGGCTGGTCCCTCCAGGAACGCGATCTGCAGATCAATCTTCTGGAGTTGCGAGCGATCTGGAACGCTCTGAAGGCTTTCAGAGATCGGCTGTCCCACCAAATTATCCAAATTCAGACAGACAACCAGGTTGCCATGTACTATGTCAACAAGCAGGGGGGCACCGGATCTCGACCCCTGTGTCAGGAAGCCGTCAGCATGTGGCTCTGGGCTCGCCGTCACGGCATGGGGCTCCAAGCCACATATCTGGCAGGCGTAAACAACAGTCTGGCCGACAGGTTGAGCAGGATTATGCAACCTCACGAGTGGTCGCTCAATTCCCGTGTGGTACGACAGATCTTCCAGGTGTGGGGCACCCCCTTGGTAGATCTCTTCGCATCTCGAGTGAACCACAAAGTCCCTCAGTTCTGTTCCAGGCTTCAGGCCCACGGCAGACTGGCATCGGATGCCTTCCTCCTGGACTGGGGGGAGGGTCTGCTGTATGCTTATCCTCCCATACCTCTGGTGGGGAAGACTTTGTTGAAACTCAAGCAAGACCGAGGCACCATGATTCTGATTGCTCCTTTTTGGCCGCGTCAGATCTGGTTCCCTCTTCTTCTGGAGTTGTCCTCCGCAGAACCGTGGAGATTGGAGTGTTTTCCGACCCTCATCACACAGGACGAAGGGGCTCTTCTGCATCCCAGCCTCCAGTCGCTGGCTCTTACGGCCTGGATGTTGAGGGCGTAGACTTTGCCTCTTTGGGTCTGTCAGAGGGTGTCTCCCGCATCTTGCTTGCTTCCAGGAAAGATTCCACTAAGAGAAGTTACTTCTTCCATTGGAGGAGGTTTGCCGTCTGGTGTGACAGCAAGGCCCTAGATCCTCGCTCTTGTCCTACACAGACCCTGCTTGAATACCTTCTGCACTTGTCTGAGTCTGGTCTCAAGACCAACTCTGTAAGGGTTCACCTTAGTGCAATCAGTGCTTACCATTACCATGTGGAAGGTAAGCCGATCTCAGGACAGCCTTTAGTTGTTCGCTTCATGAGAGGCTTGCTGTTGTCAAAGCCCCCTGTCAAGCCTCCTACAGTGTCATGGGATCTCAATGTCGTTCTCACCCAGCTGATGAAACCTCCTTTCGAGCCACTGAATTCCTGCCATCTGAAGTACTTGACTTGGAAGGTCATTTTCTTGGTGGCAGTTACTTCAGCTCGTAGAGTCAGTGAGCTTCAGGCCCTGGTAGCCCAGGCCCCTTACACCAAATTTCATCATAACAGAGTAGTCCTCCGCACTCACCCTAAGTTCTTGCCAAAGGTCGTGTCGGAGTTCCATCTAAACCAGTCAATTGTCTTGCCAACATTCTTTCCCCGTCCTCATTCCTGCCCTGCTGAACGTCAGCTGCACACATTGGACTGCAAGAGAGCATTGGCCTTCTACCTGGAGCGGACACAGCCCCACAGACAGTCCGCCCAATTGTTTGTTTCTTTTGATCCCAATAGGAGGGGAGTGGCTGTAGGGAAACGCACCATATCCAATTGGCTAGCAGATTGCATTTCCTTCACTTACTCCCAGGCGGGGCTGGCTCTTGAGGGTCATGTCACGGCTCATAATGTTAGAGCCATGGCTGCGTCGGTAGCCCACTTGAAGTCAGCCTCTATTGAAGAAATTTGCAAAGCTGCGACGTGGTCATCTGTCCACACATTCACATCTCATTACTGCCTGCAGCAGGATACCCGACGCGACAGTCGGTTCGGGCAGTCAGTTCTTCAGAACCTGTTTGGGCTTTAGGATCCAACTCCACCCCCCGAGGGCCCTGTTTGTTCTGTTCCAGGCTGCACTCTCAGTTAGTTGGTAAATTTTTTAGGTCAATTTCAGTTATGTCCTCGCCGTTGCGAGGCCCAATTGACCATGGTTGTTGTTTTGAGTGAGCCTGGGGGCTAGGGATACCCCATCAGTGAGAACAAGCAGCCTGCTTGTCCTCGGAGAAAGCGAATGCTACATACCTGTAGAAGGTATTCTCCGAGGACAGCAGGCTGATTGTTCTCACAAACCCGCCCGCCTCCCCTTTGGAGTTGTCTTCCCTTGAAGTGTATTGTCTTGCTACATACTGGACTGGCCGGCTCGAGCCGGTTTCGGGCGGGAAGACGGCCGCGCATGCGCGGTGCGCATGGGCGCGCGAGGACTAGCAAAGGCCTTTGCTAGTAAACTTTCCGATGGAGGGGGCTGCCGAGGACGTCAACCCATCAGTGAGAACAATCAGCCTGCTGTCCTCGGAGAATACCTTCTACAGGTATGTAGCATTCGCTTTATTGAACTTTAAGCACAGTCTTAATACTCGTTTATTAAATGATGTCGTATCCTTTAAAAAACTGGTGGTGTGCCCTGACAATTTTTGCGCCTTGTCAGTGTGCTGCAAGATGAAAAAGGTTTAAAATCACTGACTTAGCCTGTGGAGGTTTAATTGACTTGCCTAGGATCAGAAAGAAGTTCCATGAGAATTGAACCCTGTTTCCCTGGTTTTCTTAGCCCACTGCACTCCTACACTTTTCCATTTTCTGTTTTGTCGTGGTCACCTCTCTTTTTGCCTTTGTTCTATTCTAGAGAGAGTGAAAGGTGGTGTGTTAGCAATACTGCAACCTCCTAATCTTCTTTCTACTTTTACAGACCATGACAGTAGAAAGGACAATTAACTCAGTGGTTCCCAAATCTGTCCTGGGGGCTCCATGACCACAGTCAGGTTTTCAGAGTATCCACAATGAATGTTTATGAAAGAGATTTGCATGCAGTGAAGGCAGTGTATGCAAATCTCTCTCATTAATATTCATTGTGGATATCTTGAAACCTGACTGGCTAGGAAGCCCCAGGCAAGGTTTGGAAACCGCTAAATTAACTGCTTCCTATCTGCCCATCCTGACCTTGGTGCCATGCTGCAAAACCCAGTTGATTGCTGGCCCTTCCCTTACATCACTACCAGGGTTCCTCTGTGCTGCTTCATGCTTTTTTTTTTTTTTTTTAAATTCCTTTACTGTATTTGTTTCTACCATCTCTGGTGAGAGTCTGTCCCATCTGTCTGCCATCCTTTTGGTAATTAATATTTTCTTATGTTACTTAAAGGGGAAGAGGAAGTTTGCTTTTAGCAGAACAATTTCATGCCTTGCAAATCTGTTAGAATTCTTTCGAAGGTGTAAATAAACACATGGGCAAGTATGAAACTAATTGATGAAACATATCTGAATTTTCAGAAAGCATTTGATATGGTATGTTTGCAAAACAGTTAAGTTATAAGTATATAAGTATTGCCATACTGGGACAGACCGAACATCAAGCCCAGCATCCTGTTTCCAACAGTGGCCAATCCAGGTCACAAGTATCTGGCAAGATCCCAAAACGGTTGAATACATTTTGTTCTGCTTATCCTAGAAATAAGCAGTGGCTTTTCCCCAAGTCCATTTTAATAATGGTCTATGGACTTTTCTTTAGGAAGCCATCCAAACCTTTTTTTAAACCCTGCTAAGCTAACTGCTTTTACTACATTCTCTGACAATGAATTCCAGAGTTTAATTACACGTTGAGTGAAGACATATTTTCTCCAATTTGTTTTACATTTACTACCTTGTAGCTTCATTGCGTGCCCCCTAGTCCTAGTATTTTTGGAAAGAGTAAAGAAACGATTCACGTCTACCTGTTCCAGTCCACTCATTTTATAGACCTCTATCATATCTCCCTTCAGCTGTCTTTTCTCCAAGCTGAAGAGCCCTAGCCACTTTAGCCTTTCCTTATAGGGAAATCGTCCCATCCCCTTTATCATTTTCGTTGCTCTTCTTTGTATCTTTTCTAATTCCACTATATCTTTTTTTGAAATGCAGTGACCAAGAATTGCATACAGTATTCGAGGTGCTATTGGATCATGGAGGTGATACAAAGAGGTGTATTTTCAAAGCACTTAGACTTACAAAGTTCCATAGTAACCTATGGAAGTTTGTAAGTCTAAGTGCTTTGAAAATGAGCCCCAAAGGCATCTACCCTTCTTCATTGAGAATACTGACCCATTTAACCCTACTCTCTGTTTTCTATATTTTAACCAGTTTTATGATATTTTTTGTTTCCATTTTTGTTTTGTTTGTTTTAATTTCAAAGTTTGTTTCCATTAGACTCAATGGCAGAAGCAGTGCATCCCATTTTTGATTATAACGGGCTTTTCCATCCAAGTTTTATGGAACTTATAAACAGGCACTGGCATCAGAATCAACACTACCATCAGGTACCAAGGTAGTAGAGCAGTGGTGCCATTGTTCCAAGGCACTGAGAGCTTGGTAAATTTGGCATCAGGGATGGCAACATTTTTATTGAATAGGCCCATTGTGTGGAATCAACTCTCATTGGAAATCAAATTGAATGAGCCCTTGCTGTCTTTTCATAACCTCTGCAAATCATGATGGTTCGCAGATGCCAATGGCTTAATTTTTGTTCTTTGTTGTTTTAAATGTTATGTTTTATGTTTGCTATATTGTAAACAGTTTTGGAGCCTTTTAGGGAGTGGTCTATAAAGTAGCTAGATAGATAAGTAAACATTGCCCAATCACTGAAGGATGCAGTAAGCTGTTCTGCCTGTTAGTATAGCAGTTTTACTCTTGATTCTCCCACACTAATCCTACTTCCCAATGCAGGAGGAAAGATTAGCGCCAACAGAGTAAAACCAGGTAGAGCAGTGGGCATGCAGATACCTAAATTAAAGGTTGCTTGCCGATGTAAAACAAACTACACTAAAATCTAGCTCAGACTTTTTTTTTTTTTTTTTTTTACTCCTTTTGTAGCACTAAATCTCTATATTAGCTCAGGCCTGGTGTAAAGTAGCAGAGAAGAACAGAGGGTGATTTGAGATGAAATGTGGCACTTCTCCTCATCACCGATCACTACCAAAGGCCCACAGACTCTCGACCCCTCAGTCTCCAAAAGAAACTCCTTTATTTGGCAGATTAACCCCTCACAGTATTTCCTGGGATGCACTGCAGGGGGTTGGTGCCAACATTTTTCAGTACAGTGGTGTGGAAGCAGAAGCGAGGGAGTCGAGTAGACAAGCAGGTATTTTGTTTTGGGTGTCTGGTCCATAGACCACCAGGGATAATTTTTGGGTGTTGGAGGGGAGAGGGGACGTGGAGTCCACCTGGCTGTTCCCCCCCCCCCCCCCCCCCCCCCCCCCACCCCCCCCCCCCGGTAGGTTTCCTTTTATCATTGCGTGAGCTAGTATCTGCTGGTACACTAACAGGAAGGGAGATGTTTTGCTTTTTTGCAGCAATCTTCATGTTACCATGGTGGTGTGTGCTGTTTTTTCTGACAGCTCACACTTTTTACTGCAACGGTAATTTGCATACTATTTGCTAATAGCATTATGGAACTAAAATTTTGTGTTGGCGCATGACCTCATTACGCAATCCTAAGTATCAGCACATGATTCTAACACAAGCTTACTGTAGCAGCTGCTGAGAGAGGAACAAGGTGAAGGTAGCTGTGGCATAAATGTCTCGACACTGGGAGATGGGCAAGTGAGCATCAGGCCGTACAGTTGCAGCATTATTTCAAAAGCAGAAAGGAAGATAACCTGAAAAAGAGATTAAAGATGGCAAATATGTGGAAGGAAAAATAAATCAAAGTTAAGATAGAAGTGATGAGAGGCTCATTAGGGATGTTAAACATAGAGGCAAGACAGATCAATGATTTTTTTTTTTTTTGAGGTTAGAAGCAAGAAGTTTAGTGAGGTATTGAATGCTGGAGGCAAAACAGCTGTGCTCGATTAAAAAAAATGTTTAGTTAACTTCCTACTTAGTTTTTATCCTTTAGTTGGCTGTCTCTCTTCATTGAAATAAGTGCCACTTTTCAGAGTGAAATAGATTTTCTTGGGGCAAAAATAAGTCATGGTTGCATATTTAATAACTTGTACCACTAAATTTCATAGAAACGTTAGAACCATTCTGCATAATCCTTTTGGGTGCCTCAATATTTTGCATACTACTGCAGTGTTTTGTCTATCTGCTTAGTCTGTCAGGAGATTTTGCTGTGATGGGAAAATGTTGAGGTGATTCAGTTGTTATATAAACCCATATCATTGATTAGTAGTTCTTTAAAATTCAGATCTTTGGTTCTTGAGGGGGTTGGTAGTGTTCCGTTTATGAAAGTGCTATCCCTGCTCGCATAAAGCAGGGTCTACTATGCTGACTCTTAACCAAACTCCATACAGGCATTACATAGATGCACTTAGAAACATAAATGTAGCACAGACAGCTGAAAAGTGGTCTCAAAGGAACTTTCCAAAATGGTATATGTCTTTAATAGGAAGTGCATGACTTATTTCAATAAAATGTAAGTGAGAACTGCCATATAATATGAAGACAAGAGTGAAAATAATACAGTGGAGCCAAGATATAAGCAATCTAATATTTTAGAACAGAGCTTCCCAGACTGGGTCAGGACCCCCAATAGGGTCACAAAACCTGCTTTTGGTATCACGACCTAGGTGGGCTCTCCATGGGTAGGCACATCATTATTCTGTACCTGCAGGGTGTTACACAGTTTTATTTGGCTGCAATCATGGGTTCACAAGCACAAAAAGACTGGGAAGCACTGTTTTAGAAGAACCTGAATAGAGCTGCTAGTGCAGGACGGTATAGTACATCACTCAGCCTCATTCCATATTTCCTGTTCTCTGTGTTGGTAAGTCATACTTTGTCAAGCATGTAAAAATTAAAGCATCTTTGTAGGTTGGTGTTTTTTCTTTCTGTGATCACAAAATTTTGAGTGTATACTAATGATTTAAATTTGACAACGAAAGATGTATCAATCTTATGCAAATAAATAAAATTTTGGAGTAGCAGCCTGTTAGTGCATTGGGCTGAGGTTTGATTCCTACTGCAGCTCCTTGTGACCCTGGACAAGTCACTCAACCTTCCATTGCTCCAGGTACAAAACCTAAGGTTGTGAGCCCACTAGAGGCAAAGAAAGTACCTGCAAAAAATGCAAACCACTTTGGTTGTACCACAGAGAGGCTATCAAATTCATGACCTTAACAGCATGTGACATAGACCCTGTGACAGAAATATGTAATGTTAGTAATGGCTCCTTCCATTATGTTCTGTCCCACTATTCCAGGACAAGTGGGTAGTCATGTCCATTGACCAGCAGGTGGAGATAGAGAATACAGAACTAGGCATCACTACCTAGCCACATGCTAGCAGCCCAGCTCCTCAGTATCTTCTATCTCTCCAGCAGGTGGATGGACAGACTTTCTCTGGATCTGAGCTCTTGACTCCTGGCCCAGTTGGTGAACTGGCTCCCAGTCAAGTATAGTGTCTCGGCTTTCCACATCAATCTATCGGTCGAGCTTCCTTCTTTTCGGCGGGAGGATGTGGGGAGTCAGTATGCTTCCTTGCGGCTCCTGGATGTTCGCAGAGTTCTCCTCCATTGTCTGGAAGCGACTAATGAATTTCGTTGATCGGATAGACTCTTTGTGCTGTTTGGGAAGCAGAAAGTGGGTCTCATGGCTTCCAAGGCCTCCATTGCCCGCTGGTTGAAGGAGGCAGTGGCTACTGCTTATGTCCTGGCTGGGAAAGCTTCGGCTCTGGTTCTGAAGACTCACTCGATTAGGCATGTGGCGGCGTCCTGGGTGGATACATCCTTGTCTTCCCCAATGGATATTTGTCGGTGACATGGTCCTCGTTACCTTCAGTAGGGTGGATTTTGCAGCAAATAAATGCTCGGGCTGTTAGAAGCAATGGGTTTTCTGAAGTCTAGGGTGAGCTATTAATGGAGGTCTAAAAAAGGGGGCCACACAGGGTGTGGAGGTGCCCTTAATCCCCACGAAACAAATGTAGTATGAAAAGAGGAGAAGAGTGGGGGAAGATAGGCTCTTTCCAATCAATGGGGGAGACGTATAATTAAATTTAATGTAATGTTTATTATAACAGGTTGATTCAACACAGCCGTGTTTCGGTGCCGTAGCACCTTCTTCAGGAGTCTACAAAACCAAATACATGAATAAATATAGCTATAAACTATAAGCAACAATAATCATAAAAGAATATAAATAAGTGTATTGACATAAAAACATCTGTAAAATCATAAATCATAATTGAAAATAAACATCAATAAAATTATGAATACCAACATACTTGAAATGTTTTCGCAAAAACATTATAAAAAACAAGAAACATGGGTGAAACCCCAAAATACTAAAAAATACTGTGTGGTGTTGCAAATAGAGATTTAAAACCTTTAGAAGTCACAGAGAAATGAGAAAAGAGAACACAGTATAATACACAGATTAATAAAACTTAAAACCATTATAAACTTTAAAAAACGGACTCTAAAAAATTGTACCATTGTTATTACAGTTTGACAAAAAATATATATATAAAAAACTATATATATAACATTCTATGGCCTTTTCCTCCAGGAAGCCGTACAAACCTTTTTTAAAGTCTGCTAAGTCAACCGCCTTAACCACTTTTTCCGGCAACGAATTCCAGAGTCTAACTAAGCGTTGGGTGAAGAAAAATTTCCTCCAATTCGTTTTAAATTTACTACACTGCAGCTTCATCGCATGCCCCCTTGTCCTAGTATTTTTGGAAAGCGTAAACAGACGCTCCATATCGACTGCTTCAATTCCACTCATTATCTTATAGACCTCTATCATATCTCCCCTCAGCCGCCTTTTCTCCAAGCTGAAGAGCCCCAGCCTCTTCAACCTTTCCTCATAGGGAAGTCATCCCATTCCCTGTATCATCTTTGTCGCCCTTCTCTGCACCTTTTCTAATTCCACTATATCTTTTTTGAGGTGCGGCGACCAGAATTGAACACAATACTCGAGGTGCGGTCGCTCCATGGAGCGATACAATGGCAGAGTAGTATCCTCATTTTTGTTTTCCATCCCTTTCCTAATAATACCCAACATTCTATTTGCTTTCCTAGCAGCACACTGAGCAGAAGGTTTCAACGTATCACCAACGATGACACCTAGTTCCCTTTCTTGGACCGTGACTCCTAACGCTGAATCCTGCATGACGTTGTTATAGTTTGGGTTCCTCTTTCCCACATGCATCACCTTGCATGTGTTCACATTAAACATCATCTGCCATTTAGACGCCCAGTCTCCCAGTCTCGTAAGGTCCTCTTGTAATTTTTCACAATCTTCCCGCGATTTGACGACTTTGAATAACTATCCTGCTTATTTTCGAAGGAGAAGGGTGGCCATCTTCCGACACAAATCAGGAGATGGGCGCCCTTCTCCTAATTGCGGCCAAATTGGCAAAATCGAAAGACGATTTTGGCCAGCCTCAACTGCTTTCCGTCGCAGCGCCGGCCAAAGTTTAAGGGGGCGTATCGGCAGTGTACCGAAGGCGGGACGGGGGCGTAGTTAAGAGATGGCCGTCCTCGGCCGATAATGGGAAAAAAGAAGAGCGGCCCTGACAAGCATTTGGCCGATTTTACTTGGTCCCTTTTTGTTTACAACCAAGCCTTGAAAAGTTGCCCAAACTGACCAGGTGACTACCGGAGGGAATCGGGGATCACCTCCCCTTACTCCCTCAGTGGTCACCAACCCCCTCCCACCCAAAAAAAATTAAAAAAACATTTTTTTGCCAGCCTCTATGCCAGCCTGAAATGTCATACCCAGCTCCATCACAGCACTATCCATCCCCCCTACCCTGTTGTGGTGGTAAATGGGAGCCCTCCAAAACCCACCGTACCCACATCTAGGTGCCCCCGTTACCCTTTAATGGCTATGGTAGTGTTGTACAGTTGTGGGGAGTGGGTTTTGGGGGGGAGGTTGGGGTGCTCAGCACCCAAGGTAAGGGAGCTATGCACCTGTGATCAATTTGTGAAGTCCACTGCAGTGCCCCCTAGGGTGCCCGGTTGGTGTCCTGGCATGTGAGGGGGACCAGTGCACTACAAATGCTGGCTCCTCCCACGACCAAATGGCTTGGATTTGGCCAGTTTTGAGATGGTCGCCATTAGTTTCCAATGTCGGCCATCTCTAAGGGCGGCGATCTCTAAGAGCGGTCCAAATGTTGAGATTTGGCCATCCTCGACCGTATTATCGAAACGAAAGATGGGCGCCTATCTTCTTTCAATAATACGGTTGGGTACACCGCTTTACGGGGCCGTCATTAGAGATGGGTGCCCTTATAGATGGGCGCCCCCGTTCGATTATGCCCCTCTTTGTGTCATCAGCAAATTTGATTACCTTACTAGTTACCCCCATCTCTAGGTCATTTATGAATATGTTAAAAAGCAGAGGTCCCAGCACAGGTTTCTGAGGGACCCCACTAACTACCCTTCTCCATTGCGAATATTGACCTTTTAATCCTACTCTCTGTTTCCTATCTTTCAACCAGTTTTTAATCCACAGTAAGACACTCACTCCGATCCCTTGTCCCTCTAATTTCCTCTGTAGTCTTTCATGAGGGATCTTATCAAACGCCTTCTGAAAATCTAGATACACAATATCAACTGGCTCACCTTTGTCCACATGTTTGTTTACCCCTTCAAAGAAATGCAGCAGATTTCCTTTCACTAAATCTATGTTGACTTTGTCCCATTAGCCCATGCTTTTGAATGTGCTCTGTAATTTTATTCTTGATAATAGTCTCTACCATTTTGCCAGACACCGATGTCACTCACTGGTCTATAATTTCCCAGATCTCCTCTGGAACCTTTTTTAAATATTGGCGTTACATTGGCCACCTTCCAATCTTCTGGTACCATGCTAGATCTTAAGGATAAATTACAAATCACTAACAGTAGCTCTGCCCGCTCATTTTTTAGTTCTTTCAGTACCCTGGGATGAATACCATCCGGTCCAGGAGATTTGCTACTCTTCAGTTTGTAGAACTGCTCCATTACGTCTTCCAGGTTTACAGATATTTCATTAAGTTTTTCCAATTCGTCAGCCTCGAATACCCTGTCCGGCACTTGTATCCCTCCCAAATCTTCCTCGGTGAAGACCGAGGCAAAGAACTCATTAGTTTTTCTGCTGTTTCTTTTGTCTTCCTTGATTGCCCCTTTTACACCCTGGTCATCCAGCGTGCCAACCGATTCTTTTGCCGGCTTCCTGCTTTTAATGTGTCTAAAAAATTTTTTACTATCAGTTTTCACCTCTAGCGCTATCTTTCTTTCAAAATCCCTCTTTGCCTTTCTTATCATGCTTTGCATCTGACTTGACATTCCTTATGCCACTTCTTATTTTCTTCATTCGGTTCCTTCTTCCATTTTCTGAAGGATTCCTTTTTAGCTCCAATAGCTTCCTTTACCTTATTTTTTTAACCATGCCGGCTGGCGTTTAGTTTTCCATCCTCCTTTTCTGATATGTGGAATATGTTTGGCCTGGGCCTCCAGGACGGTGTTTTTGAACAGCATTCACGCCTGTTTTGTTTGTTTGTTTTTTTTACCATTCTCATTTTATCATAGCTTCCTTTTTTAAAGTTAAGCGCTAACATATTTGTTGTTTGTTACATTTGTACCCCGCGCTTTCCCACTCATGGCAGGCTCAATGCGGCTTACATGGGGCAGTGGAGGGTTAAGTGACTTGCCCAGAGTCAAAAGGAGCTGCCTGTGCCTGAAGTGGGAATCAAACTCAGTTCCTCAGTTCCCCAGGACCAAAGTCCACCACCCTAACCACTAGGCCACTCCTCCACTTGACTTCCTATGTTTACCTTTTTGAAAGCAAATTTCAAAGGCGATCATGTTATAATCACTGTTGTCAAGCGGCCCCCGGACCGTTACCTCCCATACCAGATCATGCGCTCCACAAATGACTAAGTCTAGAATTTTTCCTTCTCTCATTGGCTCCTGTACCAGCTGCTCATAAGTATATAAGCATCGCCATGCTGGGACAGACCAAGGGACCATCGAGCCCAGCACCCTGTCACCGACAGCGGCCAAAAGAATAAGCAATTTGTCTCGCCCGTCCAGAAATACTGTATTATTACCTCGTCCATTCAATAACATTCTATGGCTCCATAAAGCTGTCCTTTATTTCATCAAGGAAGTTTATCTCCCTAGCGTGCCCTGATGTTACATTAACCCAGTCTATATGGGGGTAATTAAAATCACCACTATCCTTGAAATTCTACAACTGGTTAAGTGTTCAAGGGTGACTATGGACTCTCAATTATGAAAGAACGTGGAGAAAAAAGACCTCAGTATAACCGGACACTCCTCTTTATAAAGGACACACCTTTTAGTTAGAGAGGGGACCTCATTAATCACTAGTCTTAAAAAAAACTCCACTTAGATTACTTTCATGCTGTATATGCCATAGCACTCTTTCAAATACTCATAAGCAAAGACATTGGTGTTCAATACAATGTAACGACAAACCGTTACTTATCTTGGATGGTGAACCAAACGGAAATTCTTCCACAAATCAGTGCAGCTTCTTTATCTACTTCTGCATTTTTTCGACTCCCAACAGGGAAGCCCTATTTCGCCACTAAATGGCTGCGTCAGGGGAATCTGTTTTCTAAACACCTTCAAGTCACTAGGCCGCCTCATGTGCTTCCTCTGGCATCTAAACTGAAATGGCGGCCGGCTTCCTCCTCATCTGTCCCTGCTTAAATACTTAGCGTGTGATGTAATTTCGTAATATGTAAATTTCTGTACAAAAATGCTTTCCATTCGATGGAAACATTTAAGCCCCTCGGAATTACTGACTAAAGAGTAAATATCCATCGCTGCTCCTTTTGCCATAGCAAACCTCTAATGTCCCCTTTTCGCTCTGTAACATTGATCTGCTCAACCACAACGTATTTCAAGTCTGAGAAATTATGTTGTTTGCTTATACAATGTGACACCATGGGTTCATATATTTTCCCCGATTGTATACAGTGCCTATGCTCGATCAATCTGGTCTTCAACGGGCGAGATGTCTGACCGACATAGTTTAATCCACAAGGGCAGCTTATGACGTAAATAACATTCCTCGATGTACAATTGGTAAATGCATGGAGAGAATATACCTTCCCTGTGCATTGATCCACAAATTCCTTCGACTCTGTCATATTATCATATACGGAACAATTCCCGCATGCTCTGTGCTACCCCCTCTATGAGGTATCTCAAACTCTGTCTATTCCACGTATCGGCCAAGCATAATGTGTCATTCAAATTATTGTTTCTTTGAAATGCAAATAGAATTCTGAGATTTTGAAAGCAAGGATGTATCCGTAATAATGGTAGATATTTTTTAATGATTTTTGTCATTATGTTAGAATGAGCATTGAACCGGGTTACAAAAATCAACACATCTTCTGTATCTTGAGGGTCTGTCCTCGGATGTAGTAGCCATTCCCTATGATTATGAAAGGCTCTGTTTTTGGCTGTTGCTACCAATTTTCCTGGGTAACCCCGATCTAACAATTTTGATTCAAGTGTATTAGCATGATGTTGAAATTTCATATTTGAAGAGCAAATCTGTCTGTACCTCAAAAACTGAGCAAAAGGTATATTAGTCCTACAATGATTGAGGTGCATGCTGTGAAATTGCAAAGTGGTGTTTCTGTCTGTGGGTTTGGTAAACACAGACGTCTCCAACTGATCCCCATGAACGTCCACCCATACATCTAGGAAAGCAATACCTGAAGTACTGTGCTTAGATTCAAATTTGATAGTTTCATGTCATCCATTTAGTTCATTATTAGATTGTGTTAACTGGGGTCTTGTACCCCCCCTCCCCAATATCATGAAGATGTCATCTATGCAACGGAACCAGCACATAGCATGAGTAAAGAGGTCTGACATATAAATCCACTTCTTCTCAAAGGCTTCCATAAACAAATTGGCAATTGTAGGTGAGCAAGCCGCTCCCATAGAGACCCCCATTCTTTGAAAATACTTATGGTCACATGTAATTAATTCTCTGAGAGGGTGATGTGTATCAATTCAAGGAGGAAATCTGTAGGAACCACATGGGGGCGTCTAAGCTCCAAAATTTGCTCCAAGATCTGCAGTGCCTCTACTTGCAGAATAGATGTGTAGAGGGCACAAACATCCAATGTCACCAATGTCATATTAGGTGTTATCTGCCCCTGCAACGATTCCAACAATCTCAAAAAATGAGAGCTGTCTTGTACAAAGGACTTGATGGGTCAGCATGTTAGGTTGTAAAATTTTATCAATATACTGAGCTGAACGTTCCAATAAAGATCCTTTTGCCGACACAATAGGTCGGCCCGGGGATTTATGTATATCCTTATGGATCTTGGGCAAGGTGTAAAAAATGGGGTCTTTAAAGAACCAAAAGTTCAAAAATGTGTATTCTTTATTAGTAAAAAAAAAACATTTTTCTGCCCTTACAAGTCAGCCTAGCAATGTGTTCCTGTACCATCTCTGAAGGATCCTCACTGAGTTCTAGATATGTTTCTTTATCTGATAATTGACGTCTAATTTCAATCATATAGTCTGTTGTATTCTGTACAACGACAGCTCCCCCTTTGTCCGCTCTTCGAATTGTGATATTGGGGTCTTGTTTCAAACTTTGTAGAGCTGTGAGTTCTTCTTTGCTTAAATTTAACTTACACCTTGGTAGGTGAGTCTCCGCCTCCTCCACATCCTTTAGAATACATAATTAGAATGTAGATAACACCGCTTCTAAATTGCCCGCTGGTGTCCATTTAGATGGTTCACTTACTGTAGATCTATCTCTAATGTCCTCCTGTTCCCCCGAGGCAAAAAATAATTTCAAATTTAATTTCCGAATGAACTTCTCAATGTCCATTCTAAACAAAAATGGATCAGGAAACCCCGTGGGGATAAACGACAACTCTCTGCTTAACTCTTTCAACTCATCTGACGTTAATCACCTGTCTGAAATGTTTACCACTGCTGGTTGCGTCGTCGTGACCTCGTTTGGGGTCTTTGATTCACGTTTCGATTTGCTTTTCCGCGTGTTTTCCAAGTTCTGTTTCTTCCGGGTGCCTCTTTTCTTAGATCCCTCGGCAGGTCATTCGACTCCTCATTACTGCTAGATGTATCTGAAGAAAACTAGAACCGTGTTTGTTTTTTGTTACTATTGTCCACTGGTTCTTTTTTCATCCATGGATAGATGTATCCCTGTTTATAATCTCGCTCATCTCGTTGATATTTTTTTGATTTTCTGAGAGCGTAATTCTTTTTGAAATTTATCCAATTGGAATTGTAAATCATTTAATTCCTCAGCATAATTAGTTGTTTCTTCTTGAGCTTTCAGCAGGTCTTCACAATGCTTTTTTTCTATTGTAATCTGTTCTTGTGTTCTTTTAACATGCAAGACCATTAAGTCAAGTGAACATCTATTAAGGATCATGTTCCACTGTGTAACAAAGTTGTAATCCTCCTGGAACATCCTAGGACCTCTCAGCATTCTTAATCCCCTGGGGATCACTTTTTGTTTGCAATAATCAGCTAGAGAAGCGCTATGCAATTCTAATCTAATCATTGCTTTTTGAGTATTTAAAATTTCCATCCAATTATCAAAGCCTTGTGTTGCTGTGGTGTTAATCAGCAAGCCTGGAACATTCGAAATCTCAGGTGTGTGTTCTTTATAAAGAGGAGCGTCCGGTTATACTGAGGTCTTTTTTCTCCAAGTTCTTTCATAATTGAGAGTCCATAATCACCCTTGAACACTTAACCAGTTGTAGAATTTCAAGGATAGTGGTGATTATATTCTACATATTCCAAGATTTACGGTAATTAAAATCACCCATTATTATTGCGTTGCCTACTTTATTAGCGTCACTAATTTCCTTTAACATGACTGCGTCCATCTGCTCATCCTGGTCGGGCAGACGGTAGTACACCCCTCCTCCCTGCGATGACCACCATTTCCCTCCTCCATCCTGCCCCCACTGTAACTAGCATTTATTTATTGGAATTTATTAACCGCCTTTATGAAGAGATTCACCCAAAGCAGTGTATAGCAGATACAGTGGGGGAAATAAGTATTTGATCCCTTGCTGATTTTGTAAGTTTGCCCACTGACAAAGACATGAGCAGCCCATAATTGAAGGGTAGGTTATTGGTAACAGTGAGAGATAGCACATCACAAATTAAATCCGGAAAATCACATTGTGGAAAGTATATGAATTTATTTGCATTCTGCAGAGGGAAATAAGTATTTAATCCCTCTGGCAAACAAGACCTAATACTTGGTGGCAAAACCCTTGTTGGCAAGCACAGCGGTCAGACGTCTTCTGTAGTTGATGATGAGGTTTGCACACATGACAGGAGGAATTTTGGTCCACTCCTCTTTGCAGATCATCTCTAAATCATTAAGAGTTCTGGGCTGTCGCTTGGCAACTCGCAGCTTCAGCTCCCTCCATAAGTTTTCAATGGGATTAAGGTCTGGTGACTGGCTAGGCCACTCCATGACCCTAATGTGCTTCTTCCTGAGCCACTCCTTTGTTGCCTTGGCTGTATGTTTTGGGTCATTGTCGTGCTGGAAGACCCAGCCACGACCCATTTTTAAGGCCCTGGCGGAGGGAAGGAGGTTGTCACTCAGAATTGTACGGTACATGGCCCCATCCATTCTCCCATTGATGCGGTGAAGTAGTCCTGTGCCCTTAGCAGAGAAACACCCCCAAAACATAACATTTCCACCTCCATGCTTGACAGTGGGGACGGTGTTCTTTGGGTCATAGGCAGCATTTCTCTTCCTCCAAACACGGCGAGTTGAGTTCATGCCAAAGAGCTCAATTTTTGTCTCATCTGACCACAGCACCTTCTCCCAATCACTCTCGGCATCATCCAGGTGTTCACTGGCAAACTTCAGACGGGCCGTCACATGTGCCTTCCGGAGCAGGGGGACCTTGCGGGCACTGCAGGATTGCAATCCGTTATGTCGTAATGTGTTACCAATGGTTTTCGTGGTGACAGTGGTCCCAGCTGCCTTGAGATCATTGACAAGTTCCCCCCTTGTAGTTGTAGGCTGATTTCTAACCTTCCTCATGATCAAGGATACCCCACGAGGTGAGATTTTGCGTGGAGCCCCAGATCTTTGTCGATTGACAGTCATTTTGTACTTCTTCCATTTTCTTACTATGGCACCAACAGTTGTCTCCTTCTCGCCCAGCGTCTTACTGATGGTTTTGTAGCCCATTCCAGCCTTGTGCAGGTGTATGATCTTGTCCCTGACATCCTTAGACAGCTCCTTGCTCTTGGCCATTTTGTAGAGGTTAGAGTCTGACTGATTCACTGAGTCTGTGGACAGGTGTCTTTCATACAGGTGACCATTGCCGACAGCTGTCTGTCATGCAGGTAACGAGTTTTCTCCGAGGACAAGCAGGCTGCTTGTTCTCACGACTGGGTTGACGTCCGCGGCAGCCCCCACCAACCGGAAAAAGCTTCGCGGGACGGTCGGCACGCAGGGCACGCCCACCGCGCATGCGCGGCCGTCTTCCCGCCCGTGCGCGACCGCTCCCGCCAGTTACTTTTTTCCCGCGACTGAGAGAGTCGTGTTTTTGCAACTCTCTCGTTTCAGCCGCCGGAATTTTCGACCGCGTTTACGCGGGTCGTCGCTCTTGGCCCTTTTGGCCTCTTCTTCTTTCAGTTTCGTTTGTTATCCAAAAAAAAAAAAAAAAAAAAAGAATTTTGCGCGTGTGGAGCACGCGCTCCTCCTTTTTCCCTCGCTTTCTAGCGGGGACGCCTCGTTGCGGCCTAGTGGCCGCTCGGTCGGTTTCAATTTTCGTGGTGTGATTTTAGCCACCATTGCCGACTTTGACTTCGCCGACGCGATTTTTCCGTCGATGTCCTCGAAGGTCCCGAGTGGATTTAAAAAGTGTGGTCGCTGCGGCCGGCCGATCTCGCAGACCGACACCCACGCTTGGTGCCTCCAGTGCCTCGGGCCGGAGCACATTCTCAAGTCGTGTGCTTTGTGTCTCGGTCTCCGGAAACGGACTCAGGTTGCGAGGCAAGTTCTGCGGGACCGTCTTTTTGGAACTTGCGCCGGCCCCTCGACGTCGACCTCGACGGCATCGGTATCGAAGGCCGGTTCTTCGGTACCGGTATCGATGCCCGAGACATCGGCACCGATGGCAGCGACCCCAGGAGAACAGGTCCCGTCGGCCCGCCGGTCCGCCGGCGAGAGTGGGGTAGAGAGACCGCGTGGGCAGTCGGCCCCGGTCACTCCCTCAACTCGTGAGCCACGGGACCGAACCCTGTCGGACCCGGTACCTCGAGACCGAGGGGGATCGACCTCCTCCTCCTCCATGCCCTCCGGCACCGGTGACGTGCACCGGAAGAAGGACAAGAAGCGCCGTCACCGGGAGCCCTCGGTGCCTGAGGAGGTGTCGACGCCGAAGCGTCATCACAGAGAGGAGAGATCTCCGTCGGTGGTGGAGGTACCGACGCGTCGGGGTTCCGGCACCTCGGTGCCGTCTCCTGGCCCCCAGCAGCTTCTGGCACCGACACCCTTGCCGGCCCCACCGCCTTTCTCGGCAGCGGGCCTGGACGAGTGCCTCAGAGCCATCCTTCCGGGGCTCCTGGAAGGGCTGATGCGCCAGGCTGTGCCGGCGCCGGGGGTGCTTGCGCCCTCGGCGCCGATGACTGTGGCGCCGGCGAGCTCTAGCCCGGCGCCGGGGCAGTCGACACCGCCGCCGCTTGCGGTGCCGGTCTCGACAGCCACGCAGGTGGAGTCCCCGTCGACGTCGATGGAGGGAGCTCCGTCCCCGCCGGCGCGGGAGTCCACCGCTCGACGACACCGAGGCCTCGGTGCCTCGACGTCGAGCCGGGCCCGGTACCGGACTCAGCTACATGAGCTAATGTCCGATACCGAGGATGAGGACTCGTGGGGGGAAGAGGAGGACCCGAGATATTTCTCCTCAGAGGAGTCTACGGGCCTTCCCTCGGACCCCACGCCGTCACCGGAGAGGAAGCTCTCACCTCCTGAGAGTCTCTCCTTTGCCTCCTTTGTGCGGGATATGTCTATAAGCATTCCCTTTCCCGTGGTCTCTGTGGAAGAGCCGAGGGCCGAGATGCTCGAGGTCCTCGACTATCCATCACCACCTAGAGAGTCCTCCACGGTACCGCTGCACAATGTCCTGAAGGAGACGCTGCTCCGGAACTGGGTGCGACCATTAACTAATCCCACCATTCCCAAGAAAGCAGAGTCCCAGTACAGGATCCACTCTGACCCAGAGCTCATGCGGCCCCAGTTGCCCCATGACTCAGCGGTCGTGGATTCTGCTCTCAAGAGGGCACGGAGTTCGAGGGATACCGCCTCGGCGCCCCCGGGGCGGGAGTCTCGCACTCTGGACTCATTTGGGAGGAAGGCCTACCAGTCCTCCATGCTCGTGACCCGCATCCAATCGTACCTGCTCTATATGAGCATCCACATGCGGACCAATGTGCAACAGCTGGCGGACCTGGTCGATAAGCTCCCGCCGGAGCAGTCCAGGCCTTATCAGGAGGTGGTCAGGCAGCTGAAGGCGTGCAGAAAGTTCCTGTCCAGGGGGATTTTTGACACCTGTGACGTGGCATCTCGTGCTGCGGCCCAAGGTATAGTGATGCGCAGGCTCTCATGGCTGCGTGCCTCTGACCTGGACAACCGCACCCAGCAGAGACTGGCCGACGTCCCTTGCCGGGGGGATAACATTTTCGGTGAGAAGGTCGAGCAGATGGTGGACCAACTGCATCAGCGGGAAACCGCTCTCGACAAGCTCTCCCACCGGGCGCCTTCAGCACCCGCCCCCACGGGTGGGCGTTTTTCCCGGGCACGGCAGGCTGCACCCTATTCTTTTGCAAAGCGTAGGTACAACCAGCCGGCCCGAAGGCCTCGTCAGGCACAGGGACAGCCCCAGCGCGCTCGTTCTCGTCAACAGCGTGCGCCTAAGCAGCCCCCTGCGCCTCCACAGCAAAAGCCGGGGACGGGCTTTTGACTGGATCCACGGGAACATAGCCGCCCTACAAGTGTCCGTACCGGACGATCTGCCGGTCGGAGGGAGGTTAAAATTTTTTCACCAAAGGTGGCCTCTCATAACCTCCGACCAGTGGGTTCTCCAAATAGTGCGGTGCGGATACGCCCTGAATTTGGCCTCCCTGCCTCCAAATTGTCCTCCAGGAGCTCAGTCTTTCAGCTCCCATCACAAGCAGGTACTTGCAGAGGAACTCTCCGCCCTTCTCAGCGCCAATGCGGTCGAGCCCGTACCACCCGGGCAGGAAGGGCAGGGATTCTATTCCAGGTACTTCCTTGTGGAAAAGAAAACAGGGGGGATGCGTCCCATCCTAGACCTGAGAGGCCTGAACAAATTCCTGGTCAAAGAAAAGTTCAGGATGCTTTCCTTGGGCACCCTTCTGCCAATGATTCAGAAAAACGATTGGCTATGTTCCCTGGATTTAAAGGACGCATACACTCACATCCCGATACTGCCAGCTCACAGACAGTATCTCAGATTCCGCCTGGGCGCACGGCACTTTCAGTATTGTGTGCTGCCCTTTGGGCTCGCCTCTGCCCCACGAGTGTTTACAAAGTGCCTCGTGGTGGTAGCGGCCTACCTACGCAAGCTGGGAGTGCACGTGTTCCCATATCTCGACGATTGGCTGGTCAAGAACACCTCGGAGGCAGGAGCCCTCCGGTCCATGCAGTGCACTATTCAACTTCTGGAGCTGCTGGGGTTTGTGATAAATTACCCAAAGTCCCATCTCCAGCCAACTCAGTCTCTGGAATTCATAGGAGCGCTGCTGAATTCCCAGACGGCTCAGGCCTACCTTCCCGAAGCGAGGGCCACCAATCTCTTGGCCCTGGCTTCGCAGACCAGAGCGTCTCAGCAGATCACAGCTCGGCAGATGTTGAGACTTCTGGGTCATATGGCCTCCACAGTTCATGTGACTCCCATGGCTCGTCTTCACATGAGATCTGCTCAATGGACCCTAGCTTCCCAGTGGTTCCAAGCCACCGGGAATCTAGAAGATGTCATCCGCCTCTCCACCAGTTGTCGCACTTCACTGCTCTGGTGGACCATCCGGACCAATTTGACCCTGGGACGTCCATTCCAAGTTCCGCAGCCCACGAAAGTGCTGACGACGGATGCATCTCGCCTGGGGTGGGGAGCCCATGTCGATGGGCTCCACACTCAGGGTCTGTGGTCCCTCCAGGAAAAGGATCTGCAGATCAACCTCCTGGAGCTCCGAGCGATCTGGAACGCACTGAAGGCTTTCAGAGATCGGCTGTCCTGTCAAATTATCCAAATTCGGACAGACAATCAGGTTGCAATGTATTACGTCAACAAGCAGGGGGGCACCGGATCTCGCCCCCTGTGCCAGGAGGCCGTCGGGATGTGGCGTTGGGCGTGTCGGTTCGGCATGCTCCTCCAAGCCACATACCTGGCAGGCGTAAACAACAGTCTGGCCGACAGACTGAGCAGAGTCATGCAACCGCACGAGTGGTCGCTCCATGCCAGAGTGGTACGCAAGATCTTCCGAGCGTGGGGCACCCCCTCGGTGGACCTTTTCGCCTCTCAGACCAACCACAAGCTGCCTCTGTTCTGTTCCAGACTTCAGGCACACGGCAGGCTAGCGTCGGATGCCTTTCTCCTCCATTGGGGGACCGGCCTCCTGTATGCTTATCCTCCCATACCTTTGGTGGGGAAGACCTTACTGAAGCTCAAGCAAGACCGCGGCACCATGATTCTGATAGCGCCCTTTTGGCCCCGTCAGATCTGGTTCCCTCTTCTTCTGGAGTTGTCCTCCGAAGAACCGTGGAGATTGGAGTGTTTTCCGACTCTCATTTCGCAGAACGACGGAGCGTTGCTGCACCCCAACCTTCAGTCTCTGGCTCTCACGGCCTGGATGTTGAGGGCGTAGACTTCACTGCGTTGGGTCTGTCTGAGGGTGTCTCCCGGGTCTTGCTTGCCTCTAGGAAGGATTCCACTAAAAAGAGTTACTTTTTCAAGTGGAGGAGGTTTGTCGTGTGGTGTGAGAGCATGGCCCTAGAACCTCGTTCTTGCCCTGCACAGAACCTGCTTGAATACCTTCTGCACTTATCAGAGTCTGGCCTCAAGACCAACTCAGTAAGGAATCACCTTAGTGCGATTAGTGCTTACCATTATCGTGTGGAAGGTAAAGCCATCTCTGGAGAGCCTTTAGTCGTTCGATTCATGAGAGGCTTGCTTTTGTCAAAGCCCCCTATCAAGCCTCCTACTGTGTCATGGGATCTCAACGTCGTCCTCACCCAGCTGATGAAACCTCCTTTTGAGCCACTGAATACCTGCCATCTGAAGTACTTGACCTGGAAGGTCATTTTCCTGGTGGCAGTTACTTCAGCTCGTAGGGTCAGTGAGCTTCAAGCCCTAGTAGCTCATGCTCCATATACCAAATTTCATCACAACAGAGTAGTGCTCCGCACTCACCCAAAGTTCCTGCCGAAGGTGGTGTCGGAGTTCCATCTTAACCAGTCAATTGTCTTGCCAACATTCTTCCCCAGGCCGCATACCCGCCCTGCTGAACGTCAGTTGCACACATTGGACTGCAAGAGAGCATTGGCCTTCTACTTGGAGCGGACACAGCCCCACAGACAGTCCGCCCAATTGTTTATTTCTTTCGACCCTAACAGGCTAGGGGTCGCTGTCGGGAAACGCACCATCTCTAATTGGCTAGCAGATTGCATTTCCTTCACTTACGCCCAGGCTGGGCTGACTCTTGAGGGTCATGTCACGGCTCATAGTGTCAGAGCCATGGCAGCGTCGGTGGCCCACTTGAAGTCAGCCACTATTGAAGAGATCTGCAAGGCTGCGACGTGGTCATCTGTCCACACATTCACATCTCATTACTGCCTCCAGCAGGATACCCGACGCGACAGTCGGTTCGGGCAGTCGGTGCTGCAGAATCTGTTTGGGGTGTAAATCCAACTCCACCCTCCAGGACCCGAATTTATTCTGGTCAGGCTGCACTCTCAGTTAGTTGTTCTTCGTAGGTCAATTTCTGTTGTACCCTCGCCGTTGCGAGGTTCAATTGACCTGGGTTATTGTTTTGAGTGAGCCTGAGAGCTAGGGATACCCCAGTCGTGAGAACAAGCAGCCTGCTTGTCCTCGGAGAAAGGGTATGATACATACCTGTAGCAGTTGTTCTCCGAGGACAGCAGGCTGATTGTTCTCACCTTCCCTCCCTCCTCCCCTTTGGAGTTGTGTTTCATACTTTATTGCTTGTCATTCAACTGGCGGGAGCGGTCGCGCACGGGCGGGAAGACGGCCGCGCATGCGCGGTGGGCGTGCCCTGCGTGCCGACCGTCCCGCGAAGCTTTTTCCGGTTGGTGGGGGCTGCCGCGGACGTCAACCCAGTCGTGAGAACAATCAGCCTGCTGTCCTCGGAGAACAACTGCTACAGGTATGTATCATACCCTGATTTGGAGCATCTACCTGGTCTGTAGGGGCCAGATCTCTTACTGGTTGGTGGGGGATCAAATACTTATTTCCCTCTGCAGAATGCAAATAAATTCATATACTTTCCACAATGTGATTTTCCGGATTTAATTTGTGATGTGCTATCTCTCACTGTTACCAATAACCTACCCTTCAATTATGGGCTGCTCATGTCTTTGTCAGTGGGCAAACTTACAAAATCAGCAAGGGATCAAATACTTATTTCCCCCACTGTACACTTTAACAAAAAACTCAGTTTTGTTAGCATAACAATAGTAAAATGACCAAATATAAATATAATAAATGAGGTAAACTTGGAAACAGCAAATTGAAACCTAATAATAGGACTATCATGAAACAGGATCAAAAATACACATTTAATAGCATTGCAGAACAACCATATAACAGAAATATGATGTCAGTACAATACAAATTATTATGTATGTTGATTTGTTCACCGCCAAGTAACATAGTAAATGGCGGCAGATAAAGACCTGAACGGTCTATCCAGTCTGCCCAACAAGACAAACTCATTTTACATGATATGTGGTACTTTATATGTATACCCGAGTTTGATTTGTCCCTGTCTTTCTCATGGCACAGACCGTAAAAGTCTGCCCAGCACTGTTCCTATATTAAAAGTTCTGAAGCTAAATTTGAAGCCCCTTAAAATTTACACTCCAGCCCATCCAGGTTTATTCAGCTTCGATCAGGGCGCAGACCGTAGAAGTTCGCCCAGCACTGGTTTTACTCTCCAATTACTGGCGTTGCCACCCAATCTCCACTAAGATTCTGTATATCCATTCCTTCTAAACAGGATTCCTTTGTTTTTATCCCACGCATATTTGAATTCTATTACCATTTTCATCTTCACCACCTTTGGGAGGGATTCCACGAATGTAATTTATGGATAAAAATAATTTTATATACATATAATAGGCATGGAGGAACATTCAACTAACAAAGATATAATGTGATGTCGGCATAATACCAATGAAATATCTAGTAAGCATGCATTAGAACATTCAGAAACATAAATATGATGCTAATGGTTTTCTACAATACAGTTTACCATGTAGCCAAGGGGTCAAATGCCGATATATAGAGTAGTGTATAGTCAGTCACCCTATGTATTGAAGGCTTTGGAGAAGAGCCAGGCTTTCACCTTCTTACTGAAATAGAGGTAGTCAAGTTAGATGTCACTTCTCTGGGAGTAAGTTCCAAAGCAGGCTATGGGGATGTGGATGTGCTGGGGAAAGGAGAGAGAGTGAGCTATGGGGATGTGCATATGCTTAGGGAGAGGCAGAAGAAAATAAAATTGGATGTTTAGCAATTGCAGAAAGGCCCATAAGGAGCACTGTTACTAAGGCAGAGATTATTCAGCAGGCCTTTTTGTATGATCAATTTACATTTTTAAAGAATCTGGCTCTTTTTTGTTTGTTTTTGGGGAGGATGAAGGAAAAGAAGAATTGAGAGGTTTTGGGTTGGGGGCGTGACAGGAAAGAGGGATTGTGAAAAGCTTGTGGAGGGTGCAGAGAGGGATTGTGAGGCTACTGCAGGGGTGAGGGGAAATGGATTGAGAGAGGCTACTGCTTGGAGAAGGGCAGGGGAGATGAGAGATTTAGATAGGCTACTGGGGTGGCAGGATAGGTGATTAGAGGCTTTAGGCTATGGCTGCTGAGATCTGGCGGACTAGCAGCGTAGAAGGGTTAAAACTTCAGCTGCTTTGGGCAGGTGGGTACTGGAGAGAGGCTAAGGCTGCAGCTTTGGGAGGGAGGGAGGTGGGTGGGTGCACCTGTCCCTCCCACCCACCCTTATCAACTTTAGCCTTAGCCTCTCCCCCATTGCCCAGCAACTGCAGCCTATAACCTCTCTCCCTTGCCAGATACAATATAGGTGGCTGGGTGAGCAGGTGATGGAGAGAGCAATTGCCTTTTATTCACTTCTTCTCTGCTACTGTAATAAACTTGCTGTACATCATGGTTCAAACATTAAAAAAAAAAAAAAAGAAAATTCCAGTCATCCTAGGTTTCTGGACTGGCTCCTAGGTCCTAAGAAACTTTGTTTGAGCACTTCCCTAATCCCTTATTTGTTCTGTTTTGAATAAGTTGTAACCTCTGTTGAGCAGGATCTGTCTCGTTTGTGTATAGCTCTGCAAAAATCTAGGAGTGCTATAGAAATAAGTAGTAGTAGTAATATTGTGGCATTAAACTCTTGTAGAATGTTAGTTATATTCATTAATTGGAAATCTCATGAATTCATTAAATGTATATATGAAGACAGGCAATATTTAAGTGACCTTTCTCCATTTAAACAGTGTCAGATTCAGCTAGAGGTCAATACTGTTACTTGTTAGTATTCAGACCCTCAGTGCCTACCATTAATTAGTATGTATTTGGACAATGGCCTAGATTCTATTTATGACGCCTGAAAAATCATTGTCAGAAAATTTCTGCCTGGGTGTTTTCTATAGAGAGTGCCTACATTTAACCGCTATTTATAGAGTACGCCTAGCGGCCATGACAGTGTCTAACTCTAGGCGCAGCCATTTACGCCAAGTAAAACTTGGTGTAAATACCAGCACCTAATTTAGGAGCACAGCAGGTGTATTCTATAACCATGGACGTAGTTTTTTTTGTCTGTTATTCTTCAAATATCACGAATACCAGTAGGCCCGAGGGGTCTCGGCTGCCTATGTTAAAGCAAGGCGCAGTGCCCCAATGGGTGCACATTCCCGCACATTCCATGTTCATAGCCATGCTCCCTGTTTGGTAGCACACATTAGAATTTATGTGCACTGCTTTGCAGAATATGCTTAGTGGGTAGTGTGCGTAAATTCTAATTAATGCCAATTAGTGCTAATTATCAGCGCTGATTAGCTTAACTAATTAAGTTATATGCATTGTTACGGAATATGCTTCGATTTCTGCGCAGAAATCTTTGAGCCATATATAAAATGTGGAAGAATTTGTGCAGTGCAAGCAAATGTCCTTTGGGGATGGGGGAAAATGATCTCTTCATATCATTTTTTTCAGATCTGTTATTGACTTGCTTTGTAATATGTTGTAGAGAAGATCTTCTTCCATCTCTATGCCAAAAGCTTTTAAAAATCTAAAGATTCTTTTTGGAGCTGTATCAAAATATATGTATTTCAAAATTTTCTTTCTAATGCTGTAGTAGTTATAGGAGTCTGTAAATATTTTTCTTGCATAATTGTATGCACAAGAAATTTAAACATAAGGGTTCTATTATAAAGTTTTGCTATGAATGTAGCATATTTTTGTGGTGACAGAGAGGTAAAAGAAAATACGACCTGTTGAGGAGACACCAAGATGGCTGAAAAGACAACAGAAGACACCCATATGGCAAAAAGGTTTATTTTTAAATCGAAGCCTGTAAATTTGCTGTCTCTTATTAGGTAGATTTCTTCTACACGTTGGATTTATGCTTGTGCACATCAAGAGTGAGATGTGGCCACATTGGATTCATTTTATAAATAAACCTTTGTGCATACTGATATCTTATTTTTGTCTTTTCAGCCATCCTGGTGTTTCCTGACCATTAAGCTTATTTTATACATGTAAAATAGGTATTATTTTTATTTTTGTTACATTTGTACCCCGCGCTTTCCCACTCATGGCAGGCTCAATGCGGCTTACATGGGGCAATGGAGGGTTAAGTGACTTGCCCAGAGTCACAAGGAGCTGCCTGTGCCTGTTGTATGTGTGCTTAAATGCGTAATAAGGAGGAATACAACAAGATTGCATCTACTTTTATATGATCTGCAGAAGTATGTCACTGGGGGCATACATTGAGTGGAGCTGAGGTAAAGTTGTGATGTGCACGCTTGTTTTTTAAAATGTGTTCATACACTGACTAGCCCAGGGGTTCTCAACCCAGTCCTCGGGACATACCCAGTCAGTCAGATTTTCAGGATACCCACAGTGAATATACATGAGATAGATTTGCATATAATGGAGATAGTGCATGCAAATTTATTTCATGCATATTCATTGTGGGTATCCTGAAAATCTGACTGGGTATGTCCCGAGGACTGAGTTGAGAATCTCTGAACTAGAGTGCATTTACACCTTCAGAGCAGGTATAAATTTGTGCCTGACTGTTTGCATGCTACGGAGCTGATTCTGAGAGCTCATTTTATAAAGATACATAGGTGCTGGTGCTGTCTTTATAAGATAAATGTCTTTTAGGATGTTTCACTTGAGTGCTCTGTTACAAAATTATGAACCATAGGGTTTGTTATGCAAAAGAATTGTCTGATTTACTTTCAGAGGTAACTGGACAAATCTTAATGTTTGAATTTCTTACCCTGCTAGTCTGGGTGAGTTCTCCGTTTGGTTACGTAATGGAGGGGCAAAATGTGTGCTGGGTATGCTGTTATATTTAAGCCAGATGTGTCAAACATGCGGGAGCCGCATGTGGTCTGTGGGAAAGTTCTGCACAGCCCGCATTGTAATATCTAATGCGCATTCTAATTTAACAGCTGGTTAATTACATAATGTAAATTTGGCTCATAAATAATGGGGAGAATAAGGAGGACAAATATTTTACTGCAGCCTTAGTGGCCCATCGTTAGTCACGAGTTGAACATACCCAGTTTCCAAGTTTATTAAAAGATTTTTATCCTGTTCATTGGACATGCCACCTGAACGATGTACAGACTAAAATAATTGGGGAAAGAGAATAGAAAAGCAAAATAGGAGGGAAGTGGGGAAGAACTACATAATTCATGATAGGGTAGTGAGGTAGGGGAGGGAAAGGGAGGAAAGCTATGCAATTATGACTCTCATGCTTAGTAAAGGAAAAAAAGAGTCATGTTTATTGGAAAGTATCCTGAAAGAGAAGTTTTTAGATCAGACTTGAAGTGCTGGAGGGTGCATTGCAGTTTAAGATGCTGGGGCTGTGCATTTTAAAACTCTGGGCCTTGGACTGAGAAAATTGAACGTTGAGTGGTGTTATAGACCAGTGTTTCCCAAGCCTGGTCCTGGAGTAACCCCTTGCCAGTCATGTTTTCAGTATATCCACAATCAATATGCATAAAATTGTTTTGCGTAAACTGCCTCTGTTATATGTATATCTCTTTCAAGTATATTTATTGTGGAGATTCTGAAAACCTGACTGGCAAGGGGGTACTCCAGGACTGACTTGGGAAATACTGAGATATAGACTCTCTCTCTTAAAGAGGGACCTACTAACTGATCTTTTTGTTCTGGAAGGGAAATAGTGTCACAGGCATGAGAGGAACAGAGGTTCACCAGAAGTATGGATTTGATACACCAATAATAGTACCTGCTTTAAGCTGATAGCAGTGATTTTCAGTTCTATTCTGCTAAAGAGAACTTTTCAAGTCTGGTTGGAAAAACTACTTTCCTAAAGTTAAATGTTTATCTGCTTAACACAAGGACAGGTTTTTATTGGCCAAATAATCCATAAACTAATTTTTGTAAAGTTTCTTTTCTTAATTTCTATTTGAACTTTTCATAACAAAAATAAAATCACAAATACAACAGCAAGTTGTCACCCAAATAGAAAACATGAATTCCTAAAAGAAACCCTCCCCCATATTGTACACAACTCCTCTTTCCACCAAACAAACCCCCACCCCCCTCTCACCACAGATACAGAACAACAACAGTTCCCCCCCAGGCTTTGATGAAAGAAGTGATTGCGCCAAATTGGGTCCTGAAAAGTAGCTGGATGCAAGGTTCATGTCGTTTAAAGAGTTCCAGATTTTATGGTAGATGATGTGACCATTCCTCATAGCAGTCAGCTTGGACGTCTGATAGATGTAGTCCAGTTTCCACAAACTAACTGGGAGGCCTGGCAATGTAGATTTCTTCCAAGCTGCTGCCAGTGCTAACTTGCTATCTACAAAGATATGAGTCACCAGCTTATGAGTGGCCGGCTTTACCTCATAGGACCTAAAATGCAGGAGATGATGATCTGCCTTCATTGGTATGAGATTTGAATGAGGCTAGTTACAAAATTCAGCAGCATAGTCCAGTATTGATGGACCTGTGGACAAGTCACCAAAGATGGAGCATATAATCCGCTTGGCCACACTACCTCCAACAAGTGGAGCCTCGTCGAAACATTTTAACGAAGCTGGGGAGTATACTACCAGTGGTAAAAAACTTTATAACCGTTTTCTACCAGACTACTAACTATGAATACCTTAAGGAGATATTTAAAGTCACGTTCCCATTGAGGTAATTCATAGAGGGTAAGCAGGTCCCGTTCCCATTTCAGAACATAATGCATAATGGGTTTATGATAGGAAGGAAGAGCTCTGTATAAGCCGGAGATTCCCACCTTCCCATCCCATCCCCTAACACTTGATCCAAGAGAGTCTCTGCTAAGTCTGTCTCCCCCATGCCTGTTGGAGATTATTATCTTGCAGCTGATAATACTGAAATGCATGAGAAGCTGGGAGACCATACTCCTCCTGAAGGTCCCCAAAGGGAGAGTATTTCCCCCTCCTCCCAAACTTTCCCAAGCTCCAGGAGACCCAATCCCTCCCAGTGGCAATAACAGGGATCTAATGTTCCCAGGGTAAAATGAGGGGCCAAGCGAATAGCTATATGCAGGAAAAAAGTTCTTTCTAGGTAGAATTGTGCCCAAACCTGGTTCCATACTAAAAGGGGCCATCGAAGCAAGAGAGGGGCTCCCCTGAGTAACTTCCAAGAGGAGCGGGTAAGGAAACCACGAAATTGCCCACAAGGGGAATGAGACCATCTATGTTTGCTCAAGGTGTTTCCACACTTTATGAGGACCCTGAAACCAATATGCCAATATACTAAGGTGCGCCGCTTGATAATGATAAAAGGAGGGGACTCCCATACCCCCCTGACCCCACAACTGGTATATTACATCACGTCGGACCTGGGGCTGCCTTCTCCTCGAGATACAAGGCAAAAACCTTACATTGTAAACCCTGAAAGAACTTCCTTGGAAGGAAAATAGGAAGTTCCATAAATAAATATAGCAATTTAGGAAACAACATCATTTTTAACTGCATGAATATGGCAAATCAAGGAAAGATTGAGTTCTTCTCAACATTCCATCTCCAAAAGAAGCTCCCGAACCTTAGAGAGGAAAAATTAGTCACATAGATATCATCTAAGTAATGGGTCAAATTAAGCCCCAGGTGTCGTATATAACGAGGTGCCCACCGAAAGGGAAAACAAGATTGTAGGTTTGTCACCTGATGGTCTGGGAGAGTAACATTCAGGATCTATCACTTGCTCATATTGATTTTAAACCCAGCAACTTCTGCAGCTCTCCCACCACCCCCAAAAGAGAATTCTCCAGGTCAGTCACAGCCAAAGAACATAGCAAAAAGTAGAATCTTGGATTTGACCAGACCCTGACATAGCCTCTGAATTGCTGTGTGTGCTCATATCCTGCTAGCCAAGGGTTCGATAGCAAAAATTAGGGGAGACAAAGCGCACCCCTGTTTAATACCCCAATACAATGAAAAGTGGCCATTTACAATACACAAACTGAGGTGTGAGAATTAGTGAAAATAAGGTGAAGCCAACTAAGCGACCCCGAATGCCCACCTGGTCTAGGACCACAAACAAAAATGGCCAGTGAACCTGGTCAAACGCTTTTTCAGCATCAAACGACGACAAACACAGATGGACCTCTCTAGACCAAGCACAATAGATACGGTGTAAGGCTATCCACGCATTATCAAAAGTCTGATGACAGTGAACAAAACCCGTCTAATCTTCATGAATTGGGGTAGGCAGCATACGCTGCAAGCGATTCACTAAAAGTTTAGCAAAAATTTTATAGTCTAAACTGAGCAGCGAAATGGGGCGATAGGACCTACAAAGCTGAGGGATCCTTTTCTCGGTTTGGGTGAGAAAGTAATGGTAACCAAATTCCATGTCTCTGGAAATGGTTCCCCCTCCTCAAAAGAATTAAATACACGTAAGAGCACTGGGGCCAGAAGCCCTCTGAAGGTTTTGTAAAATTTGTTAGTAAAGCTATCAGGCCCAGGTGCCCTTACCCATAGGTAAAACTCGAATTCCTCGGTGAATCTCATCAATATCAATCGGTTGGGAGAGCGCTCGCTGGTCAGCTTCAATAAGCTCACCTCTGCTAAATAAAAGGAAATAGTATCCAGGATGGCTGAATATCTGGGGTGTAAAGGCACTCATAAAATTGAAAAAATAAATTCTACAGCGGGAGGCTGTATAAAGAGTACCCTGATCATCTCTAAGACAGGGAATGTGTGTCGAACAGCTTGCTGCTTAAGTTTATGGACCAGGAGCCTTCTTGCCTTGTTACTAAACTCAAAATGAGCTTGGCAAACCTGCTGCAATTGCAGGTCATTAAGCTCATGTAGGAGCTTGAATGCCTGATCTTCCAGGCGTGCCTGTTCAACTCCCCATCTAAGTGTGCCTGACTTGCTAAGTGTGCCTGATTGTACTCTCTACGATAAAATGGGTATTCCTCAAGTGGGCCCACAAGGCTATGAAATGACCCTGCATGACAGCTTTGAGGCCCTCTCACAAAATTCCCGGAGACCGCCCCATTATCATTAAATTGGAGGTAATCCGTAATTGACGTTCAAGATGACTGATGTTAGCCACATCAGATAGAAGCGCATCATCCAAATTCCACCTCAAGGGGGGGGGGGGGGGGGGTCCTGCTGCACCGTCACGAGCTGCAAAAGAGGGGGCATGATCTGACTAAGTACGAGTCACTATTTGATGGGACTGAGCAAGTCAGAGAATAGAGCATTCCCCAGCCAAAAATCAATATGAGAAGGAAGTTTTATGAATTGAGGAATAATAAGTATAGTCCTTTGCCACAGGATAAGCTTGGTGCTATAAGTCCCATCAGGTGCCAGCATGTGATAAAAGTATGCAACAATTCCCTATCTCTGTGAGCATAATGCACAGAAGTGGCTGAGTTATCCAACCGAGGGTTCAGCGTAAGGTAGAAGTTTCCTCCCACATGCAGGGAACCCTCCCTACGGCACAGAAGCAGTTGATCCAAATGGTCTAAATAGTTCCCCTCTTCTGCATTAGGGACATACACATTCACAAGCATATATAATTGACTATCAGTCGCCAGAATCAAGAGCAAATAATGCTCCCTTCCATCCTATATAACCTTCTGCACTTGCCAGGGTCTGGTGACTTTAAGGGCGATCATAACTCTTCTAGTCTTAATATTGTCACAGGAAGCAAAATACAAATGTGGATACTTCGATGGAAATAAAAATGCTCATGAATTGGCTTAGTGTGTCTTCTGAATCAGAGCAATAGCCACCTTAAGCCGGAGCTATTCCTGATAAAGGAGCTGCATATTCATGGATGTATTCAAACCTCTGGCATTCAGAAGCACCAAGGATATGTCACTCATTTACAGAACCTCCCCTCCCCAAGAATGGACCAAGACAGTTCCCAGGTGAGCATCCATTTACACCACCAATCGTACACTACATCCACCACAGACACATCAAAACCTAAACCATCCCATCCACTCACAACCTCCCCTCCCTCCCCCGCCCCACCCGTGTCAAACTGGAACCCCCCCCCCCATTACATTGAGGAGAGGTGCCAGGTTGAGGAAGTGTGCTCCAGAACCCCACCTTGTATAGTTATCAACAACAGATGGAGTACATCTTAACAAAACCACATAGTATTGCAACCATCCAAAACCAACTAAAGATAACCAGTAAAGGCTCCTTTCAGAGCTCCATGAGCAGGCGTGCAATCCTAGGAGGTACTCAAAACATTCTCCTTATGACAGAGGGGACATAGAAAAGAGCGCAGTAGTTGCTTAGAGGCAACAGAAGTCAACTCTATCCAAAGATGTTACCCGGCAGCTGGGCTGCAGTCACTGGTGCTGCAGTCGCTTATGTCTCTTCCTGCTGCCATTTAGGATGACTCTTCAGCACAGACAAAGGGTGGCCTGAACCAGGAGCCAGGACAGAAGCAGCCTCAGACAGATTCTATACCTGATGAAGATAACCATCTTTGTAGAGTAGTGTGAAAAGATGTCTCCATCTGTACTTGATCCCTATTTGCGCAGCCTCATGGTAAAGGGTCGTAAATCCGCCCACCACTTGATTTAGCCGACGCAAGATCCTGGTAGATTTCTTTTGAGTAAGAATTCCAAATCAGCCAAGCAAGCTGCTTTTAGAATGCATTCATTAATCTTAAAATCACTAAAACATGCCACTATATCCTTGGGTTGGTTGTTCCTCAGAGTCCCTAAAGTTTGGTGCGCTCACTCCAACAGGATGGTGGCCGGATCTGCTTTTGTCTCTCCCTCCAGTAATAAGGAACTGGCCAATTGTTGCGCCATAGTCTCACAGTCTGCATAGGCAAGAGTCTCTGGCAGGCCGTGGAAGCGGAGGTTCCGGTGCTGAATCCTATTTTCTAAATTCTCCAGGTTGTCAGCAAATTGTTGGGTGCCAAGCCGCACATCAGTGACATGCTGTTCTAGGGACCTGATCGCCTCTGGTATGCTCCTCAAGCCTGCCCTCCGCCTCTTCAGTCTGGTGACCCAAATCACAGATCTCACCTCTCAGATCAGCTCCCAGTGCCGCAACTCCGAGTGGACTGCTTTTATATCTTTTTATATCCTGCAGCCAGTCCTTAAGCAGCTGCTGCCTACTTGTCTCCTGACCCAAACAAGTCCTGTGGGGTAAGATCCCCAGGTGAGCTCTGCTTCACGCTCCACTGCAAGATCCAGGCTGACCACGTGGCCAGCAGCTGAACTGCCATCATAAGCGAACTCAGTAAGATCAATAGGGCAGGAACGAGTACTCATCTCAATCTGAGCCGCTGCTCACAGCACGCTTTCAGAGAAGCAAGCTGAGCCTTAGATGGTGTGATTATTTTTATTTTTATTACATTTGTGCCCCGCACTTTCCCACTCATAGCAGGTTCAATGCGGCTTACATATTATATACAGGTACTGTGCCTGAAGTGGGAATCGAACTCAGTTCCTCAGTTCCCCAGGACCAAAGTCCACCACCCTAACCACTAGGCCACTCCTCCACTGTAGAAAGATATCGGTAAATATTGCTGGGGGTGGTTTGGAACTCCTGGTGCAACAGCCATGTTGCTAGGTGACACACTCGCTCCCTTTGTAAAGTTTCTTATGGTTGTGTATAGAAGATTTACTCAACATTTTTCCTTTTATCAGTTGATTTATAACTATAATGTGTATGTACTAAATGGTCTGGATTGTAAGACACATTGAACCTAAACTCTGAGATAATACGGGATACAACTGTCATTATAAATAAATAAATATAACTGGATGAGGTTTTCTAAAATTTTAAACTGAATCAGGTAGCTTATCATATACAGAGAAATTCTGGTTCACTTTAACCAGCTAGGTCTTGCTGAATATCTGCCTTAATATAGGCTAATTGTGACTCTCTGGGAAAAGGTGACTAAGTAGTGAATCCTCAAATGCTGAGATTGGCTGTTTTTTCATGTCATGGATCCATAAGCAGTCTGAAGAAGTTACATGTTCGAACTTATAACATAAGAATATACATACTGAGTCAGACTTATGGTCCATCTAGCCCAGTATCCTGCTGCCAGCTGTGGCCAATCCAGGTCACAAGTACCTAGCAGAATCCCAAATAGTAGCATAACTCATGCTACTGATCTCTGGGGCAAGCAGTGGCTTCCCTCATGTCTATATTAGTAGCAGACTATGGACTTTTCTTCCAAGAACTTGTCTAAACCTTTTTAAAACCCAGTACCCCATTTAAAAAAAACAACAACATTTTGGAGACTTCAGTCACCTGTTCTCAAAGATGGTCACAATTGTATATGTTCATATGTCTGTAAATTGCTTGTTGGAGGGCCAACATTGCCCTCTTCTGGCAGCATGTTGGTAGTACTATAATATCAATAACCTGAAACTTCTGTTTGTTTCTGGAAACATGATGTTACCAAACTGAGGTGATAATGTTGACTGGTTATTTTACAGATAATTTCAGTTAGCATACAGATAATTTCAGTTAGCATATAGTCATACTAGGCAAAAAGCAAAGCCTGTTTATTTGCATGAAACATTACCGTAAGACAAAAATGCCGATTCGTTAAACTCGGTACAGTTTGGATGCCCCTCATAGTGTTTGCTCCTTTTTCTCACACACTCATTTAGTGACTTGCTGTATCACAGAAATAAGATATAACCTTGTCATGTTCATAAACAATTTCAGTTGCTAGTTTTCCAGATACTACACACCACAAATGTGGTGACTACCTTACTTTCTAATGACTTGTATGCTCTTTCTGCATATTTCTCAGAGTTAAATATAGAGTGTGCATTGCTAACAAATAAAAATGAGCATATGCAGATGTGAAGCCCTTTTGCTGCTGTTTTTGTCTACCCTTTTGGAGGGAGAGGAAGCTTATGAGATTGCTATGCATGTTCTTAATTTGAGTTTTGTATTCTATGTACATCTGATTTTCAGGACATGAATGCTCTTAACAGACTTGGGGCCAGATGCACTAAACTTAATGAGCCCTTAACGAGCCATTAACAAGCAACTAGTAAACCCTGGCATGCACTAAATACTTTTTTCCGACAACGGTAGCAGCTAACGAAAACGGAATGCAGATGAGCAAATTGTGTAGAAACCCCTATTGTGATGAGATGCACTAACCTTTTCTGATTGCCTTAATGCTGGAAAATGGTGGAAAATCTAACGAGAGGTCTGTACCTCTCGTTGGGGCTGTGCGGGATTGGAAAACTTAAAATGTTTTTAAAAATCGGGGGGAGGGGTGGGGGGGGGGGAACGGCCAAGTGCTCGTCATGGACGGCCATTAGGGGAGTGCTCCACCCGAAAAACAGCCCAAGTGCTCGTCAGGAGCGTCCTTTATGGACGTTCTTCACTATATATATAAAAAAGAAATGAAACAGGCTCTGATGCTGCAGGCTCTTTTTTGGACCCCGTAATAATAAAAATGTCTTTTTTGGCTGTGCTTCACTCAGCTGAGAGACCTGGAAGTCTCTGAGCCAATCACAGCGCGTTTAGCTCGGCTCAGAGACTTCCAGGTCTCTCAGCTGAGTGAAGCACTGCCAAAAAAAGACGTTTTTATTATTAGGGGGCCAAAATGGACGTTTTTTTTCGGATGGGCATCCTCAACTGCACTGTCCTGGATCGAGCCGCATCGGAGGGGGTGTGAGCAGTGCGGCGTCTTCAGGCGGCACAGGGAGCTGTATTTGGCATGCGCAGAGCAGCCAGCATAGCGCTTGGCTGCTCTGTGCATGCTCGACCGGCCGACTATCCGACTGTTTAATGACGGAATAGAGAATGCAAGTGAGCTACAATGAGCATCTCATTTGCATTCCTATTCCTTAATGTATGCCTGCTCCTTACTGATTCGTTAAGGGAATCGGTAAGGAAAGGGCTTTAACGAGTCTTTAGTGCATCTTGCCCTTGGTTCTCTTTCTTCCCTCTCCCCCCCCTTTTTTCCCCAGATTCACACATTTTCATAAACTCAGCTTGTGTATCCTGGAAAAAAGTTTCTATAGTTCTAGGTGAAACATTTTCTTGTAGGGTGTGTTTGCATGTGTCATTGTCACTTGAAGAGGATCTCTTATTCTACATTGTTTAAAGTTTAACCCAAAGGTATTTGGTTATGCAATGAGCTCCTTATAATACTTTTGCCTGCAGTAGCCCAGGTTATGAATACTCTTCCTGTCTGCCTGCTGACAGATTGATCTAGATTCTCTAGCAATTTCAAAATTACCACGTTTGAAGGAGAAAACATTTATGATAGCATTTATTTGCAGGAACCACCACCATTACTTATATAATAATGTTCATGGTCCTCTTTGCAAACACTGCCACAAAATAGGTCATGTAAGCTTTTACAGGGAAATTAATGACACTTATTTAATTTATTTAACAGTTTATATTCCGCACCATCTACTGGTCCTGGTTGTTTTCAACAAAACAAGCAAAGTAAAGATTAACAGGATACAAAGCACAATAATAAACAGTACAAAAAGTCAGATAACTTATAGGCCAGATGTGGATTGATGCTGAGCCCCATGCCACTTACATTGTGGAGTGTATACATAAAATATTGACAGGTAGCGAGATGGTGTGTTTGGTGAAGTATGCTTGTTGGGTTAGTACCTGTATATATGTAAACCGCTTTGAATGTACTTGCAAAATACCACAGAAAGGCGGTATATAAAGTCCCATTTCCCTTTCCATTTTATTTAAATTGTTTGTGTTAACAGTATTTTCTGTTTACTCTCCATTTTACCTTATATTTTAATTTTTTTGTTCTTGGTGTGTGTGTGTGTGTGTGGTTTTTTTTTTTTAATGTATCTGGCAAGGTTGCCTAATCTTGGGCTTTACACATACACTCTTTCATGCAGAGGATACTCTGTGCTCTTACCTCATGCTTTCTTTAATTGTATTACCTTTTGGAGAGGCAATTACTTATACCCACTGCCCTCTATCTTATGCCTAAGTTTGTCCTCATTTGGCCCTTATATCATGAACCCTTGATCTAGAAGTTCTTTTCTGTTGAATGAGTTTACTGTGTTTGATATAATAATCTCTCCCCACTCCTTCTGTAGAACAGTGGTTCCCAAATCTGTCCCAGGGGATCACCAGCCAGTCAAGTTTTCGGGATATGATTCCATACTGTCAGCCTATATAAATTGTTAATCCTTATAATGTTAGTCTTATATTCTTAGTTAATCCTAATATATAGTTTAACCAAGTTTAGCTAGTTAATATAAAATGTAATATAATCCTGTTTACTGTATATTGAACAGTTCCACTGTAAGATGTTAATTAGTATTCATTAACTTACTGACAGAACATTGTTAAATGTAAACCACTTAGAACTTGTCGGTAAAGTGAGTTATAAATGCCAAATTAAATTTAAATTAAATATGCATGAGAGAAATTTGCATTCCACTGCCCCAGGGAAGATTTTGAAACTGTCGCTTTAGAGTTTGGGTTTGATCTTGCACTTATACACCTTTCCGAATATGGAGTTGTAGTGAATTTAGTTTCGATACAACAGGTAGCTGCTTTCAAGTTGTCATTGAATGCAGTGGTAGGTGAAGTGACTTGCCAAAAGGTGTACATATTAAGAGCCCTGTTTACTAAGGTGTGCTAGTGTTTTTAGTGCGGCTAAAAATTAGCATGCACTAATGATGTAGATGCCTATAGGAATATGGCACATGCTATTGCTTGGCATGTGCTAATAATGCTAACGCGCCTCTGTCGCGACTTAGTAAACAGGGCCCTAAGTCTCTTTCTACAGGATTTATGGTAATGACCATAGATTAAAAACAAAACATTTAAATACTCGCACCAAAATAGAAAGCACTACTTCCACTGCAATAACATCATTCAAGTAAAAAGAAAAAAAAACACTAGGAGGAAAAAGCCTCAACGAGCCAGACCAGCTATCAGTTCTCCGGTCTAAAACTGGCTATAGTCCTATCACTGGCATAAAAAAACCTGCACATTTTACTTGACTTTGCTATTCCATTAAATTTCAAAAAAAGTCATGTTTCATTTAAAGGCATTGTTAAAAACAAGCAGAAAACTGTACTTAGCTTGTATCATAGATAGCTGTTCTGCTTGTAGCTACCGTACCTGCCCGATGATGGCCAGCATTGTGTTCACCTGCTTCAGGGATGTGCGAGTATTCTGAAATAATTCATACAGGAAACTTCAGTTTATATGCTCATTAAAAAAAACAAAAAAAGGTTTATAAAACATACACTTTAGTGCTCTTAAGCTTCTGCTGACTGCGGACTACACATGCCCAAGATGGCATCACTCTATGTCAGATGCCTTCCTGGGGGGGGGGGGAGCCAGTCGAAGAAAGGGGGTTCAAAAACTGGACAATTTGATGGTTCAAAGGACTTTAACTTAAATATCCATTATTGCTCAGCTTGAAGCAACCGCTTCTGGTGGTCGTCACCTCTCTTTTTCGCAAGAACCCACTCTAAAGGAGAATTTTCTTTTGAGTTACTATAGTACTTTTGTGGTCCAAAATCCAAATTTCAGTATTCTTGAAGTCTGTCCCACCTATAACTTCTCATAGGAACATTGAATGCAATATACTCCAAATGAACTCATGCAGGTGGTGGTAAACTGCAGTCTATAAATCTTGTCATCAACAGGATTCCTAAATTCTTTCAGAGAAATAGTGATTACACATATTGCACAGGTGCCGCAAACGATATGCCCCATTAATTTCTTCCGAAATAGTACTTTGTTCATGGACATCTGATGGTCACAAAATCTCTTTTAAAATTTTTCCTTCTACTATATGCCGCTGGAGTCTACTCTGTGAAACGAGATAAAGTAGTCACTGAATTCCAATGAAGTCTCATAATTTTTACTAAAGAATTTGTTGCTGTGGTATACCTCAAAACACAAGTGAGAACATCTGGATCATCATCATCTTGTCGGACATAGTTCAATAACAGATTTCTATCATTAAATTTAGCTCTTCTGTAGGCTTTCTTGATCACTGAAAGGGGATATCCATGAGTACACAGCTTGTCTTTCATAACGACACTTTGATTCTTAAACTCTTCATCTGATGAACATATCCTCCTATCGCTTAAAAAATGTGAAACAGGGAGGTTGTTTTTCAATGAGTACGGATGACACCTGTCATATTATGACGAAGAATTTCAATTGGGAAAAAATCTCAACGAGCCAGACCAGCTATCAATTTGGCAGTCTAAAACTGGCTACAGTCCTATTCCTGGCTTTCTCCTCCTTGTCTTGTCTTTTTTTTTTATTTTTTAAAACTTGAATTATAGTTATTGCAGTGGAAGTAGTGCTTTCTATTTTGTTGTATAATGTTTTGCTTTTGATGTGTAGAACTCCACCTCCTTCCTTTATGTTGGTTAATGACCATGGATCCCCAAACTTGATCTTATAGGGCCAAAACTCAGTTGAGCTTTTAGAAATTTCATAATGAATATGCAAGAAACCTGTTTGCATGCAGTGGAGGCAGTGCCTGCTATTAAATCTCATTTTTGTTCATTGTTGAAATCCTGAAAATTAGACTAGATTGTGGACCTCAAAGACTAAGTTTTAAGATCACTGGTGTAGACTGTGCAGCACTTTTGTAGCTCTTTTCTAAAGTCTATCAGGGATGTACAACCTCTGCCCTTGCCAGTTCAGTTTTTTAGGATATCCACAATGGAGGCATTGCATTTAAATAGATCTCATGCCTATTCATTGTGGAAATCCTGAAAACCTGACTGAACTATGGCCTTCGAGTACTGAGGTTGGACACCCCTGTTATATATCCTTTCAGAGATGTGGCCTCCAGAATTGACCAAGCACAAATGAATGGAGAACGAATCAAAATATCTTTGTACTCTCAAATAAATCTCTGCAAAGGTGGTATAACTAGAGTTTCTATTCTTAGGTGTTTATTTTCCATTTAATAATGGGTTTTTGAGGGTACAGAAAAATTGGTGTGTTTGTGCTACAAATACTATTGTTAGCAAAAATACTGAGTAGAGGATACTCAGAGAAGCGAGAGAGTAGTAAGGGGAGTGGTGTTTTTCCAGTGTTTATGCAATGAACACCTATTTAAATTTTTGACAGGGATATTTTATCAGTGTTTCTATTTATTTATTAGGACCTATTTACCACCTTTTTGAAGGAATTCACTCAAGGCGGTGTACAGTTAGAATAGAACAAACATGAGCAATAGGCAATTACAGCAGTAAAAGTATTCAAATATCAATACAAAATTAAAACCTAGAATCAGAGGCTCTATATTTCTTCCCTTTTTACACCATATAATGTTGAATATACTGTAAGAATAATGTGCCCCATTGAGGACACAGTTGACCAAAATGAAAAATATTTTGTAACAACACAAACAAGAAGAAATGGAAAAGGTTGTATTTCTCATATAAAAATTTTTTTCCAGTGCTTATCTACTATAATAAAAAGCACCTCCAAAGTTCTGAAGCTGACTCCGTGGCTTCAGTGAAGGGTTCGTAATGGTATCACATCTCTCTCTGCCCTGCTCTTGCGTCAAAACGTGATGACGTCGAGGGCGGGTAATCAGAAGGCAGGACTGAGGGAACGAACTCACCTCCAACGTTCTGAAGCTGACTCCATGGACGGCCAGGGCTTTCAATAACGCCGCCGCTTCGACGGAGCTAATCTGAGGACACAGTATAATCGCTGAATGGCTCGAGGGGGGTCAGGGGATACAGGAGAATCGCTGCATGGCTCGAGGGGGGCAGGGGATACAGGAGAATCGCAGGGTGGCTGGAGGGGGGGCAGGGGACAGGACAATCGCTGGGTGGCTGGAGGGAGGCAGGGGAGACGAGAATCGCTGGGTGGCTGGAGGGGGGCCAGGGGAGAGAGGAGAATCACACTCTCTCACAGACACACTTGCACCCGATGTCACTCTCTGTCACACACACTCGCACGGTGCTGCCAACCACGCAGAGGGGGGGGGGGGGGGGGGAGAGGCAGGGGTCCTGAGACCACAGGGGAGGGGGAGGGGGTCCTGAGACCACAGAGGGAGAGGGGAGCTATCTCTGTCACACACACACACTCTCTCTCACAGTGTCTTTCTCTCACTCTCACACAGTCTCTCTCACTGTGTCTCACACTATCACATTCACTCTCTATGTGTCACACAGTCACTGTCACACACTCTCGGTCTCATACACTCGGTCTCGCAGAGAGTCTGTGTATCGCGCACACACTCTCTCGCACTCTGTCTCACACACACTCTCACACACACAGTGTATCTGTGTGAAACACTCACATACGCACTCACACACACTCTCATTCTCACACACACACTCTCTCACAGACACACTGGCACCCAGACTCTCTCTCTGTCACACACACACACACTTGCACATTCACTCTCTCTCTCTCTCTCTCACACAGTCACTCTCACACACACTCTCTCAAACATACAAACTCCGAGGAAAACCTTGCTACCGTTTCATTTGTGTCAGAAACGGGCTTTATTTACTAGTACCTAATATTTAGGCTAGCATGCTGTAATTCCTCCATGGCTGGTAACTGTGAGAAAACACACATGTACCTTCTGTATTATTTATTTAGATTTTGCTCACACCTTTTTCAGTAGTAGCTCAGGGTGAGTTACATGCAGGTACACTGGGTATTTCCCTGTCCCTGGAGGGCTCATAATCTAAGCTTGTACCTGAGGCAATTGAGGGTTAAGTGACTTGCCCAAGATCACAAAGAGCAGCAGTAGGATTTGAACCGGGCACCTATGAATGTCAAGTCAAGACTGATGCTCTAACCACTAGGCCACTCCTGCACTCCACAATGTGTAAGCATTCAACACTGCACTTCATATGAAAGCTTTCGGTTTTATGGTGTTTTTTGACAAAAAGAAAACAAATACTTATATTAAGAAATGTATTAACAAGGCTACATAAATTCCCAATATCTAGATGTTTCAGCACCTTATTGTGCTACATCAGAGGCAAGCAACAAGCTTCTTGAAGAAATGTAAGTTAGTGCTGAAACAATAATGCCTCCTTCAGATCTACCACATAGTACATTCTCGTGCTCTATTGAACGAGTGTATCTAACATATTCACATTATCACATGGAACTGGATGAGTTTTTATAGACATCACAGGAATTATATAATGTAAGGCAAACACGTTTTCTCAGTTGGTTGTTGCCACATGGTGCAAGTTTATTTAAAAAATAGTGTGGGTAACATAATTCTAGGCAGTTAACAAAAGCTGAAATAGGTCAATTCATGGACCAAAAAAACCTGTCTTTTATCTTTTGTGGTCCATGAGGTTGAACTGTATTCAGTCTAAAAATCCAGTGGTGGTTGTGCTGTAGTAAGATGTTGTTTAAAATCACATCTTCCAATCAAATAAGGTGCATCTAGAGCTGAGGAGACCAGTTGGTCAAAAAAGGAGCCCCACAGTCGAATGGTAAGAAACAGCAGTGCTGCAATCAACTGTATGCTTAAAGCAGCACAATCTTTGATAGTCTGTCTTCAATATATATTGAGTTTTCCCAATATACAATTTATTTTTTAAAATTTTTGATCAACTTTCCAAATATGTTATACCCAAGAAAAATACTCGAATGAATCAGAAATACAGATTATATCAATCGGGCAAAGTAATAGACACTTTAGCCCCCCAATTATAAGACTAAGATGGAAAAAAAATCACAAAAGAAAGAAAATTATATCCAAAGTTTCATCATCAATGGTTCCAACTCTGGGGGATGCATTTGTTTTATAGCCAAGAAATGTCTGGCTTGGGTTATTTTAGACAAATCAGGAAATATGCAAATCCGTGAACCAAAAAAAGCTCATTGATATGCCTGAAGTAAAGTCTTAGATCAGTATTGGAGTCCGGCTCAAACACAGAAGTGACAAGGAGAGTAGTTCTTCCAGAAATTGACTCCATAGGACTGTCAAGAGATTTACCGTATTTTTCGGACTATAAGACGCACTTTTTTCCCCCCAAATTTGGGAGGAAAATGGGGGGTGCGTCTTATAGTCCGAAAGTAGCGATTTCCCTCCCTCCCCCCGACTTCAATTCTCGGCGGCCATTTTGAATCTCGCCGAGACCGTAAGGCAGCATACAGGAGGACGGAGAGCAGCGCGCTGGGCAGGAAAGAGGGGGCTCTTTCCTGCCCCGACGTCACTAGACCACCAGGGAAGATCGCGTGACGTGAGTAGGGGAGAAGTGGTGACAGGGCCGGGGGGAGGGCGATCCCGAACTCGGACAAGACGCACCGGAGCACCTAGGTTTTAGAGGAGGGAAAAAGGAAAAATTTTTTTTCCTATTTCCCTCCTCTAAAACCTAGGTGCGTCTTATGGTCTGGTGCGTCTTATAGTCCGAAAAATACGGTAGATTCAAAGAATCAGCCTGGGGCCTTCATTGGTCACTGGTTACATCAGGATCTCCTCTAGAAGTGGGGGACAGATATATGTGACCATCTCTGGGAAAAGGTGACTAATGTAGCAGATCCAAATGTTGAGAGTGACTGATTTTTCATGTCATGGGTCCATAAGCAGTCTTACAGAAGTTCAAACATGTAACTTTAACTTTTTCTTTTCTTTTTTTCACATTAAAGGATGGGATTTGGACTATTATATTACAAATTGTTTGATCTTAACAAAATTCATTTAAATCTCATTTTTTCTTACCAGAGGCTTTAGTCCCCTTTTCTCAGAGATAGTCACACATGGCTCAAGCAATAGGAAGTAAGTTGTCCACTGGTAGTCCCAGAATATCCTTAAAATGTCTCGGCACCATATGCACTGGAGTTATTAAAGGTGATTTAAGGAAATTCAAGAACCTCATTAATGCTTTGTTCAAGGTTTCTTTATTTAACTTGAACCAGATTAAGTTCTGACACTTGAATTTCACCTGTCCTATCCTGGTTGCCTGTTGGCCACGTGCCCAGGATTGATTGCTGAACTAGGAGGAAATGTGTTCATATATAGCTGAAATTGCCTGCTGATAATTGTCCAGGGAATGAAGTATTTATTTTATTTTTAGGTCATTTATACCCGGTCTTTGCCACAGTTTTGCAGTCCCAAAGCGGCTTACAATGAACTCATAAAATAAATTGATTGTAAGGAGAGTTGGAATGGAGAGAGGAAGGGAATATAAATACAATCTGAAAACAAATTAAAAGTAGGCAGGGAAAGGAAAGCAAAAGAGGAGAAAGGGAAAAAGTCTGAAATCAGATCTTGACTCGCTGAGTCTCGGTAAGGCAGGCGAAGAGGATAGCGAGCCGAGAGGGTAGCAACAGAAGCCCCACCACTCGCAACGATCCCATCACACGCCAGGGCCTACAAGGCCGCTCTCCTTAGTCCCCAGACGCCGAAACCGCAGCAGTAATCAGTTGGTAAGAGGGAGGTTGCCGGCAGAGAACAGCTGACCTGCGTCGAGTCATCCCACAAGGTGTCCAGAGTGACATCTTCAGGTCTCTCAAACCTCACAATGACTTAAAAGGCACTGTATGCCTGTTAAGCAAAAGGAGATCCAACTTGGCATTGCAGACTCCCAGTCTTAATGGGGAGTATGCTGCCAGTGGAGTCCTCCCATACCCCCCCAACCCCCCCCACCCCCCCCCCCTTGGATAGAACTTCACTGCAGCCACTCGACCCCGGAAACTCTCAAATGCAGCCAACCAGTTCATTTCTGGACTGCAGGGGTTCAGGTCCAATTAGGCTAATCCAAACGGTGCCCTGTGTAGTCACCAGTACTGAACCCTACAAACCTCCAAAGCCACTTGCACACAGGGCCGCCGAGAGATTGAGCTGGACCTGGGGCAGGACCGTTGCCGCCCCCCTGGACGCCGCGTATACAGACTTCAAAAATTGAGGAGGGTGGCCAGAGCCCAAGGTGGGGGTGGGCACATTTTGCCCCACCTCGCTGCCCCCCACCACAATGCCACATACCTTGGCAATTTCATCAAAACCAAGCATGCGCAACGTGAGGGGAAGCAGCTGCAGGGCAGGCAATGCGGTGGAGAACAGCCCTGGAGGAATACTTCTGGCAGGGCTTGGGGACCCCTGCCAGACAAAGTATGTGGAGTTGCTGTGGGGGGCAAGGAGGTGGAGCAAAATGTGCCCCCCCCCCCCCACACACACACATAATTTTTGAAGTCTGGCTAGCGGCGTTCTTGGGGGAGGGCAGCAGCGGGTAGCGTTCCTGTCCCGGGCCCGGTTCAGTCTATCAGCGGCTCTGTGTGCAGGTGGTTTTGGACGCTTGTGGGGTTCGGCCACATGTGGGAGGCTTCAGGACCCTATGAGTCATTATTTCTCCCCCCCCCCCCCCCCCCCCCCCCCCCCCCCCCCACACACACACACACTATTTTTCTGTATTTCTTCATTTCTCATTTTTTTTCACCTGACACATGACTATACTTTTATCATCTTTGACTCTAATCTGTTGTAGGATCTAACATACTTCGAGCGCTGGTCAGTAAAACTGATTTTCTTTTGTTAATGAGCACAGTTAAAAATTAATGGGCATACCACAGGCTGCTGGCTTGTGTTCTTGTGAGTATAGTTTTAGCAGCTAGAAGTGGAGTGGCTCTGGCTACAGTGAAGCTGTCTATAGATCATTAGAAGATTGAATGAGAATTGTTCTTCACGTTGCCCTAACTACTAAAGTTTTACTGACAGTGCCACAAACAAGCTGTTCCACCCAAACCTTACATTTGTGCAGTTGACTGTAGGGAGATGAGAGCTTCATTGCTTGAGTCAGTAGGTTTCTTGTTCTGCGTTTTTCATGAAATTTGTTTTATGTAAGATAATATGGCTTCAAAAGCATGTCAAAAATGGAAGGTGCTGCATTTTTCTTTAACAGGTTGAGTTTAAATATTCAGTGAGATGTGAAAGTAGACTTTTTTTTTTTGTTTCTTTGACTGAAAGCTCTGATGATAGGTTTCTTTGAAAAGAGAAATCAGTTTGTGTATGTCATGTACAGGCAGATTGAAACCAAATTTGCAGAGAAGGTAATAGAAATTGTTGACAGAAGACCAAAAAAAAATTACTTGGAAAACCCCTGCCTGTGGTTTTAATTTAGGAAATAACCTTGTCTTTCAAAAATATTATTGTTCTATAATTAAGTTTTCTGATCTGGGGAATTATTTTCCGTGAACAGCTGGATCTCCTTTGGCAAACACTGTTGGTGTTGAGACCAGTATATTATGAGTGTTCTTGATTCATATTTTTGATCTATTGTGTTAAATATCACTTACAAGAGTTTTTTTAAATTAATATTTCCTTTCATGTTGAGTATTGCCAAATAGCACTTACTATTAATAATTATATCATGGCATTTATATGGTGTGTTAAAACTGGGGTACCATACGACAAATTGATGGAAATGAGTTTACACTAGACCTTCAATCAAAAATTTTAAGGGTCGAATTAAACAATCTGTTAACTATGCAACCCTATGTCTCAATAATATTGAGAAAAATTTATATCATCTTGAGAAAACAGAGCCATTAAGACATATTTTTCAACTGATACGTTCAGATTGTTGGTACAGGTGCTTGTATTGGCCTTATTTGATTATTGTAACCTGTGTCTAACTGGCTGTTCTAAGAAAATATTAGATCAACTGCAAGTTATGCAGAATACGGCAGTTAGACTAATTTATGACTTGACACTATACTACTCAATGAAGGACTATTATTTGAAATTACATTGGTTGCCAATCAAAGAACGTATTTGATTTAAAGTGTGTATAATGATATTTAAGGTCTTGTTGGGAGCAGCTCCTCTGTATAAGATAGAGTTAGTGAATTTTCTCCATAGATCTCAGACATACAATCAATTTCTCTTACAGTTTCCTAGTGTTACTGCTTTAAAGTCAAGTAGACACTTTCCTGTGTCACTCTATTATCAGATGACCTCTCTATGGAATTCACTTTCTTTAACCTTGTGGTGCTGCCCACATTATGTATTGTTTAGAAAGAATCTGAAAACCTTTTTGTTTCCGCAGATTGAGTCTTAATTGCTGTGCTGGTGGATCTGTGTTTTTAATGTTTGCATTTGTTGTTGTGTTTTTCTCACATTTTAACAAATGGTGTTTCCAAACATCTTGGTCTATTTGTATAAACAGTATAGTCTAAACTACAGCGCGCAGACTGAATCTAGAAATGAAAAGGGAAGAATGGAAACTTAATGTGCCAATCTATGTAACAATGAAAGAAACAATCAACATAAAACAGTTTTAATAAGAAACTTTCAGATTATTCTTCTCTATATGGTGTGCTCTATAATTTACATTCCAACATCTCAATATTTCCATGTGTCATAAGGGGAGAGGATGTGCCATCCAGATCTCAGATCACCCCTTTAACCCTTAATACAAGTAGAGTGGGATTGTGGTCACAAGATAGTTTGTCTTCCGTCCTCATCTTCCCTTTTTACAATACTTAATACAGTATACTGTTCCCACAATTTTGTAAAACTCCACTTCCCCCCCTTACCAGCCAACTGTTCCCTATTTAAAATTTTATCCACCTTCTTTTGCCACATCTCCATTAACAGTCTCTATATTCACTGCCTGGCTATTATTAACCTAGCAGCCAATAGTAGGTAATTCAACAGATCTTTTACTCATCACTGTTATCTCAGGACACCCATTGTATTCCAGCAGCATGAACTGGCTCTTCATAGGGGTATAAAAGCTTAGATTGTGAGCCCACTAGGGGCCAGATGCACTAAACTTAACGAGCCATTAACGAGCAAGTAGTAAACCCTGGCATGCACTAAAGGTCATTTTCCTATCACGGTAGCAGCTAACGAAAACGGAATGCAGATGATTCAAAGGCTATTATAATGAGATGCACTAATGTTTACCTCTCGTTAGGCTGGGGCTGCTGTTAAATCGCTTTGGAGACCAGTGGGAAAGCACCTAACGTAGAAAAAAAAAACGAACAAGCTGCGTGTCCCAAGTGCTCGTCAGGGACGTCCTTCTAAAGTGCCTAACATGGACGTCCTTCATGACGTCCCTGATGAGCACTTGGCTTTCTTTTTTCCCTTCCGACACCACTGCTCCCTCCTCCCCCTGCATTGAAATCACAGCTTCCCGCAGCCCCGGCCACACCCCCTCCACCCGCCCCCCTCTGCCACCGGGCCGGGCCCTCACAGCGCCTCTCACCTCTGTGTGAAGGCGCTGCAGCGGGCAACATCTGTTCGCCTCCCTTCGGACTTCCCTCCTTTTATTCCTGGCCCGCCCTCATCTGACGTTATATCACTCCATGGTGCGACCGCACCTTGAGTATTGTGTTCAATTCTGGTCGCTGCATCTCAAGAAAGTTATACCAGAATTGGAAAAGGTGCAGCGAAGGGCGACTAAAATGATAGCGGGGATGGGACGACTTCCCTATGAAGAAAGACTAAGGAGGCTAAGGCTTTTCAGCTTGGAGAAGAGACGGCTGAGGGGAGACATGATAGAGGTGTATAAAATATTAAGTGGAGTGGAACAGGTGGATGTGAAGTGTCTGTTCACGCTTTCCAAAAATACTAGGACTAGGGGGCATGCGATGAAACTACAGTGTAGTAAATTTAAAACAAATCGGAGAAAAGTTTTGTTCACCCAACGCATAATTAAACTCTGGAATTCGTTGCCGGAGAACGTGGTGAAGGCGGTTAGCTTGACAGAGTTTTAAAAGGGGTTAGACGGTTTCCTAAAGGACAAGTCTATAAACCACTACTAAATGGACTTGGGAAAAATCCACAATTCCAGTAATAACATGTATAGAATGTTTGTACGTTTGGGAAGCTTGCCAGGTGCCCTTGGCCTGGATTGGCCGCTGTCGTGGACAGGATGCTGGGCTCGATGGACCCTTGGTCTTTTCCCAGTGTGGCATTACATATGTACTTATGACGAGGGCGGGCCAGGGAGGAAAGGACGGATGTCTGAAGGGAAGCGATCAGCTGTTGCCCGCTGCAGCGCCTTCACACAGAGGTGAGAGGCGCTGTGAGGGCGCGGCCCAATGGCAGATGGAGGGGGGGCGGCGACGACGACCTCAGGGGGGCCGGTGGGGGCGGGCCCACAGGGATGCAGAGGATGGCGGGGAGGCCGGGGCTGCGGGAAGTTGTCATTTCAATGCAGGGGGGAGGGGGGAGCAAAGGACGTCCATAGGCACAATTCGTCTTTTTTTTTTTTTTATATATATATATATAGTGAAGGACATCCTTGGCATGCGCAGAGCAGCCAGCATAACGCTTGGCTGTTCTGCGCATGCTCGACTGGCTGACTGTTTAACGATGGAATAGAGAATGCAAGTGAGCTACAACGAGCAGCTCATTTGCATTCCTATTCCTTGATGCATGCCCGTTCCTTACCGATTCGGCTTTTCTTTTTATTCCATCTGAGGTGTCTGCACAATTGCAGGTCTTAGTATCATTTGCTGAAGACAAACCTTTCCTATCAACCACAGTGCAATGTCTCTTTTAAGTAAAACACTGACCACAGCTGTATCCAGGAGTGATCTGGCACAGTCCACTGACAGCCCCATGTCCTTGGCCAGTCTACATGCAATAAGGAGTAATATTGGCATGAATAGAAGGTGTAGGTTTACAGTTCATGACTCTTCAATATGTTTACTGTAAACTTTTAGAGTTTGGAGAAAATAACATATAGATTCATTTTTCTAAAATATACAGAGTGATTATACATCCTTATGTGAATATAATTAGGGCCTCTGACTTTAGATTTTAACTGATAAACACCGGAGTGCAAAAAAACAAATAGGTGTTTATTGCATAAACAGCAGAAAAACTCCACTTCCTCAGTGCTTTCTTGGCTTCTCTGTTGGCCTGTTTTGGATTTTCTACTCAGTGTTTGTGCTTTTTCTGCGCTGATGACTTCTCTGCTGTGCAAGCGTTCAGATTTGATACCTGGCAATAGCAGCTGCACTGCAAAAGTGCTGATAAACAGATTTATTTTGTACTGTCAAAGAACCCCCTAATTAGCTAGAAAATAAACATGCAAGTTAGCAATTTATAAACATCTAAGAATAGAAGCCCTAGCTATAATAGTGTTATACATTCAGCAATTTGGCTGGCATATCTGGATTCAAGAATAAAGTATAGCAACAATTTAAGTTTTGTATTAAAATGTTTGTATTGATAAGTTTACTGTGATGACAAGCAGGGTACTAAGTTCTTACAACATGGGGGGGCCTCCCTGATGGAGTTCAGCACAAGAATACCACTCCAGCCTAGATTTCTAGAACTTCTGTGAAGACTCAATACACATGCATGCCTCTTCCCACCTGTGCTGCACAGTGAATCGTCTGTCTTTCTCATTCTCTCTCCCTTTTTTTTTTTTTTTAAATTTTTAAACAGACCCCGTTAGACATGTGTTTCCCACGTTTCTTTGACTTTGTTGTTAAGTTTTATCTTAGAATCCTGTCACAGTTGTGTGGTACATTTTTCATGATAGAATCTTAGGTTATTTGAATGTTATGTTTCCTTTATTTTTTTAAATTTAAGTATTATTATTATTATTATTATTTTTTGTATTCAACTCTGTGCGGTCCTCACTGAGAACTCGAAATCCTGATCGGATAACTTCTCATCAAGTCATTTGATTTTGCTGTGTTCATTTTTCTGGACAATGTCAAGAAGGCCCCAGCAGCATCAACAGGATCACATCAGTAATAGATACTGAAATTGGTGCCTATAGTGCTTGGGGCCTAACCAAGACCCTTCTCATTCTAATTATATTCAGAACAAAGAGAGGAATTCAAGGTTGTGAGAAAAAGCTCACATGAATTTTTGGCTAACAGAAGTCTGGTCTGTTGACTTTGGCATCGAAAACATCGTTCTCAGGGAGAGTGGAGAGAGCAAACGCACCTGTTGCCAGCGAGTGAACTCCCAGCTTTGGAGGAGTGTGTGTCTAGCAGAGGTGGCTCCTGGCCCAATTGCGTCATCGAGAAGGGCCTTAAGAGGAATACAAGAGCCTGCCTGTTCCTGCAATGAAGTGAGAGTCTGGAGAGTGCAAATGCACCTGCTGCCAGTGAGTGAGCTCCCAGCTTTGGCGGAGTGTGAGCCCAGCTGCGGCAGGTCCCGGCCTGGTTGCATCATTGAGAAGGGCCAGTAGAGGAGTACAAGAGCCTGCCTGTCCTTGTGGCACATGGCTTCAGGTGTGTGGCCCGAAGGGGCATGGACCAAAGGGCATGCCCGTTTGAAGCCTAGAGGAGCCTAGAGCCCAGGAGATTACCATCTTACTGATTTGCCTCTTCCTCAGGTTCTTTTTATCTTTCTAATTTTGCTTGGAGTTGTGAAATTGCGAAGCGGAAGGGTAAGAACTACATTCCCTTAAATCCTCTTAAGGTAGCAGGTCTGATAGACTTGTTAACAGTTTCAAAGATGTCTCCTGGGGTCACCTCCTCCACACCAGTTTCTGGTGTCTCGTTTTCAGGGGATAGACCCTCCCTCCCCCCACCTATGTCATTTTTGATCCCTGAGGGGTTACAGGATACCCAGGAAGATTTTTATGCCCCCTCCCCCCCTGAGAATGGGGCCTACTGTTTCCATTGGTCCATCAATAGGCTATTTTCAACCTGTGACATGGAATGGTCTTTCATCTACAGAGGATTTGGTTTCCTAAGGTGAAGTAACTTTGACAGACGTTATGGACTGGAGACTTATTGAAAAGACCAGTAACTCAATTATGTGAATTTTCCTCTAGAGTAGTGTAGCATGTGGATGGACTTCAATTTCAGACTGGTTAAAGTAGAACAACATTTGTCTTCCCTTGAATCTAAGTGTAGAACCTTACAGGCGATTGAAACTTCTGTAATTAAGGATAGCTTGGTTCTCCACAGGTGGTATGAGGCTATAAAGAACCAAGTAAGATGTGGAAATCTCAGTTTGCTAGTTTTCCTGTGTACGTGTTTTTATCACTAGAGATGCTGTTCAGGCAATATGTCAAAGAAGTTTTAGTTATATCAGAGTCAGCAAAATACTGCTTTCTTCTATTTACCAAAAATGTTGTTCAGGTTTCTCAGAAGGATGATGAGCCAGAATAATTAGTTCCATTAGAATCTTTTTATTTTAACTAAACTTGTAGAAACATCTCATGATCAATTTTTGGAATGAGCCAGCATTCTCGTTTCATTGTAAGTGAAATGGATACGATTGAAGTGATTTTTTTGAACCTGCTCAGTTAGAGAGTTTCTTGTTAGGGGAAGAAGTTAAATGATTTCTTCTTCACTGTCAGGTGTGGATTTTGTATTATTGGGTCTTAGTTAATTCAGGTGCTAATTGGTGAAGATAGCTGAATCTTTGCAGATTTCCTTTATATTTTTTCTTGTCTTGAGTATATCTCCACTCTTCTCTTGATGAGGACTAGATTTTTTTTTCCTGTTTACATTTATTTGATTAAAGTGTATTGTTAAAGTTACATAAATGAAAAAGAAACTTCACTCTCCATGGGACGTGAAGCTACAGTGGGGGCTAGGGATGCATCGCCATCCAGAGTGTCTTGATAACATTCAACATTGATTTTGATGCCCTTTGCTGATGTTCAATCATCATTGGGGTTCTGGTCAAAGAAAAATTTGTCCTCATCTTGATCAGTTTCTAAGGGATTGTAATGACCAATCAAAGGCTGGTGTGCACCGGCATTGCACCTCTTCAGAACAAGGTGCCTGGAGTATCAAAGCAAGTGTTCTTGACATGAGGGCTGCTCCGCACTATGCTTCTTTTCTTCCCAAGGTGATCCTTTCATGTGAATCAGGAGATATGGATGGGCAGACTAGATAGTTCATATGGTCTTTATCTGCTTTCATTTTTCCTTGTTTCATCTTCCAGTATGTTAGAGGGGACATGCCATTCTCTAGAGACCTGAGACCCCAGGTGACTCAGGAGGACATGGCTACACCTCTGCTCTTCCTAAGCCTTTGTTGCAGCCTTCGAAGAAAAGTGACGCAGGGTGAAAGAGAGAAACTGTTATAACCATCTTTCTCAGAGGACAAGCAGACTTCACATTCTCACAAGTGGATAGACGATCCGCGTCGTCCGGAAATCGGCATACTAGCCAGCTAAAAAATCTGAGAGCCTTCTGGAACGCGTGGCATGCCCCACCGCGCATGTGGGGAGCACCTTTCTGCCCGCAGCACATCAGTGTTTCCTCAGTTCTTTCTTTTCCGTGGGAGAAGCAGCTATAACATGCCCGGGAAGAGCCTTTACCGTGCTTTCAGCATTGTTTTTTGCTTTTTGTACCTCCTTTCATTATTTTAAAAAGAAAAAAAAAGTTTTTCCTTATTTCTTAGTCATTTTTCCTGTTTAAGTTTCCTTCATTTTCATCACGGGCCGCTTTTTTAGGCCTGCTCGGACGGCTATTATTTTTGTGCCTTTCCCCTTTTTAATTAGACACAATCACGACTTTTTTTTTTTTGTTACATTTGTACCCCGCACTTTCCCACTCATGGCAGGCTCAGTACGGCTTACATATTGTATACAGGTACTTATTTGTACCTGGGGCAATGGAGGGTTAAGTGACTTGCCCAGAGTCACAAGGAGCTGCCTGTGCCTGAAGTGGGAATTGAGCTCAGTTCCCCAGTTCCCCAGGATCAAAGTCCACCACCCTAACCACTAGGCCACTCCTCCACTCCTTTTGATTTTGCTGGAGCCATTTTCCCTTCCATATCATTAAAGACTTCCAGTGGCTTCAAACATTACTTCCGGTGCAACCAGACCATCTTGGGTAGTGATACACATTCTTGGTGTATTCAGTGCCTCGGGCCCAACCATAGCTTGGCAAATTGTGTCCTTTGTCTGCGTATGAAGAAAATGACACAAATTTCCTAAGAAGCTGAACGCAAAAAACGTTTTAGAGCTTGGTCCGGTTCTTCTGTGTCGACATTGACATCGAGGTCGTCGGCGTTGGCATCAACATTGAAGGAAGCATCGGCATTGGGAGTCGAGTTAGGGATGGCTGCTGCGAGACCCCAAGGCACTGGGGGCAGTGAGGCATCGAGTAGGTCTCCATCTGCCTTGAGGCCTCCTACTATGCAGGCCTGACCCAGAGGCAAAGAATTTGATGTCTCTTCATCGGCCATAGAGGAGTTTGGTGAAGTGCATCGGGCAAAGGCCAAGAAGCACCGTCACTGATCTCCTTCGATGCATGATGCCGGGAGCTCCAGGATGCCGAGGGATTCGGCACTTGACAAGCGTAGACATCAGGAGGACTGCTCCCCTTTCATCCAAGAGGTGTCGATGCGTCTTTCTCCCAGCAGCCGAGATCCTGCTCCCGCACCTCAGCAGTTCAGCAACCAGAACCCGCATCAGCCCCTCAGCCTTTATTGATGGTGGCTCTCGATGAGCATATCCGAGCCTTGCTCCCAGAGCTCTTGAAATGATTGATGCAGTGATGTGCATCAGCATTGGGGGTGCCTGCGCCTGCCATGCCTTCCACTGCGGCCCCGCCTGGCTCCCTGCCTGCGGTGTGGCCTCCAAGCAGCGCCGGTGTCGAATGCCACCGAGGCCAATTCTCCTTCAGTGTTGGAGGAGGAAGCTTCACCAGAGTCGAGGTGGGAGCCGGCTCCTTGACACCACTCTCAAGGGCATGGGTCCTCGACGTCGAGGCGGGCCCGGTCTCTGACATCGCTGAGGGAAGTGCTGTCCGATACTGTGGAGGAGCGCTCGTGGGAATTAGAGGAGGATCCCAGGTACTTTTTCCTCCGATGAGTCCTATGGGGATCCCTTCTGAGCCTTCCTCTCCACCTGAGAGGAGACCGTCTCCACCGGAGAGTCACTTCTTCACCTCTTTTGTACCAGAAATGGTGGAGGAGCGCTCGTGGGAATCAGAGGAGGATCCCAGGTACTTTTTCCTCCGATGAGTCCTATGGGGATCCCTTCTGAGCCTTCCTCTCCACCTGAGAGGAGACCGTCTCCACTGGAGAGTCGCTTCTTCACCTCTTTTGTACCAGAAATGGGGAGGCCATTCCATTCCCCGTAGATGTGGGGGATGAGCCCAGGGCTAAGATGCTCGAGGTTCTGGACTACACCTCTCCACCTAAGGAGGCAGTGACAGCTCCTCTCCATGAGGTACTCAAGGCAGTGCTCATAAGGAACTTGGCATCCCCTCTCTATCTGTCCCTGTGGTCCTCCAGAAAATTGATACCCAATATCGGATCCAAGGGAGACCTGGGTTGGTGAGATCTCGGTTACCCCACGACTCATGGTGGTGGAAAGCCGCTCTCAAAAAGGCCAGGAGTTCTAGGGACTATGCCTCGACTCCCCCAGGTAGAGAAGCTAGAACCTTGGACTTTTTTGGAGAAAGATGTATCAGGCCGCTATACTCAGCACCCATATCCAGTCTTACTAGCTCTTTATGAATGTTTCCTTGTGGAAATCGGTGAGGCAGCCATCTGACTTGGTCGACATGCTCCCTCCGGAGCAGGCCGAACCTTTTCGCCAGTTGGTCAAGCAGCAGAAGGTGTGTTGCAAGTTCTTGGCCAGGGCCACTGACAACACTTTTGACATGGCATCCAGAATCTCTGCCATGGGTTAGCAATGCGCAGACTCTCATGGCTGCATGTTTCTAACCTGGACCATTTGGTCTAGCAGAGAATGGCGGATACCCCTTGCTGGGGGAATAACCTTTTCAGAGAGGAGGTAGAAGAGGTCACTGACCAGATCAAAAAGCATACTGAGGCTATATCTTCTCTATCTCGCCGAATGTCTTTTGCAGGCTCCTCCTCATCCAGGAGGTTTTTGGTAGGTCGTGGAGTGCTCCCTATTCCTACTCTAGCATAGGTAAGATCCTGCGACTTGGCCAGCCTCCTCAGTCTCAACCTTAGCATTCTCATTCTCGTCAACAGCGTGCGCCCAAGGCCCCTGCTGCTCCCCAACAAAACAAGGAACGAGCTTTTGACTGGCTCCTGCAGAGCATAGCCACTATCAAAGTGTCCATGCCGACGACTGCTGGTTGGGGGGGGGGGGAGGTTAATTTTTTCACCAAAGGTAGCCTCTCATAACCTCCAACCGGTGGGTTCTTCAATAGTCCGGCTCGGATACACTCTCAATTTGTTATCCAAACCTCCAAATTTCCCACGAGAGCTCATTCATTCAGCTCTCAGCACAAGCAGGTACTTGCAGAGGAACTCTCCGCCCTTCTAAAAGCCCATTCAGTCAAACCCATACCTCCAGGGGAAGAAGGGCGGGGATTCTATTCCAGGTACTTCCTTGTGCAGAAAAAGACGGGGTATGCGGCCCATCCTAGACCTAAGGGCCCTGGACGAATTCCTATTCCGAGAGAAGTTCGGGATGGTTTCCCTGGGCACCCTTCTTCCCTTGATTCAGGAACGTGATTGGCTATGCTCTCTGGACTTGAAGGATGCATATACATGTATCCCTATACTTCCAGCTCACAGGAACTATCTTCAATTTTGGCTGGGAACACATCATTTTCAGTACCGCGTGTTGCCTTTTGGCCTTGCGTCAGCTCCCAGGGTTTTTACAAAATGTCTAGCTTTAGTCTCACATCACTATGCAGACTGGGAGTGCATGCGTTCCCTTATCTCAACGATTGGCTGGTGAAGAATAACTCGGAGGAAGGTGCTCAGAAGTCATTGCGGATGACTTCAGGTCCTAGAACTACTAGGGTTTGTGATAAACAACCCCAAGTCCCATCTCCATCTAGTTCAGCAATTGGAGTTCATAGGAGCCCTGCTCGATATGAAGAATGTCCGAGCCTACCTCCGGAGACGCGTGCAGACAACCTCTCTCCCTTGAGTCGGGCATCGCAGCTCAGCAGACATGAAGATTGTTGGGCCACATGGCTTCCACAGTATATGTTACACACATGGCACATCTTCATATGAGATCTGCTGAATGGACCCTAGCTTCTCAGTGGTATCAAACCACGTGGAGTCTGGAAGATGTCATCCGAGGGTCCCCGGAGCTTGTACGCTCTCTTCAGTGTTGGACAATTCGGTCAAATCTGAGCTTGGGTCTACCATGCAAAATTCCTCAGTCGCAAAAAGTGCTGACAACAGATGCATCTCTTCTGGGGTGGGGAGCTCACATAGATGGGTTTCACACCCAAGGAACTCAGTCCCTAAAGGAAAAAAATATTCAGATCAATCTCCTAGAGCTCCGAGCGATCTGGAACTCTCTAAAGGCTTTCAATGATCAGCTGTCCCATCAAATTATTCTAGTTCAAATGGACAATCAGATTGCAATGTATTACACAACAAGCAGGGGTGGCATCGGATCTCACCTCCTGTGTCAGGAAGTTGTCCAGATGTGGCTTTGGGCATGCCATCACGGCATGTTCCTCCAATCTACTGATCTGCAGGCGTAAATAACGGCAAGATAATGCAACCTCACAAGTAGTCTCTAAATATTGGCTTGGCCCTCAAGATTTTCCGAGCATGGGGCACCCCCTCGGTGGATCTTTTTGCCACTCAGCTCAACCACAGGTCCCTCAGTTCTGTTCCAGGCTTCAGGCCCACAACAGACTAGCATCAGATGCCTTTCTTCTTCATTGGGGGACAGGCCTTCTGTATGCATATCCTCCCATACCTCTAATGGGAAAAACTTTGTTGAAACTCAAGCAAGACCACGGGACCATGATTCTGATTGTGCCGTTTTGGCCGCAACAGATTTGGTCCCTGTTCTTCTGGAGTTGTTCTCCGAAGAACCGTGGAGATTGGACTGTTGTCCGACCCTCATCACTCAGAGCGAGGGGTCACTTCTACATCCCAACCTCCAGTCTCTGGCTCTTATGGCCTGGATGTTGAGAGCCTAGAATTCGCTTCCTTGGTCTGGTCGGAGGGTGTCTCCCGAGTCTCGCTGGTTTCCAGGAAAGATTCCACTAAGAGGTGTTAATCTTTTAATAGGGGGAGATTTGCCATCTGGTGCGACAGCAAGGCCATAGATCCCATTTCTTGTCCTACACAGACCCTGTTTGAATACCTTCTACACTTATCAGAGTCTGGTCTAAAGACTAACTCCATAAGGGTTCACCTTGGTGCAATTAGTGCTTATCAACGTGACGAGGGAAAGCCTATCTCTGGACAGCCTTTAGTTGTTCGCTTCATGAGAGGTTTGCTTTCGTCAAAGCCCCCCTGTCAAACCTCCACCAGTGTCATGTGATCTCAATGTCATTCTCACCCAGCTGATGAAAGCTCCTTTTGAGCTACTGAATTCCTGCTGTTTGAAGTACTTGACCTGGAAAGTCATTTTCTCAGTTGCTGTTATTTCAGCTTGGAGGGTTAGTGAGCTTCAGGCCTTAGTAGTGGAAGCACCTTATATACTAAGTTGCATCACACCAGAGTAGTCCTCTGCATGCACCCTAAGTTCCTGCCGAAGGTGGTGTCTGAGTTCCATCTAAACCAGTCGATTGTCTTGTCAACATTTTTTCCTGTCCTCATGCCCACCCTGGCGAAAGCAGCTTGCACACCTTGAACTTTAAGAGAGCGTTGGCATTTTACATTGAGCGGACGAAGCCCTTCAGACATTCCGCCCAGTTTTTGTTTCTTTTGATCCCAACAGGAGGAGAGTTGCCATCGGTAAATGTACCATTTCCAGTTGGCTAGCGGATTGCATATCCTTCGCTTATGCCCAAGGCTGGGCTGAATTTACAGGGTTATGTCATGGCTCATAATGTTAGAACCATGGCTGCGTCAGTGGCCCACTTAGTCGGCCTCTGTTGAAGAGATTTTTAAAGCTGTGACGTGGTCTTCAGCCAACATATTCACATCTCATTACTGCCTTGAACAGGTACCCGATGCGACAGTCGGTTTGGACAATCAGTGTTGCAGATTCTGTTTGGGGTCTAGAATCCAACTCCACCCTCCTAGGCCCGTTTTATTCTGTTCCAGGCTGCACCTTCATCTAGTTGCGTTTTGTTTCAGGTTAATCTGCATTTAGTCCTCGCCATTGCGAGGCCCAGTTCACCATTGTTTGTTGTTTTGGGTGAGCCTGGATGGTAGGGATTCCCCACTTGTGAGAAGATAAGCCTGCTTGTCCTCGTAGAAAGCAAAGATACTTACCCGTAGCAGGTATTCCCCGAGGACAGCAGGCTTCACATTCTCATAGTCCCGCCCACCTCCCCTTGCAGTTGTTTTCTTTATAATTTATTTCATTGTTACGCTGTTGTATTTAACTGAGGAGACGTGGATGTGCTGTCGGTATAAAGGCGCTCCGTGCATGCGTGGTGGGACATGGCACGCGCTCCAGAAGGTTCGAGTTTTTTTTAGCTGGCTAGTATGCTGATTCCCGGGCGATTTGGATCATCTACCTGCTTGTGAGAATGTGAAGCCTGCTGTCCTCGGAGAATACCTGCTACAGGTAAGTATCTTCGCTTTGTCCCCAGATCATTATTTGTTTTAAAGTGCTTGTTCTCAAGAAACCTTCATTTAACCCATACTCCGTTTCCAATTATCTAACCATTTCTTTTTCCTTTTCTCTTCTAAATGTCTGAATGTGCTGTCACATGCCAGTTTCCTGAGCGTCTATTCTCCTCTGCTTCCATATCACTAAAACTCTTTTTATCTGTTTAATAAGCTCATCTTCCAGCTCAGTACTTGACTACTGGTCTTCTTTTTTGCTTAGGTACAAGTGAGCATTCTTTTTCCTGCTTGACACCATGTCGCTCTGTTTCAGGGTGTGCTCAACTGCCTTGCGTCTTATCCCTGTCCTTGCTTATGCTGCTAATACAGGTCTCTGGGGGTTGCTCAGGTGTTGCCTTATGTGAATTGGGTGAAAACTGTGAAGCTGTGTATTTGTACATGCTCCGTTGTCTTAAGGAGACTAAGATGACATCTTTACCATGACTGACTTGTCATAAGAATATCTGCACTTCTTTCTGAGTTACTGTATTTTTAAAGTACAGCATTTATTTCTTTTGCTTTATGGTACAGCTAATTTTAAGTTTTCAGGCTTTTAACTCTTAATCCTTGGTTCACCTGTTTAATACCCATGTTTTTAATTATTCCCATAATAAATTAAATATCCTTGTTTCTTGTCCTGTTGTCTGTCTTGTATAGATTGTAAGCTTTTTCAAGCAGCAGCTGACTTTTACGTGTTTGTATAGCATTTCATGTGTCTAGTACCCCTATACAAATTAGTAGTAGTAGACTAAGGTGAGATCTATTAATGAGTTATACTAACCGTTTTGAATGCTATGACATGTATACCTCTATGTATGTGGCACGAACAACTGTTGCTTATTCCCTCCTCCCTCACTCTCTTCTAGGTTGCTCAGCCTGTTTTTGTATAATCTATATTGCAGAGTTATCTGTGGTACTTTACTTCCCTTACCTGGGAAATGTCTTTTAACAGTTTTGACCACAAACCCTGCAGCGATTAATAATGTGGTTTTAAGGTATATTTATATTGCTTTGGTTGGAGGGCGGGGGAGAAACTTACGCAACTATGATTATTTTTTTCTTTGCAAGTGATTTAAGAATATTATTTCAGAGTATAAAAAGAACAGAGGTTTTTGGGAATGGATTAGATTCTAAATTCAGTTAAAAATAGCAGTAAGTGATACATCAAAGATCTCATTCCCTCAGGGTTCAACCTGAGATTAAAGCCATAGAGGAAAGCTAATGTGAAAGTGCATTTGGGGTAGCCTTTTTTTCCCCTTTTTTGAAATGTTTGGCAAGGTAATGAGAGCACAAGACTGCAAACCCAGCATTCCTGCTTGGATTTCCCTTTACCACTTGGTTTATGACACAAGACCTCACTTGGCTTAAATTTAGCTAATATCCAGGCAGAAGCATTCAAGTTGGGACACAAGACCTCACTTGGCTTAAATTTAACTAATATCCAGGCAGAAGCATTCAAGTCATGACATCTAGCTGCACAACTCTTCTCGTGTCAAATAAAAGTGTACATTAGCCTGAAATCATAGGCAGCCGCTTATATGTATGTTGCTTCTGATCATGATAAAATATGTTGCTTCTGATCATGATAAATTATGTTATAGTGCTTTAACAGAAAACACACTCAGCCAGTCCAAGAATGAGCATCCATTGAGAGCTGACTAAAGAAGAATGTCAAAGACAACAGATGCGGTCCAAAGACTGTAAATGTAACATCGGGGCACGCTATGGGAGGTAAATTCCTTGACGAAGTCAAGGATTGCTTTATGGAGCAGCTGGTACAGAAGCTGACGAGAGAAGGAAAAATTCTAGACCTAGTCCTTAGTGGAGCACGTGATCTGGTGTGGGTGGTAATGGTGCTTGAGCTGCTTGACAACAGTGATCAAAATATGATCGGATTTGTTATTAACTTTCAAATAAGTACACATAGGAAATCAAATACATTAGTGTTTAACTTTAAAAAAGGAGACTATGATACAATGAGAAGAACAGTGAAAAAAAAACTTAGAGGAGCGACTGCGAAGGTCAAAACTTTACATCAGGCATGGATGCTGTTCAAAAACATCATCCTGGAAGCCCAGGCCAAATATATTCTGCGTATTAAAAAAGGAGGACGGAAGACCAAACAACAGCCGGCATGGTTAAAAAGTGAGGTGAAGGAAGCTATTAGAGCTAAAAGAAAATCCTTCAGAAAATGGAAGAAGGAACTGACTGAAAATAATAAGAAACAGCAAATGTCAAGTCAAATGCAAAGCGCTGATAAAGGAAGGCTAAGAGGGACTTCGAAAAAAAGATTACGTTGGAGGCAAAAACACATAGTAAAATATTTTTTAAGTATATTAAAAGCAGGAAGCTGGCAAAAGAATCAGTTGAACCGCTAGATGACCAAGGGGTAAAAGGGGCGGTCAGGGAAGACAAAGCCATATTGGAGAGATTAAATGAATTCTTTGCTTTGGTCTACACCGAGGAAGATTTGGGAGAGATGCCAGTGCCAGAAATGGTATTTGAAGCTGACGAGTCAGAGAAACAGAATGAATTCTCTGTAAACCTGGAGGATGTAATGGGCAAGTTGTACAGATTAAAGAGTAGCAAATCTCCTGGACCAGATGATATTCATTCCAGAGTACTGATAGAATTGAAAAATGAACTTGCGGAGCTATTGTTAGTAATATGTAATTTATCCTTATCAATAGAAATCAAACAAAATAAAACATGGAAAAGAAAATAAGATGATACCTTTTTTATTGGACAAAACTTAATACAGTTCTTGATTAGCTTTCGAAGGCTGCCCTTCTTCGTCAGATCGGAAATAAGCAAATGTGCTAGCTGACAGTTAAGTGAAAACATTCAAGCATTACTATGACAGTCTGACAGGGTGGGAGGATGGGGGTGGGTCGGAGGTATGCATGGGGACATCAAAGCATATCATTGATATTCTAACAGGATGGGTGTGGATAGGTGAGGGGTGAGGTGATCAACAGAGACATACAGCTTTATGGTTTATAATGGGTTAGGAACCCCAGATCCTTGTTAAGTCCTTTCTGTTGGGTGTTAAAATATTCAATCATTCTGACTTCAAAGGTCTTACGTTCTTGTATGGTTTTAAAGTTACCTTTCAGTATTCTCACTGTGAAATCACTGGTACAGTGTCCTGGTTCTGTGAAGTGCTGTCCCACCGGGGTGGGGGCCCTACTGGCTGTATTGTTCATGTGATGTCTATGTAAATTGAATCTTGTCTTAAGCATCTGGCCTGTTTCTCCAATATAGCATCCTTCGTTACATTTTTTACACTGAATGATATATACCACATTGGAAGATGAGCAAGTGAAAGATCCCTTTATGTTGAATATCTTTCCTTTGTGGATAACTGTGGGGTCCTGTGAAATATTTTGGCATAGTTTGCAACTGGATAAATTACAGGGATGTGTGCCCTTCTGTTCCTTTTCAGTCTGTGATGGAAGTTTACTTTTGATTAGCTTGTGTTTTAAGTTGGGTGGCTGTCGGAAGGCCAGTACTGGTGGGGATGGGAATATCTCTTTCAGTAATTCATCCTCCTGGAGTATAGGTTGTAGATCTCTTATGGTTTTCCTCAGTTTTTCCAGCTCTGGATTGTATGTCACTACAAGGGGGATTCTGTCTGTGGGTTTTTTCTCCTTGTACTGTAGCAGATTCTCCCTGGGTGTTTTGAGGGAGGAGGCAATATTCTTGGAGATTATTTTGGGGTTGTAGCCTTTCTGTTTGAAGGATGCAGTCAGGCTTTTAAGGTGTCTGTCTCTGTCCCCTGGGTCAGAGCAGATACGGTGGTATCTTGTGGCTTGGCTGTAAATGATGGATCTTTTTGTATGTGAAGGATGGAAGCTGGAGTTGTGGAGGTAGCTGCATCTGTCTGTGGGTTTCTTGTATATAGATGTTTGTATACAGCCATCACTGATTGAGACAGCACTTCACAGAACCAGGACACTGTACTAGTGATTTCACAGTGAGAATACTGAAAGGTAACTTTAAAACCATACAAGAGAACGTAAGACCTTTGAAGTCAGAATGATTGAATATTTTAACACCCAACAGAAAGGACTTAACAAGGATCTGGGGTTCCTAACCCATTATAAACCATAAAGCTGTATGTCTCTGTTGATCACCCCACCCCTCCCCTATCTACACCCATCCTGTTAGAATATCAATGATATGCTTTGATGGCCCCATGCATACCTCCGACCCACCCCCATCCTCCCACCCTGTCAGACTGTCATAGTAATGCTTGAATGTTTTCACTTACCGTATTTTTCGGACTATAAGACGCACTTTTTTCCCCAAAAATTTGGGAGGAAAATGGGGGGTGCGTCTTATAGTCCGAAAGTAGCGAGTGGGGATCGCCCTCCCCTACTTACGTGACGCGATGTTCCCTGGTGGTCTAGTGACGTCGGGGCAGGAAAGAGCCCCCTCTTTCCTGCCCAGCGCGCTGCTCTCCGTCCTCCTGACTGGTTCCTGACGGGTCTCGGCGAGATTCAAAATGGCCGCCGAGAATCTCGGCGGCCATTTTGAATCTCGCCGAGACCGTCAGGAACCAGTCAGGAGGACGGAGAGCAGCGCGCTGGGCAGGAAAGAGGGGGCTCTTTCCTGCCCCGACGTCACTAGACCACCAGGGAACATCGCGTCACGTAAGTAGGGGAGGGCGATCCCGAACTCGGACAAGACGCACCGGAGCACTTAGGTTTTAGAGGAGGGAAAAAGGAAAAATTTTTTTTTTCCTATTTCCCTCCTCTAAAACCTAGGTGCGTCTTATGGTCCAAAAAATACGGTATATACACTGTCAGCTAGCACATTTGCTTATTTCCGATCTGACGAAGAAGGGCAACCTTCGAAAGCTAATCAAGAAATGTATTAAGTTATGTCCAATAAAAAAGGTATCATCTTATTTTCTTTTCCATGTTCTATTTTGTTTGATTTCTATTGATAACCTTAAGAGTGGACTAACACGGCTACCACACTCCTCTACTTAATTTATCCTTAAAATTGAGCGTGGTACCAGAAGATTGGAGGGTGGCCAATGTAACGCTGATTTTTAAAAAGGGTTCCAGAGGAGATCTGGGAAATTATAGACCGGAGAGTCTGACGTTGGTGCCAGGTAAAATGGTAGAGACTATTATAAAGAACAAAATTACAGAGCATATTCAAAAGTATGGATTAGTAAGACAAAGTCAACATGGATTTAGTGAAGGGAAATCTTGTCTCACTAATCTATTACATTTCTTTGAAGGGGTGAACAAACATGTGCATAAAGGTGAGCCGGTTGATATTGTGTATCTGGATTTTCAGAAGGCGTTTGACAAAGTACCTCATGAAAGGTTCCAGAGGAAATTGGAGAGTCATGGGATAGGAGGTAGTGTTCTATTGTGGATTAAAAACTGGTTAAAAGGTAGAAAACAGAGGGTAACATAGTAAGTGACGGCAGAAAAAGACCTGTACGGTCCATCCAGTCTGCCCAACAAGATAAACTCGTATGTGCTACTTTATATGTAAACCTGACCTTGATTTGTATCTGCCATTTTCAGGGCACAGACCATAGAAATCTGCCCAGCACTAGCCCCGCCTCCTAACCACCGGTGCTGCCACCCATCTCTGCTAAGCTTCCGAGGATGCATTTCTTCTGAACAGGATTCTTTTATGTTTATCCCATGCTTTTTTGAATTCAGTTACCATTTTCATCTTCACCACCTCCCTTGGGAGGGCATTCCAAGTATCCACCACTCTCTCCGTGAAAAAATACTTTCTGACATTTTTCTTGAGTCTGCCCCCCTTCAACCTCATTTCATGTCCTCTAGTTCTACCGCCTTCCCGTCTCTGGAAAAGGTTCATTTGTGGATTAGGGTTAAATGGTCAGTATTCTCAATGGAGAAGGGTAGTTAGTGGGGTTCCCCATGGGTCTGTGCTGGGACCGCTGCTTTTTAACCTATTTATAAATGACCTAGAGATGGGGGTAACTTCCTTGTCATAGATTCTGTGACTGGTTGCAGGGGCCCTGGCTTTTGTGGGGTGGGTCCTTCAGTGATCACCCCACCCCTGAAGGGTGGCCTAGCATTTGAGTACCGGCACCTTTTTTGCTAGGTAAAATGCACTGATTATCGCTGATGCAGGCGGATGCCAAAACTTGGCTGCGTTGGGACGATGTGCTAATTAATTTTATCCTGATTGCCATACTGGTGTTTGGTATTTTTACTGCTGGCCCTTCAGGAGTTGGCACTCCAGGTGATAATCCTCTTGACTGTTTCTTTCACTCTCTCTTGGACATCTCTCTCTGCTCAATAGTAAACCAGCAAATATGGTACTGCTAACACTCCTGACCCTTTGGATAGGTTCAAAAGTTTCCATGTCATCTGTGGTGGCCTGTTATTCCAAATGAAGTGGAAGATCTTTCTGTTGACACTCCAGACCGTATTATCTGGGACCCCAACATGAAGTGTTTGAAGAAATTCACTCAAGGGGGTGTACAGTAAGAATAGATCAAACATGAGCAATAGACAATTACAGCAGTAAAAATATTCAAAAACAATACAAAGTATGGCATGTTATACTATTGACAATGTTAACACAATACTTAATAGAACATTATAGGTGATTGCGAATGGTAAAAGCAAAGATGTAACATATAGAAGGATAAGAAAGTAGGACGAGTTAGAAAGTAAGGTGATTGATTTAAAGAAAGTTGCACATGAGGATTTAAAGAAAGTTGCACATGAGGTCAGAGAAATGGTTAAATGTTATCTTAGCTAGGGTAGGAGTGGATAAACATGTCCTGCTGCAATATATACAGCCTGAGTACTCCTTGTGTGAGTGAGACTAACGAGTTAGTTAGTTCTTCCAGTAAAGGCCTGGTTGAAGAGCCAAGCTTTCACCTGCTTCCTGAAGTAGAGATAGTCTTCTGTTAAGCACAGCCTTTCAGGGAGTGCATTCCAGAGTGTGGGGGCTATTCCGGAGAAGGCTCGCTTGCGGGTATCACATCGTGTAATGTCTTTTGGAGAGGGTGTGGTTTGTGAAAGTCCTTGGGAGGTTTAGTGATTAGTCTTTGAGAGGACCTTAGTGTCCTTGGCAGTGTGTGGAGGATCATCCTATTTTTTAGGTACTCAGGGCCATTTCCTTTCAGGGCCTTGAAGATCAGACATAGAGTTTTAAATTTAGCCCTGTATTGTACTGGTAGCCAATGAAATTTTTGCAAAAATGGTGAGCTATGGTGACATCGCTTGCAACCTTCTATGAGTCTTGCTGCTGCATTCTGAATCAACTGAAGCTGGTGCAGGTCCTTTGTAATCAGACCATTGTATAGAGCATTGAAGTAATCCAGTCTTGATGTTATCATGGCATGTACAACTGGGGTAAAATTTACCTTCTCAATGTAAGGAGAGAGGCAGCGTAGCTGTCGCAAATAGTAGAAGCAGCTCTTGAAGGTTGCTTGGATTTGGGGAATCAGAGTAAGTGTTGAATCTAACTGTATTCCAAGGTTTCTGACTTGTGATTTGAGGGGGAGTTTATACTTCCCAAAAGGGATTATATATTCCACCTAACCATGAAAGCCCTAATTTCCCCTACTTTTTCAATTAAGTTTTTCCGAGGGGATTATAGTTCAAAAAAGGATTATAATTCAATTCAAAGAATTTAGTAACATAGGCACTAAGTTGAACCTCAAATACTGAATAGTTTTAGTTCCACATTTGAAAGGAAACAATTTCGATTAATCTCCTACTTGCATGGATGGTACTGTTATATTTTGGACTTCTGATCTGGACATATGTGTTCAAAAACTTGATACTTCACTGTATGATTTAATTTCACCATTATACGGATGACGACTGCCGTGGGTTAATCAATGTAATGCTTGCTCATTAGATTTAATACCCCTCACTTCCTCCTGCTGCCTGATCCCAAGTGCAAAGGGCTCTGTTGTTAAAGCAGACAGTAATGTGGCAAGTGGCACCCCTTCCTTGTTCTCTGTGTTTAGTTCAAATGCCCCAGAATAACACCCATTGATTTTTCAGTCGTGCCATTGTATACAGTTCTAATCTAAGAAAAGAAACAATGTCCCATCCACATCTTAAGGAACTCTTGAAACATGAAGTGCCAGAATACCTGGTCAAAAGCTTTTTCAACATCAGTGGCTTGAATTGCCATCGGTACCTGACCCTACTGCGCCCTAACCATCAATTTTAAGACACCAGAACAATATAAAACCCGATCAATCAGAATGTACCAAATAAGGGAGGGAGGAAGTGACGTCACCACCTGAAATGGCTGCCTGAGCCTCGAGCTCCGATCAGCCCCAAGCAATCAGGAAACCCACTGCATAAAGATCAAGCAAGTGCGACTGAAAAACGCATGAAAACAGCGTTTAAAACTAGGGGTAAGCGATATATGATGACTTCGAAAGCCCCAGCGGTCGATTTACAAACTTTTGCATATACGGGCCCAGCCGCGAGCTCAACTACGCCAGCCCCCGAACATCGCCAACCCGAATCCCGAGAGGGAAGTCCCCCGCCGCTCTCCCCGTCGTTGTTTGCTACGGGGGAGGGACGGGTCTCGGAGGACACAAATATGCAAGAAATTCGGGGCTGGTTACAAGAGATAAAAACGGAGATAATTACAGCAGTGCGGGCGGACATCGCTGCGATGGGGGTGGAGCTACGCGGAGAAATAGGCGCGCTGGGCCTACGAGTAGCCGAGATAGAAGACCGCCTGGATGAGCAAACGGACTCAATTCAGACACTCGATTCCCAACAACGAGAGGCCCGACAAGACACCCAACAAGTTTGGGATAAAATAGAAGACCTTGAGAATCGGAGCCGTCGATGCAACGTGCGATTTCGTGGTCTCCCAGACACACCACACTACACGGATTGTGAGCAGACGGTTCAAAAAATCGCGAGTGCGCTACTCCAGAACATTCAAATTACAAGAGACCCTGCCACAATCCAGCTGGTGCGGGCCCACAGAGCCCTAGGAACTATAACATCAAACCGCCCAAAGGATATTATCGCATGTTTCAGCGATTTTAAATTAAAAGAACAGATCATGCAGGCATCGCGCTCCACGCCAGGATTTGAATGGGATTCGTATCATATTGAATGCTACCAAGACCTGGCTGCGGCTACCTTGAAAAGAAGGGCAGAGCTCCGGCCTTTCACGAGATTTTTGGCAGACAAGGGGATTAAATATCGATGAGGCCACCCCTTTGTGTTGCGGTTCTACAAGGAGGGGAAGCAGTGCCAAATACGAGATATTGCAGAGGCAGCGCACAACTTCCCGGAAGCAGGCCCCAGCGGAGACATTAATACTCCCAGGAAACGTATATCATCAATTGGAGACAGACCAAGATGGCAACGGGTCACAGCGGGAAAAGGCCGACTACAGCGACAGCACTCTGACACTCAGTTAAGAAGGCCTGAAGATAAAGCAAAGAAATGACTAGAGGAACAGACACAAAAATGGGTGATCCCAGCCATAAGGTGCAAGAGAATGACTGTAAGATTGAATCTTGTACTGTGATGACCATTTGCTATACAAAAAGCGCCTTTCAGTTGCGCACCTAGCATTAATTTGCTCTAAGCAGTGGGGCTCAAATTGTTAATAGATAATGTGTTGGGGGGTGGGTCACTTCCCTCTATGACATCCTTATGGTTTGGCTACAGGGATGTCTTAAAAGGGGATGGGAGGGCAAGGGAGTTTCTAGTTGGGGGGAGATTAGCTCAGATTCGATATTACTTGAAGGTTAGGGAGCAGGATTCTCAAAAGGGGATAGAACAGAGGATTGGGAAAGGAAGAGGGATAGAAGAGATTGTCACACAATTGAGATGAGTATTGTAAATTGCATGACCCTTAATGTAAAGGGAATTAATTCCCCAGGAAAGAGGCACCTCATGTTTCAGGAGATAAAACGTCTCCATGCAGATATAACATTTATCCAAGAGACCCATTTACTACAGAAGGTAGAGCGTTTGTGTAGTACTATGAAATCGCAGCAAGTATTTTTTGCATCATGTCTCACAGAAAGAAAAAAGAATGGAGTCCTGATAGTACTATCTCATAAATATCCCTGGCAGGTGCAACGAGTAGTAAGGGACAAAGGGGGTAGATATCTATTGCTGATTGTAAAAGTAGAAGGGGAGGTGCTGACACTCTTAAATATATACGCTCCCAATGATCAACAAGGTGCCTTCTACTCGGACCTATCAGTGCTCCTCTCTAAACATGTTGAAGGGACCCTTTTAATGGGTGGTGATTATAATCTCACGCTACAACCAACACTAGATAATTCTACACAAGGGGTACGCTACTCGCAAGCAGATCGATCCCAATTGTATAAATTTATGAGACAATGGCAACTATTAGACATTTGGCGACACAGAAACCCCCAAATCAAAAGTTATACATTTTATTCAGCTGTACACAACTCTCATTCCCGCATAGACTATTGGATGGGACACTCGACATTAATGACAAATGCTGTTGATATTCAGATATATCCGAGGACGTGGTCAGACCATGCTCCAGTTGTACTTGAGCTGAAATTGAAGGTAATGAGTCCTGAGATACCACAGTGGCGCTTCAGTGATAAATTATTAGCAGACCCAGACATAGCTGCCAGGATAGAAGCGGATATTAAAGAGTACATTGATATCAATGATAATAATGAAGTATCGGCTGGGATCCTCTGGGAAGGGTGTAAGGCCGTGCTCCGGGGAAAAGTTATATCCTTACAGATCCACCTAGAACGACAGGTAAGGGCAAGGACCCAACAAATACACGCGGAGTTGAGGGACCTCACCGATCAATCCACTGGGCAACCGGGGGCGGGAGATGTAAACCACCGTATGCATGCACTGCGGACAGAGCTTAGGGAAATTCAAATGGCAGAGATAGCAGAGCACCTTCAACGGGTGAGACAAGCTCATTTCGAATTTGGGAATAAAGCTTCACGATTACTAGCATTTAAGCTGAAAAAACACTATACCCATACACAAGTACCCTCCATTTTCAATAGGGAGGGGAAACTATGCACAACACGAGAGGATATCAAGACAGCCTTCTCAGATTTTTACATGGCCTTGTATAGAACGGAGGGGACTTTAGATGCGCAGGAAGCCCAGAGTTATCTTGCACGAGTGGCGCTCCCCACACTAATAGCAGTGGAGGCGGAGGCGCTCTCTACCCCTGTCACATTAGATGAGGTGGCGTGGGCCATAAGCGATATGCCTAATGGTAAATCCCCGGGCCCAGATGGATTCACAAACAAATTTTATAAACGATTTAGCAAGCTTTTGATCCCTTTACTGGTCGAGCATTCAATGAGCTTGATACCCAAGAGGAGTTATTTTATACTTGGCGATTAGCAAATGTAGTAGTTTTGCCTAAACCAGGAAAGAATCCACAGCATTGTAATTCTTACCGTCCGATCTCCTTGTTGGGATCGGATTATAAGCTCTTTACTAAGGTACTGGCTAAGAGACTACAAAGACTCATGCCGAAGCTGGTACAAGAAGACCAGGCGGGATTCATCATGGGAAGGCAAGCAATAGATAACATTCGTAGGGCACTCCACTTGATTCATGAGGCAACCAACACTCGACAGCCAATGTTGCTTCTTTCTTTAGACGCCGAAAAGGCATTTGATCGGGTCAACTGGGCCTTTATGTTTGCAGTACTAGAACAAATGGGATTTACAGGTCAATTTATAATATGGCTCCAGTTATTGTATACCCGGCCATTGGCAGTACTGAGAATCAATGGATCCAACTCTGACCCGATAACATTAGAACGTGGGACCCGCCAGGGCTGTGCCTTGTCTCCGCTGCTGTTTGCTTTAACAATGGAGCCCTTGGCCCAATGCATACGTCAACACCCGCACATACACGGTCTTCAGGTGGGGCATCTAACACACAAAGTCATGCTATTCGCCGATGATATCTTATTAACAGTGACTAACCCAGGCGAGTCTTTGCCGTATATATTACAAGAACTGAATCAATATGGCAATATGTCTGGGTTCCGGGTGAACATTGATAAGTCTGAGGCCTTGGGATTGGGGCTGGCGACAGAGGAGGAAGCCTCACTACGGCAGCAATTTCAGATCAAATGGGTACAGCGGTCCCTCCGATATCTAGGTATTCAGTTAACACCCAAAATGTCAGACCTCCATCAAGTTAACTTTCCCCAGAAACTTAAAGAATTTTTTCGAGATCTTGACAGATGGGAGGGGTTAGAATTATCTTGGTTGGGACGGGTGGCAGCCATAAAAATGATGATTTTGCCCAAGCTTTTGTACCTGTTCCTTGCACTACCAGTACCGAAGGGATTTTTTCGACAGCTTAACAGAAAGGTTTTCGCATATATATGGCAGCATAAGCCGCCACGGGTGCGTGCAGCTGTTATGTACCAATCAAAAAAAAGAGGAGGAATGGGGGTCCCAAATTTTGCTTTATATCACCAAGCAGCACAGCTGCGAGTACTAGTGGAGTGGAGCACTGGTAGTATTAAGTCATGGGCCCAAATAGAACAACACTGGATGGGACTAACAAACTTACGCTCTATATTATGGCTACCAAAGAGCCAACTCCAGTCTTACATTAGGAAAGCCCCACTGGCAGTGCAATACCCCTTGCAGACATGGTGGGCGGTCAGGCAAAGGATTCTACCCAACAGACTACACTTTCAACAGATGACAATAAAAACTGCCCCGGGAAGCCCGCTGGGGATAGACAATCCGCTTTATGGCCAATGGGAAAGGAGGGGTCTTATCACACTGAGTCAATTGTGGGAGGATGATCAAGTAATCCCATTTGAGGAGCTACAGGAAGACTATGGATTACCATCCTCCCACCTGTTTCATTATCAACGTTTTAGAGATTACATAAATAGGAAGGCAAAGGCAGAACTGGTTTTGGAGGAGGTAGATATAGAAAAAGCAATGAGGGCGGGCAGTCATAGGGGATGTGTATCTCGTCTATATGGGGCTCTGCTTGCTGATCAAGACCCAATACAACATTATATACAACGATGGGAGCGGGACTTACAGATAACCCTAGATAATGCCCAATGGGACAAAGCTTTAGAACAAATGTTACACGCCTCTGTCTCCAGTTCCCTCATTGAAACAGCTATAAAATATTGTATCAATGGTATTATACCCCCAAAGAGATTGGTGAAAATGTATGGGAAGGGGTCTGATCAATGTTGGAGAGGGTGTGCAATGGTGGGGGATATGCCCCATATTTGGTGGTTCTGTCCTAAGATTCAACTATATTGGACGGAACTGATTGATATATTTGCCCAGGTGACCGGGGTGCGAATATCCAGCTAAACCTGAGATATGCTTACTACATATTCGCCCACCTGGAGTCCGACTTTCCGACCATCGACTTACGTCTATATGGTTTATAGCTGGGAAAATAGCATTGGCGGCAGCGTGGAAAAGTATAATGACACCACCGGTGATTCGGGTGATACATAAGATGGACTATCTTTACCAAATGTCAAAATTGACAGCCTTGAAATCGGGACATATAACAAAATTTAATCTGCTATGGGAACGATACCGCACATGGGAGAGGGCACAATGGGATAGATCTTGATGCACCCCACTTGATTGTTCCTAGACTCTGAAAGTGGACTAATCGATCTTAGTACTACTAACCTTCATTAATGAGCAAGAGGTTTATGTTAGGGTAGAGGGGAAGGGAGGAAGGAGGGAATCTGTTTATTTTACTGTTATTTGTTATGGAAGTTTTATTATATGCTATGTGATTGCGACATGACTATTGTTATATATTGTTATTCAAAACTTTAATAACATAATTAAAAAAAAAAAAAGAATGTACCAAATAAGGCATCCAAGGCAAAAGCCAGTTAGCCAACACTGTATTAAGAACCTTCGTGTCTATCCCCAAAAGTGAAATTGATGATATGAGCCACATTGACATACAGTGTGTGGAATAAGTATTTGATCCCTTGCTGATTTTGTAAGTTTGCCCACTGACAAAGACATGAGCAGCCCAATAATTGAAGGGTAGGTTATTGGTAACAGTGAGAGATAGCACATCACAAATTAAATCCGGAAAATCACATTGTGGAAAGTATATGAATTATTTGCATTCTGCAGAGGGAAATAAGTATTTGATCCCCCACCAACCAGTAAGAGATCTGGCCCCTACAGACCAGGTAGATGCTCCAAATCAACTCGTTACCTGCATGACAGACAGCTGTCGGCAATGGTCACCTGTATGAAAGACACCTGTCCACAGACTCAGTGAATCAGTCAGACTCTAACCTCTACAAAATGGCCAAGAGCAAGGAGCTGTCTAAGGATGTCAGGGACAAGATCATACACCTGCACAAGGCTGGAATGGGCTACAAAACCATCAGTAAGACGCTGGGCGAGAAGGAGACAACTGTTGGTGCCATAGTAAGAAAATGGAAGAAGTACAAAATGACTGTCAATCGACAAAGATCTGGGGCTCCACGCAAAATCTCACCTCGTGGGGTATCCTTGATCATGAGGAAGGTTAGAAATCAGCCTACAACTACAAGGGGGGAACTTGTCAATGATCTCAAGGCAGCTGGGACCACTGTCACCACGAAAACCATTGGTAACACATTACGACATAACGGATTGCAATCCTGCAGTGCCCGCAAGGTCCCCCTGCTCCGGAAGGCACATGTGACGGCCCGTCTGAAGTTTGCCAGTGAACACCTGGATGATGCCGAGAGTGATTGGGAGAAGGTGCTGTGGTCAGATGAGACAAAAATTGAGCTCTTTGGCATGAACTCAACTCGCCGTGTTTGGAGGAAGAGAAATGCTGCCTATGACCCAAAGAACACCGTCCCCACTGTCAAGCATGGAGGTGGAAATGTTATGTTTTGGGGGTGTTTCTCTGCTAAGGGCACAGGACTACTTCACCGCATCAATGGGAGAATGGATGGGGCCATGTACCGTACAATTCTGAGTGACAACCTCCTTCCCTCCGCCAGGGCCTTAAAAATGGGTCGTGGCTGGGTCTTCCAGCACGACAATGACCCAAAACATACAGCCAAGGCAACAAAGGAGTGGCTCAGGAAGAAGCACATTAGGGTCATGGAGTGGCCTAGCCAGTCACCAGACCTAATCCCATTGAAAACTTATGGAGGGAGCTGAAGCTGCGAGTTGCCAAGCGACAGCCCAGAACTCTTAATGATTTAGAGATGATCTGCAAAGAGGAGTGGACCAAAATTCCTCCTGACATGTGTGCAAACCTCATCATCAACTACAGAAGACGTCTGACCGCTGTGCTTGCCAACAAGGGTTTTGCCACCAAGTATTAGGTCTTGTTTGCCAGAGGGATAAATACTTATTTCCCTCTGCAGAATGCAAATAAATTCATATACTTTCCACAATGTGATTTTCCGGATTTAATTTGTGATGTGCTATCTCTCACTGTTACCAATAACCTACCCTTCAATTATGGGCTGCTCATGTCTTTGTCAGTGGGCAAACTTACAAAATCAGCAAGGGATCAAATACTTATTTCCACCACTGTACATCTTTGCCAGGTTTGGGTAATAGAGGGCCTTCCACTAGTCTCAAAAATATGGAAGGGTCCCTTTGCCATCTAATGAATTAAAAACCCAAACTAGCAAAGGTGCTACCTTATGAAAGTATGTTTATAAAATTTAACGGTGTATCCGTCGAGTCCTGGAGACTTCCTGAACCTTCTTTTGAGACCTTCCAGCCTCTAGCAGGGAATTTAATAATTCTTGTCTTGTTGTTTGGCCGTAAGGGTTAAGTCCTGTTTGTGCCCTAACAAGGTAATTCTGTAAAGGGGTGCCTGTTTGGAGCTTATTCTCTAAAGGAAAGTAGGCGCCTACTTTTCCTTTTATAGAATGCTTAGTATAACAGGTCAAATATGCGCTTTTATTTTAGGTGCCAATTCTTAGGCCATTGAGCTGGTACAGATGTTGTGCTTAGATGGATAAAAAGTGCACATAAATTATAGTATTCTATACTTAACTGTGCACCCTGACTGTGCTCTGTCCAGATTCTTCTACATGTACACCCACCTTCAAAATATCTTTCATTGGATTTAGGTGCCATGTTAATAGAATAGTGCATATCCAGAATATTAGGTTCTGGATGTTGGGTGGAGCCAGCAATTTGGGCATATTTTAAGATCTACTATTTTTGGCCTGCAGTAAGTTCAAGTAAATAGGCTTACCTTATCTTCAGTCGTCACGCTTACCTAGCTGTGTTCCAAATGAAGCGGTGGGGGAGAAAAGGATGAATAAAACATTTGTACAATCTTCATTTTTTTCTGCCATAAAGCTTACTTATTTAGAAGGAGGTAGAAAAGTATGTTATGCAGGAGTTGGGAGTGCCAAAATCCAGCAAAGGGTCTCATGCATGCTGCATACTTTCTTACCTCTGTTCCCTAGGCAACTGCACTGCATGTCAAGATGGACTGTTCTCATGACAAATACATCTATGTATTCCATAGCTCCACAGTGTCAGTTTGTGATCATTTCACTCATCCTACTATACCATGTGCTCATACCTATGCTCTACATTACAGAGCTAATTTTTCAAAAGAAGGGGGTTTGAGTCAGGGAAATAGGAAAATAGTTGCCATCATCTGACCAACATCCCCTGCAGCAATTAAGCTGTCTTATGGGAGCAGAGTAGCACTTCTTTCTCAGTTTGCATTTTGCAAATATGTGGGATGCATATACAGTATTGTTGCACTTGTTGCATCTCACCCTTATACCATGTTTTTAAGCTTTTACTGTAAGTGACTCATAAGTACTAATTTCATTGCTGTTTGATGGTGGTATCTTTTATCTTCTGATCTTATAAGACTGTTGGGGATCTTTATAGCCATAAATGCATAAGAGGTGGTGGGGCAATGTCCATGTGACAAAGGTTTTGTGTACATGTTGGTGGTACTTTTTTTTTCCCTAGAAGCCACAGGTTCAGCTCTCACATAAGGGATGTGCATTCATTGGAAACATTTTCCCAGGTTTCATGTTTATAACCCAAAATGACAAAAACAGACCCAAAAGTTTGATGTTTTTCTGATCATCAATAGGGTTCAGTATTGACTACACTGCCATGAAACAATAAATAAAATGGAATGTTTTGCCCTGCACACCCCTAACCTGACATGTAAAAGCCATCATTAGGGAACAGGGTGACCATCCAAGGACCCTTCTCCCTATTATCTACACCTCTCCTCCCGCAACTTGCCCACAGTTTCTGTGAACAGGCAGCATTGCAGAACATCAGGTACACCTCTTACTGGTAAAGAGAACAAACTGGACTGCTAGAAATACTTCAACTTGGTCATATACTTAGATCACGGGTAGAACGTCACCAAAACAGAATAAATGACCACAAATTAGAAACCGCACAGCACAGAGAGGGTTCAAAGTACAGAACAAAGTGCAAATGTTGAAAGAAAGCACCAAGAGCCTTTGAAATCAGAACCGAGATCTTTTTAAGCGCACAACTTGGATAACAATCTTCTAAAAATGGACCTGACGGCCGTGTTTTGGTGTGCAGCGCCTGCATCGGGGGTCACAAGGATTATAATGTCAAACTGTGCAGTGGCAAGGCTTGCTCCTCTGCACATATATTAGAATAAAAACGCTGTCCCTCAATGTTAGTCAGTCAGTCAGACTCTTAACATTGAGGGACCCTTTGCCTGCTTCATATCCCGAAAGTTCTGGCCCTTCTGATACTGGCCACCTGAACCCCCTAGACAACCTCCTTTGAGCGAACACTCCCTGTGTCCCAGGAGGGGTGGGGTCAGGAGTGCCCTTCCAAGGATTCTAGACATGCCCCAAAACCTATCCTCAGATCCCCTTCTACCACTCGGGTTCTCTCCTATTTCAAAAAAATGTCATTAGTATGGCATTCCTGTGAAGACTCTACTGGCACCCTCTTTTCAAAAGCCATTTAAACTTTGCCCCCTCTGTTTTTAAGGTTTATCATGCACCTTCCCCTTCATATCGTTGTTGTACCTTGAGATGTTCTAAAAACTTTTTTTCCTCTTTCTTCCTCCACATTAGAAGTCACAGTTACTAAACTAAATTACATTTTTTTAGTATGACCCCCCTCTCCTTTCCCAACTCACTCTTATAACAAGCTTGATTCCCTCCTAATTAAGTCTTATGGAGGCAGAAGCCTCCCCGCATTGCGCTCAAGAAGCTTAAATTACCGAAAGACTGGGAGGTCTTAATGTTCCTGATTTTAAACACTATCACAAGGCTTTTCGGCTTGCCCAGTCTTTACGGTGGTTTCCAAAGGGAAGTATCCTATCTCACGCCTCGATGGCAGATTTTTGAGGCAGCATTGGTGCACCCTTGCCCTTTATCTCTTCTCCCGTATGCAGATTTTGTACCCCTATACCCAGACGCATTCGTCTGTTTAAAAGCCTCTGCCTCAGATATCCGTACGTTTAGGGCTGGCCTTGGAATCCGTGCTATCTCTTTGGAGGATATATCTCTCTGGTATAACTCTGGTTTTCCAGTGGTCTCCTGCAGTCTCAAACAGCGGAATGGGCAAGAGAGGGGTGTATGGCAGCTGTCGCAACTGTATATTGCTGGTACTCTGTTATCGCCTGCTGCTCTGGTCTGCATTGTATAATGTTTCTTTGCTAGATTCTAGCACATGGAAGGACATCTCCACATATATTTCAACCTTCTCAGGTCTCCTAATTCACTCTACTCGAATCCTTCAGAGTTTATCTTCCTTTTGTCACACCATTACATTCAGGTCGTAAGAAGGCTTCTCTGCTATATAAAAACTTCAGGTATCTATATGCCGATGTAGTTGCTCCATGAGGATGACTTGGGAAGCGGGAATTTGGTTTGGATGCATCGAATTTGATGGTATATTTTCTGGGTTAACTCCATAGTCCCACGAAGTCTAGCAAGCAATATCTCTAATCCTCATATTTCATCTTTCACAAAGCCTATTGGACTCCTGCTCGAGTGGCCAGAATCACTAAGAGTGTCAACTTCAACTGCTGGTCTTGTCAAGAAAGAGATGGTTCACTGGAACATATGGTTTTCTACTGTAAAAAACGTCAGAGATTACTGGCAACTAATTTGGTCAAAAATGTTGTCTATCTTTCACTTGCCTGAGTCCACTGCGCTCTCTTATGAGGTTGTGATCTTACGAGCTCTTGTCCGACTATCCCTCTTTTTGGAGTCTGATAAGAAATTGTATAACATACTGCTAGCTGTTGCCTTGCATGTAATTGTCTCCAATTGGAAAAAATATGTGTACCTGAATTATACTGAATGGTGGAGTTATATATGCGTGATCAGAAATATGAAACAATTTTGGCCCATAGACGTCGAAACATTAAGTCTGTTTTGAGGACCTGGGCTCGTTTAGACCTTTTTTGTCAGGAGCGCACATAGCACTCCTGAATTTGTGTAACCCTGCAATTTGTCTCCGGGTGTTGCCCATGGAACTTTGACTTTGATTCTGCTTAGGATATTTTTTTTTTTTTTTTTGGGGGGTGGCGGGTTAATTTCCGGGGGGGAGGTTTGTTTGATTTTGTGTTTACTTTGTATTCCACTTGAATTTGATGGTTAAGCAGATTATAAATGCCAGTATTCTCTGTATGACAAAACCTTTAATAAAATATATTAAAAAAAAAAAAAAAAGAAGTCACAGTTACGTGTAGAAAAGGAGAAGTAGCCTACTGGTTAGTACAGTGGCCTTTAATCCTAATGAAGTGGGTTCGATTCCCATTGCAGTTCCTTGTGTCTGCGGGCAAATCACTTAACCCTCCATTTCCCAGGTACAAAATAAGTACCTGTACTTAATGTGTAAACCACTTTGGTTGTAACCAGAGAAAGGTGGTATATCAAGTCTTGCTCCCCCCCCCCCTTTATAAAATTATCCCATGGCGTACATGTGATGGGGCATTTTCGATATGATGTCTAAATCCGACTGACATTTTGCGGGAAAACTGTACGAAAATCCAGTAGCAAATATGGCCATTTTTGAACATGAAAGTCTCATCTCTCTTCTTTTTTTCCTAAAATGACAATTTGCTAGACGTTGTGAGCTCCTGAATCTATCTGTTTGGACCATTAAAAAAAAAAAAGATCCAAGTTGAAAAGTCCAAATCAAGCCATTGGGGTGTAGGAGGAGCCAGCACTCTTAGTAGACTGGCCACACAGACATCCCAGCAGAGCAGTGGGGTACCTTTAGGCGGCATTGTAGTGGACTTCACATTAAAAGGTCCCAGGTACACATCTCACTATTACCCCTTTATATTGTACTTACTTGTAACCAAACTCTACTCACTACAATAGCACTTATGTCTACAAGTGTACTATATGTGGGTTACAGTAGGTTTTAATGGGTTTGGAGGGTTCACACTTTCCACCACAAGTGTAACAGAGTGGTTTATGTGCCTGGGTCGTCTTTCTCTACAGTGCCGTGCACTGACCACTAGGCTACTCCAGGGAACTGCTTGTTATGGCCAGACCTAATAGGACTGGCATAACACCTGGTTCTGTCATAGAGGCTGGTATGTACTCTTTCTTTTACATCTTTGAGGGTGTGGGAGAGGGGGTCAGTGACCACTGGGGGGGGGGAGTAAGGGGGGTCATACCTCTTAATTCCTCCAGTGGTCATGGGGACATCTGTTTGTGATGGTCATTATTAAAAACAGGTCTAGCCTAAAGCATCTAAGTTAGCCCTGGATGGTTTTGTTTTGTTCCATAACGGCAGAAAAACATCCTAGTGTTAGGAATGCCCAAATCCCACCTCTAACACACCCCCCTTGTGATTTGGTTTCACTTCAGACAAACTACATAGAAAAAAATCTTAAAATGTGTTTCAAAAATAGCAATTTAGACGTTTGGTGTGTGTGTGGGGGGGGGGGGGGGGAGTACAAATACTGCTTTGTGCTGCTTTTTTGAACATTTTTCTGTTTTGAACCATGAGCCCCATGGTTATACAGTGCTGCACTCTCAAATGTGCCTTGTGTAGACATTTCTGTTAGCAGAGTTGCAGCATATCTACAGATTTTATCATGCATGTGTATAGAGTACATGTATGTGTTTGCACCTGCTTTGGAGCAGATTGCAGCTATATGCGCTGGCATTTACTTGCTGTAGGGGGCAGGTCCTAGGGAGCCTATTTTATAAAGACAACATAGGCACCTATATTGTCTATATTAAATAGGCTTTTAAACTCATTACGAGAAGAATGCGAAGTATGCTCTTTAATGCATTGTAAGTTTATTGAAAGTCTTTGCCAAACTTTAACAAACAACCTATAAGCAATCAAGGACTTTGGCATCTATTGAGCTGTCATATGTAATGCTACAAATGGGGAAAAGAGGGGGCAGTGGGGAGAGGCAGCATTAGGGAGGTCACTTTTAATTTTAAAAAGATACATTGTGTGAAACTATCGTGTACCATGATGGCTATTGTGTGTATTTAATATATTGTACGTCTATTTTTGCCAGTGAATAAAGGGCAATAGTCCATTAACTAGGCTTCAAACAGGTGCTTTTCTGTGGACTTCTTCCATTAGTGAAATCAGGGCCTTATAAACAAAGTTCATTATCCTGTGTTCTGGAATGGCCAACAAGTATTTCTCAATGCAATCCTCTGGTCACACCCAACAAATAGATTTCCAGGGTATCCCCCATGAATATACATGAGTGAAGGCAATGTCTGCCACATACATTTGTATCCATATCTTTATCATGCATATTATTATGGATATTCTGAAAACTTGGCTGAATGAGTATGCCTGGAGGATTGGGTTGGGAAACCACTAATCTAACTATTTTTGCATTCATATATACTTTTCTCTGTTCCAGTCTTCTAACAAACACGCATCTTTTAATATCTTTTGAGGCTCCTGTTCAAAGTACCATAGACTTACAAATTACATAGGTTCTATCCTGCTTATTTTCGAAGGAGAAGGTCGGCCATTTCTTCCAAGGCCGGCCCAATCGTATAACAGAAAGCGATTTGGCGGCTTCAACTGCTTTCCGTAGCAGGGGCCGGCCAAAGTTCAAGGGGCGTGTAGGCCGTTGTACCGAAGGCGGGGCGGGGGCGTGGTTAAGTAGATGACCGGCCTCCGGGCCGATAATGGAAAAATAGAATGGCCGGCCCTGACGAGCATTTGGCCCAACATTACTTGGTCCCTTTTTGCTCACGACCCAAACCTCAAAAAGGTGCCCGAGCTGACCAAGATGACCACCGGAGGGAATCGGGGATCACTTCCCCTTACATCCCCCAGTGGTCACCAACCCCCTCCCATTCCCCCAAAAAATTAAAACATGTTTTTTGCCAGCCTCAAATGTCCTACCCAGCTCCATCACAGCACTATGCAGGTCCCTGGAGCAGTTTTTTAGTGGGTACTGCAGTGCACTTCAGGTAGGCGGACCAGGCCCATCCCCCCCACCTGTTACACTTCGTGGGTGGTAATATGGGAGCCTTCCAGAACCCACCGAAACCCACTGTACCACATCTAGGTGCCCCCCGTACCCTCTGTACATGTGGGTAGGGGTTTTGGGGGGGGGGGGGGGGTTGGAGGGCTCAGAACACAAGGTAAGGGAGCTATGCACCTGTGATCAATTTGTGAAGTCCACTGCAGTGCCCCCTAGGGTGACCTAGTTTGGGGTCCTGGCATGTGAGGGGGGACCAGTGCCACTACAAATGCTGGCTTCTCCCACGACCAAATGGCTTGGATTTGGTGGTTTTGAGATGGCCGCCTTGTTTCCATTTTCGGCAAAAATGCTGGCGATCTCTACGGGTGGCCCAAATGTTGAGATTTGGCTATGCCCCGACCCGTATTATTGAAATGAAAGATGGCCGGCCATCTTGTTTCGATAATACAGTCGGGTACGCAGCTTACGGGGCCGTCAGAGATGGCCGCCCTTATAAATAGGGCGCCCCTGTTCGATTATCGCCCTCTATGTAACTTTGTAAATCTATGTACTTTGAACAATGAGCACCTTAATGTGTTTGTCCATTAAATTATGTTGATGTACTTTAATGTTTTCTGTGTACATTGTATCTGAGTGTAAAATTGATGGGCATTGCTTTTTCATTAAGGATACTATGATGCTTATTTTCAAAGCACTTACTTACAAAGTGCCATAGTAGCCTATGGAACTTAGTAAGTCTAAGTGCTTTATTTATTCATTTATTTTTTTGTTACATTGTACCCTGCGCTTTCCCACTCATGGCAGGCTCAATACGGCGGGCAATGGAGGGTTAAGTGACTTGCCCAGAGTCACAAGGAGTTGCCTGTGCCGGGAATCGAACTCAGTTCCTCAGGACCAAAGTCTACCACCCTAACCACTAGGCCACTCCTCCACTTGAAAATGAGCCTCTATATAACATTGCAACTGGTCAATTTTATAAAATGTTTTGTATATCTCCTGGCTCAAGCTGACTAGAATTTAAAGCAATTTTTAACCTGGTCTGCTATAAAAATGAATTCTTGAACTGCATAACTAAAAGTTTATAGATGGTTCTATGTATTGTTTAGCAATGTATACAACGGTTTGATTACCCCCACCCCAGTTGAGTTTTCAGTTCTTTACTTTTGATTGAGCTTTTCTTACTGCCAGAGCTGGTGGTTGGGAGGCAGGGATAGTGGTTGGGAGGCGGGGATAGTGCTGGGCAGACTTATACGGTCTGTGCCCTGAAGAGCACAGGTACAAATCAAAGTAGGGTATACACAAAAGTAGCACACATGAGTTGTCTTGGTGGGCAGGACTGGATGGACCGTGCAGGTCTTTTTCTGCCGTCATCTACTATGTTATGTTATGTTACTGTCTACTCTGAGATCAGACTTGTTAGTAGGACTCAGGGAAAGAACTACCAAGGAGGAGGATTCTATCCTGAAAATCAAGGGGGCAATTTTATTGAAATCCTTTTTTGGCTCTAGAAAATATGTAGCAGCATATACTTGCAGGTAGACATTGCAGCATAGCAGAGCATTTGGTCTGTTCTATACCATATATTAACTAAAAAATTCAGGCATTGGTGATAAATCACCATTGTCGACTCCTTAGACATAGTATACCTGATTTCCACAACTTATACGATACAATAAAATCTATATTCTGCTGCAAACCATTACTGGATCCATGCAGATTACAATATAAAGAAATTAGGTCAAGTTCTTGGAAATAACATCAAAGAACTAACAAAATCCCTCCATAACTTGTTAAATAACCCTAACAATCGGTTACAAATATATCAAGAATAAGTGTGCTTTTAATAATTTACAAAACTTCAAGTAATTTGAAGTCATTCTCAATTCAGAAGGTAATGAATTCCAGCACTGTGCGGAACTATACGCAAACCCCATAGGGGTCTTTTACTAAGGTACACGCTAAAAATAGTGAATTGCTAAACATTAGAGACAGCACTACCCTAATTGTCGAGGACTCAAATACAAATCATTACACGCATCTACCTTCACGTACGCCTGCACAAAAGCATGGGAATAAACTACCGAATACTATAAAAACAACACGTGACTTTACAGCCTTCAGGAAATTATTTGAAAACGCACATGTTTGAAGAGACTTACAATAAGAATCCTCCTTAACGACTTGATTATTCTATATCTAAACCAACCACTTACTGATCCTTCTGAATTGATTATATTAGTCATATTATCATTATTGGTCGTCATGTTTTACTGCTTTTATTATGTGCTATGTAAATCATTCTACAGACCTATCTTCCTTATTTTTTACATAGTAATATGTTAAATTAGAACAAACCTCTTACTCTGTTCATAATTATACCTTTTGCAATATAATGTAAGCCACATTGAGCCTGAAAATAGGTGGGAAAATGTGGGGTACAAATGCAGCAAATAATAAAATGTATTCCTATGGGCGTCTCTAACGTTTAGCGTGCACCTATTTTTAGTGCACGCTAAAAAGTAAGCGCGCCTTAGTAAAAGACCCCCATAGTGTGAATTGGATTTATATTTCAATCCAATAATGTAGGAAACTGTAGTAAACCTTGATCTCTTAACTGAAATGCTCATGCCGGTCTTCTTCTAACTGAAAGCAGACCAACCAGATATTCAGGGGCTCCTGACTCATAAAAAATCTTGTGTACTAAAGTGCATAACTTAAATGGCAGCGACTCACCATTGGAAGACAACGAAGGCTCCTCAATAGAGGTGTAACGTAATCCACTTTCCGCTTACCAAAATTAGTTTCAGTGCAGTGTTTTACAATCAAGGATGATTTAGAATTTCATATGTAAAGTGAATTACAATAGTCAAGCTGTGACAGCACCAACGCCTGTACTACTACTCGAAAGCACTCTTGATTCACTAAGTTTTTATGTGCTGTAGATCTCTCAGCTTGAAAAAATCCTTTCTGGTTAATTGCTTAATTTGATCTTTCTTTTAATCAGTTGTCCAAAATATCCGTAGCACCTATCAAAGAGGATTCAGTGCAAATGCGTACCCAAGATCATTAATGGAGCACTAAGGAGCTCTTTGAGGGAGGAGTGAGACAGAGAATTATTTAAACAATACATTTTTATTAAATATTTTGAATGGTAAACAATACAAACCCAAAAGATCTTCAACTGAAGAAAAGAGTATATAAAACAGAAACATTGTAATCCAATAAACTTAACAAACGCCATACCCCACACCCACTACAAACCCCCCCTTCTAACCGAGGAGACAAGAGAATTTTTCTTTTTGCTCTTATTAATATCAACCTTTACCTAAATGCCCATTGTTCCATCAAATAAAGTATCTAGTGATTTCTTAAAGACTAGCCTGCACAGAGTTTGGGAGCTCATGAATTATTGTAATATCATCTGCATATAGGTATATATAATCTTTGGAAAAATCAAAAAACTTTCCCAGAGTTTTTGTTAAAACATTAAAAAGTATTAGGGATAAAAGGGATCCTTGAGGGACTCCCACTATGGGGGTCCATGAATCTGATTTTTTTCTTGCGCCTTCTGGACCTTGTAAACTCTTTATCTGAGAAATCCCACAAACCATTGAATCACGGGACCTTTCAAACCAAAACTATCCAGAATTTCAGGTAGAATAGAATGGTCCATCAAGTCAAAGGCTAATGATAAATCAAATTGCAGCAATATGACTTCATTGCCAACCTAATTTGAGCCAACAAAGAATTCAGTAATGTTTCATTTCTAAAACCCTGTCTGAAATCAGTCTTGAGTTTTTAAGAGCAAACCATGTTGATCTAAGTAATCTTCCAGCTGTCTAGCCATTGAACCTTTCATAATTTTTGCAAAAAGTGAAATATTCACTGTGGGGTGATAATTGCAGGCTTGTGCTGGATCTAAGGCTGGGCCTTTTAAAGTGCCCTTGCGTTGAAAGTCATAGCCCTGTAATAATTAAAGTGATGAATTTGTGTGTTTTGTACTCAATACTTTTTTTTTGTAGGAAAAAAGGTGCCGGTACTCATATAGTGCCAACCTTAAGGGTGGGGTCACTGGCTCCACCCTCACAGTTGCCACACCCATTTTACCAGCCATGGAGCATATAAAAAGGTATCATTGAAAATAGTAACAAGTCCCTAGGCCCAACAAAAGAACCCTTAACGGGCTATAAACTAATAAAATATGTAGACAAAATCAGCTGAACCCCCCCCCCCCCCCCCCCCCCCCAAAAAAAAAAAAAACCAACAGACTCTGGCACCAGAAAAACAAAAAAACAAAAATTCCCCTTGCTATAAAAATAGCAGACATAAATTTCAAATATTCCATTCACTATATTACAAATTAACAACTACAAATAAAACAAACAAAAATAGCACAGCTACCACACAACTTTATCTTAAAATAAAATTATTTTTTTTACCTTTGTTGTCTGGCCATGTACTTCTTTTCATTTGTGTTGGTCCCAGTCTCTGGTTTCTACTTTCCTCATCTCTTTACTTTATTGCCTGGATTTCCTGTTTGTCATTTTTCTCTCCTCCTTTTCCTTTCAGCTTTCTTCAATTTTATTTTCTGCCTCTATTCACATTTAGTTCTTTCTTACTATCCAATCTCTAGCATTTCTCCCCTTACGCCCTCTCTCTCCATCCAGCATTTCTCCCCTTTGTCCCCTCTCTCTCCATCCAGCATTTCTTCCCTTTTTTCCCCTCTCTCTCCATCCAGCATGTCTCTCCTTGCCCTCTCCATCCAGCATTTCTCTCCTTGCCCTCTCTCTCCATCCAGCATCTCTCTACTTGCCCCTTCTCTCCCCATCCAGCATCTCTCTACTTGCCCCTTCTCTCCCATCCAGTATTTCTCCCCTTGTCCATTCTTTCCTTCCAGCATCTCTCTCCTTGCCCCTTCTCTCACCATCAGCATCTCTTCCCTTCCCCTCTCTCTCCCATCCAGTATTTCTCCCCTTCCTCCTTTCTCACCCCATCCAGCATTTCTCCCCTTGCCCTCTCTCTCCATCCAGCATCTCTCTACTTGCCCTCTCCATCCAGCTTCTCTCTACTTGCCCCTTCTCTCCCCATCCAGTATTTCTCCCCTTGTCCACTCGCTTCTTCCATCATCTTTCTCCTTGCCCCTTCTCTCCCCATCAGCATCTCTTCCCTTTCCCCTCTCTCACCATCCAATATTTCTCCCCTTCCTCCTTTCTCACCATCCAGTATTTCTCCCCTTGTTCCCTCTCTCTCATCTAATATTTCTCCCCCTACCTTCTCTCTCCCCATCCAGCAACTCCAGCAGCAGCAGCAGCCACAGCAGGAAAATCAAAAAGAAAAAGGCACGAGGCCACACTGCTCAGGTGCATGTTGAATGCTCTGCCGATCCCCTGCCCTTCTGATGTCAGCTTCCTGTTCCGGGACAGGGGACTGGCAGAGACAACAGCGTGTGTCCTAGTACCGCGCCTGCTACTCCTTGCAATGCTGTGCCCGCGGTGCTGCTGCTGCTTGTAGGAAAAGCAACTGTGTGGCTGTGGAAGATGAGCGGAGAAGGGGAAAAAAAGGTGCCGGTATGCCGTACTGGCACGTACCGGCACAAAAAAAGCACAGGGTGTACTTTTATAGAAAGAAAAAAAATATAAAATCTTGTACACTTTTCTGTTCACTGCCTACCATTAGATACAGTGGATAGCTGCTTTGAGTTGTGATTTGATATTTGTATTGAGAGCATGATCTTTTTTTTTTTTTTTTTTTTTTTTAAGATAGAGTGCCACAGGTTGCACATTTTTATGTCTTCTCTGCAGGAACCAAGAGTTCTGTATTAGTTTTGCCATCTGTGTATGCTGATCTTTGGTATTCATTTGAATTCTCTTTGGATGAGAGCAGGTCAGAGGCGAAAGGGCATGGATGTTCTAATCCTCAGAAGCTCTAGCTGAATTGGGTGGCGGAGCAGGTGGGGGGAAGAGGGGGTGGTGGTTGGGCAGGCGAGGATAGGGGAGGGCAGACTTATCGGTCTGTACCAGAGCCGGTGATGGGAGGCGGGACTGGTGGTTGGGAGGCGGGAAATACTGCTGGGCAGACTCTATATGGTCTATGCCCTGAAAAGGACAGGTACAAATTCAAGGTAAGGTATACACATATGAGTTTGTCTTGGGCAGACTGGATGGACCATGCAGGTCTTTTTCTGCCGTCATCTACTATGTTACTATGATATTACCACTGTGCTAACTGGTTAGCATGTCTATAACGCGGGATCCCTTAGCACCTTCTAAAATAGGAGGCGGTAAATGGCTCCTGTGTTACTTTTTTTTTAAATAGATGCACACTAATGCTGACATTAGTACGCAGCCAGAAAAAGTCTAATAGAAAGGCCAAATTTGGGATTGTGCTAGAAAAGCTTAGCGTGTGGCGAAAAACCCTTGTAAGAACACACGTCGCTAAGCCCATTCTTAGCACAGCTTAGTAAAGGGTCCCTACGCTAACAAAGTTGCAATTATTTTAAAAATATTTCCAAAATCACAAATTATCTAAAAGTCTCTAACACTCCATAAAGTTATAAACTATTTTAAAAATGGGTAGACCAGACCACCGGTTTTATCCTTCCTGGTGACAGGAAATAGTTAAGGCTCATTCTGAAAGCTAACTGCTCAGAAGTTAGCAGTGATATTTCTAAATGCTTTGCACTTCAAAGTGCACTCTTAAGCTCTAACCAGAATGCCCCTTCAACATAAAGATTGCTGGTAGATTAAAATCCTTAAAACACATCAGATATAAAAGATTTTCAGGATATTTCTTTTAACCTGCAATAGTTGATGCATAGAGGACCTTTGCAGAAGAAGACTGCCTTGTATCCAAAAATCTGAATGCATTAAGTCAATGTGTGACTCAGTAACATCATTATTAGTATCTGTTGAAAGTATGTAATAAATTGTTGATCCTGACTAGTAGTGATATTTAGCTGGAAGTAGAAATGGAAACCATTTCTATTCATTTTTTTGTCTTTTAGGAAAAACAAGAGATGTCCAGTGCACACAATCCGATTCTGACATTGTGCCAAAGGTAGCGAAAATGACAGTGTCTGGGAAGAAGAAACCATGGGATTTGACGTTCCATGGTAAGCTTCCATAACTCGGAGCATCTGCTGTCAGTTGTCCATGGGAGTTTTGTACATCTGTAGTATAGTATCATTGTCTTGCCCTTTAAAAATTATTTATATATTATCGGGAAACTTGCGAGAGAATGTTTTTCTTATATTCTTTTGTTATAAACCTTTCTTTTCTGAATAGCACAAAGGTGCATTCTTGATTGGGTAACTGGAGATTGAATCATCGACGTGCTATAGACGTAATCTACTTAGATTTTAGCAAAGCTTTTGACACGGTTCCCCACAGGAGGCTCTTAAATGAACTAGATGGGCTGAAGATAGGTCCCGAGTGTGTGAACTGGATTAGGAACTGTTTGACGGACAGACGACAGGAGGGTGGTGGTAAATGGAGTTCGCTCGGAGGAGGGAAAGGTGAGTGTGGAGTGCCTCAGGATCGGTGCTGGGCCGATTCTGTTCAATATATTTGTGAGTGACATTGACGAAGGGTTAGAAGGTAAGTTTGCCTATTTGCGGATGATACTAAGATTGCAACAGAGTGGACACCCGGGAGGGAGTGGAAAGCATGAAAAGGGATCTGAGGAAGCTAGAAGAATGGTCTAAAGTTTGGCAATTTAAAATTCAATACGAACAAATGCAAAGTGATGCATTTAGGGAGTAGAACCCACGAGAAACTTATGTGTTAGGCGGTGAGAGTCTGATAGGTACTGAGGGGGAGAGGGATCTTGGGGGTGATAGTATCGAGGATCTGAAGGTGACGAAACAGTGTGACAAGGCGGTGGCCGTAGCGAGAAGGTTGCTAGGCTGTATAGAGAGAGGTGTGATCAGCAGAAGAAAGGAAGTGTGATGCCCCTGTACAAGTCGTTGGTGAGGCCCCACCGGAGTATGTGTTGTTTTGGAGGCTGTACCTGCGAAGAATGTTAAAAAAATGGAAGCGGTGCAAAGAAAAGCTACGAGAATGGTATGGGATTTGCGTCCAAGACGTTATGAGCAAAGACTTGTGACCTGAACATGTATACCTGGAGGAAAGGAGAAACAGGGTGATATGATACAGACGTTCAAATATTTGAAAGGTATTAATCCGCAAACGAGCCTTTTCCGGAGATGGGAAGGCGGTCTAGAACTAGAGCACATGAAATGAGATTGAAGTGGGGCAGACTCAAGAAAATGTCAGGAAGTATTTTTTCTGGAGCGGAATGGTGGATACTTGGAATGCCCTCCCACGGGAAGTGCTGGAGATGAAAACGGTAACGGAAATTCAAAATGCGTTGGATAACATAACGGAATCCTGTTCAGAAGGAATGGATCCTCAGAAGCTTAGCGGAGATTGGGTGGCAACATCAGTGGTGGGAGGTGGGGCTAGTGGTTGGGAGGTGGGGCTAGTGCTGGGCAGACTTCTACAGTCTGTGCCCTGAAATGGTAGGTACAAATCAAGGCAGGTATACACATAAGTGGCACATATGAGTTTATCTTGTTGGGCAGACTGGATGGACAGTACAGGTCTTTGTCTGCCGTCATCTATGTTACTATGTAAGACCCCAATATCTGAAAAAAACTGTAGATCATACAGAACACAGTGGAAAGAATAATTTTCAAACTGAATAGATATACTAGCGTTTCGTCATATCTTGTTAAAACTACATTGGCTAACAGTGAAGAAACTGTGTGTTTTAAGCCTTTAAAATGTATTGGATATTTTTCTGCATTGATTGTTCTGAAGTGTATTTCTCCTGTTTGGCCAGCAGGTGGTGGTTCTTTGCTATAAAGCTGTTACAGAGAACTGAGTGTTTTTTCTTAGTTTGACACAAACAAGTAGCACGAAGCAGTATATATTTGAAATCTTGTTGACTGGGCTCTGATTGGCCCAGGAGCTCAGCTCATTTGGACTTCACTGGTTTTGAATTCAGTTTCAGCCCAGGAGAAGAGAGAGAGAGGGAGCTCTTTGCTGAAGCACTGTAAAAAAAAAAAAACCCAACTGTTATATTTGATAACTGGTGAACAGCAATATTGTCCTGATCTCCCCAGCTATTTTTTTAGGAAGTATGCAGATGTTTAGTTAGTTTTCTAATTGATCCATTTTTCAGTAACTTGTTACTGTTTGGTAATTGCACATTTTTTGTCTACTGTTACAAGTTCTGAGAATAGACACATTTGTTCGTTCTGCCAGCCTGGACTGATAAAGAATCCTGGTGGTTTGTGTGTTGGGTCTGTGAGTGCTTTCTGGGAACTGTGGAATCACTGGGGATAATTAGAGAGTGGGAGACTCGCTCAGAGGCAGTTGTGACCCAGTCACTGGGAGAAGCGTGCTAGTGTAGAGCACAAGCGGCAGGTGCAGGCAGACGTGATCTGTGCTGGGGATAGACCCTCTAAGTGGCCGCAGGATAACCCCCAGTGAGTGGCTAGGCATTTTGTGACACTTCCTATACCTGAAAGAATTAGGTTTAAAGCCACCTGTCTAGTTTTTCAAATTCTACAAGGTGTCACATGTGAATGGTTGAGTAATATCTCATCTGTTTGTATCGTTCATTCCAGCAGACTGAAAGAACAATTGATTCTAGCACCACTGTTCTATAAGAGAATCTGGTTTTAGAAGATCTTTAGCTCACTCTTCCATGTATTAGGAATCTCTTTATGGAACTCACTCCCTCTTGCCATTAGATCAGAGATTAACTACCTCAATTTCTGGAAGAAGCTAAAAGCTTTCCTCTTTCCAAAGACACTTACATAACAACCACTATTTCTTTATGTCCCTTGATTTTCTACAAGACTATAAAACGAAACACCTTTATGACTCTCACAAACTCTAGTGTTATTTAAGATTGTGTTCAACCAATAAGATTGTATTCAACCAATGTTCTACCTATATAATATTGTATCCAACCTTTGTCCACTCATGTTGTAAACCGCACTGAACCCTGAATAGAGGATATTAGCAGTATATAAAATCTAAATTGAATTGAATTGAACCTTTACTCCTTATGCAAGAGTTTGGAGAACCTTTGAAAGCTGGTCTAAAGAGAAATAGTCTCCGGTTAATGCTTCTTTACCTCGCATTTTGGCTTTCCTTCAAGAAGGTTGTAAAAAAGGATTGGCTCTTAACTCAGGTTCAAGTCGCAGCGTCAACATGTTATAGAGGCCATATTCAACGAGTTTTGTTTGGAATGCACCCTGATGTGGTCCATGTTCTTAAAGGAGTTACTCATATTCAGACTGGAATCTTAACTTGGTTCTCAGGGCTCTTCAGAAGGCTGCATTTGAACCTCTTCCTAAGGCCACTATCAAAAATCTTACTTAATCAGATTTTCTAGTTGTCTTATCCTCCTGAAAGAAGATCAGAGATTCAGGCACTCTCTTGCAGAGATCCTTTCCTGTGCTTTTCTGAGGCAGGAGTCTCTATTAAGACAGTTCCTTTCTTTGTACCCAAAGTAGTTTCCGCTTTTCACATTAATCAGACTGTGTGACTAGATGGTTGAAGAAGGCTATCTCTTCAGCTCATTTTTTATCAAGGGAACTCTGCTCTCCTAGATGTTAAGGCTCATTCTACAGGATCCCTATTTACTTCTTTTGCTGAAGAAGAAGCTATTTCTTTGGAGGAAATTTGTAGGTCTGCAATGTGGGCTTCTCCTCATTCCTTTATTAAACATTACTGTTTAGATGTGGCAGTCACATCAGATGCTTCCTTTGGGGCTCAGGTTATTTCTGCAGGGTTGTCACAATTCCTTCCTAATTAAGGACTGCTTTTTTACATCCCATTAGTCTGGACTGATGCTTTGGTGATGTTATGGATGGAAAAGCTGGTTCTTACTTGATGATAACTTTTTTTTACCTTTATTCCCAAAGGATCAGTCCAGAACCATATCTTTCTTAATATACATAGTTTGGGGGGGGGGGGGGGGGGTTGTGTTGTTTCTAGGCATAATTTTTTTGCAGGTTTTGGGCTATATTCTAGTTCATGTTGCTAATGTTAAGGCGGAAGGGTTATTTTTTTTTTTTTTTTTTGCTTATAATTCACTTTTTTTCCTCTGCTTAGCTATCAAATACTGGGTGAACTAGGCTGCACAGTACTCTATAAAGCATAGCTCATTAGTGCTCTCTATTTCCACCTGCTGGCAGACGGGCATAACCCATTAGTGTGGACTGATCCTTTGGGACTAAAGGAAAGAAAACTATCAGGTAAGAGCTAATTTTTCCTTTGCTGTGCATCTCTAGCATCCACCTTGTTACAGGTTTTGCATCTTCTGCAAGTGGGTTTCTCCTTTCCAGTCCTTCGTTATCACCAGTAAAGAATATTGAAAATTACTGGGCCCCATCACTGCACCTTGAAGTACACCATGGATCGTTGTACCTTCATCAGCATAGACTCCATTACCTCACCACTTTGCAAGTTCTGTTGTCCAGCATGAATTGTAAAAATCTTTGCTTTTTAGTGTCAAAATGCTTCATGTCATAGAACAAAAATAAAACATTAAGAGAATGCTTGTAATGATTGTCAGATCCAATATGGACATGGTACAGATGTACATAAAATAAGAATACAGTACAAATAGTTGCAGAGAGGATTCAGAAGAAGAGGGATTCTTTATAAATGTGGCCTGGTGCTAAGTTCCATACCTTTTTACTACAAAAGCATGAGCCTGAAATAGGAGGCAATTGATTTCAAGAACAGTCTGTGTGATATCTTGAGTTGTCTGGCTAGGATTGAATTAATATGACCCAGTAGTAAGGCTGATGATTCAGTCTAGAGAAGAAGTAAGGGACCCATATTGTTATTTAAAAAGCAAATAAGAACACAGTTAAAGGGTGAGTAATTTCTTAACAGCTGCTTAAGAACATGCTGTGTCTTGCATCTGTTTCATGTTTGGATAGCCACATCGTGATAAATCTGCCACATTTCTGAAAGCGTGCAGATATCTTGCTGAGCTCTAACTTTTTTTTTCCAACCTATATGAATTACAGGGGGTTTTCTGCCTATTTTCTCCTTTTTTCACTTTTGTTTTTGCTAAGTTGGTATGGGAACCATGCAGATAGTGAAAAGTAGAACAAAAGTGGGTTACCATCTACAGTATGTTAAGTTAACCTTCTTTGTCTTTTCTTTGTAGTTTAAGTTCAGATATTCAACTGTTCTAATTTGGAGGCTAGACAGTTCTGGAATATTGTTTATATTGGAATATAGATAACAAAGTCATGGATGGGATAAGCATATAACACCTATGTTATACTGTTTACACTGGCTTCCCATTCAGTGGTGAGTCCAATTTAAAATCTTGACTCGGATCCATAAAGCATTATGCCTAGAAGCACTATTGCTCAACTGTGTTAAAAAATATACTGGCTCATGCCTTCTATACACTTATCAGGGCAGAACTTGATAGATATCCCCTGAGTGCAACTATTGCACCTTACTGAGATGAGCACTTTTTTCAGTAGTGGATTGTACTCTGGAACTTCTTTTAGAGGAACTAAGAATAGTAACTTATGCTGTCACATTTTGAGGAGAATCTGAAAGAACTACATTTTAAGCAAGCATGTAAACTCTTATTTTATTTTTGTTACATTTGTACCCCGCACTTTCCCACTCATGGCAGGCTCAATGTGGCTTACATGCGGGCAATGGAGGGTTAAGTGACTTGCCCAGAGTCACAAGGAGCTGCCTGTGGCTGAAGTGGGAATCGAACTCAGTTCCTCAGTTCCCCAGGACCAAAGTCCACCACCCTAACCACTAGGCCACTCCTCCACATAGTGGTTAGTGCAGCAGAATTTGATCCTGGGGAAAAAATAAGTACCTGTATATGCTATGTAAAACCGCTTTGAATGTAGTTGCAAAAAAACACAGAAAGGCTGTATACCAAGTCCCGTTCCCTTTGCCCCTATGTTCTTAAGGACTAATTTGAAGTATGACTGATAAATATATTTCTCCGAGGACAAGCAGGCTGCTTGTTCTCACATGTGGGTTGACATCCACGCTGGCCCGGGAACCGGCATTTTTGCAAGCAAAATATTAAAAAATCTGCGCGTGCAGCGTGCACTACACATGCGCAGACCGTGGAGATTGGACTGTTTTCTAACTTCATCACTCAGAACAAGGGGTCGCTTCTACATCCCAACCTCCAGTCTCTGGCTCTCACGGCCTGGATGTTGAGAGCTTAGAATTCGCCTCCTTGGGTCTTTCAGAGGGTGTCTCCCGAGTCTTGCTTGCTTCCAGGAAAGATTCCATGAGAGGTGTTACTCTTTCAAATGGAGGAGGTGTGACAGCAAGGCCCTAGATCCTCTTTCTTGTCCTACACAGACCCTGCTTGAATACTTTCTATTTATTATTTATTTATTTATTTATTTGCATTTGTATCCCACATTTTCCCACCTATTTGCGGGCTCAGTGTGGCTTACAATACATTGTGAATGATGGAAATTACAATTTGTTACAGTACGCTTATGGGTTACATTGTGAAGAGTTGTGGGACGACAGAGTAGAGTCAGGATATCATTTGGGAATAGAACAATGGACACTTGTCAGAGTCTGGTCTCAAGACCAACTCTGTAAGAGTTCACCTTAGTGCCAATAGTGCTTATCGCTGTGTAGAGGGTAAGCCTATCTCTGGACAGCCTTTAGTTGTTCGCTTCTGAGAGGTTTGCTTTTGTCAAAGCCGCCTGTCAGACCTCCACCAGTGTCATGGGATCTCAACATCGTTCTCACCCAGCTGATGAAAGCTCCTTTTGAGCCACTGAATTCCTGCCATCTGAAGTACTTGACCTGGAAGGTCATTTTCTTGGTAGCTGTTACTTCAGCTCATAGGGTCAGTGAGCTTCAGGCCTTGGTAGTGCATGCACCTTATATCAAGTTCCATCACAACAGAGTAGTCCTCCGCACGCACCCTAAGTTCCTGCCAAAGGTGGTGTCGGATTTCCATCTGAACCAGTCAGTTGTCTTGCCAACTTTCTTTCCCCATCCTCGTACCCACCCTGGCGAAAGCAGTTTGCACACCTTGGACTGCAAGAGAGCATTGGCTTTTTACGTGGAGCGGACAAAGCCCTTTAGTCAGTCCGCCCAGTTGTTTGTTTCTTTTGATCCCAACAGGAGGGGAGTCGCCATCGGAAAACGCACAATCTCCAATTAGCTAGCAGATTGCATTTCCTTCACTTATGCCCAAGCTGGGCTGTCTTTAGAGGGCCATGTCACGGCTCATAATGTTAGAGCCATGGCTGCGTCAGTGGCTCACTTAAAGTCAGCCTCCATTGAGGAGATTTGCAAGGCTGCAACGTGGTCATCAGTTCCACACATTCACATCTCACTACTGTCTTCAGCAGGATACCCGACATGACAGTCGGTTTGGGCAGTCGGTGCTGCAGAATCTGTTCGGAGTTTAGAATCCAACTCCACCCCCTAGACCCATTTTTGTTCTGTTCCAGGCTGCACTCTCAGTTAGTTGTTTATGGTTTCAGGTCAATCTCTGTTATGTCCTCGCCGTTGCAAGGCCCAATTGACCAATGTTCATTGTTTTGAGTGAGCTTGGTTGCTAGGGATACCCCACATGTGAGAACAAGCAGCCTGCTTGTCCTCGGAGAAAGCGAAGATACATACCTGTAGCAGGTATTCTCCAAGGACAGCAACTGTTCCTGGCGCCTTCAGATATGCTGTGGTTACACCACGTCTCAAAAAACTTTCATTGGACCCTCCCTGCTCTGCCAGCTATTGCCCCATCTCCCTCCTCCCTTCCTCCCTTTCTTATCCAAGCTACTTGAACATGCTGTTCACTGCCATTGTCTTGACTTTTTCATCTCAAGCCATTCTTGATCCACTACAATCTGACTTTTGCCCTCTACATTCAACAGAAACAGCCCTTGCTAAAGACTCCAGTGATCTTTTACTGGCCAGATCCAAAGGCCTCTATTCTACCCTTATACTTCTCGATCTATCTGCTGCATTTCACACTGTTGATCATCACTTACTCCTTGATACACTGTCTTCACTTGGATTTTGGGGCTCTGCACTGTCTTTGTTTTCTTCTTCTCTCCCATCACACTTTTAATGTATGCTCTAGTGGATCCTCCTCCACATCTTGCCTCTATCAGTTGGTGTACTTCAGTGCTCTGTCTTGAGACCTCTTCTTTTCTCTATCCATACTTATTCACTTGGTGCTTTGATCTCCTCTAGTGGTTGTCGGTATCATTTTTTATGCTGATGACACCCAGATCAACCTCTCCACACCAGAAGTTTTGGTAGGAATCCAGACCCAAACCTCAGCCTGCTTTTCTAATATTGCTGCCTAGATGTCTCACCACCATCTAAAACTGAACATGGCCAACACTGAGTTTATCTTTCCACTTAAATCTACCTCTCCTCTTCCCCCATTCTCTGTTTCTGTGGATAACACTCTCATCCTTCCTATCTCGTCAACTCATAAACTTGGGATCATCTTTGACTCCTCTTTCTTGTTCTCTGCACATATCCAACAGACTGCTAAAACCTGTCATTTCTTTCTTCAGTGAAAAATAACAAATCCCTAATTTCACTGGTAAGATGAATAATAGAACCAAAACAAAGAACCAGGAAAAAGTACTAATACAATAATCACTACATTAATTTTTAAAGTAATTATAAAGTTGAAAGGAGCTCTTTTAGAAAAACGGACACCCACGTGGTAGTCCGATTAGACCAGTATTAGGTGGAGTATAGCACTTCATTCATTGGGAATTCATTCTCCAAATTGATATTGTGTTGTGCTATAAGTGCTCAACATTAGTGCAGTGGTGCCCTATTAATCTGTAATCATGTATGCACTTTGCCTGCTATTATGACAAACTAGATGAACCCAAATTTTTTTTGAAAATTTCCATAATAAATTGTTCACTGATCTTGTGAGCCTGGCATCACCAGAATGCCAAGGGCTCCATGAAGGCAATACTTTCCTCTTTTGAACTACTACTGAAAGATTGCTCTCCCCTGAATGTGAAATTGCGCCTGACACCGCAGGCTTCACAGCTTTCCTCAGAGACATGGGTTAGGGCTGTCTCACTCCCCTGGATTATTGCCAGATAAATGGAAACTCCTCCACATTAGTACTCATAAAGGCTCCTTTGGAGATGGGAATTCTTCGGATAATGATGCTTCAATGACGCCACAGTGCAGAAAACCAATCGTGGTGCCACTGTCTTCCCCAGCTTAGGACACGTTTCTTCCCATGTGGATGGAGAGGATTAAATTTGTGACAGGCCAACCAGCATTAAACTCCCCCCCCCCCCCCCCCCCCCCGATTCAGTATCTCTCTTGTCTCTTCCCCTCCTTCCTTTAGCAGTGTTCCTGCAGGCTACTGGAAGCATCAAAAAAAGAAAGCAACCTGCCTCTTGCTGTCCTTGGAAGTGATCCCTCTTCTTTGTCCTGCCTCCTCGGATAAAATTTCCTGTGTCTGTGCAGGTGGGACACAGCAGAGGAAATACTTCAGAGGCCAGCCAGAAGCAAGTCTTTTTTTTTTTTTTTTTTGATACTGCCGGCAGTTCACAGAAACACTGCCAAGGGGAGGAGGGAAAGATGAGAGCGTTATTGAACCAGGCAAGGGGGTGGTGGCATGCAGGCGCAGGGTGCAGTGGTAGTGGGGGGGAGGGGGCTGCGGCAGCGTATGTGGAGGACAGCAGCAGGGTGGTGGAGGGTGCATTGTTTTCCCCGGGACAGGCGTTCTCTTGGTGGCCCAGATATATGTTTAGTGTACAGCGCTGTACATGTCTAGTAGCACTATAGAATAATTAGTAGTGGAGAAGCCAACTGTACATGCGCATCCCTTCCCACCTGTTGCCATATTAAGCTTGCATAGCAACATCTGAAGCCCCAGTACTGGGAATCCTTCAGCCATATGCCCTTCCATCAGAATGGCAGCTCCTCCAGAACCTCCTGTGGTAGGAAATTGAACTTCCCCATTACTCTGTTCCCTTTTAGCACTGTATTAGGGTACTTTGCCATGAGGATCATTCTTCTGAGAGACTCATGAAGGGAAAAGGCCCTGGGTGACTTGGGTAAACTCTCTAGAATAGAGTCCATCTGCAGTGCCACCTCTGTCGTGTTCCAGGAGGAATGAACCTGGGAGGTTAAGGAACTCACCTCAGCAAAAGAGGAGTTCCGAGAGAAGAGGACATTTCTCTGGTAAGTGAACACTATTTTGCTTTGTGCTTTGGGAACTTAAAGATTGGGGTTTAAAGAAGGAATTGTAGGTTAGTGATAGGCAAAATCCTACTATATAAATGAGCTGTGACCGACGTGCCGCGCATGCATCACTTCACAGGTCTCTCCCGAGCCACGCAGCGATTCTCCTCTATCCCCTGCTCCCCCTCCAGCCACCCAGTGATTCTCCTTGCTCCTCTGATTACCTCCGTCGAAGTGACCGCGTCATTGAAAGCCCTGCCCATCTCCAGCCTTCCCTTCAAATTCGTTCCCTCAGAGTCCCGCCTTCTGACATCATTTCCTGTTTCTGCGAGGGCGAGACTCTGAGGGAACGAACTCGAAGGGAAGGCTACAGATGGGCAGGGCTTTCAATAACACGACCGCTTCGATGGAGATAATCAGGGGAGCGAGAAGAATCGCTGGGTGGCTGGAGGGGGGGCAGGGGAGAGAGGAGAATTGCTGGAGGGCAGGGGAGAGGAGAATTGCTGGGTGGCTGGGGGGGGGGGGGTCAGGGGAGAGAGGACAATCACTGGGTGGCTGGAGGGGGGGCAGGGGAGAGAGGAGAATCACACACACTCTCTCTTTCACAGACACACTCTCTCCCAGTCTCACTCTCTCTCTCACACACACACACTCGCACATTCACTCTCTCACACAATCACTCTCACACACACTCTCTCAAACATACACACTCCGAGGAGAACCTTGCTAGTGCCCGTTTCATTTGTGTCAGAAACGGGCCTTTTTTACTAGTAAAATATAAAAGCAAATTTTGTCAACTAATCTCCATAGTTTTTTCCACTTAGTTTTAAAAACTTTGTACCACAGCTTTAACATAGAATCTAGCAGGCACTGCAGGATCTAGTTTAATCTTCTCACCCACCCCTAGGACAACTCTTCATTTATAGTCAGTTATTGTAATTAGGGTAACAAGCAAGGAGTGCTCTTACAGAGTTTTAAATACATTTCATTAACATCTAAGAAGGAAACACTAAATAAATCATACAATATACTATATAAAAAGACACTTTTATATTAGGCTAATATCCTTAATACTGTAGCAAGTTTTAAATTATTGAAAAATTCAAAAACACTAAGATGGAGTCAGCAGTCCAGCAGCGAGAGGGGTGCTATCCAGTCTTTTGCATTGAGTGTCACATGTATGATTATCTCCCAGTTGGTGAGATGTCATATGTGTGTGCCCGATGCAAAGAGCGCCTAACTCCCAGAGAACTTGTTCGTTCTCTTGAGACTAGAGTAGCAGACTTGGTGGAGCTGAGGGAGACAGAGTGGTACATAGATGAGACCTACAGGGATGTTGTAGAGAAGTCCCACCTCCAGTCTGGTAGCCCCTGTGCTATCTTGGAGGAGGGAGGTCTCCTAGAAGGAGAGCATCATCCTGGTGAAGTAGGAAGTACTCCTGTAGCCAGGACCTGCCCACCAGGGGATGTACTATCCTCTCGCACCAAGGATATGTCTCCAAGTGCTGCCCGGGAGGGAAAGGTTAGGACAGCTGTTGTTGGTGGTGATTCGATCATTAGGCATATAGATAGCTGGGTGGCTGGTGGACGTGAGGATCGCCTGTTGACTTGCCTGCCTGGTGCGAAGTTGGCGGACCTCATGCATCACCTAGATAGGATTTTAGATAGTGCTGGGGAGGAGTTGGCTGTCTTGGTACATGTGGGTACCAATGACATAGGAAAATGTGGGCGAGAAGTTCTGGAAGCCAAATTTAGGATGTTAGGTAGAAAGCTCAAATCCATATCCTCTAGGGTAGCATTTTCTGAAATGCTACCTGTTCCACACGCAGGGCCCAAGAGACAGGCAGAGCTCCGGCGTCTCAATGCGTGGATGAGACAATGGTGCAGGGAGGAGGGTTTGAGGTTTGTTAGGAACTGGGCTACATTCTGGGGAAGGGGGAGCCTATTCCGAAAGGATGGGCTCCACCTTACCAGGGTGGGACCAGGCTGCTGGCGTCGGCATTTAAAAAGGAGATAGAGCATCTTTTAAACTAGAAACGGGGGGTTCAGGATAAGGTATCTTTGAAAGATATCACCAAAACAGGGAAGATAGGGTATCCTGAGAGTGAGGTTGCAAAAGAGACCATAGTAGATCAGGTCTCCTTAAATAAAAATAAAAATCAGACAAAAGGTTGTAATTTAATATTGTCAAGTACTGAGCATGATCTAAATAGGAACAACAAACATAGTTTGAAATGTCTATATGTGAATGCTAGAAGCCTAAGAAATAAGATGGGAGAGTTAGAATATATTGCACTAATTGAAAAATTAGATAAAATAGGAAGAAGGATAACCAGTGGAACACTGTCATACCAGGGTACAAATTATATCGTAGTGATTGGGTGGATCGAATTGGTGGAGGGGGTAGCACTGTATATTATGGAGGGCCTTGAATCAAATAGATTGATAGTAACATAGTAACATAGTAGATGACGGCAGAAAAAGACCTGCATGGTCCATCCAGTCTGCCCAACAAGATAACTCATATTTGCTGCTTTTTGTGTATACCCTACTTTGATTTGTACCTGTGCTCTTCAGGGCACAGACCATATAAGTCTGCCCAGCACTATCCTCACCTCCCAACCACCAGCCCTGCCTCCCAACCACCGGCTCTGGCACAGACCGTACAAGTCTGTCCAGCACTATCCCTGCCTCCCAACCACCAGTCCCGCTTCCCACCACCGGCTCTGGCACAGACCGTATAAGTCTGCCCAGCACTATCCCGCCTCCCAACCACCAGCCCCGCCTCCTGATCTTGATTAAGCTCCTGAGGATCCATTCCTTCGGCACAGGATTCCTTTATGCTTATCCCACGCATGTTTGAATTCCGTTACCGTTTTCATTTCCACCACCTCCCGCGGGAGGGCATTCCAAGCATCCACTACTCTCTCCGTGAAAAAATACTTCCTGACATTTTTCTTGAGTCTGCCCCCCTTCAATCTCATTTCATGTCCTCTCGTTCTACCATCTTCCCATCTCCGAAAAAGGTTTGTTTGCGGATTAATACCTTTGAAATATTTGAACGTCTGTATCATATCACCCCTGTTTCTCCTTTCCTCCAGAGTATACATGTTTAGTTCAGCAAGTCTCTCCTCATATGTCTTGTAACGCAAATCCCATACCATTCTCGTAGTTTTCTTTGCACCGCTTCAATTCTTTTTACATCCTTAACAAGATACGGCCTCCAAAACTGAACACAATACTCCAGATGGGGCCTCACCAACGACTTATACAGGGGCATCAACACCCCCTTTCTTCTGCTGGTCACACCTCTCTCTATACAGCCTAACAACCTAGCTATGGCCACCGCCTTGTCACACTATTTCGTCGCCTTCAAATCCTCAGATACTATCACCCCAAGATCCCTCTCTCCGCCCGTACCTATCATACTCTCCCCGCCTAACACATACGTCTCCCGTGGATTTCTATTCCCTAAGTGCATCACTTTACATTTCTTGGCATTGAATTTTAATTGCCAAACCTTAGACCATTCTTCTAGCTTCCTCAGATCCTTTTTCATGTTTTCCACTCCCTTCCGGGTGTCCACTCTGTTACAGATCTTAGTATCATCCGCAAATAGGCAAACTTTACCTTCTAACTCTTTGGCAATGTCACTCACAAATATATTGAACAGAATCCCTGTGGATTGAAATTCCATGTGTAAAGGGGGAAAGGATAGTGATAGCAGAGTACTATTGTCCGCCTGGCCAAGATAAAGAGACGGATGTAGAAATGTTATCGGAAATTAGGGAGGCTAACAAACTGGGCAACCCGATAATAATGGGTGATTTCAATTACCACTGTAATTATCCGGAATGAGTAGGATCTATAATCAATAATATTTCACTATCCTACCTATTATGCAACGTGTTTGAGGGACACACTGGTAGATAACACAAGAAAAAAGTGGAGAAAAAAAGACCTTAGGTCATTCGGCTACTCCTCGTTCTTAAAGGACAAGCCTTTTGTATAATGAGGAAGCCTTATCAGTCATAGGTCCACATTACTGAATTTCTCATAAACATTACCATGAATCCCAACAAGCAGATGCATAGGAGACACAATTTTCATATATATTAAAGCTTGGCAAGAGTACTTACAGTGGTGGAAATAAGTATTTGATCCCTTGCTGATTTTGTAAGTTTGCCCACTGACAAAGACATGAGCAGCCCATAATTGAAGGGTAGGTTATTGGTAACAGTGAGAGATAGCACATCACAAATTTAATCCGGAAAATCACATTGTGGAAAGTATATGAATTTATTTGCATTCTGCAGAGGGAAATAAGTATTTGATCCCCCACCAACCAGTAAGAGATCTGGCCCCTACAGACCAGGTAGATGCTCCAAATCAACTCGTTACCTGCATGACAGACAGCTGTCGGCAATGGTCACCTGTATGAAAGACACCTGTCCACAGACTCAGTGAATCAGTCAGACTCTAACCTCTACAAAATGGCCAAGAGCAAGGAGCTGTCTAAGGATGTCAGGGACAAGATCATACACCTGCACAAGGCTGGAATGGGCTACAAAACCATCAGTAAGACGCTGGGCGAGAAGGAGACAACTGTTGGTGCCATAGTAAGAAAATGGAAGAAGTACAAAATGACTGTCAATCGACAAAGATCTGGGGCTCCACGCAAAATCTCACCTCGTGGGGTATCCTTGATCATGAGGAAGGTTAGAAATCAGCCTACAACTACAAGGGGGGAACTTGTCAATGATCTCAAGGCAGCTGGGACCACTGTCACCACGAAAACCATTGGTAACACATTACGACATAACGGATTGCAATCCTGCAGTGCCCGCAAGATCCCCCTGCTCCGGAAGGCACATGTGACGGCCCGTCTGAAGTTTGCCAGTGAACACCTGGATGATGCCGAGAGTGATTGGGAGAAGGTGCTGTGGTCAGATGAGACAAAAATTGAGCTCTTTGGCATGAACTCAACTCGCCGTGTTTGGAGGAAGAGAAATGCTGCCTATGACCCAAAGAACACCGTCCCCACTGTCAAGCATGGAGGTGGAAATGTTATGTTTTGGGGGTGTTTCTCTGCTAAGGGCACAGGACTACTTCACCGCATCAATGGGAGAATGGATGGGGCCATGTACCGTACAATTCTGAGTGACAACCTCCTTCCCTCCGCCAGGGCCTTAAAAATGGGTCGTGGCTGGGTCTTCCAGCACGACAATGACCCAAAACATACAGCCAAGGCAACAAAGGAGTGGCTCAGGAAGAAGCACATTAGGGTCATGGAGTGGCCTAGCCAGTCACCAGACCTTAATCCCATTGAAAACTTATGGAGGGAGCTGAAGCTGCGAGTTGCCAAGCGACAGCCCAGAACTCTTAATGATTTAGAGATGATCTGCAAAGAGGAGTGGACCAAAATTCCTCCTGACATGTGTGCAAACCTCATCATCAACTACAGAAGACGTCTGACCGCTGTGCTTGCCAACAAGGGTTTTGCCACCAAGTATTAGGTCTTGTTTGCCAGAGGGATTAAATACTTATTTCCCTCTGCAGAATGCAAATAAATTCATATACTTTCCACAATGTGATTTTCCGGATTTAATTTGTGATGTGCTATCTCTCACTGTTACCAATAACCTACCCTTCAATTATGGGCTGCTCATGTCTTTGTCAGTGGGCAAACTTACAAAATCAGCAAGGGATCAAATACTTATTTCCACCACTGTATCTCTATTCATGAATTCTTGAAAAGTCCAGCCTTATCCGATGTGCTCTTGACATTCAAAAAGTCCCGACAGGGAAACCCTGTTTCGCTAAATAATATAGCTGCTTCAAGGGAATCTTTCAAAATAACAGCAAATCCAAGCCTTTAAAATATCTCCGTCTCCAAATCTCACTGGAACAGAAAATGGTTTTCAGGATTTCCGCAATGAATGTGCATACACTTTCTCCTCGGTATGCACATCTATCTTTTCCCTATTCATTAAGAATATCTTGAAAACCTAACTGGCTGGGTGTGTCCTGACGACTAAAGAGCTAAAAGGGACCCCGGACATCCTGGAGTGCTTATATATTTATTTATGCATTTGTATCCCACATTTTCCCACCTCTTTGCAGGCTCAATGTGGCTTACAATATATCGTGAATAGTGGAAACATATAAGAAAGTATACATTTAGTATAATAGAGGGTCTTGGGCAACATGATAATGATAAAACATAATAGTAGATTAACAAGCAGAAAGGCAGTTCTGAATGTATGTATAGGAGTTTATATTTGTTGGTCTTTGTGGTATGCTTTGCTAAAGAGATGGGTCTTCAGTATTTTGCGGAAGTTAGTTAGTTCATAGATTGTTTTTAAGTTGCGCGGCAGTGCGTTCCAGAATTGTGTGCTCAGGTTGGAAAAGGTTGACGCATGTGTTAGTTTGTATTTTAGACCTTTACAGTTGGGGAAGTGAAGATTAAGGAACCTGTAGTACAATACTCTCTCCCTTGTCTGTATTCATTAAGGCTTCAAAAAAAATGAAAAAAATAGGAGGAAAAGACCTCATTTAGACCTTGACTCACAAATTTGGAAATAAATATTTCCTCTATGTGTGGTTGGTCAAAAAGTCATCACTGGTCTAAAAACCTCCTTTCACCATTGTTGAACAAGACGAAAAAATTGAAAATTTTATTTAACGATAACTTTCATTCAACAACTGAAAATGGTGACATGTGACTTGGCCTTTAGCATATTGTCAGCTGCTCTATTTATGTCTGCGCGCTGTAAACACCGCAGCTCCCAGTTAGAGGTCCCTACGGGGACCAGTTTCGCCGTGGCTTCGTCCGGAGACCTCCTCTCTTCCAGTGACAATCTGGAATTCAAAAAAATATAGGACAACACTTCGATGTGAAATAGCAATTGAAAAACAGAGAGAAAAGAAAAGAACTCCTTCTAAAAAGACAAACACCCAAACGCTGTAGGAAATATAAGAGGTGGGTGTTTGTCTTTTCAGAAGGAGAGATGACTTTTTGACCAACCACATGTAGAGGAAATATTTGTTCCCAAATTTGTGAGTCAAGGTCTAAATGAAGTCTTTTCCTCCTATTTTTTTCATTTTATTCATTTTTTAATTATTTTGAAGCCTTAATGAATACAGACAAGGGAGAGAATATTGTACATAAGACCATATGAATATTATAGAAATTTCTCTACTGCACACGTATATGGTATAGAGATCCATAGATTAGTTGGTTGTGCTTAGGAACCTGAACATTCAAGGCAGGGGGGTTCTTCTGTACCTGCAGCTTGCTGAGTTTATTCTTCTATTTACTACTACTACTACTACTTAACATTTCTAAAGCGCTACTAGGGTTACGCAGCGCTGTACAATTTAACATAGAAGGACAGTCCCTGCTCAAAGAGCTTACAATCTAAAGGACATGTGAACAGTCAGTCTGATAGGGGCAGTCAAATTGGGGCAGTCTGGATTTCCTGAAAGAGTTAGGTGCCGAACGCAGCATTGAAGAGGTGAGCTTTAAGCAAAGACTTGTATTTGGAGCCATCAGCACGTTTACTTGCCACTGAACTTTTAGTCAGGTAGCAGGCCCCACAGAGCTCCCTCCCAACCCCCTTCTCCAGCTATCTTGGTGGAGATTCTTCAAGATCAGGAACACTTGCCCCTCCATTGCATGTCATGCAAGAGAGCAGGCATTTAACCCCTAAAATGACTGCATTTCCTGCCAGTAGGATGTGATGATTAATAAGGCACTATATCTGATGGGTAATAAAATGTTTCGTTATCATACCAGGCTCTGCTCAGCTGAGAAATTGGCGCCACTCAGAGTAAACTGTTCAGCAGCAGCTGTACTGGGGAAATTCAAATAAAAATACAGTAGTTTGTCATCCAGTGGATATGTTGAGCTAATACTCAAACTGACTTGTGTATTCCCTGGTGGCTGTCAATTATATAGGTGCACTGTCTATATATTTTCATATGTTACACAGGTAATCTTGGGCCCAAAAGCCCTTTCAATGGTGGAACACTGTCTATATAGTGAAGGGTTGGAGGGATGAAGGAGTGAGGGAGAAATTGTGAAATTTTGTCTGATATTGGTGATGATCATTATCTGGATAATCTGTCCGTTTAGTTAAGGCCTGCTCATAGCAAGTCTTAAATGGATAGCAGCGGTGGTGGTGATGAACAAATTATATGCATATAAGTAATACATGTGTATGCAACTCTTGAGGACTGTTTTCAGATTTCGCAGATAATTTCTCTACCTGCAGACTGTGAAGAATGCACGTACTTTCACTTTGAAACTTGCTATATGCATATAAGTAATACGTGTGTATGCAACTCTTGAGGACTGTTTTCAGATTTCGCAGATAATTTCTCTACCTGCAGACTGTGAAGAATGCACGTACTTTCACTTTGAAACTTGCTATAGGTACAAAGTACCCCTGGATCTCAGTCTGCACCTACTTGTTTTATATTTTGTTCTTGAAAAATAAGACGCATAGAACTGAAAATGCAGTCTGTGAGTACTTTTTGTTCCCCAGCCCAAACATACCCTTCGGAACATATCTCAGTGTGGTCAAAAATAACTGGTATAAATGTTTATTGCTTCAGTTCACCCACGGTCCTTCCTGGTCATGGTACAGTAGTTAAAACCTCATCAGCTGTCAAAAGCCACTTGTGGTTAAAAGTATTTATCATTGGGATACTTTGAGGGTGTGAGAGGAAAGAGGAGAAATAATAAAATGTTATTTTACTGTTTAGTTAATCTTAGAGACTAGTCCCTTCCCTGACAGGTAAGCTGCCAGCTGTTCCAGCACGTGGTCTTCAGCCCAGCAGGAGGATGTAAGACCTCAATCTTCTGTGGTCCTTGAGTGTTCAAGGGAGAGCACATGTGGCATTCCACTTGCACTTTGTTTTAGATGAGGAATAGGAAGGTTTGAGGTTGCTGTTGCACCTACATTTTTCAAAGTTTTTTTTCATGGGGGTGGGGGAGGGCGAAAGAGGAAAACCTGTTGCAGGGTAAATTTTCAAAATTTAAAGGGAATGGAAGCAGGTAAGAGACAAGTGGTTAGATTTCTGTAGGGAGAAGGCATTATTATTATTATTATTAGTAGTAGTAGTGTGTTGTATTTAAAGAGTGCTTAAGGAGGGAAGGGGAGGCAGGCTTTTTTTTTTTATTATTTATAGCATTTTTAAATTATAAATATTCATAAAATAATTGAATTCTACAGGAATAAAAAAAATAAATTCTTTGAAAAGATTTTTAAGGAAATTTTTTAAAAAATGGTTTAGCCGATTAGTATCTGCTTTCTCGGCAATAACTGGCTACGTTCACTCTGGACAATCCAGATGTGCTAAATCTAGCTGGCCAAAATTTGACAAGCTAGATTTAGGAGAAATTCAGCTGAAATCCAAGGTTCATCTGAATGTTCTGCTAAAAATAACTGGCTAAAACTAGCTGGTTATGTCGCTCAGTTGATATTGCCGTCATTATATGTAAGATACATTGGTCATTCAACTATGCTTGTGTATGTGGATGCTGAAGCTGATATTTCCCTCATACCCACAAAAAAGGTTGGGGGGGGGGGGGGAGATTTAAAATCAGAGTAATTTAAGATTGCCCAGATGCTACATTTATATATAGAGAGAGCTTGACTGAAGTCTATAATAGCTGACATAAAACCTGCTCAGATGTGTGTTTGAGAGAAGGAGAATTGTAGACTGGTGTTTAGTATATTGGTTTACATTTATTTATTACAATTTATATACCCCCTTAGTGGCCAAAATCATTCAAGGTGGTTTACAATATGCAGCTAGCAAGTTTTGAAACCAACAGATGACATTCTATGGTCAGTAAATTCATCTAACCAAACAAGGCAGTCACTTGGGAGAAGGAAGTAGAGAGCTGCATGGGAACGGGGATAGTGCTCCAAGTCTATGGGGATCATGCAGGGATGGACCCAGGTCTTGCTCAGTCTCCATGGAAGTGCATGGCAATCTGAGCTTTGCCTTCCCTCCCCCGAGCTGCAGTGTGCCCTCCAGGCACATACCTCAAGGCACCCTGGTGGTCTAGTGTCTTCTTTGCGGCAGGAAAGATCCCACTCTTGGAAGTCTTGCGAGGCCACTGCTTGAAGTCTTGGCAGCCATTTTTTTAAAATGGCGACAGCGAGAGGATCAGCAGCAGCGAGCAGTAAAAAGTGGGATCTTTCCTGCCCCAAAGAAGCCACTAGACCACCAGGGTGCCTTGAGGTATGTGCTGGGAGGGCACCCAGGGCTGGAGGGGATGTGGATTGATGGAACTGTAACTAGCAAGGAGGTTCGTCTGTGTTTCCCCTTCCTCACGCAGCCATCTTCACCGTACACTAAAAACAAAGCAAGCAAACCTCTGCATCCACTTTGTCGTTCTTTATTGTTGGTGGCATTTTTATTTAATCTGATTTATATTTTCAAACATATCAACTTGTGTAGCACATGGATGTACACAGAGGAAGTATAAAGCAGAATAACTTTTCATAGGTAGAGTAGTAGTAATTTGTTATAAATTGTAATCAGGGTGTCATTTGGAGGGGCTGGTTATAGGAACACCCTAGCACTATTATATTCCTGCAGAGATTTTTTTTTTTTTCTGGTGAAGGGCCACGAAAACAGACAACATGTTATGAGAATCAGGTCCTCAACATTCAAAGTTTCTATTTATATACTTATTTATTTATTTATGACATTTATATCCCACATTAAACATTAATTAGGTTAAAACCTGGGAGCATTTAAAAGCTTTTTTTTTTTTTTTGTGCCTGCATCAAAAGAAAAAGAACAGCTGTACAAAATAACAATCCCAAGATTTAATCTCTGGTAAAAGTCAAAATGTCAATTATCCAAAAAGCCAGAGAATCATAGAATGGAGTAAAAATATATATATATAGATAGAGAAAACCAACTCGACACTCCCAATATTAAAAGTTGTTTTTTTTTTTTTTAAAGAATTACATTTTTTGAAAGTGGAGAGTTCTCAGAGTGTAAACTCACCCAAACGTATTACGGAGAAGTTCTGTAATTGAGAAACTTGTCCACCCTCAGAGATATAAGTCACTGTGGTGCAGTCTCGTTTGGGTGAGTTTACACTCTGAGAACTCTCCACTTTGAAAAAATGTAATTCTTTTAAAAAAAATTTCAATATTGGGAGTGTCGAGTTGGTTTTCTCTCTCTCTATTTTTTACTCCATTCTATGATTCTCTGGCTTTTTGGATAATCAAAAGAAAAAGATGGCATGTGGGAACTTGCTTTTTGTTTTGTGGATTGCAGTGGTATATTATAAAAATGCACTTGCCTTTTTTTTTAAATGCCCAGTTGGGTATATATATTAATCTCAACTTTGTTAAATATTTGACATATCCATCTACTTGCTCCCATGATATAACTGAATTCTATTATTCTGTCTCATTGTATTTTCAAATGTAAGCTACATTGAACCCGAGTTTGCTTGGGGTAATGTGTGATATAAATGTTTTTAAAAAGTCCCTTATTTCTAATAATATTTTTACTATTGTTTTCAATAGCGTTTGCTATTGTTTTGGGTGAACCAGTGTGCTGGCAATCTCCGCCTACTGGCTTCAGCCCATTTAATGGGCTAGATAGGCTCGCCCCGTCTCCTGTTTTATGTAACCTTGGTAAGAATGGTGGAGGGAGTGTGGATGCAGGGAAGAGGGAAAAAAGATTAGTAAGGGGACATACGTGGAGGAATAGGGAAGAGAAAAGGGGAAATTGAGCACATTGGATAGAAGGGATGGAGAGGAAGGGGGAACAATTCTGCTCATGGATGGAAAGGAAAGGGGGGCATGCTGCTCGTGGATGTTTGCTTTTTTGGATATGTGTATCTTAATTTTGTATTTAGCAGAGTACGGAAAAAGTTATTTATGTTACTTTTGCTAGTATTTTTACTGCTTATAGAATCTGGCTTTCTTGGGGGGGGGGGGGGGGGGGGGGGTCAAAGTGACTGCAGCACAAGAGCTGGGGACTGGGATGGAGGAGATTATTTGAGGTGGAGACAGGCATGGATGGGCTAGATTTCTGTCCCCATGTAACTCTCTAGAAGGAAGTAATAGTAAAAGGAGTTATTAATATAGTATAGCTGGGTCTTGGCACTTAATCTAGCCCAGTGTCATTCTAGAAAACACTAAAGATGTGCATGGCCTTTTGTGTTGTATGACTAATGTGCATAATTCTTTGAAAAGAAGAGCACTGACTTTTGTACAAGAGGTGAGACATACATCTTGATCTGTTACTAACTATGCTATTCATTCTATTCCCCCTCCTAATTTGAGAGTCTGTAGATTTTTAGTACTAATTAAGGGTTTCTATGTTGCATGGCTGATCTAAAGCCTATATGAGTCTGAGCCTGAGTTACAAGTTGTCAGCCTTTTGTATTGAAACCTGATCAATAATATTTTAAACTGTAAAGCTGCCCTATAGCTAATTGTCCTAGACCAAGAGTTCTCAACCCATTCTTTGGGACACACCTAGCCAGTCAGGTTTTCAGGATAGCCACAATGAATATGCATGAGATAAATTTGCATACAATGAAAACCTGACTGATTAGGTGTGTCCAGAGGACTAGGTTGAGAACCCATGACCTAGATTGTGACAGATCAATAAACAAGCTTGCCTCCAGGCATCATAGAAATTCTAAAAATAAGTACATTTTTTAAGCTGTTAAAACAAAAAAGTTTCATCTAGATTTTTTTTCTGTTCTTTACTAAAAAGTTTCAAGAGACACAGAAGTCCAAACTGGAAAGACACTTAAAATCAGGGGTGTCCAACCTCGGCCCTCACTAGGTTGGGTTTTTAGGATTTCCCCAATGAATATGCATGAGATTTGTTTGCTTACAATGGTGGCATTGCATTCAAATAGATCTCATGCATATTCATTGGGGAAATCTTGAAAACCCAACTGGATTGTGGCCCTCAAGGACCAAGGTTAGACAACCGTGCTTTAAATCCTTGTCTTCCCATGCCGTTTGGAGTCCAGTGAAGCTTTATAAACTGTGCTTTGTCAGAAAAATATTGCCTTGTTAAACTAGTTTAGCCCCTTTTTCCTTGTATGTTAAACAGAGTCTGCAGCCTGAAAGAAATGCAGTGTAGAGGACATGCAGTGTAGAGGACATACCATTCCACAGTCAAATCTTGCTAAATCACCTTCTTCTTGTTTTCCTCCAGTACAGTGCCTGAAGAAAATGATCATATTGCTGGCATGACTCGAAAGGCTCCACCTGCCGAAGATGTGTCTGGGGTGGTGGAAATGGCCTCTAAAGTAGCTGCTGCTTCTCAAGCTATTCAACTGTCAGAAGAGGTGAGTCCTGCAGCAGTTCCAGCAAAGAGCTCCAGCAAAGGAAAGCAGCAAATAGATGTGAAAGCCGAACTGGAGAAAAGACAAGGAGGAAAACAATTGCTCAATCTGGTAATAATTGGTAAGATTATTTTTACTTCTTCACTGCAATAGCACTCTGCTGTTAGCTGGTCTCTTGTTCTAAGTTAGTTTTAATATTGTTTTAAGTCAGCATAAATACAAACAGTCACAGGGACATGCTACAGTTGTACTTTTCATAATTTAAAGGTGGTATAAGTTCCAACATTCATCTAATGTTGGCTATATATATTAGCATACTATCCAGAATCGGAGATAAATGTTGTAGACAGAGTGCTGCCCTTGACATTCCCCTGCACTGCTTCTGACACGCCTTCATTGGCCCTATACATTTTAGTGGCTTAAATGTTTTGTTTTGCCCTTTTGTGAAACACTGGCTTATATGTTTTTATATGTTTTGGCCACAAAAATGTATAGTTGCTGGGACTGAGATGCTTAAAGTGCAAATATCGATTGTAAAATGACCTCATAACCTTTTTTACTTCATTGATTTTCAAATGATCATACACCAACCACACTAGTACATAATTTCCCTTCGCCCTCACATAAGTGGTACTGTCTTCCCCTTGTTAATAACTACCACAGTAGGTTAAATTCAGATTTGAAGATAAACACCGCATAGTGTGGAATAACCTTTCAAATAATACAAAAATGAGCACACTCCATTGACGTATTGATCTAGCCATGGCTTTGGGAAGAGTCTGTTCAACATATTTCCTCTTTGGCTGCTCATTGGATCCTGGTGGTCCTAGATTGGTCTTGGTGTCTGTGGTATGCCAGTATGATCAGGTTTCTAGTAGGGGATCTGCTCCAGTTTCCTCAGGCTGGGATTGCATCATCAAGACCTGGCCCTTAGTTGAAGTTGATGTGCAATTATTATTCGTTTTCAGTTGTGGCCACTCTCCTGAAGAGACACAGGGTCTCCATTTTATTTATTTATTTATTTATTTTGTAGCATTTGTATCCCACCAATTTGCAGGCTCAATGTGGCTTACATTTGCCGTAATGGCGGTTGCCAATTCCGGGTAACAGAATTACAAATGGTATTGCGTTAAGGTGTATCCATACATGGTAACATACATGGAATAAAATATAAATGGAACAGATCATGGTATATATATATATATATATATATATATATATATATATATATACCATGTGCATACATACATGGTGAAGAAGAATACATTATGGTATTGCATGAAGGTTCCTGAGTACTACATTGGATTGTAACATACATTAGATCATCGACTATAGTGAGATCCTATTCGACATAAGGTTTAAAGTGGTAGTGCTTGATCATTGAAAGTAAAGAGGTTAAGAGTCACTCGATAAAAGTTCGGTTTTGTAGAAATCGTGTATAATATTGTTATTTGGTATTTAAGATGGATGTTTATTGTATGCCTTCTTGAAAAGATCTGTTTTCAGTAGCCTTCGGAAGATGGTTAGGTCTTTTGTTGTTTTTATGGCCTTCGGTAGTGCGTTCCATAGCTGCGTGCAGATGTATGAGAAGCTGGTCGCTTATGTGGATTTATATTTTAGCCCTTTACAGTTAGGATAGTAGAGATTGAGGAATGTGTGTGATGATCTTTTTGTGTTCCTAATAGGCAAGTCTATAAGGTCTGACATGTAGGTCGGGGCTTCCCCATGGACGATTTTTTGGACCAGGGTGCAAACTTTGAACGCAATTTTTTCTTTTAGTGGGAACCAGTGTAGTTTTTCTCTTAGGGGTTTGGCGCTTTCGTATTTTGCTTTCCCAAATATGAGTCTAGCTACTGTATTTTGAGCAGTTTGAAGCTTCTTAATGATTTGTTCTTTGCATCCGGCATAGATGGCGTTGCAGTAGTCTTAGATGACTTAGCACCATTGATTGTACTAGGCTGTGGAGTTGGTACACCAAACCTTCAACTCCGACTCCTACTAATATTAGGCTTTAACTTTTTTTGTTCTAGGTCTAAAGTATTCATAAATATAAGTTAAATTTGCTAGTACTTTAGACATCTAAGTATAAAATAATACATGTACCATCATATATAATAAAAACCAACCTCAACGTTCTGAAGCTGACTCCCTGGCTTCAGTGAAGGTTTTGAAGCTTCTGAAGCTCAGGCTCCATCTTTGTAAGCTTCACCCTCGAGTACTTCCGGGTTCGTCACAAGCAGAAGTGACCAACCACATGAGGTTTCTCGGCTTCAGAATGTGGGAGGTGCATTCTATTAAATAGGATTGGTCAGTTCCTTGAAGCACAGCCAGAGCTCAGCGTCCTGCACAGTAACGCTCAGACACCAGAGAGAGGGAGGGAGGGGGGGCCTGACACCAGAGAGGGGAGGGGGGGAGGTATCTCTGTCACACACACACTCTCTCACAGTCAATGTCTTTCTCTCTCTCACTCTCACACACTGTCTCTCACACACTCTGTCTCACACTGTATCACATTCACTCTCTATGTGTCACACAGTCACTCACACTCTCTCTTGGTCTCATACACTCAGTCTCACAGAGAGTCTGTGTCTCACACACTCTCTCTCGCACACATTGTATCTGTGTGAAACACACTCTCTCTCTCACACACTGTCTCTCACATACGCACTTGCACACACTCTCATTCTCACACACACACTCTCTCTCACAGACACACTTGCACCCAGACTCACTCTCTCTCTCACACACACACACTCTCGCACATACACTCTCTCAAAACATACACACTCCGAGGAAAACCTTGCTAGCGCCCGTTTCATTTGTGTCAGAAACGGGCCTTTTTTACTAGTATATTATAATGTAAGTTTTTATTTTGAAGCTGTGGTCAGTCAGTACGTTTTTACTGACTCTAGCTTGATTCAAAATTGCTTCTGGCTGCCCTGGCTTTTATATTGTTATGATGCATAATAAATGCCACAAACGTTTTTTTTTCCCAGGTCATGTTGATGCTGGAAAAAGTACTCTTATGGGTCACTTACTTTACCTGCTTGGAAATGTTAACAAAAGAACCATGCATAAATATGAACAGGAATCTAAAAAGGCTGGAAAAGCTTCATTTGCATATGCTTGGGTATTGGATGAGACTGGCGAAGAAAGAGAAAGGTAGTTTATTGTTCCATGTAATATCTGTTACACAGTATTTTGAATGGGGGATCAAATTACAGCTCCTTCATTGTACCCAACTTACTGGGCAGACCAGATGGACTATGTTGGTCTTTCTCCGAGGACAAGCAGGCTGCTTGTTCTCACTGATGGGTGACGTCCACGGCAGCCCCTCCAATCGGAAACTTCACTAGCAAAGTCCTTTGCTAGCCCTCGCGCGCCCGCGCGCACCGCGCATGCGCGGCCGTCTTCCCGCCCGAAACCGGCTCGAGCCGGCCAGTCTTCTTTTGTCCGCACTCGGTACGGTCGTGTTTTCGCCGTGTCGAGCCCCGGAAAGTCGACCTCGCGCGTCCAATTGTTTGAACGTGTTTTTTTCCTTCGGGAAAGTTTTGTCATAGTCGGGAAGTGCTCCGGAAACCCCCCGCCGGGTTTCGTGTAAATCCTCCCCGTATTTCCAGCTTTTTTGCCCCGGTAAGTTTTCTTTCGTCGTCGGGGTAGGCCTTTTTTCGGCCTCGGTCGAGATTTTTTCTCCCTCTAAATTTGGTGCTTCGAATTTCGCCATTTCGGCTTTTGATTTCGCCGGCGTGATTTTTCCGCCCATGACATCGAAGCCTTCCAGCGGCTTCAAGAAGTGCACCCAGTGCGCCCGGGTTATCTCGCTCACTGATCGACACTCGTCGTGTCTTCAGTGTCTGGGGGCCGAGCACCGCCCTCAGAACTGCAGTCTGTGTTCCCTGCTTCAAAGGCGGACTCAGGTAGCGAGACTAGCCCAGTGGAACGTGTTGTTCTCGGGCTCTTCGTCGGCATCGGCACCGGGATCTTCGAGTGCATCGACGTCGTCAGCGTCCAGACCATCTTCCTCGGCCGCCCCTGCATCGAGTGCATCGAGGCATCGGGCCTCTGCATCGGCGCCGAGACATCGGATAGCTGCATCGACGTCGGTGGTACCAGGACCTCGTCTGCTGATGTCGTCGGACGGTGGTGCATCGGGTGGAGTGCAGGTGAGGGCTGTCCATTCCCCTGCTGGTGGCGGTGAGCCCTCGGGTGGGTCTCCGCCTACCCTGAGGGCTCCTGCGGTACAGCCCCCCCGAGATCGACCTTCTTCAGTCTCGGCCCCGAGGAAGCGACGGGTGGATTCGACGTCCTCCTCGTCGGTGCCGGGGAGCTCCGGTGACATGCTTCGGAAGAAATCGAAGAAGCATCGACACCGGTCTCCTCCCCGTGTCGGCACCGAGAGCTCTGGGTCGCCGAGGGATTCGGCACCCAGCAGGCATCGGCACCGAGAGGACCGCTCACCCTCTGTTCAGGAGGTGTCGATGCGCTCCGCTCTGGACAGCCCGGAACAGCCTCCACGCCCGGAACAGGTACTGACGTCGACGCCTGCATCGACCCCTCAGCCTTTCTCTGCAGCCGCTCTAAACGAGAGCCTCCGGGCCGTTCTCCCAGAGATTCTGGGAGAGCTGTTGCGCCCTACCCCTCCGGTACCGGCGGTGCTTGCGCCACCGGTACCGTCGAGCGTGGCGCCGGCTGGCCCATCGCCCAGGTTGAGGTCCCCGACGTCGGTACCGCGTGCGGTACCGACCGCGGCCACCTCCCAGGAAGGCTCCCCGACTACGTCGGCGGAGGGAGCTTCGCCGATGCGGGCGAGGGAGTCTACCTCTCGACGCCCCCATCGTGGACAGGGTTCCACGGAGTCGAGCAGGGCGAGGTTGCAGACACAGGTCCGTGAACTTGTGTCTGACACCGAGGGTGAGGCCTCGTGGGAGGAAGAGGAAGATCCCAGATATTTCTCTGACGAGGAGTCTGGGGGTCTTCCGTCTGATCCCACTCCCTCTCCTGAGAGACAGCTTTCTCCTCCCGAGAGTCTGTCTTTTGCCTCCTTTGTCCGGGAGATGTCTACGGCCATCCCCTTCCCGGTGGTTGTGGAGGACGAGCCCAGGGCTGAAATGTTTGAGCTCCTGGACTATCCTTCTCCACCTAAGGAAGCGTCCACTGTTCCCTTGCACCATGTCCTGAAGAAGACATTGCTTGCGAACTGGACCAAACCATTAACTAATCCCCACATTCCCAAGAAGATCGAGTCCCAGTACCGGATCCATGGGGACCCAGAGCTGATGCGCACTCAGTTGCCTCATGACTCTGGAGTTGTGGATTTGGCCCTAAAGAAGGCTAAGAGTTCTAGGGAACATGCTTCGGCGCCCCCGGGCAAGGACGCTAGAACCTTAGACTCCTTTGGGAGGAAGGCCTACCATTCCTCTATGCTCGTGTCCAAGATCCAGTCTTACCAGCTCTACACGAGCATACACATGCGGAATAATGTGCGGCAGTTGGCGGGCTTGGTTGATGCTCTTCCCCCTGAGCAAGCCAAGCCTTTTCAGGAGGTGGTCAGGCAGCTGAAGGCGTGCAGAAAATTCCTGGCCAGAGGAGTTTATGACACTTTTGATGTTGCGTCCAGGGCCGCTGCTCAAGGTGTGGTGATGCGCAGGCTCTCATGGCTGCGTGCCGCCGACCTGGAGAATAGAGTCCAGCAGCGGATTACGGACTTGCCTTGCCGTGCGGATAACATTTTTGGCGAAAAAGTCGAGCAGGTGGTAGAGTCTCTCCACCAGCGGGACACCGCATTCGACAAGTTCGCCCGCCGGCAGCCTTCAGCTTCTACCTCTACAGGTAGACGATTTTTCGGGGGAAGGAAGACTGTTCCCTATACTTCTGGCAAGCGTAGGTACAATCCTCCTTCCCGACAGCCTGCGGCCCAGGCTAAGCCCCAGCGCGCTCGCTCTCGTCAGCAGCGTGCGAATCAGCAAGGCCCCGCGGCTCCCCAGCAAAAGCAAGGGGCGAGCTTTTGACTGGCTCCAGCAGAGCATAGCCGACACCCAAGTGTCAGTGCCGGGCGACCTGCCTGTCGGAGGGAGGTTGAAAGCTTTTCACCAAAGGTGGCCTCTCATAACCTCCGATCAGTGGGTTCTCCAAATAGTCCGGCAAGGATACTCCCTCAATTTGGCCTCTCAACCTCCAAATTGTCCACCGGGAGCTCAGTCCTACAGCTTCCAGCACAAGCAGGTACTTGCAGAGGAACTCTCCGCCCTTCTCAGCGCCAATGCGGTCGAGCCCGTGCCATCCGGGCAAGAAGGGCTGGGGTTCTATTCCAGGTACTTCCTTGTGGAAAAGAAAACAGGGGGGATGCGTCCCATCCTAGACCTAAGGGCCCTGAACAAATATCTCGTAAAAGAAAAGTTCAGGATGCTTTCCCTGGGCACCCTTCTCCCCATGATTCAGCAAAACGATTGGCTATGCTCTCTGGACTTGAAGGATGCCTACACACACATCCCGATACTGCCAGCTCACAGACAGTATCTGCGATTTCAGCTGGGCGCACGCCACTTCCAGTACTGTGTGCTACCCTTTGGGCTCGCCTCTGCGCCCAGGGTGTTCACAAAGTGCCTAGCTGTGGTAGCAGCGGCGCTTCGCAGGCTGGGGGTGCACGTGTTCCCATATCTCGACGATTGGCTGGTGAAGAACACATCCGAGGCAGGAGCCCTGCAGTCCATGCAGATGACTATTCGCCTCCTGGAGCTACTGGGGTTTGTGATAAATTACCCAAAGTCCCATCTTCTCCCAGTGCAGAAACTCGAATTCATCGGAGCCCTGCTGGATTCTCGGACGGCTCGCGCCTATCTCCCAGAGGCGAGGGCCAACAACTTGTTGTCCCTCGTCTCGCGGGTACGAGCGTCCCAGCAGATCACAGCTCGGCAGATGTTGAGATTGCTGGGCCACATGGCCTCCACAGTTCATGTGACTCCCATGGCCCGCCTTCACATGAGATCTGCTCAATGGACCCTAGCCTCCCAGTGGTATCAGGCCGCCGGGGGTCTAGAGGACGTGATCCACCTGTCCACGAGTTTTCTCGAATCCCTGTATTGGTGGACGATTTGCTCCAATTTGACTCTGGGACGTCCCTTCCAAATTCCTCAGCCTCAAAAAGTGCTGACCACGGATGCGTCTCTCCTGGGATGGGGAGCTCATGTCGATGGGCTTCACACCCAAGGAAGGTGGTCCCTCCAAGAAAGCGATCTACAGATCAATCTTCTGGAGTTGCGAGCGATCTGGAACGCTCTGAAGGCTTTCAGAGATCGGCTGTCCCACCAAATTATCCAAATTCAGACAGACAATCAGGTTGCCATGTACTATGTCAACAAGCAGGGGGGCACCGGATCTCGCCCCCTGTGTCAGGAAGCCGTCAGCATGTGGCTCTGGGCTCGCCGTCAAGGCATGGTGCTCCAAGCCACATATCTGGCAGGCGTAAACAACAGTCTGGCCGACAGGTTGAGCAGGATTATGCAACCTCACGAGTGGTCGCTCAATTCCCGTGTGGTGCGACAGATCTTCCAGGCGTGGGGCACCCCCCTGGTGGATCTCTTCGCATCTCAAGTGAACCACAAGGTCCCTCAGTTCTGTTCCAGGCTTCAGGCCCACGGCAGACTGGCGTCGGATGCCTTCCTCCTGGATTGGGGGGAAGGTCTGCTGTATGCTTATCCTCCCATTCCTCTGGTGGGGAAGACTTTGTTGAAACTCAAGCAAGACCGAGGCACCATGATTCTGATTGCTCCCTTTTGGCCGCGTCAGATCTGGTTCCCTCTTCTTCTGGAGTTATCCTCCGAAGAACCGTGGAGATTGGAGTGTTTTCCGACCCTCATCACGCAGGACGAAGGGGCTCTTCTGCATCCCAACCTCCAGTCCCTGGCTCTCACGGCCTGGATGTTGAGGGCGTAGACTTTGCCTCTTTGGGTCTGCCAGAGGGTGTCTCCCGCATCTTGCTTGCTTCCAGGAAAGACTCCACTAAGAGAAGTTACTTCTTTCATTGGAGGAGGTTTGCCGTCTGGTGTGACAGCAAGGCCCTAGATCCTCGCTCTTGTCCTACACAGACCCTGCTTGAATACCTTCTCCACTTGTCTGAGTCTGGTCTGAAGACCAACTCCGTAAGGGTTCACCTTAGTGCAATCAGTGCATACCATTACCAAGTGGAAGGTAAGCCGATCTCAGGACAGCCTTTAGTTGTTCGCTTCATGAGAGGTTTGCTTTTGTCAAAGCCCCCTGTCAAGCCTCCTACAGTGTCATGGGATCTCAATGTCGTTCTCACCCAGCTGATGAAACCTCCTTTCGAGCCACTGAATTCCTGCCATCCGAAGTACTTGACCTGGAAGGTCATTTTCTTGGTGGCAGTTACCTCGGCTCGTAGAGTCAGTGAGCTTCAGGCCCTGGTAGCCCAGGCCCCTTACACCAAATTTCATCACAACAGAGTAGTCCTCCGCACTCACCCTAAGTTTCTGCCAAAGGTTGTGTCGGAGTTCCATCTGAACCAGTCAATTGTCTTGCCAACATTCTTTCCCCGTCCTCATTCCTGCCCTGCTGAACGTCAGCTGCACACATTGGACTGCAAGAGAGCATTGGCCTTCTATCTGGAGCGGACACAGCCCCACAGACAGTCCGCCCAATTGTTTGTTTCTTTTGATCCCAACAAGAGGGGAGTGGCTGTAGGGAAACGCACCATATCAAATTGGCTAGCAGATTGCATTTCCTTCACTTACGCCCAGGCTGGGCTGGCTCTTGAGGGTCATGTCACGGCTCATAATGTTAGAGCCATGGCAGCGTCGGTAGCCCACTTGAAGTCAGCCACCATGGAGGAAATTTGCAAAGCTGCGACGTGGTCATCTGTCCACACATTCACATCTCATTACTGCCTGCAGCAGGATACCCGACGCGACAGTCGGTTCGGGCAGTCAGTTCTTCAGAACCTGTTTGGGCTTTAGGATCCAACTCCACCCCCCGAGGGCCCTGTTTGTTCTGTTCCAGGCTACACTCTCAGTTAGTTGGTAAATTTTTAGGTCAATCTCAGTTATGTCCTCGCCGTTGCGAGGCCCAATTGACCAATGTTGTTGTTTTGAGTGAGCCTGGGGGCTAGGGATACCCCATCAGTGAGAACAAGCAGCCTGCTTGTCCTCGGAGAAAGCGAATGCTACATACCTGTAGAAGGTATTCTCCGAGGACAGCAGGCTGATTGTTCTCACAAACCCGCCCGCCTCCCCTTTGGAGTTGTGTCTTCCCTTGAAGTGTATTGTCTTGCTACATACTGGACTGGCCGGCTCGAGCCGGTTTCGGGCGGGAAGACGGCCGCGCATGCGCGGTGCGCGCGGGCGCGCGAGGGCTAGCAAAGGACTTTGCTAGTGAAGTTTCCGATTGGAGGGGCTGCCGTGGACGTCACCCATCAGTGAGAACAATCAGCCTGCTGTCCTCGGAGAATACCTTCTACAGGTATGTAGCATTCGCTTTATATGCCATCATGTACTATGTTACTGTGTTTAGCTTTGGGAAAAAAATCATTTAGTAGGCCAGTTCCTGCCTTCCTAGTTGTTAACCTGTTTGGCTTTCAGGATATCTAAGAAAAATGCATGGAATTATTTTGCGTACACTGTCTTCAGTGTATATATGGAGTGGTGGATAAAAACCCAGTTGCCCTGGTGCCCAAAATTTTGCTTAGTGGTTATGGGAGGGAGAGTGGAGCACAAGCAGCTCTTGGCTGGAGAAAGCATTGATTGTTGGGGCAGAGCAGTGACCGAGTTAGATTTCACTACTTTATTTACTTGCAGAATCATAGATATATTGTCTACTTGATCAGCCCAAATCCTTGCAGGAGACTCCATCCTATAATAAACAGTGTAAATACTGAAAAATTGAGAGGACCAAATATTTTCTGATTTTTCCAATCAATAAAAATTTTGTTTTATCTTGATTTTAAACTTTAATTTATGCCACGTTGTCCAATCTTCTATTACATCTAAACTTTCCTTTATCTTAGCCAGTATATTTCCTTGATATTGGAGAAGGGAGAATATAATTGAAATATCATTTGCATAAATGTATATATTGACCCCCAACTGCTCTGATGTCTGCCCAATTAGTACAATGAAACATTGAACATTATGGGAGGACAAAGGAGATCCCTGAAGGGGACCCCACATTAGACGTGCCATGGTGTGGAAAGGGTTCCTTGCATCCTTACCCTATACGATCTATCTAACAAACAAAAAAACCCCCGAAACCAATCTAACTGGGAGATGCACCAAAGTCCAGTAAAAATTTATTTCTAAATGTAGGCGATCCTTTCTGTGCATCACTCGGAAAAGGGCTGTGCATCACTCGGAATGCACATTTGAATAGTAATTAGCTCATCAAAATAACTTTGCATACGATTATCGTTAACTGCTACAGTGACAGGAAAAGAGCCTGCAAAACCCCTTTATGCATGTCTCGCTGAGCTCTGTGCTCGTTTAAAACTGGTATAAAAACATTGTTGGCTCATTAAGTTTTGTGCATCTGAGCCTAAGTCATTTCCAGTTATTGCGATTTTACTCAATGTGAAAATCATAATGTCTTGACCAACCAGATCGAAAGCACTCGATAAGTCAAACTGCATTATTAAAGTTTCTAGTCCCTTACTTAATAATAACCTAGCTTGATTAATAATGGAACCCAAAACCGTCTCCGTACTGAATTCTGTATGTAAACCAGATTGGGCAGGATGTGAAATGTTGAAATTATCCATATATTTCTCCAGTTGCCCCACCGCCCATCCCTTCTTGATCTTCGCAGACAATGGAATGGAGGCCACTGGTCTATAATTAGTGACCTCTGACATGTCTCCTTTGGAATTTTTAAGTATTGGTGTTAAAATTATTACAAGTCTGGGAAACTGATATTTCTGAAACATATGATTCAGCCAATTCCCCAAAGGCATGAGATCTGGTTTTCTTCAAATAATTTGGACAAACATCCAATACACATGAAGATATAAGGTATTTCTTTAACAATAATTCAACTTCTAATTACATTGTATAATCGAAGTTAGACCAAATGCTATCTGCTGGTATCTGTTTAATTGTAGCCGACAACTTATTATAATTTATATCAGTTCCTGGCTGTTCTCATAAGGCTTCCACCTTTGTTCTAAAATAATTTGCTAATTGATCAGCCATAGGTGCAATTGTCTCTGCAGGTAAGAGATCATTTACCTTAATTAAACCATCGACTAACCAATTTCTTCTTATCAACTTTGTACTTTCCTATTAGTTTGGAATAGAATTCGTTTTTCAGAAGAACTATTTGAGCTTTAGATCCCTTAATTTGTTTTTTTTCTATTCTGCCTTGTCCAATATATGAATTTTCCTCCACTTCCTTTCTAGTTTTCTACATGATAAAGTAATAAGTAATTCTTTAGTAAACCATTTTGAAGAATCCCTCTTAACTTTTGTTTTCCTTTTTACTCAGCTAATATTTTAGTATTCAATTCCAATTATCTAATAAATGTACTACTGGCTGATTCTCATCCTGATGTTTTTCATCAATCTTTGTCCAAAAAACTATGGGGTCCTTTTATACTAAGGTGCGCTGAAAAATGGCTTCCAGTAGTGTAGGCGCAGGTTTGGGGCATTTGCCGATCCATTTTTCAGCGCATTTTTTTAAAAAAAAAAAATTCCGAAAATGGATGTGCTGCAAAATCAAAATTGCCGCGTGTCCATTTTGGGTCTGCGACCTTAACTGCCAGCCATTGACCTAGCAGTAAAGTCTCGCACGGTAACCGGGCAGTAATGAGCTATGCATGTCAAATGCCATTTGGTGCGCGTCCGATACACGTGTCTGAAAATAAAAATTATGTTGTAGCATGTGCCTTCACAGTGCATATTCCAGCAAAGTTTAACAGATTAGGATTGGCATTCTGCTCATTCTTGGTGTATAACTGATAAATTCACTTATGTTTGTTAATATTAAGTACTTTTATGTACATTTTAAGTTTCACTTTAATATTTTTTTTCATCCTGAGTACTCTCTTTTTGTTAAGTTAGTTATGAGTCATTTCCTCTCTGCTGTTACTAGTAAGCAGCTGGTGGAGTTATGTTTCACATGTCTGATAATTAAGTGGCTGCAATATCATTTTATTAGGCTGAGAGGAGTGGAAGAAAGGCAGGTACTGAAGAATTTAGTTTTCCTGTTACTGTGAACACTAAAAAAAATAGAAATTGAGGGAAAATGTCTTGACCAACAGTAAACCACTCTGGTTCAGCAGGGAACTGGCCAAGTGCATGCAGCTTAAAAAAAAAATCTTCATGTTGGAGGTGTTAGCCTGGAGTTTTATGCAGGTGGATTTAGTATATAGCTCCCAGCCTCCTTTTCTCCTCCCCTCCCCCCTTGTGTGCATAGGAATTTGCACGTGTTCAAAGCATGTCCCATCTGTTTGCAGGAAAAAGGCAGGCAGACAGGCTGCAAGGGAAGCTGCCCATGATTAAACTATTGGATTTGTTTTGTTCACCTAAATTAGAAATTATGGTTTGTGAGATCAGGGATGATTCCTTAATGGATCCGCTTTGTTATTTTTTTTAGTATACTGTCCTCTGGGGAAAATGGCCAAATGCTCAAGATAATTTTTAACCAACTAATCAAAAAAATCCCACATCTGTCTCTGGCTAGAGTATTAAACCGACTGGCAGCGCTGTAGAAATGATTTGTAGTAGTAGTAAACCGATGGTAGAAAAACCAGAGTATAATCAATAAAGGAGACAAATAAGTGAGAGGATTGACTTAGTACGGTTCTAGGTGACCAATTAAAATATCTAATAGATGATAGGGAAGTTCTTAAAGTTATGTTTCTATTGTGAAGGATTTGTTTGAAGAATCTAAGAGGTTGGACAGTTGAAACAAGGTCCTAATGTTATTAGCCTTCTAATGGGCAGCCTTGTGGCGGGCAAAAGACAATTTTGGAGTATCAGAGTTCTGGCGAGCATTATAATCTACTTGTTCTTGCCCGATTATGACACACAGCTAACTGGAATACAGCCAGACATGGAGACAAATCGCTGACAAGGACTGAGCCCTTCAAGGAGTTTCCTGACCATTTCACGTTAAGTGCCTATTGATTGATTACGCAGGTAGCATAAAATTAATGCATGATTGCTATAGAGACAATAAATATTTTTAGAGGATTAGTATTAGATGATGTGAGCACATTAGTTATTTTTGATGTGCATGAGGCTTTTTGGAGAAAGCGACAGGATTGACTCAGTTCTGAGATTTGTGAGAGAAGAATACATGTATATTTTAGTACTTATTAGAGCACGGGTGTTTTCCATTAAAAATTTATATATATAAAAAATATTCAAGAGAAGCTCTATGATTGAGAAACTTATCCACCCTTAGAGGTGTAATTCACCTCGGTGGTGCCTCGCTTGGGTGAGTTTATAACTCTGAGAACTTCCCTATCATCTATTAGATATTTTAATTGGTCACCTAGAACCGTACTAAGTCAATCCTCTCACTTATTTGCCTCCTTTATTGATTATACTCTGGTTTTTCTACCATCAAGATAATTTTAAAACATTCATTCCAATAAAATCATAAAAATTATGATCATATTTTAGTTCTAGGGGCTCTATCTTCATTTAGATAATTTATAGCTAGTTAGTAGGTTTTATTTTTACATGCACTGAATATTCAAACTTTCTTGATCAAATAATGCATGAAAAGGGGCATATATTAGATTTGATAGCCATTTCATATCATAACTCTAGAAATGTAACCTTTCAAATTAATGATTGGCAACCAATCCCATTGACAGATCGTTATTTGTTAGATGTGGTAATTTATTGACAAGGCAAGTTAAAGAGGACTACTCCGGAAAAGATTACTTTAACACTTTTACCAAAGCACAGAGCAAAATAATGTTTACTTAACCAGAGAAATGGCCTCTTCTCTCAGAACTTCTCAGAAAGAAAGTTAAGTGGGACATTTCCTCTCTATAGTTTTGGTTCTTAAGGGGACTGCTTCAAATACACCCTTTGAAGCTAACCCAGTAATTAGATTGCCCTAGTAACCTTTGCAACTATTCTACTTTCTCACTGCTTAATTAACATCAAATTCAGGTCAGTAGCAGTGCTACCTCTCCAGCAGCCAAAGAACAGAAAATAACTTTCTTTTAGGACAAAAAAAAAACTTAATTTAAAAATAGCTCGAGCTTCAACAGGGAACCATAAGCAGTGGCGTTACTCTATCAAATTTAGATGCCTTACACAACAGCTGGGCCGCTGTATTTTGTAAAGTTTTTATCCTTTTATGTAAAGTTTCTTTGCAACCCACATAAATTATGTTGCAGTAGTCCATATGTGATAATATGTGTTTGCACCATTAGCCTAAACTGATCAGGTTCAACGTAATCTCTAATATTCCTCAATTTTCTTAACACCCCAAAACTTTATTGTTTACAGCATGTGTATGTGATTCACAAGTTAAAAAGGTTGTCAAAAATAACATTCACAATTTTAAGCTGAGACTCCAAAATAAGTGATTTCTCTTAAGTATCAGTTCCAATTTAGTGGCAGAATTAAAAGGATTTCCTAATACCAAAAATGCTGTTTTTTTCTATTTTTAGTTTTAGATGATGAGCAAATTCCCAATTTTCCATTAATTGTAAACTCATTTGAATACTAGGTAATATCACTGCCATATCCTTTTTTTTCTTAAATAAAGAACAAAATGATTTAATTACATGCCTCAAGAAATTAACAACATTTGGTATTGTGAATCATTGTTCCTCTATGCTCAATGAATACATTTACACATTTTTAGTGTACTGTGGTAGATTATTTCCTGTCATCGTGTAAAAAATAAAAAAGCATTTCTCTAGAATAGCTTGTTATAACTACTAGGTATCAAGTGATGACCAAAAGCAAAAATATAACAGCTATCCAAAAATATCAACTTTCATTTTGGTTGTTGTTGGGCCCATATGGGAACTTTTACACATTTTATATCAAATGTATTAACATTAGATGGCTAAACCATTCATTGCTTGCAGGAAAGATATCATTTGTTTAATGCATAGTGAAGCCTGCCACAACTGCTTTCTAATGGAGCAATGTTGAGCATTTAGAGCAGTCTATGGTTAACTCGTGAACTTTGCACCAGGTTTCAGAGGGAAAATACAAGCATACTTTTTCTCTGAAAACTGTCCTAGAGAAAGGTTGGTGCAGACACTAGCACCTTCCTTTTCTCCAGGAACATTTTCCTTAAAATCAATCCAATTTATTTATATCTCGTCTATCATACAATTACTAAGCAAATTACAATAAAAACACACAAAACAAACAAAACACATTACAATCTTGCAAATCTAACCAGATATGACACTATAGTCCTTGCAAATCTATATCAATTCCCAAAAATAAATCTCTGGATTACTTCAATAACTCTACTCTAATACCAGAGAATATTACATAAGGACCCCAATAAGTAAGAAGATAAACCAAATACAGTTCTGGGTGATGCGCTAAGATAATACTATATTTAATAAACTAGAGAAGTTCTCAGAGTTACAAATTCACCCAAAACGAGACTCACACTAATGCGTGAGATCTGTAAGGGTGAACAAATTTCTCAATCATAGATCTTCTCGAGGGTGTCTATACTTCCACTAACAAAGGAAAACATTTTTTGTTGTAAAGAACACCCTTCTTCCAATTACATCCCATCAAATATAATAATCACAAATCTCAGAACTGTATATGCTGATCCTATCACTTATTCCCCTAAACCTCCAACACATCTTAAATGAAAGATGTGCTCTAAAAATTCTATAGTACTTCAACAATTTTAAATCTCTCACATCTCTATACTATCTGAAGTATATCTAATCAATCAAAAGAGAAGCAAAAAAACACTTAGCATTTATGTAGTTCAAAAACGATCCTCCTTGATGTTCTGTGGAATGGTCCTTTGTGATCTTCTGTCACCAAATATAAGTGCAATGTAAAATAAAGGCCAGCAATCGCCTAATTAATCCACACTGTTGTCCATTGCTGGCTCAAACGGCTACAATCCATTAATCATAGTCCCAAAGGAAAAAAAGTTCTTTAATGAATGTCGTTTATTAGCTCAAACTGAGCTTCACCACCTCTCTGTCTTCTTGGACTCCCTCCACGGAGATCTCCTCATCCTATATAATAATTCTCACCTCTAACAGGATGTGCTTGGGACCGTGCCTGCCGGAAGTGGTCTGCTAGGCAGGCTGCAGTCATGCACTGACCTCAGTGACATCAGTGACAGACAATTTGGCAAAGCAAAACAATCTGAGTGCTGGCCATTAGGACACAGGGTTGATAGGAGAGTTTTAAAAGACTGAAGGAACTGAAAGTGTTAAATGGGAGGAGGGGGGAGTTCTGAACCACTGAAAGACATGAACATTTGGGAATGGAAAACCATCTGAATGCTGGCCATTAGGACACAGGGTAGATAGGAGAGTTTTAAAAGACTGAAGGAAACGAAAGTGTTAAACTGGAGAAGGGGGGGGGGGGGGGAGTTGTGAATGACTGAAAGACATGCAAATTTGGGACAGGAAAACAATCTCAATGCTGGCCATTAGCACACAGGGTACATAGGAGAGTTTTAAAAGACTGAAGGAACCAAAAGTGTTTGGGGGGGGGGGGGGGGGGGGGAGGGCAAGTTCTGAATGAAAGAAAGAAATGAAAATTTACGCGAGGAACACAATCTGAATGCCGGGCATTTGTACACAGGGTAGATAGGACACTTTTTTTAAAAAATGAAGGACGTGAAAGGTATTACATCTTGGGGGAGGGGTGAGGAGGAAAGCGGTGGGGTATCCGGATACTGGGCGTTAGGGCCACGGGGGTACATAGACTTTTGAAAGCCTTAAGGAACCCAAAGTGTGGGAAGGAGGAGGAAAAGGAGGGGAGGGACATTAGGAACAGGGGAGGGGGCCCTGTCACACACACTCATTCTCACACACCCACTGTCTCACAGACAGTCTCACTCTGTCACACACCTGCACATTCACTCTGGCTCTCTCTCTCAAATATACACACTCCCAGGAAAACCTTGCTAGCGCCTGTTTCATTCGTTCCAGAAACGGGCCTTTTTTTACTAGTAATAAATACTTTTACTCCATTCTAAAATTCACTCTCCTCTCAAACATCATAACAGGAAACATCATAACGAGTCTGACACTGCAGGGTTTCGACAATCTTCTTCAGGAACTCTGTTAGATGATGACGTTTTTTTAAAATGTGGAAAAATGCCTCTCCGCCAAAAGAATTTCTACTACTCCCAGAAAAATGAGTGAAGGCCTCTAAATACTCCCCAAACAGGAAATTATGTCATAATGCAGGTGCCAATCAAAAGCTGCCTGCAAAAACTAAATGAGCGTGTTCCATTCAATCAAATCATTCAATCCTTGTGGTGTCATAGTACCCAATTCAAAGATCCAATATTGTTCTTTCCTATTCAAAATTTGGTCCATATCCCCTCCTCTCGTAGAACCAATCACTTGATCGATAATTAGCCATTTCAACTGTGCAAATTGATGACTAAACTCAACACAGTGTGCTACCACAGGGGCAGCTAATATCTGTCTGTTGATCCTACTTTTATGTTCTGTGAGACGGGTTTTGATCTGTCTCTTCGTTCGTCCCACATAGCATTTATTGCATGGGCATATCAAACCATATACAACGTGTGTTGATTCACAGGTTGTATTGGTTCTATATTATACACTCTATGAGGGAATTTCGGAGAAGTTCAATATGTGCCCTGAATGGTTTGCGCACAGAACTGACTTAACAGGCAAATATAACAATTATAAATACTAATATTGTCATTCAGGTAGTAATAATACATACTTAACAATATTTCTGAAGACAACAGGTAGATCAAGGGAAAGCTTAAATTTTTGCTCTAATTTGGTTCTCCAAGGATTTCATTTGTCTATGGAATCCCATAATGTTTTGTTGCTTGCAAGGGTGAAGAGATTCAAGCGACCCAAGTGAGTCTCCAGCTGAACCAGTCTAACATCCATGTCTTCTGTCATGTCAACTTTGCAGAGAAAATTCACATAACTTACACCAAGCCCTTCAACATCTCCTCTGTTCTTCTAACTACCTTCCATACATCTAGGAGAGACCCTTCCTGATGGGGTTCTCGGTTTATTTTTTATTTTTATTTTTTTTTGTTATATTTGTACCCCGCGCTTTTCCCACTCATGGCAGGCTCAATGCAGCTTACATGGGGCAATGGAGGGTTAAGTGACTTGCCCAGAGTCACAAGGAGCTGCCTGTGCCTGAAGTGGGAATCAAACTCAGTTCCTCAGTTCCCCAGTTCCCCAGGACCAAAGTCCACCACCCTAACCACTAGGCCATTCCTCCACCCCATGCTGTCCTGGATAAGGAACAGCTTTTGGCATAGAAACAGTTGCAGTCCTCTGAAAGGTCAGAGACTGTAATGGGCTAGAATATCCACAGGCCTGTAAGGGAGAGGAACCAGCAGGGGAAAAACCCACCCTAAGAGAAACTAAGGAAGTGATAGGTGCAAGTGGGATAGGCATATCTCCAGTACTCAAAGAGGCCCTGGAATCAGAGGCCTAATAATGGAATCTCAGGAATGCCACCTTTCAACATTACAACGTGTTTGTCCATAGGGCCTTTTATTCTCGACGTACTAATGGAACTGTTCTTGCTCTTTTCCTTCCATTTCTCTATCTATAAATTGCAGTGTCTAGAATTTTAAGGATAAAGTCAAAAGAAAATTCTGTGGGGCTGCTATTCCACAGATACTTCCTGAGCCTGCCTGGGCTTCAAAGGGGTTCCCCTGTGGACATGCTCCCACGATTGTGCACCACAGTCCAGCTCAATCTTATTCCCTGAAGTTGGCCCTTCTTGATGATGTCAATGGCCAACTATCGCTGCTAAAAGCTTTGCCGGGACAGGGTTCTCTCTCTGACGAACATTGGGCCTCCTCCCCCTCTTCCAGGTACCACACTCCCTCTCCCCAGAAAAGGGGCAGTCTGACTCGATCTTATTCCCTGAATTTGTCTCTTTTTGCTGACTTCAGCAGGTCACCTATCACTGTTAGTATCTTATCCTGGGACAGGGCTCCACATCTGAACATTGGCCTCCTGCACCTCCTTTCAGGTAGTGCACCGCCTCTTCCTGCTGCTCCCCGTAATTTTAATTTAATCTTTGTATGCTTTCTTTTGGCCAGACTAACAGAATCGTTTACTATGTAAGAAGCAGAAATTACATAATTATATCACATGATCAAATTAGTAACATGTTTTTATTTATTTTTTTTATTTATTATGACATTTGTATCACACATTATCCCAAACAGAGTTCAGGTTCAGTGTGGCTTACAATCCAGTTATAAGCAGGTGCTATCTCTGTCCCTAGAAGGCTCACAATCTTGGTTTTTGTACCTGAGGCAATTGAGGGTTAAGTGACTTGCCCAGGGTCACAAGGAACTGCAGTGGGAATTTAACCCAGGATGCTGGGATCAATGTCCGCTGCACTAACCATTAAGCCACTCCTCCGCTCCAGTTACATAATTTTGTTATACAACATCTCAATAAAACAGTAGTAGTCAGGATAGAGAGGTACAAATAGTAATTGTAATAACTAATTGTATAGTTATAAGAGAAACAGTGAGGTCCAGGCACCTAGGTAACAGCCTAGTGCTTAAGTATCTCAAGCTCAGATTCCTTTAGTTGTGCAAATACAATCTATGCTACATTAACACGAGCCACACTAGGCTTTCTGAAAGAAACAAGTCTTAAGTCAAGGCTTGAATTTCTTATAGTTGGACTCCAGTCTAAGGTCCCGTAGCAAAGTATTCCAAACAGTGCTATGTAGAATCAAACTAAGCCATTGCAGGTGAGGGTATGGGCAACAGATTTTTAGACATAGAGCATAGTGTATACAGGATCAAAAATTTTCACAAGTTCTCAAGAATCCCCAACAGTATGGTCTATATGTCATCATCAGAATAGGCAACCAATGCTGGTCAGTCAATAAGAGTGTCATGTGGTCATGGTTCCAAACATGATAGAGTAATTTAACAGCTATGTTTTACAGAATCAGCAGTCTAGCTTAGAAAGTACGTGAGTATAGGGCCATGTATGGGTGTATTGCCCAGATTAATCAGAAATGAAGTATGATTTGACAATACGAGAAACTTGAAGATCAAAGTTATCCAGAAGAATGCCTAAAATGAGAGTAGGGTCTTGTACTAATATGGGGACATCTAAGACAGTAGGTGTCAAAGTAGGAGAAGTGGACTAAAGAGCTTTGGATTTGGATGAATTCAGTTTCATTCCAAAAGTTGCAAGCCGAGTAGCCATAGCATTAAAACAATGATTCAATGGGGTAAGGTCAAATCAGCAGTGGGCCAACTCAATATAACAGCTGGTATTATCTGCATAGTAACAGCCAGTGTTCCATGGACCTGTACTAATTAGACCAAAGGGCTAAGATTAAAAAGTAAGCTAACCACAGCTGAATTCTAGGGAACACACCATGGAAGGACATATCTAAATAGGAGGTGGCCCTGCAACTCTCATATTCCTAACCTGCTCAAAAGATAAGCCTTATCCAGATCAAAAGCATCTGATAAGGCCCATGAGACCATGTGAACCTATCAAAATCCAGATTGCTAAAGGTGCAGAGTAACATAGGGTCTGAAGAATCTTTTAAAAGTGGGATTTTATCTTCACATCCTTTCCAGCAAGATGGCACAATGCCGGAACTGAGGCTGTTATTGACCATCATTCAAACATAGGAATCTTTTTGACAGCCACTAAAATCCTTTTCACAGTGCAGTTACTTCATAAGCGCAATCCAGCATTGTAGACCAGCAACTGGAAAGGCAAGAGATTGAGTTGATGCTTTATGCAATTCTGCAACTGGTGGAAAAGTTAAAAGTTCCTGCTGCAAGGAGTACAGTGCACATGAAGGCTCATAACACCAGATTAATGGTGCCAGATCTAAATTGGTAGTGTGGAAGAATGCGCATAATTTTGAAAATGCAAAACTGTGAATATCCTCGCCTCATCTCACCCACCCTAATGCCGCCATTGGGAAGGCGTCTAGATAATGCAGATAGATGTAGGCACATTGAGCTTCAATGTTCCTACCTTTACTCATATAGGATGGACGGGTTTTTTAAAGCTCTTTTACCTGGGTTTTTATTTGGAGAAATGGCTTTAGAAAATTTCCGTGCAAGTGTACTTAGCATGTATCTAGTAATCGAAAAGGAGCAACTGAGAAAAAGAACATAAATTCTAACAATAAATAAATATGAGGAATTCCACTACAAGGTTCAAACAAGTCCTCTTTCTGTAAGGGCTGACAATGGGCTATGATCTTTTCTTAATGCAGTTTTTTACAAACCTATTTACTTTTCTTTTGTGCACTTTTTTTTAGTTATTTTATTTATTCATTTTATATTACATTTATGTCCAATACATAAATGGGAAAGAAAAGAGAAAATATCAATTAAAACAAACATTAAGGAAAAATATCATCTTTGTTAGTCCACATTATTGTCCACAATTTGGGGGATCCAAGATCAGGAAAACAATCTCAAAGAAAATAAGAAAAACACGGAATGGTTAATCTTACAATTCATATTTTCTGAGGGAGGAAGGTTAATCGGTAATTGCAGCCGGTACAGTGGTAACTTAAAGGAAGTTGCTGCAGAGGGTTCTTCATCTGTTCTTTTAACTCCACAAACTCTTATAATTTCCTGGGTTCAACAAACAAGTAATCAGGAAATAAAACACTTACAAGGGAATCGCTCTAGGAAGGTCCCACCTAGGGCAATGATTCTTGGCTTAAAAGCCAAGAGTTCACACCTCCTAGTCTGCGATTCCCTTGATATGTCAGGAAATATATATATCTTTGAACCCAAAAAAACTATCAGCCATATGTCGGAAATACAATTTCAAAACATTGTTCCTATCTAAATCAAAGGCAAAAGTCACTAATAATATAACTCTATATACAGGGTATTTTAGGAAAATGTATATTTCTCAAGTTATTTTTCCTTAATTGGTTCTCCAGAAGTTCCAATTTTTTACAAGAAACATAATTGTCCTTCATTACCAGATTAACTGATTTTCGTAGAGAAACCATTTCCGAAATCAAAGTCTTTATTTTTTTTATCTTGGACTTCCACTTTGTTAGGTAAGTATTGATATAATCACATATTTATTCCTAAAAAAATGTTGACATCTGAAGAAGAGTTATTCACACTCTACAGCACTTCCCATAGTGCATCCATTGTGACATTGTTTGGCTTCACCAGGTCCAATTTCTCCACAGAAACTGCTCCAGATATCTTCGGGGGGAAGAGCTCACTCTCCAATCCCCCAGTTGGTTTATTATCCGCAGTCAATGCTGCGCCAGGACCTCCTCAGATCGCGTGAAAATCCTAACCCACTTCGGGGTTTCCACTGTCAACCTCCATAGCGAAGCGTTACTGTTTCCGGGTCTTGGAGAGGTCATGCCAACAGGGGGACTTAGTCACTCCCTCTCCACTGAGATTCGGCAATAAAGCCTTACTGTTCCCCGAAGCAGGAACCGATATCCCCGACGTTATAACCCCGATTCTCCGAGGACAAGCAGGCTGCTTGTTCTCACTGATGGGTGACGTCCACGGCAGCCCCTCCAATCGGAAACTTCACTAGCAAAGTCCTTTGCTAGCCCTCGCGCGCCCGCGCGCACCGCGCATGCGCGGCCGTCTTCCCGCCCGAAACCGGCTCGAGCCGGCCAGTCTTCTTTTCTCCGCACTCGGTACGGTCGTGTTTTCGCCGTGTCGAGCCCCGGAAAGTCGACCTCGCGCGTCCAATTTGTTTTGAGCGTGTTTTTTTCCTTCGGGAAAGCTTTCTCTTAGTCGGGAAGTGCTCCGGAAACCCCCCGCCGGGTTTCGTGTAAATCCTCCCCGTACTTCCAGCTTTTTGCCCCGGTAAGTTTTCTTTCGTCGTCGGGGTAGGCCTCTTTTCGGCCTCGGTCGAGATTTTTTCTCCCTCTAAATTTTTGGTGCTTCAAATTTCGCCATTTCGGCTTTTGATTTCGCCGGCGTGATTTTTCCGCCCATGACATCGAAGCCTTCCAGCGGCTTCAAGAAGTGCACCCAGTGCGCCCGGGTTATCTCGCTCACTGATCGACACTCGTCGTGTCTTCAGTGTCTGGGGGCCGAGCACCGCCCTCAGAACTGCAGTCTGTGTTCCCTGCTTCAAAGGCGGACTCAGGTAGCGAGACTAGCCCAGTGGAACGTGTTGTTCTCGGGCTCTTCGTCGGCATCGGCACCGGGATCTTCGAGTGCATCGACGTCGTCAGCGTCCAGACCATCTTCCTCGGCCGCCCCTGCATCGAGTGCATCGAGGCATCGAGCCTCTGCATCGGCGCCGAGACATCGGATAGCTGCATCGACGTCGGTGGTACCAGGACCTCGTCTGCTGATGTCGTCGGACGGTGGTGCATCGGGTGGAGTGCAGGTGAGGGCTGTCCATTCCCCTGCTGGTGGCGGTGAGCCCTCGGGTGGGTCTCCTCCTACCCTGAGGGCTCCTGCGGTACAGCCCCCCCGAGATCGACCTTCTTCAGTCTCGGCCCCGAGGAAGCGACGGATGGATTCGACGTCCTCCTCGTCGGTGCCGGGGAGCTCCGGTGACATACTTCGGAAGAAATCGAAGAAGCATCGACACCGGTCTCCTCCCCGTGTCGGCACCGAGAGCTCTGGGTCGCCGAGGGATTCGGCACCCAGCAGGCATCGGCACCGAGAGGACCGCTCACCCTCTGTTCAGGAGGTGTCGATGCGCTCCGCTCTGGACAGCCCGGAACAGCCTCCACGCCCGGAACAGGTTCTGACGTCGACGCCTGCATCGACCTCTCAGCCTTTCTCTGCAGCCACTCTTAACGAGAGCCTCCGGGCCGTTCTCCCAGAGATTCTGGGGGAGCTGTTGCGCCCTACCCCTCCGGTACCGGCGGTGCTTGCGCCACCGGTACCGTCGAGCGTGGCGCCGGCTGGCCCATCGCCCAGGTTGAGGTCCCCGACGTCGGTACCGCGTGCGGTGCCGACCGCGGCCACCTCCCAGGAAGGCTCCCCGACTACGTCGGCGGAGGGAGCTTCGCCGATGCGGGCGAGGGAGTCTACCTCTCGACGCCCCCAGCGTGGACGGGGTTCCACGGAGTCGAGCAGGGCGAGGTTGCAGACACAGGTCCGTGAACTTGTGTCTGACACCGAGGGTGAGGCCTCGTGGGAGGAAGAGGAAGATCCCAGATATTTCTCTGACGAGGAGTCTGAGGGTCTTCCGTCTGATCCCACTCCCTCTCCTGAGAGACAGCTTTCTCCTCCCGAGAGTCTGTCTTTTGCCTCCTTTGTCCGGGAGATGTCTACGGCCATCCCCTTCCCGGTGGTTGTGGAGGACGAGCCCAGGGCTGAAATGTTTGAGCTCCTGGACTATCCTTCTCCACCTAAGGAAGCGTCCACTGTTCCCTTGCACCATGTCCTGAAGAAGACATTGCTTGCGAACTGGACCAAGCCATTAACTAATCCCCACATTCCCAAGAAGATCGAGTCCCAGTACCGGATCCATGGGGACCCAGAGCTGATGCGCACTCAGTTGCCTCATGACTCTGGAGTTGTGGATTTGGCCCTAAAGAAGGCTAAGAGTTCTAGGGAACATGCTTCGGCGCCCCCGGGCAAGGACGCTAGAACCTTAGACTCCTTTGGGAGGAAGGCCTACCATTCCTCTATGCTCGTGTCCAAGATCCAGTCTTACCAGCTCTACACGAGCATACACATGCGGAACAATGTGCGGCAGTTGGCGGGCTTGGTTGATGCTCTTCCCCCTGAGCAAGCCAAGCCTTTTCAGGAGGTGGTCAGGCAGCTGAAGGCGTGCAGAAAATTCCTGGCCAGAGGAGTTTATGACACTTTTGATGTTGCGTCCAGGGCCGCTGCTCAAGGTGTGGTGATGCGCAGGCTCTCATGGCTGCGTGCCGCCGACCTGGAGAATAGAATCCAGCAGCGGATTGCGGACTCGCCTTGCCGTGCGGATAACATTTTTGGCGAAAAAGTCGAACAGGTGGTAGAGTCTCTCCACCAGCGGGACACCGCATTCAACAAGTTCGCCCGCCGGCAGCCTTCAGCTTCTACCTCTACAGGTAGACGATTTTTCGGGGGGAGGAAGACTGTTCCCTATACTTCTGGCAAGCGTAGGTACAATCCTCCTTCCCGACAGCCTGCGGCCCAGGCTAAGCCCCAGCGCGCTCGCTCTCGTCAGCAGCGTGCGACTCAGCAAGGCCCCGCGGCTCCCCAGCAAAAGCAAGGGGCGAGCTTTTGACTGGCTCCAGCAGAGCATAGCCGACATCCAAGTGTCAGTGCCGGGCGACCTGCCTGTCGGAGGGAGGTTGAAAGCTTTTCACCAAAGGTGGCCTCTCATAACCTCCGATCAGTGGGTTCTCCAAATAGTCCGGCAAGGATACACCCTCAATTTGGCTTCAAAACCTCCAAATTGTCCACCGGGAGCTCAGTCCTACAGCTTCCAGCACAAGCAGGTACTTGCAGAGGAACTCTCCGCCCTTCTCAGCGCCAATGCGGTCGAGCCCGTGCCATCCGGGCAAGAAGGGCTGGGATTCTATTCCAGGTACTTCCTTGTGGAAAAGAAAACAGGGGGGATGCGTCCCATCCTAGACCTAAGGGCCCTGAACAAATATCTCGTAAAAGAAAAGTTCAGGATGCTTTCCCTGGGCACCCTTCTTCCCATGATTCAGCAAAACGATTGGCTATGCTCTCTGGACTTGAAGGATGCCTACACACACATCCCGATACTGCCAGCTCACAGACAGTATCTGCGATTTCAGCTGGGCACACGCCACTTCCAGTACTGTGTGCTACCCTTTGGGCTCGCCTCTGCGCCCAGGGTGTTCACAAAGTGCCTAGCTGTGGTAGCAGCGGCGCTTCGCAGGCTGGGGGTGCACGTGTTCCCATATCTCGACGATTGGCTGGTGAAGAACACATCCGAGGCAGGAGCCCTGCAGTCCATGCAGATGACTATTCGCCTCCTGGAGCTACTGGGGTTTGTGATAAATTACCCAAAGTCCCATCTTCTCCCAGTGCAGAAACTCGAATTCATCGGAGCCCTGCTGGATTCTCGGACGGCTCGCGCCTATCTCCCAGAGGCGAGGGCCAACAACTTGTTGTCCCTCGTCTCGCGGGTGCGAGCGTCCCAGCAGATCACAGCTCGGCAGATGTTGAGATTGCTGGGCCACATGGCCTCCACAGTTCATGTGACTCCCATGGCCCGCCTTCACATGAGATCTGCTCAATGGACCCTAGCCTCCCAGTGGTATCAGGCCGCCGGGGGTCTAGAGGACGTGATCCACCTGTCCACGAGTTTTCTCTAATCCCTGTTTTGGTGGACGATTTGCTCCAATTTGACTCTGGGACGTCCCTTCCAAATTCCTCAGCCACAAAAAGTGCTGACCACGGATGCGTCTCTCCTGGGATGGGGAGCTCATGTCGATGGGCTTCACACCCAAGGAAGGTGGTCCCTCCAAGAAAGCGATCTACAGATCAATCTTCTGGAGTTGCGAGCGATCTGGAACGCTCTGAAGGCTTTCAGAGATCGGCTGTCCCACCAAATTATCCAAATTCAGACAGACAATCAGGTTGCCATGTACTATGTCAACAAGCAGGGGGGCACCGGATCTCGCCCCCTGTGTCAGGAAGCCGTCAGCATGTGGCTCTGGGCTCGCCGTCAAGGCATGGTGCTCCAAGCCACATATCTGGCAGGCGTAAACAACAGTCTGGCCGACAGGTTGAGCAGGATTATGCAACCTCACGAGTGGTCGCTCAATTCCCGTGTGGTGCGACAGATCTTCCAGGCGTGGGGCACCCCCCTGGTGGATCTCTTCGCATCTCAAGTGAACCACAAGGTCCCTCAGTTCTGTTCCAGGCTTCAGGCCCACGGCAGACTGGCGTCGGATGCCTTCCTCCTGGATTGGGGGGAAGGTCTGCTGTATGCTTATCCTCCCATACCTCTGGTGGGGAAGACTTTGTTGAAACTCAAGCAAGACCGAGGCACCATGATTCTGATTGCTCCCTTTTGGCCGCGTCAAATCTGGTTCCCTCTTCTTCTGGAGTTATCCTCCGAAGAACCGTGGAGATTGGAGTGTTTTCCGACCCTCATCACGCAGGACGAAGGGGCTCTTCTGCATCCCAACCTCCAGTCCCTGGCTCTCACGGCCTGGATGTTGAAGGCGTAGACTTTGCCTCTTTGGGTCTGCCAGAGGGTGTCTCCCGCATCTTGCTTGCTTCCAGGAAAGACTCCACTAAGAGAAGTTACTTCTTTCATTGGAGGAGGTTTGCCGTCTGGTGTGACAGCAAGGCCCTAGATCCTCGCTCTTGTCCTACACAGACCCTGCTTGAATACCTTCTGCACTTGTCTGAGTCTGGTCTGAAGACCAACTCCGTAAGGGTTCACCTTAGTGCAATCAGTGCATACCATTACCAAGTGGAAGGTAAGCCGATCTCAGGACAGCCTTTAGTTGTTCGCTTCATGAGAGGTTTGCTTTTGTCAAAGCCCCCTGTCAAGCCTCCTACAGTGTCATGGGATCTCAATGTCGTTCTCACCCAGCTGATGAAACCTCCTTTCGAGCCACTGAATTCCTGCCATCCGAAGTACTTGACCTGGAAGGTTATTTTCTTGGTGGCAGTTACTTCGGCTCGTAGAGTCAGTGAGCTTCAGGCCCTGGTAGCCCAGGCCCCTTACACCAAATTTCATCACAACAGAGTAGTCCTCCGCACTCACCCTAAGTTTCTGCCAAAGGTCGTGTCGGAGTTCCATCTGAACCAGTCAATTGTCTTGCCAACATTCTTTCCCCGTCCTCATTCCTGCCCTGCTGAACGTCAGCTGCACACATTGGACTGCAAGAGAGCATTGGCCTTCTATCTGGAGCGGACACAGCCCCACAGACAGTCCGCCCAATTGTTTGTTTCTTTTGATCCCAACAAGAGGGGAGTGGCTGTAGGGAAACGCACCATATCCAATTGGCTAGCAGATTGCATTTCCTTCACTTACGCCCAGGCGGAGCTGGCTCTTGAGGGTCATGTCACGGCTCATAATGTTAGAGCCATGGCTGCGTCGGTAGCCCACTTGAAGTCAGCCACCATGGAGGAAATTTGCAAAGCTGCGACGTGGTCATCTGTCCACACATTCACATCTCATTACTGCCTGCAGCAGGATACCCGACGCGACAGTCGGTTCGGGCAGTCAGTTCTTCAGAACCTGTTTGGGCTTTAGGATCCAACTCCACCCCCCGAGGGCCCTGTTTGTTCTGTTCCAGGCTACACTCTCAGTTAGTTGGTAAATTTTTTAGGTCAATCGCAGTTATGTCCTCGCCGTTGCGAGGCCCAATTGACCAATGTTGTTGTTTTGAGTGAGCCTGGGGGCTAGGGATACCCCATCAGTGAGAACAAGCAGCCTGCTTGTCCTCGGAGAAAGCGAATGCTACATACCTGTAGAAGGTATTCTCCGAGGACAGCAGGCTGATTGTTCTCACCAACCCGCCCGCCTCCCCTTTGGAGTTGTGTCTTCCCTTGAAGTGTATTGTCTTGCTACATACTGGACTGGCCGGCTCGAGCCGGTTTCGGGCGGGAAGACGGCCGCGCATGCGCGGTGCGCGCGAGGGCTAGCAAAGGACTTTGCTAGTGAAGTTTCCGATTGGAGGGGCTGCCGTGGACGTCACCCATCAGTGAGAACAATCAGCCTGCTGTCCTCGGAGAATACCTTCTACAGGTATGTAGCATTCGCTATCTCTCCAAAGTAGACTGAGAAGTGGTGGGAACCCCAGCTGTGTTCGAGGAGGACAACACCACGGCTTTGCCTTTCTTCTTCCCCATTCTCTGGGGAGCGCGCCTACTTCTTCAGGTATTCTGGAGTAAAACGGGAACTCAACTAACGTACATCCTCCCTCGACGCCATCTTGGATCCTCCAATTTGGGACACTCTTTGTCTGGTTTCTCCTCAGAGGCCTGTCTGATATGGGTAACCCTTCAGCATAGCCCTCTGAGTCATTGAAACACGGAAGCCCCTCCACCATTCTTTTGTGCACTTTATCGTGTATCTGTTATACAGGGCTGTGAAGAAAACCTGTGATTCTGGAATTTTATGCACAAATTAGGGGGTTTGGATGCATGTTAACACCAAAAGGAATTTTAGAATTACAGCAGTAAATGGAACAAATACTGGAAATTTAAAAGTTAAGAAAGTGAACTTTAATTCTGACTCTTTAAATATAGTTTCAGAGACAGGAAATGTAGCATGTGCCTTCACAGTATATATTCCAGCAAATAGTTTAATAGATTAGCATTGGCCTTGTGCTCATTCTTGGTGTATAACTGATAAATTCACTTATGTTTATTAATATTAAGTACTTGTATGTGCATGTTAAGTTTCACTTTAATATTTTTTTTCATCCTGAGTACTCTCTTTTTGTTAAGTTAGTTATGAGTCATTTCCTTTCTGCTGTTACTAGTAAGAAGTTGGTGGAGTTATGTTTTATATGTCTGATGTTTAAGTGGTTACAATATCATTTTATTAGTCTGAGAGGAGTGGAAGAAAGGCAGGTACTGAAGAATTTAGTTTTCCTGTTATTGTGAACACTGAAAAAATAGAAATTGAGGGAAAATATCTTGACCAATAGTGAACCACTCTGGTTCAGCAGGGAAAATCAGCCAAGTGCCATGCACCTGAAAAAAATCTTCATGCTGGCGTTGCTAGGCTGGAGTTTTATGCAGATGGATTTAGTATAGCCCCCAGGCTCTTTTCTTCCTTCCACCCCTGTGTGTGCATAGGAATTTGCATGTGTTCAAAGGCATGTCACCCCTATTTTCTGGAAAATGGCCGGTGACAGGCTGCAAGAGAAACTGCCTATGATTAAACTGTTCACCTCAATTTGAAAATATGACTTATGATTCCTTAATGGATCCGCCATGTTGTTTTCTGTTACACTGTCCCCTGGGGAAATGGTCAAAGCTCAATATAAATGTTATGATTTTATTGAAATGAATTTTTAAAAGTATGATCATATTTTAGTTGTAGGGGATCTTAAATTTCATTTAGAGAATTTGTCAGACCCAAAGAGCTGGTTTAGTAGGTTTTTTACATGTACTGAATTTACAAACTTTTAGTCATCAAATAATGCATGAAAAGGGGCATATATTAGATTTGTTATCCATTTCACATCATAATTCTAGAAAGGTAACATTTCAAATTGATTGGCAACCAATTCCACGAACAGATCATCATTTGTTAGATTTGGTTAATTTATTGACAAGACTAGTTAAAGAGGTAGTACTCAGGAAAAGACTAACACTTAGACCTACCCTAAAAGCTATAGGTTTTTGGAGAAAGGTTGATGAAAAACTTCAGGATGAGAATCAGCCAGTAATAGTTTTAATAGATAATTGGAATTCAATTAGTACTGAAATATTAGATGAGCTTGCACCTTTAAAAAGGAAAACAAAAGTTGAGGGATTCTTCAAAATGGTTTACTAAAGAATTACTATTATTTTATCATTTAATAACTCAATAGCATGCTGTACACAGTCATATTAAATTCTTTAGTTTAAGGTAAAAGAGACTTCAGATCCCCGGTGCTGTTCTTTCTCTTTTGAACAGTGCCACTCCGCTATGCCACTGGGGTTTTTTTTGTTTTGTTTTTTTTTAGCTTTCCCAAAGCAGTATCATGCAGGAATCCTCATCAGTCTGGTCTACCTCTTTTTTTATGTTTTTCAATTTTTCTATATATACATTCACAATCTTGGCACTTATCTTTTTCTTTGGGCGTTTTTTCTTTCTGGTCAGTTCGCTCTACAGCGAGCTCCTGTTTCGCTTTGGCTTCGTAAGGAGCTGAACCTTTATTTAAGTTGCCCTGAAACCAAGCAAATTGTATTCAATATCAAGCTGTGTACTTATTTTATCATGTAGAAAATTAGAAAGGAAAACTCATATATTGGAGGACAAGATAGACTAGAAAAAAAAACAAATTAAGGAATCTAAAGCTCAAATAGTTCTTAGGAAAAAAGAATTCTATTTTGAAGTATGAGGAAAGTACAAATTAGTCGATGGTTTAATTAAGGTAAACAATTTGCTATTACCAGGTATGGCTGATCAATTAGTGAATTATTTGACTACGAAGGTGGAAAGCCTTATGAGAACAGTTGGAAAATGATATAATTTATAATAAGTTGTCAGCTACAATTAAACTGATTCCAACGGTTAGGATTTGGTCTAATTTCAATTATATGACTTAATTGGTAGTTGAATTATTGTTAAAGAAATACCTTAGATCTTCATGTATATTGGATACTTGTCCAAGTTATTTGATGAAAACCAGATCTCCTTTATTTACTCATGCCATGGAGAATTAGCTAAATCATATGTTTCAGGAATGCCTATTCCCCAGGACTTGTGATAATCGTTTTAACCCCAATACCTAAAAATCCCAAAGGAGACATGTCAGAGGTTGTTAATTATAGACCAGTCGCCTCCATTCCATTGTTTGCGAAGGTCATAGAGGGATGGGTGGTGGGGCAACTGGAGAAATAGTTGGATAATTTTGACATTTTACATCGTGCCAAATCTAGTTTCATTATGAATTCAGTACAGAGATAGTTTTGGGTTCCTTTATTAATCAAAGTAGGTTATTACTAAGTTAGGGACTGTAAACTTTAATAATGCAGTTTGACCTATCGAGCGCTTTTGATCTGGTTGATCAAGATACTATGATTTTCACATTGAGTAAAATTGGAATAACTGGAAATGTCTTAGATTGGTTTTGTGTTTTTTTTTTTTTGTTATATAGATTGTATAGGGTAAGGATGCAAGGAACCCTTTTCACACCATGGCATGCTAAATGTGGGGTCCTTCAGGGATCTCCTTTGTCCCTCGTAATGTTCAATGTTTTATTGTACTCGCTGGGCAGACATCTAGAGTAGTTGGGGGTCGATATGTACATCTATGCAGATGATATTTTAATTATGTTCCCCCCTCCCCAAGATCAAGGAAATATATTGGCTAAGATAAAGGAAAGTTTAGAGGTAATAGAAAACTGGACAAAATTGCATAAATTAAATTGAGATAAAACAAAATTTCTATTAATTGGACAATCAGAAAATATTTGGTTCTCTTGATTTTTCTGTATTAATACTGTTAATTATAAGATGGTGTTTTCTACAAGGATTTTGTGTGTTCAAGTAGACAATGGGACTCATTTTCGAAAGAGAAGAACATCCAAAAAGTGTCATAAAGCAGCATTTGGACCACTTTCTTCTCAAAACATCCAAATCGGTATTTTCAAACCCTATTTTATAGGCGTTTTATCTATGCAATTTGTCTGCAGTGCATCCAGATCACAAAGGGGTGTGTCAGTGGCGGGCTTAGATATCAGCTGATGAGGACTATTCAGGTACATGTTTAAATGCAGCTGCTAGTGTAAATCTAAGCCCATATAATTATGTGTGGAACAGTTGCTTCCCTGAGTTGGAGAGAGTAGGACTGGTGCTCCTCTGCTTTCCGAGCCATCTTAGAACTGCCTAGAAGCTAGGAGAAGGGGCCATTTGTTTTTTTTTGTTTGTTTCTTTTTATTGCCATTGGCTCAGATTTTGGGTTTGTGGCAAATATCCTTCCAGGTACTTGTCATGTGAATTGGCCACTGTTGAAGCAGGATTCTGTGCTTGATTGACCTTTGGTCTGATTCTGTATAGCAATTCTTATCTTTTTATGGTAAGATCAGCTAATTGGCAGGGTGCCTGGAAGGAGGCACAGAGAAGCAGTGGGGGGGTTTGAGGAAGCCCACAAATGTGCTAGCTGCTAGATAGAAATGCAGCTGCAGAGCAATGAGTTCAGTTCCCTGTCTTAAATCTACTAAAGTGTGGATGAAATGTAACCTGGAAAAATTTTTTATCTTTGGGCTATAATTTTGCTATATACAGAAGCTAGGTCTGGGAACTAAATCCAAGCATCCACATGGCAGCTGCCTATAATTTCTATTTTAGATGAAGATAAAATGTATCTGCTATAATAATGAGTTACCTTATCACTGCAATTATTACTTACTAGTAAAAAAGGCCCGTTTCTGTATGTAATGAAACGGGCGCTAGCAAGGTTATATTCAAATGTTGATTGTTGTTAAGCAAGCAGTGAATTGAAAAGTTCAGTAATGAGGAATGATTGTGAAGGGTGTATAATGAGGAAGATGGTCCATGAGTTTCTTCTGTTTTTGTTTTGTCCCCTTTTTAAAATTGTAAATCATGTGTTGCCCTGTCCTATCCCCATGTGCACCAACCCCCTCCCCATGTCCACCAGTTGTTGACACAGTGTGACTATGTCTGAGTGTGTGTATGACAGAGATATTGTGTGTGTGTTTTCTTGTAGTGTCTATGTTTGAGAGAGTGTGTCTATTTCTTGTTGCAGGCCCCACCGTTCCGTCGGAGGTGCAGGCCCCCCTACCTAGCGAGCGTCCCTTCCCTGCTTACTGTTACTCCATAGTTGAGCGCGATGCCCTGCACAGTGGTAATTTTGTAGGGACCCTGTGTTCCGCGTCAGTGGTAGTAAAAAAGGGCCGTTTCTGTAAGAAATTAAACGGGAGCTAGCAAGGTTGTTCCTTGGAGTGTGTATGTTTGAGAGAGTGTGTGTGAGAGTGACTGAGAGAGAAAGAGAGAGTGAATGTGCGAGTATGTGTTTGTTACAGAGAGTGAGACTGTGTGCGTGTGTGTCTGTGAGAGGGAGTGTTTGTGGGAATGAGAGTATGTGCCAGGGTGCCCCCACTCCCTCCCTCCCTGCCTGCCTGCCAGGGGCACCCCTCCCTCTGTCCCTGCCAGGTGCGAGTGTGTGTTTGTGACAGAGAGAGAGAGAGAGTGTGTGAGAATGAGTGTGTGTGCCAAGGTGGCCCCCCTCCCCCAGGGTGCCCTCCCTTCCTCCCTCCCTGCCAATGTTCGAGTGTGTGTTTGTGACAGAGAGAGAGTGAGACTGTGCGAGTGTGTCTATGAAAGAGAGTGTTTGTGGGAATGAGAGTGTGTGCCAGGGGCCCCCCTCCCTCTCTCCCTGCCAGGTGCAAGTGTGTGTTTGTGACAGAGAGTGAGTGAGTGTGTCTGTGAGAGAGAGAGTGTGTGCGTGGGAATGAGTGTGTGTGTGTGAGAATGAGTGTGTGTGCCAGGGTAGATCCCCTCCCTCCCTCCCCCCCTGCCAATGTGCGAGTGTGTGTTTGTGACAGAGTGAGACTGTGTGCGAGTGTGTGTGTATGAGAATGAGAGTGTGTGCCAGGGTGGCCCCCATCCCCCGGGGGCCTCCTCCCCCAGGGTCACCCCTCCTTCCCTCGCTCTAAGTTCCAGGTTCTTCCCTCCCTCCCAGTTCCATGGTTCCCCTCTCCCTCATGGTTCCAGAGTACCCTCTCTCTCCCTCCCTTTCTCTTACTTCCAGGGTCGTCGTACCCCCCTCCCAGTTCCAGGTTCATCGCTTCCCTCCCTCCCTCCCTCGTGATAACTTTTTTTTATGTTGAGCCAGTGTAGTTTTTGTTGTTTCTGTTCAGTGACAGCTTGTTTCTGCTACACACCCACCTCCTCTTCCTCTGGCTCTCCCTGGCACTTGATCCACGTTCGTCCCTACTCCTCCCCCTGCCTGCTAGCAGGCGCGCGCGCCTCAACGCTGTTACCAACGATAGAGGGAGAGCGGGCGGGCGGTCTCTGACACTCAGCTAAAGCCCTTCTCCCAGCTCAGCGCGGAAGGGCTTCTAAAAGCCTCCTCACGCTCCCCGGGTGTGCTGTCACTTTATCAGCATGTTTCCCTACTCCTCCCCCTGCTTGCTAGCAGGCGCGTGCGGGACGGAGGAGAAGCCGTTACCGACAACGGAGGGAGAGTGGGCGGTCGGTCTCGGACACTCCGCTAAAGCCCTTCTCCCAGCTCAGTGGGGAATGACTGCCAAAAGCCTCCTCTGCTCGCTCCCCGGGTGTGCAGTTTGAAGGTTAGCAGCGCACGGAGCTCTGACAGGTATTGCGCGGGACAGCTGAGGGGCGTGCGCTGTATCTCTCTCTGTCTCGTGCGCTGTACTTGTGGTCCAATAGGTCGGCAGCGGTCGGTTTTTTCCTTTATTCTCCCCTGCACAGCGGTAACTTTGGAGGGAGGCTGTGGTCCGCGTCTGTGGTGGAGGGCGGGCATTGAGCGCATCAGGCAGTCGCATGCCTTTTCTGTTGTTTTGGGGGTTTTTTGTTGCTGTCAAATTTGCGCGTGCCGGTTTTGGGGGGGTGTTGAATCAGCTGTGAGGGGTTTTTTCCACCGGGTGCGCGTCATATTAGCAACGGTGACGTCAGCCTGATTTCGGAGCCTAGCTCACCAACTCTGAAGGAGCTACGGTCCCAGGTAGCCAGATTAGAACGTTGGAGGTGCGTTTTATTATATAGGATTAGCAGACTACTTCATCTCAATTTGCTGCCATTTATTCTATTCCTTTTTGTCTGGACTACTTGTTCATTGCTTCACAAAAGGAGCCTAGAACCGACATGACCTTTGTATTCTTTTGAGATTTCTCTTCATATGGAGCCAGACTTGGAACCAGACTTGGTTACTTTGGTTGCTTGGATAGCACGGCAAGTACTGCTCCAAACAAGTGCCTCTTAAGTTGTAGAATGCAATGCACAAATTAAGAACAGTATCAGATATCCTTTCTGGGAATTACAAGTGTCACTCGGTGATGCATTGAGTTAAAACTTAATAAGCAAGACTTGGGACACAAGCCTGATTTTTTTTATTCATGGGCAAGTGCTGTTAGATGTGATGTGAGCAAACATTCATGCTGCAATATGTATGTTTCTGAACTTTTCTTATTTGCATGTTTTGCTGAAGGGGAGTAACCATGGATGTGGGCATGACTAAATTTGAGACAAAAACTAAAGTTATTACGTTGATGGATGCTCCTGGACACAAAGATTTTATCCCTAATATGATCACAGGAGCAGCTCAGGTAAGGATGGTCACTAGTGCATCCCTACGCTTGTCATGTGGTAACACTTGTTTTAAATCTATTAAAAAGGTTGAAATGTTTGCATCCATTTCTCCTGAATATAATCAATTTTAGAATCCACTATGCTGCCATGGCATGAAATGGAAATGAGTTCACAGCAAAACAGGAGGAATATCTCTATGAGGGTCAAAAGCAGAAGCAGGAAAGTAGAGGACTACACGGGCTTCCACGCAGGGAGTGTTGAACAATACAAACTTTATTGGCAACAAACAAAAACCCGACATGGGGCTGCATTATGGTGGGCATACCAGCCTGCCTCTGGTCAAGTACAGCACTTCAGTGAAGCCAAAGCTATATCAAGTGCCTGCAATGAAACTGTTCTGGTTTGGCTGAACACAAAGTAAGTTCAGCACATACGACACGGAGACAGACGTCTTAGCGCCAAAATTGTGCTCAGTGAATCATGTATGAACCAGAGAGCACGGTGAGAGAAATTCTTTCCCTCCTGAGGCAGCAGTTTGGCACTGTGAAACGGTGGCCAACATCAAGAGAAACTGTAGTTTTGGATTGATTCTGGTCCTTTGGATTTTGAACAGATTTAGTGAAGTTGTTTCAAGAGAGTTATATCTACTTCACTTCTCTCGTGTATACCATGTTTATGTAGACACATGCATGCCAGCTATTCAGTATATTTTAGGGCCAAAACTCTGGAATGAATTGCCTCCCTCTTTAAGATCCGAACTTTTGGGGCTCAGTAATAGAGAGAGTTTCTGTTTTGTTTTTTTTCCCCTTCCTCCTGGTTTATGTTGTATTGTTTAGATGGGTATGGTTGAACTGATATGATAGAGGCTTTTCCGTCATATATTTGGAGTACTTTTCTGTTTTATATATTATTCTATTATTAATATTTATTTATTTTACTTATTGTAAAGTGCCTTGACCTGCTTGTTCAGATAGGGTGGTATATCAAATTTTAATAAACATATTCTTTAAGTATGCGCCAAGATGCAGTGGCACATAATTTGCATGTGGGTGTTCACATTGGTGTAGTTCAAGCAGTTCTATAAAGGATGGTAAAAATTAGGCACCCAAGATCTGTGCACTAAGATAGTATTCTATAACAGCATCTGGGAACCCAGATTAAATTGTAGAATAGAGCCTAAGTTGGCATTTAGGCACCAACATACCAGTGCTTGTCGATCTTTTTGTGGCCATGACTCCATCATAGTGACCAAATAAAATTATGTGACCCCCCTCCCCCAAGACGTGCAGAATAATGATTCACCCAGGCCGTAACCCCTACACTTTCTAAAGAACTCCTTGACTTCAAATCCATGACCCTTAAATAGATCACACCTTTATCACTTTGACTGGTACTAATGTGGACCAAGGACCCAGAATGTTCTTCCTGTTGCTGCATAGGAAAGACATTATGGTGTTCAGCTACATATTATCTATAAATGCCCAGGGGACATATTTACCAATCACATACTTCTGATGGGAAATTTTCTAACATTTCTAGGTATAAGAACATAAGAGAGAACCTTGCAGGGTCAGATTAGGTCTTTTGAAATTGGCTGCTGTTGGAGACAGGATACTAATCTGGGTCACTTTGGAAGTATTTGGCAGATCATAAAGGTGAAATTAATTTCCTGTTGCTTGCTCTCAGAAGTAAGAAGTGTTGACCACTAGGTTTGTGTGCCTAACAATAATGAATGTACCCTTTAGAAACTTAACCAAATCTATTTTAAATTCTATTTAAAGAAATAAATGTGAGAAGCTGAGAGAGGAGGAGTGTCAATAGATCAACCAGCTTCCTTTCATAGTGTGCATCAACTTCCACACTCACCTAAGTAAAAGCAATATTTTAAAACCAGCAAAGACCCTACCCTCAGACTTATTATCTATTGTGTAGGCAGTGGGACGAAGTAGACTCAGAATCTGTCTGTATCCATCAGTCGTGTTTCAGTCACAAACAGCTCAGTCGCACTATATAGTGTAGCTTTATTTTCATTTCAGATGCAGTCCATCCTAAAGTTAAAGAATTGTTGACTTGGATATATCTAGGTCTACTGATTTTAGGTTTTAACCAATGAACACCAAGGCAAAAAAAAAGGGGAGGGGGTTATTGGATAAGCACTGGAAAAGCATTGCATCCCTGAGTTATTTTGTTTACTCAGTTTTTATGCCTTGTCTGCACTGACACTTCTTAAGTGACACAAATATACTACTACTACTATTCATTTCTATAGTGCTACTAGACATAGGCTGTATACATTATATGCCAGTACTTTTTCTGTCCCTAGAGGGCTCACAATCCTAAGTTTTTATACCTGGGGCAATGGAAGGTTTAGTGACTTGCCCTAAGGTCACAAGGAGCTGCAGTGGGAATCAAGCCCAGGTCGTCAGGATCCGAAGCCTGCTGCACTAACCATTAGGCTACTCCAGAAAACGTACCCAGCAATAGTCCTTGCAGCATAAAAACACCAATAAAAGCAGATTTTTGTACCCTCAAAGAACCCCTAATTAGCTGGAAAATAAACATCTAAATTTAAATTATATGTGCACCTGGTTATATCAAAGTCTCACTTGAAGAGCTGGCTGAGTATTAGGCTACTTTCACATTTTGATGAAAGCACACGACTAGCATGCGGTAACAGCTGAATTGACCATTACTAATAACTGTTTGTATTAACTAATAGGTAAAATTATCTTGTTTTATACACTATTTAAATTTTTTTAAATCATATTCCTATTTACACTTTTTCACAGGCTGATGTGGCCATTTTGGTTGTAGATGCCAGTAGAGGAGAGTTTGAAGCTGGGTTTGAGGCTGGTGGGCAGACACGAGAGCATGGACTTCTGGTTCGCTCTTTAGGAGTAACGCAGCTGGCAGTTGCAGTCAATAAAATGGATCAGGTATGAATTCTTAAATTAAAACTGAGCCCTTCATTCCCTCCATTTTTATCCTAAGTGCCATGCCATCCGTTGGATGTTGCTTATATGAGGCTGAAATACTTCTGTGAGAAACAAAGAATGACCAGAAAGGTCAGTTTTACTTCCCATGCCCATTCCTAATCCTCTGACCTCTGTTTGTTCACTAACATCTGGAAAGAGAGTAAGTTAAGGGATCAGGTTCTCTCGTCTCCTACCCATTTCCACCCTTCCCTCAGGCATTTTTTGTGGGGTGACTTTCCTATAAGTTGTATATAACAAGTATAATCATATTAGCTATAAAAAAAAGAGAGAGAGAGAGAGAGAAAACAAGGCACACGTGCTGCTTTATTTTTATTTTTTGTTCTCAGCAAGTAAAATTTTTATTTCCAGTGATATAGCCATAGATGGGCCCAGGTGAGCAGGGGCCCACTGGGATTAGAAAGCAATGTTGCTTTCAACATACAAAACCTTGTTTATTGTATAATAAGTGTTCTAACCATATCGGGGGTACTGGGCCTTTTTGTTTTTAACCTCTGTTGATTTTATAACTGCTACTTAATGCTCTGTCTTTTGTTTCTTCTCTCTCCTAGTCCAGAACACAGTTTTCTGACATTCCCCCAGTTTTTGGGTGATTTTGAGAAAAGTACTCATTTGTTTTACTTTCTCTGTGACTTCGTAATAGGTTCTCATTTCTTGTGTACCTTGTTAGCACATTGCAGCTTTCTCTACTCAACACTATGTGTAGCAACTTTGTTGTCTTTTGACGATTATAGGAACGGGGATGGGTGGTAGTAGGGTGTTTACAAAATCGGGATCATAAGCATCTTTTGTCTGTTGTGTTTTATGGTTCTTTGCTTCTGTGTTATTAATTGTTTACATATAGCATACTGTAATCTTTGCATTGTGATCTTTTACAGCATTTGCTGTACTGTTACTTTAATTCTGATAAAAATTGTTAAAACTTAGTTACCTTGTACCACAAATTTGATTTGCAGGTGAACTGGCAGCAGGAAAGATTTCAGGAAATAACCAGTAAACTTGGACATTTTCTTAAACAAGCAGGCTTTAAGGTAAAATACTTCCATAAGGGTGTGCTGGTTCCCTTCCTCTCCCCATTTTTTTAATGACCCTAGGGGGTATTTCGTAAAACATTTTCTGCCTGTAAAGCATGTTCAAAACATAGAAAATGTTTTTCATAAAATATGTGTTAAAATATGTGCTTGTAAATACATTTGCCAACAAGATGGTACATATTTATATATGTGGAATCTGTTGATGGAGGATGTAGTCAAAGCGATTTATCACAGCAGGCTTCAGAGGAGGTTTGAACAAGCTCCTGGAGGAAAAGGCCATAAAAAATGTAATAACTTTCCTAGAAATTAACTATAAGAAATAGAGCAACGTTTTGGGATTTGCTGAGTACTTGTGACCTGGACTTAGCACTATCACAGACAGGAAGCTTGACTCAATGGACCTTGGTCTGACCCAGCATGGATTTTCTTAAGTTACATGCGCTGGGTTTGGTTATTCTCAGGAGTGTAGTTTAGGTAGAATAGGGTGAAGTTGTGATGTATGCACATATTTTATAAAACGTGCAAGTACTTGTATAGAATGCATGCACACATTTATACCTTCTTTAGAGCCGGTGAGAATTTGATACATTATTTTCATTTGTGGTTCTGGGAAACTGTTTTGTAAAGGCACATACCTTTGTTGCTTTTATTTAAAAAAAAAAAAAAAAAGGCTTAAAATGGTTGCCTTTTTGTACTTTTATGTGCCCATTTATAAAATGACCTCTTTAGAAGCTATTGAGACAGATAAAAGAACTATTTGAAAATTGTTCACCTTGTGAGACTGATTTTATAAGGCATTTCTGTGTATAAAAATTGTGGATTATAAACTTTCCCATGGTTTATGTGGACAATTCAATTGCCTACTTTTCTCTGTAGAATGCTAGTGTAATCTGGTAAATATGCACTTAGATGTGAGCACTTAACACCAGCACGCCTAGATTCAGGAGATAAGTTATATGTGTGTGAGTCCCGCCCATGTGTATGCCTACCTGGAAAATTCTGACTGTGTAAGGTGTGCGCATTGTTACAGAATAGCACTTAGATTCACTTCTGGCATTTGTTTCAGACCACCGTAGATTTCTTGCTGGCGCTCTGTGCCATTGTTCCAGTTCCCCAGGTCAAATGGGGACAAGGTAGATATTATGTCTACTTCATTGTCCCAAAGAAGGAAGGCACCTTTCGTCCGGTCTTAGATCTCAAAGATTTAAACCACTGCCTCTTGAGTATCCCGCTTTTGCATGGAGACGCTAAGAGCAGTGATAACCTCGGTTCAAGCAGGAGAATTTCTCACTGCCCTCAGTCTCAAGGAGGTGACTTACATCTATCCATATGGCTGCCACATCAGAGGTTTCTATTTTTGTGGTACTTGGCTGTCACTTCCAGTTCAGAGCTTTGCCCTTCAGTCTTGCCACAGCTCCAAGAACGTTTATCAAGGTTACTGTGGTGGTGGCGGCCTTCCTTCGACACCAGAGAATCAGAGTTTATCCATATCTTGACGACTGGCTCATTCGTTCGTCATCCTGTTCAGACAGCTTTGCAGCAATGGACAGAGCTGTCTGTCTTCTGCTGTCATTGGGTTGGGTGAGCAATTTCAAGAAGAGCAGACTAACGACACACATAGTAGAGTATCTGGGTGTTCTTCTTGACACAGCAAAGGAGAGAATCTTCCTTATGGAGCGCAGAAGGTCGAAGCTGGTTCAACAGATTAGTCTTCTCCTCTGTCGAGACAGGCCCAGGGTCTCGGGGCTACATCCAGATTCTGGGATCAATGACAGTGGCAATGGAAAAGGTGGCATGGGAAGGGCTCATATGCAGCCATTATAGGAATTTCTTCTTATCTGCTGGTCTCCGGTGTCTCATAAGTATGACCATCTTTCTTGGATGCTGGTTGCCAAAGAGAGTATGCAGTGGTGGTTGTCGCCCAGGAATTTGACCGTCTGAGCTCCCTTTACGATAACACAATGGGAGGTGGTAACAATGGACACCAGCAAGTCAGGTTGGGGAGCTCATTACAAGTTCCATCTGGCACAGGTTACCTGGATGGAACAGGAGTCTCAGTGGTTGATAAATTGCTTGGAGCTCAGGGCCATGCGGAATGCCTTATGCAACTTCATTCCCTTTCTGGCAGGGGCCCCAGTCCGAGTTTTCTCTGAAAATACGACAGCGATGACTTATATGAACAAGCAAGGTGGGACCCACAGTAGTCCGGTGGAGGCGGCCTCCCTCATGAGTTGGGCGGAGAAAAATCTTCTCTGCTTGTCAGCAGCTCACATCGCGGGGTCCTTGAATGTGGAAATGGACCTTCTCAGCAGGCACTTTGGCATTCCTTTTCATCACCATCAAGTCCAGAAGCGGAAAACTCTATCGGTCCACTGTCAGCTAAAACCCCTGACTGGATATTTCCCATTGTGTCAGGGGTTTCAGCTGATAGTAGACCGATGGGGTTTTCCGCTTCTGGGCCTGATGGTGACGAAAAGGAATGCCAAAGTGCCTGAGTTCTTCAGCCATTGAAAAGAACTGGGCTCAATGGGGATTGGCTGCCTACTGCAGCCCTGGCTGGAGACACATCTACTGTGTGTCTTCTCTCCTTGTCCTATGGTAGGCTGCATGTTGAAAAGGATCACACTGTACCAAGGTCAAATAATTCTTATAACCCTGGATTGGCCATAGAGGCTGTGGTACTCGGACCTGATTCAACTGCTGGACCGAGGGTCCTCTCCATCTTTTGCAGCAACATGGCCTACTGAAGCAAGATCCGGTGCTCATGGCAGATCCATGCCCCTTTGGGCCAGTATTCTGAGTGTGGACTTTCTCCCTTCAGATCGCGCACATCCTAGTGTCTCTCCAAGCAGGTCTTCAGAAAGGATTGGCATTGGGTTCTCTAAAGTTCAGGTTGTTGCTGTGGCCTGTTGCAGGACCGGTCCAACCCGGTAAGCGAGGTAAGCATGGCAGGGGGGCGCCGACCTTTGGAGGGTGCTGCCACGCCATGCTTACCCTCGCCAGTTACCTCAGCTCCCAGACCCCAACAGCAGCCCTGCCTTCGGTTTCCTGCTCCAGTATTTAAACGAAGGTCTTGCAGGTGATTAATGGGTAAACATTAGCGAGCGGGTGAGGGGTGGAACCGATCGTTGGAGGCGGGGATTGATGTGCGTGCGCTCCTATGGGGCACAGAGTTCAGAGATTGACGTGTCCGCGGCCCTATAGAATGCGGCAGCCAAAGAGGTGTCGGATGGGTGCTTGAGGGCTGCAGTGGTCGCTCTATGGACGCTGCGAGCTTGAGCGAGGTTCTTCTGTTGTTGGTGGGGGTCGGGGCGCTCACGCTCAGGGACCCGAGGGATTCGGAGTCATTACTGGTGGAAGGCTGCGGCCCGTGGCAGACTTACAAGGCGAGTCTGGATAACAACACTCACAAGGTGAGGGGGGAGAGGAATCTTCTGATATTTGGAGTTCAGGAATCAGGTGCTGCTGGGACTGGGAGGAGCAAGAACAGGGTGTTGGCATTGGGATTCAGGAATTGGGTACTGCTGGGACTGGGGGGAGCAGGTGGATGGAGGGGAGAGGAGAGTTGCTGGACATGGATGGAGGGGAGGGCAGTGGAGAGAGGAGGGTTGCTGGACGTGGGTGGATGGAGGGGAGGGCAGGGAGAAAATTGTTGGACATGGATGGGAGGGGAGGGAAGGGAAGGCAGGAAGAAGATGCACATGGATGGAGGGGGAGAGAAGAAATTCTGGACATGGATGGAGGGTAGGGAAGACAGAGGAAGAAGATGCACATGGATGGAGGGGAAGGGAGAGAGAAGAAATGCTGGACATGGATGGATGGAGAGGAGGGCAGGGGGAGGAGGGCTGCTGGACATGGGTGGATGAAGGAGAGGGCAGGGGGGAGGAGGGCTTCTGGACATGGGTGGATGGAGGAGAGGGAAGGGAGAGAGAAGAAATGGTGGACATGGTGGATGGAGGGGAGGGCAAGGGGGAGAGGAGGGTTGCTGGACATGGGTGGATGGAAGGGAGGGCAGGGGAGAGGAGGGCTGCTGGACATGGGTGGATGGAGGAGAGGGAAGGGAGAGAGAAGAAATGCTGGACATGGATGGAGGGGAGGGAAGAGTGAGGAAGGAGATGAGTTGAGGGAAAAGGAAGAGAGGAGAAAAACTGCACATGAATGAAGAAAATAGGCAGAAGCTGGATCCACTGGACAGTCAAGTCTGCGGAGGACCCAGCTTTTACTTACGGATGTAGGGCAAGAAATGAAGAAGAAAGGCGGAAAGTAAAGAAATAAATGGAAAGGAAGCCCTGGAAACAGAGTTAAGAGGACAGATAGCAGCAGAATCAGATACTGGGCCAGCATGATCAGAAAAACAAAGTCACCAGACAACAAAGGTAGAAAAAAATCATTTTATTTTCATTTTAGTGTTTGGAATATGTCCACTTTGAGAATTTACATCTACTATCTTATTTTGCAATGTATAGCAATGTGTTTCTTTCTGTTTTTCTGGTATTGTGCTGCATGCAGAGTAGGTTAATTTTTGAAGAATTTGAAGAGGGGCTTTCTCTGTTCTGCATGTGTTACTGCAAGGCCAAGTGTCTGAATAGGGATCTGTTTGTTAGATTCTGAGATTTTGCTAACACATTGTTTTTCAGAGTTGGCAAGACTGTTCTCAAAATTCATGGTCTGTATGCTAATTTGGTTTGTGTCATTTTGAGTATAATGGAGCTGTAACAGCTTACAGAAATTATTTATAATGAAAAAAAAAACACGTTATTTTTCTTCTATACTGGTGTAATATTTTCAGTGATGCCATGGCTGGTAAAAGGGGTGTGACTACTGTAGGGGCGGAGTCATAGTGATCCCGCCCCTGGATGGGTAGGGGCGCCGACTAATAGGCTGCAGGAGGGCGCCAGAAACCCTAGGACCGGCCCTGGCCTGTTGTTTCAGGGGCCAACTACAGAAGATGTCTCTTGTGACTCACCCACATATTGTTCGATTCTTGTGGGGAGCAGGCCGCTTACAACCTCTCTTTCATATGCACTATCCAGAGTGGAACCTCAATTTAGTCTTTCAGGCTTTTCAGAAGCCTCCTTTTGAGCCACTCCACAAGGCCTCCTTGAAAGATCTTTTGCTAAAGACAGCATTCTTGATGTCTGAGGCATTGACACTTAGGGTTTCGAAGCTTCAGGCTCTCTCTTGTTGGGATCCCTATTGGGTGGTTTTACGTTTATTATTTTTTTCTTTTCTCATGCTTGCTCAGTCAGATCTCTTATTAAGGGGCTGGGGCGCACCACTTGGGTGGATTTTTCATATTCAAGCTGCTTGGTTTTGCTGTGGCTGTCTTTTTCAATAATGTCCCACAAAAAAGCCCTCAGTGGTTTAAAAAAAAAAAGCACCTGGTGCAGCAAGACCATATCCATCATGGACATACACAATGCTTGCAGTAATTAGACCCGATGAAGAACCCCTTTGTTTTAATTTGTGTTTACAGATCTCAGAGAGGTCTTGCATTATCAAATGTACTCTATCCAGTTGGCTAGAAGACTCTACATTTCATTTTTTTTTTTTTTTGTTACATTTGTACCCCGCGCTTTCCCACTCATGGCAGGCTCAATGCGGCTTACATATTGTATACAGGTACTTATTTGTACCTGGGGCAATGGAGGATCAAGTGACTTGCCCAGAGTCACAAGGAGCTGCCTGTGCCTGAAGTGGGAATCGAACTCAGTTCCCCAGGACCAAAGTCCACCACCCTAACCACTAGGCCACTCCTCCACTCCTTTCCTTTGCTTATGCCCAGGCAGGCTTGACTCTTGAGGGTTATGTCAAGGCTTATATCAGAGCTATGGCTGCATCAGTAGTCGTGATCACATTCACGGAGGAAATTTTCAAGGCTGTGTCCACGGACTTCTGTTTATATGTTCACATCTCAAAAGAAAAAAACATGAAAAAAACCCTACTTGCCACCAAAAACTATGTTGATATCTGTTTCTTGCAGCACCTTTCGTAGTTGTTATTTCTTTATTTCAATTGAGGGACAGCCTGTAGCTAGAGAATCCCATAAGTGAGGACTTGCTATCCCACTTGTCCTCAGAGAAAACCAAGATACTTAGCTGCAGCAGGATACAAGTGCTTACATACCCACCCATCTCTCTAAAGAATTGTGGAAGTGATACACATACGTGGTAGACTTCTCAATAGCTTTAAGTTGGAGAAGCTTCCCATACCTGGCACCACTACTACTACTACTACTATTTAACATTTCTAAAGCGCTACTAGGGTTACGCAGCGCTGTACAATTTAACATGGAAGGACAGTCCCTGCTCAAAGAGCTTACAATCTAAAAGACAGGTGTACAATCTAAACTTACAATCTAGAAGACAGGTGTACAATCAAGAGATAATCTAAACAATCAAAGATAAGTGTGCAGTCAACGGACCAGTGTAGAGTCCGTCTGATAGGGCATACTATATATCACGAAAGGTTAGGTGCCGAAAGCAGCCTTGAAGAGGTGAGTTTTAAGCAGAGATTTGAAGATGGGTAGGGAGGGGGCTTGGCGTATGGGTTGAGGAAGATTGTTCCAAGCATAGGGTGAGGCAAGGCAGAATGAGCGGAGCCTGGAGTTGGCAATGGTGGAGAAGGGAACTTGAAAGGAGGGATTTGTCCTGTGAGCGGAGGTTACGGGCGGGAACATAGGGGGAGATGAGGGTAGAGAGGTAGTGGGGAGCCGCTGACCGGGTGCATTTGTAGGTAAGGAGGAGAATCTTGAATTGTATGTGGTATCTGATCGGAAGCCAGTGAAGTGACTTGAGGAGAGGGGTGATATGAGCATATCGGTTCTGGCGGAATATAAGACGCGCGGCAGCGTTCTGAACGGATTGAAGGGGGGAAAGATGGCTAAGTGGGAGGCCGGTGAGGAGCAAGTTGCAGTAGTCAAGGCGGGAGGTAATGAGAGCGTGAACGAGAGTTCGTGTGGTGTGCTCAGATAGGAAAGTGCAAATTTTGCTGATGTTGAGGAGGAAGAAGCGACAAGTCTTGGCAGTCTGTTGGATATGCGCAGAGAAGGAGAGGGAGGAATCGAAGATGACTCCGAGGTTGTGGGCAGATGGGACGGGGTGGATGAGGGTGTTGTCAACTGAGATAGAGAGAGGAGGAAGAGGAGAGGTGGGTTTAGGTGGGAAGACGAGGAGCTCGGTTTTGGACATGTTCAGCTTCAGGTGGCGGTTGGACATCCAGGCAGCAATGTCGGATAAGCAGGCCGACACCTTGGTCTGGGTCTCAGCGGTGATGTCTGGTGTAGAGAGATATAGCTGGGTGTTGTCAGCATAAAGATGATATTGAAATCCATGAGATGAGATCAGTGAGCCTAGGGAGGAGGTGTAGATGGAGAAGAGAAGGGGTCCAAGGAGAGATCCCTGGGGAACTCCAACAGAAAGTGGGATGGGAGTGGAGGAAGATCCATGAGAGTGTACACTGAAGGTGCGGCGGGAGAGATAAGAGGAGAACCAGGAAAGGACAGAGCCTTGGAACCCACAAGAGGACAGTGTGGCAAGAAGTAAATCATGATTAACAGTGTCAAACGCCGCAGATAGATCGAGGAGGATGAGGATGGAATAGTGGCCACTGGTGATGTCACTGAACGGTGAGGACTTGTGTTCTGTTTTTCACAGAGAATGCCTGCTATAGGTAAGTATCTTATTTTTTTAAGCCTGCCTGTTCAGCACTCAAAGCAGATTAAAGAAATTATACTATGTAACTTAGGTAAGCAAATATATTTAAACACCCTTTAAGTTTTACAGTTGTCATGACAGTTTTACGGGATGAATCCAGGGTAATTTGGTTTTAGAATATAACAAAATGTTACCTGTTTGATGCTTTAGTTTTCAAACAGTGATGTCAGCATGTAGCCTTGTAAAAACCATATGAGAGAAAGCTATAATAGCCAAAAATTCATTTTGAGAAAACAGTATAAACATTTAGAAAGTTGTTTTTTTTTCCTTTAAAGTCATGAAGTGTGTCATGTTCATCTCTGAGCTGCGTGCTCTGATTGGTTGATCTCTCTGATGCCTATGTGGTATTTCTTTTTCTACCATCAGCTTCTGGAAAGTAATAAGAATCTATTGCAAAACAATTAACTGAATTAGGTAAATAACTGAAAGGAAAATAAATACATGGATCTAAAAATATATATTTTGTTTTATGAAATAAGTGGTAAATTGTGTAGACCAGCTTCAAAATGCAAAATCTTTTATTGCTTTTGTTCTTTCCCATGAATTTTTTAAAATTAATTTTTCATTATTTGCGCATGGAGTTTGGTCTTTGTAATATTGCTAAACCTGGGTCTCAAAGAGGTTTTTCTTTTTTCCTCCTTTCCAACTAGGAAAGTGATGTAGCTTTTATACCGACAAGTGGATTGGGTGGTGAAAATCTAGTCAGTAGAAGCAAGTCAGATGAACTTACCCAGTGGTATAAAGGGCCTTGTCTGATAGAACAAATTGGTAAGTATCCCTCCACTGCACCTTATGCCTATGTGTTGCAGCATTGTGTTAAACATAATTTCAAGACACTTTACAAATGTCACACTATTATAAATTCCATGAATTTATGAACCTTGTGGTGTGACCTAAAATGTTGGTATTTGAGAGACGTTCACAGTGAGTACAAAAATGTATGCAGTATACAAATAAGTCTGTATACTACATCAGATACCTTCTTCCACTGGTGTGAATCATGGGTACCAGTCTTAGGAAGTCTAAGTAGGGACTTATTTTAGAGATGTTATCTAAAGATACATGGAAGTAGTATTTTTGAAAAGATGTCCACGTCAGAACATCCTGAACGGACGTCTGTCTTGCGTGCATTTTTGAACAGGAAATATGTTGAGATTTCCTGTTCAAAAATATGTGAGATGGACATCTGTTTGCTGGAGACATCCAGCATGAACAGCCACTTGACAAACTGGAATGGCCAAATTAGGAACAGGGAAAACAAGGGACATAGACATCTGTATGGCAGCATTCTTAGAAAATGGCCACACAGACGTCCCTGTAGATTAGAGGGGCAGCCTAGCGGTTAGTGCAGTGGACTCCAGGTTCAAATCCCACTTTTAACTCTCCAGGAACAGAAAAATACCTACTGTGCCTAAATGTGCACCACTTCATTAGTCTTCAGGCTTGCAGGTGGCTTATATATTTAGGTATAGTAAGTATTTTTCTATTCTTGGAGGGATCACAGTTAAAAAAAAAAAATGTAAGAGTCAAAGTGAGATTTGAGCTTTGGTCCCTTGGTTTACAGTCTACTACACTAACCACTAGGTTGCTGCTCTGCCTTACTTTTTGCTTTAAGGATGTCCATAATACCTGAAGCTGTCATGGAGCCTGGTATCCCCTTTCAGGGGGGGGAGAGAGAGGGGGACAGCAACCATAGGGGATTTACGGAGGTGTCATGCCCGTCAGCTGCTCAATCGGAGCACTTTTTTGTACCCTAGATGTTTCTGAAACAGGTCTAAATAACTGGATGTCCTCCTTTTTAAACGTGGATGTTTCTTCCCTTTGATAATCATCGTTGTACATCCTGATTTTGTCCCTCTGGTCCTACCCACAACACGTTCATTTTGCTATTTAGACATACAGCAGTGTCGGACGTCCAAATCCAAAATAAATAAATCCTGCTTTTGCAAAATTGGGATTTGGACATTTCAAGCACATGGATGTCTGTTTCAGCATTTTGGGACTTCCATATGCTTCGAAAATGAGCACCAAAGGCATCTGCGTCTTTATAAAACAGCCTCACAAAATCTGCAGCTGTTGTAGGTAAATGTACCCATGTACGCATACACGTACTTGGGAGTTATGAAATATACTCATGCTTAACTCTTCTGCCTGTGCTCTGTGAAACTTCTCTCTGCTTTCTATATGCATAGCACAAATATATTGAACAATCCACTTGCAAAATAAGCACACCCTGCAAACAATAAAAGTGGAAAACAATGTTCAAATGCTGACAACTAATATTTAAAAATATATGGAGGAAAAGACCTCAAAAGTCTGCTGTACCTAATCTTTCACTAGGGCACTGTACAGATCAATAGATCATCATTGGTCAAAAAAACCTCCAAAGCCTTCCCTCTAACAACTTTCTTTATCGTTTTATTTTGCATTGAATGAATGCAGGGAAAAGACACACTTATCTTTAAACCCAACAGGGTCCCGTTTCAACTATAATTTCTTCAGGCTTCTTCGCGAAGAAGACAACGCTGTGAAATTGCCAATCCGGGTACACATTTCCCCTGAAGAAGTTATGGGTGAAACGGGACCCCATTGGGTTTAAAGATAAGTGTGTCTTTTGCCTGCCTGTATTCATTCAATGAAAAATAAAAAGATAAAGTTGTTAGAGGGAAAGCTTTGGAGGTGTTTTGACCAATAATGATCTGTTGCTCTGCACAGTGGCTTAGTGGAAGAAGATTAGGTACAGCAGACTTTTGAGGTCTTTTCCTCCATATATTTTTAAATTTTAGTTGTCGGCATTTGAAAATTGTTTTTCACTTCTATTGTTTGTAAGGTGTGCTTATATATGCATAACGCCAGGGGTAATTTTTCAAAAGCACTTTTTAGTTGTTCTTGAGTTTATAAAACGATCCTCATATAAAGGTCATTATTGCAATTTGCAAATATTTGCACAAGGAATAAAGTACCACATGGGTTATATTGTAGGACTAATGTGGTAACTTTTTTACTCCCCCCCCCCCCCCCCCCCTCCTGATTTCCCTAATGTTGCATATATGTCACATTGAATGGTTTCTGATCTTTAAACGAAATGTAATATTGGACAAAGGGAAACAGGTTACACAGAACACAGTTTTAAAAATATAACTTATTTTATTTAAGAAACAGTTATCCAATACCTTTATCACCCATGTGAAAGTTACTGCCCTCTTAGTTACTTTATCAACCAGTTGACCAAATTTAATTGATGATTAAGTTCAGCTGATTGAACATAGCCAAACTTGATTACAGCCAGCCCTGTTGAATCTAAACCTCATTATGATAGTGAACCTTACCATGAAAATGAAGTAGTTACCACAGAGTTTCTACAAGAATGCTGCCATGGTCAAATTAAATTCCAGAAGAGATGAGAAAAAGAAAGTTGCTGAAATATATCAATCTTGAAAGTGTTACAGAACCATTTTTTTAAAGCTCTGGGACTCCATTATCTCTAAATGGAGAAGAAATAGAACAGTGGTGAATCTTCCCAGTAGTGGCTGACTTGCCAAAATTACTCCAAGGGCACAGTGACAACTCATCTCGGTGACGAGTAACAATGACAGCAGACCACTGAGCAAACACAAAGCAATAGTAGAAGTAGAAGCTTTATTATACAAATAAAATCACAATGCCTGTCGTGGCCACGTTTCGCCTATGAGGCTATGTCAGGGGCAACTGTTGACCAGACAAAAAAACAAATTAGTAGATCAAAATAAAAAAGGACAGCTTTTTTTCTTCATAAATGTATCATGCAGCAAATAGATAAGGGGCTCTTTTACAGAGTGGCGGTAAGTCCAACGCGGGCTTACCGCTCGCTATTCTGGGACTACCAACGGCCCAACACAGCCTCTGGCGGTAGTTCCGGCTCAAGTGTGTGTCATTTTCTTACTGCATGGCCATTTTGTTTTTTGGGCTTTTCTGCTGTGGTAAAAAGGGCTCTGGCACGCAGGAAAATGGCCCCCACTGCTACCACAGGGCCCTTTTCCCCACAGCTTGGTAAAAGGATCCCTAAGTGAGGTGAACAGATGTAAAATGTGCTTCGTGTGTTTAGAATGTTTTAACAGCAATCAGGTGGAATAGCAAGTTGAAAAATGGCACATACCCAGAGAGGAAGGAACAAAGTGTGCTTCTCTCTGGATAAGCAATAAAAGTCAAATCTTCAAAATTCAAGAAACAAAATTTAAAAATAGAAATGTCAATTGAAGCACTCATTAAAAAAAATTACTTCTGTAGATCTTTAAATAAAAAACACCCCAAAAACAGTGTAAGCTTAAATGAGGGATCTTATTCAGAATGCAGCACAAGGAATGTACTGAAAAGGTTACTTAAAGCCAGCATTCATGGAAGATGATTCTCTATACAGAGCAACCAAACAGGCCCGTGCCAAGGGTCTATGCCGCCCCCCCGTAGACGAAATGTTGGGCCCCCCCCCCCGCAGAAGAATAGTTGGCGCGCGCGCGCCCCTCTCCCCCCTTCCCCCCGTGAAGATGATCGCTGCGCGCCCTGGGGGCCTTTAAATCTTTTACTTGCAGTCGCAGCAGCGTCTGTGAAAATGGAGCACTACCGACGTCTCCCTTCCCTTGCACTCGTTGGTTCCCTCAGTGTCCCGCCTTCTTCTGCGGTAAGCGGGGTAAGCACCGCAGGAGGGCGCCCAAAATATCTCCAGATCAACATATTGATGTAAGTGAACCTGTCAAGTGCAAGTAAGCAAGAATTGACTCTTACACATACTATTAACTTCTTAAAACATGGAAGCATTTGAACTTGTGATCAATGTCAGTGGCAAAATGATTGAATATCTGCAGGTTACCAGAAGTGTTTGTGGACTATTAATTTCTGGCAAGTTTTAAGGCACGTGTAATAGGTGGTCTTTGAATTGAAGGACAGAGCATGGAATCTGCTTTCTCAATAGTTGGTTTATAATGTCTTAAGAAGAAAAAAAAATAGATAAGCACACTTCTAATTAGATGCAGCAGATAGAAAGGTGATTGTGTCATCTCTAAGCACTGCACAAGCTTTTTTTTTTTTTTTAAACCACTTGTTCATATACATGCTTGCCCAGTTATTGGCCTCAAAACAAAAAAACATTTCCAACCAATGGAAGACTGCTGCATTAAATGTTTCTAGTGCCATAATTTACTGAAAGGTTCAGGTATTTAAGAGCTATGTATTTTGTTTCTTTCCAGATTCTTTCAAACCGCCACAGAGATCAGTGGAAAAACCATTCAGACTTTGCGTATCTGATGTTTTTAAAGGTTGGTGTTTTACATTTACATTTGACAAATTAGCTCCATCAGTCTTTGATAAGTTAAGTCTTGTGCTTTACTTAAGTTCTTTCTAATTTCCCTCTAGGGCCCCAGTGCTCAAAGCTCCGGCACTGAAACAAACAGTGCCAGCCCCATACCGCTGGAACAACACAGAAAAATTACCTCCAATGCCCAGAGCTAATGGATTCAAATTATATACACGCTGCAAAAGCAAGATGGAAGAACGTGCTTGGCACATGTACAAATGAGTTTTCTTTGTAAGCGCAGCTCATGTGTGCAAACGCCAGGCAACCTCAAAGTGAAGCACACATCGACCCCATTCTGTGCTTTTAATTATAAGCTTTTCAAAAAAAAATTTTCACTTGAAAAGGCTTATATGTAATCACAGAAAACAGGCACCAATATGTGTTTTCATCACTTTGGGTTTTGGACTCACACATATTTGTTTTTCAGTATTAGTGCTTAGAGGCTTGCATAGGCTTCCGTTCGCTTCTGAAACAAATCAAAGGTGGAAGAACAGAGAATCATAAATCCTCTCTTCAGATTCCCCCGTACCAGCTCTGAGCTGGCATTATTTTTCCAGTGGTAAGAGCAGGGTTTGTTTGTGCGCTGTTTTCTGAGCATTGAGAGGTAATAGCAAATGACCTCATTTACATCTGTTTGATTACATTTAAATACAATTTGTGACCATCTCTGGTGTACATGCTGTTTCCTGTGCTAGTGCAGTGCTGTTAAGCTCTAATGCCAGCATTAGGTTTTGAGGATCGAGCCCTAGCACTCTTAAGACAAGCCCATTATGATCAATTAAGAGCCCGTAGTGGGGAAGGTGTCACATTGAGCTGCACTGTAAACACAAAGGAACAGAATGGAAAAGAGTCAGTGGAGTTCTTAAGCAATAGACATGACACGGTCTAGCCTTTAAATTTTGTGGGAAGACCAGCAGTACCTTCTAAAAACTCAGATGAGAGGCTTTTGGGTTAAGTACTTGGAAGTCATAAATGGGAAGGATAAGAGTGGTACAAGCAGTTCCATGAAACTGATATGCAGGAACAAGGTGCCAATGGTGATTTCAGACCTGCAGTTTAGTTATGATTACAGTGCCTGGTTTCCTATGATTAGGGTTACCATATGGCTCCAGAATGATACCATGGGCAAGGGTGACACATCTGGTCCTTGCATAAAGAGTTTGCTAATCCTCAAGCAATCATAGGAATTTGGCTGGCTGAAATGGGAGGAATCAGGCTGCAGAGTGTGTAGTTACTTGCACAGGGCTTTCCCCATCTCACTGATCCTCTGGCAGTTGCTGAATGCTTGTAGTGGCAGAACATTATATTTTAAGCCTGTAGAATTTCCTTAATTGATTCTTGGCGTGAATTTCTCTAGTTTGGCCAGCAGGTGGTGCATGTTATGTTTAAGCTGTTACAAAGAACTGACCTTTCCCTTCGAAAAATAAATTCCTGTTCTTTCTGAAGTAACAAACGAGAGATGTCTCCACCTAAAGGTAAAACAATCTGTAAAAGCACAACAAATTTTAAATCTTTGATGTCATGATGTGCTTGTATCCAGTGATCCACAAGCGGAGCTTCATGTTTGCTGTTTCTTAGATTACTCAGATTTTAACTGCCAGAACCTCAACCATTATTCTAAGGTTCGGAGATCCCTTTTCATTGGTTCCTCTCCCCCCAGGGTATGCACTTTATTGGCTATTTTCGTGTCATCAGCAAAAAGGCACACCTTTCCTTCCAACCCTTCAGCAATATCTCTCACAAATATATTAATCAGAATCAGCCCCAACACCGACCCCTGAGGAACTCCACTGTTCACCTTTCTTTCCTCAGAGCGGATTCCATTTACCACCACCCTCTGCCACCTGTCAGTCAACCAGTTCACCACTTTCAGTCCTAAGTTCAACCCTTTCAGCTTATTCACGAGTCTTCTGTGGGGGACCGTATCAAAGGCTTTGCTGAAGTCCGAGTAGATTACATCTAGCGCACGTCCTTCATCCAGTTCTTTGGTCACCCAGTCAAAGAAGTCAGTAAGATTTGTTTGGCAGGATATTCCTTTGGTAATGCCATGTTGCCTCGGGTCCTGTAACCTGTCGGCTTCTAGAAAGTTAACTATCCTTTCTTTCAGTGGCGACTCCATTATTTGTCATACCACCGACATGAGACTTACCGGTCTGTAGTTTCCTACTACTTCTCTGTCTCCACTTTTGTGAAGAGGGACCACATCCGCTCGTTTTCAATCCCACGGAACCTCTCCTTTCTGTAAAGATCTATTAAATAAATCTTTAAGAAGTCGCACCAGGACCTCTCTCAGCTCCTTCAGTATCCTGGGATGTATCCCATCAACTCTCATAGCTTTGTCCACCTTCAGATTCGCAAGCTCTTTATAAACTCTTCTATAAACAGCGCATTATCCATGCCATTCCCAGACGTTCCCTCGGCAGCCGACCGCAGTCCTTCTCCAGGATTTTCCTCCATGAACACAGAAGAGAAATAATTTTTTAGCATGTTCGCTTTATCTTCATCACTCTCCACATAGCCATTCTCATTATCTTTCAGTCTCGCAATTCCATTCCTATCTCTTCTTCTTTCTTCAATATATCTGAAAAAGGTCTTATCACCTCTCTTTACATCTTTAGCCATTTTTTCTTCCGCTCGCGCTTTCGCTAGCCATATTTTCCTCTTTGCTTCTTTGAGTTTAATCCGATAATCTTTTTCATGAGCCTCTCATTGCGTTCTTTTTGTATTTCTTGAACAAAGCCTCTTTTGCTCTTATTTTTTCAGCTACTTGTTTGGAGAACCATATAGGCTTCCTGCCTCTCTTGTTTTTGTTTACTTTCCTCACAAAAAGATCAGTCGCCATATTAGAGCAGCCTTTAGCTTGGACCACTGTTTTTCCACATCTCCTGCGCCTTCCCACGCCAACAGCTCCTTCTTCAGGTATTCCCCCACTTTATCAAAATCAGTACGTCTGAAATCCAGTACTTTGAGTTTTGTTTGTCCGCCTTCGCCCTTATATCAAACCATACGGTGTGATGGTTTGATATCTTGTGAGCTACGCTGGGCATTTTCAGACTTGGTTTGATTGGTAACTGAGGTTACCTGTGTCCTGCTCTTAATATCTTCCTGATAGACTATTGACTCCTTTATTCTATTTGACCCCCTTTTTATTCTATCCTATTAACACACACACACACACACACAAGAAAAAAACAATCCTGTCCTTTCACTTGCAGAGGGTCTGACCACTAAGTTCCTTATCTGTCTCCATCCTATTGCCTATATTGCACTGTGATTTTATATTTTTATGCTGCTATTGTCTTAAAGGGATTTTATAGAACTGTGTTTTGAAAATCTGTGCTAGTGATTTCAACTTTTTATGCTGGAATTATCTTAAATGTGTTTTCATTGGAACTGTGTTTTAACCTGTGCCAAGCGTTTTAAACCTGTGACTTATCAAATCAATCTGGTTACATAGAATCTGGTGACTCTGCTGTCTGCTTTAAAGGTTCATTCTTTAGAACAGTGTGTTGAATCTACATTGCCAGAGACTTAATTCAATTGGTTACATAGCATCTCGTGACTCTTAGCTCTGGAGGAGGGGCAGTTTGTATAGATCTGTTTGGTAAAAGGAAAAAAACAGAACTTAAGTTTAACTTGTGAGCTGTGAGCTACTCTGGGCGTTTTCAGACTTGGTTTGATTGGTAACTGAGGTTACCTGTGTCCTAGTCTCTTCTGTGTTTCCTTTGTCACACCTGGAAAGATTCTAATTTTACATATCTCTTTTATTTTAAAATTATTTAAGAAGGCATCTTTTATGAGATGATATGCCAGAGTAACTATCATAGTGGATTGAATTACAGTTTTCACTTCAGAATTCTCCAAGATGGCTGATACTTCCAGGTTATCTTCACCCTGGAATGACGAATCTTTCTTTTTCTTTGTTGGCGAGTAATATACAATACTACAAAAGGTGGCAAATTAGTAACCGGTATCTCCAAAATTTCAACCAAATATTTCCTCGAGATTTCCCAAGGGAAGATTAAAGATGATCGAGGAAAATTTAAAAGCCTTAAATTACAATGTCTAGTGTAGTTTTCGAAATTCTCAACTCTCAATTTCAAATTAGAAAAATCTTTTAATCGACTCATTCTTCACTGTTTTGAACAGCTTCCATGTTCTCCTCCAGCACATTAACGCATTTAACTACTTGATGTAAAGTCTCAGTGTCAGTATGCTCAATTTCTGGAGCATACGTCAGCGACTCTTTGCTCAGCTGCAGAATTATGAATGCTTTATTTAGTCATTTTAGAAATGGAATAAATGCCATCAGTGATTTCTTTATGCCTTTTATACACATGTATACATTCAGAAGCACACAGTTGACCAACCAGGTTTGCACACAGTGTATGGGTTGTTTTAATATTTGCAATTTACACAAATTTAGGAAACTTTGGGGTCAATATTCAATGTGATTTAACGGCCAGAAACGACTCTTGGCCAGTTAAATCACTTGTTTGGGGATAGCCGGCAAAGTAATCACATAAATATGACCGCATAAAAGTTGGTCCTATCTTTGTGATGCCCCATCTGATTGAGTGCTGAATATTGCACTTAGCTGGCTATGGTTTAACCAGCCCCAGAAATTCAATGCTGGAGCCCAGACATAGCCCAGTTTTGAATTTCCAGGAAAGTGCAAATTATGCATGATAAAAAGCATCCATGTATTTTCACCTGTTGTTAGGGCAGGGGGGGGGGGGGGGGAGTACAGTCATAATTGTGTACATAACCGCTTCCTCCTCCAACCTAACCATGCCACTGGAATGACACTCTTCCATGCTAGTACACTGTGAAACTCTTGTATACTATTAGTTGCATTTGAAGGAGAGGGTGATTTTTTTAGTGATGCCATTTCACTCAGACAAATGTCTTTGAAAATTGCACTCACTTTGTGCAAACCCTCATCCCTTTCAGATAATTATCAAAGATAGTCTGCACTACTTACAGTGTAAGATTTTGCACATATGTTACAGACCAAGGATCGGGATTCTCTGTGACTGGTAAAATAGAAGCAGGCTACGTCCAGACTGGAGATAGACTGCTGGCAATGCCTCCCAATGAAACATGTACAGTGAAAGGTGAGTGGGTCGTGGCTTTCCTCCCACGTTTCTTTTGGTTAACACATGGTTTTCTTCCTCTTTGGGTTCAGGTGGTATAAAATGCCAACTATCTAGCTTTGCCAGGTGAGCTTTCATTTTCAGTTAGACGCCATGCTTGTGGAGTGCAAGGAGAATTGAGAGCAAGATGAATTGGCTTAAACCTGAGAGTCTTTAACAGTTACTGGCTTGAAGACAGACCGTCCGATATTCAGTGCTATTTAACCAGTCAGGAACAGCTCCCGGACAGTTTAATAGCCTTAAGCCGGCTAAGTGCTAATATTCAGCACGAGATAGCTGGCTATCTTGGCTGAATACTAGCGTTTAGCATCTAGCCTGGTTATCGACTTTGTTGTGCGACATAGCTGGTTATAGCCAGTATTCATTGGCTGACCAGTGGGTTCTTCAAATAGTCCGTCTCTGTTACGCTTTCTATTGGCAAAGGAAACCACCATTTTGCCCATCAAGAACGTCTTATTGTAGAGGAATTTTCTGCCCTTCTCAAGGCCTATTCAATCAAACCCGTTCCACCAGGGGAAGAAGGGAAGGGATTCTATTCCAGGCACTTTCTTAGAATCACTTGCCATAGCAATTAGACAAACCTCCCAAATAACAGAGATTAAAACACCACTCTTAGAAATCAAACTATCCCTGTATGCTAACAGTTTATTGCTTTATGCTTCCATCTCTTCTGTATTAAACATCATAGAACAATTTTCCCCATTGTCAGTATACAAAATCAATTCAGAGAAAACTGAGGGGTCCTTTTACAAAGGTTTGCCGATAAATGGACTGTGCTAGTGTAGGTGTGTGCAGATCCATTTTTCTACGTGCCTGTAAAAAAAGGCCTTTTCTGAAAATGGACGTGCGGCAAAATAAAAATTGGCACGCATTCATTTTGGGTCTGAGACCTTACTGCCAGCCATTGACTTAGCAGTAAGGTCTCATGCGGTAACCGCGTGGTAATTGTCTACGCATGCAGAATGACGATTACTGCCCAGTTTCCAACGCATGCAGGAAAATAAAAATTTTTTCCAGTGAGCGAGGCGGATGCGCGTAAAAAACAGTTGCCACCCGGGCCTCGCGGTAACCGGGCGGTAACTCCAAATTGACGCAAGTAGAACTCACTTATGCACCTACACGGCTTAGTAAAAGGGCTCCTGAAAGTCTTCCCTTACATAATTCTATTTTCTTTGCAGATATAAAATCATATTCTTTCAAATGGCAACTACTTACTCTTAAATATTTGGTTATTTGTTTCGGACGCACTTTTTCCGACACCTATTTTGTAGGCAGTAAAGGCTTACATGCTAATCCTGCGCTAATCAGCACACAGTAATGTAACTGCGCTAACTGATCAGCACAGAAATGCACACTCTCCGTCCCTTGACACACCCCTTTACAGAAAATTTTTTTTTTAGCTTACGGTGGTAAGCATGCGCTAGCACCTACTACAGCTTAGTAAAAGGACCCCTTCGAGGTACCTGTGGTCAGCTGACACTTGTTTGACCGTTATACCTGTATTTGGATAGAAGAACCCTGCATGCTTTGACGTGGATATTGGTGATAAGAGCACTGGACCATATGCTGGTTGAGTCAAGTGGCTTTCTTGAAACTACCAATTCATTCTTAATTGAGCTTACACTAGTAGAGCGCTAGAGCATATTCTGTACTTGTGCTCCTGGCTCAGCATAATTGATTGAGATTTCTGAAGAAACTGAAGACTCATTTCCTGTCTGATACTGTAGGAGTGTGGGAGATAGGATGCTAAAGTAATCTCTATCTCATGTAGGAGGCTGAGTCCTAGAAGGTTGTGACAGATGGTTTTTAAGCCTTACAACTAGAATTGGGAAGGTGAAACATAGATGAATACTGTGAAGTTGGACAATTGCAGCCCTTACTATAGTGTTTTGTACTGTGTTTATTTTTACTGATGCTATGTTTATATTTTTTATTTTTTGATTTGTGTTGAAAACCATATTGAATGAAAATTTAGGTTTTTGTGGTATATAAATGTTTTTAAATAAATAACTATAATGACTTGTTAAGTTTTTTTTTCTCCTATGGAGAAGTAGGCCTTCATGTACTTTACTGAAGTCTGCTAAATAATTGAATGCTTCTCTCATATTCCCCTTTTCCTTCCTTCTTCCAGTAAGTACTTTCTGAGTCTATTAAGCTTCTATGTGTATGGTTTGTGTGGCAGGCCCTGTACCATTTTAGTAGCCCATTTCTGAACCATTTTCATCTCCTTGGGCCTGAGATGCTAAAGGACATTTGTGTCTATGGGGAAAATGTTTATTGCATAAAGCCAAACTAAGGGTTTGAAAATTTCTGGATGATAGGTTGCCCACCCACCTAAGCCTGACACAACATACAAGAATTTCAGTAGCAATTGGTGTCAGAGCCTTACTGCTACAATTAACGTAAGAAATCAGAAAGGAGAGGGTAAGGCAAATGTGGTGGATGGAACTGGCCTGGGGAGAGGAGATGAAGGTGAAGTAAAGGAAGAAGGGAGGAGAAGCCAAAAATTAAAAAAAATTCCCTGACTTCTAAATATTTGCTGCTTGCTCCTGAGTTTTCTTAATTTTGTTCACATCTGTAAAGCCTCCATAGCTGAACACAGTCTTCCACTTGAACTCACTAGTGGTCTATACAATTACAGTATTCCTCTCTTTGATACCTCTGCCTGTAAACTTTAGCATGCTCTTTGCTTTCCATGTTTTATTATATTGACTGGCAAACTTCAGGTCATCTAAGATGATTACTGTTAGGTCTTTTGCTGTTGAACATTTGCCACTCCTTGAAGTTTTAATTGATAGATCTCCCTAATGAACATGTGTTTTCAAGCAATGTTTGTGAATGAAAATTTAAGTTCAGCCCCAAGAGCTGTGAAGTTTGAGGATCAAGTAATAATGTATGTAAGAGAACAGCTTTTTGCTAAGTTGCTTTGGTCGTTAGAAGCTTTTCCGAGAGCACTCAGACTGAGAACTAATGTGGTACAGAGAAAAGAGGGCCAAAATAGCCTAGTTTGTTTTTCTTTTTTTTTTTTTTTCTTTTGTCGTCACTTGCTACCATGAATACCTGACTCTGGAGTTCTGCTTTTACTCATTTCCAGGGATTACACTGCATGATGAGGCAGTTGACTGGGCAGCAGCAGGAGATCACGTCAGTCTCACTTTGACCGGTATGGATATCATCAAAATCAAGTGAGTGTCAGAATGACTTTGCAGCCCAGTGGTGGTTTTTTTTAGTTCTTTCATTAGGGGCCTCCTTTTCAAACGGCAAAGCAGGTGCTGTATGGTTGCTTTAAAGACTGATAGGCCGTGCGCGTTGCTTTTGCTGACAATGTGCATCATAACAGCTGAAGAACAGCAGGAACAGGGGAAGGAGACAACTAGATAAAATGAGCATCCGGCAAAAATATGGTAGAAATATTAGAAAAAAAAAAAAGAGGCTGGCTGTGAAAACAGCAGTACGGATGTGTACAGGCTAACATTTGAAACTTGAAAATAGGTGCACCTGATAGTAAAATGAGTAATCACCATGAATGAAAACTTTTGTGGTGGAAGAGGAAGGGAGGGTGTTGAAAAAAAAAAAGGCCTGATATTTTTTTGCAGTTCATGAATATGCATCAGGCACCTGTGCCGCTTGCCGTTCTTCAGCATCATGGTGCCTCTCTGTTCCTTCATTTCTCCCTCTGCTGGTCTTATCTGCTAGTTCTCCTGGTTGTCTGTAAATGTAATGATCTATAGATAATTTCCATAATACATTTATTTACACATATTTGAATGTGAATGGTGTAAATCTTTGCCTTGTTTTCTAAATTCCCCTCACACCTCCTCCCCAGATATTTGTCTTGCTGTTCATGCTATATTTGCATTGTGTGGTATATCAGTGTAGCACTGGCCCAGCCTTTTCATCCAGCATCCCGACACACTTAGAGGGTAATTCTTTAACACCATGCCTATATTTAGGCTAATGTTGCACCTAGTCTATAAAGCAAAGTAGGAATCTTTTATACATATAATATAGGCACGAGAACTGGTGTAAGTATTCATACGGGACTGGCTAAAATGTGCATGCATAAATTAGAATATTCTATCATTTATGCATGTAACTGTGTACCCTGCCCACACTCTATCATGTATGCCCACCATCCAACTATGCGTCATAACACTTAGGCACCTTCTGTAGAATAGCACTTAGCTGGAATTTTGACATTTATGTGCATGTATGCCAGTATTCTAATCATATTCAGCATGTACGTGATAGCACCTTCTTTATGGAATTATCCCCTCCACCCCTTAGTGTCTCGTTCTGTCTTAATTTGCTGTGGGCTCTTAAGTACAGTAAGACTTTGTAGCCTGTGTGCATTAATTCTCAAAAGTAATGCATGGTAAATGGCCAAGCCTGTCCGTAACTAATGGGGGTGTAGCCAGCATCTTCCCATACAGAACACTTATCACAAGTTTACTGTATTTTCAAGATAACAATACAGTTACTTCCACCTACTGAAGTGGCATTAACTGCTTCACATTATCTGCTGCATTAACTGTTAATGCCTGTAACTACCTCTACATTAACTATTAGGTGCATTGCCTGGCCTGTTCTACATTTTGCAGTTAATGAGAGAATTAGACCATTTCCTAATCATCTCCCCCGCCCTCCAATTCCTGAGAGTCTTGCATAGGAACTGATGGCTTCTGGGTATGGTAGTTCCTATCCTTAGTCAGTAGTCTGACCAGCCTCTTGGCCACTAGGGGGTGAATCGCATGTTTATCAGGAATCTGTGAGTGAAACTTTCTCTTCCTTAAGAATACATCTCCCTCAGGCCTCTGTCTCAGCCCCCCTTGAGACAGGCTCCTCTCCAACCCCTTACACCTGCCAACAGATTTATTACATTTTTGATGGTGTTTCAAGCAAGGTAATAACGTCTTGTTTTACCTGCTCACCTCTAGATAGTTGACTGAGTCACAGAATGATAGAAGACTAGAGGCTGACTGAAACTATGCCCCCCACCCCTACCCTGACCCCCTGTAGCCCTTCCTGGGCCTACCTTAAGAAGCACTGGTGGTCTAATGGCCTCTTCAGGACAGGAGCGATCCCCACTCACTCAGTGCCAGCTGTGCAGTCAAAATGGCTGCCATGGGAGGTCACAGCAGCCATTTTGAGATTGGAACAAGCATAGGAAGGAGCGAATGGGGATTGCTTCTGCCCCAAAGAGGCCATTAGGCCACCGGGGCTTCTGACGTTGGTCCCGGGAAAGGTCTGCAGGTGTGGGGGGGGGGGGGGGGGGGGGAGGGCGGAGAGCAGTGACTGGGCATTTTTGACCAAACCTGAAGCGTGGATGAACCCAGATTTTCAGGCTGGTTTCAAAACCAAAATTCAGTCGGCCTCTGTTTTGCTTATTTTGGTATGAAACTGGGTATGCTTGGTACCATTAACACTGCTGCCACTCTGAAGACTGTTATGTGCATGTTTATTTTAGAGCTTTTCAAAAAGAAATAATTTGTTTTAAATTTAAGAGCTTTGTAATGTTTCTTAGTTATCACTTTTTTACTGCCTCTGGAGATCCTAGCTCTTCTTCTTTTTTGGCTTTTTATCTGTTTCACATGGTTCCCAGCCCCCCCCCCCCCCCCCAAAAAAAAAGCTTACAGGCTAAATTAGCCACAGAGTGTGTGACATCCACTATTGGTGCCGGGATGGAGTAGCTGTCTCAGAGCTCAGAAAAAAAAATGAGTAAACATTTGAGCATGGGTATCCTTCATGCACAAGGAAACCAAACAAAAAAAGAGAAAGTCCAATCCTCACAAATATGCACAGCAACAGGAGAAAGAAGTGAGGTAACCAAGGACGAGGAAACTAAGCTGGTAATGTAAAAAGTCTTTATTGCTTATCATTTCTGAAGGAACGCTGCTCCCTATACCATCGCTGGTTTGCACTGCTTTTGATGTATTTTGTATATACACTGTTATTGCTTTGTTAGCCTGTATTGCCAATTGCCAAGGGATAAAGGCTTCTGATAATGTTAACACTAGCCGAAACACGACTGTATCGAGTCTTCCTGCAATAGACCTTCAGAAACAATAAACAATAAAGACTTTTTACATTACCAGCTTGGTTTCCTCTTCCTTGATTACCTCACTTTTTTCTCTTGTCATCCTTTCCTGCACATCACACCCCTGTGGATTTATCCCGTTTATTTCTTATCCACGCTGCCAAGTAGACATGCACAAGTAGCTGTCGCCCCTATTGCTTTAGTGCTAATTTTTCTATTTTTGACTGCTTTTGTCCTCTTCTAAAAGTAAAGCCCCTTTTTCTAGATTTTTTTTTCCATACAGAAACATTGGATATATCTTAGCTGACCTCATCTTCCGTATGTCTAAAAACAAGCCAAGGTTCAAAAGGTGATCTATATGTGATGTGATACGCATAAAGGGTAGTCCAGTTCTGCCTCAGGCCAACATATGGCAAAGAAAATTATTATAACTGCAGCAGGGATGGTTTCTTTACTAACTTAAGTTTGTCTACATTTATTTATTTTTTATTTTATTTTATTACATTTGTACCCTGCGCTTTCCCACACATAGCAGGCTCAATGCAGCTTACATAGTAAAAAACAATACAAGTTCTGTACGTGATTATCTGTTTTATGATGTGTTTTTTAGTACTTGTTTATTTTACTAATTTCATATGTTGCTTTGTAATCCACTTTGGAACTTTGTGAAGGATCAGATATAATTATAAATAGATTAAATATTGCCAGGGCCCAATCCATTTAGAACAAAGTAAATAACCACTATGGTCATCTGCCATCTACTACTCTTTAAAAATAATGGCTTCCGTTGATAATAAATGCTCTTAAGATTCACCTACTGTTTCTTCTGTCATGATGCTTTACAGTGTTGAGTCTTGTAAATGACATAATACAGCTTTAAGTTGTTTGAGAAGGCTTACTTTCAAAACTCAATTTTTATTTGCTTTTCGTCTACTTCTAAGAGTCTTAAATGCTGCCCTGCTTCAGGAAGATATTACATTCAGTTGTTGGTTCCGTGAATGTGGAGATATATATAGTTTCTTCTGGCTTTTCTTTTCCCCTCTTGTTTTTGCTGGTCTGCAAACTCACCTTTTGCCTCGCCAACCTTTCTTTGAAATCTGGATTTGCAAGTAGGCACACAAGGTCTGCACCTAGAGTGGCAAATATCTGGAGGTGGCAGGTTGGCCAACGATGTGCTCCCTCCACCAGTGTAGCCCACATGTACTGCAGCTGCTTGCTCTGAAATTCTTAGATTGGTAGTCACTGTACACAATCACCTGATCCCCCTTTCCCCTGCTGATTCCTCCGTCGCTGCCACAAATGCAAAATGTCAGGAGGGAGGAGGGCAGCATCAGTATGCCGAGCTGTATTGTCTGCTTCATGAGGCCTGACTGCTTCTTTGAACCATATGGAACATTGTTGCCAGCACAGAGAAGAACACCTTCCTCCAAGCAGGAACCCAGCTCTGCTTCTCCTACAAGGGTGGCTGATGACTTCAGCTGAGCCTCTCCTGCATTCACTACTCGAAACTCACAGCCGGGTGGCTTCAGAAGACAAGATGCCAGTAATTTCAATGTCACAGTGCAGGAGGTGGTACTGTGCCTTGGGACTTAAGAATTCCTTATAATAGGTAGTAATTAAATCCTAATAAATAGATAAATAAGAATGATTCAAGTTTCTTCAGTGAAAGACATCACCAAGAATACTCCTGTGATTTATCCAGCCCGAACAACAAACTAGCCTTTGGCTTACTTTTGTTTTGTTGACTTTTACATAGCAATTTTTCTTACTTCTTTGAGTTTCCTTTTCAGCTACAATTGGTAAATGGTGCCGTGAGTGTTTATTCTAAACAACCTAGGCTTTGCTCCCTGTTTTGTTGTCTCCTTTTCTTTTCTATCCAGCCCAAGTATTGTAGTGGCAATTCTTCATAGTGAGTAGATATTTACCATTTCGAGTAGTACTAAGATTAGTGGATACTCCATGTTAGGATCAGATATAAAATTTAAAACAAATTAGTAAAAGCTTCATCCCACCCCAATCAATGCACAATTCAATTGTAGAGTTTGTTTTTGGAAGATTTGATCAGCTAGTAATATAACAGATTTTTAAAATAAGGTTTAGACAAGTTGTTGACTGATAAGTTCATTACCCTTATTTGGCAGGTAGACTTGAGGATTACCACTACTGAGAATTAACAACATGGAATAGCTCTTTTCATTAGGGTCTGCAAGGTACTTTCAAGTGGCCTTAATTGGTTACAGTCTAAGCTTGATAGGCTATTAGTTTGACCCGGTATGATACTTCGGCCAGGGACCGTGGACCATGGCTTCCTCTTTAACCTGGAGGTATGCACAACTGGAGTCTGGCCACTAAGCATCACCATTGAGCAGTAGCTGTAACTCCCTTCCACTTGGGGGTTGTAAATGTGGCCTCAGCAGCATCCCTGCCAGCCTAGGGAATCACACACTGATCTGTTCCGCATGGTAGCAGGCATTTCAGAGGTTCACAAAAACTGCGTGGCAGGTGCCAGTAATTTTACATTAGCTTAAAGATGTAGTACAGAACCTTGTAAAGACAGTGCAATATTTGAGCTAGTTACATGCTTAAGTTTGTAAAACAGCCTTTTAAATTAGAATGAAATGACTAAACATTAGATAAAACTTGCAGTAGTGGTTTGGACATGCAACTTAAGTGGGCTACTTGTTTTAAAATGGATTTGAGTTCCCAGACATCTTCCTTCTGTCATGGTAGGTACATGGCACAGAATTATTTCATATATCTCTAGCGAAAATGTCTTGTACCCTCGGAAAGCATATGCTTGTTTCCTAGTGGAAACATATACAGTCAAAATATTCAACTCATATTTTCTTAGGATTGAAATGTTAGTAATGTTTTAGTGATCTTTTCCTCTTTTGCAGTGACATTTTTAAAGTGCAGTTGTTTTCTCCAAGCTTTTGATTAAAAAAAAAATAGTCTGTGTAGGTTGTAAGAATCTACTTTACATGTATTTTTAATGCCACTTAAAGCACTTATATAAAAACATTGCTCTGTTGCTTTGTTTTCATTTTTCACTGCAGTGTTGGATCTGTATTCTGCTATCCCAAGGAGCCCATCAGAACCTGCACTCGTTTCAGAGCACGAGTCCTCATCTTTAATTTTGAGATTCCCATCACTCAAGGTTTTCCTGTAAGTCTGGAGCTGCCTTTTGTCTTCTCAGAAAGGAACATCTTAGTGTAAATAGAATTTGCTGTTCAGAGTTGGAACCAGACCTAGGATCCTGGCACTTTAATTTTTCATTCGTAACTACTAGGGAGTTTTCCCATATTTTGCATCCCTTCACTACTAGGTTTTTATAATATAGTCAACACATTTACAGCCCTAGGCCAGAAGCCATGCCCCATGACCAGGGCTGCCGAGAGACACAGCCGGGCAGGACCTCCCCCCCACGCTGTGTCCTTCCTTTCCACTCGGGCTACCGCCTTCCACATTCGAGCCGCCGCCCTGCCCCCTTACCTTCCTGTGTCTGAGTGCTCCTCCCTCGGTCGTTCGTCTCCTGCTCCTGTGTGCCAGGACCTGGATGGTTGCTTTAACATGATAACCCAGGTTATCGCATTAATGCAGTCATCCAGGTCCTGGCACACAGGAACAAGAAGACAGACCCGGAAGCAGGCAGGAAGAAGCTTCTAGTGCTCCCTCAAAAGCTTGCTGGTGCCGGGCCCCCCCATGGAGGCTGGGTCTGGGGAATTTTTCTCCCCACTGCCTCCCCCCTTTCGGCAGTCCTGCCCATAACTTCCTCTAAAATCCTGTAATCATGACCCTGAATCTAGCCACCAGATGTCACTCTTGAGCAATGCATTGATCAATAACTTAGACTTTCTAATCCTAGGGAGGATCATTTTCAAAGTCATTTTCACAAGCGGCTTGGGTGGCGGAGTGCCCACCAGCCTTGCAGCAATGGACTACAAAAATGCTTCAAATGGCACGCTGGGAGAGGGAGCGGCTTAAGTCTTTCTGTAGCAAGCTCGGCCAAGCATATAGATATTTTTGGCAGCTTTATGAAGTGTTATCCTCGAGTCCTTAGGTTTTCCAGGAATAGGGAGGAGGGAAGGAGGGTTGCTGCGGGGTAGGGGGGATGGTTTTGAGGTAACTAAAAATGGGCAGGACGATTTGTACTGTGGTGATAAAGGCAGGATTGCATGCTGTGCTTATTTTGTAGAGATGAAAGACTGCATGTAGATATATTGTGTGTTTTTGTTCTGTTTTTTGGGATGCTTATTTCCCTCTTTTGGATGTTGACGTCCTGAACTTCAATAAAGATATTTTCAAAAAAAAAAATTAGAAGTTTGTAGTTTGTCTACACAGTTCACATCTGTTTGTTAGACTTAAGTGTAGTTGTAAAGTTTATGTGGATTTTGCATTTTCCTCGCTATGCTGAGGGTTTTTCTTCTGTGTGACCTTAAGCGGTGACCATGACTCACTCACTCACTCAGAGACTGTAATGCATTTTGTCTTGCATTTTAATATAAATTTTAAATAAATTTTTATGAATTAAAACTTGTGTACAGATATACAATTTTATTTAAAAAACAGAATTTTAGAGAATTTGACTGAGGAGTTCATAATGTGTCTCTTAATGTATGGGAGTAAATGCATCTAAAAGTATATAATGCTTTTACTTGGTGTTGTGCCTGACAGGTTCTTGCTGCAGTGTGTCATAGGGATAGTGTTCTGGATTTTTTGCTGCTGTTATGAAGTAAAACTGCCCCCCCCCCCCCCACCACCCTCCACCCCCCCATTTCCAACCATGGCTACTGCAGTGGCAGCCATTCTAATGACACTTTTGTTATGCTAACACTCTGCTCTTCTGCTTGTCACTGGGTCTGTTACTTTCCAGTGTGTAGTTCACATAGATACTGTGCTGGTATTGATACTCCTGTGACTTTGTGAATTATATGTCTAAGTGTAGTGGACCAGATATGGGATTGAGGCTGAAGATGAATGGGTTTACATGGGCTAGATGGATGGATCCTGATTAGATTAGTGGTGTGGGTGCGATGATCTGAGCATTGGCAAAGGCATGTCTACAACACTAATGAACTCTTTGAAGACTGCATATCAGTGCACTAAAGATTGTTTGACTGCTTGCTTGTCAGAATTTTTTGTTAGTAGTAAGTTAGTAACATTTGCTGAGGAGTAATCATGTGAAGCATTGATCTGCTTAGATGTTTTTTTCTCATTTCCAAATATATACATTATAGCAGATTCTTCATGCCCTTGAGCAACCCATAATAATGTCAGTTCATCTTTATCATTACTGTACCTACCCTCTGGAACAATCTTTCTTTGCATTTAAGGTTAGAATCTTCCTACCAGAAATTCAAAACTAGCTTCAAAACCTATTTTTTCACCTAGGCCTTTGAATCCTGATTTTCATTTGGGACAGGCTGTGTGGACTAGCATGGATATAGTGTTTGGGGCCTGGGGCCTGCATCAACTTGTCTTTTCTTTAAATTCTCTTCTTTCCTGTTGACAATTGTAATTTATTGTTCCCTTTTGTCTTCATTTTCTAACTCTGTTACTCATTTTAATATGAACTTCTTTTTTATTAGACCAGTGTTTACAAAGGCGCACTATAGGCACATTAGCGTTTTAACACGCATTAATGGTTGATGTGCATCAAATGCTAACATGCGTACAGGAATGTATTGGTGTGTTAGTGTTTAACATGCCGTAACTTTAAAGTCACGTTAAAAACGCTAACGCGCCTTAGTAAACATACCCTTTAGTTTGTAAACTGCCAAGATAGTCTTTCTGATAAGCAGTACACAAGTGAAACTTGAAACATCAGTAGGTAAATGTTGTTTGTGTGTTAGTTTCTGGACTAGTCTCAGGGGCATGTATTTCTCTAGAACTGCATGGATTTTAGTATGTTACTTCACTTATAAAATATTAAAACCCATTTTTAAAAATTCAAATTATACTAGACTTCTTGGTTTGGCAGATTTTGTAGTAGTTCTTATTTCAATGCATTTCGTTTATCTATTCTAGGTACTTTTGTACTATCAAACTGTAAGTGAGCCTGCCACAATTAAGAAATTAGTGAGTGTTTTGCACAAGAGTACTGGAGAAGTTGTAAAGAAGAAACCTAAGTAAGTGTTTTTGGACATACATTTCATTCTTCGGGATCTATTTACTAGTGCACTGTGTAGTAATGTATATTATTACAGCAGCTCCCGTTAACTTTTAATGTGTGATAATGCACATTAGTAAATAGACCATTTTGTTTGCTATTTTTCATGCCCATGTTGGTTTTCTATAAGCCTTAAATTAGGCCCATTTTCCCCTTGTCTGTCACACATGTTTGTTTTGGTCAAAGTTTCATTCAATTGTAAAACAGGAATCAGTTGCATTTACTGAACATCACAGTCCTAGTAAGTTTAAAACTTTGAACAGTAAGGTAACTATGAGAGGAGGGAGAGAGACATGGCAATCTTAAGCTTTCTGCCAACCAATAAGCCCTTCATCTCTATCTTTAAGCAAGCTTGGGATTGCCTTATTATGACTGTTCCATCCTCCACCACACACAATGGGAATAGTTTTATATGGGACTTTAGCATGTAGAACAGCATTTTACTTGCTCAACTAGGCTTTTGTCAAATTGGTTTTATTCACGTAGAAAGTAAGCACAGAGAAACATAGTGCCTCTTCTATGCAATGGTTAGATATTCCAGCTGTAGTATTGAATCTCATTGGCACATGTCTGTATCTAGCCTTTATAAATTAGGTGTACCTGTGTGCACTCCACATGCTTGAAGCATGCATCTAATTATTACAGGATATGACAGTCTTAAGTATTTTTAGTTACACACTGAGGTAATGGGGTTTTGAGATTTTCAAAAGGAGAAGGAGCAGTTCCCAGGTGCTCCTTCCTTTTCAGGTTACACACACACAAAACATTTTAAAATATTCTTTGTATATAAAAATTCTTAATTTCTTGAAAATGTAATTTTCCGAGGATAAGCAGGCTAATATTCTCACAAGTGGGTAGATGCCATCCCAGTTTGGCAATATGCCATACAAAAAAACGAGAACTTTTTTGAGCGCAAACAGCGCTCCAATGCACATGTGCGAGTGCCTTCTCACCTCCAGCTCTACCATTCCATTCAGTTTCGTTTTCTCCATGTAAAAAGCAGCGGCTTTTTTCTTTGTTCCTCACATGTCCAGTAGAGAGCTGTTTTTCAATGCCTTTCGGCGGTGTTTTTGGTACCCGCTCTTATTTTCTTTTGCCCTGTTTAAAAAAAACAAAACATCCCTTAGTGTCTTTAGTGTTTTTTGCCATCGTATAAGTTTCTTTTTCAGTGCAGGCCATTCTTGGGTCTGCTCAGTCGGGTCTCTTTTTTTTTTTTTGTGCCTTCTTCCCTTTTTTAGGCACCATCACGACAGCCAAAGCCATTTTAGCCAAAGCCATTTTTCCTTTATGTCCATGAAGACTCCCAGTGGCTTCAAGCGTTTTACCTGGTGCAACTGGACAGTCTCAAGAAAAGACACCCATTCTTGGTGTCTCCAGTTCCTCGGGCCTGATCTTAGCCTTCTCAACTGTGTCCTTTGTCTTCATGTGAAGAAAAGGACCTTAGTGTTCAACACGAGAAGATTTTTGGAGCCAGGTCCTGTTCTTCGACGTCAGCATTGGCATCGAGGTTGGAGACGTCGACATTGACATCGAGTGCTGCACTGACATCTGGAGTCACGGTAGGGATGGCTGCTTTGAGACTCCAAGACACTGGGAGCAGCGAGGCGTCGACTGGGTCTTCACCTGTCTCAAGGCCTCCTGCTATTCAGGCCCCCCGTGACCGTCCATTGTCTGACCCGACCCCCGAGGTAACGTGAGGATTTGAAGTCAGCACTGAGGAGTATGGACGATGTGCATTGGACTACACCTCCCCTCCTAAGGAGGCAGTAACAGCTCCTCTCCATGAGGTACTCAAGGAAGTCTTCGTTAGGAACTGGGCGTCCCCTCTGTCCCTGTGGTCCCCAAGAAAATTGATACCCAGTATCGGATCCACAGAGAATCTGGTTTGGTGTGGTTTCAGTTACCCCCACGACTCCATGGTGGTGTATGCCGCTCTCAAAAAAGCCAGGCATTCTAGGGAGGGACTATACCTTGGCTCCCCCAGGCACAGAAGCTAGAACCCTGGACTCTCTTGGGAGAAAGATGTGTCAGGCCTCTATGCTCATCACCTGTATCCAGTCATACCAGCTCTTCACGAGTGTATACTTGCGGAACTTCGTGCAGCAGCTGTCAGACTCGGTCGATGCGCTCCCGAGCTGTTACGCTCTCAAGCCGTTTCGCCAGTTGGTCAAGCAACAGAAGGTGTGTCGCAAGTTCTTGGCCAGGGGCACTTACGACACTTTTGACGTAGCATCCAGGATCTCTGCCCAAGGTATAGCAATGCGCAGACTCTCATGGCTGAGTGTTTCTGAGCTGGAACATTCTGTTCAGCAGAGGTTGCCGGGGGATAACCTTTTCGGAGAGAAGGTCAAAGAGGTCGCTGACCAAATCAAGAAGTACACTGATGCTATGTCTTCTCTCTCCCGCTGGGCGTCTTCTGCAACTGCCTCCTCTTCCAGGAGGTTCTTTGGTAAGTTGCAGAGTGCTCTCTATTCTTTCTCTAGGCATAGATACACTCCTGCGACTTGCAGCCTGCTCAGGCTCAGCCCCAGCGCGCTCGTTCTCATAAACAGTGTGCGCCCAAGGCCCCTGCAAAAGCAAGGAACAAGCTTTAGTCCGGCTCGTATACACCCTCAATTTGGTTTCCAAACCTCCAAATTGTCCACCGAAAGCCCATTCTTTCAGCTCTCAGGACAAGCAAGTACTTGCAGAGGAACTGTCTGCCCTTCTCAAGGCCCATGCGGTTGAACCAGTGGCATATATAGGTGGGGAAACCGGGGCCTTGCCCCCCCCCCCCCAAATTTGCTCTGGGCCCCTGGTTGGCTGGCGGGGGTCCCCATCCCCCGCCAGCTGAAGACTTTGTCCAGCGCTGGTCTTTGGTTCCTGAGGGTGTCTCCAGGGTCTTGTTGGTTTCTAGGAAAGATTCCACTAAGAGGTGTTATTCTTTCAAATGGAGGAGGTTTGATGTGACGGCAGGGCCCTAGATCCTATTTCTTGCCCTACACAGACCCTGCTTCACCCTCTACACCATGCTTGTCTAACCTGACTTCCAGGAAAAATTCTACTAAGAGGTGTTATTTTTTTCAAATGGAGGAAGTTTGTCATTTGATGTGAGGGCAGGGCCCTAGATCCTCTTTCTTGCCCTACACAGACCCTGCTTGACCTTCTACACCACACTTGTCCAACCTTTTTCTGTCAGGGACCACATTTTGTAACATTCAAAGGGCCAAAACACGCACCATCTTATTTTGCCACATGTTTTCTTAAATAGTGTCGAAATACATTGGTGCATTGTCCCTTCCCCAGCCTTTACCAAGTCTTTCTTACTCTCTCTCATGTACCCCCAGCCTTCACCCAGTCTCTCTCTCTCTCTCTTTTTTCGAAATGGCTCTCTGCGAGCTTGAGCCGCATGATGCTTAATGTTCTCTCTCTCTCTCTTCGAAATGGCTCTCTGCGAGCTTGAGCCGCATGATGCTTAATGTTTGGGTTGGTTTCCCGGTTTCAAGTTTCACAAGACTTGAAACCACTAGACCAGTCTAAATTTCTGGCACTGTGTAGCTCAAACTCAGAGAGCTGAGTTGTGGTGTGGGTCAGGAATCCTGCTGTAAGCACCAGAAGAATTACCAAGCTTCCAAGGGCCAGAAAAAAACACTTGGTGGGCCGCATTCTGGCCTGCAGGGCCGTAGGTTGGACAACCCTGTTCTACAACTTTCCAAGTCTGGTCTCAAAACCAACTCTGTAAGGGTTCACCTCAGTGCAATTAGTGCTTACCATTATAATGTGGAAGGTAAGCCCATCTCTAGACAACCTGTAGTTGTTCGCTTCATGACAGGTTTGCTGTTGACAGAGCCCCCTATCAAATCTCCACCTGTGTCATGGGACCTCAACGTCATCCTCACCTAGCTAATGAAAGCTCCTTTTAAGCCGCTTAATTCCTGTCATGTGACATACTTCACCTGGAAGGTCTTGTTTTTGATGGCTGTTATTTTAGCTTACAGGGTCAGTGAGCTTCAGGCCCTAGTAGCAGAGTCAACTTACACTAAGTTTCATCATAACAGAGTAGCTCTCCGCACACACCCTAAGTTCCTCCCTAAGGTAGTGTTAGAGTTTCATCTGAACCAGTCGATCGTTCTTCCAACATTCTTTCCGAAACCTCATGTCCATCCTGACGAAAGCGCACTGCACACCTTGGACTGCAAGCGAGCATTGGTCTTTTATTCACCCAGCTTTTTGTTTCTTTTACTTGGAGGGGCATAATCGAACAGGGCCGGCCATCTCTAAGGCCAGCCCCGTAAAGCGGCATACCCGACCGTATTATCGAAACAAGATGGCCGGCCAACATTTGGGCCGCCCTTAGAGATGGCCGGCATTGGTTTTCGCCGATAATGGAAACTAATGCCAGCCATCTCAAACCCAGCCAAATCCAAGGCATTTGGTCGTGGGAGGAGCCAGCATTTGTAGTGCACTGGTCCCCCTCACATGCCAAGACACCAACCGGGCACCCTAGGGGACACTGCAGTGGACTTCATTAATTGCTCCCAGGTACATAGCTCCCTTCCCTTGGGTGCTGAACCCCCCAAATCCCCCCCCCCCAACCCACTCCCCACAACTGTACACCACTACCATAGCGCTTATGGGTGAAGGGGGAGCATCTAGATGTGGGTTTCGTGTGGGTTTTGGAGGGCTCCCATTTACCACCACAAGTGTAACAGGTAGGGGTGGGATGGGCCTGGTTCCGCCTTCCTGAAGTGCACTGCACCCACTAAAAACTACTCCAGGGACCTGCATACTGCTGTCATGGAGCTGGGTGTGACATTTGAGGCTGGCATAGAGGCTGGCAAAAAAATGTTTATTAAGTTTGTTTGGGGGTGGGAGGGGGTTAGTGACTCACTGGGGGGGGGAGTAAGGGGAGGTGCTCCCCGATTCCCTCTGGTGGTCATCTGGTCAGTTGGGGCACTTTTTTGAGGCTTGATCCTAAAAATAAATGGACCAAGTAAAGCCGGCCAAGTGCTCGTCAGAGCTGGCCTTCTTTTTTTCCATTATCGTCCGAAGCTGGCAATCTCTTAACCACTCCCCCATCCCTCCTGTACCCTGCCAACACGCCCCCTTGACCTTTGGCTGGCTTTTCGACGGAAAGCAGTTGAAGCTGGCCAAAATCGGCTTTCGATTATACCGATTTGGTCTGGTTTAGGAGATGGCCGGCCATCTCCCAATTTGTTTCGGAAGATGGCCAGCCTTCTCCTTCGAAAATAAACAGGATAGTAACATAGTAGATGACGGCAGAGAAAGACCTCTACGGTCCACCCAGTCTGCCCAACAAGATAAACTCATATGTGCTGCTTTATGTGTATACATGACCTTAATTTGTATCTAACAACTATGATGAAGAGTCCAGTAATTTGTATATGGAAATTAAATTTATCCAATTTAAATTTGAAAACCGAGGAAAAGACCTCAAAACACCCGACCGCTTACTCACAGATTTTCAGCAGGTTTGACTTGAGGCGTGGTGTTCATCACTGGTCTTGAAAACCTTGTTTTTTTCAAAATTATGTTACTTTTTCTTTTTTAATTTTTATTTTATAATTCTTGTTCATCTTTTTCTTAAAAATGTTTCAAAACCTTATTTTGTAATGTATCGATACTTCCTTATTTGCAATGGTTCCTATACCTTCTTGAAACCATATGTAATCTCAACAAATTAAACTTATTTGTTGTAAGCAGTTATTTTAGAACAGTACAATGTCCAGCTCTTATCTGTTGCCCGACGGCGGCCTCATCCATTTCACTCTAATAGCTTTTTCAAGGGCTGTGCATCGACATAGAAAGTATTGATCGATTTTAATTACCTGAAAAATATATATCATATACATCAATTAAAGGGAAACAAACTGGCAAGTTTTCAAAAGAACAGTATAGATTTTTTTCACATCTAAAGAATTAAACGTGTTCGTAACTTATTTACAACCCACTCCGCTTTAACTTACATGTTGCCTTGTTTGATTACGACTCGGACAGGGTTAGAAGACAGAGAAGTGCACCACAGGACAAATTAATTAAGCAATTAAATTCAAGAGTATAGATATATCAGGTAGCTAAGCCTATAGCCAAAAAGTTGAGAAATTGGAATAAAATAATCAGAAATCACTTAGCAGTGTTTTGGTTCAGGTCCAGCACATGGAATGCTACAAACAGTATGGGGGTCGCCATGGGGAAACGCATAATCTCCAGTTGGCTGGCACATTGGAATTTTCACTTACCCCTAAGCTGAGCTGGCTCTTGATTGTCATGGCTGCGTCGGTACCCCTCTTGAGATCAGCCTCTATAGAAGAAATTTGCAAGGCTGCAATGCTGTCTTCAGTCCACACATTCACATCTCACTATTGTCTTGAGCAGGATACCCAACATGATGGTCGGTTTGGACAGACAGTTCTGCAGAATTTGTTTAGGGTCTCGAATCCAACTCCACTCTCCAAGGCCTGTTTTGTTCTGTTTCAGGCTGCACTCTCACACAGTATGTATATGTTGATTAGTATTTTGAACTTGTCATTGTGAGTTCCAATTGTCCTACTGTTGTTTTCGGTGAGCCTGGTAGCTAATGATTCCCACGTGTGAGTATTACATGGCCTGCTTGTCCTCGGAAAAAGTGAAGATACCTGTAGCAGTCATTCTTGCATACCCTCCCACCTCCCTGTGCAGTTGTTTCTGTATAGCTAATATACTGCACTTCTGGTCCCGCTCTCTCATAGCGGGCAGAATCCACTTGCACATGCGCAGTGGGGGTGCTGATGTGTGCTCTTAAAGTTGTTCTGCACTGGGCAGCATGGATGATGTAACCCACATATAAGAATGACTGGCCTGCTGGCCTCAGAGAGTACCTGCTCCAGGTGAGTATTTTCACTTTTTATGCTAAAGAAATGTGTCCTGATTCTCTCATATTCCTCTAGAACCCCCAGTCTGATCTGATCCATTTTCAAATTCTGTGTTATTCACTGGATTTTTCCCTACACATTAAATTTATCCTGTTTGTTAAATTCTGGAGAGTTATTTAGATCCCAAATAGGCAGACGTTCTTGACCTCCTAATGTATAATTTCTTTACAACTTCTATTGGTTGGAAGAATAATGGGTGAATCTCTTCATAAAAGTGGTTAATAAATCCTAATAAATAAGCAAATTAAAAGTTGAATTTTAGTTCACTTTGAAATGTTGCGCTGTTGACTCTTTCATTTATTATTATTATTATTTTTATTAGGTGCTTGACAAAAGGCCAGAATGCACTAATAGAGATACAGACTCAGAGGCCCATTGCCCTTGAACTGTATAAGGACTTCAAGGAACTTGGGCGCTTCATGCTCCGCTACAGTGGATCTTCTATAGCTGCAGGAGTCGTCACTGAGGTGAGGGAGCACTATATAATGTTTGGCTTAAACACTTCAGAGAGTTATGTTTGCTTGCCAGGAGTTGTTTGCATATGGTATAAAGTGAAACCATATATCAGTGAAGCCAAGAAAGCTTTGCTCGCTTAATTTTATACTGTCAAACATTAAAAAAAAGTTTGCTGCAATTTGCTGTAGTCGTGGAGTAATGTCGGCCTCTTCACCCTGGAGCAGGGTAATCAAAGCCCTCAGGTAAGTGAAGCATTAAATACCACTAAAAAAAAATAGGGAAAAGGGTTAATGTCTAGAAAACAGTATATGCTAATGCCCGAAGTATGGGAAATAAGGTTTAGATCTTGAGGCTGTGACGGACGAGGCTGATTTGGATTTAGTGGTGATCACAGAGATATGGTTCACAAAGAACAGTGACTAGGATATAGTTACACTGGATATAGTTATACTGTTCAGGAAAGACAGGGTAGGAAGAAAGGGAGGGGGAATGGCATTATATGTTAAAGATAATATTAAAGCCACACAATTTAGGACCTACAGGGTAAGGAAGAGGCACTGTGGGTCAATCTAGAAAGAGGGAATGGCAAATGTAATTACAGTGGCGGACCAAGGTGGGGGCGGTCCGCCCCGGGTGCAAGCCGCTGGGGGGGGGGGGGTGCCGCGTGTCTGTCGGCAATGCTCGTTCCCTGCTCTCTGTGCCCCGGAACGGGTTACTTCCTGTTCCGGGGCAGAGGGAGCAGGGAATGAGCGAAGCCGACAGGCGCGCGGCACCCCCCCCCCCCCCCCAGCAGGTAAAGATGCACCCGGGGGGGGAGGGTTGTTTCGCTGGGGGGAAGTGTCTGTCTTTTGCCGCTGGGGGGGGGGGGGGGGGGGGGTGCCGAGCGTCTGTCGGCAACGCTCGTTCCCTGCTCCCTCTGCCCCGGAACAGGAAGTATCTCGTTCCGGGGCAGAGGGAGCAGAGAACGAGCGTTGCCAACAGACGCGCGGCAACCCCCCCCCCCCCCCCCCCCAAGCAGGTAAAGATGCACCGGGGGGTGTCCGTCGTTTCGACCGGGGGGGGGGGGGGGGGGGCGCTGCACCGGCGATCCGCCCCGGGTGTCAGCTACCCTAGGAACGCCACTGTGTAGTTACATTGGTGTGATATACAGGCCTCCTTCACAGATAGAAGAAGTGGACAGAGATTTAAATGAAGACATTCAAAATATAGCTGTGAAAGGGGAAGTACTACTAATAGGTGATTTTTTTTATGCCTGATGTTGACTGGGGTAACCCTATTGCGGGGTCTTTTGGAAGCAGAGAGATCCTGGATTCTCTTCGGGGGAACTATTCCAGCAATTGATAATGGAATCCACGTGGGATGGGGCCTTACTGGACTTAGTGCTTACTAATGGGGAGACTGTTTCTATTGTTCTTTTCAGCCGCTGTGCATTGTCTTCCAGTGGTTATGAGGAACTGATGAGCAGCACTTCTTTACCTGCTGCTTCCTTCTTTACCAGATTTCCTCTACAGTTGGAGCTGTGGTGGTGGGTGGGGGGAAGAATCTGGGGGAATTTTAAAATGCATTTATGTCATGATGGGGATGGTGGGAGGGTCCCCCAACATGTTCGTTTGCTTAGGGCCCACTGAAACATTGATCCTGACCTGCATGTACAGTGTTAGTGGGCATGCTTGTTAAATCTCTTTTTTTTTTCTCTCATTTTGTTTTCTCATGTCTTATTCCCTGCATCCACCTGGATTTTCTTTGAACTGCTGTGATCAAAATAAACAGATTAAAGATTGACAGTGGCAACAACAGAACAGGACTGTGCAGTTCTAAGGCAGTTTGTAAAACCTAAAAGGTCTCCGAAGAAAAAAAAAACAAAGTGCAATTACAAGTGCAAATGAACAAAGAGAAAACCACAGTAGACTTCCACTGAAGGAAGGTGCGCGAGACTTGTTTCGCAAATGCTAACTGACAAGAGAAGACGAGTCATCTGTCTCCCAGAGGCTGAACATTGTCATTTCAGTAGTTCCCTTTGTTTCCACCTGGCTCAGTTCAGACAGATGCAGCCTCTTCCTCTCCTCACTGTCTCAACAGAGCAGACTTTCAGTGAAACTTGAAGGTAGCAAACAAATAAGGGACTGAATCATCATGAAACGATCTCACTTCTTCCATGCAGAGCACAGGATTTGTTACAGATTTCTTTTTTAATTTCCAGGATTGCTTTCCCTGTTGCAAGTTGTTGCTGTAAAGTAACTTAATTTGTATTATTAATATATTTAATGGTTGACCTGAAAGTGTTTTCGGGTGATCTTGGGAAACACCATGATATACAATTTTCAGATTCACTTCTGTTCAAAGCAGTGGCGTAGCTACGTGGGGCCACGGGGGCCTGGGCCCCCGTAGATTTGGCCCTGGACCCCCTCGCCCCCCCCCCCCCCCCCCAGCACAAGGCTTCGTTCAGTTTCTGAGTCTGACGTCCTGCACGTAAGCTGATCTGCAAGGCTTCACTCTGTTTCTGTGAGTCTGACGTCCTGCATGTTGTACGTGCAGGACGTCAGACTCAGAAACTGAACGAAGCCTTGCACCCTGAAGAAGAGGACCTTGGCTGGCGGGGGTTGGGGTCCCCCACCAGCAAAGGTAGGCGGCGGTGGGGAAGGGTTGGTTGGATGCGGGAGGGGGGGATCGAGAGGGTCGTCGGCAAGGGGGGGGGGCTAAAATGTGCTCCCTCACCTTGGGCTCTCGACCCCCCTCCCACCAAAGTCTGGCTACGCCCCTGGTTCAAAGCATGGTATGCAATGTATCTTATTTACACTAAACCTCAGAAATTTAATTTAGAAACAAATCAAAGCCCTGTTTTTGCAATACAATGGAAGATCTGCTAACAACTGCTTATTTTACTAGAAAATAAAGCTGTATCAGTTAAGAATGTGGTAATAAAATGGCCTGATCTAAGCAGAACTTAAAAATGTTTTTTCTGTCTTGTAAATATATCACAGATTCAATTAATTTCTCCACTTTAATTTTATATATGTATTTGATATGCAAGATCTAGTATGTGTTTTTTTGACTGGTGGTTACAGGTAAATGATGGATTTTATCCTTAGTATTAAGATGTGAATGGAAGAAGACAGCAAGCATAGGTGATATGAACTTTCCAGTTACTTGCTTGAAACAGTATAGCATTTTGAAATGCCCCCATGCACTCCTATTATCTGTGCACTCCAATTTTAGAATCTATTTCAACATGTAAGCAGATGTTTCATGAGCCATTGTGGGTGTTTATTAAATTACCCTGGCACTTTCAAGCATAAAAGGAAGTGTTAGGAAAACATGGTACCATTTTTATGTTGTATATGTCAATTAGGCATTTCTTGGGTCATGGAATGGAATTGGTACTTAGTTATGTATCTTCTAAAATACATACATGAGCCCCAAAGTGTTTCTCCTGCTTCGGAACTTCGTGCAGTAGTTGGTTGGTCAGCTGTTTTATAATGGTACATAATCATCTATATTGCCTTTATATAATAGATGCAACATATACACTATAAGTATATACACATACAAGTAACTGATTATAAAACTACCCTTTTTTATCATCAACAGAAATCTTGCTCCCAAATTCATAGTTAATACAATGGAAGATCTGCAAGGAGAGCAGCATCTTAGTGTTACATAGACAGGATCTGCCCTCCAGATGGTGATTCAGTGTTCTCTTCCACCGAGAAAGTGTCTCCAGGGGTAGACACCTAGAAGTGAAGGATAGACTGCCATTGTAGTTGGCGATTTGATTATTAGTGATGTAGGAGATCTTTTACTAAAGTTCATTACGTTTTGCACTTACCATGCCTTAATATAAGCGCACTAAGCGTAAAGGTAGCGTGGCAACTGTTGGGAGTATGTCCAAGATGTCCTCTGCAGTTCCCACTCAGAGATATTCATTAGTCTGCATTAACTCTGGTTGCAATTAGTGCTGACACACTTAGGGGGCAGGAACTAGGTTAGACATAGGTGAAGAATGAACAGCATACTGCAGTCAGTTTGTTGAGCTAACACCATGCACTTAGCATGTGAATTAGCATGCTAATGCTGTGGAAACAGTGTACTTGTGTGGTTTTAATTAATGCATGCTAATTCATGTGTCAACTGCTTAACACACTTCAGTAAAAAGGCCCCATAGATGGGTGGCTGGTGGGCGTGAGTATCACTTGATAACTTGCCTCCTGATTTGAAGGTGGTAGATGTCATAGGTCACATACACAGGAATTCAGACAATGCCCAGGGAAGAACCAGCTGTCATGGAACACGTTGGCATCAATAACATAAGAAGGAGGTTCTAGAAGGCAAATTTAACATTTTAGGTAGAAAATTGAAATCTGGAACCTAATGTTTAAAAAGGAGAGAGAGCAGCTTTAAAACTAGATCCTATGATGAAGTCAACAGTTGTTGTAGAGTGCATGGTTCGGAGTAAGATGTTAACAGTTACTGGCAAATCTCTGAAGTTAAAATATCTCAATAGCTTGTGGTAAAGGCTGAAGTATATTTAAATAAAAGGCAAAGAGGGCTAAATTACTCCCATTAACAATTAGGCAGCCTCTTCAGACTTGTCTGGATCATGTAGCAGATTGGCTACGTGATCATCGTTTGGTTCTGAATCTTGAAAAAAATAGTTCATTGAATTACTGGGTCTTTATCTGCACTATCTGCTATCCATTTCTCTTCATAGGCACTTGTCCCTGTATCTTCTTTCCGCTACCTTGGGTTGTTCTTGATTCTGCACTCTAGTTTGGCCCACAAATTTCTCAGATTGTTAAAACTGTTTTTTTTTTTTTTTGTTTTTTTGCTTAAACTGAAGTCTATTCATAATCTTTTGGATTTTGATTCACTTTGCTGTTTTATGCTTTTCTTCACTCTGTTGCAGGAATTAATACATGAATTTGTGATGCTTCAGGAGTCAGACAGCACACACCAGAATGAGAGAGTAATCTTCTTTATTTGCCAGCAAACAAAGCAGGACATCAGTTCTAGCTCTCTTCTCTTTCTCTCAGCTCTTTTTGTGTCATGTGGCTTCTGTCTCAGCTGCTTCTCTTCTGCTGTCTCTCCTGTTGTCTTCCAGCTTTCTTCCTTTCTTCTGAGTTCTTTCTGACGTAAACTGCTTCTGCTCCTACTTATATACCGTTCTATCCCCCTCCTAGCCTTGCCCCCCCTTACTCTCCAATTGGTTAAGGAATTGATTGGCTACCTTACCTCAACCAATCATTACTTTTGAAATATCAGTTACATAGGTTTGATATTTCTCAAACTGACCTCTGACCTGGGGCCCCTCAAGCCAGACATTTGGTCTCCAGAACTCTTACATTTCTCATTATGATTGATTTCTCAGCTATAGCTTAAACTGGATTCCCTTAGAGACTAAGAGGCCCCATCTGACATTGGTTATTCTCATATTCCTAGTCAGCTTCATACTACCTACTAACTAAACTCTGGCATTCATTAAAGGGGTCAAAGGCCAGTCTTACTTAATGCTACAGTCTTACACTTAGCTAATCAATCAAAGAGAAGGTTTTCCTGACCTTTTTCACCTATCAGCTTATACACAGAACTTGCTAGGACCACAGAAAACTCAAAACACATGTTGACCTCTTCACTGCAGTCTTTGCTTAGAAAATACAGCAGAGAGTAACATTAGATTTAAAAAGGTATTCTACATAGAAATTACAGAGAATAGAACATATTCTAAAATAAGCATTCTTATAAGACATATTCTAAATATCAAAAACTTGTAAATACTAATCTATTGCCTCTCTCTCTAAATAGTATTTTCTATCTTGTAAACTACAATATATCTGGCTCATGCCAGAGCTTACAAAGGCTGCTCAGCCTGCCTAATAATATACAGATGTTGAGCTAGCTTTCATCATTCACAAGGGTGAAAGAAATTCCTGTCTCTGACCTTTCTAACCCAGCCCGGCAAACTAGACTTCTAGTAATCTGAACCAGCCTGCATTCCTTTACCTGCAGGACTGAAGAGAATTCAAACTTCAAGCTTTTAATATCATTTCTTATGTATATATAATTATGCCCATGGCTGCCTCAACTCTAGTTATAACTATTGTAATGTAGTGTATGCTGGGGTCTCCAAACAGAATTTGAAGAGATTGCAGACCTACAGCATGCATACTCTGCCGAGCTTCCCATTTTGATCATGTCACCTCTTTTCCAACAGCTTCACTGGTTACCCATTGAGTTTAGGATCAAGTTCAAAATTCTTACACTAACTCACAAAGTTCTTTACAGCGGTTCTCCATATTTTCTTGCTTCCTTGGTAATCCCTGATACACCTTCTTGTACTGTACGCTCTTTAAATGATAATATACTGGTTCTTCCCCACCCCTCTAAAGTGAGATGAGAATCTACTAGATTGAGTGCATTTTACTTTTTGAACTCAGCACTTTGAAATTCTCTACCTCAGCAACTGTGCCTTGATACATCTTATACCTCGTTCCGTACTCTTTTGAAAACACCCCTTTTTCATTAGGCTTTTTGTGTATAACTGCAGCTGATTCTGCAGTGGGATACCAGGAATGATGGATGGAAGTGTATGATGAGTTATTAATGGAATTGCTTTAAGTTCTCTTTAGTTGTATGTATGCTTTTATTTCTCTTGTGTGAGTGTTTATTAGTTCTTTTCCTGTCATCATCTGGCATTCCTTTCTGTTTTATTTAACTTGTACTTATTGGGGGGGGGGGGGGGGGGGGGGTTAAAAACGTAAAGCGCTTTAATTTGTTTGCAACTAAGCGGTACAGGAAATTTAATAAACGAATAAACCTGAAATATTCTATATTAATAGGTCTAAAAAAATAAGTTAAAATATATGGCATTAAATGAAGATGTAGGCATAATAGGTATCTTGGAGAGCAACCAATGGAACATTGATACTAGGATATGAATTGTGTTGAAATGATAGGCTGGATCAAATTGGTGGATGGGTAATGCTATATATTAAGAAGGGTATAGTGTCAGAGTAAGAGTCAAAGGAAGCAAATTGCAATGACAGACCTTTATGGATAGAAAATCTGAGTGGTTACTAGGATCAAAAGTTTGCTTTGGGTCATGTACATTATTTAGAAATACCTTTTTTGAAGCCAGGTAAAATATATTCCATACATTAAAAAGCTTGAAAGAAGGTCAAATAAATGTCATCATGGTTTTAATAGTGAAGTGAAAGACAGACAGACATGAGAAAAAAATAAGCATAAATACTGTTGACCATTCAGATAGATACGGCTTAATGGGAATGAGTCAGCATGGGTAATAACAAAGGCAACTCTTACCTTATTAATTCATTAGACTTTCTGAAGGTATAAACCAGGGCTTGAACATTTTCTCTGGATTTAGGGGTTGGGCCAGCCAATAAAGATAGGAGCCAGTGACTAGAGACCTCCACTCCCTTCCCACTGAATTTGAGGAGCCCAAGGAATCTTTTGTGAGGTCTACTTCAGTTTCTCCGAGGACAAGCAGGCTGCTTGTTCTCACGACTGGGTTGACGTCCGCGGCAGCCCCCACCAACCGGAAATAAGCTTCGCGGGACGGTCGGCACGCAGGGCACGCCCACCGCGCATGCGCGGCCGTCTTCCCGCCCGTGCGCGACCGCTCCCGCCAGTACTTTTTTTCCGCGGACTGAGAGAGTTGTGTTTTCCCCTCTCTCTCGTTTCAGCCGCCGGATTTTTGCGACCGCGTTTACGCGGATCGTCGCTTTTGGCCTGTTCGGCCTCTTCTTCTTCTTCTTCTTCTTTCTCTTTTTTGAAAAAAAAAAAAAAAAAAAAGAATTTTGCGCGTGTGGAGCACGCGCTCCTTCTTTTCCCTCGCTTTCTAGCGGGGACGCCTCGTTGCGGCCTAGTGGCCGCTCGGTCGGTTACAATTTTCGTGGTGTGATTTTAGCCACCATTGCCGACTTTGACTTCGCCGACGCGATTTTTCCGTCGATGTCCTCGAAGGTCCCGAGTGGATTTAAAAAGTGTGGTCGCTGCGGCCGGCCGATCTCGCAGACCGACACCCACGCTTGGTGCCTCCAGTGCCTCGGGCCGGAGCACAATCTCAAGTCGTGCGTTTTGTGTCTCGGTCTCCGGAACGGACTCAGGTTGCGAGGCAAGTTCTGCGGGACCGTCTTTTTTGGAACTTGCGCCGGCCCCTCGACGTCGACCTCGACGGCATCGGTATCGAAGGCCGGTTCTTCGGTACCGGTTATCGATGCCCGAGACATCGGCACCGATGGCAGCGACCCCAGGAGAACAGGTCCCGTCGGCCCGCCGGTCCGCCGGCGAGAGTGGGGTAGAGAGACCGCGTGGGCAGTCGGCCCCGGTCCACTCCCTCAACTCGTGAGCCACGGGACCGAACCCTGTCGGACCCGGTACCCCGAGACCGAGGGGGATCGACCTCCTCCTCCTCCATGCCCTCCGGCACCGGTGACGTGCACCGGAAAAAGACAAGAAGCGCCGTCACCGGGAGCCCTCGGTGCACCCTGAAGAGGAGTCGACGCCGAAGCGTCATCGCAGAGAGGAGAGATCTCCGTCGGTGGTGGAGGTACCGACACGTCGGGGTTCCGGCACCTCGGTGCCGTCTCCTGGCCCCCAGCAGCTTCCGGCACCGACACCCTTACCGGCCCCACCGCCTTTCCCGGCAGCGGGCCTGGACGAGTGCCTCAGAGCCATCCTTCCGGGGATCCTGGAAGGGCTGATGCGCCAGGCTGTGCCGGCGCCGGGGGTGCTTGCGCCCTCGGCGCCGATGACTGTGGCGCCGGCGAGCTCTAGCCCGGCGCCGGGGCAGTCGACACCGCCGCCGCTTGCGGTGCCGGTCTCGACAGCCACGCAGGTGGAGTCCCCGTCGACGTCGATGGAGGGAGCTCCGTCCCCGCCGGCGCGGGAGCCCACCGCTCGACGACACCGAGACCTTGGTGCCTCGACGTCGAGCCGGGCCCGGTACCGGACTCAGCTACATGAGCTAATGTCCGACACCGAGGATGAGGACTCGTGGGGGGAAGAGGAGGACCCGAGATATTTCTCCTCAGAGGAGTCTACGGGCCTTCCCTCGGACCCCACGCCGTCACCGGAGAGGAAACTCTCACCTCCTGAGAGTCTCTCCTTTGCCTCCTTTGTGCGGGATATGTCTATAAGCATTCCCTTCCCCGTGGTCTCTGTGGAAGAGCCGAGGGCCGAGATGCTCGAGGTCCTCGACTATCCATCACCACCTAGAGAGTCCTCCACGGTACCGCTGCACAATGTCCTGAAGGAGACGCTGCTTCGGAACTGGGTGCGACCACTAACTAACCCCACCTTCCTAAGAAAGCAGAGTCCCAGTACAGGATCCACTCTGACCCAGAGCTCATGCGGCCACAGTTGCCCCATGACTCAGCGGTCGTGGATTCTGCTCTCAAGAGGGCACGGAGTTCGAGGGATACCGCCTCGGCGCCCCCGGGGCGGGAGGCTCGCACTCTGGACTCATTTGGGAGGAAGGCCTACCAATCCTCCATGCTCGTGACCCGCCATTCAATCTTACCTGCTCTATATGAGCATTCACATGCGGACCAATGTGCAACAGCTGGCGGACCTGGTCGATAAGCTCCCGCCGGAGCAGTCCAGGCCTTATCAGGAGGTGGTCTGGCAGCTGAAGGCGTGCAGAAAGTTCCTGTCCAGGGGGATTTTTGACACCTGTGACGTGGCATCTCGTGCTGCGGCCCAGGGTATAGTGATGCGCAGGCTCTCATGGCTGCGTGCCTCTGACCTGGACAACCGCACCCAGCAGAGACTGGCTGACGTCCCTTGCCGGGGGGATAATATTTTTGGCGAGAAGGTCGAGCAGATGGTTTGACCAACTGCATCAGCGGGAAAACCGCTCTCGACAAGCTCTCCCACCGGGCGCCTTCAGCACCCGCCCCCACGGGCGGGCGTTTTTCCCGGGCCCGGCAGGCTGCACCCTATTCTTTTGCAAAGCGTAGGTACAACCAGCCGGCCCGAAGGCCTCGTCAGGCACAGGGACAGCCCCAGCGCGCTCGTTCCCGTCAACAGCGTGCGCCTAAGCAGCCCCCTGCGCCTCCACAGCAAAAGCCGGGGACGGGCTTTTGACTGGATCCATGGGAACATAGCCGCCCTACAAGTGTCCGTACCGGACGATCTACCGGTCGGAGGGAGGTTAAAATTCTTTCACCAAAGGTGGCCTCTCATAACCTCCGACCAGTGGGTTCTCCAAATAGTGCGGTGCGGATACGCCCTGAATTTGGCCTCCCTGCCTCCAAATTGTCCTCCGGGAGCTCAGTCTTTCAGCTCCCATCACAAGCAGGTACTTGCAGAGGAACTCTCCGCCCTTCTCAGCGCCAATGCGGTCGAGCCGTACCACCCGGGCAGGAAGGGCAGGGATTCTATTCCAGGTACTTCCTTGTGGAAAAGAAAACAGGGGGGATGCGTCCCATCCTAGACCTGAGAGGCCTGAACAAATTCCTGGTCAAAGAAAAGTTCAGGATGCTTTCCTTGGGCACCCTTCTGCCAATGATTCAGAACAACGATTGGCTATGTTCCCTGGATTTAAAGGACGCATACACTCACATCCCGATACTGCCAGCTCACAGACAGTATCTCAGATTCCGCCTGGGCGCACGGCACTTTCAGTATTGTGTGCTGCCCTTTGGGCTCGCCTCTGCCCCACGAGTGTTTACAAAGTGCCTCGTGGTGGTAGCGGCCTACCTACGCAAGCTGGGAGTGCACGTGTTCCCATATCTCGACGATTGGCTGGTCAAGAACACCTTGGAGGCAGGAGCCCTCCGGTCCATGCAGTGCACTATTCAACTTCTGGAGCTGCTGGGGTTGGTGATAAATTACCCAAAGTCCCATCTCCAGCCAACTCAGTCTCTGGAATTCATAGGAGCGCTGCTGAATTCCCAGACGGCTCAGGCCTACCTTCCCGAAGCGAGGGCCACCAATCTCTTGACCCTGGCCTCGCAGACCAGAGCGTCTCAGCAGATCACAGCTCGGCAGATGTTGAGACTTCTGGGTCATATGGCCTCCACAGTTCATGTGACTCCCATGGCTCGTCTTCACATGAGATCTGCTCAATGGACCCTAGCTTCCCAGTGGTTTCAAGCCAACGGGAATCTAGAAGATGTCATCCGCCTCTCCGCCAGTTGCCGCACTTCACTGCTCTGGTGGACCATCCGGACCAATTTGACCCTGGGACGTCCATTCCAAATTCCGCAGCCCACGAAAGTGCTGACGACGGATGCATCTCGCCTGGGGTGGGGAGCCCATGTCGATGGGCTTCACACTCAGGGTCTGTGGTCCCTCCAGGAAAAGGATCTGCAGATCAACCTCCTGGAGCTCCGAGCGATCTGGAACGCACTGAAGGCTTTCAGAGATCGGCTGTCCTGCCAAATTATCCAAATTCGGACAGACAATCAGGTTGCAATGTATTACGTCAACAAGCAGGGGGGCACCGGATCTCGCCCCCTGTGCCAGGAGGCCGTCGGGATGTGGCGTTGGGCGTGTCGGTTCGGCATGCTCCTCCAAGCCACGTACCTGGCAGGCGTAAACAACAGTCTGGCCGACAGACTGAGCAGAGTCATGCAACCGCACGAGTGGTCGCTCCATGCCAGAGTGGTACGCAAGATCTTCCGAGCGTGGGGCACCCCCTCGGTGGACCTTTTCGCCTCTCAGACCAACCACAAGCTGCCTCTGTTCTGTTCCAGACTTCAGGCACACGGCAGGCTAGCGTCGGATGCCTTTCTCCTCCATTGGGGGACCGGCCTCTTGTATGCTTATCCTCCCATACCTTTGGTGGGGAAGACCTTACTGAAGCTCAAGCAAGACCGCGGCACCATGATCCTGATCGCGCCCTGTTGGCCCCGTCAGATCTGGTTCCCTCTTCTTCTGGAGTTGTCCTCCGAAGAACCGTGGAGATTGGAGTGTTTTCCGACTCTCATTTCGCAGAACGACGGAGCGTTGCTGCACCCCAACCTTCAGTCCCTGGCTCTCACGGCCTGGATGTTGAGGGCGTAGACTTCACTGCGTTGGGTCTGTCTGAGGGTGTCTCCCGGGTCTTGCTTGCCTCTAGGAAGGATTCCACTAAAAAGAGTTACTTTTTCAAGTGGAGGAGGTTTGTCGTGTGGTGTGAGAGCATGGCCCTAGAACCTCGTTCTTGCCCTGCACAGAACCTGCTTGAATACCTTCTGCACTTATCGGAGTCTGGCCTCAAGACCAACTCAGTAAGGAATCACCTTAGTGCGATTAGTGCTTACCATTACCGTGTGGAAGGTAAAGCTATCTCTGGAGAGCCTTTAGTCGTTCGATTCATGAGAGGCTTGCTTTTGTCAAAGCCCCCTATCAAGCCTCCTGCTGTGTCATGGGATCTCAACGTCGTCCTCACCCAGCTGATGAAACCTCCTTTTGAGCCACTGAATACTTGCCATCTGAAGTATTTGACCTGGAAGGTCATTTTCTTGGTGGCAGTTACTTCAGCTCGTAGGGTCAGTGAGCTTCAAGCCCTAGTAGCTCATGCTCCATATACCAAATTTCATCACAACAGAGTAGTGCTCCGCACCCACCCAAAGTTCCTGCCGAAGGTGGTGTCGGAGTTCCATCTTAACCAGTCAATTGTCTTGCCAACATTCTTCCCCAGGCCGCATACCCGCCCTGCTGAACGTCAGTTGCACACATTGGACTGCAAGAGAGCATTGGCCTTCTACTTGGAGCGGACACAGCCCAACAGACAGTCCGCCCAATTGTTTGTTTCTTTCGACCCTAACAGGCTAGGGGTCGCTGTCGGGAAACGCACCATCTCTAATTGGCTAGCAGATTGCATTTCCTTCACTTACGCCCAGGCTGGGCTGACTCTTGAGGGTCATGTCACGGCTCATAGTGTCAGAGCCATGGCAGCGTCGGTGGCCCACTTGAAGTCAGCCACTATTGAAGAGATCTGCAAGGCTGCGACGTGGTCATCTGTCCACACATTCACATCGCATTACTGCCTCCAGCAGGATACCCGACGCGACAGTCGGTTCGGGCAGTCGGTGCTGCAGAATCTGTTTGGGGTGTAAATCCAACTCCACCCTCCAGGACCCGAATTTATTCTGGTCAGGCTGCACTCTCAGTTAGTTGTTCTTCGTAGGTCAATTTCTGTTGTACCCTCGCCGTTGCGAGGTTCAATTGACCTGGGTTCTTGTTTTGAGTGAGCCTGAGAGCTAGGGATACCCCAGTCGTGAGAACAAGCAGCCTGCTTGTCCTCGGAGAAAGGGTATGATACATACCTGTAGCAGTTGTTCTCCGAGGACAGCAGGCTGATTGTTCTCACCTTCCCTCCCTCCTCCCCTTTGGAGTTGTGTGTTTCATATTTTTTTGCTAGTCATTCAACTGGCGGGAGCGGTCGCGCACGGGCGGGAAGACGGCCGCGCATGCGCGGTGGGCGTGCCCTGCGTGCCGACCGTCCCGCGAAGCTTATTTCCGGTTGGTGGGGGCTGCCGCGGACGTCAACCCAGTCGTGAGAACAATCAGCCTGCTGTCCTCGGAGAACAACTGCTACAGGTATGTATCATACCCTTTCTTTAGGTCCTGATTTCCCGAGGCTGATTTTTCATTCTTTGTCCACAGGAAAAAAGAAGGCTTCTAACAGGCCCTTAATACACCCCTGCAAGCTGCTGGAAAAATATATAGTCAGCAGGCCCCCTCTCTCCTCCACCCAGTCTCATTCACTCTTTCTTCTTACCCTGCCCACCCGCTCTTGCTGTCTTTTCACCCTGTCATCACCCAGTTTCTCTCAACTTGTTCCTCCTCACTGAAGTTTCACCTTCTTTAAATTAGCCTTCACACCCAGTAAGCCAGTCAGTCCCCCCCCCCCCCCCTCCCTCCAAAAGCTAGCTCTCACCACCCAGGAAGGCAGTCAGTCCCCTTCTCCCACATCCCTTATACCACAAGCCAGTCATGCTAGCTCACAGCCCCTATCCTTATACCTTTAGGCCAGTCGATCCCCCAGCCTTTTCCCTTACAAGCCAGTCACTTGTCATCCCAGCATCTACCCCTGCAAGCAGGTCAGCCCACCCTCCAGCCCCTACGTCACTGTTCCAGTCTATCACCCTGCCTGCCAGTCAGAGATGTCCCTAGTTCTTATTCCCCCCCCCCCCCCCCAGCAAGCCAGTCATTGACCCTCCCTACCCTTACTCTTTCAAGCCAGTTACCCCCTCAGCTAGTGCCTGAGCAAGCCACCCCTGCAAACCAGCCAGCAGTGCCTCAGCTCCTGTATTCGCAATCCATCCTACAGCCTGTACCCCATTAATTCATGTTTAATGTGCGATAAAATGCCATAAATAAGTAAATAAATATAAACTTTTAATGTTGAGCACCTGATTCTCAAAGTGAACATATTCCAAACACTATAATGAAAATAAAATGATTTTTTTCTACCTTTGTTGTCTGGTGACTGTTTTTCTGATCATGCTGGCCCAGTATCCGATTCTGCTGCTATCTGTCCTCTTAACTCCGTTTCCAGGGCTTCCTTTCCATTTATTTCTTTCCTTTCCTCCTTTCTTCTTCATTTTTGATCCTCAGCTTCTGCCTGTTTTCTTCATCCATGTGCAGTTTTTCTCCTCTCTTCCTTTTCCCTCATCTCATCTCCTTCCTCACTCTTCCCTCCCCTCCATCCATGTCCAGCATTTCTTCTCTCTCCCCTCCTCTCCCCTGCCCTCCATCAACCCATGTCCAGCGACCCTTCTCTACCCCTGCTCTGCATGCACCCATACCCAGTGACCCTCCTCTCCCCTGCCCTGCATGCACCCATACCCAGCGACCCTTCTCTCCCCTGCCCTGCATGCACCAATACCCAGTGACCTTCCTTTCCCCTGCCCTCCACCCACCCATGTCCAGCAGTGACCCTCCACTCCCCTGCCCTCCATCCACCCATGTCCAGCAGTGACCCTACTCTCCCCTGCTCTCCATCCACCCATACCCAGCAACTCTTCTCTCCCCTCCATCCACCCATGCCCAGCGACTCCCTTCTCTCCCCTGCCACCCCTCCCGAGTTGTTCACCAGCGACTTCTTACTCCCTCCGGATCCGTCCCTCACCGACCTGTCCTTCGAATTCTTCGGGGCAGGCAGTCTTGCCTGCCCGCTACCAGCGCTGACTCTCCCCTGCCGGTTCACGCTTGAAAATGGCCGCCAAGACTTCAGCAGAAGTCTCGGCGGCCATTTTTAAAGCGTGAACCGGCACGGGAGAGTCAGCGCTGGTAGCGGGCAGGCAAGACTGCCAGCCCTGAAGAATTAGAAGAGTCAGGTTGGTGACATGAGGGACCGGATCGGGCAGGAGGGAGGAGAGCCGGCTCGCACTAGGGAACAACTGGCTCGCAAGTCGGTACAATATTTAACAACCAGCTCTTGCGAGCCGGTGCGAGCCAGCTCCAGCACACCACTGCTTCTATTCCACTTTTGCATTCCACTTTTTCTCAAACAGGTTAATTGCAGAAAGCAGAATATTAGAATATGTTCTCCTATTTGTCCCCTCCCTCCCTCCAACACGCACACACACACACTGGAAATAATTACATGAGGTGAGTTATAAACTGTTTCATTGAGACTATAGATTTCAGTCGGTTCAGCAATATTGTATGAGCAATGGTATCAAGTGCTGCTGAGATATCCAAATTCACCAGAAAAAAAAGCATTTACCTAAAATCAAAACCTCTGATAACACCCACCATCGAGATCAATAAAGCCTCCGTATCATACAATGAACAAAATCTGAATTGATGCTTATCCAGTCTAATGTGATGTTCCAAGAAATCCAATACTTGCTCAAAAAACCAATTTCTGAATTAATTTTATCAAGTTACAGTAGAGATGACATGGGTCTATAATTAACAACTATGTTAGAGTCTAAAGAGGGATTTTTCAATAATGGTCAAATGGTTGCAGTTTTCAAAGAATCTGGCATCCAACCTGATTGAAGGGAAAGATTGATAATTCTGGTAGATACTTTTCCAATCACAGATTTCAAAGCCTTAATGGTCCAAAGGGAAAAAAGAGCTAGAAATCTTACCTATAGTTTTAAGGACTTGATTTTCACTAATAATAATTTTAAAAAAAACAACCCTTCCAAAGGTGGTCATCTGATAATGGACAGACTGATTCATTAGGTACCTTATTCATATCAAATTGAAAGCTAATGCTACTGATTTTATCATAGAATCATAATGCAAAATCCTGGCTTTATAGAAACCTAGAATGGTTTGTAGATGCCTAACAACTGCAAATAATTGTTTAGATTCTGAAGAGGCAGCATCTATAATAGAATTTAACAGATTTTTTGTTATCCTCTAAGCAGGCAGTACTACACTGCTGTTTTTCCAGATTATAATCTTCAAGGGAAATTCAAACGGGAACTTTCTCCAACCTCTTTCTTTTGTCTCAAAGCACACTTACAAGTTTTAAGATCTTCGTTATACCAAGGAACACGATAGAGGAGTAGCCTAGTGGTTAGTGCAGTGGACCTTGATCCTGGGAAACTGAGTTCCATTCCCACTGCAGCTCCTTGTGACTCTGGGCAAGTCACTTAACCCTCCATTGCCCCTGGTACAAAATAAGTACCTGAATATATGTAAACCACTTTGAATGTAGTTGCAAAAACCTCAGAAAGGCAGTATATCAAGTCCCATTTCCCTTTCCCTATTTGAGATTCTACATGGAATGTTGCTACTATTGGAGATTCTACATGGAATGTTAATGTTGGTATTCCACTAGCTAATAAACACAAACCAGGACTCAAAAGCCACCTACTGCGAGTAAGTGTAGTAACAAACAGTTATTTCACCCGTATGTGATCAATAATTTTTATGTGTAGAGTACCCTCAGATATAAACCACCGTGACTGCAGTCAATAATGCTGCTACAACGTGGCATAGCACTTCTTTCATTGGGTAACTCCTACTGTATTTTTTTGGGTAAAGAGCAACCTCTGCTCATATTTTTTTGCATCCCAATCACCACAGTGCTATAAAATCACTTATTCATTTGTTTAAAAGGTTACATATACTAGGTGAAAAAAACTGTACACTTATCTCGTGAGTTCTTGCCTCTCTGGCAGAACTGTGTTGCCTTGCTGAAACAATTAGCAATTGCCTTCCCCTGGATCCGCCCGACTCCGCGGGGTTTCAAAACAATTTCCTCAGGGACAAAGGGTTAAGGCTACATAAATCGCTTCTTCTTCTTTATTCTGTCTCAAGCAATCCACAAAACAAGGCAAAACCTGCTTTTACCTTGTGGCTTATAAAGCATCTGCGTCCATGTGAAATCGGAGATCACGTCACTTTTTTCTTTTTTTCTTTTTTCAACTAGCTTTATGCAAACAGTTACAAAGCTAGCAAACAGACGAAATACCAACAGATGTAGAAGAGCTTTGCAGATCAAATTATGGTGTTCCATTCAACATTGTCATTAAGTCCCAAAGGGTTGATTGTTTTTAAAGTGAAGATCCACCACTGTTCCCGTCTAATCAATGCCGTAGTCCGGTCCATATTATTTGTCCAAGCAGGAATATGGTCAATAATAAACCACCGTAGATCTGCAAATGTATGTTTAAATTGTTCACAATGTGGAACCAGAGGAGCTGTCATGGTTTTTGTAGATAATCTGCTTTTATGTTCTATCAGTCTTACCCTCATATGTCTGATAGTGCGCCCCACATAGAACAAGTGGCAGGGGCACTCAATAATGTAAACTACAAAAGATGTAGTGCAGGTCGTACTATGTCTTAGTAAAAATGTCCTTAACGTTTGTGGATGAGTCCACTGTGTCATAGAATGAGTTTGACTACAAAATTGGCAAGAGCCGCAAGGTTGGTGAATACCTCCCTCTATGCACAAGTTATTATGTGTAATAGAGGTATGTACTAATCGGTCCCTAAGATTTTTTCTTCGAGTATAAGCAATGCATGGCTGTTCCAAAAAAATATTATGGAAAGTTAACACCTGCCAATGTTTGTTAATAATTTGGGCGATTTGAGGAGCCATAGTAGAAAAACCCAACACACATACCATCCTGTTTAAAGGTTCCTTAGGTTTATCAATAAGCAATAATGATCTGTGAGCGAACCATGCTCGTTTATATGCTTGTCTGATACAATTCTCAGGGTATCCTCGACACCGTAATTTATCCATTAATAAGGCAGCTTGATGTTTAAAGGATATATCAGTGGTACATATTTTCCGTAAACGTAAAAACTGGCCTATTGGTAAAGACCATTTTAACCTATGAGGATGATGACTATTGAACTGCAATAGAGTGTTTCTATCCGTGGGCTTGTGATAAACTGTGGTCTGTAAAGTGCCATTTGCCTTAATAATTTCTGTGTCCAGAAATCTAGCATGTTGTCTATGTTTATTCATAGTAAATTTCAAATGGACATCTTTGCTATTCAACCAGTCAAAAAACTGATTTAGGTGACTCTCAGAAGATGTCCAAATAAAAAAGATATCATCTATGAATCTACCCCAGTATAAAATATAGGTAGTCCACTGTGAGGCATATAAATTCATTTCCTCAAAGTCACTGACATTCCACTAGCAACATTCCATGTAGAAGCCTGCCCTTGCAGATCAGCAATGCGGCTGCGCAGGCTTCTGTTTCTGTGAGTCTGATGTCCTGCACGTATGTGCAGGACGTCAGACTCACAGAAGCTTGCGCGGCCGCGTTGCTGATCTGCATGTAGGTGGATTTGTAAGTTACAGTGGGGGAAATAAGTATTTGATCCCTTGCTGATTTTGTAAGTGTGCCCACTGACAAAGACATGAGCAGCCCATAATTGAAGGGTAGGTTATTGGTAACAGTGAGAGATAGCACATCACAAATTAAATCCGGAAAATCACATTGTGGAAAGTATATGAATTTATTTGCATTCTGCAGAGGGAAATAAGTATTTGATCCCTCTGGCAAACAAGACCTAATACTTGGTGGCAAAACCCTTGTTGGCAAGCACAGCGGTCAGACGTCTTCTGTAGTTGATGATGAGGTTTGCACACATGTCAGGAGGAATTTTGGTCCACTCCTCTTTGCAGATCATCTCTAAATCATTAAGAGTTCTGGGCTGTCGCTTGGCAACTCGCAGCTTCAGCTCCCTCCATAAGTTTTCAATGGGATTAAGGTCTGGTGACTGGCTAGGCCACTCCATGACCCTAATGTGCTTCTTCCTGAGCCACTCCTTTGTTGCCTTGGCTGTATGTTTTGGGTCATTGTCGTGCTGGAAGACCCAGCCACGACCCATTTTTAAGGCCCTGGCGGAGGGAAGGAGGTTGTCACTCAGAATTGTACGGTACATGGCCCCATCCATTCTCCCATTGATGCGGTGAAGTAGTCCTGTGCCCTTAGCAGAGAAACACCCCCAAAACATAACATTTCCACCTCCATGCTTGACAGTGGGGACGGTGTTCTTTGGGTCATAGGCAGCATTTCTCTTCCTCCAAACACGGCGAGTTGAGTTCATGCCAAAGAGCTCAATTTTTGTCTCATCTGACCACAGCACCTTCTCCCAATCACTCTCGGCATCATCCAGGTGTTCACTGGCAAACTTCAGACGGGCCGTCACATGTGCCTTCCGGAGCAGGGGGACCTTGCGGGCACTGCAGGATTGCAATCCGTTATGTCGTAATGTGTTACCAATGGTTTTCGTGGTGACAGTGGTTCCAGCTGCCTTGAGATCATTGACAAGTTCCCCCCTTGTAGTTGTAGGCTGATTTCTAACCTTCCTCATGATCAAGGATACCCCACGAGGTGAGATTTTGCGTGGAGCCCCAGATCTTTGTCGATTGACAGTCATTTTGTACTTCTTCCATTTTCTTACTATGGCACCAACAGTTGTCTCCTTCTCGCCCAGCGTCTTACTGATGGTTTTGTAGCCCATTCCAGCCTTGTGCAGGTGTATGATCTTGTCCCTGACATCCTTAGACAGCTCCTTGCTCTTGGCCATTTTGTAGAGGTTAGAGTCTGACTGATTCACTGAGTCTGTGGACAGGTGTCTTTCATACAGGTGACCATTGCCGACAGCTGTCTGTCATGCAGGTAACGAGTTGATTTGGAGCATCTACCTGGTCTGTAGGGGCCAGATCTCTTACTGGTTGGTGGGGGATCAAATACTTATTTCCCTCTGCAGAATGCAAATAAATTCATATACTTTCCACAATGTGATTTTCCGGATTTAATTTGTGATGTGCTATCTCTCACTGTTACCAATAACCTACCCTTCAATTATGGGCTGCTCATGTCTTTGTCAGTGGGCACACTTACAAAATCAGCAAGGGATCAAATACTTATTTCCCCCACTGTATGTTTCTGCAATTGGGTAGTTGTAGAAGTAGGTAGCTTCTGGTTTCTGGGCTTGCGTTTCTTGGGGATAGTTTAACCAAGTCTAGCATGTATTCTGGAGACATACCAAATAGTATTTTGTGTATGATGGTGCACTCTTTGAAGATCAGTCTTGCCTGGGCAATGGAGTGTTAAATGACTTGCCCAACGTCACAAGCAACTACAATGGGAATTGAACCTAGGTTGCCAGGATCAAAGCCCGCTGCACTAACCATTAGGCCACTTCTAAGTAGGCCAGTCTTGTGTGAATCCTGTAAGTTTCCTGGTGAGTTTTGTACTACTTCATAAAATGTCTGGTACTGGATTTTGGATTTGAATTTAGCTCACACCTTTCTCAGTTGTAGCTCAATGTGATTTACATTCTGGTACAGTAGATAATTTTCTGGCCCTGGAGGGTTTGCAATATAAGTTTGTACCTGAAGTAATGGAGAAGGGTTTAGTGATTTCTCCAATATCTCAAGGAGTAGAATTGGGATTTAAACTCTGGCTTCCTTGCTCAGCCTGCTAAAGGCCAGCAGATCTGAAGCCTGGTGGCTTTTAGTGAACCTAGCAAAAAACCTTGATAGGCAAATCATTTTATGGTTGCCAGTAACCACAGAATTTCTGTTGCACCACTGTACACATGGTCATCAGGAAGATGTAGGACCGGGGAGCTAGGACTGACTGGGAGCCAAGTGTTAAAGTACCTGTGTATATTTCTAGAATACTGCAAATATTGTTCTGTTTAATGTGTTGTGTTATGTTAGTGCATTATTTTGATTTTTCTTGGCATAATTCCTGGAGAGTATTCAGTTTGCATATTACCATTGGTAACAGAGGTACTGTGGGGAGACAGCTGGCGCAGTTGCACCAGAGCCACGTAGTGGGACTCCTTCCTTGCTCTGTTCAAAGGTACCCCATTGCCCCTTCACAGCCAACATAAGCGCCCCCCCCCCCCCCCAAGCCAAAGATTTTAACTTGCTCTGCTCTGCCTTGGCCCACCCAAGCCCCGCCCTACTTTAGCCTCCCCAAACATCTGAGTCACCGATGCAGACATGGTTTAATAGGCTTTTTAATTTCTTCAAGAATTTCTTTCAGGGAACTTTGTCAAAAGCTTTCTGAACATCTAGATAAAATATATCAACTGCCTCACCTTTATCCACATGAAGCATATTGTGAGACAAGACTTCCCTTGGCAGAATCCATGTTGATTCAGTGAAAAAATATTTTCTCTTATTTGTTTTTTCATATTACTGTGTAACTTCATGGAGTGTCACTTAGTCATTAGTGATCTGGGAAATTACAGACTGGTAAGGCTGGCTTCAGTGCCGGGAAAAATAATGGAAACTATTATAAAGAATACAGTACAGAACAGATAGACAAACATGGTTTAATGGGACAGAGTCAGCATAGATTCAGCCAAGGGAGGTCTTGCTTCACAAATTTGCTTCATTTCTTTGAAGGCATAAATAAACATGTGGATAAAGATGAGCTAGTTGATTTAATGCATCTAGATTTTCAGAAGGCATTTGACAAAGTTCCTCATGAGAGACTCCTGAGAAAATTTAAAATTCATGGAATAGGAGACAATGTCCTCCTGTGGATTAGGAATTGGTTGTTAGAAAACAGAGGGTAGGGTTAAATGGCCATTTTTCTCAATGGAGGAGGGTGAATAGTGGAGTGCCCCAGGGATCTGTACTGAGACCAGTGCTATTTAATATATTTATAAATGATCTGGAAATCGGAATGACAAATGAGGTGATTAAATTTGCAGATGACACAAAACTATTCAAAGTTGTCAAAACACATGCAGATTGTGAAAAATTGCAGGAAGACCTTGGGAAACTGGGTATCCAAATGGCAGATGAAATTTAATGTGGACAAATGCAAAGTGATGCACATTAGGAAGAATAATCTGAATCATAGTTACCTGATGCTAGGGTTCACCTTAGGGGTCTGCACTCAAGAAAAACATCTAGATGTCATTGTAGACAATACGCTGAAATCTTCTGCCCGTGTGCCAGCAACCAAAAAAGAAAACAGGATGCTAGGAATTATTAGGAATGGGATGTAAAATAAAACCAAGAATAGCATGGAATGTTGCTACTAATTGGGTTTCTGCCATTACTTGTGACCTGGATTAGTCACTTTAGGAAGCAGGAAACTGGGCTAGATGGACCATTGGTCTGACCCAGTATGGCTATTCTTATATTCTTAAGTCAGGGTGTAGTGCCCTCATTGTCTATTTCCCGTAGTGGCCTTTCTAGTATAAATACTGAGCAAAATTATGTATTGCTTTTCACTTCCCCTCTTTTTTTCTTCTTGAAATTTCAGTGGTCGGCTGCCCTTACCCCTCCCAGGTTGATGGGAAGGTGCTGATGAGCCTTACAGACACCAGTGCTACATGGATGCCACCTCCAAGGTGCATCTTCAGCACCACTGGTTGGCTAATAGGTGCATCTTCAGTATCAGTGATTGGCTGCCCTCCCTCTGGGTTTTATGACAAGAGACAGCATGATGTCAAAAAGTTGAAGCTGTCTCCCCCGCGCAGCTACTATATTCTCCGAGGACAAGCAGGCTGCTTGTTCTCACTGATGGGTGACGTCCGTGGCAGCCCCTCCAATCGGAATCTTCACTAGCAAAAGCCTTTGCTAGCCCTCGCGCACCGCGCATGCGCGGCCGTCTTCCCGCCCGAAACCGGCTTGTGCCGGCCAGTCTTCTTTTCTCCGCGCTCGGTACGGTTGTGTTTTACCGTTCGTGCCCCGGAAAGTCGACCTCGCGCTACTTCGAGTTTTTTCGCCCCGTTAAGTTTTCTTTCGTCGTCGGGGTAGGCCTTACTTAGGCCCCGGTCGAAATTTCCCTTTTTTCTGTGCCAAATTTCGCCATTTCGTCTTTCGATTTCACCGGCGTGATTTTTCCGCCCATGACATCGAAGCCTTCCAGCGGCTTCAAGAAGTGCACCCAGTGCGCCCGGGTAATCTCGCTCACTGACAGGCACGCGTCGTGTCTTCAGTGTCTGGGGGCTGGGCACCGCCCTCAGGCCTGTAGTCTGTGTTCCCTTTTGCAAAGGCGGACTCAGGTAGCGAGGTTAGCCCAGTGGAACATTTTGTTCTCGGGCTCTTCGTCGGCATCGGCACCGGGGGTATCGAGTGCATCGACGTCTTCAGCGTCCAGACCTTCAACCTCGGCGGCCAGTGCATCGAGTGCATCGAGGCATCGGCCCTCTGCATCGGCGCCGAGACATCGGATAGCTGCATCGACGTCGGTGGTACCGGGACCTCGTCTGCTGATGTCGTCGGACGGTGGTGCTTCGTCTGGAGTGCAGGTGAGGGCTGTCCATTCCCCTGCTGGTGGCGGTGAGCCTTCGGGTGGGTCTCCCCCTACCCTGAGGGCTCCTGCGGTACAGCCCCCCCGAGACCGACCCTCTTCGGTCTCGGCCCCGAGGAAGCGACGGCTGGATTCTACGTCCTCCTCGTCGCTACCGGGAAGCTCCGGTGACATGCTTCGTCCCAAGAAGTCGAAGAAGCATCGTCACCGGTCCCCTTCCCATGTCAGTACCGAGAGCTCTGGGTCGCCGAAAGAGTCGGCACCCAGCAGGCATCGGCGCCGAGAGGACCGCTCACCCTCTGTTCAGGAGGTGTCGATGCGCTCCACTCTGGACAGCCCGGAACAGCCTCCACGCCCGGAACAGGTTCTGACGTCGACGCCTGCATCGACCTCCATGCCTTTCTCTGCAGCCGCTCTGAACGAGAGCCTCCGGGCCGTCCTCCCAGAGATTCTGTGAGAGCTGTTGCACCCTACCCCTCCGGTACCGGCGGTGCTTGCGCCTCCGGTACCGTCGAGCGTGGCGCCGGCGGGCCCATCGCCCGAGGTGAGGTCTCCGGCGTCGGTGCCGCGTGCGGTGCCGGCTGCCGTCGCCTCCCAGGAAGGCTCCCCGACTACGTCGGCAGAGGGAGTCTACCTCTCGACGCCCCCATCGTGGACGTGGCTCCACGGAGTCGAGTCGGGCACAGTTGCAGACACAGGTCCGTGAACTTGTGTCTGACACCGAGGGTGAGGCCTCTTGGGAAGAGGAAGAAGACCCCAGATATTTCTCTGACGAGGAGTCTGAGGGTCTTCCTTCCGATCCCACTCCCTCTCCTGAAAGACAGCTTTCTCCTCCTGAGAGTCTGTCTTTCGCTTCCTTTGTCCGGGAGATGTCTACGGCCATCCCCTTCCCGGTGGTTGTGGAGGACGAGCCCAGGGCTGAAATGTTTGAGCTCCTGGACTATCCTTCTCCACCTAAGGAAGCGTCCACTGTTCCCTTGCACCATGTCCTAAAAAAGACATTGCTTGCGAACTGGACCAAACCTTTAACTAATCCCCACATCCCCAAGAAGATCGAGTCCCAGTACCGGATCCATGGGGACCCAGATCTGATGCGCACTCAGTTGCCTCATGATTCTGGCCCTAAAGTTGTGGATCTGGCCCTAAAGAAGGCTAAGAGTTCTAGGGAGCATGCTTCGGCACCCCCGGGCAAGGACTCTAGAACCTTAGACTCCTTTGGGAGGAAGGCCTACCATTCTTCTATGCTCGTGGCCAAAATTCAGTCTTACCAGCTCTACACGAGCATACACATGCGGAACAATGTGCGGCAGTTGGCAGGCTTGGTTGATGCGCTCCCCCCTGAGCAAGCCAAGCCTTTTCAGGAGGTGGTCAGGCAGCTGAAGGCGTGCAGAAAATTCCTGGCCAGAGGGGTGTATGACACCTTTGATGTTGCGTCCAGGGCCGCTGCTCAAGGTGTGGTGATGCGCAGGCTCTCATGGCTGCGTGCCTCCGACCTGGAGAATAGAATCCAGCAGCGGATTGCGGACTCGCCTTGCCGTGCGGATAATATTTTTGGAGAGAAAGTCGAACAGGTGGTAGAGCAGCTCCACCAGCGGGACACCGCATTCGACAAGTTCTCCCGCCGGCAGCCTTCAGCCTCTACCTCTACAGGTAGAAGATTTTTTGGGGGAAGGAAGACTGTTCCCTTCTCTTCTGGCAAGCGTAGGTACAATCCTCCTTCTCGACAGCCTGCGGCCCAGGCTAAGCCCCAGCGCGCTCGCTCTCGTCAGCAGCGTGCGCCTCAGCAAGGCCCCATGGCTCCCCAGCAAAAGCAAGGGACGAGCTTTTGACTGGCTCCAGCAGAGCATAGCCGACATCAAAGTGTCAGTGCCGGGCGACCTGCCAGTCGGAGGGAGGTTGAAAGCTTTTCACCAAAGGTGGCCTCTCATAACCTCCGATCAGTGGGTTCTCCAAATAGTCCGGCAAGGATACACCCTCAATTTGGCCTCAAAACCTCCAAATTGTCCACCGGGAGCTCAGTCTTACAGCTTCCAGCACAAGCAGGTACTTGCAGAGGAACTCTCCGCCCTTCTCAGCGCCAATGCGGTCGAGCCCGTGCCATCCGGGCAAGAAGGGCTGGGATTCTATTCCAGGTACTTCCTTGTGGAAAAGAAAACAGGGGGGATGCGTCCCATCCTAGACCTAAGGGCCCTGAACAAATATCTGGTCAAAGAAAAGTTCAGGATGCTTTCCCTGGGCACCCTACTTCCCATGATTCAGGAAAATGATTGGCTATGCTCTCTCTGGACTTGAAGGATGCCTACAACACATCCCGATACTGCCTGCTCACAGACAGTATCTGCGATTTCAGCTGGGCACATGTCACTTCCAGTACTGTGTGCTACCCTTTGGGCTCGCCTCTGCGCCCAGGGTGTTCACAAAGTGCTTGGCTGTAGTAGCAGCGGCACTTCGCAGGCTGGGGGTGCACGTGTTCCCATATCTCGACGATTGGCTGGTGAAGAACACATCCGAGGCAGGAGCCCTGCAGTCCATGCAGATGACTATTCGCCTCCTGGAGCTACTGGGGTTTGTGATAAATTATCCAAAGTCCCATCTTCTCCCAGTGCAGAGACTCGAATTCATAGGAGCTCTGCTGGATTCTCGGACGGCTCGCGCCTATCTCCCAGAGACGAGAGCCAACAACTTGTTGTCCCTCGTCTCGCGGGTGCGAGCGTCCCAGCAGATAACAGCTCGACAGATGTTGAGATTGCTAGGCCACTTGGCCTCCACAGTTCATGTGACTCCCATGGCCCGCCTTCACATGAGATCTGCTCAATGGACCCTAGCTTCCCAGTGGTTTCAGGCTGCTGGGGATCTAGAAGACGTGATCCACCTGTCCACGAGTTTTCTCGAATCCCTGTATTGGTGGACGATTTGGTCCAATTTGACTCTGGGACGTCCTTTCCAAATTCCTCAGCCACAAAAAGTGCTGACCACGGATGCGTCTCTCCTGGGATGGGGAGCTCATGTCGATGGGCTTCACACCCAAGGAAGCTGGTCCCTCCAGGAACGCGATCTACAGATCAATCTTCTGGAGTTACGAGCGATCTGGAACGCTCTGAAGGCTTTCAGAGATCGGCTGTCCCACCAAATTATCCAAATTCAGACAGACAACCAGGTTGCCATGTATTACGTCAACAAGCAGGGGGGCACCGGATCTCGCCCCCTGTGTCAGGAAGCCGTCAGCATGTGACTCTGGGCTCACCGGCACGGCATGGTGCTCCAAGCCACATATCTGGCAGGCGTAAACAACAGTCTGGCCGACAGACTGAGCAGGATTATGCAACCTCACGAGTGGTCGCTCAACTCCCGAGTGGTGCGCCAGATCTTCCAAGCGTGGGGCACCCCCTTGGTGGATCTTTTCGCATCTCGAGCCAACCACAAAGTCCCTCAGTTCTGTTCCAGGCTTCAGGCCCACGGCAGACTGGCATCGGATGCCTTCCTCCTGGATTGGGGGGAGGGTCTGCTGTATGCTTATCCTCCCATACCTCTGGTGGGGAAGACTTTGTTGAAACTCAAGCAAGACCGAGGCACCATGATTCTGATTGCTCCTTTTTGGCCGCATCAGATCTTATTCCCTCTTCTTCTGGAGTTGTCCTCCGAAGAACCCTGGAGATTGGAGTGTTTTCCGACCCTCATCACGCAGGACGAAGGGGCGCTTCTGCATCCCAGCCTCCGGTCCCTGGCTCTCACGGCCTGGATGTTGAGAGCGTAGACTTTGCCTCTTTGGGTCTGTCAGAGGGTGTCTCCCGCATCTTGCTTGCTTCCAGGAAAGATTCCACTAAGAGGAGTTACTTCTTTCTATGGAGGAGGTTTGCCGTCTGGTGTGACAGCAAGGCCCTAGATCCTCGCTCTTGTCCTACACAGACCCTGCTTGAATACCTTCTGCACCTGTCTGAGTCTGGTCTCAAGACCAACTCTGTAAGGGTTCACCTTAGTGCAATCAGTGCATACCATTACCATGTGGAAGGTAAGCCGATCTCAGGACAGCCTTTAGTTGTTCACTTTATGAGAGGTTTGCTTTTGTCAAAGCCCCCTGTCAAGCCTCCTACAGTGTCATGGGATCTCAATGTTGTTCTCACCCAGCTGATGAAACCTCCTTTTGAGCCACTGAACTCCTGCCATCTGAAGTACTTGACCTGGAAGGTCATTTTCTTGGTGGCAGTTACTTCAGCTCGTAGAGTCAGTGAGCTTCAGGCCTTGGTAGCCCAGGCTCCTTACACCAAATTTCATCATAACAGAGTAGTCCTCCGCACTCACCCTAAGTTCCTGCCAAAGGTTGTGTCGGAGTTCCATCTGAACCAGTCAATTGTCTTGCCAACATTCTTTCCCCGTCCTCATTCCTGCCCTGCTGAGCGTCAGCTGCACACATTGGACTGCAAGAGAGCATTGGCCTTCTATCTGGAGCGGACACAGCCCAACAGACAGTCCGCCCAATTGTTTGTTTCTTTTGATCCCAACAGGAGGGGAGTGGCTGTGGGGAAACGCACCATATCCAATTGGCTAGCAGATTGCATTTCCTTCACTTACGCCCAGGCGGGGCTGGCTCTTGAGGGTCATGTCACGGCTCATAATGTTAGAGCCATGGCTGCGTCGGTAGCCCACTTGAAGTCAGCCTCTATTGAAGAAATTTGCAAAGCTGCGACGTGGTCATCTGTCCACACATTCACATCTCATTACTGCCTGCAGCAGGATACCCGACGCGACAGTCGGTTCGGGCAGTCAGTTCTTCAGAACCTGTTTGGGCTTTAGGATCCAACTCCACCCCCCGAGGGCCCTGTTTGTTCTGTTCCAGGCTCCACTCTCAGTTAGTTGGTAAATTTTTTAGGTCAATCTCAGTTATGTCCTCGCCGTTGCGAGGCCCAATTGACCATGTTTGTTGTTTTGAGTGAGCCTGGGGGCTAGGGATACCCCATCAGTGAGAACAAGCAGCCTGCTTATCCTCGGAGAAAGCGAATGCTACATACCTGTAGAAGGTATTCTCCGAGGACAGCAGGCTGATTGTTCTCACAAACCCGCCCACCTCCCCTTTGGAGTTGTGTCTTCCCTTGTCTTTGTCTTGCTACACATGAGACTGGCCGGCTCAAGCCGGTTTCGGGCGGGAAGACGGCCGCGCATGCGCGGTGCGCGTTGGCGCGCGAGGGCCAGCAAAGGCTTTTGCTAGTGAAGATTCCGATTGGAGGGGCTGCCGCGGACGTCACCCATCAGTGAGAACAATCAGCCTGCTGTCCTCGGAGAATACCTTCTACAGGTATGTAGCATTCACTTTATGTGAACCCAAACATTCGCAGATGCTGTTAAAAATGATAGCAAACTTGTGAGGCTTATGACTGCCTATGGGTGTCTTTTTTTTTTTTTTTTGAAAGCTTCCTATATGTAACCCAAGGTTCAGGTAGAGCTCGTAAAAAGCAAGCCTCCCATGGCTCCAAAAACAAGTCTGTCACTCCAGAATGCCCGCACCCGTGGACCGTGGCTCACGCCCCAGGACCCCCCTCCAGAGGTTTAAAAATAACCTCTCCGGTTATGTATGGAAGCTTTCAAATAAAAAAATACCCATACATAGACAGTCATAAACCTCACAAGTTTGCTATTGTTTTTAATAGCATCTGCAAATATTTAGGGAGGGGGGGGTCACACAATATGGCAGCAAGCTCCACCCACTGCCTTCAGCCCACAGAATGGGCGAGATAGGAGTCGGCATGAGCCTGTCATAAAACCTGCTTGGTGCTGTTTGTGCTTTTTCGTGCTGCCTCCAGAGTCTCTAATCACGGTCAGCACTACTTACACAATACAATTCCTCTCAATCGATATCTTAAGAGAACCAGACAACTGGTAGCACTATTTTAGACTGTAACCAAGACAAAAAGAGATCAAGGAAGCGCTTCCTGGGGTTAACACAGGTTTATTTAATTATCCAGAGATTAGGATAAAAAAATAACAAAATATTCAAGTATAGTCTAGTATAGAAAAGAGGAGAGAAAACATGAAAGGACAATGGAAAATGATCAGGTCAGGCTCTCCATCCCCTGGCATGGGGCAGAGTGCACTAGACACTGACCAACTTCTTATCTGGCAAAGACATAATATATAGAACTTTCTTTCCCTTACAAGACAAAAAGGGAGCACAAGGGGGAGGGGTTGTCACACCCCCTTAGTTAGCACCTTACAGTCAGTCAGGATCTCTAGTATCAATAAAATACACAGCATCTGTTTATATTTCCTTTTGAAGATGCATTTGGTCTGTTGTCCAAATGTTTTGGACATACATTTCTCAAACCTTTAATTTAATATCTCCCCTATTCTAAAAGAGGAGACAAAAGTTTACTGCTTCCAGTTGCTATAGAGGTGTTAGGTTTCTCTTGTCAATTTATGTCATGTTGCTCCCTGTCATAAAACCACTACCACTTGGTTCCACAGTGTTTGTTTCTCAGAGAGAGACACAGTGTTTGATCTCTTCTGCAAGGTGTTTACCTGCTATGTCTCCACATAGTTGAAAAGAAGGTAATTCTCTCCTGGATTGAAGAAGCCTTACTTCCAAGGGGCATGGGAAAAGAATTCTGTCACCTGAATTTCCCTGAGACCAGTCACACTTAATGGGTGAGATTGGGGGCAATTCAGCTTTACAATTCACCTGGCTTGGCAAGAGGGGGGAGGTAAAGTGTAATTGCTATTCCAGCAAGCTCTGTTTCTCATGATTTGGAAGGAGAGAAGCCTTCATTCCTCTCTGTCCAATATGAGAAAATTAATTCTGTATATTAAATATTTGGAGGCCTTCCACCTCCTACAACAGTGCTTGCCATTTCTTTTGTTTGCCTGGACCAACCAGGCCCTGCCAGACAGGGGTCCTCATACAAAGGCCTACCTTATGCTTTCTTTTTAATGAGCTGGTTGATGTATAGGGGTAATAACCTTGGCCTTCCAAGTGTAAGGATAGTTGTCCTTTTTTTTTTTAAGTTCATTTCTAAAGGTTCTTAGATAGGGATCCTTTTGCTAACGTGCGCTAAAAAATGGCTTGCCGTAGTGTAGACACGTGTTTTGGGCGCTCACAGAATCATTTGTCAGCGCTCCTGCAAGAAATTACTTTTAAAAATCTTTTTTGCTGAAAATGGACGTATGGCAAAATGAAAATTGCTATGGCATCCATTTTGGGTCTGAGACCTTACCGCCAGCCATCGACCCAGTGGTAAAGACTCACGTGGTAACCTAGCGGTAATGACCTATGTGCATCAAATGCCACTTGACACGCGCCCAATACGCGAATCCGAAAATAAAAATTATTTTTCGGACACGTGTATCGGACGCGTGCCAAAAATGAAATTACCACAAAAGCCATGTGGTAGCCGTGTGGTAACTCCATTTTGGCACGCATTGGGTGCTCCTAGATATGCGGCTTAACAAAAGGGCCCCATCGTGAATACTCTGTAATTAATTTTCCATTTCTCCCAGAAGAATGAGTTTACAGCAGTTTTCTAGTGTATAGTGTATTTGCAATACAGCACTTTTTCATCTGCCCATGATTGCACACCAGAATTCCTCTTGGTGTTTTGATAAGAGGGCAGAGGAGGAGTTAAAACAGAGAGAAAACAGACCTTTCTCCCCTCCTATAGACACAAAAGAGTCCAGAGGTTCCAGAGCCAAGACAGAAAGAATTACACCCTGCCTGAAGATGGCTGACCAAAAGAATTTCCTAGTACTGGAGAATTTCATAGCTGGTAAATTTGTTCCTTGTACTGACTACATAGACTCTTACGATCCATCCACAGGAGAAGTATACTGCAGAGTGCCAGACAGCAGCAGCCAAGAGGTAACACATGCCCGACTACTGCTTTATTTACTTATTTATTTATTGATAAATGCTAAGTGATAAAACCTTCAAGACCTGTAGGAAAAGTTTGAACAGGCAGACAAACTGTCAATAACTGAAACAGATAATTACTTAGGGGCCCTTTTACTAAGCTGCATGTTATTAGGTACTAACATGCAGCTTAAAATGGCGTACCACGGGACAAGCTCAGGCATTCTGCGGTCACTGCCAAATCTGCCAACTGCATGCTAAAAATATATTTATAATTTTTTTTTTTGAAGGGGTGTTTCAGGGGCAGAGAGTGGGTGTTTCTGTGCTAAACAGGAGCAGCTGCATTACCATGTGCTAACTAGTTAGCACAGGATTACTGTGTGAGCACTTACTGCCTACTGAATGGGTGGCAGTAACTGCTTGCGTGGTAATTTTAATGGCGTCATTAGAGCGTGGCCATTAATTTAAAAAAAATAGAAAATCAGCCATTTTCTGGCAGAGGTAAAAATGGCCTTAGTGTGCAGGAAAAACCAGCACAAAGGCATGCTAAGACCACAAGGCCGAACCAATTTACAGTCAATTTGGTTATTTTCTTTGTTTCATGTGGGTTCTAATTCTAGTTTAGTATGTGTATTTTTTGTGTCATTTTCGTCGCTTTTCTATGAAGTGGTTCAGAGAAAAGCGGTGAAAATAGTAGGGGATTTACATAGCAAGGTGTTTGTGGAGAGACTTACTGACCTAAACACGTATACCCTGGAGGAAAGGAGAAACAGGGGTGATGTGATACAGGCGGTCAAATATTTGAAAGGCATTCATTCACAAACAAACCTTTTCAAGACATGGGAAGGTGGTAGAACCAGAGGGCATGAATTGAGGATGAAAGGGAGCTGACTGAGGAATAATGTCAGGAAGTATTTTTTCACTGAGATGGTAGTAGATACCTGGAATGCCCAGAGATGAAAGCTGTAACGGAATTCAAAAATACGTGGTACAAACACAAAGGAATCCTGTTTAGAAGGATCGGATCCAAAGAAGCTTAGCAGAGATTAAGAAGGAAAGCCTGTGCTGGGCAGACTTCTATGGTCTGTGCAGTGATCGAGGCTGAATAGAGTGGATGGGCTGGAGTGGAGCTATTCAGGGGCTTTGACAACAACTTCAGAAATTTTAGAACAAAGGCAGTGCCGGGCAGACTTCTACGGTCTATGTCCTAAAAATGGCAAGGATAAATGAAGATCAGGTATACATATAATGTATCACTTCATACCATATGTAATGAGTTTATCTTATTGGGCAGACTGGATGGACCATACAGGTCTTTATCTGTCGTCATCTACTATGTTACATTAGAAATTGTTAAATTAGTATCAAAGCTGCCAAGTTAACCCAGTTCAGGAGGGAATCTTTTTGGTAAGTCCTGATTTTGAACTTACTTCTCAAAGCAGTGTGGGATTTGTAGTCCTCAACTCTACACATTGAAATCGGTGCTGCATATCTGATAATACTCCAGGATTAGGCTATTTGGAATCCAGGTCTGGTTTAAAACCCTATTCTGATAATAGGGTGAGGTGTATAAAGTGGATACTTAAGTCTGACAATCCGAAGTTTCTCAAAGTCAGGTCCCTACCCATCATCAAAAAGGGAGTACATCCATGTAATGGAGCCCACAATGGATTCCAAAGTATGAAGCCCCTCCCCAAAGATCTATTAACTGAGGGCATTCTAGAAACATGTGAATCCAAGTTCCCCTACCAGCTACACACTTCTCACATGCATCATCTGGCCACATATGAGTGGAGGGGAAGAGTGGCCTGGTGGTTACAGCACCAGTCTTGACATTCAGAGGTGGCTGGTTCAAATCCCACTGCTGCTGCTTGTGATCTTGGGCAAGTCACTTAGCTCTCCATTGTCTCAGGTAAAAACTTAGATTGTGAACCTTCCAGGGACAGGGAAATACCCAGTGTACCTGAATGGTAACTCACCTTGAGCTACTACTGAAAAGGTGTGAGCAAAATCAAATAAACATAGAGAGTCTCTTTCTCCTCACTTTGGTAATGTAAGACCTGTGTAATAGTTTAAATTGAATTTATTGGAGGTCAGCATTCTTAATTCGAGACCAAAGTTGAAAAAAAGGAGCTCAAGAATCCTCACTCATATCTCTGGACCTTTCTAGGGCCAGATGTACATGGAGTTCACCTGCTCTCAGACCATGCTGTACCAATTTGAAAGTGTGTTTGTTTTATGGGAGACCTCCAGGAATACCTGTCAGCATTTGTCCATAATGATATAGAGGACTCCTGCATCAGTGTGGCACAATAGTGTCTGGCCTGCATGTATTGTAGAACATAGGAATTAGGCAGACCCCAGCAGAACTTAACCTGATCAAAAGAGAGTAGTTGACTCCCATTCACTTGAATAAAATCCCCCACAGCAATGCACCCACCAGCGGCCCATTCTTTAAATTTGGGGAAGGACAATCCAGGGGTGAAATGCCTATCTACTACAGAAATAAGAAAAGTAATATAATATATGAATACCATCATATGGGGACTGACTTAAAGATCTTATGTATACTACTTTGGAAGAAAGGCAGGATAGAGGACAGAGATATTTAAATACCTCCATGGTGTAAATACACAAGAGGCAGATTTCTCAATGGAAAGGAACCTGTGGAACAAAGAGTCACAGAATGAGGGTAAAATCGGGAGTGATCGAATAAAAGATTTATGTACAAATTGGTGGACACATGATAGAGCCTCACAGTGAAGATGGTGGAAATGAGGACAATATCTGAAAACAGCATTGGAAAAGAACAGAGGATCTCTGAGAGAGGAAGGAATTGTAGGCTGAGCACTAGGTGTGGATGGGCAGACTGAAAAGACCGTACGATCTTTTTCTGCTATCATGTCCTATATAAAATGTCTTGCAATGTTGTGTGCTGTCCCGTTGATTTTGTTTCTTTTGTCTTTTTTTTTTCAGCAGTAACCTTTAGCACTGTGCTTGGTTCTTGGTAAATATTTACCAAATGCCAATTGATGATGATTAACTTGCAGCTGCACGGACTTCTCTGAAATCAGAATGTCACAGGAGCTGTTTATGAATAATTCCATCATATGAAATTCAGAACCTAAAAAATTCCATTGCAAGACATGCTTCAAACTAATGTATCCCAAAGAGCTATGCAATCATAGGGTGAAAACAGAAAAGGACAGTGGCCTGCTCCAGCCGTTGGTATGGAGAGGCAGCAGTCAATACCAGGCAAGAATTGTTCTTTAGATATATAAGAGAAAATAGGAAGACTGAAGGGTAGATTTAGTGAACAGGAAGCTCAGAAAAAGACCTAGGAAATTTTAAACAAATAACTTTGCTTGGTATTCAAACAAGATGAAAAATGTGAGGGATCAATGGCAAACCATAAGGAACTGTGGGATAAACACATTACCATTTGAGTCAGCAGAATTTGTGGTACTGGTAAAACTGAAAGTGAAAAAGACTATGGGAAACGATGGGATATATTTCAAAATACTGAAGGAGCTCAAGAAGCTGGTGGCTGCACCCCTCATGGCTCTTGAAATGGTAGAGGTTCCAAGAGTCTGAAAAAGAATAGAAATAGTAATACTGCTCCAGGAAGGTGGGAACTAAGAGGACACAGAAACCACGGACCTGTTAGCTTGATGTCACTGGCGAGCAAATTAATTCAGAACACTACTGAAGTATAGAATAACCCAATCCCACAAAACTTGTGAGCTATGGGATTTTAGGTAGAATGGTTTGCAAGGGGAAGATGTTTCCAAGCAACCTTGATTGAATTCTTTGAGTTGACCAGAATAGTAGCTAGTAGATGTTGGCTTAGAGAGGTGTGCAGCTTGAAAATTTCCATGGTAGTGTTTCTGGCCACATTTGTATTGTTTGGGGGGTTTTCAGCATTTTTTTCATTATAGGAGCAATGTCCTTAAGAGCATGTGCTCTTCCATAACAGCAATGCTCTTCTTCAAAGGTTGCACACCATTGGCAAAATGTGTGAATGTATGCACTATTTATACTTTTCACACATGCATGTGTAACCCGGGTCTCGCCTCCAACTACTAGATCAGCTCCAATCACTCACGGCCCGGGTCACAGGGAAAAACAGTCTTTTACCCTTCTCCCTATTCTTGACACCACACTCTGCTCACTCCACATATTCCACTCAGCACAGTCCATCCAGTTTGAGCTTGGGAGTGGGTCAAGGTCCAGGATAGAGTTCTGTGGATTGGGGCAGTTTAAGTGAGGGCTTTGCACAGGTATTTACCAGTTCAAGGAGCCAATGTCCTCGCTCCCCCTTCTGAAGGGCAAACCCCACACACTCCAAAGATTCTGTTTAATGCAAATTCATTTTTACTGAACGTTTCTGCAACGGGAGTCAAAAACAACATTAAACTGTACAGTAGAACTCCTCCTGTCCGGTC